>NC_062568.1:20780000-22165000 GCF_022837055.1 Prionailurus viverrinus
TTCACATAAAGAATTTCGTTTCTTAGGGGCAGTGAATGTGAAAATGCTCCAGGGAGTTCTGTGCCCTTCTCACAGCTGTCCCCGGTCTCTTGGGTTTTCACAATTAGGGAAACTTTCTCAAGACATTTCTCTTCATGTGTGTGTGATCACCTGATGGATTTCATGCAAGGAAAACCTCCAAGAGGGTGTGGGAAAAATTGTCAGCTATATTTCCAAACGCATGTTTGACTGCCCTCTATCAATTTGCCAGTCATTTTAGCTGAACTCTGCGTACCAGTGTCTGACTGCATCTTGCCAGGTAAACAAAAATGCAAGCTTCACTTCTCCCCATGGGTGCTTGTCTGTCTTTATATTTTGAGCCAATGGTTGCCTTGCGACTTCAACACTTCAAGGATTTAAGAAAAGTCACAAATCTGATGTTTGTTAGATTAGTTTTTGTTGTATGATCGGAAATAATGCCCTTTTCAACCCTCAACATCTCTCAGTGGAAACTGGAAGTCCTATATCTATTATTTCTTATTGTTACATTAAATTCTATAAAGGAAAAGTTCTAAAATAGTACACACCAATAGTTTTACTATTATAAGATTATTGTTTACTGGTTTGTTAGGTCAGTCAGTAACCAAATATTTGTTTGATGTCTATTCTAAGCAAGAATTGTCCTGAACAACTCTCTAGGCCATATAAATAACCTTTATAAATCTTAATACTATATATACATATATATATATATATATATGAATGTATTTTATAAATCTTAATACTATATATATGAATATATTTTAAGAGCTATAACAAAAAAGGGGGGAAGCTCAAAATGATTTCTGTCATTAAAATATGGCCATACAAGTACAACATGTTTCATTTAACTGAAATCCATGTTTGATAAATGAAATTGTGGATATTAACTATGAATTAAGTTTTATATATTTGTTTATTATAAAGTGTGTATAACAAAGACTTAGAGTTGTACTAGCTGTTACGTAACTGATACTTTGAGGAAAGCAACAAAAAGAGCTTTTGTATAATTTGAGAAATAGTTATTAAAATAATAGTTTACATTTACATTTGTAAATAAACTTTATACTAGATAACAAAATAAAAAGTTGTTCAAAGTTGTTTGCTGAATGATTTTTTTTTTCCTGTTATAATCCCCAAATGCCTTTTGATCGGTCACTGCTATCATTATTCGACAAAGATTAAACATCCAATGAGTCAGGACATAAAGTCAAATGTCACAGAAGAATGTTGTTTAGTACTTGGAAGAATAAAAATAAAAAAAGTAGACAAAAACACCAAATCATCACCCATATTTAATCAGGGAAATTATCTGAGTAAATTTGAAGTATCTACAAAAGTACCAAACATATATGTGTATTTAATCTTAAAGTTTGGTGGAAAGCAAAAAGCTTTCCAAAACCTGCTAGGGTACTTACTTCAAAAGAAGAAAGTTTTATCAAAAATATACTGAGCCCTGAGAAAAAGCAGACATGAGTAATTTTATCCTCTTATTTTGTCCTAATACATGTCTAAACTTAATTCTTGAAGGTGACCAAATATTCTCTACTTTACAAGCAAAACCAAATCTAGGCTCAGCTGACAATCAACTGTCATTTGATCAAACCAAGAACAGAATGTGGCTTTATGTCTGAGAAATGTATTTAATTTTGACAACCCAACTTCTTAGGGCTTTACTCATCAAAAGCTCAGCACATAAACACACTGCCTGCAGCCCTGCATTGATTGTCAGCACAATTAATTGCCAGGAAAACTGCAGCTTTATTAAGAATACGGTACTAACAATAAAAACATCACTATTTATAGCACAGAGCATGGTGGGATATCTGTACAAATAAAATATAACAATAATAAACAAAAGGCCAGCCAGTAGTCCCACAGAAGAACATCAATGAATCTGTTTTAATGCCAAGCCACAACAGGACACTCAAGTGTCCCTGGGCATAAGACACTGCAGCCTCTACTAAAAGACAAGAGCTTTTTGTGAATCTCTGCAGTGTGAAAAGTGGATGTCAACCTGTCTCTTCAGAATTAATTCTTGTGGTTTCAAATCTCCATTCCCACTATGCCCTACTACAGAAATGGTGTCTGGACAGGAGACAGAAGAGAAACATCATAGGACCCAATTTTAGTCAACATTGAAGTATATCCTAGATTTTAATCAGTGATGGCATTTTAAAAGTTGATACATCTTGATATATTGGGGGGAATATAAATGGTATATTGGTAGCATTAATTAGTTCGACAGTAATGACTGAGTACTCTGCATTACAACTTCAGCTTGGGGTTCTGAAATGAA
The DNA here is from genome assembly GCF_022837055.1 of Prionailurus viverrinus. NCBI lineage: Eukaryota > Metazoa > Chordata > Mammalia > Carnivora > Felidae > Prionailurus > Prionailurus viverrinus. The sequence goes on from NC_062568.1 coordinate 20,782,318, forward strand.
GGGCAAGTAGTTTTTTTCAATATCCTTTCATTTATATAGATATTCACTACTGCAAGTTGGCAGTATAGAGCTGCACAAATCTTAGAGAGGCAATATGTTTGAGAAAGGAAAGGCAGAGGAACAAGAGAGTAGAGACCAACATGTATTGCACACTGTAGGAAACACTGGGAGACCAATGATTACTCCCAACCAACACTGGTTTGTTCCATCACACAGCAATATGGTGATTATTGTGGTCAAAATGTCTAAGCAATAAAGCATGTCTGCACTAGGAAGCCTTTAAAAATGATATGTTTGGAGCATTCAATTAGAAGAAAAATAAATTTGCTTCATTTAACACCCATATTTTTACCATCATTTTTCAAATAGTAGTAGTAGTTTCATAGAAGTAATGTGTACAATGTCAATAATCTTAGGAATAATAATGCTGGGAATCAAACCCCATTCTGACATATTGGTTCCAATATACCACAATACCTTGCATAATACACAGAAAAAGATGGACTGCTTAAGGCCACTTAATTGTGAAGAAGGTTAACTGAGTTGAAATGTAAGCAGATATTTCCTTTACTACATACGCATTAGGTACATTGCTAGGTGCATCATATGCATTATGTACTTTAATGCGGACCTCTGGCTCAAGCACAGAAGCAATTTCAAATATCAGTGCAAAACAAACTCTTTATTTACTGTGAGAAACCTGAGATTCGGGTTAATATAACCTGGCCAAGTCCCCTTGCTAGTTGGGAGACAGGAACAGAATATAACTATCTTTATCCTTTTTCCCTTAAGCTATATAGCATACAAGCTGCTATTCAACAAATAACTGTTATACTTGATTCTATTACAGGCTCTAACAGTAGACATATTTTAGAGAGAGAAAAACATCTGATTTCTAAAATGCAGAAATGAATTGAGGCTCAAAATTTTAAAAATTGCTTTCAGTGGTCACATCACAAGAACGCAAAACCCCTTAAGTACAAGAAGCCCATATCTTAAACATCTTTGTAGTTTCAACATATAACACATCTGCAAGTACCAGTGTTTACAGTTCTTTCTGGCAACTGAAATCATTCATTTATATTCATCCCTTCAAAGTGAGAAAATTTCAGTTTCTTTAAAATAAATCTTCTGGATTAATAATTTCCTTTAAAAGAATTTGGAATGCCATTTTGCATTTATTACACTTGTTGGGGAGGTGGAGGAGGTAAGAAGCAGCAGAAATCATCCACAGCGTCTATGAGAAAAGGTTTATAACCCATTTTGTGTTGTCCTAACCTATTCTCAGTCATCTACCAGATAAACAAAAAACCAAATGAAATAAAACTAACCTTTGACAAAAGAAAAAAGTTGGGACAAATCACACACACACACACACCACACACACAAAATTACATGACATTGAAAATATGATTCATTAAGTCCTCTGCACTGTGGGCACCTAATCTAACTCCCTAGTTTAGACAAAAAAGCAAACTTCTATGACAAAAGTAAAAATAGAGTAGGTACAGTAAAGCCAAATTCTTATTTTTAACTTGAGAGATCACGTCTAAATTGAGGTAGAGACCATATGAGATAATGTTTTAAAATGTTGAGCTACCAGCAAATTTTTAACATAACTGCTTTCTCTGGTTGAACCTCAGCAAAGTGTTGATCGATGGAAAACTTGATTTCTAAGCATTCTGCAATCAGTCAATGACTATAATTTAGGGACTACCATTTTCCAGGCTCTGGGCTAGGTGGAGAAGTCACAAATAAGTCAGGGTCTGTGTCCTCAAGAAATGTGGATCTTTGAACTTGGGCTAAATTTGGAAACCAGATTGGCCTGTTACCTTAAATCAACAATTTAAGGTAACTAATATATATCAGGAATATATACACACAATATGTATTATATATGTTATATATATACACACACATATATATAAAGTATATATAGTATGTATCAGGTAAATAACATATATTTTTATATATGTATAAATAAATGTGTATTATATATATATATATATATATATATATATACACATACACACACACATATCGTATATACATTTGTATATATTTTGTTTCTGGCTTTGAGTCAAGTTCAAGCATAGGACCATATCCTCACAGCTATATGATCTTCAGACAGAGTCTAATTAGTTTTGGCCTCAGTTTTCTCATTTCTTAATAGTTAAGTAAAACTTTTTCATAAAGCTTTTGTGAGAACTAAGTCAAACAACACTTTAAAAGTGCTAGTCACATAGAGAATACTCAATAAACTCTGGTACTTTTCTTAAGAGTTGCAATTTTGCAAGAGTTAAGCTTTTCAGAACGAACAAAACCTCCCATAAGCTGTTGATTCAATTTGCAAAATGTAAAGCCCATTTGAAATGACTCTGCTGATGTTAAGAAAGGCACTTCAATTAATTCCACAATGTAAAAAAAATTTCTTTCTTTCTTTTTTAAGTGTTTATTTATTTTGAGAGAGAGAGAGAGTGCAGGAGCAGGGGAGGGGCAGAGAGATAGGGAGACAGAGAATCCCAAGCAGGCTCCATGCTGTCAGCATGCAGAGCCATTGACATGGGGCTTGAATCCAAGAACCTTGAGATCATGACCTGAGCCAAAATCAAGAGTCGATGTCCACTGACTGAGCCACCCAGACACCCCAAAAGAAATTTCTTAAGATATAAAAAATATTGTAGTATATTTTGTGGCTCTACAAACTGTTGTGATATTATGACTATCATTTTGTTTTATTTTGTTTATTGTTTTGCTTTGTTTTCTTAAGACAGAAAAACTCACAGTATATGAGTCCTAGGAAGCAATATACCTCCAGTTGCCATTTTAGCAAAAATCTACTCAGATTCAATGCACAAGACCATATCCAATAACAGGTAGAAATTGTCTTTTCTCTGCTACTTTGTCCACCTGTTTCAGCAGCCTTATTCTTGTTGCTTGAAGGGTCTTGCATTGAAAAACAAGAAGCAAGCAGTGAACTGACCTTCCACAAGGTGGCCTTTATTGCAGCAAAATTACTCCACTAATCTTTCTCCTTTAAACTGTTATGGCAGGCAACTATGGGACCAAAACAGAAAAAATGCCATCATTTTAAAACTATAACATCAGGCAGAAATTCATCATAATATCTTCCAAAAAAAGTTTTATGGTGGCATTTTCTTATTTCAAAAAAGAAATTAAGACTTAAAATTCAAATGCCGTATCTATAGCTCTGCCTCCCTTAACAGACACTCCATATAGGACCTGTGTAGTTCAAAATATATATAAGAGACAGATGACTCATATTATGATCTCATTTTTTAAAAGACAGGACTTCTCTGTGATTACATTCAGCTGCAAAGGTGAATTTTTCATTCCCTTGGTTTGAGCATTGTGATGGCTTTCCTTTATCTATGTCACCCCCTTTCCTGGTGTGCTAAAGCAATCTCCTTGTTTTGGAACTGTCTCTGGTGATGTTTTTGACAGACTCGAGGAAGTGCTTTCTGGAATCTGTGTTGAGCACAACTGAGCACCACACTCCCCTTAATGCTGGAAGACATCCGAGTCCCACATCTGTTACTCATTTACGCCACTGAACCAGAAGCTGGGTCAGTAAGAATAGGATTAGGAAAAACAGGCTGCTAAGACTTTTTTTTTCTCCTTCTCTTTTCTCCTTACCTCTACTCTCTCCCCATCCATCAGGTTTTTGACTACCAAAGAATAGAAAATTTATTAGCAGGATCACTTACCGAGATTATGTTGTCCAAACATTTTCTCTAAGTCTTTAAAGAACTTTGACTTTCTACATTTTTAACTTTTTTAAATATTTATTTTATTTTAATTATATGTTTAGGGTTCTTTTTTTATTGTTCCATCCTCAAAAATATGAGGAGGAAAAAATAATATCTTGTTATATTTCCTCACATTTTTAAAACCATAAGATTAAATATATTTATAGTTCTTTACTGTTTTTGACCTTTGGCTATTAAATCTGATTTGGTAATCTTTTTTAAATTTAAATTTAGTCAGTTAACAGACAGTGTAATTATTAGTTTCAGGTGTACAATACAGTGACTCAACACGTCCATATAACACCTGGTGCTCATCATAAGTGCACTCCTTAATCCCCATCACCTATTTAACCCCCATCCACCTCCCCTCTGGTAACCATCAGTCTTTTTCTGTATAGTTAATAGTCTGTTTCTTGGTTTGCCTCTCTCTTTTTTTTCCCATTTGCTCATTTGTTGTGTTTCTTAAATTCTACATATGAGGGGGATATCATGTTATTTGTCCTTCTCTGAGTTATTTCACATAGCATAATATTCTCTAGCTCTATTTATGTCATTGCAAATGGCAACATTTCATTGTTTTTTGTGGCTGAATAATATTCCATTATATATATATATATATATGTATGTATGTGTATATATACATGCACACCACACATCTTTATTCAGTTATCAGTCGATGGATACTTGTGCTGCTGCTTCCATATTTTGGCTATTATAAACATCAGGGTGCATGTACCTCTTTGAATGAGTATTTTTGTATTCTTTGGGTAAATACCTAGTAGTGCAATTATTGGATCATAGAGTGATTCTACTTTTAACCTTCTGAGGAAACTGTACTGTTGTCCAAAGTGGCTGCACCAGTTTACATTCCCACCAACGTGTAAGAGGGTTCCCCTTTCTCTACATGCTTGCCAACACCTGTTTGTTTCTTGAGTTGTTGATTTTAGCCATTCTGACAGGTATGAGGCGATGTCTCATTGTACCTTTTATTTGCATTTCCCTGATGATCAGTGATGTTGAGTATCTTTTCATGCGTCTGTTGGCCATCTGTACCTCTTCTTTGGAAAAATGTTTATTCATGTCTTCTGCCCATTTTCTTAATTGGATTATTCATTTTGGGGGTGTTGAGTTTTATACGTTTTTTATATATTTTAGACACTAACCTTTTATCAGATGTGTAATTTGCAAATATTTTCTCCCATTCTGTGGATTGCCTTTTGGTTTTATTATTTCCTTTGCTGTGAAGAAGTTTTTATCTTGATGAAGTCTTAGTAGTTTATTTTTGCTTCTGTTTCCCTTGCCTCAGGAGACATATCTAGAAAGAAGTGGCTACAGCCAACGTCAAAGAGGTTATTGCCTATGTTCTCCTCTAGGGTTTTTATGGTTTCAGGTCTCAAACTTACATCTTTAATCCATTTTGAATTGTTTTTTTTTTATTTTATAAGTTTTAGACTTACAGAAAAATTATGTAGTACAGAGAGTTCCCATATTCCCCACACCCAATTTCCACTTTTATTAAAACATCTTCTAGTAGCATGGTATATTTGTTACAATTAATGAACCGATATTGACACATTGTATTAATTAATGTCTAGTCTTCATTCAAATGTCCTTAGTTTTTACTTAAAGTTGTTTTTAGTTCAGTATCCCTACCTGGATACCATATTACATTAAGTGGTCATGCCTACTTAGGCTCTTCTTCACTGTGAGTTTCTCAAATTTTCCTTGTTTTTTTTTTATGCTTTTGACAATTTTGAGCACAGGTTAGATATTATATAGAATGACCCTCAAAGTTGGTATTTGTCTGATATATTATTCCTCATTAATCACAAGGAACTAAATTGGAGTTATTCATTTTTGTAAGGAAAACCTCAAAAGTGGGGGACATAGGTGGGTCAGTTGGTTAAGTGTGGGACTCTTGATTTTGGCTCAGGTTATGATCTCACAGTTTGCGAGCTCGAGCCCCACATTGGCCTCCGTGTTGACAGTGTGGAGCCTGCTTGGGATTCTCTCTCTTCCTTTCTCTCTGCCCCTCTCTCTCTCTCTCTCTCCCAAAAATAAATAATAAAAAAAAACACTTTTAAAAAACCCTCAAAGGTAAATACTATTTTCCTCACATGATATAAAGAACACATACTATCAATATTAATTATGACTGCTGATTAACCTTGATCCTCTGAGGTAGTATTTACCAGGTTTTTTCATTGTCACTCATTCCCCCTTTCCACACTGTACTGTTAGGAAAGAAGCCACTGTATACAAGCCATATTTTAAAAAGTGGGGAATTCTACTCCACCTCCTTGAAGGAGGAATACCTACATAAATTATTTGGAATTCTTCTGCATGAAATATTTTTCAGTTCTCCTCCATTTAAATTACTCAATGATTTATGTCGGCATGGGCTCATGGATATTTATTTTATACTTTGGGATAAAGTATACATTGATACATCGCTTCTTGTCACTGAATAATATTCCATTGTACAGATGTATCACACTTTGTCTATCCATCCACCTAATGAAGGATATCTTGGCTGCTTCCAGTTTTTGATGATTATGAATACAAGTGCCACAAATATTTGTGTGTGGGTGTTTAGATGGGTAACTAAACAATCGCTGGATCCTATGATAAGACTCTGCTTAGCTTTATAAGCAATTTCCAAACTATCTTCCAAAGTAGATAATATCATTTTACACACTCACCAGCAATGAATAAGAGATCTGGTTGCTGCACATGCTCACCAATAATTGGTATTATCAAGTTTTTAGATGTTAGCCATTATAGTAAGTATAAAATGGTATTTTATTATTGTTTTAATTTGCAAATCCATAATGACAAATGATGTTGAGCATCTTTCCATTTGTTTATTTGCCATGTAAAATATTCATTTTGGTCAGATGGTTATTCAGATGTTTGGACTGGTTGTTTTCTGATGGATTTTAAGAGTTCTTTGTAGATTTTGCATATATGTCCTTTATCTGGTATATGTTTTGCAAATACTTTTTCCCAGTCTGTGGCTTGTCTGTTCTTGCTTATAACAATAGCTTTTGCAGGGCAGAAATGTTTAATTTGAATGATGTCCAACTTATCAATTTTTTTTTCTTTCATGGATTTAGATTTTGCATCAAAAACTCATCAGTTGGGGCGCCTGGGTGGCGCAGTCGGTTAAGCGTCGGACTTCAGCCAGGTCACGATCTCGCGGTCTGTGAGTTCGAGCCCCGCGTCGGGCTCTGGGCTGATGGCTCGGAGCCTGGAGCCTGTTTCCGATTCTGTGTCTCCCTCTCTCTCTGCCCCTCCCCCGTTCATGCTCTGTCTCTCTCTGTCCCAAAAATAAAATAAACGTTGAAAAAAAGAAATTTAAAAAAAAAAACTCATCAGTAACCTCGAGGTCATATATGTTTCCTTCTCAAAGTTTAATAGTTTTATAATTTGCATTTTACACTGAGATCTATGATCTGTTTTTGAGTTAATTTTTGTGAAAGTTAAAAGGTCTGTGTCCAAACTCATCGTTTTATACATGGGCATACAATTGTTCAAAAAATATTTGTTGAAAAGGCTCGTTTCTTTATTGAATTGCCTTAGCTCCTTTATGACTGTATTTGTGTGAATCTACTTCTGAGCACTCCATCTTATTCCACTAAGCTATCTATCTACCTATCATCTTATTTTTTTTAATTAATACTGTGCTGTCTTATTTACTTAGCTTTATAGTGAGTTTTGAAAATAGGTAGTGTGAGTCCTCCAACCTTGCTCTTTTCTTTAGTATTGGCTTTTCTAGATCTTTTGTCTTTTCCTATAAACTTTAGAATTAGTCTGTTGATATCTACAAAACAATTTTCTGGGATTTTGATGGAGATTGCAATGATTCGACAGATCAAGTTGGGGAAGAATTGACATCTCAACAATACTGAATATTCCAAATCTTGACATAGAACATCGCTTCACTTATTTAGTCCTTTGATTTATTTCATCAAAATTTATATTTATATATGTATACATATATATATGAAACTATTTAAAGTATAAACTCTATTATATTTATACCTAAGTATTTCTCTTTTGGTGCTATTATAAATGGTATATAAATATAAAACCATTTTTAAATTATCAAGTCCAATTAATCATTCCTGTTGTATATGAAAACAATTGACTTTTGTATGTTGATCTTATATTCTGCAACCTTATTATAAGTGCTTATTATTTCTAAGAGGTTTTTTTTTAATTCTTTGGTGTTTTCTACATAGACAACCATATTATCTACAAATAAAGAGAGTTTTATTCCCACTTGGTATGCATTATATATTTTTTTTTATTGAACTACCTAAGACTTCCAGTACATGTTTTTGTTTTTGTTTTTTTAAGTTTATCCATTTATTTTGAGAGTGTGTGCACAAGTGGGGGAGGGGCAGAGAGAGAGAGAGAGAGAGAGAGAGAGAGAGAGAGAATCTCAAGCAGGCTCCTCACTGTCAGCACAGAGTCTGATGCAGGGCTTGATCTCACAAACTGTGAAATCATGACCTGAGCCAAAATCAACAGTTGGACACTTGGGGCACCTGGGTGGCTCAGTTAGTTAAGTGTCTGACTCTAGATTTCAGTTCAGGTCATGATCTCACAATTTCATGAGTTTGAGTCCCAAATCGGGGTCTGTGCTGACAGTGCATAGCCTGCTTGTGTTTCTCTTTCTCCTCCTCTCTCTGCCCCTTCCCACTAGCACTATCTCTGTCTCTCTCAAAATAAATTAGTAAACTTAAAAAAAAAAATAGAGTTGGATGCTTAACTGACTCAGCCACCCAGATGCCCCAAGTACAGTGTTGAATAGAGCAATGAGAGAGGACATCATTACCCTATTCCCAGTCTTAGAGAAAGAGTGTCCAGTTCCTTGTCAATATGTATGATGTTAGCTATAGGTTTTTTTGTAGGCTTATGTTACCAAGTTGAGGAAATTGACCACAGTTGTACTTTGCTGACTTTTTATCATGATTGGGTGTTACATTTTGTCAAGTGCTTTTTCTGCATCAATTGATATGTCATTTTTCTTATCCTACTAACATGTGAATTACCTTTTTCATTTTTTAGTAGGCTTTATATTTTGTAGCACATTTAGTTGCACAGCAAAATTAAGAGGCATGTACAGAGACTTCCCATATAGCCCATAGACACACAGTCTCCCCCACTGTCAATATCCTTTACCTGAATAGAATGTGTATTACACTTAATGAACCTACATGGACACATCACTCAAAGTCAATAGATTACATTAGGGTTTACTCTTGGTGTTTGGTTAGGGTTTACTCAATGAGTTTTACAAATGTTTAATGACATGTGTCTACCACCACATTACTGTACAGAATAGTGTCACTGACATAAAAATCCCCTGATCTCCATCTGTTCATCTCTCTCTTCCAACAACCTCTGGCAACCACTGGTACTTTTACTGACTCCATAGTTTTGCCTTCCAGAACGTCGTATAGTATATATGGTGTGCAACCTTTTCAGATTGGCGTCTTTCACTTTCAATATGCATTTGAGTTTTCTTTATGGCTTTCATGGCTTAATAGCTCATCTCTTTTTAGTGGTAAATAATATTCCATTGCCTGGAGGTACTACAGGTTGTTTTTATCCATTCACCTACTGAAGAGAAGCCTGATTACTTCCAAGTTTTGGTAATTATGAATAAAGCTACTGTAAATATCCTCATGTAGGTTTCCATATAAGTTTTCGACTCCTTTGGGTCAACATCAAGGAGTGCAATTGCCGGATGGTATAGTAAGGTATGCTTAGTTTTGTAAAAAACTTCCAGACCCTCTTCCAAGTGGCTATACCATTTTCCCACCAACAGTGAATAAGAGTTCGTATTGCTTCACATTCTTGCCAACATTTGATGTTGTCAGTGTTTTGGATTTTAGCAATTCTTTTTTTTTTTTTCAACATTTATTTATTTTTGGGACAGAGAGAGACAGAGCATGAATGGGGGAGGGGCAGAGAGAGAGGGAGACACAGAATCGGAAACAGGCTCCAGGCTCCGAGCCATCAGCCCAGAGCCTGACGTGGGGCTCGAACTCACGGGCCGCGGGATCGTGACCTGGCTGAAGTCAGATGCTTAACCGACTGCGCCACCCAGGTGCCCCATTAGCAATTCTAATAGGTACATAGTTTTAGTTAGCAATTTCTTAATGTCGTATGATTTTGAGAAACTTTCATATGCTTATTTGCCATCTATATATCTTTTATGGTGAAGTGTCTGTTCGGGTCTTTTATCCATGTTTTAATTGAGTTTTCTTGTTGTTGAGTTTTACATTGATTGATTTTTGAATGTATAACCAGCCTTACATATTTGGAATAAACCCCACATAGTCATGGTGTATAATTTTTGTTATATATTGTGGATTCCATTTGCTAATATATTGTTGAGGATTGTTGGATCTATGTTCATGAGAGATATTGGTCTGCAGTTTTTCTTTCTTGTAATGTATTTATCGGATTTTGGTATTAGGGTATTACTAGCTTCATAGAATGAGTTTGGAAGTATTCCCTCTGCTTCTGTTTTCTGGAAGATATTATAGAGAATGGTATCATTTCTTACTTAAATATTTGGTAAAATTCACCATCCAGGCCTGCTGCTTTCCTTTTTGGAAGGCTGTTAATTATTGATTAATTGCTTTAACAGATATAGGCCTATTTGGATTACCTTTTTCTCCTTGCATAAGTTTTAGTACCTTATGTCTTTTAAGTAATTGGTTCATTTCATTTAAGTTATCACATTTTTAGGACTAGAGTTGTTTATAATATTTCTTTATTATCATTTTAATGCCCATGGTTTCAATATGATAACTCTTCTTTGTTAATATTGCTACTTTGTGTTCCCTCTCTCTCTCTCTTGCTCTCTCTTTCTCTGTCTCTCCCCACCTCCCTCCCTCCTCCCTTCCTTAATCCTAGTAGAAACTGTGATGGTTAATTTCACGTGTCAACTTGTTTGGGCTATGGTGCCCTGATATTTGGTCAGGCATTGTTCTAGATGTTCTGTGAGGTTTTTTTTTCATGATTTTGTATTTAAATTGGTAGACTTTGAGTAAAGCAGATTGTCCACCATAATGTAGGTGGACCTCATCCAATCAGTTGAAATCTTAAATAGAACAAAAGACTGACCTCCCATGACTAGGAGGGAATCCTCCATTAGACTGCCTTCAAACTTTGTCTACATCAGGTTCTTCCTGGTTCTACAGCACACTGTTTTGGGACTTTACCTGCCACTCTTTCCTAAGTCTCCTACCAGCCTCCTTATCAGATTTTGGACTTTCTACCAAGCCTCCTATTAGTCTGTTTCTCTGAAGAACCTGCACTAACACAGAGGTTTATCAATTTTATGGATCTTTGCAAAGATATACCTTTTGGTGTCACTGATTTTCTCTATTGTTTCTGTTTTCAATTTCATTGATTTCTGCTTTAATTTTTATTATTTATATTCTTCCCCTGCTTTGGAATTACATTTTTCCTCTCTACTTGGTTTCTTACAGTGGAAACTTAGATTATTGCTTTTATATCTTTACTTTCTCTGATATATATACGTGGGAAACACAGACATATACACATATCAATTTCCCTCTAAGCACTTCCTTTTCTTCATCCCATAAATTTTGACGAGCTTTATTTTCATTTTCTTTAGTCTAAATATCTTTAAAACTCTCCTGAAAGTACATACAAGCTTGAGAAAACAATGCATACTGATATTTTTGGTTAGAGTATTTTTAATAAACCTCAACTAGGTTAAGTTGAGTGAGATTACACTTAAAGTCAACTATATCTTTACTGAAGGTTTGTCTGTTTAATCTGTCAGTTACTGAAGAAGAAATGTTGAAGTCTTCAACTGTAATAGTGAATTTTTATATTTCTCTGTTCAGTTTTATCAATTTTTGCCTGGCCTATGTTGATGTTTCATTTAGGTGCATACTCATTTAGGATCGATTGTATATCTTCTTGAAAAATCGAGTGCTTTATCATTAGGTAGTACCTCTCTTTACCTTTGATAATTTTTCTTATTCTGAAGTCAGCTTCATTTGACATTAAGCTAGCTATTTTAGCTTTCTCCTGACTAGATTTAGCATGGTATATATTTCTGTATTTCTTTACTTTTAATGTTTTTGTAGACAATATATGGTTGGGTCTTTTAATCCACTCTGATATTCTTTATCGTTTAATTGATGTGTTCAGACCATTATATTTATTTATTTTATATTTTTATATTTTTAAGGTTTTTTTTTCTTTATTTTTGAGAAGCAGAGACAGAGTACAAGTGGGGGAGGGGCAGAGAGAGAGACACACACAGAATCCCAAGCATGCTCCAGGCTCTGAGCTGTCCACACAGAGCCCGATGCGGGACCAAACTAATGAACTGTGAGATCATGACCAGAGCCGAAGTCGGTCACTCAATTGACTGAGCCACCCAGGCGCCCCTCAGACCATCATATTTAAAGTGATTATTGATACGGTTTGATTAATATATACCATGTCTGGGGCACTTGGGTGGCTCAGTCATTTAAGCTTCCGACTTCAGCTCAGGTCACGATCTTACAGTTTGTGGGTTGGAGCCCCACATCCAGTTCTCTGCTATCAGCACAGAGCCAGCTTTGGATCCTCTGTCTCCCTCTATCTCTGCCCTTCCCCCATTCTCTCTCTCTCTCAAAAATAAATTAAAAAACATTTAAAAATGTATATATGTGTATGTGTGTGTGTGTGTGTATCACATATACTATGTTTGTGGCTATTTTCTATTTATTGGTTTTGCTCTTTGATTCTTTTTTCTCTTTCCCTACTTTTTCTGGTCTTATAGGACATTCCTAGTCCCTCCCTCCTTTCCTCCTTTCCTCCCTCCATTCCTAGTATCTACTGGATACTTCCCTTATCAAAAGTTTCCTTCTTCTCTACTAATTTCTATTCTCTCCACTTTGCTTAAACTCAAAAGACATAGGTTTCTAATACTGAGGTAATAAATATTTAACAACATACATGGATATTTTGAGTTCATAACAAAAATGTGAAAAGATCAGAGAGGTTGTATCTTGTTAAATTCTGATCAAGAATCTATCGATACCTGGGAGGGGGGCAGTCTAACTTGGCTCTCAGGGCCCTTGCATATATATCTTCAGGATGTTTCTGAATGGGCTTTGTACCTGTACCAGAGCACCAAATGGCTTTCCAATATGGCACTGCTGATGCATACCTAGCTTTGCATGTGGTAACAGACTGAAAAATCCACCTCAGCCTCCATAGCTAATCACACGCTTTGAAAGAGAAACAACTGCATAAGTATTTGAATATGTGAGAGTTTATGGTGCAATTACCTCTCTGACAAATGCTCTGTATTTTTATCAAGGGTGTTGACTGGGCGTAAGGTGAAGACATGGTCTAACCCAACACAATGAAAACTGTGGTCTTCCCAGCCACCTGGTTTCCCTGCACTCATTTTCACTGTTGAAATGAATTTTTCCTGAACAACAAGAAAGACTGAACTTCCTCTGGTACACCTGCAACTTAGTCCCCTCTCCTCTTTTTTGTCCTTCTTACTCTCCACTTTCTTCTGAATAGCCTTTAGAAATGTAAACATAAGAGAAATTATGCTGCAAGCTTGTTCTTCATAAAAGAACAGCTTTTAATTAAATTAGAAAAAAAATACCGCCACAGGCAACACTTAAACTGACAAGGAATGCATTCTGTTAATCTTTGCAGAGAGGCTCTGTACACTACACTTAATTTAATTAGGTGCAGAAAAGGCCTGTTCAGTCCTAGGGGTTTACCAATGTCCTTTTAAAGTGAGGACACAGCATTTATATAAAGTCATTTTAATATCAGGCAATACCTTTCTAAACAGTAATTTAAAAATATTACTTGCTATTATTAAATGATACCTTCTTGCAGCTTCTCACTTCATGAGACAACTTTCATTTCACAGAGAAATTTCATCCACCAACAGGCCTTTTGCTAGCCTCCGATAATTTATTGACTTTGAAAGTGTTAAATAATTAGGACTAGGTCCCCTGGAAAACAACTGCACTAGGGAAATACACGTCAAAGCTATATTACAATGGATAATGTATTTGGATTATGTTTCACTTCTGGGCCATGGTAGTGAGTGATAACAAATAACTTTTATATTAAAAATTATATTACAGTGGGGAAGTGGGTTATATTCTGATATCACTCCTGGCGCTACAGAAAGGAAAACTTTAGAATATTTTAGTCATTTTTTAGAATTTCAAATCATACTTCCCAGCACTTCAAAATCTTCACTGAATACCTCTAACCCCTTTTGAACACCGAAGAAGCTAAATAGGCCATCAATCTGTCACACTCACAAACTATAATACAAAATTATCTGGGGGGTGGAGGGAGGCACCCGGTTGACTCAGTTGGTTAAGTGTATGACTCTTTTTTTTTAATTTTTTTTAACGTTCATTTATTAGAGAGAGAGACAGAGACAGAGCATGAGCAGGGGAGAGGCAGACACAGAATCTGAAGCAGGCTCCAGGCTCTGAGCTGTCAGCACAGAGCCCGACGCGGGACTCGAACTCACAAACCATGAGATCATGACCTGAGCCGAAGTCGGTCGCTCAACCAACTGAGCCACCCAGGTGTCCCAAGTGTATGACTCTTGATCTGGGCTCAAGTGATGATTTCACAGTTCATGGGTTCGAGCCCCAGGACAGCTCTGTGCTGGCAGCGTGGAGCCTGCTTGGGATTCTCTCTCTCCCCTTCCCCTGCTCTCTTTCTCTCAAAATAAATAAATAAACTTAAAAAAATAAAAAAAGGAAAATTCACCAAATACAGGCCACTGCAGTTCAAAAAGCAAGTTGTATACTAAGAAAAGTTCCATTTCACACAGATTTTTTTTTTTTAACCCAGAATCTCAGAGAATACTGTTGCAGTGCCCCTTTGGACCATTATGAATCAAAGTGAGGATATATATTTTAATTCCTTGGATTTTGTCGGTTTGTTTATCTATTCATGAAAGTCTTTAAGGGTAGGCATCAGCCTAGCTGACAGTGATTTGAACTAGTGAAACCCAGTTCCTGACAGCTTAAAGCTGAGACTGCAACAGTCTTGGGGGAGGTGGGTGTTTCTCACTATGGTTTCAGATTTAGGTCAGAGCAGTATTCGAGCAGTAGAGGACTACTGAATAAGGGATTGAGAAGAAGTATGATAATCTCTCTTTTTATTTTCTATTGATACAACAAAATATCTTTTCCAATTTTGAGGATTATATATGTCAATGAAATTAGTCCACAACAAGCAGTGCAAATTCACTTTCAGCAAGAACTAGCAAGCATCTAATTTTCAGTTCTGATCTGAAAACCCAAGCAGACCTCTGATTTAAAATTACTGTTTGGGGACAAATTAAAAGTTCATTTTCAGGCAGAATGTTTCTTGGCACTCATTTGCACAGAGACTTATGTAACTGGTCCAAATTCATCCCCCACTTATGTAAGAAGAATTCATTGTTAAGTGCTTAGCACAGAGTCAAGACCAAAAGAAGCCTCAACAAATGGTGGGTATCACAACTACTTGGGAGACACCATATCACGGTTAGGTGCCTAGGATTTGTTGCCAGGATTTGAATCTGAGTTCTGTCACTTAGCTCAATTATCTTAGGCTTATTACTTGAAGTCTGGAGGCTCAGATTTTTTGTGTTTAAACTAACAACAACCTGGGGGCTCCTGGGTGGCTCTGTTGGTTGAGCATCCACTTGAGCTCAGCTCATGATCTTGCTGTCAGTGAGTTCGAGTCCCACCTCAGGCTATGTGCTGACAGCTGAGAGCCTGGAGCCTGGAACCTGTTTCAGATTCTGTGTCTCCCTGTCTCTCTGTCCCTCCCCCACCCCCCTCATGCTCTGTCTCTCTCTCTTTCTCTGTCAAAAATAAATAAACATTAAAAATAATTAAAAAAAATTTTTTTTACATTTATTTATTTTTGAGAGACACAGAGAGACAGAGCACAAGTGGGGGAGGGGCAGAGAGAAAGGGAGACACAGAATCTGAAGCAGGTTCCAGGCTCTGAGCTGACAGCACAGAGCCAGACACGGGGCTCACACTCACAAACCACGAGATCATGACCTGAGCTGAAGTTGGAGGCTTAACCGACTGAGCCACCCAGGTGCCCCCCGAAAAAAAAATTTTTTAATAACAACAACCTGGAGCTCCTGGGTGGCTCAATTGGTTGAGCACCCGACTCTTGATTTCAGATCCAGTCATAATCCAAGGGTTGTGGAACCAAGCCCCCCTTTGAGTTGAGCATGGAGCCTGCTTAAAATTCTCTCTCTCTTGAAGAATTTGGCTTAAGCATCTGACTTCGGCTCAGGTCATGATCTCATGGTTCTTGGAGTGGAGTCCCGCGTTGGGCTCTGAGCTGACAGCTCAGAGCCTGGAAACTGCTTCAAATTCTATGTCTCCCTCTCTCTGGGCCCATCCCTTGCTTGCTCTCTCTCTCTCTCTGAAAACTAAATAAACAAACATTTTAAGAAAAATGATTCCCCCTCTCTCTCCCTCTGCCCCACTCTGCTTGTGCTCTCTCTCTAAAAAATAGTAATAATAAAATAAAAACAACCATTCAGGGATGTTGCTTAAGAAATGAATTTTAAAATATAAGCAAAATATTTATCATTAAGCTTACATTTGTAAGTACTAAATAAATCTTGGCTATTATTGTATCTATTGGCAGTAAACAGGCCTTCAAACTACTTTGTATTCCTTAATTATTTATATTACTTGTTTTTGTCACAGCAGAAAATCTGACTCAAATGATTTTTAAAAATAGGCAAAATGTATCATTTCAACTAAAATGAATCTGGAAGTACAATAATTTCAAAACTTTTTATCATAGTCTTAATAATATCTTTAATAACCTAGATTGTTTCCATATCTATTTTTGTTCTGTCACACTCAGTATTGATTTTTGTCCTCAGGTTTGTATCCTCATGACATAAGGTGGCTGCCACAGCTCTGCCCTCACAGTTTCACAGGACATTGCACAATGGCCAGAAAGAGAAAGAGAGTGTCAAGAATTGTGCAAGGTCTGAGATCTCATACTACCTTCAGGCTAAAAATTAGTGTGCCACAGTTTCATGGACATTGACAAAAGACATAAGACCCCAGAGTAAGTCAGAGATGGACAGTTTATTACTCATAACAAAAGCAATGGCCACAGTGTCATAACTATTTTGAGCCATTTCCCAAAGTCACAATTCCCACAAAGGCAGTATGACAAGTGTCTGGTGATGCCTTCATATTGTGTGGATTGTTTTACACAAGAGGAACCTTGACATTAGGAAATTCTAATCTTTTGATACATGCAATAAACAAACCTTCTAGACTTTTGTGTTGGAAGAAGATACAATGTTTATTATTCAGGACAGTAAGCAAGCCTGCCCTTTTCTCCAAAACTAGTTCTATCCTTGAAAACCATTCATTATACAAATTCCTTAAGAAATAGTCTGTAATAAAAGGGCAGTGAGTAGAGAAACATGAGAATTCCCACACAGAGAGCATACCCCAACCTCATGCCCCTTGTTAAAAGTAACAAAATATTTTCCAAAGTTTCCTGGAAGTCTTTGCTTCATTTAATATATTTGAACCTCACTTGTGTGCTTAGTTCTAACAATAGCTGGGGAAATGGGAGTGCCAAAATTGACTCTTTTATTAATCAATATTTAATTACTAGTACTAAGAAAGAGCCCATTCTCCCCTACAGCCCATGACTCTCCCAAACTCTGGAAAAAAAAAAGAAATTGGATTTTTGTAAAAAAGCAAAAATGGGGGATTATTATCAGGTAGGTAACCAACAAATAGAGACTGCTAAACCTGGTGTGTGTGCATCCACAGCAACCAGGATAAATTGTCCTTTAAACAAAATTTAAAAACTCTTATTTATAAGTGTGGCTGCATTATGGCAATTGTAATAGGCAGACAAATGGGCTTCTTTTACTTTGGGTTATTGAAAAGAGTGTGCGTGTGTGTGTGTATGTGTGTGTGTGTGTGTGCACATGCCTGAGTAAGCACCTGAAAAAGAGAGAGAGAGAGAAAGGGAGAGAGAAAGATCATATTTTTAACAATGGTCATCTATGAGTAATGATATTATTTTGCTGTTATTTTATCTACATTCTCTAATTTTCCCACATTGAATACACATCATAGTACCTGATTCACAGGAGGTGCTTATTAAAAAGTTATTAAATTAATTAATATGTAATTTTTTTAGCTTTATAATAAAGGAAATCTATGTTGGGATACTCTTCAAAAAAATCTTTGAGTATTAAATTATGTTGACATTTTATTTTGGTTTTTTTTTGTTGTTCACTATTAACCACTTTCTTAAAGCATATATTATTAAAAGAAAACAGTATCTAATATAGCTACTGTATGCCAGATGATACTTTTATCATATACTTCAGTATTTTATTCATCTTAAGTGTTTTTTGGCCAGATCAAATGGACAGTACCTTATATAACCCTGAATATCAGTATGGGTGTCAGTAGGGAAACTATCTAAGGAGCTCTAATATTCCATTTATAAACTATAAAACTGTATTATCTGTGCATCTTTTAGATTTTTTTTCAAGTGAAATATTTCTTTCATTACAGAAGGTGTTGAATCATCTTAGCTATTTCATATGAAAAAATAAATAAATAAAGAAGCATCCACATGAAAGAAGCAGCTGGATGCTATGTTTATGGCCTGGACAATTATACTGTTGAAAAGCTGAGCAGGTGTCTGGAATCATATAGTATATTCCAAGTTAATAGACTTTTGTTTTGTTATGTTTTGTTTTCTCTCTGTGAACTCACCAAGAAATCATGATCAAGAAGTCATTTTGATTGGGGGAACATTACTTGTGATATGTGGGGAGGCCCCAAAATGGTTTAAACCAGTTCAACACAAAAGTCCTGCTAGGGTATCATAGGCCTATGCAGATTCTTTACTACTGTTTCTTCTTACAATGCACTTGATTATTCATTCCACAAACATACAATGAGTGCTTATTATGCCTTGTGGATACGAAGATGAATAAGACATAGTTTGTGACCTCAAGGGCATTCATACAGAAAACTCCAATTAAATGGTATTCTTTCTATAATAAGAATGCAAAAAGGAGATTTAATTACCTAATGATCAAAGCAAGTTCCCAAAATGTGTCTCTAGTCTATGAGTCTAAGTTAGTGAGGTGGAAGGTAAGGGAAGAAGCTTCTAGTATGGAATATCATGAGGAAAAGAATGGAGCCTTGAAAAAAATATGATGGAGGATTAACTACCTAGAGACGGCTATGCTAGTATCCTGTAGGAATTTAGAAGGAGAGGAAATAATTTTTTTCCTTCAAGAGTCAAACTATAAAATTAAAACTCAAAGGGATCTATAAGGGCAAAGTATTCAAGAAAAACTGAATGATTCTCAAGAAAAACTACTTGCATTTTCCTTGAAATTGTTAGTACCCATAAAGAAAAATGGTTTGGGTCTTCCCTGGAAATGCAGGCCGAAGATGCAGAGAAGAAAATTTGACAGAATGCTTCTTCATATATAAACTCTGGATTCTATGCTTAAAAGTTAAGGGACTGGGGCGTCTGGATTACCCAGGTTAAGTGTCCAATTCTTGGTTTTGTCTCAGGTCATGATCTCACGGTTTTGTGAGTTCTAGCCATGCATTGAGCTCTGCGCTGTCAGCATGGAGCTTGCTTGGGAGTCTATCTCTCTCCTGCTGGCTCTGCCCCTCCCCCGCTCACTCTGTCTCTCTCTCTCAAATAAATGAATTAATTTAACAAAAATTTAAGGGACAGAATTTTTACCATAGTAAATTTATCAGAGTAATAACTGTCTCCTTGTGAGGCCCCTTAAGAGAAAACCCAAAACTTTTATCTTGGTAGTCACCCTCAGCAAGTTCCCAACAAGCAGGTGGGCATTTTGAATAGGAAGCTGAGGGGTTTAAGGAATAGTGGGAACTTTACTGCCTTAGTTTGGATCCTCCCAAAATCAGACCCTGAGGCAAGCATTTGGGAGGCACAAATGATCAACAAAGAAAATGTGATGGGGAAAGGGAGAACAACAACGACAACAAAGATGTGTTAGTAAACAATTTGCTATTTTAGTTCACCAGTGTTAAATCCAATAGGCTCCATCTAAGAAACCAGGTATAATAGGTATCAGGATTCTCACTGAATGATGGGACTCTCATTTCCCATTATTGAGAGTTGCTCTAGGGCCATTATTTCTTCCCACCCCACACATCCACATATGTCTGGGTTGCCTAAGTACAGAGAAGCAAGTTTGGGGGTTCCCAAAACTTCCCACACCCCTTGAGTAGAGAAGTGAGAATCAAGTACTTGAAATAGGAAGCTGTAGGGGCGCCTGGGTGGCTCAGTTGGTTAAGCATCCAACTTCAGCTCAGATCATGATGTCAAGGTTCAGGGGATCATGTCCCACATGGGGCTCGGTGCTGACAGCTCAGAGCCTGGAGCCTGCTTCCAATTCTGTGTCTCCCTCTTTCTCTGCACTGCACCCCCACCACTGGTACTCTGACTCTTCGTCTCTCAAAAATAAAATAAACATTAAAACATTTTTAAAAAGAAAAAGAAATAGGAAGCTGTCAGATTGCTGGTACCAGAGCTTCAAGGAACGTGGGTGAAGTAAGGGAATATGGGAATATCATTTGCTTCAAAATACCCATTTATATTTCTGTTTTCTCATGCCTCACATGGAGTCCTCACTGTTACATCTTCTCAGCATTGTGGCCAGTCAAAATCTCTTGTAAAAAAAAAAAAACTTAAAGCAAAAGATTAATGAAACTACTTCCATCTCCTACTGCTGCAGCTCCTGTCATGAGTGTAACTGGACCTAAATTGGTGTTGGTCTGTTTCTGACAGCAACAAGGGTAACTGGATCAATGTTCATAAGAGGGAGCCCATGTTACTGGGTTGCTTACAGAGTAATAATGCAGCTGTGATGGAACTGGGTTTTTATTGTAGGTAAATCTATCTAGTGGCTGTGTGAAGTTAATTTGAAAAGGCTAATCCTGAAAGCAATGATCCTAGATAGGACACTTCTATTATTAGCATGTGTTAGAGATAACAAAGACCTAATCTAGAGAATGAAAGAGTAGGTCTGTCTTTACCTCAAATAAACATAAAGAATCCAGGAGCAAGATCTTCATCTTTATAGTTACTGGTCAAGTTGGAAGGATAGTTCATATTTTCATAAGTACTGGAAGGAAGAAATTTAACTGTACCCTTTCATTTTTGACAGTAAGAGTCTGATAAATTACCCCAACAGTGTTTTTTAAACTGTGATATGCATACACATCATCTGGGGATCATATTCATATGCCAATTTTTATTCAGTAAATATGGGGAGAGGTTTGAGGGTTCACATTTCTAAGATTCCAGGAGATGCCTATTTTTTTTGTTCTGAGATCATATTTTAAGTACCAAGACCACAGGCTGTTTTAGGATGCCTTATCTGCTCTTATTCAGACTTAGGTAAGAAATTAAAAACAAGAACATATTTTGAAGGTTGCTCTATCCCTATCCATATTTTATGTACTTATGTCACAAAATCATCTATTAGTTAGGCTACACACAGCTGAAGCAAGGTGATTTCCTACCATTCTAATTGAAATCAAGGGCCTGTATTAATCAAAATATCCAAGACTCATTCACAAAATGAGATATCACAGGTTGATTATAGAATAAAGTCTTTCTCTGGCCATCTCATTGCTTAAATGAATTTATTGAATATTTTTATGCCAAAACACTTACATACATCCCACCTACAAACTCACTGAATGTTAGATCTAAAACTTGAGAGATCATATCATCTAATCTCATCAATGTGGCATGAAGAACATAGATTGCTAAGAAAATAACAATAGTAAAAACACCCTCATCGTTCAGGTTAAAACTTTTTAACAAGGAAATTATGTTAGCTTGGCTAAGTAGTTGCTTTTCAATAGTATACTCCTTGCTCTTTTGCTTAAATTGCCTGTTGGTTTCACTAATGACTTTAGGAGTCAGAAAGATTAATCAGGCTGAATTTGCTTTACAAAACACTGTTGGGATTCCCCGTTTTAGATTTGTATCACATTTAATATATTTAAATCCTTTCCATCATTACATTCCCAAAGACGTATTTAAATAAGGACACATATATCAACTCTGGAAACCAGGATTCAAGGAATTATAGCAAGATACAATTCAAGTGAGACAGATTTGGGAAATGGCTGAATGATTCAGCACCGCTAAAAAACAAAAACCAGATGGGAGAATTATTATAGATGACCTCAGAGGAACTAACTAGTTCCTTGGTTTGGAGTAGCTGTGCAGAATGTACCCAAATTTATTCAGAGGGTCAGCTGATGAAAATGCAAACCTTCACCCAAAAGGGTTTTCCTTTAGGAAGCATGCAAAAAGTAGTCCATTCACAATGAATAAGGGAACTTAGGGGAGCTTATTCCTAGCTCATATTGGATGCCCACAGACCCCTATGTCTACCTTCTTTCTGACATTTAGGAAATAAGCACTCTAGTTTCAAGATGAGAGATGGAGCACTTGCCCCAAATGTTCCTACCTCCAAACACACACACACGCACGCACACGCACAGACACGGAACACACGCACGCACACACGCAACACACGCACGCGCACACAACACACACACATAACACATACACAAACACACACAGCTCAAAAAACAACCAACCAAACAAACAAAATGTGTCATAAATTGTGAGTCAATCCTCCCCAAAGGATATAAACAAAAGGAAAATAGCAGAAGAAAGGAGCACCTAAGAAGCTCACAGGAAAATTCTGTGCCACAGAAGGGAGGAGCAGGAGCCTCGGTGCCACTTGTGTAGAGAGAGGCAGAAGCTAAGAGAAGAAGGAGCTTCAGAATCAACCAACAGAGCAGTTAGTTACTATATTTGGAATCATTTTGCAGTTCTTGCCATTTCCAGATAATAATCAGTGGGAACTCTATATATCAAAATCTATAAGATGTAGTCAAAGCAAGGGAAATGTACTATCTTAAATACACTCACAAAAAAAAAAAAAGGAAAGTTGTAAATAAATGAAATGTGGGTTTTTAAAAATATTTATTTAATTTGGGGACAGGGTAAGCAGGGAGTGGGGGCACAGGGTGGGGAACAGAGGATCTGAAGCTGGCCTTGCTCTGTCAGGGTGACAGCAGTGAGCCCAATGTGAGGTTCGAACTCATGAACCACAAGATCATGACCTGAAGTCAGCTGCTCAACCAACTGAGCCACCCAGGTGCCGGTGAAATGTATTTTAAACTGAAAGGCCTTGGAAAATAACCGCCAAGAGAGAAATTGGTATTCATGATTAAAATAGAAATAGATTTTTAGCCAAGAATATTTTTGGAAAAGAAACAAAAAGAATGCAATTACCCAGCCATATGTTAAAATATACTATAAGCCTTAAGCATTTAAAACATTGTGGTATTGACATGATAAAAGACAAATAGATTTTGAAAACAGAATAGCCATAAAACACCAAGGTATAAATGAAAAGATTAACACATTGGACTATACAAGTAAAGCTCCAACATGTCTAAAAGCACCATAAAGATGACTAATAAGTGCCTAAGAGAAGAGATTGCAATATATGCAACAAAAGGATAATATTCTTCACTTATCAGAAATGTTTACAAATAAAAGCAACCCAATAGAAAGAAATAGAAAAAGGCTATAGACAGACAATTCCAATAGAAAAAAGAGAAGAAAAATACAAATGGTTATATTCCCATTAAAAAAGAAAAAAAAAACCCAGTTCATTAAAAATTACAAAATATACCCAAAGCTTAATTTCTGAATACCATTCTTCAATAAAATGAACCAGGCCTTCTTGAAAAAGTAGCTGATTCTAGTGCTATAGCCTGGAGCATCTAGTTGTACCAGAAAGCAACAAAAGTGATCAAACAGTCAAAAGAGTCAGGGTGCCTGGATGTCTCAGTTGGTTAAACACCGACTTCTGCTCAGGTCATGATCTCACGGTTCGTGGGTTCGAGCCCCACATCAGCCTGTGCTGACAGCTCAGAGCCTAGAGCCTGCTTTGGATTCTATGTCTCCCTTTCTCCCTGCCCCTCCCTTGCTTGTGCTCTCGTTCTATCTCTCTCTCTCTCTCTCTCTCTCTCTCTCTCTCTCTCTCTCTCTCAAAAATAAAAATAAAATAAACATTAAAAAAAAAAACCGCACACACAAATAGTCAAAAGAGTCGACTTCAGTAGTTCCCAATGACTAATGCTGGAATAACTTGAACACTTTAATAAATAACCATATCATTGTATTATAATTGAAAGAATACAGTACATACCCATGAGTCCCTATTGGCATAAATAAATGATTGAATAAATAAGAGAGGGAAAATAAAATTTTTCATTTAATTTAATTTAAAAAATGGAAGGAAAAGGAATAAGTCCCCCTTACAGAATAACTACAACTAGTAACTGTGTGAGGAATGAAGGAAGTACAAAGTCGCCATTAGGAAACCACAGTAGTAATTTCCTCAGACAAGATCCACCAATGAATGCAAAAATCAGTGGGCAAAACTTTAACATAATTTATGTAGCTTCAAAGTATCTTCCCCCAAATACATTAATTACTGTGGTGATTTTAACATTTGACCACAAATTCTTTGATATTCTTCCCTGCAGATGGTGAAGTTTAATTTCCTTCCCCTTGAGTGTGAGCTAGACTTAGTGATTCCCTTCTAACATATAAACCAATGTAAAGGAAGAGCTATAATTCAGCAATGGAGAATCCTATCAAACATGACCTTTATCAAGGTCAACATCACCAGTAATAAATTGTGCTGAGAATGGATCTTGAAAATTAAGAAATTGTATCTCAATCTACTTCTAACATGAAGAAGAGATAAGAAATTACTGCAGTAGTCTGTATGAGAAATTACTGACCCTGAGCAAGAGACTTAGTCTCTCTATATGAACCCATAAAATGGAAATTATACTATTTTACTCTTATTAGAACTTTATATGAATAAAGCATCACATTAGGTATTAGAGTGGTTTAATATTTAAATACGAATTTAGTATGCACTTTCTGTTTGCAAACACAAAACAAAACAAAAAATTTTGAGATAACCTATCTGAAGGGTGTGTGTGTGTGTGTGTGTGTGTGTGTGTGTGTGTGTTGAGGTTGGTAGAATAGGAGGTAGGAAGAGAAAAGAAATCAAATAAGACTAATAATCCAGCACATCCCAAATTCCGATATACAAATGTGAAACATACACAATGGTTAAATAAAATACTAGACTATAACAAGGCCCCCCTAGTTATACAGCTTCATAATCCTATATATTGTAGTTAGAATTCCCTCATTTGTTGCATTGAGGAGGATATATAACAATATACCTATAGGTTAAAAAGTAGATGTAATTCTTATTTATCCATTTAAACATTGACCTTCATTCTGTGTGGACAGCCATTGCCTTATGGAATCCTAGATCTGATCATTTTCTAATAAACTACCTCAAGCAGGTCAAAGCCTTCCTTGAGAAAAATGCATTTCTATTGCCATAAACTATCCTGTTTGGAATGCCACTTTGCTAATATTACTCCCTTTCCTTTATCTAAACTTATCCTCCCTCTTTCTAGAAATACATCTTTATGATTTTATCTATATATTTTATTATTACTCTAATTGGTTTTTTCAGCTTGACAAAATCCCCCACATTGTATTATAAAGAAGCTTTTCCTTGAGGCTCAGTTTTAATATATGAGCCACAGAGCAACTATGTACTATTAGCCACATGCCAAATGGAAGAATGCTAAAATATACCATAATGTGAAGCTAGGAAAATATGCTGAAATTCAGAAAAAGAAAGTTGAAGTATAAGGAAAAGCATATACTGCAAAATAATAATCATAATCATAATAATCATAATAATCGCTAATCATCCCATCCAAGAAAGCTTTTGAAGTCTTTTGTTGCTAATTTTCTAGTGAAGTGTCTTTGGTATCTTCTTGCATTAAAGGTTCATTTGTAACAAAATAACATGAAAAAATTTATATGGAGATCATTTCAGGTAGATAATTTACCTGGGTGCTTGTAATGTAGTCAGTAATATTTCAGTCAGAAAAGAAAATGTTAATGAAAAGAGCCATTTTATTCTACCTAAAGGATATTTCTAGCCTCTAAATATGTTTTAGAAAAGCACTAGAAATAAATTATCACAATGCTATATACCGAGATTCAGTGAACAGGTGTGTATGAGCTTCATCCTGGATGAAAATAACGAAAATAACTTCCTTATTTAATTGATAACTTACCAGTAAAGTTTTAAAATTTCAGCAATTTTTGTCTCAGAAGAAATGAAGAAGAATTTCAGGGAATGATTTAGAAAAACACAGACAATAAACTTCCCCCTATTGTATTTTTTTCCTCTATTGTTTTGATTACACAGTCATAGAAGAGTAATTTAATGAGATATTGATTTTTCTTACATTTCTGATGTAGTCCCTTTTCATTTCTTTCTGCAATGAGACAGTCAGTCCCCTCTTGGAGAAGTTTGTGTGCGGTAGCTCATTGAAGAGATTACACTTGGTTGATGTGTCAGGGTTAAGAGAAGAGACCAGAAAGAGGAAGGGAAGAAAAAAAATAGTGTCAGAGAAATGAGAAAGATTCTCAAGTCTGAGAGAAGAACAGAATTAACTGGAGTAAATAGGTATCTTCTAGCCCATCAGAGATAGCCCTGAGGAAGTCTCAGGACCAAAGGAGATGGCTACATGCAGAATCCAGGTAAGCTAGACTCTGTTGCCAGGGGTGAAAATGGCTGCAAAGTTGCCTACGCCAGAGTGTGGAATCATGGAAATGAGGTTGCTGAATTGTGTGAGACCACAAGGGTTTAGAGAATAAAGATGTTATCAGTGGGATGCACTAACTATGAAAGAGTCCTTGTCTTGCTTATTAGTAATCATACTATCCTCATGAACTCTGTGCAATCCAAAGTATGAGAGTGCTTCAGCTTCCACCTAATAAAGGACTGCAGGATTACCTAAACACTTGAGTTTGGCAAGTTAAGACTCATGATGTCTTCACATGTTTATATAATCACACATTAACTTTTCAAATTTTTCTTACTATTTCTTATTCTTCATTGATTGATATATAAACAACTCAGATAATATCATGGTTCTGTCGAACTCCAGATTTCTTCTTATTGACCACATTTTTTCAACCTGTTTTCTAAAATTTTAAGAGTTTCAGTTCCAACACACATGCGTGTGCACACACACACACACACACACACACATATAACCTCTATAGTTTTTTTCCAGTGCTCCTGTACATGGACTGTGTGGATTCATTTCCCTTCAAATTAATGGAAGCTGACAATTATAGGCTAGTTTATGTCTTTGTAATGGAGCATTCCCATCCACGTTAAAGTTAGTGCAGTGTCTACAAAGCATTTCTTCCTTGTACTAGCACTTCCTGGCTTAAGAAACCAAAAAAAAAAAAAAAAAAAGGGAAAAAGAAACCAAATCATTTTTGTAACATTAATAGTGTTGCTACTTTCAAAAGAAATCTCTCAGTAGAGGATCTACAGTGAACACACAAAACACAAAGAAAAGGGAACCAATGCATACCTACAGAAAATCATCAATTTACAAAGAAAGACAGCAAAAGAGAAAGAAAGGAATAGGGAACTACAAAACAGCCAGTAAACAATAAAATGGCATTAAGGTCTTATCAATTGATTATTACTTTAAATGCAAATGAAGGGGCATTTGGGGGTTCAGTCATTTGAGCATTCAACCTTGATTTTGGCTCAAGTCATGATCCCAGAGTCCTGAGAATAAACACACCTGGGGTTCCACACTGAGCCTGGGGCCTGCTTGAGATTCTCTCTCTCCCTCTCTCCCTCTCTCCCTCTGCCAATTGCCTGCTTACTTATGCACACACACTCTCTATATATAAACATTCTTAAAAACTTTTAAATGCAGGGGCTCAGTCAGTTGAGCAACCGACTTCGGCTGTGAGTTTGAGCCCGGTCTCGGTCTGTGAGTTTGAGCCCGACATGGGACTCTGTGCTGGCGGCTCTGAGCCTGGAGTCTGCTTGGATTCTGTGTCTCCCTCTCTCTCTGACTCTCCCCCGCTCATGCTCTGTCTCTCTCTCTCTCTGTCAAAAATAAATAAACATTAAAAAAAACTTTTAAATGCAAATGGATTAAATTCTCTGATAAAAAGGCATAGAGCAGCTGACTGGATAAAAACAAAACAAAAACAAAAAATAAGACTCAACTGTGTGCTGCATACCAGAGACCCACTTCCGTTTTAAGGGCACCCATAGGCTCAAAGTGAAGTATGTGGGGCTGGGGGGAGATATTCCATGCAAATGGAAACCAAAAGAAAGAAAGGGCAGCTATTCTTGCATCAGACAAAATCAATTTTAAGTGAAAAACTGTAATAAGAGACAAATAATATAATTACATAATGATAAGAGGGTCAATTCATTAAGATGACATAAAAATTATAAATATATATGCACCCAACATCACAGCACCTAAACATAGTAAGCAAATACTAACAGATTTGAAGGGAGAAACAAACATTATAATAAAAATATATGTTTGATATCTCTCAAGCATTCACTAAAGAGTGACTATAGGGGCGCCTGGGTGGCTCAGTCGGTTAAGCGTCCGACTTCAGCTCAGGTCACGATCTCACGGGTCTGTGAGTTCGAGCCCCGCGTCGGGCTCTGGGCTGATGGCTCAGAGCCTGGAGCCTGCTTCCGATTCTGTGTCTCCCTCTCTCTCTGCCCCTCCCCCATTCATGCTCTGTCTCTCTCTGTCCCCAAAATAAATAAACATTTAAAAAAAATTTTTTTTTAAAAAAAGAGTGACTATAAATACGCAAAGTAAGGATCTGAGGCCAGAACTCTGAAATCTCCAACATTTAGAGGTAAGAGAAATGAGGGGGAACCAGCAAATGAAACTAACAGAGTAGAAAATGAGATAGGAGAAAAATCTAGGGGAATGTGGTGTTCGATAAGTCACATTTCAGAGGGGCTTGCAAGAAGAGAATACTCATCTATGTCAAATGCTACAGCATTGTCAAGTCAGACAAAGACTGGAAATTGACCACTGAACCAACCTGGAGGTCACAGATAACCGTGGAAAGAGTAGCCTCAGTAGTGTGGTGCTGGCAGAAGCCTGATGAGAATGTATGGAAGAGAGAACAAGAGAAATTGGAGCCTTTGCCTGAAATAGAGCCCAAATTTATGATTTTTGCCCTTTTCTAAAATATCTGCACACAGAAAAGGTGAAAAGAACATTCACTGTTCTGAAGCCAGGTGACCATGTCACCTCAGCTCCTAATGCACTCTTTTATAAGCTTTTTTTTGTATATGTGTACAATCTAAGATTCCCCCACCTTTCCAAAACCTGTTTCAAGATTCACAGCAAAGTGCCCACTTGCATTCTTACCCAAATATATAAAACTTCTGTGAGATATATTTTTATATTATAGATGCAATAAATTTTATATTTAATATATTTTTATGCTCACATATTTTTATAGATAGTGTGTATACAAGTAAATTTGGGAAGTTTGATTTATTTATAAAGTGAAGATGTATTAAGTTGTATTGAAAGAGCAGGAAGAGAAATGAGATGGTAACTGAAAGAGGGTTGAGGACGTGAGTGTTTCTTGTTACTTGGGAAGAAATTGGATCACCTTATAATAACCAAATTTCTTCTATCTTAAAAAAAATATTATCAGTAGAGTGAAAAATAAATGCATAAAGACAGAATTGCAACTTATTTGCAAAATTCTTACTTAACATCCACTTTGAGTAAATGCTTAAAAATCCCTAGATAAGGACAGACATATTGCTATGTGTCCTCATGGCAACCTGCGTTTATCTTATTTTAGTGTTTATCACGCTTAGTGGTTAATGTTTGTATAATTGACCTTCACCCTAGACTTTAAGTTCTGTAACAACAGAAACAAAATCTATCCTGTCTACCAAAGTAGTCTTAGTAATGGTGAATAACAGATGCCTAGTAAATATTTTAAATGAATAAATGAATGAATATTACAATTGCAGAAATATAGTGAGTCTGTGGTATGCAAGGCTGGAAATAAATATTTTGATAGATCTCAAAGTCTCAAAATTTATATAGAATTAAAAACAATTTCACAAACTAAAAGAAAAATCATCCAATGAGTTCAGAGAGTTGGTTACTAGTACAAAGTACAAATAATAAAATTAAACTTGTATTCACCTTGGAAGAGTAAGTAAAAGTCATAAATGAAAGAAGTATTGGTAGATTTCTATTAAAAATATGTGTGCTTTTGTAAATTATTTCTTCTTGCAATAAAAGCGGTAACTACTCATTTGCCCACTGGTTTATTTTCAGTATAGAAAATTTCCCCCTGTAATATATCAATATATAATGAAAAATCAGCAGGGGGAGGAGAGAGAGAGAGGATTCACATATATCAATATCTAATATATCAATATTTAATGAAAACACAACATAGAGAGTAAGGACACAGGTTCCAGAGTCAGGGAGTCTGGGGCTGAATTCCAGAATAGCCATTTACTAGCCATATGTCATTGGACAAATTGCTTTTCTCTGTAATCCTCTTTCTTCATCTGTAAAGTAGAATAACCACAGTACCTGCCACATAATGGGAGCATTAAGTAACTTAACACATGTAATTCATGGAGAATGACTGGCACACAGGAAACCCACAATAAACATTTGTGGCTGTTATTATTTTAAATGATTGTCAGTACTGCATTTCCTTCCTACTTACATTACCTGCTTTACTTAGACTGCAAAATAAATGAAAAAAATACTAGGCACTATCATCCTCATAATGGGGCAGACTCCTAGCTCTTTCCCCAGATCTGTCCTTCCCTTCCTCTAGAGAAATAGAATTATTTGTTAATGTAGCCCCCAGATATTTTCAATTTTCAGCTTCCCAGTTGCTTCCCAGCTTTGTGTGGATCAATGACCATCAATGTAACCTAACCGAATACAGTCATTTGCAGTTCTGGGTACTGTGGTATAGGATATTTAGAATTGTTAATGTGATTAGACATAGTAATTCATGATACGTTATTTCTTTATATGTAAGCCATTATTCTATAACAGGGTAGCATTTATTCTGTGGTAAATTCTAAGTTGTTCTTACTGTTCATTTTCTTAAAAAATTTGTTTATAATGAAGACTTTTTTTTTTGAAGACAGTAACCTTAATAAGTAAATGTAAAATGAGGCTGTGATCCTGTGGAACTGTCAGAATGGATGATCTTGACCCTTGGATTCCAGATGGATCATTAAAAAAAAATCCTGCCAATTATTCCCTAATTTCACACTGTGCACTCCATCTGTTAGCTCACTTGCTTTGGTTAGAGGCTGCTTGTCTGCCTTATTCTCCACCGCTCCACAGAGACAAAACTCAACTGACATACACACATATTATGTGTAAGCATATGTACTTAGAATGTCTATTAGAAGAATTCAAGGACAGAATATAAGCAAGGAAAATAAGACATTTCACAATAAAACGTTAAAATCTATCTCACCAAGTTTAGGAAACATAAAACAAAGCCAAAAGCAAACAACTAGACTAACCAACCAGAACTAAATTTTTAGAGGAAACATTGAACACTTATTTATTCATTTAACATTTGGGTTAGAATTCAGATCCAGAGCATTAATGCATTTTAGCTTAAAAGGTACTTAATTTGTAATAAAAGCTCTTAATGAGAATACAGTCTAAAGACATCATAAATGGCATCTGGAGTCACTAACCCAGTCCCTAAATGGCAATCAGATTTGGGATTAAAACTATCTAATTTGGTGAGTCAGCTCTGTTTCATTCAAAATTACGTTATGTGAGTAAATCCATTGTTTCAAGAGCTTAAAGGAAATTTCCAACAATATGTATGCTTTCTTTAATATTATAAATATTAAAATAATAAAGCAAAAGAAATATGCATCCATGCTAGACAGTGACATCCTCACAATACCTGACACATAAGAACGTCTCCATCAATATGTACCAGACTAGTGATCTTAAGTAAAACTATATAGTTAAATCCATTATGTTAACTATGAATATGAATAAAACATAGGGTAGCAGATTAAAGGGTGACATTTATTTATGCTCTTTACTATTTATTTTAGCAATGTCTACAAGGTTCTGGACCCACTTTACATTCTGCCATTTCGTCAGATATGCAGTTGCAATACATATGGTAATAATTAGAGCAGTTAGAATATGAAAACAGTTTAAAAGCATAAGTTGCATATTCTTATGACACTGTTCTTGAATGTTTTTAAAGGACTACTGGAAACAGCATCCTTAAGACTGCACTTGCTGCCACTTTTGTCTCTTCTCCTCAAGTATTCCTCCTTCAGTGTATCTTCAGCTTGCACGTGGTTAGTGAGTCATTCAAAGTGCAAACTTGATTTTATTGAAAAAGGGAAATCTTTAGGCATAAAATATGTCCAGAAGGCAAATCTTTTCATATAAAATAGAACCAAACCAAGAGAGTGACAAGTATAGTGGGGTTACAGGCACTAGCCAGGTTTTGTCCACTATGGAATCAAGCAGTGACATTTACAACAGACAGAGGTTCATGATGAGAGGAGAAGAGAGTAAAGAAGATAAAATGTTTGACCAGGAGGAGCTGGTAAGTTGGCTCAGGTCCAAGGATTCCTATCTGAACTCCTCAGGGCTGCAGGCAGAGGTCTTTCTTTACCCTGGAATAAATTGCTTTGCTGCCCAAGTAAAAATGTGGCCCAACTGTTGATGAACTACAAAGCTTTGGGGCCTAGAGAATGTGTCAGGAGGTGACCCCCTTGCCAACAATTTCAGTGATTTCCTAAATACCAACCGCAGTGGTAGTAATCAGTCAGCCACAAGTGATTTTGTTAGCTGTGGTCAGGAATTGGAACTAGCATGGAGGGGCATAATGGATGCCGTGGTAACAGAAACTCTTCATGAACCCAAAAGCAATGTGCCCAATAACTCCCAGAAATAACACAGTAAGAATTCAAGAATTTTTCAACAACGATAGGCCAAATTGAGGTAAAAATTGGTGCCACATTGGTTGCTACAAAATTAATGGACGTTTAGGGATTGAGGATTCAGCCAGAAGACAAGCTAGAATATCTAAGGGCAAATAATATTTGCTAAAGAGGTTTCAAATGATGGCTTAAGAGAGAAAATAAGCAAAGGACAATCATCGGACATTAACTTATGGTCATACTCCATTAAGAAAAGACCAGAGAATTTAAACACTAAAATACTCAGAACTCAACCGCATATCTGACCTAAATATTATCAGGAAACTTCAAATTTAAAAATGTATAGAAAACAAGAAGCAAGAAAGCAATTAAAATTGTATTAATCCACAGATAAGTTTCAATCAAGGTAATGGGATTTTAACTGAGAAACCCCATAAGTGATTGCAGCATGTAATGCATCAAATAAAGGATTTGAGCACACAAAATATTTCATGTTTTTTGAAATATAACAAAGACTGTCTTCTCTGTATTTTGAGCACATTCTTCATGACATCCCGTTGGACTAACTGGACCTTTATGGATCATTCCTCTCCAGATAGTCTAGGACTGAGGTATACCAGTCAGCAATGGTTTGTATGGTAATAAATGGAATGAATCTCCATGTACTGGTACAATGTATAGTCAGAACTTCCAATATTCATTTAGTTTAGTAAAATATGGGGTCTAGGAGTCTTGACTTAAAATTCTCCCTATTTTCTTCGGACCTCAAATGGATTTTAAAACATGTTATCACTGACTTCACTTCCTGCTGGCCACACATTGTGCTGTTGAGTGTGACAGCACTCATTTCCCCATATAGATGTGATATTCCCCATACTACATTTTTTAATTTAAAAAGGTTATTAAAATAAGACAGCTTATTTTTAGAGCAGTTTTAGGCTTACAGCAAAATGACGAGAAATGTACAGAGAGTTCCTATAGTCCATGTGTCCATACATGTACAGCCTCTCCCAGTATCAAAATCTCACTCCAGAGAGATACGTTGGTTATAATCAGTGAACTTATATTGGCTTATCATTATCATCCAAAGTCCACAGTTTATATTAGGATTCATTCTTGATGAATGATATCATCATTCTGTATGATACTACAATGGTGGATGAATCTCTTTATACATTTGTCAAAACTAATATAGTGTACAACACTTCATTGTAGTATCATACAGAATAGTTTCACTGTTCTAAAAATCCTTTTTATTTCCCATTAATCCCTCCTCCCTCCCATCCCTGGCAAGCACCCTCTTTTGCTATTTTCATATCTTTGCCTATTCCAGAATGTCCTATAGTTGGAGTCATACAATATATAGACTTTTCATAAGTGAATCTCTTTCACTTAATCCTATGCATTTAAGTTTCCTTCATGTCTTTTCATGGTCTGATAGCTTAAGTCTTTCCAGCACGAAATAATATTCCATTGTCTGGTATTTTATTTTCCACTCACCAAATTTTGGTTACTTCCAAGTTTTGGCAATTATTAAAAAGCTGCTATATACATCCATGTGCAGGTTTTTGTGTGAACATAAGTTTTTAATTTTGGTGGGTAAATACCAAGGACCACAATTGCTAGGTCATATGGTCAGAGGATGTTTAGTTTTGTAAGAAACTTCCAAACTGTCCTCCAAAGTGGCCATTTTGCATTTCTACCAGCAATGAATGAGAGTTCTTATTTGTCTACATCTGCATCAGTATTTGCCATTGTCTGTATTTTGGATTTTAGTGATGTGATTCTAATAGGTGAGTAGTGGTATCTCATTGTTGTTTAAGTTTTTGCAATTTCCTAATGACATGTGATGTGGAGCAGCTTTCCATAGGCTTCTCTGCCATCTGTATTCTTCCTTGTTGAAGCATCTATTTAAATCTCCTGCCTGTTTTTAATTGGGATGTTGATCTCCTTATTGTTGAGTTTTAAGAGTTCTTTGTATATTTTGGATAACAGTTTTTTATCCAATAATATTTTACACAAGTATCATCTCCCAGTCTGTACTTCTCTGTGTATTAGTCCCATTCCATCTTTCGACTCAGCCCACCTTTTCATAATCAAGCTTATTTTGGAAATAAAGTCAACAATAGCAAAAATAATAACAACATATAAAGTGTCTCCTAATGTATCTCTTTTTTCCTCTTACTCATAGAGATGGTGACTTCTTGTATACTATCAAATAGCCCATGCCTAACAACAAATCTCTAAACTTCTGTAAGGCCACGTATGACATTGTAATTTCTTTGCATTTTAGTTATCCTCCATTATTCTTCTGGGGAATTCTAGTTTCTTGAAAACCAACTCTTCTCCAAGAAGGGTGTGGTTCACAAAGGAACTGCAAATATGTGTTTGCTACTGAATTAAGTGAGGCCATGCAGAATGGCAGAAAGAACAGACAATGAAGTTGGGAGATTGGGCTCATTCTCAACTTTGCAATTACTGGCAGCA
Organism: Prionailurus viverrinus; assembly: GCF_022837055.1. NCBI lineage: Eukaryota > Metazoa > Chordata > Mammalia > Carnivora > Felidae > Prionailurus > Prionailurus viverrinus. The sequence continues at coordinate 20,817,628 of NC_062568.1, forward strand.
GGATTCTTAGGCAAATCACTCAACATCTTTACACCCCTATTTCCTTATCCGAATTGGAATTCAAATAACTACTAAGTCCACTTCAAATTGCAAGGCATAAATATATGCCTATCCTAGAAGCTGTAAAGTGCTATAAAATTTTAATTATGATTATTATAAATATGTAATAATGTGTCCCTAAAAACATTTTCTAGGCCAGCTGCTTTTGCATTATATCCCTGCTCCCCAATATGTAGGATTTCTTCTGTCATGTTTGTTGGCCTGTGACGGGCAAGCAATTACAGTGAGTAATTCCATTTTAGGAGAAGATAATAAAACGTGATATCGTAACTACCCACAGAGCTTCAAAAGTATTTATGTTTCCTCTAATAACCTGGTGTGATGCTGTTAATCTTGAGAAAGGCTGCCTGGCAGGTGCTAGGGAGCTGAATCTTCATATTCTCTCACTGTTTGCTGACTCTTCCACAGGGAAGAATCCAAGCTATTAAAATGCAATGGCCTTGCTCTATTTTTAATTACATTTAGTTTATTAGAGAACAATCAGATGCATAGTACTGGGAACAGACTTTCCCCATTACCTGACTGAAGGCCTAGAACATTTTATCATTTACAAAATGGGTCATGGGGAGCCATTCCTTCACCTCTCTTCACTGAGAGAAGCTAAAACACAATTTAAAGGAGTAAGAGAAATGTATCACTTCCAGAGGGACCTAATTCTTCATGGATGATTTTCCCTTCGATTCAGTTAACCTTTTTGTTCTAAAGCTCATCATCATAACCTTTATGTAAATAAGTAGGTACTGGCCAGGTAAACATAAGGATGGAAACTCCAAAATTATCTCTTCTGTATCAAGTACAGAGTCTCCATAAAATAAACCATAAATCTGTAATATGTAATATTTCCTTTAGAAGAACTCTGCAGGTTATAAGGTATTAATAAACGTAATTCTCACAGGCTGCATTCCTTGGCTGACCAAATCAATCCAACTCCTTTCAATACATGGCATTATAAAAGCTGTAATTTCATGCATTATTATGTGCAAATAGAATTTAAGAATGCTTTCCATTTTATGTACGAAGAAAGGTATATAGCATAGAAAAAGAATAATATATTTCCTACATTTATCATAAAGTTGTTTTCCAATCCCATTTGTTAACTCAGTCTATATTTTGGGCAAATGGCCATTATCATTAATCACTTAGTGCAGCCAGAACATGGCAGGGTGTGAAATGTAGGTTGTCTTTTTTTCCTCCCTTTCCATTTTGAGAGTGGAATTGTGTTATAGTTTCCAAACATTGTGTAGGACTATTGCAACTTTGAAAACACAGATGCAAGCAGAGGAAATGATTAAAGAAAGTATTAAAGAATGGGCCAAGTAGGAGTGTTGACTTGAAAGTGCCGAACATTGAAGTTATGTGTTTATTTTGTTGCTGTTAATGTTAAATGCTTTCTAGTAAAGATTCTGGTCCCTCCTTAATCCCCAGGAATTCCTATTTGAAAAATAGTCAGTGACCACCCTAATAAGCTGAGTTGCACTTGAATAAGGGAGAAAAATCATTACTTATGAAGTATTTACTTCTATTTTCTAACTTTGGAAAAAATGAAAAATAAAAGTTATTGAACATACTCAGATTTTTGGCTTAACTCTGATTTCCTCTAGATTTTATAGAAATGGTTTTGTTTATCTTCTTCAATCTCTGAAAATAGAATGACAACAAGTGAGCGGAAATTAAGGTAAGTAGAGAGAACTATGTAAAAAAATACATTTACCATATATTTTAAACAGTCAAAAGCAATTAATAAATATTCCTGTGGAGTCCATTTATACATTCAATGAATATGTATATACATCTACTGTATCCAAGGTAATGTCATCTACTGGAGATAAAATAGGGAGAAAATAGAATCTCATTCTCTGTGGTGCTTATGGGCTCAGGGGAAAAAATTAATTATATTTTGGTAAGTGCTATAAGAAATAAATAAAATGAGCTTTGATATTATAACAGTTTGAGTGGAATGAGTAGGGGGAAGAGTTAAGGAAAGATTCATTAAGAAAATTATAATTAAGACTTGAAGCACAAAAGTTTCTGGAAATGGGTTCTAGAAAGACAGATTAACCTGTATAAAATCCCTGAGGGGATAAAGCAAGTGGCATCTGAGGAATTGAAAGAAGGGAGTGTGTCTACAGCTTAGAGGTGAGTGGCATTAGATAAGGTTGCAGAAGCAGGTGGTGGGAGATGACACCAGGCTCTATGGGTCATGTGAAGTATTTGGGACTTCATAAGGACAATGGAAAGCCATTAAAAATCTTTAAGCAAAAGAATGACCAAATTATATTTCATAAATATAAATCTGACTTCATTATGGGATATAGAGGGAGACCAGAGTTGTTACATAGATTGTTATTAGTGTAGAACAGCAAAATTCCCCAACTGTGCAAGTACCAGGTGATAATTTCATGAAGATGTATCATCTTAGATATTATAATTTTCCAAGTCTTCTGCTACTTATATAAAGTAACACTGGCTTTAAAAAGGCTGTTCAATGAAAACAGAGATAAGCACACAGAATAGAAATATATTCACAAAACTGAAAAATAAGACTTAGCAGCTATTTGAAGAGGGGTGAAAGAGTAGGAAAAGTCAAGAATAGTCCAGCTTTCTCAGCGAGGGCCTAAGAGCCATTAAATCATCCTGGAACAAAAAGTATTTGGGGGAATTTGTGTCTTTAGCCCTGTGGCTAACATAAAAGAATGTAAGACCTGTCCTGGTCCTCACAAAATTAGCTAAATGTCCAAATCCAAATTCTAAAATCAGAATAGACTATTTAAGAGGTGAATGCTACAATACTGAATTTACAGATAATGCAAACCTTAAATGAGCTGAAGTAGTTAGGAAAAGAACATTATGGAAGTTAAGTCAGTTGCACTGTGACTTGATGAAATGGCTTTGGAGTTGAGTAAAGGGCCAGTGCATAGTTACATTTAATTGCAGTACAAGGTTCCTGTGGCAGAGAAAGTGTTGTAAGAATGAACAGTCTTGGCAGATTCTGGATGGCCTTGAAATAAAGAAATAGAAGCTCAGACCTGATATAATAGATATTATGAAACAATAGTAACAGGAAATTTGATGTTCCTGCTGATGGTAGTAAGGGATAAGCTGGAATTGACTGGCAGAAGATCAGGTTGAAGGCAAAGTATGAGGAAGTAAGGCCGTGTGAGAGTTCCAGGCATAAATCAACACATTTCTGGACCACAGAAATGTTAGTGAAAATGGACAGGGAAGGTGATTACTTTAAAAAATATATTGTTAATTATTTCAAATGAACAGATAAAAATACAAAAGATGAGCTCCTATGCACCCACTACCCCAGCTTTATCAAATCTTACTAGTATTTTTTATATGCTTCTGATCTTTTTTCCAAAGAATTTTCAAAAAAAAACCATATATAACTGATATTCCATTTGCCTTTCTTAGATTACTATTGTAAATTGAGTTTTATCAATTCCATGAATGTATCTATATTTATACTGCATATTTACATAAAGTGCTACAATTTAGCATTTTATTTGTTTTTATACTTTATATGAGTGGCAGAAAACCGTATATATTATTCTGCAACTTATTCTTTTAACCCAAAACTATATATTTGACATTTAGCCATGTCAATAGATGATGTTTGTTCTTTTTAAACATTGTATAGTTTTTTGCTACAACTATAATGATTTAGATTTACATTCTTGATTGATAGACATTTGGGATATTTTTAGTTTGGGCTATTAAAAGCAATGCCCCAACATTCTTGCATTTCATTTTGCACAAGTGTTTACACATCTTATCTATGGATGCACCAAAGAAGTAGAATTTGTTCACTGTATGGTAAGAGCATCCATCTTCACATTTATTAGCTATTGTTGACTTGATCTCCAAATGGTAGTTTCTATTTTCACCAACTGTGAAAATAGAATGTGTATTAGAAAATACACGTGTATTGGGGTGCCTGGGTGGCTCAGCTGGTTAAGCATCTGACTTTGGCTCAGGTCATGATCTCGCGGTCCATGGGTTTGAGCCCTGCATCGGGCTCTGTGCTGACAGCTCAGAGCCTGGAGCCTGCTTCAGATTCTGTGTCTCTCTCTCTCTCTGCCCTGCCCCTGATCATGCTCTGTCTCTCTGTGTCTCTCAAAATTAAATAAGCATAAAAAAAATTTAAAAAAAGAAAATACATGTGTATTAGTATATATATCCACTAATTTATTTCCATTATCACAAGGATATAGACCTATTTTCCCTATTTGGTTTCCTCCTTTGGAAATAAATGATTAAATGTATGTCTATTTTTTGTTTGTTTGTTTGCACTTTTCTTTATCTTACTTAATAAGTCCTGTATTATTTGGAGATCTTCAATTAAATTTCGCTGTTCATATTTAGTACTTTGGTCTACCTGAATATCATGTTGGTGTGCAGTGTGAGAAAGACATCTAATTTTCTTTTTTCTACTTTTCTGTCACTATATATAAAGCAATTTACCATTTCCCCTCTTTTTTTATAATGTTAACACTGTCATATATTAAATCATTTTATATGTGTGGCTCTGTTTGCAGACCCTTTATTTTGTACCGTTGGTGTATTTTTGCTAATTCCACAGTTGTAATTATTATAGTTGTATAGTATGTCTACATATCTGGTAGACCAACTCTTCCCATCTTACTCTTTATAATTACTATCCATTACTCTTTATAATTGCTATCCATTCTGCCTATTTCTTCTAATATATGAATTACAGGGGTGGCATTTCCAATTCTATCAAAAAAGAAACGTTGGAAGTTGCAATTGTATTAAAATTTTACGTTAATTTGAAGAAAACTATTTTGATGATACTGATATTTTTCAGAACAAATACAGTTACAGCTTTCTCCATTTATGTATGCCTTTTATGGCCCTCATCATTATTTTGTAATTTTGTGCCCAGAGGTTTGAACACTTTTGGTCAGGCCTATTCCTGGGAAACATCACTTTTACTGCTATTGAGAACTGAAATTTTACTCTCTATGCCTCCCAATTAGTTTTGTCTCTGTATTATAAGATTTTTATATGTTGAGTTTGTATCCTAAAACTAAATCCTAAAAACTTAATAGAGAACATCAACTCTAATAAATTCTAAGAGTGTGAAAATTATTTTGAATATTCTATGAAAATAATCATAGTATCTACAAATAAGATTATATCTCTTCAAACTTTTTCTCCTTACATAAATATTTATATTTTGAATATAAGGAAAATAATTTCTGTATTTAATAGCTCATTCTTACATGTTTATTTTATTGTAGTTACACATTGGGCTTATTTCTACTATCTCACTTTGTATTTTCTTTTTCTTTTCCTTTATCTTTGCTTCTCGTGAATGGGTCAAAAAAATTTTAATGCCAAAAAAAAGTTTTAATTAAACTACAAAAACAATAGTTATATGAGCAAAAAGGTACATTATGTTATAAGCACTTACAAAGTTACCAACCATTTGCTTCATTAACATTTTCTATATTTTAAGTTCATACATGAAGATGATCAGATTTACCATTGGGGGGGGGGAGGAAAAAAGGTGCATTTATCATCAGCTCCATGTGTTCACTGTAGGTTCTGTTATTTATATGCAAGGCCCAGGTGACTGGAAGCACAGCTGTCGAGCATTTTAATAACCTGGACAGCCAGTTGTTTCTGCACAACATGACATCTTTACACAGGAGCAAACAGGAGCAAACAGGAAACAGCCAAGCACCCTGCACAGCAATGCACCACCTTACTCATTAACCAGCATTACTCATCTGCTATACCACTGTGCCTACAGCACAAAAATACACATAAGAAGAGATTAGAATTGTGTCTGGTAAATAATCCTTTCAAAAAATCAAGTCGTTTCAGCTGAGAAGTCTTTCTACAAGTCTGGGTTCAAATTACCATTTAGGTCTGAAGTGAAATAACATATACAAATACATTTACACCAACTTTTGTAGGGTTTTAATTTTAAGGAATGAAGGCAATATTGAGACAATCCTTTGATAGCATTAGGCTGTGTGTAATGGCTGCACACATTTCCTTAAAAGTCAGGAGGCCACAAATGAGGTTACCAATCTGTTTAATTTCAAACAAAAAAAGTCAGCCCTGTATAAAAAAAAGGAAAATTTACCTCAAATAGCCAACCCACTAATGAAATCTGAAGTCATTCACCTCACTAAATTACAAGAAATTAGAATAACAGCAACAAAATGGCACATAACATGAAATTTGCCACCTGAGGCAAAGCTCAAAACATGTAAAAAAAAAAAAAAAAAACTAGACAAAATGTCACAAAACAATCTTTTCAATAGCCAGTAGCTTGTTCAAAGGACTCTTCAATGGACTTTGTGTGTGGTCCTTTTCCCCCAAGTCTTTCGTTAGTTATGTTGCTTTGTGACACATCATTTGCTTAAGAAGACACCACTCCTTCCTCCTCAAGAGACTTGGGGAGGACTCTTGCATTGTGAGCTGGACTTGGTCTCCCTCTTGGCCATGGAGGGAAGACTCCTGGACCTACACCTGGATCTGGAGACAGAGGAGGACTTGGACTTGGATCTTAGTGCCAATCTGGACTTGGAGGTTGACTGCAATCTTGAGCCAATGCATCCCACTGAGACTTCCAGAAGATGTAATGAAATAATTATGGGACCTGGACCTGCTGTGGCAGAGTACCTGTGGCCTGGGTACCTGCGGGGGGTGGCTCTGGTGACTGTGGTGTGAGTCCATGGGGGGACAGTCATAGCGCACCATCTGTACAAATAGGTCAACATTTTAATATTTTTTCTCCCCCTGCGGTAGGTAGATTTTAAGATGATCCCCACTGATCTTACCTTCAGTATTCATGCCTAATTTATGTAATCACTTCCCCTTGATTCTTCTCTAATGAGTAGAATACAACAGATGTAATGTATGCTTCTGAATACATTACAAGAATAGTTTACGTAAAAAAAATCATGCTTCTGTCTTAGAAGTGCTCTCTCATTCTCTTTTTTAGAATGCTCATTTTGCGAACACCCAAATGCCATGTGGTGAGGCAGCCCTGTGGAGAGGCCCAGATGAGTAAGTTTGAGAGAAGATCATCTGAAGCCTACTAATGGCCATGCCAGTGACCTTAAAAGCAGATAAGATTCATCAAAGATGGGGACAAACAGACAAGGGAGTAGAGACGGTTGGTGTGAAAATAGTTGAAATAAATAATGATCATTGGATTTGAACTGGGTAGGAAGAAAATGAAGACAGCATGTTTCAGATAAATATGAAGCTGGAATCTAAAAGACTCTGAAGAGATTGGGAGGTACGAAGTATACAAGAGTAATAAAGGGAATCCATGTATGAGAAAAAGTTTAAAGATGGGAAATCAAATAAGGTATAGAGATATAATATGAAGAAGCTTAAAAAAAACTTTAAAACCTAGAAAGGATCTTGCTGCGGAGGAAAGTTAGTTATGTGATGTGAAATGCAATACTGGGCACTGTGGATCAAAAAGTTGACATAGTCAAAGTTATTTAGCTCTTTAAACTAAAGACTTTATGCAAATGCAGAAGACCTGAGATATCTGCTTGAATTTTGAGTTTTGTGATAACTGAAAAGGCAACAAAATACTTTGCTTATTTTTTGCTTAACTTTTTAAACCCAAATCACTTCCGTAGGATTTTGAAGTAGTTTAAGGAAGCTTAAGACTAACATTGTATTTGTTCTTAATGAAAATAATTATGTTCTTAATTTGTTTTTTAGAAAAGAGTTTGTGGAGAATTAGGAAATATAAAAGGTGTGTGTGCATGTGTGTACTTGTATACACAAACTTTTTTGAAGAAAAGATTTGTGTTCTTTTTAAAGGAATCATAATAAAGCAAATAATTATTTCTCAAACTGTAACGTGTCAATCTAATGAGATGTTTCATTGCTGCTAAAGTCAGCTTATGAAAAAATGGTTGTGACAGAGAAAAACAGTAATTTCTAAATTAAAATCTTGCATAAACCATTTTAAGCCAATCAATTGTTTCAATTAAAACCTTCAGTTCTCATTTAAATCATAAGTTTTCATAAACAAATATAATGCTTTGCTTTCATGGTATTCTTTTTTAATTTAGCCCATCTACTGTTTCCCTAATAGGTTTGAATTCAATAAATTTTTGTTTTTATAAGACAAGTTCTCATAGCATAACCCCTTTCCTACACTGAAAAAAATATTATTCTTCAAAATAGAAAAATGACATTCTAGTTCATAAATTTCATCATGATTTTTTAATTAACCGTATACTGAATGTGTGGGTGTGTGTGTATGTTTGAACGTTTTGCATTATTTCCATTGTCCAAGCAGATGACATTGTATAATCTAAACAAAACAGACTAACACCTGTCATGTTAACAGGAATAGTCTTCAACTTAGTAGCAGAGTAAACAATACGATATCATGAAAATCAACTGACAACTCCCTCATATCAAAACTAAGTATGCTGACTGAAAAAGCCGGAATGTAATATTCCTGACAAAAAAGCCAGCATTCTTCATGTCCTTGGGCAAGTCAAATGACCTTCCATATTCACAAGATACCAGTAATTTCTTAAAACAGCATAAAATCCTAACAGTAATTACAGTTTTGTCATCTTTACAATTTCTGTCTTTCACTGGATATGTGTAACATGGTAGATTATGTGATACACATTTTTTTATCCTAGGATGTCCTGGGATATTTGTTTCCTGGTGACTCAATCACATGATAATCTTTCTGGCACTGCCCAGCATTCTGTATACAAATAGGGTGTAATAGATAAATTACTCCTTTAACTGGAGAACATTTAGTAAAATTGACTTTGGGTATTAGAGTACCATAGCATCAGAATTTTTGTTTTATTTGCGGCTACTTCCCCAAACCTAAGTAGTGGATGTTCAAGAGATACTTATTGGATGAATTGTTGAATAGAAACCAGTTGACTGGGGGCTGATGCTAAATTGTTATTCCTCTCAGATCTATAATCATCTTTCAAAGGTTATACTATTTAATGTGTTTAAGTGGTATCTCAAACAAAACAAAACAAAACAAAAACATTAGGAGCATCTGGGTGGCTCAGTCAGTAAAGCATCTGACTCTTGATTTTGTCTCAGGTCATGATCTCGTGGTTCATGGGATGGTGCGGTTAGCACAGAGTCTGTTTGGGATTCTCTCTCACCCTCTCCCTCTCTATCTCAAAATAAGTAAATAAACTTAAAAAAAAACACTAACTTTTTAAAACTCCAGCTTTAAACACCAACATAACAGTGTAACCTATGTATGACTAACAATATGAAAGTTTGTTATATTTATGTTGTGAGAGGGGAACTATATAGTCACTTATTATACAGGAAACCAGTGTCCTCTCATACTCCAAAAGACTATGTCTAGCACCATAGTTTAGTATAATAGTAAGAATTCTTCATTGTTAGCTTCAGCCAGGACTCCTTGGGTAGGCAGGGAATATTTTAAATTGTATATTTATAAGCACTTAGCCAAGGGCAAGCACAGAAAATGTGTTAATTTACAATGAAAGTTGACCTAGATTATTTGTGTTTAAATATGTAAAATGAAGATACTGACCAACATGGAGTTTGGTAACTTATAAAATTTCTCACTTAAGCATTTCAGAGATAATTCAGTTTTAGGGCCTTTAATTTACATATCTAAACTAAAATATAAAAATTTACATGACTAAATTAAAATGTAAAAATTTTGGAATATAGAAGAAACTCATGAATACTTAGTGCTTATTAGGTGTATGACACTCTATACCTATGATTATCTATCCACTTATCAATCATCTATCTATCATCTATCTATCTATCTATCTATCCATCATCTATTTAGAGAGAGATAAAGACTGGGACAGAGATGCAGAGACAGAGAGAGACACCACAACTAAGTATATTTTCCAAAGGTCAAAACAGCCTTCTTCTGATCACTCTAGCTAATCTGATGAAGGAGTAAGTATTTAGAGATGAAATGAAAATCATACCTGTTCACTTATAAACAGTTCACTGGTGACAGAGAGTGACTATAGAATTATATGCATCTCTGAATGTTTACTTACTCAGTCAAAGGTCCAAATATATTAGAAAGGGCAAACATAGCAGAACCTTGGAAAAAGAACTCAAAGAAGTAAAAAATGTAATGAAACCTTCGAGAAGCCATCAATTTGACTACAGACTAAAATGAAATTCAATGACAATAAAGACAGAGAAGATTGAGAAAAGAGACAATTAGAAGTGGGAAGAGGAGCTAAACTCAGTGAGTCTAATCAAATACGAGCCCCAGATGTGAGTAATCAACACACCGTAATCAGCATGGAAAGACATTGCATAAAAAATGTGTTATAACTACAGCACAGCGGGACTGGATTCTCTTCTCATGGAGCACAGACTTCACTTCCTCTGATACTAATACCCCCTTCAGAATCGAAAGAAGATAGTTCCTGGAGGTTCAGCCCTGTCAATAATGATTCAGAAGTGGTGGTCACAGACACCAGGCTGGCTCTGCTTACACTTTCTGAGACCTTTATTTAGTCACAGACAACTATGTATTATCCTCTTAAGAATTTGATATTTAGATTCACTTTGCATTATACCTGAAAAATGCAAATTTTCATTGTGATTACATTAAATAAATGTATATGAATAATTAAATTAAATATATTATTACTAAATACCAGTTGTTTAAACAAATAACACTTTCCTAAAGGGATACCATAAGCCTGAAAATTTAAGATCTTAACTGAGTTGCCCTTAGTGCAACTATAGAAAAGGCACAGTAACCTTGACAAACATTGCTTAGTAACTGATCATAATTTGTTAGTCTCCTCAACTCCACAGAAAAGGATACATTATTATGTAGTAGGGTCAAGGAAATAAAGACCCATCTTCTTGAGGTCGAGCCTTAAGATTCTATGCCACAACAGTGTCACCAACAAGCATATATCTTAAGGAAATAGTCAATGAAGCAAGCAAATGCATACAGATAACCATTCCAATGTGGTTTGTAGTAGAAAAAAATGGAAGCAAAATAGACTTCCTCTAAATAAAAGAAACATGACAAAATAAGTTGTACATTATGGATACAGCCACTAAGATGAAGCTTTCAAAAATTGTTAATGACATGGGAAAATGGTCACATACAAGGTTTAACGAAAAGGTTATTGTACAAAGTCAATATAGGATATAACAATAGTTTGTTAAAAATATATGTATATGTAATAAAATGTAATGCATATGCAATAAAAACCTTAATTCTTTTTGAAAATGTAATGTTCTTTTTTTCTAGGAATCCACTTTAGTTTCATGAATGTAAAATAAATCCCAGTCATTACCTTGGAGAAATGTGTGAAAACAATATTTACCTGACTGTGAATATAATATAAATTAGGTACATTTTTTTAGCAGTGTTTTTCTCTACATGTTTTTTTTTTTGTCTCTTTGGTAAAGGTGTCATAGCTATTCAAAGGCTTAGAATATTCAATACCTAGATATTCTGTTTATTCTCCTAGGAAGACATGTGTGTGTGTGTATGTGCACATATTTTTGTTTAAACAGTTGCTTACAGAGAATGTGGAATTGAGATTTTGAAAACAAGAGGAAGGATGTAGAGAGATGGAGGAATGATCACCTCATGTAGGATATAAGACCAACCAAAGGAACCACAGTGGAGTGCTGGGCTCTATGAATCTTCAGTTTTATCTAAGACTAGGTATCTTAATATATACTGGTGTTACATGGAGTATCGTGATTGTTCTGTCTGGCCAGAGAATTGGGACCCAACTATGTCTACAAGAGGAGGTCCTCTAAAATAAGGTTTTTATTTACATGATATATCATCTTAGGATATGGAAACTCTGACATAAGAAATTGGAGTTGTAAAGGTAAAACTTAGGCAATAAGAAAGGAATTTCCTTTGCTTTTTGAGAGAATTTCTGGGCTTTGGGCAGTTCTACATGGGGACAGTCCTTTAAAAGAGGGATAGGGGCATCTGGGTGACTCAGTCAGCCAGGTATCCGATCCTTGATATGAGTTCAGGTCACGATCTCATGGTCTGTGAGATCGAGCCCCTTGTCAGGCTCTGTGCTGTCAGTGTGGAGCCTGTTTAGGATTCTCTCTCTCCCTCTCTCTCTGACCTCTCCTGCTTGCTCTCTCTGTCCCAAAATAAATAAACATTAAAAAAAAATGAAAGAGGGAGATTTGCACAGAGTGACAAACAGGAGTTGGGCAGAGAGGTATCCAACCAGGGTTTCCCTGGTTTTAAGTCTGCAAACCCCAAGAGTAGCCTAACCTAATAGAACTTTACATTGTTCTCTAGATTTTATTTCCTGGCATGTATTCTGGCAACCAAGTAGAGTTCTGTCATGTGTGAACTTACTACAGAGCAGTAGGGAATTAAGAAAAGGGTCTGTCCTGCTCTTGGGCTGGATAAAGAATAAATATACTCCTCCCCTCTTTCAAGGCCAGGAATGGGAGAAGAGGCAGATTAAGGGAAAGGATTTTAGACAGCTATTGCAGGCTACCAGAGCACCTAAAATATCACATAAAAATGTAATGAGATAGAGAAAACGTAATTGGAGCTCTTTTCAAGTAGAAAGGAATATTTTGACAAGTTACTAGTGTTGAGTTTCAAATCCACAAGAAACATACTTGTGGAACAGTGGAATGAGGAGCTTAATGATAAGCTTTTAAAGATGACTGTCTGATTAACGTCAGGACTTTGCAGCGCAGAGAAGGATATGCTGTTCTGCGGCCAGAGCTGCATCACTTCAAACAACATGCATCGTCACCTCTCCGAGTGGTGCTAAACTATTTAGAAATGATCACCAGGAACCATATCACTGACCTCCAAGTGTCCCACTCCAGGACCTGCTGGAGCTGTAGAAGGATAATGACTGTCTTCCTGAGTACAGGACAGACTTACAGAAAAAGTTGTGAAGAAAGACTAAAATTAGGGCTTAAACCACTGTAATTCCCATCAGTGAAAGTTACTGACTTTCTTCCCAGAACAACTCCCTGAGGGAAGAGATTTTGGGGTTTTGTTCACTGTTAGGTCCCTAGTGACTAAGACACTGCATTGTACATACTAGGTGTTGATTATTATTTATTGGATATATGAAAGTGACCTCATTTTATACTCAGGTGCTACAAGATATACTTAGACATTTGAGCTTAGTATATGAGTATATACACATTTACATGCATATATACATATGTACCACACATATCTCTGCACAGATATTACAAGGAAATTTGCTAAAGTATCAGTGGTGTACATCCCTGGTTCAAGTTATTATAGGTCATGATTTTTTTTCCTTTTTCATGTTTTTCTGTATTTATAAATTTCCTACCTAATTAGAATTCATCAAAGAATGCTACTAAAAGAAATACAATTCAAAAGCCATAGAAATATATCCTAACAATATGAATTAAACAAAAGCACTTAATAGATAGCAAATTATCATTATAAATGTGTTATGTTTAAAACTTCCTGGTATCTCAAACTCTGTTCCATGTTTCATAAACTCAAGTCCTTTACATGTATGACTACCAAGTTTAATACCAGAAAGGAACATATTAAAAGGCAGAGATTTAAAAACTCATGGGGGCAAAAGCATCTATTATTTCCTCTTATCTGCAGAATGGAAGTTAAAAACAAATAATAGCCAAAGTACCCTAGCTGGGGTTTAAGCTGCTAAAAATGATGTATCTTCTCTCCCCACTGACAGCAATTAGATGGACGTTGACAAATATGCCTTTCTTTCTCCTACATTCTAAACAAACCAGTTGTACCACTAACAAACATTCCATCTGTAGCTTTGCTAATATTTTCAGCCAGGAATAATTTTATAATTTTGGTTTGAAAATAATTTTATCTTGCTAAATGGAATCCGTGTATTTTGCTCTGATACTTTTATCTGTGGAGATAAATTTTCCAAGCTTTCTTTCTTCATAAATTCCCTCCTCATGTACTGATCAAAAGACCTTCTACAGGGAAGAACAAAGAGATCTATGCATATTGGCCATTTTAATGAAAAGGACTTTTATTCCCTAGTCTGATTCTGCTTTGAAAATTTTCACAAATGAGTTAAAGGGCAATAAAATGCCAAAAGAAAGGAGGATAAATACCTTCCAGGTTTAATGGCTGTTTCACCTCCCTCCAGACATGCATCATTTTGAGGAAAGCAGACATATGTTGAGGAGTGCAGAGAAACTAGACAAACATCCAGAGTTGCTTCCATGAGTCCTCATTACAAATTAATATTGGAAGTATCAGAAAAGGTACTCATCACAGTTATTTATGTGGCCCCTAGATTTTGAATTCTTTAACTGGAAGAACTTTCCAGAGACTCCCAAGACTACTGCTCTAAGAGTGACTTCTAAAGGATGCCCAAGACTTTCCCCTAATACTGAAGCAAGCTTAAGTTACAACATCTCTCTTAAGAAGAATCATTGTTTCAAAAACAAAATTGAAAGAGGATGAGTAAATCTCCCAAATCTAAGTTCTTCCTACAGAGGCCTAGTTCTCTGTGTTTATTCATACAACAAATCTACACTGATTGCCTACTCCATGGCCATGGCTTTTCTGTGGTTGACAAGGCAGATGAGATTTATATTCTCATATTTACTACATTCCAGTGGAATAAATAGGGAACAAAAGTAAACAAACGACTGACAATGTAATTGGATAAATTGGAAAAGACTGGAGTTAGGGCCCTGGAGGACACAAACAAGATGCTGTGGCAGGGATGGAGAAGAGCAGCAGAGATATGGTTGATTAGTCAAGGCAGCTCTAAGGGGAAGGTCTTAATCAACAAGTGTAGGATGGTGGATGTGAATGAGTCCAGGAGGAAAGCACTAGCAGTGGGATCATTTGGGGATAAACAAATCATTCTTTTAAAATCCTATTTTAAAATGTGCTTTATATATTTTGAACACTAACCCTTTATCAGATATGTCCTTTGCGGCGGAACAGCATGGAAGATTTTTGTGTGTCTCGCGTCCATGAAATACAGCCAGAACAACACTAAACCATCCTGCACACCTAGAAAACTGATTAGAGGATTAACACAACAATCTGCACAACCTGAACCACAGAATTCAGCAGGTACAAGGCTCGGAGAGGTAAACTTGGGGAGTGAGAAGCCTTGGGAAGGGAGATGCTTTTGTGGGCGGAGAGAGAGAACGGAGCGGGGGTGGGGGGGAATACGGGAAAACCACCCCACCCCAAAAGCAGCTGGAGAGAAAGTGGAAAATTGGAGACAGCCGCAGGGACTAAACTAAAAAGGGAGAAAGGAGAAAGGAGAGGGTTTAAATTCCATTAAGACTGTAAACAAGGGGAGCGCAAAGGCTGCAACTCTGCAGCTCCATACCTGGCGGTGCTCTGCTGAGAAGGGCGAATCCCCAGGAACAGAGTGCGGTCCGGGAGGTTCTCAGGCCACACGGGCAAAAGCAGTTCCACCACCTGAAGGACATTTGGTAGACACTGTTGAAGCCACCTGGTCCCAGCAGACCCCAGAAAACAGCCACATTTGCTGCTGCTGAAACAAGGTCCTTAAAGGTGAAGCCTGGTGCCAGATGTGTGTTGTGATTTTCCGTAATCCCTGAAAAGCTGCTGCTACACTGTCTCGCGAACTTTTTCTGGGGCGGGCTGGCACCTGGCCTCAGTCTCAGGGCACAGGCAGCAGCAGGGTCCAGCAAGCGTTCTTGGGTGCAGCCGACATTCGGCCATTGCTCCTTTGGCCACTGCTCAGTGAGACCCTCACACAGAGGGGCGGAACGGGCCAAAGCCACAGTCCTTCAGAAGTAAGGGGCCCGGGGAAAACAGCCGCATCTGAGACAAAACTCGGGAGAGAGGTACTACCTGGGGCCTGGTCACGGAGAGTGAAAAAGCATAGAGTGGATGAAAGCTGAAGACAGAAGACAGGTGTGCAATTGCTGATCTGGGAGAACAGAGTAAGGATACTAGAGACTGGGTAATTGGTTGACGCCATTTTAACCGCTCCCGCGCATGTGCATACGCACCTATGAGGGGCACAACACTCCACCCGAGTAGGCTAGCAGTGCCATCTAGTGGAGAACAGAGCCTTTACACTGAGCCTTGACCAACTGGGCCTACCTCACTCTTCCAGAACACAAGTCTCACCGCCTACTTAGTTTATGGACTAGAAACTGCTACATAGTCTGACTTCTAAAAGAAAACGAAGGAATTTCAGTCCTATTTCAATCTGTTAGCAGATCCATCTATTCAATTTTCTTTCTTTTTTTTCTTTATCTTTTCTCATTTACACTTCTTTTTCTTGAATATAGAAAGAGAAAAAGTACATTTTTTTTCAATTTTTATTAAAAATATTTTCTTTAATTTTTTACTATATTCTTTACTTTTGTGTAATTTTTTTCAAATTCTATCTTCCGTCATTTTATTTTAGTCAACTTCAGTGTATTCACCTTTTCAAATTTTCAAACTATTTCCTTTTTTCTTTTTTCTTTTTTCTTTTACACTACTTTTATTTTTTTGAATGCAGAAAGAGAAAAACTTCATTTTTACTTTCAATTTCTATTAAAAGTATTTTTCTTTAATTTTTTTACTATATTTATGCTCTTATGCAAAATTTTTCAATCTATTTTACTTCCATCATTTTATTTTAGTCTACTATAGTGTATTCACTTTTTCAAAATTTCAAACGATTTCCTTTTTTTATCTTTTTTCTTTTTCCTTTCTTTTTCTTGAATACAGAAAAAGAAAAAATTCAT
The DNA here is from genome assembly GCF_022837055.1 of Prionailurus viverrinus. NCBI lineage: Eukaryota > Metazoa > Chordata > Mammalia > Carnivora > Felidae > Prionailurus > Prionailurus viverrinus. The sequence goes on from NC_062568.1 coordinate 20,834,434, forward strand.
TTTTATTTTTAATTCTTATTAAAAATATTTTTATTTATTTTTATTCTATATTCTTTACTTTTGGGTAAATTTTTTCAAATTCTATGTTACTTCCATCATCTCATTTTAGTCTACTTCAGTGTATTCATTTTTTCAAATTCTCAAACAATTTCCTCTCACCCCCTTTTTTTCCCTCTAATCTGTCAAACCACTTTCAACACCCGGACCAAAACACACCTAGGATCTAGCATCATTTATTCGATTTTGTGTGTGTGTGTGTTAAGTTTTTTAATTTTCTATTTTTTCAATTTTAATTTTTTTAATTTTAATTGTTCTACCTCATTAATTACTTTTCTCCCTTCAAAATGACAGAACGAAGGAATTCACCCCCAAAAAGGAGCATGAAGAAACGACAGCCAGGGATATAACCAACACAGATACAAGCAAGATGTCTGAACCAGATTTAGAATCACGATAATAAGAATACTAGCTGGAGTTGAAAATAGATTAGAATCCCTTTCTGCAGAGATAAAAGAAGTGAAAAATAGAATGAAATTTAAAATGCTATAACTGAGCAGCAATCACAGACGGATGCTGCAGCGGCAAGGATGGGTGAGGCAGAACAGAGAATCGGTGATATAGAGGACAAACTTACAGGTAATAATGAAGCAGGAAAAAAAAGAGGGAGATTAAGGCAAAGAGCATGACTTAAGAATTAGAGAAATTAGTGACTCATTAAAAAGGAACAACATCAGAATCATAGGGGTCCCAGAAGAGGCAGAGAGAGAAATAGGGGTAGAAGGGTTATGTGAGCAAATCATAGCAGAAAACTTTCCTAACCTGGGAAAAGACACAGACATCAAAGACCAGGAAGCACAGAGGATCCCCATTAGATTCAACAAAAACCAACCATCAACAAGGCATATCATAGTCAGATTCACAAAATACTCAGGCAAGGAGAGAATCATGAAAGCAGCAAAGGAAACACAGTCCCTAACCAACAAGGGAAGACAGATCAGGTTTGCAGCAAACCTATCCACAGAAACTTGGCAGGCCAGAAAGGAGTGGCGGGATATACTCAATGTGCTGAATCAGAAAAATATGCAGCCAAGAATTCTTTATCCAGCAAGGCTGTCATTCAAAATAGAAGGAGAGATAAAACGTTTCCCAGACAAACAAAAATTAAAGGAGTTTGTGACCACTAAACCAGTGTTTCAAGAAATTTTAAGAGGGACTCTCTGAGGGGAGAAAAGATGGAAAAAAAAAAAAAATATATATATATATACATATATATTTAGAGAGAGAGAGAGAGATAAATAAGTAAATAAATACCAAAAGCAACAAAGATTAGAAAGTCCCAGAGAACACTACCAGAAACTCCAACTCTACAAGCATCATAATGGCAATAAATTCATATCTTTCAGTACTCACTCTAAACGTCAATGGACTCAATGCTCCAAACAAAAGACATAGGGTAACAGAATGGGTAAGAAAACAAGATCCATCTATATGCTGTTTACCAGAGACCCACTTTAGTCCTAAAGACAACTTCAGGTTGAAACTAAGGGAATGGAGAACCATTTATTAGGCTAATGGTCAACAAAAGAAAGCCAGGGTAGCCATAGTTATATCTAGACTTTAAAATAAAGACTGTATCATATCAGAAGGCATTATATCATAATGAAGGGGTCTATCCACCAAAACGACCTAACAATTGTAAACATTATGTGTCAAATGTGAAAGTACCCAAATATATAAATCATTCAATCACAAAGATAAAGAAACTCATCGATAGTAATACCATAATAGTACATTTCAACACCTCACTCACAACAATGGACTATGGATCATCTAATCAAAAAATCAACGATGAAACAATGGCTTTGAATGACACACTGGACCAGATGGACATAACAGATATTTTCAGAACATTTCATCCTAAAGCAGCAGAATATACATTCTTCTCCAGTGCACATGGAACGTTCTCCAGAATAGACCATATACTGGGACACAAATCAGCCTTGAGAACAAAAAAATTAGGGTTATATCATGCATATTTTCAGACCACAGCACTATGAAACTCGAAATCAACCACAAGAAAAAATTTGTAAAGTTAACAAATACTTGGAGACTGAAGAACATCCTATAAAGAATGAATGGGCTAACCAAGCAGTTAAAGAGGAAATTAAAAAGTATGTGGAAGTCAATGAAAATGACAACACCACAACTCAAAACCTCTGGGTCATAAGAAGAAAGTATATAGCAATCCAGGCTTTCCTAAAGAAGGAAGAAAGGTCTCAGATACACAACCTAACCTTACGCCTTAAGGAGCTGGAGAAAGAACAGCAAATAAAACCCCCTTCTTCTGCTGAGAAGACCGGAAATAATAAAGATTAGAGCAGAAATTAATGCTATCGAAACCAAGAAAACAGTAGAACAGATTAATGAAACCAGAAGCTGATTCTTTGAAAGAATTAACAAAATTGATGAACCACTAGCCAGTTTGATCAAAAAGAAAAAGGAAAGGACCTAAATAAATAAAATCAAGAATGAAAGAGGAGAGATCACAACCAATAGCAGAAATAAAAACAATAATAAGAGAATAGTATGAGAAATTATATGCCAATAAAATGGGCAATCCGGAAGAAATGGACAAATTCCTAGAAACATATACCCTACCAAAACTGAAACAGGAAGAGATAGAAAATTTGAACAGACCCATAACCAGTAAGGAAATCGAATTAGTAATCAAAAATCTGCCAGAAAACAAGAGTCCAGGGCCAGATGGCTTCCCAGGGGAATTCTACCAAACATTTAAGGAAGAGTTAACACCTATTCTCTTGAAGGTGTTCCAAAAAATAGAAATGGAAGGAAAACTTCCAAACTGTTTTGATGAAGCCAGCATGACCTTGATTCCAAAACCAGACAGACCCCACTAAAAAGGAGAACTATAGACCAATTTCCCTGATGAACATGGATGTAAAATCCTCAACAAGATAATATCCAATAATATTATTGAATATTAACTGGATCCAACAATAACAATACATTAAAAAAATTATTCACTACGACCAAGTGGGATTTATACCTGGGATGCAGGGCTGGTTCAATATCTGCAAAACAATTAACGTGATTCATCGCATCAATAAAAGAAAGGACAAGAACCATATGATCCTCTCAATAGACACAAAGAAAACATTTGACAAAATACAGCATCCTTTCTTGTTAAAAACCCTCAAGAATGTAGGGATAGAAGGAGCATACCTCAAGATCATAAAAGCCATATGTGAATGACCCAACGCTAATATCATCCTAAATGGGGAAAAATGAGAGCTCCCCCCCTAAGGTCAGGAACACGACAGGGATGTCCACTCTTGCCACTGTTATTCAACATAGTATTGGAAGTCTTAGCCTGTGCAATCAGATAACACAAAGAAATAAAAGGCATCCAAATCGGTCAGGAGGGAGTCAAACTTTCACTCTTCGAAGATGACATGATACTCCAAATGGAAACCCCAAAAGATTCCACCAAAACTGCTAGAATTGATTCATGAATTCAGCAAAGTTGCAGGATATGAAATCAACGCACAGAAATCGGTTTCATTCCTATACACCAAAAATGAAGCGACAAAGAGAAATCAAGGAATCGATCCCATTTACAGTTGCACAAAAAAACATAAAATACCTAGGAATAAACCTAACCAAAGAGGTGAAAAATGTATACACTGAAGACTTTAGAAAGCTTATGAAACAAACTGAAGAAGAAAAAATGGAAAAAGATGAATGAAAAAATGGAAAAAGATTCCATGCTCATGGATGGGAAGAACAAACATTGTTAAAATGTCAATACTACCCAGAGCAATCTACACATTTGATGCAATCCCAATCAAAATTGCACCAGCATTCTTCTCAGAGCTAAAAAAAACAATCCCAAATTTGTATGGACCACAAAAGACCTGAATGGCCAAAGTAATGTTGAAGAAGAAAGCCAAAGCGGGAGGCATCACAATCCTGGACTTTAGCCTCTACTACAAAGTTGTAATCATCATGACAGTATGGTAATGGCACAAGAACAGACACTCAGATCAATGGAACAGTATAGAGAACCCAGAAATGGACCTACAAATGTATGGCCAACTAATCTTTGACAAAGCAGGAAAGAATATCCAATGGAATAAAGATAGTCTCTTCAATAAGTGGTGCTGGGAAAACTGGACAGCAACATGCAGAAGAACCTGGACCACTTTCTTACACCATACACAAAAATAAACTCAAAATGGATGAAAGACCTCAATGCAAGACAGAAAGCCATCAAAATCCTCGAGGAGAAAGCAGGCAAAAACCTCTTTGATCTTGGCTGCAGCAACTTCTTACTCAACACATCTCTGGAGGCAAGGGAAACAAAAGCAAAAATGAACTACTGGGACCTCATCAAAATAAAAAGCTTCTGCACAGCAAAGGAAACAATCAGCAAAACTGAAAGGCAACCGACAGAATGGGAGAAGGTATTTGCAAATGACATATCAGGTAAAGGGTTAGTATCCAAAATCTATAAAGAACTTATCAAACTCAACACCCAAAAAACAAAGAATCCAGTGAAGAAATGGGCAAAAGACATGAATAGACACTTCTCCAAAGAAGACATCCAGATGGCCAACTGCCACATGAAAAAATGCTCAACATCACTCATCATCAGGGAAATACAAATCAAAACCACAATGAGGTGCCACCTTACACCTGTCAGAATGGCGAACATTAACAACTCAGGCACAACAGATGTTGGTGAGGATGCGGAGAAAGAGGATCTCTTTTGCACTGCTGATGGAAATGCAAGCTGGTGCAGCCTCTGGAAAACAGCATGGGGGTTCCTCAAAAAATTAAACATAGAACTACCCTACGACCCAGCAATTGCACTACTAGGCATTTATCCAAGGGATACAGGTGTCCTGTTTCGAAGGGAGACATGCACCTCCCCCCATGTTTCTAGCAGCACTATCAACAATAGCCAAAGTATGGAAAGAGCCCAAATGTCCATCAATGGATGAATGGATAAAGAAGAAGTGGTATATCTATACAATGGAGTATCGGCAATCAAAAAGAATGAAATCTTGTCATTTGCAACTACGTGGATGGAACTGGAGGGTATTATGCTAAGTGAAATTAGTCAGTTAGAGAAAAACAAAAATCATATGACTTCACTCATATGAGGACTTTAAGAGATAAAACAGATGAACATAAGGGAAGGGAAACAAAAATATTATCAAAACAGGGAGGGGGACAAAACAGAAGAGACTCATAAATACGGAGAAAAATCTGAGGGTTACTGGAGGGGTTGTAGGAGGGGATATGGGCTAAATTAGTAAGAGGCAGTAAGGAATCTACGCCTGAAATCAGTGTTGCACTATATGCTAACTAATTTGGATGTAAATTTAAAAAACTAAAAAATAAAATTTAACAAAAGGAAAAAAAAGAAAAAAAGATATTGTCTTTGCAAACATCTTCTCCCATTCTGAAGGTTGCCTTTTAGTTTTGTTGATCATTTCTTTGATATGCAGACGCTTTTTTTATTTTGTTGAAGTCCCAATAGTTTATTTTTGTTTTTGCTTCCCTTGCCTCCAGAGACATATCCAGAAAGAAGTTGCTACAGTTAATATCAAAGAGGTTACTGTTTGTATTCTCCTCTAGAATTTTTATTTCAGGTCTCACATTTAGGCCTTTAATCCATTTTGAATTTATCTTTTTGTATCATGTTAAGAAAGTGGTCCAATTTCATTCTTTTGTATGTTGCTGTCCAGTTTTCACAACATCATTTGTTGAAGACACTTTTTTCCATTGGATATTCTTTCCTCCTGTGCCAAAGATTAATTGACCATATAGTGGGTTCATTTCTTGGTTTTCTATTCTGTTCTGTTGATCCGTGTGTCTATTTTTGTGACAGTTCCATACTGTTTTGATCTGTATAGCTTTGAAATCTAACTTCAAGTCTGGAATTGTGATGCCTCCAGCTTTGCTCTGCTTTTTCAAGGTTGCTTTGGCTATTGAGGCTTTTGTGGTTCCATACAAATTTTAGGATTGTTTATGAAAGTTCTGTGAAAAATGTTGCTGGTATTTTGATAGGGATTACATTAAATGTGTAGATTGCTTTGGGTAGTATAGACATTTTACAATATTGGTTCTTCTAATCCATGAGTATAGAATGCCTTTCCATTTGTGTCATCTTCAGTTTATTCATCAGTGTTTTATATTTTTCAGAGTATAGGTCTTTCACCTCTTTGGTTAGGTTTATTCTTAGGTATCTTATTGTTTTTGGTACAATTGTACATGGGATTGATTCCTTAATTTCTCTTTCTGCTGCTTCAGTATTAATATTTAGAAATGCAATAGATTGCTGTGCATTGATTTTATATCCTGAGACGTTACTGAATTCATGTATCAGTTCTAGCACGTTTTTGGTGGAGTCTTTCAGATTTTCTACATGGAGTATCATGTCATCTGAAAATAGTGGAAGTTTTACTTCTTCCTTGCTAATTTTGATGCTTTTTATTTCTTTTTGTTGTCTAATTTCTGTGGCTAGGACTTTCAATACTATGTTAAAGTAACAGTGGTGAGAGTAAACATCCCTATCATGTCACTGACTATAGAGGAAAAACTCTCAGTTTTCCCCATTGAGACTGAAATTAGCTGTAGGGTTTTTTTTATATATATGGCCTTAATTATGTTGAGAAATGTTTCTACTAAACCTTTGTTGAGGTTTTTTTTTTATTGTGAATGGATGTTGTACTTTGTCAAATGCTTTTTCTGCATCTACTGAGATGATCATATGGTTCTTATTTTTTCTTTTATTAATGTGGTGCATCATGCTGATTGATTTACAAATATGGAACCACCCTAGCAACCCAAGAATACATAAAGAACTTATAAAACTCAATACCCAAAAAATAAATAATCCAATTAAAAAATGGGCAGAAGACATTAATTGACATTTTTTCCAAAGAAGACATACAGATGGCCAATAGACACATGAAAGATGCTCGACATCACTGATCATCAGTGAAATACAATAAGATATCACCTCACATTTGTCCAAATGGCTAAAATTAACAACACAAGGAATAATAGGTGTTGGTAAGGATATGAAGAAAAGGGAGCCCTTTGCATTGTTGATGGGAATATAAGCTGGCCTAGCCACTCTGAAAAATAGTATGGAGTTTCGTCAGAGACATAAAAATAGAACTACCCTATGATCTAGCAATTGCACTACCTAAAGAACACAAATATGCTATTTAGAGGGGATACATGCACCCAATGATGCATAGCAGCATTATGTATAATAGCCCAAATATGGAAACAAACCAAGTGTCCATTGACTGATGAATGGATAAAAAAGATGTGGTACACACACACACACACACACACACACACAGTGGAATGTTACTCAGCCATAAGAAAAAATAAAATCTTGCCATTCGCAATGACATGGATGGACCCAAAGAGTGTTATGCTAAGTGAAATAATTCAGTCAGAGAAAGACAAATACCATATGATTTCACTCATGTGGAATTTAAGAAACACAACAAATGAGCACAGGGGAAGAAAAGAGAGTAGCAAACCAAGAAACAGACTCTTAACTATAGAGAACAAACTGAAGGCTACCAGAAAGAAGATAAGTGGAGGGATGGATTGAACAGGTGGTGAGGATTAAAGAGGGCGTTTGTCGTGATGAGCACTGTGTGCTGTGTGGAAATGTTGAATCACTATATTGTACACTTGAAACTAATATTACACTGTATGTTAACTAATTGGAATTAAATAAAACTTTAAAAAGTAATAAATAAATAAAATGTGCTTAAATGTCACATCTTAAATTCACCTGCAACTATGCACGGCTTTCACTGTGCACTTTCATAGAAACTATGAGAACTTTCAGAAGAGATCTTACAGGATAACAGAAGCCTAAAAGAGTAATTTAGGATGTCTCACAAGTTTGTAGCAACCTCCACCCTCAAAAAAGGTGCAGAACCAATGTGATGTGTGTCTTCCTTCAGTCTTCAAAAAGGATATCACCAGGTTTTCAAAACCAGGGACAATCAGATGATCCACAAATTGGATCTGCATCATTGGGACATCTTGGTATCCCCAGAGCAGCTGTTTTCTGTTTGCAATGTGAATAAGAATGTCCTGAGAGGCCTGTAAAAGATTGAAGTCCTGGAGTCTTCCTACATGTTTGAATTCTTCGAGTTTTAGTGTGGTTCCTGGAATGTGTCTTTTTGGGTGATTCTGATGCAGATAGTCTTAAGACCATACCTTGAGAAAATCTACTTTCAAAAATTTCTTTCCCTCAGAAGTATGGCCTGGACTTTGGCTAAGACTTGACATTATAGATGCTTTAGCCTAAAATTGATGTTAGTATAGACACTTGCCCTCCCCTATCCCAAAGCCACTGCTAATACACAAATATCTTTGTGTGTGTTAGAAAAAAAACTCCCACCTGGACAAAGGTTTACAGAAAGGCTCCTTTTTCTAGCAGAGATAGATCTGATCCAGGATTCACAGTTTGGCTAGAAGAGAATAGACTAGATTTCAGCTCCATGGATCATCTGGACTGGAGGCTGCTGAACTATAGACTGAACTCCTGAGATTATACTCCTGCACATAAATCAAAATCAAAATGTACATCAGAACCAAGAGTACCAAATTATTTTACATTCAAAACGGAATTAATCACTTGTAAAGATTGTTGTCTTTATTTTATTTTTCAGGGCCTATAATAGTTTTGCTGGCTTTGTGTTGTCAATCATGTGTTAGTATTTCAAATGACAGCATAATTTATATAATGTGAGAGATGCATGTTAGAAATATTCTGTATATTCTAGATGTTTTACTAACCTGAATCCAGGAAATCCTCAATTCTATCTTAGTATCTTTTGCAAGTTCTTTCTCCACTAGCCAACTTCAAATTCTTTGGGATTCAATATAAATCCTTTTTATTCTTATCTCTATGTTTTGTTCCTTGGGTAACCTATCCATTCCCATGACTACAAGCACCATCACTATCTGATGATTTAGAGATTCATAATCCACAATCTGGTATGAATTTAAGACCTCTTAGATGTTGCATTCGAATGTATCAAGATCAGCATGTCTAAAATTGAATTACTGACCTCTCTTTTTTAAATCTATACCCAATCTCTGTATTCAGCCTTCTGTTTCTCTACATCCTATAGGATTAAACAGTAAAGGAGAAATCACATATATGTTAATAACAAAGGAAATATAATGCAGGGTATTGGTTATGCAGGTAATATAATAGCTGAAAAGCTAAACAGAAATTGGTAATGCAACCCAAAGATTAGCAGCAGAGTCAAGGAGGGATATGGTATTATTGGGTACTAGAAACTAAGAGCATCTGGTAGAAGATGGGGGAAAAAGTAGGCCAGTCTGGAGTGAGCTGGAGCCATGGGTAAAATGCTACACCTGCAGAAATGCTCTCTTTCCTTCCAGTCTCTAATGAGTGCCTATGCCAGTGGAAGCCACATATAGTGGGAAACAGTCTGAAATGTAGAACAGAAAAGGGGAAGGATGAGCAACGGATTTGAGGGCACAACTACCAATATAAATATTCCTAAAATCTACCTATAACCTTCATCTAAGCCATCTATATTACTCCTGCAGACTCCTAACATGATCCCATCCAATTTGTGATCCCTGCAGCAGCCAGAGTAATTCTTTTTTTCAAATATAAACTGGACCTGTTTCAAATGCAATTGTCCACCTTCACATATCCCCTACCTACTTAAAACACATCAGTGACTTCTTATTCACTTCCAATTGCAAACACTTAGCCATGGCCTGCACGACTACCTAATCTAGGCCCTACCTATCTTTCCAAATTCATCTCTGATCACTATCCATCTCACCCAATCCATTCCAGGGATGCTAGCTTCCCTTTAGTTTCTGGAACATATCAAGTTCTTTTCATCCTTAAAGCCTTAGAAGCCTTGCCACTGCTCAGTTACTGATTGGCTGCCTTCTTCTCATCTTCCAAAGATAATACAATGCCACTGCCTTAGATGGCCTGCCCAGATAACTGCATCTAAGTAGCACCTGCCCCTCCATCCTGTCTGTTACCTTCACGGCTTTTTTCTCAGCATATAATTTTATGTTTCTTTACTTGTCCCCATCTTCCACCACCAAACTATAGGCAGCATGAGATAAAGAGAGCATACCTATCTCAGTTTCCATTATGTACTCAGAATATAACAGACTACTTGGTATCACCATTCAAAATAATTATTGAAGTGTGTCTGGGTGGCTCAGTTGGTTAAGCGTCTGACTTCGGCTCAGGTCATGATCTCATGGTTCGTGAGTTCAAGCCCTGCATCGGGCTCAGTGCTGACAGCTCAGAGCCTAGACCCTGCTTTGGATTCTGTGCCTCCCTCTCTCTCTGCCCCTCCCCTGCTCACACTCTGTCTCTCTCTGTCAAAAATAAATAAACATTAAAAAAATTCTAAATGATTATTGAATAAAGAAATGAATGTATGAATTTAGAAAGACTTGAAGAATAAGTATATTATTTAAGAGAAAGAAAATAAAAAACATAAAAGAAAAAATCTGCCCAGATGTCTACTATTTGTGTTTCCTCAAATAATTATTATTACAGAACATGACAATAATGGTACTAAGAATATTAAGTATATCATAAATACTATGAAAGGAAAAGTTCCCCTGTTGTGTTATAGAAATCCAATAATCATTTGTACTTTTAGTGGCGTAATGAGTCATTGTTTTTTTACTTCCAATATAGTAGGGCTTCTGAAGATTCTGATTCAGTAGGTCTGGAGTAGATCTGAGAGTTTGTATTTTTAACAAGCTTTTAGGTTGTGGTCCAAATTCACAAGCTACATAGTAAGAGAGCGATCAGGTTGATGAATTGGATTTACATGGATATTTTCCAATGTCCACACCTTTTAGCTTCTTTGCATTCTGAGCTGGGAAGTAGAAAGAAACCACAAAATCAATAAGATGAAATGTTCAATTAGTCTAACCAGTCTCCCGGCCACATTTGTTCATCTGAAATTATGGTCTCAACCTCTATTTACTTTATAACAGCATTTTCTAACAGATTTTGTAGTTCAAATTCCCATCATTAAAGCATTAACTAACTCATGTTCGAGGACTAACAATTAATGTACAGATCAATAATGCTAACCTTCATTTGTATAGTGTTTTACAGCCTACACAGAACTTGCAGGTACATTAGTATGTTTAATCCTCACAGCAATACAAGATGCAGCTAAGGCAAGAATCATTAAGTTTATACTATAGAAAAAGAGGTTGATGTAGAGAGACATTAACTGTGATAATAATCAGTAACATGTTCATAACTTTAAGTTTATAAATCACTTTAATATGCATTCGCTCATTTGATTTGCATAATGATCCTCAAAATTAGATAAATGTCTGTACTTGGTTATTGGTCATAGGCAGCTGTAAAGTCCCAAAACATTTTTTTCACATCAGTTTGTTGTATCTCTTTCTTTGGTTACCTCTAAAGAATGTGGATTATGGGAATCAGAAAATTTAGATTTGAATCCTTGGTCTATCATTCACTCCCTGTGAAACCCTGTGTAAGTGACTTAACTATTTTGAGGCCATATGATCTTACCTGTAATTTGGAAGAAATAATAACTTCTACCAGAGGGAATCACATTCCTCGTTCCCCAGGTTTTCCATGCACTGATATGCACTCTACTCCCTAGGAAGGAATAGTTTTGAAACAATACCTTGGAATTATCTGTCTCTGTTATGCTATACACATCTCCCTATAGGAGATAGAAATTGATTTCTCTGATTGGATAGATAAGAAGAGCCTGACACCATTGGCCACAACCTTCAATTGGGAAGGGTTAAGTTATTAAAGTAACTTCCCATCTGTTGTCCATGATATTCTGTGTGCAGAGCTAAAGCATTCTCTTCTTGTATCCACATATTATTGCTCCTGATCTGATCTGAAGGTTTTCTTCTAGCAGCAAGTTTAGAGGCCCAAGTCAGTCAAAATTTAGAATCTGGAGATTCTTGGGCCACCTGGGTGGCTCAGTCGATTAAGCATCTGACTTCGGCCTCAGGTCACGATCTCATGGCCCTGCATCAGGCTCTGTGCTGACAGCTCAGACCCTGGAGCCTGCTTCGGATTCTGTGTCTCCCTCTCTCTCTGCCCCTCCTCCAGTGGCACTCTCTCTCTCTCTCAAAAATAAATACACATTTTAAAAAATTAAAAAAAAAAATCTAGAGACTCTCTGAGTTCAGAGTTGTAGAAGAGACAGAGCTTCTCTCATGTCTCTGGAAAGATGTGTTTTCTACTTCTTTAACTGCAGATGGGGAATGTGATCCAAACTCAGTGGGGAAAGTACTGTACCAAGAGGCCCATTTGTAGTTGCATCATCCAATTTGGCTTTCCAACTGAAAAGCTGATATTTTAATCCCTTTCAGACACCTATATTGAGTTCTCAATTGGTTTAGTGGTTAGAAAAGAAGTAGCATGTAATTAATTATCATTTTTCAGAGAAAATCCAACTATACTTTGAAGAGCTCTTATGAGAGCTAAAGATATATTGTGTTGCATTATACATAACACCCAATTAACGAAGCTACCATTGTTAGTATTCCCATTTTAACTGGCTCATTTTAACAGGAATAAATTTACATGCCAAAACAAATAAATGAAAAGGTAAAAGAGGGAAGTGAAACTATATGAGAGGTACTTCATTATTTATGAAAATGTATCAATTCTTTCTTTTAACAAATCAATGGAACAAATTTTGAACATTATCTTTAGCTGTGTTTAACAGTTTAGAATTGAGAAGCTCAAACAAGTGATTTTCCTGAGGCCATGTACTTTGTAGGTGTCAGGGCTAAGACGTAAAGCAATAATATATATTTTTTAATTTATATGTATGCTTTTTCCATCTGTGACTCATTGCCTTTTGATTTCAATAATCTCATTTTTTTTTCCACTGATATAAAAAGTAACCAAAGTATAATACATAAACAAAAAAGTATATACCCCCAGTTATATACTTCGACATCTTAGTATTCATCAAATATCATTTATGGGTATCATGAATTTTTCTTTATTATATATTTAATTTTTCAAAATTCCTCTTACCTTATAAATTATCCACAAATTTTACTACTTATTACAATAGTTATTATCTATATTTGTATTTTATAAATTTCACCATGAGTCAGAGATTAAATAAAAGGAGAAGAGCAATAAGGATTATAACATAGGCTCAGGCCCAGAAACTTGATAAATTTCTAAGATATCCCCTGATATGAGGTCCATCTGCTTTCCAAAAAAAGGAAAAAACAAAAAACAACAGGATGACCATGGGCCATTAGTACTGATGAATGTCTCTGGAGAAGTAACCAAACATCCACCAAGAGCAGATTGGTTCCGGGTCACATTAAGAATAGACATGGTCTACTGAATCAGAAATACCATTGATATCACACAACTGAAAAAATCCTGTTTTTAAATAAAAAACCTAAACACTTAAAAGAGAAAAAAAGGCCTAATATCTTTTCTCACTAAAACCTAAATCAAGAACAAAGGAACTTTGAAAATGGACCACAAGAGTCATGAAAAAGTAATTTGAATAAAACCAACCAGGAATATGCAGGCTATGTACATGGAGTTTACATGTTATCTTTCATTTCACTTGCAAGTATTTATACACAAGGGTATAATGACTCCGTTAATATTAGCTCAAAATGTAGATTGTCAATACCCTGCCACATTGACTACACTTTTAATAAATATTCAGGATTTAAAGGATCTGTTAAATTCCTGATGCACCTATCTGAGGTGAATCCTGGAAATGAATAAAGAGGAAAGGGACAAATAATCCCTTGTAGTATTATGATTGTTTTCGAAAGCACTTTATCAAACTGCCCCATGATTAGGTTAGGAAATGTCCTATTTATTTCCTTCTTCCAATCAATTTAATGCAATTTAGCAAATGTACATTAAGTATACACAAGATAAACAAAGATGAGTATAATAGAATCAATCAGAAAGAAGCATGGAAAGGGGGCATAGCATGGAAAGAAAGCACAGAAAAATTAAATAACATGAACACAATTAGGCAGACACAGTTCTCAAATGTTAGACTTTATTTGTCTGGATTACCCATTGAATCACACAGTCTCATTCTTTAAAAAGTTTAAATCACAAAATCAAGTGCTATGACCTAAATCTGGGTAGAAGTTGAAGTGTTTCCTGGAGTAACTAATACACGTGTCACATAGTCAGAGGGTACTCAATGCTAGCTACTGCTGATAATGGAGTCACTGATAGGTTATTTATATTGCAAATGTTATAAGTGTAGATTACTGATTATCAAAAAATAATTAAATGAATCTTCACAATTTACTGAAAAGGTAGCACACAAATAAGAAACAAAAAGAGAAATCTGTTAATGACATGGGATGACCTAGGAAATAGAGCAGAAAAGCATCAATGTCATGAAAGGCAGAAAGCAAAGTAACGTGCTAGCTTCTGTGCAAGCATTTTCATTAAAACATGCCAGGTCTGGAAAATAGTGAGGAAATTGTTAATTTTAGGGTGCAGAGAGCATATTCTCAGGTCTTAGGAAATGGTGTGAATTCAGTGGGCTTCATTGGAAAAATCCATTACATTACACAGAAAGCAAAAGACAAGGGAGTAAAAGCTTTCCATATTTAAAAAAAGAAGAGAGAGAGAGAGAGAGAGAGAGAAAATCCTATTTCCCCTGACCTAAGTGTATTTATTCACTAAAATATAATGTAAACATGAGTAATACTAGAGATTCCCTGTATCTTTCTTTTCAGAATAAAAATCATAATATATTCATTTTAGAAATAAACATAAGACATGTTCTTTTAAAATCCTACACTAAATTCAGGGGGGAAAAAATGAGCTCCACTAAAAGGTTGAACATGAGAAAAAAATGTTTTAAAATAAAAAGAGTATTAATTCAAGGAGATAGTGACTTTGAATTTTCATGTTTGGTGGAATATGCAAAATATATCACATTGTTTGAGGTAGAGTGAGCAGCTATTATTATCTTACTTTTTTAAGAAAGATACATGTGAAACAAATTTATATTTTTCAGTGTCTTCTCTTCCTGGGAATATTCCTATGAAAACACGCTGAGAAGCTGTTCAAAAATTAAATTTAAAAGAAAAAAACGAAATGTTTAAGGGCATCGAAAACCTACTAAAGCAGCCAGGAATTGAGAGTCCAGGCTCCCTGAGAGAAGGAAAGGACACTGAGATGAGTTCAGTATTTGGTGGTGTGTCTTACCCCATGGAATCTGCTGATTGATAAGGAGCGTTAAGACTAAGAGGCTAAAAAGTGGAGCAGAGATTAGGGGCTGAAAGCCTGGGAACCTGAATAACGTTTCCAGCTGTTTTAAAGGGATATAAACACTGCAGTATGGAGCTTTCAAAACAATCCAGACTAGAGGCCAAGATACAGGGCAGATGGAAAGTGCAATAAGTAAGCCCAATATTGTGCAGCTATTTTCCCCTTGAGGCATTTGACGATTTATAAATAGCACATAACAAGAAGCAAAGAACTGAGCAGTGATGGCTAAGAACCAGGGAAGACAGGAACAGCTTTCCACGGTCTCACAGAGCATGGGACACAAAAATGAAGCCTACGTCCCTCAAGGGAAGAGGATCCCTTAAATATGTTCTACACTTTGAGTTTGAATCCTGAAAGTACCAACCAGGACCTCACGTTGTTTGTAGCATTTTAATACACAGATCAATAATTCATGCAAATACAACAAGTAATTTTGGCAAAAATTGACATGTGAAGCTAACATTTACCTGAAAATAGAGTGAACCAAAAATAACGATCTAATCTTAAAAATAAAAGTTGGATGATTTATACAACCAGCAGTCAAGATTTGTCATATAACTATAGTGACTCAATGTGGTAAGTATAGACAAACAGGCCAATGGAATGGAATAGAGAATTCAGAAGCAAACACATCTATTTAGACACTTGATACATAACAAAAGTGGCCTTGTACTGTAGTAAGGGTAGGATGGTCTTTTTAACAAATGGTGCAGGGTCAACTGGAGATTTTACATATAAATATATACATATATATATGGAAATATGATTATTATTTATATATCACATCATACACAAATTAATTCCCAATGGATTTTTGATCAAAATATAAGAATAATACTATAAAGTTTCTTGAAAATAACACAAGAGAATATCTTAACGAAACTGGGATATATAAGGTCCTTAAAATAACAGGACACACACACACACACACACACACACATACATACGAAAGCACGAAACATAAAGGAAAATTGATAAATTGGAATGCATTAAAATTAAGAATTTACTTACATCAAGAAATGCCAGTAGAGGGGCACCTGGGTGGCGCAGTCAGTTGAGCGTCCGACTTCAGCCAGGTCACGATCTCGCGGTCCGTGAGTTCGAGCCCCGCGTCAGGCTCTGGGCTGATGGCTCGGAGCCTGGAGCCTGTTTCCGATTCTGTGTCTCCCTCTCTCTCTGCCCCTCCCCGGTTCATGCTCTGTCTCTCTCTGTCCCAAAAATAAATAAGTGTTGAAAAAAAAAATTAAAAAAAAAAAAAGAAATGCCAGTAGAGAATATGAAAATAAGCCACTGAGTGGGAGAAAATATTTGAATACATAAAAAAGACAAAGGGCTCATATTAAGAATGTTTCAGAAAAAGGCAGACAACCCAATTTTAAAAGTGGACAAGAGGCTTAAGCAGGCACTTTGCAAAATAACCGGTACACATCTGAAATTTTCACAACCACAATAATCATAAGAAAAATGTGAAGTAAAATTACAATGAAATACCACTACATACTAACTAGGACTGACAATATCAAGTGTTTGTAAAAATGTAAGGAAACTGGAATTTTCGAAACACTGCATGTGAAGTATAAAATGATACACTAACTTTGAGTATATCAGTTTCTACTGATGCTAAATGCTAAGTAAACCCTATCATGTAGCAATTCAAAATTTAACAGACATGCATACATATATTCACCAAATTACAAACACAAGAGTGTTCATAACAAAAAAAATTAAAACTAGAAACAATCCAAATGCTCATCAACAGTTGAATAAGTAAGTAAATTATACTACTTTTACAAAATGCAATACAATACAATGACAATGAACAAATTACATGCAAAAACATGGATAAATCTCATCAACATTATGCTGAGCAAAAGAAATCAGGCACAGCAGATTACTCATTTTATGATTCCGTTTATGTGAAATTCAAAAATAAGGCCTTCGGGCAGGCTCCATGGTAGGTGACGTGTGGGTAGAGGACCCACGATATATCAACGTTAAGTCAAGACTCATTGTGTATTTTCAAAGCAGTTTTTTGAAACATTAGAGAGAGACAGACAGAGAGACCATGTGAGCAGGAGAGAGGTAGAGAGAGAGAGAGAATCCCAAGCAGGCTCCATGCTGTCAGCACAGAGCCCGACACAGGGCTCGAACCCAAAAAATGTGAGCTGAAATCAAGGGTTGGACACTTGAGAGGTGCCTGGGTGGCTCAGTTAGTTGGTTGTCTGACTTCAGTTCAGGTCATGATCTCACAGTTTGAGTTCGAGTCCCGCATCGGGCTCTGCACTGACAGCTCAGAACCTGGAGCCTGCTTCAGATTCTGTGTCTCATTCTCTCTCTGCCCCTCCCCAACTTGTGCTCTGTCTCTCAAAAACAAATAAATGTAAAAAAAATAAATAAATAAAAGAGTTGACACTTCAATGACTGACCCACCCAGGCGTTCCTAGAAATTTATTCTTAAACAATTTGAAAATTAATGATGCCTCAGCATCTGAGCAATGGGAAGGAAATTTAAAGAGAACTTACCAGCCAGAATTAACTTGTGCTCTTCTTGATAGGAGCACAGAGTGTGTATATAAAAGAGAGGCAATACCAAAGAGATGTGTCAGGATATTTTCCTGTAATACTGAATGCTGTTTTCTTCCCCTAGATTCCCCGGATGCCAGCTCCATCTGTGTTTTCATTTTCAGTAGAAGTCCACGTTCTAGGGCAAAAGCAGACTTCCCTGAAACAACTTCTCTTCCTATGATGTGAAATGCCTAACCCATTGAGGAGATTGTGGTTGGTGTCCAGAGACAAGAGAGTGGAAGGGAGAGGGAAGGAAAAGACTGGAGTTTCTGCAGCCCAAAAAGGAGGAAATATCTATAGATTCTTTTTCTACTCCTTCTGCATGTCCTGGGCAGGTGGCTGGGGCAAAATGGCCGCATGGTTTACCTCAGGATGTTGGATTCCTGAGCCCTCGTACACTGAAACAGCAGAGTTATGTGATTTCAAGGGCACCCATGGACTACAAATGGCAATATATTAGAATATCTTAGTGTTTGTATATTTATAATATTGTTTCAGCAGTGTCAACAGTGAAAGAATGCAGAGCTCACTTAGCCACAGGAGAAAGGTAAGAAAGTTGTAGTGTGGCACTACACTTACAAAACATTTGGGTATTGTATTCAAACATTGTATTCAAATGTTGTATTCAACATTTGGCAATTGTATTGAAATGATTGTATTCACTATCATGTATGGCACAGACATCTCTGTATCAGACAATGACCTTAACCTATATGTATGCATAGATATCAGCCATAAATACCCAGTACAGCCAAGATGGTGTTCCAGCTCAATCTCAGCCCTGGGCATGTGTCTTACAAGTATATGATTTCTTTTATTATATGGGAAAATAGAAATCTGATCCAATAAACGTTTTATTCTTTCAAATAAACCTTAACTCTCTTCTGTGTATATCTTGTGGTTCATTATATAGGTGAGTAAGTCCTCGGCTCATAATAATCTCTGGTGAAATAAGACCCTGCTTATCTCATTCTGAGAAACAGCTTCTAAAATAACATACCATAAAAAATTATATCAGAAATGTTCTTTTAAGACACACTGAGTTTCAGAATCCCCAACACAACACAGCTTTCCCCAGCAGAATATACATCAGTTTTGTAGCCTTTAGGCCAAAATCGTAGGACTACATACTACTCTCACTGTGGACCATGGACCAGTTATATCATCATTCAGAATATTAGTTTTATGACTGATCAGTCTTACTGACCAGTCTTACTGGTCCTTTGTCCCCCACCCCCAACATACACATTAAAGTTTAAGAAGCTCTGGTCTAAACAATGATAATGAGCTTGTCTTACTTAAAGGAATGTATGGTTTAGCCACTATGCTCCCCAACTATTCTAGATTTCAATTCAATTTGAGATGTTTAATTCAGTCTCTTGCAAGTGCATTGTAAGTTTTCCACAGAAACAGCCCAAGAGGAGGTCCAATTCATTGGGGTGAAACAGAATCATGAGACTGAAGACTCACCAACACACAGTTCTAGTGGTGAAAAACTTGTGTAGGCTAAAAGGACTCAAACTACCAATAACAAAAGACAGGGCATATTTTGGTTTTGTGTTAATAACAAGAAGGTAGTTTCATGTCATCAAAATTAATATTTCCACAGAGGTTTACATCAAGGATCAAACTAGGTGAATAGTACAATGAATTTTTAATCATTGCAAGGATGACCACAGAAACAATACTATCATTGAGAAATTCTGATAAAAAATTTTTGTAATTTTATTTATGGCAAAGACTAAACAAATTGACATAATTCTGGGATGTTTATAGTTTAATATATAGCTTTGGCATTTTTTGGTATTAGAATAAAAGAAAATTGGGATTAATTAACCTAACAAAGAAGAAAAATGTAAAAAAAAAACAAAACAGGAAAACAAAAAGAAAATCTAATCAGAGAAGTAATAAATATATTAATCATGTGGAGGCATACAGGAAGAAAATAAGAAAGCAATTGAGAGTTATATTTCAACAACAAGAGAAAATTAATACAAAATCATTTTAGTTTGATTTCCAAACAAGTAGTCATATATTTAATGCTGAGGGGATCTCCTATTGTACTTTCTCATTCTATTTTTTGCCATCAAATCCAAATATTATCAAAGATTATTTTGATATCATAAGAGAAACACAGTGAAACCTTGGTTTGCAAACATAAGTCCTTCTGGAAACATGCTTGTAATCCAAAGCATTTGTATATCAAGGCAAATTTCAAGAACCATTGGCTCAGTTGTGATCATGACGTTTGTCATCACGTACTACTTGTATTGCAAGACATCGCTCCTTTACCAAGTTAAAATTTATTAGAAATGTTCACTTGTCTTGCAGAACACTCACAGAACAAGTTACCTGCAATCCAGTGTTTTACTGTACTTTGGTTTTGTCAGTGGCAAATGTAGACACCAAATGTATATTTGAATTTGGGACATCTAGAAACATAAGATAGACTCACCAAACCTTCAGAGAGTGGAATCTATTGTTTTTAATTTTTTTAATGTTTATTTATTTTTGTGAGAGAGAGAGACAGAGTATGAGTTGGGGGAGAGGCAAAGAGAGAGAGAGACACACACACACAAAATCCAAAGCAAGCTCCAGGCTCCAAGCTGTTGGCATAGAGCCCAACGCAAGGCTCAAACCCATGAACTATGAGATCGTGACCTGAGCCGAAGTCACACACTTAACTGACTGAGCCACCTGGGCGTCCCAATGATGGAATCTATTAGCTCTGCCCCTTCTTCTTCCCCATCCTCCTTCTGATCCTGTAACTTCTTGCCAATGTCATTGTAACTGTCTTCTAGCTGACTGTCAGCCTACAACCACCACACGCCCACAGAACCACCCTATGTGCATTTGCCAAAATAATCCTCATTTCAGTTCTAATTGTCTCATTTTTCCATTCAAAATAAATTAATACATAACATATTCCTTTATGGTTTAAGAAGACTTAAATTTATTTCAAATCCCTTCTAAATCCCTTCCCTTGGTTTCTTAGCCAAAATTATGGCTAACATTAACCATTAATTATTTCTTGATTTCTTTGGCACTATGAGTACTTAGGCACTATACTAAGTACTGGGAAGATGGCAAAGTTGCTTTTACTTGGGCTCTTGAACGACTGCATAAAGCGGAGCATGCTTGCTACCTTGTTATAGGAGTAAAAAATAAACTTCTATTTTATTTAAGCCATTACAGTTTTGCATCTATTTAATTCAGCTGTTTAGCAGACCCTATCTAATATAGATACATAGCTTTTATTATTCCTTTTTATTACAGATGACGAAATGGAGACTGAAAGAAGTAAGGGAGTATGCTCACGATTTCACAGCGAGCTGGTGGTAGGGCTCAGATTGAACTGAGATTGGCTAGGTCTAGAGCAACTAGACTTAGGTCCTTAACTTAAGTCTAACTTGACCTAACTTAACCACCACATTGCAGGGCTCCAAAATTATAAGACTCCTTAAAGAGTCCAAGCTCTTGTCTGACATTCATGACTCTACATTATTTAATCCCAATCTCGCTTCCTAGCATCATCATTTTCCTGGCTCTTTGCCTCTGGTTTTTTCTACCTGAAATGCCCTTTCTGTCATTGAAATGCTACCAATTTCTCAAGGACCTTCTCATATGCTGCTACCTCACTGATTGGCTGGGCCCCCTAGCTGACCCTCTTATCCATCACCTTTTAACTATTTTAGATCACATGACAATCTGTCTTGTTTACAATTTACTTCAAATTATTATCTTCCTATTAATTATGAAGGATTTTTTTTCATTGCTTTTCTGTGTTCTCTCCATAGCAATCTTCTCTTCTTTTTTAATAACAGAGCTACAATTTTGTTCAAGGGGCAAGGTGTTCACTCCAGAAAAAGAAAGACGGTAAACCCATGATAATCTTCTAAACCAGTTACAGTTACTCTGCCTTCTTTCACATGCTCACTTTCTCAGCTTTCCTTGCAGCTAAGGATTGCCAGGTGACACAGTTCTGATTAGTAAAAAATAAGAGAAAGTCTACTAGGAAAGCAGACTTGTTTCTTCCAGGGAGGATTACCCTCTTGACTAAATGGAGACAGAGATCAAAAAAAATATGTTCCCTCCTTTATGATTGGGAGCCAGATGTGTGAAGATGTGATATTTATAGTTGTAGAAGTCTTCCTGAAACCACAAGGTGGCCAAGGTAGGAACAAAAATCCGTGATTCTGGGATTAGTAGGACAAAAATATGAAAAATGCCTGATCTTTTATAACATTCTTGAGCTCCCACACCAACTCAGAGACTTCCTACCTACTCACTTTTATGTGAAGTAACTGATCTCTTTATGAGCCGTGGAAAGCTGAAATCATTCCTAACACATATTCACACCTGAAACAGTGGCTGACTATGGTCACAAACTGGCCATGTTCCAGTTCCCCTCCTTCCACGTTCATGGTAGGATTATACTTCCTCACCTATTTTGCAGACACATGGCCATGAAACATGCATTGGTTACCAAAATGTGAGCAAAAGGAGTGAGTTCACCTCTGGTGGAAGCTTTAAGAAGCATCATATACAATTACTGAAAGTGTTTTTGTTTTTCTCTTGGAACAGTGGTTGTGTGTCTACATGTAAGTTGAGTCTCAGTTTGCCTAGGTTACTGAGTAACTATGATGAATAGAGCTCCCATATTGACCCATATTGGAAATGTAGATAAGCAAGAAACAAACTCTTGGTTTATTAAGCCACTGAGATTTTGTAATTGTTTTATGTATAGCAATAGCCTGTCTTGACTCATTTTGACATAATAAAGTCAATGGTGTTGGGGTGGTGACACAGGCTTCCTTTCCCCAGTATCTGCTGTAGTGATTTCATTAAAACATGTTAAAAGTTAGAAGAATTTTTAAAAAATTTTTTCAACATGTATTTATTTTTGAGAGAAAGAGACAGAGCGTGAGTGGGAAAGGGGCAAAGAGAGAAGGAGACACAGAATCCAAAACAGGCTCCAGGCTCTGAGCTGTCATCACAGAGCCCGACGCAGGGCTCAAACTCACAGAGCCGTGAGATCATGACCTGAGCTGAAGTCAGATGCTTAACCGACTGAGCCACTCAGGTACCCCCCAAATTAGAAGAATTTAAACATAGGACCAATAAGAACAGTTTAAAATATTATTCGGTAGAATATTCTTGTGTGTGTTAAGATACATTGTTAATAGCATTTCAATTCATACTCTTAAGGAAAGTAGGGAGCTATATTTATTGAATGTCTGTTAGCCAGAAGACAATAAAATATAAATTAAAGATTCAAGAACATAATTACTATTATTCCAAACACACAAAAAATGATGGTGGTTTCATTAAAATAATCTCTAAGTGAGGACATTTTAAATGAAAATTCAGGTTAAAATTCTCAGAAATATTATGAAATATTAAATAATCCTAAACAAAGACCACTGGCCTTTCTTAAAACTGTGGATGTCAATCAAGTTTTGAAACTTGATATAATTAATAACAATACTAACAAAAGTTCAAGAAGCCTTTTTTGTGTGTGTGTGTGTGTTTTTTGAGAGAGAGAGAGAGTGGGGGAGGGGAAGGGAGAGAGAGAGAGAGAGAGAGAGAGAGAATCTTAAGCAAGCTCCAGACTCAGAGCCTGACACAGGGCTTAATCTTACTACGACTATGAAATCATGACCTGAGCCAAAATCAAGTCAGATGCTTAACCACCTCAGCCACCCAGGCACCTAAGCCTCAGTTATGCTATGGTGATCACTAGCCCCCCAAAACTTAAGTATAGATTTCATTGCTGTAAAAAGAGATTTAATTTCAAAATCAAAAATACTAATTTTATATTAAATTGTATTAATTTGTGTATACACCACACAAGCCTTTGAAATTTTCAGAGGCCAATATCTTGGGAATTAAAAGACACCAATGTTTCAGAAAAAAAAAACAAAAAAAAAAACATAAGAAGTTGGAATCCAGTTGTAATGGTTAATTTCATATATTTACTTGCTAGGCCAGGGTGCCCAAATGTCTGGTCAAATATGTCTAGATGTTGCTATGAAGAAAATTTTGAAATATGATTAACATATAAGTCAGTACACATTGAATAAAGCAGATTATCCTCTATAATATGGATGGGCCTCATCCAATTAATTGAAGGCCTTAAGAGAAAAAGACTGAGGTCCCTGGAAGTAAGAACGATTCTGCTCCATACTACTTTTAGACTCTCCCTGGGTCTCCAGCCTGCATACTTGCCCTACAGAGTTTGGATTTGCCAACCACCATAATCACATAAGCCAATTCCTGAAAATTAACGTTTCTCTCTCTCTCTCTCTCTCTCTCTCTCTCTCTCTCTCATCTCTCTCTCATTCCCCCCATATATATAATTGGTTCTGTTTCTCTGAAGATCCCTAATATACCAGTTATTGTAAATTTGTTATCATATGTCTTCCAAAGTCCTAGTGGTTAAAAAATATGCCAACCAAAATTAGTCGCTATTTAAAATAGAACCTTGGTAACATGGCCCACAAAATATGAATCAGCCCTATGTGTGAAATCTGTGTTGTAAGGATGCCAGGTTATAAGGTTTATTATGTATACATAAAGACATCCACAACCAGAACTCTTCAGCATGTAAAACTTGCATAAAATCTTTCAGTAGGCTCCTAGATCATGCTACCCAA
Organism: Prionailurus viverrinus; assembly: GCF_022837055.1. Taxonomy (NCBI): domain Eukaryota; kingdom Metazoa; phylum Chordata; class Mammalia; order Carnivora; family Felidae; genus Prionailurus; species Prionailurus viverrinus. The sequence continues at coordinate 20,859,043 of NC_062568.1, forward strand.
TTTGATGACCAAGTAAGGCATCACTTGCAAATCTGTTATAGGTAATTTATAAGCACTAAACCAAAGGTTGAAAGAAATGAATAAAAGAGACATCATGATATATTAAAGCCTGCACTTTTTCTTCACAGCAGAGAAAGCATCAGACTGAAGAGATTTCCGTTACACCGTAGATTAGTTCCTGGAATGACACTGCTGGCAAAAGTTATTTTTAACATTACTATCATTTAGAAACCATATTGTTATGTGCCTGGGCATATAAAAGGCATTCTCCCAGGACACAGGGACAGTGATAGGAGAGGCAGATTTTAATGTAAGTGCATGTTCAAAGTCAATCATTTCCTTTGAGACTTTGTAGACTTTAGTTCCGGCAACATAAATGTCACTTTTATGAGTTTAGTTCCATCTGGTAGAAAAAGCAATGGCTTTCAAATCAGTAGCCCTGAGTGTGAATCTCTGCTCTAAATACTTAGTCTATCTAAAGCCATGGGAAACTATTGTACTTCTCTGTTCCCCAATTTCTCCATCTATGAAATTGGGGGAGGGGGGACAGTATTTTCCTTGAAAGTTTAAGAGAATTAATTAATTAATACGCAAGTTGCAAGAAAGCAGAACCCATGAAAGATGCGGATATTGAGTAGAATGTTGAATAAAACCCCAGGATGATGTCACGTATAAAGAGGTAACAAATAATGTATTTCTTTTTTTTTTTTCAACGTTTATTTATTTTTGGGACAGAGAGAGACAGAGCATGAATGGGGGAGGGGCAGAGAGAGAGGGAGACACAGAATCAGAAACAGGCTCCAGGCTCTGAGCCATCAGCCCAGAGCCTGACACGGGGCTCGAACTCCCGGACCGTGAGATCGTGACCTGGCTGAAGTCGGACGCTTAACTGACTGCGCCACCCAGGCGCCCCTAATATTGTATTTCTTAAAGCAATGTTTAAATTTTCTTTAGAGATAAACTAAAATGAAATAATAGAAAAATATAGCCCAGTCATATGATAAAGAAAAAAGTTTTTCATTTCATAATACAAAGGAAAGGAAAATTAGATAAGATTTGGTTACTAGGATTTGGAAACCATTAAACTGTCAGGAAAATCATTTTAGTTGAAATTGATAACACAGACTGAATAGGGTGGTGATGTTGCAAGAAAGGTATAGGGTGAACATCAGAGCAAAAGACAGATACACTAAAAATAAACACACAAGCTCATGCCCTAGTGGAACAGTTTGGAGAGTTTTCTGGCCTTAAAAATAAATGCTATGAGGACCAGAAATATTCTGGTCTTTATTGGATACTTCATTAAGTTTGTATAAGCACACTCCACAGAGTATATTAATATTTATGCTTCAAACATAGGCTTAATGTGGGCTCCATCTTTGAACCAAAACTGTTTAGAAAATTCAGCCAGATAACTGGAATAGAATTAAGAACATCAACGCATCATCCTATCTAGGTTTATCTCTTTGGAGGGCTTTGACAAATATATCAACAAATTGGGTAATACAGATAACAGTTTGTTTTAAAAGGAGCAGAAAAATATATGCAAGCTCTAATTCTATAAGTATAGCAAGAATACAATCATTAAGTCATCTGGTTATCTTATGGTTCATCAACAACCTATCCTGACAAGGATCTCTGGGAATTGGATCCATTTCAGAGAGAGTAGCAGAAGGAATTAAGCTCAAGGTAAAATATGCATTGCTAAGCAGGAAACTGCTTTAATTAACAAGGCAAACAAAAAAAAGAGTTACTAAAATAGTAGACTGTTCTAGACACTGGAGAGAGAGCTTTAGTGAATAAGATACCCCCAAAACAAAAACAAAAACAAAAAAACAAAAACAAAAACAGAAGTAGCTGTTTCTTGGAGAAATAAGAAAGAAAATGAAGATGTTGGGATGAACCTTTTACAGACATGGGTTTATACATTGAAGGTTAACTGTCCCTCACATCCAGAAGCTCCAACCCAGTTGATAGTCCTCAGTGAGAACTACCAACTAAGGAGGCAATGGAGCATCGATGACAATAGCCTATCTTTATTAAGTATATATAATATGCCAGGACTCCGCAAAGCACTTCACTCGCATTGTGTCTGGTAATTCCCACCAATCCAACAGGGTAAGTACTGTTACTATTCCTCTTCACAGGATTCTATCTTGAGAGTAATAAAAGTCTCACAGGAAATAAGTGGTAGGCCTGGGACTGTACTCTTAGTTTTTCAGTGTTTGTTTGTTAATTTAAATCCTGTATTCTTAGCATTATGTAATCATTATATCATCTCTTGGTACAGAGAAACCATACAATGGGCTGAAGAATATAAAGAGAGCTTTAATATTCTTCTCATTGATAAAAACCTATTCCACATTAAAGCAACATTATGACATTACCCTTACGCCATTAAATAATGGTCTGGCAAAGATAGCCTAGGACATTTTAGTTTAATTAGTTCATGTTAATCACATGCATATTATTGTCCCTCTTACAAATCATGGATATCTTCATCATTTTCCAAAACACAGCAGAATTTTCACAAACTTGAGGGAACTAACTAGAACCTTGACTACAATCATAAACACAAACTACAAATGCATATGCATTTAGACACATGCTAGAAGTATATATGCATATTCACAGATTTAAAGAATACAAACCATGAAAGTTTAGTAAGCACAATCATAGCTCGTGTGGTTGGTGCTTGTCCACTGAAATGGAACGGCTTCTTCTCAACCATCCTCACACCGGCAGACAGAGGCCCATGCCTCCCCACTGCTCCCGACAGTGATGCTTTGTCTGAATGCCTTGTTCTATACCTAAATAATCATCCAAAGAGCACAAATAGCAAGTCTGTGAACTCAAGTTAAAAAGATATAGAGACACAACTTCACCCTGCTACCATCAAAATATTGCAGAGCGTATTAGAAGGAAGCAAAGCTTTCTGCAAAAATCAATTCTCGGTTGTCAAAGTCTGTATTTTGTGTAAATTTATAAGAAAAATTTAAGAGCTGATAATAAGTTTATAAAGCAAAACCCAGTGAAATAAGATCACATAAAAGGAAAAAAATGGATCCCAATTATAGCAAGGCCATTCCCTTAGTCATGCTGATGAAGGGTTACAATTAGTTCCTTAGAACAGGGGAATAGGAGATTACTTGGGTATCCTTTATAACTTATTTATATAGGTCATTATCTCAGTAAATGCAGTGTTATTCTTATTACACACAGTGGGTCCATTCTCAACAAATTCTATTGTCCTTCTTATAAAGCCCATAGGTAAAGAATAGTGTCATAGAACATTGAATAGTTTGTTGAATCAAGCAGAAAATATGTTTCTGTTACAGAGTGGGCCAAATTTGATACAAGATACTTCTTCCAGAAGGCAGGCTGGCTGTGTCACATAACAAAAGCCACTTGTGAGAGGTAAAGATATGTCAAGTGTTTTTAACATGAAGATCAGACGAAACATTTATTTTACCGTTAGGGAATCTGTAAACCTCTTGAAGTTAACTGTATATGCAAACTGTATGTATATGTGCATTTTTCTATAAAAAGATTCCCTGACTTTTTTTTATTTTCTCAGAGGAATCCGTGACCCCACCCCCCCAAAAAAGGTTAAGAACTACTGAACTATACATAGTATTATACGTAAGAAAGCATGTATGTACCATTTAAAAGGCAACACTGAAAAGCGAAAAGCCTCTCATTTGTCATCTTGAGTAAAGAAAAAAAGAGCATGACAAAATAAGTGTTCATTGTAGAGAGAGAGCAAAAGAGAAGAAAGACTCCAAAAATAATCGTAGAGAAAAGGGTATTTCCCTTAAAAATATCCAGAGCCCAAATTATATTATTCTCATTTTTTTTCTGATTTTTTAAACATTTATTTTTTTTTCAACGTTTATTTATTTTTTTTGTGACAGAGAGAGACAGAGCATGAACGGGGGAGGGGCAGAGAGAGAGGGAGACACAGAATCGGAAACAGGCTCCAGGCTCCGAGCCATCAGCCCAGAGCCTGACGTGGGGCTCAAACTCACGGACCGCGAGATCGTGACCTGGCTGAAGTCGGACGCTTAACCGACTGCGCCACCCAGGCACTCCTGATTTTTTAAAAATTTACTTAGGGGCACCTGGGTGGCTCAGTAGGTTAAGTGTCTACTCTTGGTTTTGACTCAGGTCACGATCTCACGGTTTGTGAGTTCGAGCCCCACATTGGGCTCGGCGCTGACAACACGGAGCCTGCCTGGGATTCTCTCTCTCTGTCCTTCGTCTGCTTTCTCTATCTCTCAAAATAAATAAACTTTAAACTTTATTTTAAATAAATAAATAAAATTTACTTAAAGGAGATAAGTCACTTAAAATGCACAGGCAACATACAAGCAGAAATAATGGTGGGCTTATATTTGTTGCCACATGTTTTTATTTTAAAATTTTATTATAATATCATTTGCTTTCAAAGCATATGGATGAATAAATTCTCATCTCTTAATTATTTTTTCAGTAAAGATAGAGAAGAGATGGCTGATTAAACCATTTAGCAAACACAGTAGACAGGTCAAAGAATAAAAATGAGCTCACTTCAAAATTAGAGAGAGGGAGAAAGGAAGGAAGAAAAAAAGAACTGAAAAAGATTAGGCATTTAAATTGCAGTGTTAAACTAAATATAATTAGACCTAAGCTGGCCCTTCTCCCAGAGTTCATAAACCCACACCAAGGAGCTCTCCAGGGAGTGATATAGTCAAATTGCGTCTTCCTTTAATGACCCGTGTAAATGGCCAGCCCTGTCCTACCTGCTCTCATTTTTTTCTGTTTATACCATTCACCTTTCCTTAAGTATTTGACTGTTTGTGTCTGAAGTGTTTATTAGAGCAACTTGAACCAAGGCAAAATAGATTCTACAATGTCTCAGGTTTGCAAATAAAAGAACCTTAACTACAATGTTAAAATCAGCCACTGTTTGCCCATTTCAGTCCTGTTACATATAAGTGCCCACTTTATGTGGTAGAACTATAGATGCAACTCCAATGTAACTATGGAGCAAAGAAAGAAAAACTAAAAATATGAGGAAACATTCCTTAAAGAAATTTAACTGGAAAAACAAGTCTTACTAATGATGGAATTTTTCTCTTAAAAAATTAAGCATTACATAAGGGAAAAAAATCTAAATTTCCAAGGTTTAAATCCCAGCCCAGACTTCTAGTTTCAGCTCCTTTATGTAAAGAGATTGGAAGTTGTCACTCATCCTTCAAAAGAAGAAGAAAGAGAAGGAGAAGGAAGAGAAGAAGAACAACAACAACAACAATAACAACAACGAACTGACAATCAGTGTCTTTGCTTGGACCCATCAAAGTACTGAGATCTCAGGGCCATCTTGAAATCTGGAACCCCAGCTTAGAGATAAGATTTGCTTACCTGGAAGAGAACCTGCTGAGAGCTCTAGACTGTAAACAACTTAACTGGTAATTTTCAGAAATTGATGAAGGCTGGGTATGGATTAGCTTGAAAGTGAGAAACTCCTGGGGGCCCACAGTCTTAGAAGGGATCCCACTTTTTCATGGGTTTTATCTGCAGGGACTTCACAAAGTTCTCATGATAAAGATTTTAAGGATTTCCTTATGGCTCTTGCAAGGGGAGGGCAAGTGTAATCTTTGTGAAATAAGCCCAGAGGACTCTCCATAACACAGACCTATTCTCCAGAGTAAAAGATTTTATCAGAGCCTTAATGTGGCTGTGGGAAAGGCTCTCTCATTCCAGCCTTAAAACTGGCCTTCCTGTCTCATCTGAATGAGGAGAAGGGGGGATCTATGCCACTAGAAACAAAAGTCACAGCCCAGAAACACAGATTCACCAAAATCATCAGGGCACAGAATATTTACCCTCCCATCCCTCACCACCACACACCCACAGGCTTAAATACAGTAGGTCACAGTTAGAAGAGCAGCAAACCAGAGACTCTCTTTGAAGAAGTCTTAGGGAAAACCTTTAAGGAAGGTCTTTACGGAAACCCAAATTCAAAAGAGAAAGCTGACACCTACCACTACAGGAAACATTTTTAAAAGCCCAATATCCAGCCAGATGAACATAAATCTTCGCACTAAAGCCCTATTCACTTAATACAATGGCTGAAGTCTTATTACCCAACACAATGTCTGGTTTTCAACAACAACAACAAAAAATTATACGATTTTCAAAAAGGCAGGAAAAAATACAGTGTGAGAAGACAATGACACAGATGTTGGAAGTACGATTAATAGGCTAAGGGCTCTAAGGGAAAGAATGGACAACATGTAAGAAAAAAATGGGTAACATAAGTGGAAGGAGAGCAATTCTAAGAAAAACCAAAAGGAAGTGATAGCAAAAACCACTGTAACAGAAATAAAGAATGCCTTCGATGGGCTCCTCAGTAGACTGGACACGGCTGAGAAAAGAATCAGTGAGTTTCAAGATGTATCACTAGAGACCTCCACAACTGAATGCAAAGAGAAAAACAAATTTAAAAAAAGAAAGAAAATTCAAGAACTGCTATGGAAAGTTTTCAAAATGTATTGACGTGAATATCATTAGACTACCAGAAATAAAATAAAAAGAAAACAAAACAGAAGAATTATTTGAAATAATGACGGAGAACTTTCTAAAGGTGATGACAGACACCAAACTACAAAATCAGGAAATGTGAAGGATACCAAGCAGGATTTAAATAAGTAAATAAATAAAATAAAATAAAAACAAAGCAAACAAACAAAAACTACACCTAAACATTAACTTTAAACTTCAGAAGACCCAATCAAAGAAAAAATCCTGATGATGCCAAAGGGGAAAAAAAGAATGCCTTAGCTCTATAAGAACAGTGAATTTCTCATTGGAAACCATGCAAGAGAGAAAAGAGTGGAGTGAAATAAAGTGTTGTTAAAAAAAAAAAAAGAGGAAAAACAACCACCAACCTAGAATTGCATATCTGGTATAATTATGCTTACAAAGGGAAGCAGAAATAAAAACTGTCTCAGACAAACAAAAACTGAGGGAATTCAGTGCCAGCAGAAGTATCCCTCAAAAAATGTTAAATGAATATCTTCAAGGAGACGGGAAATAATACAGGTCAGAAACTCAGATCTACATACAGAAAGGAGAAATGTCAGAAAAGGAATAAACAAATACAAAGTAAAATATTTTATTTTTCTTATTCTTAGTTGATCTAAAAGAAAGTCTTGTTTAAAAATAGTAATTTAGGGGCACCTGGGTGGCTCAGTAGATTAAGGGTAGGACTCTTGATTTCAGCTCAGGTCATGACCTCAAGGCTTCTGGGATCGAGCTCCGGGTTGGGTTCTGTGCACTGACAGTATAGAGCCTGCTTGGGATTCTCTCTCTCTCTCTCTCTCTCTCTCGCTCACTCTCACTCTCGCTCTCTCTCTTTCTGCCCCTTCCCCACTCATGCTTTATGTCTCTCAAAATAAATAAATAAATAAACAAACAAAAAAAAAAACATTTTTAAAAAATAGTAATTATAGCATAGGAATAAGTAAAATTAATGACAACAATGTTGTATGGAATGGGAGGGAAATACACTATGATAAAAGATGTATATTACACATCAAGTAGTAACAGTGTTATTTAAAGATGAACTTAATCCCACAGATGTATTCTGACCAACCACCATGGATTAACACATCTGTTGAAGCTGAAGCCAAGAGCTTCTTTCTATGACTATTTTCTTCATTCCATCCCCATTTCTCAAAACATCCACCAATATCTCCTAAAACACCATAAGCTTCCTACTTTGGTTTATGGCAGGAAACAAGATTGCAGACTTTAATTATATGAGATGGGTTCTTGAAATATATGTATACATAACATTGAATAGGGGATTTAGTGCTCAGATTATAAAATGTTATACTTAGCAAGAAATTTTACTGATTTTCTAATGCTATAGTTGAGTTGTGTTATAGTTGTGCTCTGATATTTTCTTAATAACACCTTTGACTGAAAATTAGAGATGAAACTTATTTGAGACTATATTAATAGAACTCTGAGGGTTCTTATGTATCCCTACCTTTTCCAAGGGAAATAACTCAGGCTACATTTGCTGGCAGAAATCAGAGAACAATCAAGCATCTGTATAGGATTTCTATGGCTGAGAATAAGCACAAGAAAACAAGGAAGAAATGATATATAAACTCATTTCTTCCATGGAGAAGAGGTTTTATTTTGTAAGTTAACATGGCTTTGGCTATAATAGAAGGGAAATGTTATGGTTTCGATCTTAATTTCCCTTTTAGGAATTAATAATGGAAAGAGGGTTTGAGACCTTTATTTTGTAGCTATATTTTTTTAAAATTTTTTTTTCAACGTTTATTTATTTTTGGGACAGAGAGAGACAGAGCATGAACGGGGGAGGGGCAGAGAGAGAGGGAGACACAGAATCGGAAACAGGCTCCAGGCTCTGAGCCATCAGCCCAGAGCCTGACGTGGGGCTCGAACTCACGGACCGCGAGATCGTGACCTGGCTGAAGTCGGACGCTCAACCGACTGTGCCACCCAGGCGCCCCTGTAGCTATATTTTTTAACATAATACTTATGTAATGCTCTTTACAAAACCCTCTCTGATGATCTTGGGTAACATAATTGTCCATAGTTTGAGATGAGAAATAAAATAGCAAGTGACTCTTCAGCATAATAAATGATATAGTTTTTGTTAACATTAGTTATTATAAGCTGCTAACTCAAGTTTTTAGGAAACAACATCTGAACTGTCCATTTCTCTAATACCACTTACTGGATTGTGGCTGTGCCCAGCTAGCTTCACTGAAACCTCAAATACACTTAATAGATGTTAAGAAATAAATATGGATAGTTAAATAAATATATAAAAAGAAAGAAATTACGGATATATGTAACTGACATAACAATACATTCCTTGAATGGTGATAAGGTAGAACATTATGGGTTAGCCTATCCTCACCACAACATAAAATAAGTTGAATCTACAGTGTTGGGTTTGTATCATCTGGCAGATTCCTCACTTCATTAAGATTTGGTATGAGAATCAAGAAATGAACTGAGAGCTGCATCTTATTACCTGAAAATGTGCTACTTGATCTTATGTTTGGCATGACTCACTAGATCATTTTGATGGTAAAGAGAAAGTAAAATTAATTTCAACCAGGTTTCAGTTATCATTCTTACCAATTCTGAAACCTAGTTCATCCTTTGGGTGAGTCTAGTTCATAGATAAACAAGAGCATCTGTAAATATGATACCAAGTTTCACAGATGCTAGACTAAAACTTATCTGGAACTCTGGTGGGTTTTTTAATTTAAATTTTAGTTAACATACAGTGCAATATTGGTTTCAGGAGTAGATTCAGTGATTCATCACATGCATACAACCCCTATTGCTCATCACATAAAGTGCCCTCCTTAATACCCGTCACCCATCTAGCACATCCTCCACCCACCTCCCTCTATCAACCCTCAGTTTGTTGTCTATTGTTAAGAGTTTCTTGTGGTTTGTTTCCCTCTCTATATTAACTCTGTTAGTATCACCTGCCAACAGAGGAAGCTCATGTTTGGGTTTTCATAATCTTAGCTATTCGGTCCAGTAAGCCAACAGAAGGCACTGAAAAAATAAGGGAATGGAATGAGGAAAATAAATCTCCTCTCCCATAACTCTTCCTAGGAGGAGAAGACACCAGGCTGGTTTACTGCCATAATTCTTGGTTGTATTTCACAGAAGTTTAAAATAATAAATTAAGAAAAAAATGAAATTATGTATGTACATGAGAGAGAGATAGTATATACTATACTATATAATGGTGTGTGTGTGTGTGTGTGTGTGTGTGTGTGTGTAGCTTATATACCTAGGAAATACAAGGACTGAGTTGGCAGGGGGACTCCTAAACCCAGTGTCATTAGATTTTACTCTTCAATCTATTTTGCTTCTCTTTCTTACTACAAATAGGAAAGAATAAGATCAATTCTCAGAGAAAACAAAAACTCATCCCTACATATCGTAGAGAGAGAAAATCAGACATATCTGGATTTGCATAATTCCAATTCAGTACTCTCAAAAGAATCTTTCTCTTTCTCTCTCTCTCTCTCTCTCTCTCTCTCTCTCTTTCTCTGTCTCTCTCTTTCTCTCTCTCTCTTTCTCTTTCAGTCTCTCTCTTTCTGTCCATATGCTAGTGTGGCAGAGGGATAAGCTAAGCCAGGAATGTTCTCTTAGGCACAGAGGCTTCATTCTCTGTCCTTCTGTCTCACATCTCCTATCAATAAGAGAACAAGGGCCTGCATGAAAGCTGACTTAAATCCACACCCCCACCACCACCAATTATGTGCTCTGAACCTTTTGGATTTGGAAGCCAGTGGTGATTTGGAGAGCAAAGCATATTTGTGCTCTGGTCAAGTGTCCCAGTTCAGTTTATCAGAAAGCTTTGTATTGAGAGTCAAAGATACTTGACTAAAATGGTTCTTTTCCCCCTAATGCCATGGTCCCTTATAAACAGGGTGAACATAGGTCCCAGTTTTCAAATGGCGGTCCTAGTTTTCCCAGATCAATTATTTTTTTTCTTCAATGTTTTTTTTTTTTTAATTTATTTTTGGGACAGAGAGAGACAGAGCATGAACAGGGGAGGGGCAGAGAGAGAGGGAGACACAGAATCGGAAACAGGCTCCAGGCTCTGAGCCATCAGCCCAGAGCCTGACGCGGGGCTCGAACTCACGGACTGCGAGATCGTGACCTGGCTGAAGTCGGACGCTTAACCGACTGCGCCACCCAGGCGCCCCTCCCAGATCAATTATTAACAGTATTCCCTTCACATAGAAGTATTCCACTTTGGATAAAAAAAAAATGTTATAGTCAATTTCCTTAGAGTTGGTTCTCTTTTATTACGAACCTCACAAAATGAGTTACTGTATCAAGATGGGAACGGGACTGTACTGGGTACCCCACTGAGCCCTGACCAAATTGAAAATTTGCAAGCAAATCATAATAACTGTTTTAGGGTCCCCAAATTAGGGGGCAGGTGTCACAAACCAATAACTAACTAAAAAATCAAAACCTAAACTGCATTCTTAACATTAGCCAATTCTCTTCCATGATGATTTTTTGGGAAAGAATTAGCCTTGAGCCTGAAACACTTCCTTACCCAGATATAAAGAGTTCTCACAGTTGTGCTGGGCTTATCGTCTTGTGTGGGAATATCCTTCCTTATTCCTTATTCTTTCTTTCATACTCAGCATATGCTCTTTTGCTCTGTTTACAGTGTGTGCATCACAGGACACCTGGCCAACTTCACTGCTGTCTCCGTCCTCCATGGAGTGAGGACAGAGTTCCCTATACTCCAGCATGAGAATGCATGTAGAAACACACTGACAATGGGGAATTGATGCCCACTCTTAATGCTGATTTTGCTCTATTTGAGTAAAGCACTGTTCTATCCAATGCTTGACTATGTTGTGTTTTCCTCAGTGATTCGGATACCAAGATGCAATGTCAGAAGTATTTGGACGTCTACCTGTTCCTAGTGGTTGGCATAGTGATGATCTTTGTTATCCCCCATGATTCTTTTTATAAATATCCATCCTCCCCTGGGATTGGTAAGCAGTGTACAGTACTCTGCTCAAGAATGATAAGTGGCCTAGTGTGCCTGGGTGGCTCAGTGGTTAAGAGTCTACTTTGACTCAGGTCATGATCTCGTGGTCCGTTATTTCGAGCCCCGTGTTGGGCTCTGCTGACAGCTCAGAGCCTGCAGCCTGCTTCTAGGATTCTGTGACTCCCTTTCTCTCTGCCCCTCCTCCACTTGCACTGTTTCTCTCTCTCTCTCTCAAAAATAAACACTTTTTAAAAATTAAAAGAAAAAAGAATGATAGGTGGATTGATATATTTATATCTTCTGAGGTCTCTTTTCCCTCAAGTACCTGTACCCTAAGGAGTACCTTAAGGCATTATAATTCCTTCTCCATGAATTTCTCTTTCTTTTAAGTTTATTTATTTATTTTGAGAGATACAGAGAGTAAGGGTGGGGGAAGGAGAGAGAGGGAGAGAGAGAGAGAGAGAGAGAGAGAGAGAGAGAGAGAGAGAATCCCAAGAAGGCTACATGCTCAGCACAAGCCTGGCTTGGAGCTTGATCTCACAAACCTTGAGCTCATGACCTGAGCTAAAATCAAATCAGACGCTTAACCAACTGAGCCACCCAGGTGCCCCTCCATGAATTTCTAATACCTTCTTTGTCCCAGAGATGAGAAGAGAGACTAATGAATTTATAGTTAACCTTGGGAATAATAAAGCTCTTTTAAATTGCATTTATAAATTTTCCATTTATTAGTTAATCACACAGCAAAAATAACCAACACATTTCATGTGTCTTTGACTATCTTAATACAATGAGATAAGGTATTAGAATTAATCTATCTTCTGTAACACTTTGGCAGTACTGAAAACAGGTTCAAAATTTTCTTTCCCCAGTAGCCAGGAATTTTAGCATAAGTTTATCATATAATTTATAAGATCATTCTTTATGAGAATAATTTTTAATCTGATTTGGTGTAAATTAGAAGAAAGTAAGTACTAATCAGGTAGAAAATATTACATTTAGACAGCAATTGTAATCCCAAAGAATTAAAATGATACAAAAGATGATTCATGAGAGTAGATTAAAGGAATAGTATATTTCATCTTGGAAAAAGAAACATCCTTCAGGTAAATTAATAATAATTATTATACACATGATAGATTATGATATGCAAGATGTTGACCAGCTGTTCCTTATTTCCACTGAGTACTGACTATAAGGAAATACATTTTAAAACACAGCAGAATTTTTAAAACAATAGCAACATAGTGTTTTAGGAATCCCTTGTTAAAATGTACAATAATTATTAACATTTAAAAATGTAATTTTAAGAACTATAAAGCTTCCTTTCTCAAAAGCACAGAGACTGAGTCTAATGTCCTAACACACGATGGTCAGTAGAATCCTTGCCAAGGAGTGTCAACCTTCTCATGTTAAAGTTTTTTCCCGTAAAATGAAACATACTATAATTTACAATGGAAAACAGTGTGATTTACTTTAATGTTCAGCTTTTTGCAATGTGTTATTCTCCTTGAATGTTCATTATTATTATCACATTGTCACATTTCATTTGTTCATAATCAACCTGCCTTTTTTTTTTTTAACAAATAGGTGGGGGAAATTCCTTACAACCACTGAGCCCTGTCTCATTTGCCTCCTTGCCTGGTTTACCTTTATAATCTCCTACTAGCCTGGCCCCTCAGCCCATCTAGTGAGACTAGCCTTTGCTCTGCTGAGAATATGGCAGCACTGGCTGCTCCTTTAGCCTGGAACTCTCTTTCTTGTACATTACATGGCTAGCCCTCTTTCCTTCAGGAGATTGCTGAAGTATTCCCTTCTCAGGAGGTGATTCCTGACAACCCTATTTTATTCTGAATTTGGAATGCAATGTAATCACATATTTAGGAAACTGTTTTATTTGTTGAAACATAGATACTCCAACTGCCTAAAACAGTGCCTGGCACTCATTATATTTTCATTGAATGAATGTATCAATAAGTGAATGTAAAAGATAGATCCAATTGAGTATTGGCCCAAATTGAGTCATTGAATGCCTGATTATATGTAATTCCTGGTTAGATATACAAATGCCTGCAGCTAAAGCATAGGTATTCTGTGGTTTGAGTACAATGAATTACAGGCATAAGAAGTAGATGGACATACATACATATAGAAACACACAAAATAGACATATCAAGTTAAAAGATAATGGCAGGCCTTGCTGATACAGGTTTTATAGAGACATACAACCCCAATTATCTTAAAATACTATATTAGTCTTAATATTCCATTTTATATTTACTAGTTCCTGATACTATTAATCTCAACTCAACTCAACCTCCTTGACAATTGGCAGGTCAAGGAAGGATATTATTTTTATTTTTTTTTAACATTTTATTTATTTTTGAAAGAAAGAGAGACAGGGTATGAGTGGGGGAAGCGCAGAGAAAGAGGGAGACACAGAGTCTGAAGCAGGGGACTCGAACTCATGAACCATAAGATCATGACCTGAGCTGAAGTCAGATGCTCAACTGACTGAGCCACCCAGGCACCCCAGAGGGATATTATTTTCAAACTTGGAACTATTGACTAAAAGAAAAAAAAAGAGATTTGTAAGTGTGTCACATAGAAACAATGTTTTAAGTTTATTATCTCTGGTCCTCTAGTAATTATTGTAAAATACATATTGTTATTCTATTCTACAGAAGAAAAAAATAAGGTTCAAAGAGGTTAGTTAAATTCTCCAAACTCACACAGCTAAAATGTAGAAAAGCCTGGATTCAAGCCAAGGTTGTGTGGGTTGTTTAAGATGCATATTCTTTCTACTACAGCAGACTGCCTCCCTTACTTTGATTGTTTTCACCACTGAGAGCAGGGGAATTGCTACAGATCATCAGTTCAATAAGCAATTTGGCTTCCTGGTAGTCACCATGAGAGTGAACTCGGGGATGTGGGGAAAAAACCTGAAAATCCTCGGATCCCTTTGCCCTGTCACATCATGAGTTTTGACAAGACTCCAGATCATCAAATCAGTGCCTCCTTGACTCTGTCTCCTCTGCATGTTGACCGTTCAGACAGATTAGTCAGTGCTGCAAGCAAAACAATCCATAATCAACCATGAGGCACGTTCTGAGAAGGTTTGGTTGGTCAAGGCTTTCGACAACAGCACAGCTCTGGTTTTTAGCTCTATCTGGAAAACATTTTTTTTTTGTTTGCTTTATTTTCTTGCAAATTAACAATAAGTTCTCATTGGGTATATATTGACATTTTAAGGCCGTATAAAAACTACCAAAACATTCCATATGATCTCTATACACAAGTATGAATGTCAGCTTTTTGTGCTTTTTCTATAACTCTCTCATCCTCTCGTCTTCACATACCATGTCTGTCTTTCCTGTACCTAAAACCTCTCATTGATGGAACTCAAATCCCAAGTAGTGAAGGCCTCCTAAGTAAATATAATTAGTCATTCATTCATGAGCTGCTATTTTTCTATCTTGCAATGTCTGAGGCACAATAAAGAATAAAAGCCAACAAACACTTGAATTTTAAGTAAAATCCATCCAATTTTAATCAAGTAGAATTTATTACAAACAACCATGGCATCTACTTGTGAATGAAGACAGTATGTGGCATCTACCTTCAAGAAGTTGACAGTTTATGGATTATGAGTCCTACATCCAGTTGGGTGATGGTAGAGAAGTCACTTCACCCACCCTCATCTATAAATACAATAATAATAGTAGTTAATTATAAAATAACAGAGATTAAAATATACCTTTTGACATTGTACAAAAGTTGTAGCAAAAGATAGATGAGTTCACACATTTGAAAATGTGCAGCAGATGGGACCCCTGGGTGGCTCAATTGGTTAAGAATGCAACTTTTGATTTTGGCTCAGGTGTTGATCCCACCATTTGTGAGTTCGAGCGCCTTGTCAGGCTCTGCACTGACAGGGCAGAGCCTGTTTGAGATTCTCTCTCTTCCTTTTCTCTGCCCCGCCCCCACTCTCTCTCTCTTAAATAAATAAACAAATAAGCAAATTAACTTCTTTTTTAAAAAAATGTTTAAAAACATTTTTAAAAATGTGCAGCAGAGATGCACATTTATGTTCACTCTAAACATCACATTCTTCCCTATATTTCCCTACTCCTCTGGCAGCTAGGCAGGATCATGTGACTATTTCTTGCCAATGGTTTACCGGAAGTGTCATGAGTCACGTCCAGACCAAATCATTTAAGAAGTTTGACACCATTAGTGTTTTCCCTTTAGTAAAAGTGGTGGCTTTGTCTTGGGATGGCAGAGGGATGAAAATAAAAACACTAAAATGACTGAGTCACTGCATGGAAAACCTATAACAAAGTTTTCATGTGTAAGAAACAAACTCTCACTTGTTAAGCTACTGAGACTTTAGGTTTGTTTTCCATTAACAAGGTACAACATTTCTTAAAGAACAGAAATGGCCTGATACTGGGAAATATTGTGGACATTCAATAAATATTTACCTTAAAAAAATTCCATGAATACTTCACTCAAATAGGCAATTTGAGATTGGGCGCTAGCTTGTACCGTAAAAACTACAATTGGGAATTTATCAGAGAGGGGAAAGAGATATGGCTGATGTTGGATGGGATTTCATGAGGTAAGGTAGATAGGAGACAGCTATTTATGCAGGTAAGGATAATTACAGGTGAGGGCAGGATGGGCTGGGATAAGCATAGTAAGTTGGTTGTGAGACCTGTATACTTGGAAGAGATAATGTGAATTGTAGAATGTTACAAAATCATGAGATAATGAACATGCTTAAAGACTGGACACACTTTAGGTTTCATTCAAAAACCAACGAAAAGCCAGAAAAGATTGTGCCGGTGATAATAGTAGGGATTAAGGAAAATGCCTGGCTTCAGTGTTTATATTAGTCAGGACAGTGGCTCTCCACTGTGGCTACACATTAGAATCACATGGGGAACTTTGCAATGTTGCCTAGGTTTCTCCCCTAATTCCTGATTTAATTGGTGATTCTGGGCATCAGTGGGCTTTCAAAGCTAAACAGGTGATTCTAATTATTCTAAATTGCAACAAGTATTACAATAACTGGAAATCAGGGGGCCTTACCCAGTAGAAGGCCAGTTAAGAGAATGATATGCAACACCCCTTCAGGTGTGATGGCACCAAAAAAATTCTGCTTATTTTACTCAGGGGTTGAGGTAGAAGTTATAAATGGGAAGTGATACTCTGGATCTTGTTTTGCTATTTTTAATTCTTCTCCCAACTTCAGAGCAGGAACTAATTACATTGGTGCACTTCTGTTCGATTCTCCATTTGTGTTTTCAAAAATCCACACTTTAAAAATATAGGGTCTGCAACACAAAGTGTGAACCAGGGCCATACAAATTTCTCTCTATTCCATCTCATTCACCAACCCCACACTTCAAGCCCTAGATTTAACCTTCATATTACAGAGCAAAAGTTTAAGTAATTTGTTGCAGTTAGTTGTAAAAGAGTTATTCAAGCCTCCAAATGGTTTGACCAGGCTTCTTGCCTCCCACACTTTAATTCATTTTTCAACTCTGTAACATACTACAAATTAGCTGAATGGGTCCAATCACAATTCTTAGATACAAATTATAAGGTACCAATATAGCAGTATTCTCAACCATTTATTACATACCTTCTTATTCCTGACTTCCTTTCTCACACTCCCAGAAGGAATCCAAACACATAGAATATCTTAGAAAATGCACACAATATTTCAGGCTGAGTGAGCTTAAATAAACAACAACAAAAAACCCAAACAAACAAACAAAAAAACAAAAAAACCAAGTCAGCTTTTCCAAAATATACAGACTTCAGCACAATGAAATATTTCCTTACCAGAGAGTTACGACGGTGGCGATCAATTTTTTTAAAGGTTAACAGAATTCCCTTTAGCTTTTTAACAAAATTATCCTAGTCATCAGGAGTTCACAGTCCAGAGACTCCACTGTGTTCAGCTTTATGATTTTGCAGAAAAATCTAGTTTTTTTAAAGAACCGAATGTCACTTATATGATCACACTTACTTATTTGGCCCATGCACTAATGTGTTGGTGTGTTTATTGAGGAGAGCTTTTTGTTTTACTCTTTCTGGCTTGTTAGCTTCCAAACACTCTCTGGCCCCATAGGAAGTCATTTCGATCTAAAGAAGCCACTCTCCAAAGAGCATGGAGCTGCTGCAATATTTATGAAATCTAAAACCTCTCTTCTTGATCTTTTTAATAAAGATCCTAGAGGAAGGTGTTGAGGCTAATAAAGAGAGAAGGGAGAAGGAAAAGCAGCTTGTAAGGGAGTCTAACAGTGCACTCTCAGCAGACCGCTAAAATGTAAACAGAGAGGTGATCAATGATGGACTCTGTTTCTAAATTAAGTCTTAAAATGCATATTAATGAATGCTTTTTTGGAAAAGCATATTACATTGAGAATGACACTTAAGCAAATGGAAGCTACTTTAATTTTACATTCAGCTTCCCACTCAGCTGAGTTTTCTGACTGGGAAATACTTGCATAGTTAGTGGGTAGAGCTGTGTGGTCCATTTTTAAAGTAATCTGGGAAGAGGATTTTGAAAGGAAAAAAAAAAAACAAAACTTCCCAAACATAAACAGGTCAAATGTGGCTCTCAACTCATCCCTGAAGGGTCTCTTAGAAAGATTCACAGCTGTTCAGTTTTATAGGGCCACCTGCCATACTGATGAAAGGGATGGGATCACTTTGAATAGCAAGGGAAAAAAGCCAGCCTCCTGGAAATGAGCATGAAAAACTGAAAAGATTACGATTCAGTATCTCGATTCTATGAAACAACTGTGCAACGTAAAGCATATTCATGAGTCCAAGAAGAAACAAAATTAGAACTGGTCTAATTCAAATTGAATATTCTTCTGAGGGCAGTAGCCCAGTGAAACCCCATCTTTCTTTTATTAAGTAAGTGGTTAGATGAATGTGATGGAGCATAAATTAAAAGGCAGAAGAATTTTAAGGGATAAGACTGGTGAGCTGGTCAGAGGCTAGGTCACACAGAGGGTTGCCGATCTTGGAGATTATGCAGGCTGATGGCTTTCAGGCTTTGTAAAAGCAGTCAGTTCTCTTTCTTTCTTCCACCTCCTCCATCCCTTTTCCTCCCTCCCATGTTATGTGGCATTCTAATATATCAAACATATAAACCTAGAACTACTCTGATTAAGAATGGAAGGATAGAGTACAGGTGTGGTGAGAAGCCAGAAACGGTACTGTCTCTATCTATGTAAATTCCCCCACCAACTGCTGCCATCACCATGTGGACCCACAAACATTTCCAATGAACCTTACAGCGTTCAGAGAACCATTTGAAAACTGCTCGTGTAAACAATGAAGAATATTTTAAAGTTTTAATCAAAAGATGAGCATATTCCAATTATGAATTACATGCTAATTTGGGCTTGTGAGCTGGAGGGCAGGGCAAGAGTTAGATGACTATTGCAGTTGGCTAGAAAAAGAAGGTGAGTGGCCCAAACTAGGATAGAGGTGATATGAAGACTTGATAACTGATTGGACATGGGACATTCATGGGTAAGGAGGATTTAAGAATATAACCCAGATTGGTTCCAAGCACCATAACTAGGTGGTGGTGTAGAGAATGCTAGTGGAACAAATATTTATTTGGTGGGTAGGGATAAATTCAGTTTTAGTTATATTCAGGTGGGGGTGTCTGAGACGTTCAGTCAACAATAATATATATGAATCTGAATCTTGAAAGACAATTTTAGTTTGGATATTTATATTTAGTGTCTTTAACATATAAATAGAAATAAAATTCTAACAGAGCAGTAGACAGACAAGGAGAATCTATTTAAATTTGAACTCTATGGGCCAACATTTAAAGGATGGATAATGCAAAAAAGGTGTATGATAGAGTCAGAGAAGATACGGTATAAGAATAAGAACAAAAAGAATACTCTGTCAAGAAAACCACTAAAAGGGTTTAAGAAGGAAGAAGATATCAGCATCACTAAATGAAACAAAGAGGTCCACAAAGACAAAAAAAGGAAAATACTTCTTTAGCATTTAAGAAGTCATTTGGGGGGTACCTGGGTGGTTCAGTTGGTTGAGCATCCCACTCTTGATTTTGAGTCAGTTTGTCATCCCAGGGTCGGTAGGATTGAGCTCTGTGTCAAGCTCCGCCCTGAGGGTGGGGCCTGCTTGAGATTTTCTCTCTCCCTCTCTCTCTGCCCCTCCCCCCAAAATAAATAAATAAACTTGATGAAGGAGAAGAAGAAGAAGAAGAAGAAGAAGAAGAAGAAGAAGAAGAGGAGGAGGAAGATGGGTTATCATTTGGAACTGTAACAAAAAAGTCAGAAATTGGGTTACAATTGGTTGACAAGTTAATGGAAGGTTAGAAGGAACCAGTGACCACTACAAAGAGGGAAGGAGGGAAAACAAAAAAAACAACAACTGGACAACAGAAGAGGATTTATAAGATGAGTAGTGTAGCATTGAAAACAATGTGTGGCAAATAATAGGTATGCAATCAATACTGAAGGAATGAATGACTGAATGACTACCAGAACGAATGAATGAAACAAATGGGGAAAATAGTTAACATGATAAAATTAAGGAAATATAACACATTTATAATGATTACATTTCTTTTACATTCCTCAAGTTGCTTCAAATCCTTTTGGTAATTGAATGAGAAATTAATGATTTAATCAATCAGGGATCCTTAACAGTGTTCGAATTTGCCATGAGTCTTGATATGTTTCCTTATCCTTGGACTTATAAGGGAAAGGATAAGAAAGGAAGGGAATTGAGCTAACATTTATTCATGGAGAGTACTTTGCTTGCATTATTGCATTTGATCTTTGAATAATCCTGTGAGGCAACTATTATTATTTCATCCTCTTACAAATGAGGAAACTGAAGTTCAGAGGGGTTAAGTGATTTGCCTGAGGTCCTACATCATTATTTATATGGTACTATTCTCAGCTATTGAAATCAGCTACTATAAATACTGTATAAAAGGAGAAAATAGTTCTGTGAGTTCAATTTAAAACCCATTCTGACTGGAGAAATTGAGTGGCAATAGAATGTGTTTAGAAAAACAGCATGGGAAACACGAAATTCTTCAAACACTGAAGAACATAGAGGATGAGAATGTAAGTTTTGGAATCAGATTGTCTATGGCCTATGACCTTGGGCAAGTTACTTATTCTTTTTATGCCTCAATGTCCTCACCTGATGAATGGGGATTAGAATATTTCCTCCCTAATTCATGATATAATTTATGCAAAATATTTGGCACAGTGTCTGCCACATGGTAAATACTTAATTCATTAAAATTATTTTTCATCCTTGGTATCATTAGCTTTTATTAGAGTGACTAAAAGAGGAAAATCATAACTATGATATTCCCTTTTGAAAGTGTTCAGAGAATGTAGCTTCAAAAGTACAAAAGGTAATACTACAAAACATTGTCTTACAAAATGTTCCATTTGGAACAGCTCCAGAAGTCTCATGAGTGAAGAGATATATGTGGGCTGCCAAAGAATATGAGAGTCAGGCCAGATTTTTCCAAAATCTATGCCTGAAACTCATTAAAATAAACAAAAAATAATTTCCCTGTTTACAGTATAGAGATTGTGGAAAAAAACATCCTCGAGTTCTGTGGCTGAATGCTAAGGTGACTTGGTTTGGAACCTTGGATACTCACAACACACAACATGTAGCCACGCTGACAGGACAATGCTGCTTCTAACAGGTCTATCCTGCTGTGGAATGAATAGGCCCTCTCATCTTAGAAAACATTCCTCTTCTGACCCGAAAACTCCAAGAAAGAGAAGGCAATTCTATTTCTCTGGATGTTCTAGAGGATAACTATCCTTGAAAAAGTGACATTAGCACCCCACCACTCTAGAGTTAACCACTGAGTCACCTATTCTGACCGAGATGTGTGGTAGCCTTGATGCAACTACCCATCTTTGGATGAATCCAGTCCTGGAAATAGCATTACAACTATAAAGATGGTACTTCCCCCTCCTAACATTAACAGCACTGGATAAACGAATATATATATATATATATGTATATATATACCTGTGTATATATATATATATATATATATATATGTATGTATATATATATAATTCTAAAGTCAAATCCACATGAAAACAAAAACGACATTGTGGGGAAAACCAGGATGGCAAAGTAAAGTTATTTATCAAGCATGGAAGCTTGACCTTTGAGCGGCAAAGTCGGCAGAGACCGTGTCCTGTAATGGAAACAAATTCCTTAAAGGGTGCCTGTGGGAGTCCAATAGCACATAAGAGTAAAATATAGCTGAGGGCTAGAAATGATGAAAAGATGACCTGTGGTCCCTGGGCATAGCTCCAGTCTAAGGAAACATTTTATTAGATTGGGATAAAAAGAACCGCAAATGACTCACTCTCCCTCATTTCTGTTCTCACTACCTCTGAGTGTAAATACCACCTATGGATAATAAACAGAAATACTACAGAAAAGCATAACAGACTGGAAGAATATGAATGAATTTAGTGCAAAACCAGAATAAAGACAATATAAATGAAGTTAATCCCTAGACACAACTATGAGAGGAAATCTATTATTGGGTGTGAGAGCCTAGACACTATCATCAAACTGTCCAGGACTGGATCCTATCAGGTGTTAGCAGTGTGATTTTTGACAAGCCACTTAATTTCTCTCAGCCTCAGTTGTTGAGTCTATAAAATGAGGATTACATTGGTACCTATGTCATGGTATGATGAAGAAAAATGCTTTCCTTCTTCCTTAACTATGAGTTCTTCAAGAGCTCAGAGTATGTTTCATGTAATCATCTTTATATGCCCAGCTCCTAATAGAGTGTCTAGTACATAGCAGACAATAAAATATTTGTTTGATAAAATATGGAATAAATTATTCCTTTAATGCAACCACTGAATTGCATAAGAATTTCCCTATAATACACCCAAATTAATGTTTTACTTAATGCCAAACAGAATCAAGGATCATTTACATGATCCTTAGCTTGCATTTCTGAAAAAGATTATTTAATAAAAAGCATAAAGACTGTAATCAAATTTTGGTAAGGCATAAAAGATGGGGATTGAAAAGAACTGTTTATTAAAAATAGTTTAACATGAAAAAGTCTAATGGACATTCTAAAATCACATTGCTCCTTAGTGTTATTAGCTATATAAAATTAGGCTGTCAAATGCTGCTTTATGAATAGTCAGTAAGGAAGAAAAAGAAATCACAAGGGACAAATCACTGTCATTCACAGAAGACTACCTGGCAGTCTAAGAATTAAGTTCACTCTTCAGGGCATGCTATCCTCAGCTGTTATAAATATGCCAGAATGCCTCTGTCAGCAGGCTCAATAAAGAGGCCGCCTCCACCAATATGGTGCTTGTAAGGTGCAGTCTGTTGCTCAGAGGGAAAGGGAACAAAGACATTTTGTTTCCAATTATTGTCACTTTGCCTTTTAGCTCAACTGAGCAATTTCATGACCAGTAAGACAGGATTCTGAACAGTAGAGTAACTAAACAACATCTCTCTAATTAAATGACACTTGGCAAGGGCAGAGGACACCCAGAGTCTAGTTCAGAGCAAGTCGTCTCTACATGGAGTCAACAGCTTATCATTTGAGGACTAGGAAACACTTCCACATTTGCAGACAACTCCACCGCCTCATTCCAAACTTCTTTTGGGCCTTAACTATGCATGGATTTTCTTGGGGGCTCACCGATTTATTAATCCCTTACAGTATGTCATGGAATAAGTAAAAGTCTTTGATACAGCCATGTTCTTTTACAAGTGGTATACAATGGCGGTTCCCTGATCTATTTTTCTGCCTACTTTTCTAACTAGATACTTTATTAACCTGCATACCAGCAGCATTTGGTACTCTCAAGTTTACATATTTAGCCTACAATTTGTCAGAGATCAGAAAGTGGTTTATAGACTGTATTTAGGAAAATCCTAAGATTTTCTTCAAGTCATGGAAAATGTGAGGTCTGCGCGATTGTAGTACAGCTGATCTGTAGCAATTCTTTAAAGTCCTAGTTCTAAAACCACATAAACTTCTGGAACTCTGAGATCTAAGAAGCTCCAGGGGCCAGGGCAGGAAATGAATGGCAATACATGGCCAAGTGATCTCCTTGGACCACTGAGAACATAGTTGCACAAATCAGAACATAAAACATCAGTGATTGTATTTTTACAGTCATTTGTGGATCATATATGGCTGTTGTTCTAGAATCTTCCAATGGGAATCACAGAACTATTTTCTACCTTAGGAGCCATAAATCCCTGGAGACCTTTATGTAGTAACTCCAATGCAAAGGAAACATTGCTGGTAGAATGAATAAAATATCTTTTGTACATAAATGTACTTTCAAGTATACTGACACTAATAAATACACAAACGTATTTAAAATATTTCTCAAAAGCATAGTATCTATTGATTGTTACACTTGTTATGTTATTAACTGATTCTAAAAGTTTAACTGACAGCAAGATTGTGAAGAAGTGTAAAAAAAAAAATGTTGGTAATCAAGTGAGTTTCTCTCATTCCAAAGAGTTTAGGAGGACCTCCAAAGAGAAAACAATAAACTTTCTATGTATGAAAATAGATGGTAAAAAAGGGAAAGTGTTTCAGCTACAAAATTTTCAACCCAAAGAAGAGATCTGGAATTACTGAAATTTATTCCAAGTGCACTAAAACTGATCTACCCCCATACAGTAGCAGCATTCCATTATAAGATACATATTAATGTGACTTTCTGATTAGGACTTTGATATTTTTCACTTTATTCTTCCTTCATGTGACAGGACGATCTAAACACTAAATTTGCTAATATCTATTGCAGCATAAGTTTTATGAGACTTTCAGTAGGCCATTACTCTTGCTTATTCATTCTTTTCCTCTCTCACCTTCTATCTGTAGAGTTCTTAGTCATAGATGGGTGGCTTATGCTGACATGCTGGGATTTTTTTTTAACATTTATCTTGTGATAGGTGAAATGGTCTACACATTTTAATATCTGAATATATCCTCCACATCTAATTCAATTCCCCAAGCTGTATAGAAGGTACAATCTAAACATTTCAGGTAGGAGTGAATAATTTACATAGAGAAATAGTTCTTGCTAATAGCATCTAAAATGATTTATATTTTACTCATGGAGACATGAGATAGTAAGCTTTCTCTACTAATGACCTTCACATTGTGACATGGATTATATGGAACTTAAAAATGTAATTATAAACTATAAATTCTCTAAAGGCAAAATTTTCAATCCTTTTTTTAATATTACGTTGTATCATTAACAACTAACACAATAACTGGTATAATGCAGATGTTTGTTGGTTTTTGAATGAGTAAATAAATCTATGAGTAAATCAGTGAATTGGGTCAGCAATCTAGTAACTCAGCAAACTCATTTTGGCCTGAAATAACTAGCTCAGTAGTGGAAATAAGGTGTAGTTGGGATAGGGAAGAGGGGGCTTTAAATCCATACTTCCATCACCTCTTCTCCAAAGTCATTTCAAACAAACATGAAATCTACGCTAGAACAATTTGCTGTCTTTGTACACATACTTCAGTTCAAGATTGATCAACTGCCACTTTCTTCCAAGAAGACTACCCCAACCCAAGCTTGTTTTACAATAGAGACTAGATTTGCAATTGAATCAGTAACCAGCAAAGTCTGTAAATTGTTCATTTCATTCTGTTCCCAAATATTTTGTTAAAACTTACAAACTTCTGTATAAGTCTGCAGTAGCATTACCTTTCTCAATTACTCTGAATCATTAAACTATAAGCTCCACAAGGACAGCGTCTTTGCTCAGTTTGTTTAATAATGCATGCGTAGTACCCAAACAACGTTCAGCATACAATTGACACTAAATATTCATTTGTTGAATTTTTTTCATGTTCTGTCTAACTCAGTTAATCACCCCATAGCCTTTGATGCTTCATGCTACGGTGTGATTCTCTGCCTACATTCATTCCTTGCTCCCTGACACCTTATTTCCAAATTATGTTCTCCTAACTCAAAACCCATTTACAAAAAACAAACAAACAAACAACAACAAAAATACCACTATAATCGATATAGTGGAGATATTTAATTATTAATTGCACTACTACTTAGATAGTGTTTCTTTGGGTGCCCAATAGTGAAACACTGTAAGGCTACCACTGAGGGACAGAACAGGAAGGTATCAAAGCAAGAAAGTTAAACAGTCATCCTTACCCACATCAGCAGCTACACTTCAGAAAGCACTACGACATACACTACCTTACTTAATCTTCATAACTGTTTTGTAGAGTCAGAAAGATCTTATCTTCTCAACATTTAGGGAAAGAAACTGAGGCTGAGAGAGGCTGACTTGCCGAGGTACATAGTCTAATGAAAATTTGACCAAGTCCTAGGGTACCTGGGTGGCTGAGTTGGTTGAACGTCTGACTCTTGGCTTTGGCTCAGGTCATGATCTTGCAGTTTTGTGGATTCAAGCCCTGCTTTGAGCTCTATGCTGTCAGCCGGAGCCTGCTTGGGATTCTCTCTCTCTCTTCCTCTCTCTCTCTACCCCTCCCCCAGTCGTGCTATCTCTGTCTCTCTCAAAGTGAATAAATAAACTTAAAAAAATTTTTTGACCAACTCCTGACCCATTCTCCTTGAAAATTTGCTTTCTCTCCAGCACTTTAGGTCCACATGCATGCCACAGAGTTCTTATATATTTAGGACATTGAAAACAAACCAGCAAATACTAAACAGAGAATGTGTCTCATACTTGCCACACTGGATTGCTGTATAATAGTGGTAATACTGAAACTGATGAGTAAAATGAAAGACTAAAGAACAAGCCTTAATCTCCTAGAAACAAGCCATTCAGTGGAACAAATCTATGTACAGTAAAAATTGGAAAACTGTACAGAAGACAGAGAAGTCTGTAAAGGCACAGGTGGACAACCTTTCAAAGTGAAAGAGATAATTGTAATTCTGCAGGGACACACACCCTCCAGACCATGTGGCAGCTGCTTTCCAGACCTCTGTCACACTCTGCTCTGCATGCCCCTGAAGTCAGTGGGGGAAGGAGGGCTTCTTTCCTTTCTCACTAATCATCCTTGACATCTAGTTGGCACACCCATCAGAGACCGTCTATTTGTGGCTTTCTAGGTCAGCCTGGCACTGTGTGAGGAGAGTGTCAGTATTTATAGGTAGCCTAAGGTTGTAATTAGAGTTACTTTGCATTGTTTGGGGAGCTCTGAGATACCTGCACTCGCCCTGGGATCCCACTTGCAGATGTGTTCCTGTGTCCTTTGAGGGAGGCAGATTCAGTGTGAAGTTAAAGAAGCTTATGCTGCAGGACTTCTCATGTGCATGGGCCCCCTCCAAGACTCTGGGGAAAAGTCCTAGTAATATCTATATGTAGTCATATATTTTGCATAATTTTTTCTGTGTTTGCTATATTTTTCTGTTCTATCTACTCTTCTATTATATTTTCCCTTATGTCTGGTGGCATTAGAGTAGCTACTGGCACTTTTTGGAACTGACTAAAGGAGATACATTCATTTGGGTTTCCAAATATATATGTGTAGTTTAAGGTCATTTCCCTGTACAGTTAAGTTACTGCTAATAAGTTCGTTCAGCTAGTAAGTGTAAGAGATGGAACTTAAACTGACCTTTGTCTGACTCTGATGCGAATGAACTTAGTACTACACTATATGGCCCTTCATATGCTTAAGTGATCCATCCGTAGACATTTGATTCCTTAACCTAAAGGCTCTCTAGAGCTTCAGCTACTTGCCAATCTTTGACAGCAGATCACATTTCTTCACCTGACCCTGACACACTTGTCTAGCCTTATCCCTGATTGTTCCTTTGTTGTACACAATAAGTATGCTACAACTCCCTATATTCTATTCATATAGGCCTTCTTGCACATGCTTTTTCCTTGGCCTGAAATAGCCAGACCTAATAATATTTCTACAGATTATTATTAAGTTCTGATTGACTTAACCTAAGCACTGACATTGACAAATAATACAAATCATAATGTGCCACTACTATGAGGATACCAATGGCAATTGCTTAGTGAGAGTTATCAAATTAAATATTATTTAAGAATACTCATGGTACATAGAAATGTGTAATGCTGTAATATCTTACAATTCAGGTAAGAAACTTTTTTCCTAAATCTAACAATTCCAAGAATTCACATGGCCAAACCAATAGAGTTGAAAATATGAGAAGAACTTTACCATGTTGTCAATGGGGGCACCTGGGTGGCTCAGTCGGTTGAGTATCCAACTCTGGATTTTAGCTCAGGTCATGATCTCATAGTTTGTGAGCTATGTACTGTCAGTACACAGCCTGCTTGGGATTCTCTCTCTCCCTCTCTCTCTACCCCTCCCCTGATCATGCTCCCTCTCTGTCTCTCTCAAAATAAATAAACTTAAAAAAAACTTTACCACGTTGTCAAAATTAGATATAATATTTTTTGTAATGCTGGTTAAGACTTAATCATGTTTCTCTTTTCTCTGTAGAAAATGGCACTTCAAAATTTTTGTCAGAGACTATACAGCTAAAATGTAGGCCAAAAGCTCTTACACAGGTGAGCCCCAGGCATTTAATTGACTAAAAAAAAGAAAAAGCATACTATTTTTTGGGATTTGATGATTGTTATAGTATTTGTTGCTTTTTCAAAATTTATACATTGTTGATTTCTTTTTTCATTCTATATAAAATATTTATTTTGTTTTGGTAATTTTATATTCTTTTTATTTCGATTTTTTATTTTTTTTAATTTTATATATTTTGAGAGAGATATCAGCAGAGAAAGAGGGAAAGAGAGAATCCCAAGCAAGCTCCACACTGTCAGCACAGAGCCCAATGGACTGATCCCATCAACTGTGAGATCATGACCTGAGCTGAAATCAAGAGTTGGACACTTAACCAACTGAGTCACCCAGGCACCCCTATATTCTTTTTCTTAAAGAAGAACCCCAAATTGAATATACTTCAGGCTAACAAAATCTGAGTTTGGTTTTGTTGGAGGAGGGCTTTAAAAGAAATTACAGATTAATGATGTGTCTAAGGGTCTGAATTTAGATGCTGTTAGGACCACACAAGGGCTCTCCCTGGCAGTATACAGAGAAAATACTCACTTGGAGCAAAGGAATATTAATGGGGCAAAAGGGACATAAAGGAAGCCCTGGGGAGTCAGGAACGTGACACTCTGTGATGTTGCATGGATTTGTCTCTTTAAACAATCACAAACAATACAGAGAGAATTCTTAGTAAAGTTGCTCTCAACAGATTTGCATTTCAGCGGTGCTGATGTTGGATAGTTTAGTAAAGAGATGGTTCTATTAGTTCTCTAGAAAAATTGGGGGAAAGTCCCAGAAGATAATTTCAGGGAGTTACCAACAAGGCCTGCTGAAACCAAGATTATCTGAAGCCCACGTTGGCTGGTTAGTGGTGACAAAGAGGCCAAGAAACATTCTATTGAAAAAGCTATTGATCCATAGGATGCTAAGCACAGGATGAGATTCAATGCATAGAGAAGCAATTCTTGGTGGGAACCACATACAAGATATTTTAGAAATGTATAGAAATATTTTGGTTGTGGCAGTGCTTGTGGAGCATTGATGGTTTACTGCCAGGGATCCTAGATGGCCTTCAATGTGCAGAACAGCCAAGCCTAATAAAGGACCGCTATATTTTATGCTCTGCACTAGTTTAAAATGTTCTTATGGATATTGATGCAGAATGGGTGATAATCCTAATTGTAATTATTTGAGTCTCTTTGTATCAATACAATGTACTTTTGTATGGTTCTGATATAAACTGGATTTGACAGCATGTGAACAATGGGAAGTTGTCTTTAACTCCCCAAGGTTTGTTCATCTCTCTCAAATATCATGGCCCTCTTGGCAAAGAAGCATGTGTCACTTCCATCACCAATATACCATACCTAAGTCATTTTGTATTTGCAGCTGTTACCTTTACAAAAATTGTACCCATACTCAGAAATATACTTACATTTCAATGACTTCAAAATGTCACATGGTGCCTGGGTAGCTCAGTCGGTTAAGCATCAAGCTCTTGACTTTGGCTCAGGTCAGTACAGAGCCTACCTGGAATTCTCTCTCTCCCTCTCTCTCTCTGCCCCTCCACTGCTCATGTGCTCATTTTCTCCCTCTCTCAAAATAAATAGGTAAAGTTAACAAAAAAGTCACAGGTAAGACACAGCTTTTTAAATAGATCTTAAAAACCTATTCACTATAAGTATGTGCAAACTCTTACTTCATCATTTATTCTATTGTGGTGGTTCCTGAATATGCTCATAGTGGGATCAAAGAATAATTCAGAGATGTTTACATAGTTGTTTTGCCCACTAAAAATTGGTTCCTCAAATATGAGAGAGTAAGTTTGTAGGTTAAATAAAGTAATAAAGGGGAAAAAAGGAATTTATAAGAGGAGACAGGCTATAGCGTGAAAACAGTGAATCTTGTGTGTACAAACTTTGGCTAAGTCTATTGGCTGGAAACTAACATGGAAGCATTTGTACTTTGAACAGGACGACTATAATATGAAAAAAAAAATTCAGTGATTACGAATTCTCTAGAAAGCCTTGGGAGTTTTCAATGTTAGCATTCATGACTGGTTGTCTGTCATGACAGACATGACATGGTTAGGTCTACCCCATATCCTTCGCTAGAGTTTTGAAATATTGACATATACAATATTTTATTTTAAATTAATTTTTTTCTTTTATATTGCTCTGGGGATATTATTAAATTTTTAAGAGGTAGGTAAATAGATGGGTTACATTATCTTTGACTTTTATATCAGGAGAATAATGAGGTGTTATAAAATGTTCACTATGAAAAAGGAGTTGGGTCTGATAGAGCTGAGGACTAGGAGCATTGAGCAAACAGCAGGACAAGCTCATGCTTCGAGGCCATTGGCTTGGACTCTCCTTCTGTCCATAGGTCTCCCATGGGTGGAAAGGGGTCCCTAGCAGAGTGTCTCCCATATGGAAGGAATTCAACTCATGTTTGACATATAGATGGACGAACTTAAAATTATATTTCACAACCCTCACATGCCTCTGGAAGGAAAGTAGAGTCTTTTGGGGGTTTTTATTTGTTTTATTTTAAGTAAATTACCCACTGAATATAAAGGTGAATTGGGAAGTTTGCTGTTTCAGAGAAATTATAGGTAAAGAAGCAAATGAAAGGAACTCAAGATTTCCCCTCTGAAACCATTTGTATTTGGCCTGAGGGAATGCAATTGGGCATCTTTTAAAAATCAATAATTTGAAATTTTACTAAGAATAGAAACAGAAGTAGATTCATATGCCATGAATTCTTCCCAGCTTCTAATAACCACAAGGAGCTAGGCCATGCTGGATATGCTCGCTGCCAAAAAATGTTATGGCTTTATAAAATACATGGCCAAATCAATGTAGATATTGTATTATTATTCCACAGAAGGTGTTTTGCATATTGGAGTGCAGGCATGTCAGCAATTTACTGTATTACTAATAGTAGTTACCCCATATTTTTCTCAAAATGATGGAGATGTGCCATGCTGTCTCTCTATACAGTCATCAATTTAAATGGCCTTCTAATGGTTAAAATGCTTACTAGTACAACTCGTAATTGAATTTTTATTTCCCAAATCACCTGTCCATACCAACATCTACCAATACCTTCTCTTAATAATATGGTCATCTTAAACTTTCTACTAGCACTATAAATAAATCTATATCCCAGATAATATCTCATCTTAGTCTTCTCCTGTATATAAATTTTACCTCTTTGTGAACAAACCTCAAAAACATTTTTTTTTCAGACTCAGCCTCTCCTGTGAGCTCATGCTTTCCTTCTTACTGGGGAGTTCTGCTTCCCTCTACAATTGACTAGCAGTTCCAATGATGGGTATGGATGGACAGAAAAGACTTAGCAAAAGTCATTGTATCTCTAGAAGTTTCACAAGCTTCTCAGCATTGTCATATTCAGGTATATCATAAGATGGCATAGTAACTACTTCATTCATTCATTCATTTACTCACTGTTGGATGAGTGTTTGCATTGGGACTTAGGTGTTTAAGGTAGTTTAAAGTCCAATACCTTATCACCTGATCTCAGAAAGAACACAGTCCTGTCATGGGGACAGCTATTTTCTATCACTTGTCAGTCTGCTGCCCAAGGTGGCAAAAACCACAGCGTGTCTCTGACAAGGCTCTTTCACAAAATAATGAACTCACAAGAGAATCATCAATAATTAAGAGCCACTAAAAACTCCCTTCAGCCTTTTGAAAGTTAATGAAAACAACAAGCAATTTAAAAACTGGGCAATTTAAAATCTTTCCTGTCTCTTCATTAAGACATTGTTAAGCAAAATTCATGACTTAAAATCCTAAACCTCCTTTCTGGAATGCAAAGTGTGGTGGTAATGGCTTAGAACTACAACCACAGGAGAAAACGTCTTAGGCACTAATGTGTATGCAAGCAGAGCACCAACAAAATATTCAGCATAGTAAAAAGCAATTCACAATTTCTATGCTGCTTTTCATTCCTATGTTATCAGGACTTTTTTCTTTAGCCTAAACATGGTAACCCTGCTTAGCAATAACCATGCAGGATGTTACTTGCTACTTACAAAAGAATTAAAATAAAATAAATGCACTGAATTGGATTATTTGACTTAAAAGTGCTTATATCACCAATCTTTCCTTTCCAGCAGCAGCTGGAGAAAGGCAGGGACAACACCATGCTTCAGTTCAGCTTTACTTTACAGCCTGACTGACTCCAGATGCTAGGATTACTCTGGAAATGTAATTAGTTTCAATTAACTAACATCTGGCCAAACATAAACATATTTGGAATTCAGGTAAAGAAAAGCACATTCCTACAGAACAAGCTTGTTTACTAAACAGTCTGAAAAAAGGTTAAGAAATCCTATTTAGGTTCATTGAGAAAGAGCTATTTTATTAAAAATGGCTTTTAAAAACATATTCTTTGAGATTTTTCTCCCTGTTGAGGTTTCTGGATTAACTTTCAATATAATTACAAGAGCCAAAATCTGGCCAAACTCTATCCCATCTGAAATCTCCGTATCAACTTCAGCCAAGAGTTCATCTAATTCAAGGAAAAATGTGAATCTATTTTCAACAAGACAAAATAAGCATCTCCTTGGAATTGGCTGTGATAGGATTTGAATTGCTCTTCCATGTGATGATATGTATGAGGGAAGAATTTGGCTTCACGATAGCTATAAGTAATTCTTTACATGGGAGCTGTACATAACAATATCGAGATCATCATCTCACAGTTTGTGGGTTCAAGCTCCACATTGGGCTCTGCATCTGGCAGCGTGGAGCCTGCCAAGCTTAGTGGGAATAAAAGTCATGTTTTATCAGAGAAAAATGTTTCTGCAAATGTGCTTATGGGGCCATAAGCACTACACACTTCTGCTCAAATTTGAGACGTTAGAAAATGTAGGCTTGCCAATAGGCTGAACATTGTCAACATGGACAGGAGACTTCAATCTGTAGCTATAAAATAGTAAATAGCTCATGCCCTGTAAGACCTAAGTGGGAAAACATTTGGTTTCTTGCTCATTTCCATGTTTGTAATATTCATATAAAATTATCTTCAATCATCATCCATAATAAAGAGTCAAATAAAAAAGGGTGTCCAACCATAGGAGGTTGAAAATTTGATGATAATGTAGCCTCAAGCTCTCTACTAAATAAATATTTTTAAAGCACTTCGGCACTATCCTCCTGTACCAGAAAGAGTTAGGCTAACTTCAGATATCACATTTTACTTCCTAAAAGTAGCTTTTTCATTTTACCCTTTCTATGTATGGAAGAAAATGTTCTTCAGTATCCAATTTCAATCCAATCAATCAGTTAGTATCATTGCCCTATTCCTTGAAGCCTGGTTCAGTTAATGCAGATCATACACATAGAATAAATAATACACAACTAAGGAATACATGCGATAGTGACAAGATACAGTTTTAAGTTACTAACATAAAACTTCAAATTTACTTACTACACTTTTCCTTAGCATTATTTGCCTCTCTCTAATTCATACCCAAAATTCAACTTATGTTGACTATTTCCATTTTCTCATCATCCCTCATCCTTAAACCAAGCTCTACTTTCATGACTTCACTGAAAAACAAGTATTTCTCAATGCTTTTCTTCTTAATATTATCTCTGTGTCTAGTTGAACTTAGTGAATCTTCTCTCCATTTGGAAATATTCTTCTACCTTGGCTTCCAAGCTATCAGATTCTTGCTTCTATTCCCAGGACTCCACCCATTCCTTTCCTACCTGCTGGCCCTCCTTCCTCCATATTGTCCTTAAATGTTGGTGTTAGCCTTGGGTTTCTTGTGCTATGCACTCTCCATAGCTGATCCCAATTATTACTTCAACCACCACCTCTATGCTGACAGCTAATGAATCTATACCTTTAATCTAAGTCACCTCTCCAAGTTCTGTAGTTGTATTTCTAACTTCTTACTACTTACCAAGTCATAGGTGTTGTCAAACTCACTATAACCAAAATGAACGGCCTTAACTCTCTTCTTTATGAACCAGTTCCTCCTACATTCCCAATGTAATATCTGCATCTATCATCATCTGCTAATGTCCAAAACCGAAAACATGAGTATCATCCCAATTTCCTCTGTCTCTCTGACTATTATTAGTGCTTCATATTGGGTCCTTATCTTCTCTCATTCAGCCAAGTTCGACAGCTTCATATCACCCTCATTGCTTTAAGATATGACCTCTCCACCTTGAACCCCAGGCCCTGACAATTCCTCTTTCATAGTATAAATGCAAATATGATATAATTGTCTTGATTAAAGGCTATATATAGCAGTTAAATGTTAATTTTTCAAGAGTTGTATATCATAAATTCTGATGGGCTAGATTTTTTTTGTCAAATTGGTTACACTAGGAACTATTTCCTAGAACCCCCTTTCCTATGGAGTCCCAGGTTAGAATTAACCAAAAGTGAGATTGTAAGAGATTTGGGAGGCAGAAGTGAAGGAGTCACCATTACATTGGGAAGGTCATTGTTTAGAGATGATGAGACAACGCATATGTGCTGGAAAGTTCCAGTTTGGTCTCTTTCCATTCCACTTCCAGCTTTTCTTCCTAATTGCCAAACATGCTAAGTGACAGAGGCCCCAAGCCTCTATATGAGCAGACTCTATATTGCAAACTCACAGAGGTGGTGGTCACCAAGATTAACAAATTTCCATAGACTTTTATGCAAGCCTTCTTTTGCAGTTCTACTTTAGAAGCTTTTCCTTTCTCACATATTTTTTTTTTTTTTTGCCAGCTCCATACTAGGTGTGGTCAGGGGACATTTTTCTGGTTCTTCAACTCTACTTTTTGAACTGTTTTACTTCTCCACTTCCTATATTTGTGTAGGGTCTAATTCTTATGATAAATTCCTTATTGCATATTTCGTAATTTCTTTATTTCTAATTCCTGCCTGGGCCCTGACTGACACATCTGACACACAATATCCACGTGCAAGACTGCTCTAGCTGAGGTCCTCCAAACACGCCCTGCTTGTAAGTGCTGGTGCTCTTCCCTTGGTCACTATTTACCTGCCCATACGAGTCTTCTCCCATGTCTCCCTGTCTATTTTCTCTCAGTCTCAGGTTCCAATCCATTACCACTTCTTGTCAGAGGGACTTCCACCGTATGCAAATAAACTGACATTATTATATTAATCACTATGACATATAATTACTAATTGATCTATTTTTTCTAATTACTAAATTGTCTAATTTATATCCTGTTACCTTCCCTAGGCCGTGAGCTCTCTGAAAGTAGATACTATGTATATATAGTGCCTTCAAAACCTGGCATGGAACTTATCAATGAGACCTAAAATAGTAGCCAGATAGGAAACCACTCCAACAAACCAAAGTGCCTGATATATGGAATGAATCTCTCCATTCACAAAGACCTCAAAAGGTTCCACCTCAAAAGAATCCATAAACAACTGAAGTGAGACCTTTGATATCAAGTAGAGATCATTTGCAGAGTTCAAAACTGAAGTTCAGTGCCCTAAAGACTGGTATTCCTACTTCCATTTCATTCTACAACCTGCTTAAAACTCTCCAGCCATACTTCATCCTCTGCAGCAATGGTTTTCAAACTAGGTTCCTAATTCTCAGGTTTCCTTAGAATTGTTTCAATGGTCCCTGTGGGGGAGGAGGGATTGGTAAATCCTACATGGAATAACGTGAGTTACCTTACTCTCTATTATTACATGAGATTCCCTTAGGCTTCCACTGAGGGAAAAAAGAAAGGTGTTTTTTGTTTAAAGTAAGTTAAAAATCACTGGCGTACAGAATAATGGCAAAGCTCCTCAAAATCAAGATCTCCAAGAACCATCCCTAACTCTGTAGATTCTTCTCTTGCCATCTCTCCACCTTTACATTGTAGTAGGTTACAACATAGAGCATGGTTTATATGATTCTGCCCTGGTTCATGCTATTTCCTTTTGCCTGATATGTCTGTCCCTCCCACTTCTCCTCCTCTAACTAATTTATTCATGTGTCTAAGAGAGTCTCAGACATCACCATCTCCAGAAGCCTTTTCTGAGACCACAGGCTAGAGTGGATTTTCATCTTCTCCACTCTTGCGGTGCCCAAAATACAACTCTTTTGTAAGATAGCATTTCATTGACTTTATCTTCCTAAGTGACTATTGCACTTATGACTGTGAGTGTTGCAAGATGTGCTTACAGTGTTTAGCCCAGCCATTAACATAGTCAGTGTTCAAGACATCATTATTGAATAAAACCCTCCCACATATAAGATCATAATTCACCAAAAATTTTATTCATTTTTCAATAGAAAAAATTTAGATTAAAGAAGAGAAAGAACAAAGGAAATGGAAGGTAATTCTGTTTATTTAGCTCCCAGAATATGCAACCTGATTTCCATACATAGCCTATTTGAGTTTCACAATAATTCTATGACAGTGATATTATTGTTTCCATTTTATAGTTAGGAAACTGTGGCTCCCAGAAGTTAGGTAAATCATATGGGATTGCCTATCTAGTAAGAGAATGAAAGGGATATTATTTCAGGGTTGTCTGACTCCAAAGCCTTTATGCCATACTACATGTGTGATGACTAACTTTATGTGTCAACCTTACTGGGCTAAGGGATGCCCTGACAGCTGTTAAAACATTATATCTCTGTGTGTCTGTGAGGGTATCACTAGAAAAGATTAGGATTTGAATCAGTAGATTGAGTGAAAAAGATTGACCTCACTAATGTGGGTGCATATCACCTAATCCCTTGAGGGCCTAAATAGAATGAAAATGTGGAGGAAGAACAGATTTGTTGTCTTACTTGAGCTGGACTTACATTTCATCCTGCCTTTGGACATTAGCACTCCTGGTTCTCAGGTCTTTGGACTCAGACTAGAACTTCCACCAGTGGCTCTCCAGGCTCTCAGACAGTCAGATTTGGACTAGAACTGCACCACCCATTTTTCTGGGCCTTCAACTTGCAGATGACAGATTGTGGGATGTCCTAGCCTCCATAATCACATGAGCCCATCCCTCACAACAAATTCCTATTTTTCTATCTATCATCTCCTATTGGTTCTGTTTCTCTGGAGAACCCTGACTAACAGAGCATATAAATAACATACACTACTGCATATTAAAATGTGACACCAACAAAAACTGACCAAGAGAGTGGTTTTCTCTATCAAAGTCCCCATAATATTTAAGCCTGTTTTTTTTTTCCAAATTTTCCTGGCCACCAAGATTTTATTTTATTTTTTTAATTTTTAATATTTATTTTTGAGAGAGAGAGAGAGAGAAGGAGAGGGGCAGAGATAGAGGGAGACACAGAACCTGAATCAGGCTCCAGGCTCTATGCTGTCTGCACAGAGCCCGACTCAAGATTCAAACTCATGAACCACCAGATCATGACCTAAGCCAACATCAGACACATAACCAACTGAGCCACCCAAGCACCCTGGCAACCAAGATTTTAAAATAAAACATTCCTTTTGAATAACAGCAGTCTATTTCTATGTATATGGTCACCTACTCAGTCAATTTAATAAGCATTTATTTAGTACCAACTAAATACAAGTCACTGCATATAGCCTTAATGGAGAGATAAAATGAGAAAGGTATGGTCCTTGCCCTTCAGGAGCTCATAATCTAAAAATACACATTAACAACTCTGAATGGAGGCAGATGGTGATAAGTGCTGTAATAGAAACACTTACAATGTGCTAAGAAGCATAAAGCAGGGAGAGATTAATTCCAACCGTGGAGTAATAAAACACCTTGGTAAATGTATCTTTCACTATACACCAAGAAAGTCTTTTATGACCTAAGCCAAAGGATGCATTTTTTTGTGAAATACCAGAGCTTATTCAAGAAACTAATAGACATGGCTTTTGTTAGCAAGAATAGAATGTACCAACAATAGAGGCAACCCTACCTACATGTGTTTCCCCTAGCAATCAGAGGAAACCCAGGAGCCTATTTATTTAAAGGGCTCTCTGTTTGGAAGAGACTGTACATGGTTCTGCCTACAAATCCATGTCCATTCACAGCATTTCTTTTCAGTTCACATGTGTGCTTAAGAAGAGACTAAATAGTCAATCTCGTCATAGGAAATGTAGATTTCAGAGGCTACGGCTCAGGCCTCACCAGTGAAGGATGAAGAAAACATTTTTTTTTCTTTTTTAACAAGAAGCAACTACAGCAACTTATCAAGTTGAAACTTTGACTCAGAGTACTTACATGATGTGAATGAGGCCAGAAATGCTAAATGACTTCCTCTGTGTGCCAACTAGATTTATTAGGTGCTGGCACCACCATATCAGGCTAAAGTCATTACATTAGAATTAAAAGTGGAAGCACAGACAATTTATACAATTCCATCACTAAAAGATCAAGTTATAAAATTTTCCGTGTTGTTTACAGATTGATAGTATGGTGTATAGAGACAAAGGAACATAGATCATTCACACTAATAATATTTTTAAAGGAATTATTTTATTTAATGTTTATTTATTTCTTTTGATGGGGGAGGAGCAGAGAGAAAGAGGGAGAGAGAGAATTCCAAGCAGGTTCCTTGCTCAGTTCAGAACCCAACAGTGAGAGCAGGAGGGCTCCATCTCACAACTGTTAGACCACAACCTGAGCCCATATCAAGGGTCTGATGCTTACCTGACTGAGCCACTCAGATGCCCCGAGAAATTCTTACTTAATATAAAAATATACACATGGTATATTTTACATAAGATTTTATTTTAATTAGCAGTATTCTTTCTTATTTTTTTTTAGTTTTTTTTTTTAATTTAAATCCAAGTTAGTTAGCAATAATGATTTCAGGAATAGAATCCAGTGACTTGTCCCCTACATATAACACCCAGTGCTCATCCCAAAAAGTGTCCTCCTTAATGCCCCTTGCCCATTTAGCACATCCTCCCACTCACAACCCCTGCATCAACCCTCAGTTCGTTCTCTATATTTAAGAGTCTCTTGTGTTTTGTCCCCCTCCCTGATTTTATATTATTTTTGCTCCCCTTCCCTTATGTTCATCTGTTTTGTATTTTAAAGTCCTCATATAAGTGAAATCATATGATATTTTTCTTTCTCTGACTAATTTTGCTTAGCATAATACACTCTAGTTCCATCCATTTTGTTGCAAAAGGCAAGATTTCATTCTTTTTGATTGCTGAGTAATACTGCATGTATATATATACCACATCTTCTTTATCCATTCATCTGTCGATGGACATTTGGGCTCTTTCCATACTTTGGCTATTATCGATAGTGCTGCTGTAAACATTGGAGTGCATGTGCCCCTTCGAAACAGCACACCCATATCCTTTTGATAAATACCTAGTAGTGCAATTGCTAGGCCACAGGGTAGTACAATTTTTAAATTTTTGAGGAACCTCCATACTGTTTTTCAAAGTGGCTGCACCAGTTTGCATTCCCACCAACAATGCAAAAGAGATCCTCTTTCTCCGCATCCTCACCAACATCTGTCATTGCCTGAGTTGTTAATGTGAGCCATTCTGAAAGGTGTTAGGTGGTATCTCATTGTGGTTTTGATTTGTATTTCCCTGATGTTGAGTGACGTTGAGCATTTTTTTTTATGTGTTTGTTAGCCACTGGATGTCTTCTTTGGAAAACTTTTTTTTTTTTAATTTTTTTTTTCAACGTTTATTTATTTTTGGGACAGAGAGAGACAGAGCATGAACGGGGGAGGGGCAGAGAGAGAGGGAGACACAGAATCAGAAACAGGCTCCAGGCTCTGAGCCATCAGCCCAGAGCCCGACGCGGGGCTCGAACTCACGGACCACGAGATCGTGACCTGGCTGAAGTCGGACGCTTAACCGACTACGCCACCTAGGCGCCCCTTTGGAAAACTTTCTATTCAGGTCTTTTGCCCATTTCATCACTGGATTCTTTGTTTTTTGGGTGTTGAGTTTGATAAGTTCTTTATAGATTTGGGGAATTAACCCTTTATCTGATATGTCATTGGCAAATATCTTTTCCCATTCTGTTGGTTGCCTTTTAGTTTTGCTGATTGTTTCCTTCGCTGTACAAAAGCATTTTATTTTGATGAGGTCCCAATGGTTAATTTTTGCTTTTGTTTTCCTTGCCTCCAGACACGTGTTGAGTAAGAACTTGCTAAGGCCAAGGTCAAAGAGGTTTTTGCCTGCTTTCTCCTCTAGGATTTTGATGGCTTCCTGTCTTATGTTTAGGTCTTTCATCCATTTTGAGTTTATTTTTGTGTATCATGTAAGAACGTGGTCCAGGTTCATTTTTCTACATGTCACTGTTTTTCCCAACACCAATTGCTGAAGAGACTGTCTTTTTTCCGTTGGACATTCTTTCCTGCCTTGTCAAAGATTAGTTGGCCATAACTTTGTGGGTTCATTTCTGGGTTCTTTATTCTGTTCCAGTGAGCTGTCTGTTCTTGTGCAGGTACCATACTGCCTTGATGATTACAGCTTTGTAATACAGCTTGAAGTCTGGGATTGTGATGCCACCTGCTTTGGTTTATTTTTTCAAGATTGTTTTGGCTATTCGGTTCCATACAAATTTTAGGATTGTTTGTTCTAGCTCTGTGAAGAATGCTGGTGTTATTTTGATAGGTATTGAATTGAATATGTAGATTGCTTTGGGTAGTACCAACACATTAACAATATTTGTTTTTCCAATCCATGAGCATAGAATATTTTTTGGTTTGTGTGTGTGTGCATGTGTGTGTGTGTGTGTGTGTGTGTCTTCTTCAATGGCTTTCATAAGCTTTCTATAGTTTTCAGTGTATACATTTTTCACCTCTTTGGTTAGGTTTATTCCTAGGTATTTTATGGTTTTTTGTGCAACTGTAAATGGGATCGATTCCTTGATTTCTCTTTGTTGCTTCATTGTTGGTGTATAGGAATGCAACTGATTTCTGTGCATTGATTTTATATCCTGCAACTTTGCTGAATTCATGAATCAATTCTAGCATTTTTTTGGTGGAATCTTTTGGGTTTTCCATATAGAGTATCATGTCATCCGCAAAGAGTGAAAGTTTGACCTCCTCCTGTCCAATTTGGATGCCTTTTATTTCTTTGTGTTGTCTGATTGCAGAGGCTAAGACTTCCAATACTATGTTGAATAACAGTGGCAAGAGTGGACATCCCTGTCGTGTTCCTGACCTTAGGAGGAAAGCTCTCAGTTTTTCCCCATTTAGGATGATATTAGCGTTGGGTCATTCATATATGGCTTTTATGATCTTGAGGTATGCTCCTTCTATCCCTACATTCTTGAGGGTTTTTAATAAGAAAGGATGCTGTATTTTGTCAAATGTTTTCTTTGCGTCTATTGATAGGATCATATGGTTCTTGTCCTTTCTTTTATTGATGTGATGAATCACGTTAATTGTTTTGCAGATATTGAACCAGCCCTGCATCCCAGGTATAAATCCCACTTGGTCGTGGTGAATAATTTTTTTAATGTATTGTTGGATCTGGTTGGCTAATACCTTGTTGAGGATTTTACATCCATGTTCATCAGGGAAATTGGTCTATAGTTCTCCTTTTTAGTGGGGTCTGTCTGGTTTTGGAATCAAGGTCATGCTGGCTTCATCAAAAGAGTTTGGAAGTTTTCCTTCCATTTCTATTTTTTGGAACACTTTCAAGAGAATAGGTATTAACTCTTCCTTAAATGTTTGGTAGAATTCCCCCTGGAAAGCCATCTGGCCCTGGACTCTTGTTTTCTGGCAGATTTTTGATTACTAATTCGATTTCCTTACTGGTTATGGGTCTGTTCAAATTTTCTATCTCTTCCTGTTTCAGTTTTGGTAGGGTATATGTTTCTAGGAATTTGTCCATTTCTTCCAGATTGCCCATTTTATTGGCATATAATTTCTCATACTATTCTCTTATTATTGTTTTTATTTCTGCTATTGGTTGTGATCTCTCCTCTTTCATTCTTGATTATATTTATTTAGGTCCTTTCCTTTTTCTTTTTGATCAAACTGTCTAGAGGTTTATCAATTTTGTTGATTCTTTCAAAGAAACAGTTCCTGGTTTCATTGATCTGTTCTAATGTTTTTGTTTTGTTTTGTTTGTTTTGGTTTTTGGTTTCAATAGCATTGATTTCTGCTCTAATCTTTATTATTTCGTGTCTTGTGTTGGTTTTGGTTTTTTTTTCCATTTCTTTAAGGTGTAAGGTTAGGTTGTGTATCTAAGACCTTTCTTCCTTTTTTAGGAAGGCCTGGATTGCTATATACTTCCCCCTTATGACTGCCTTTGCTACGTCTCAGAGGTTTAGGTGGTGGTGTTATCATTTTCATTGGCTTCCGTGTACTTTTTAATTTCCTCTTTAATGTCTTGGTTAACCCATTCATTCTTTAGTAGGATGTTCTTTAACCTCCAAGTATTTGTTGTCTTTCCAAATTTTTTCTTGTGATTGATTTCTAATCATAGCTTTGTGGTCTGAAAATATTCACAGTATGATTTCAATCTTTTTGTACTTGTTGATATGTGTCCCAGGATGTGATCAATTCTGGAGAGTGTTCCATGTGCACTTGAGAAGAATATGTACTCCATTGCATTAGGATGTAATATTCTGAATATATCTGTTAAGTCCATCCAGTCCAGTGTATCATTCAAGCCATTGTTTCCTTGTTGATTTTCTGCTTAGATGATCTGTCTATTGCTGTAAGTGGGGTGTTGTGGTCCCCTACTATTATGGTATTATTCTCAATGAGTTTCTTTATGTTTTTATGGTATTATTGTCAATTATTTTCTCTGTGTTTATGATTAATTTATATATTTGCAATCTGCCACGTTGGTGCACAAATGTTTACAATTGTTAGATCTTCTTGTGGATAGACCACTTAATGATGGCATAATGCTCTTCTTCATCTCTTGTTACAGTCTTTATTTTAAAATCTAGATTATCTGACATAAGTATGGTTACTCCAACTTTCTTTTGGTGACCATTAGCCTGATAGATAGCTCTCCATCCCCTTACTTTCAATCTGAAGGTGTCTTTAGGTCTAAAATGGGTCTCTTATAAAAATATAGATGGATCTTATTTTTTATCCATTCTGTTATCCTATGTCTTTTGATTGGAGCTTTTAGTCCATTGACGTTTGAAGTGAGTACTGAATGATATGAATTTATTGCCATTGTGTTATCTGTAGAGTTGGAGTTTCTATTTTGAATGACAGCCCTGCTGGATAAAGAATTCTTGGCTGCATGTTTTTCTGATCAGCACATTGAATATATCCTGCCACTCCTTTCTGGCCTGTCAAGTTTTTGTGGATAGGTCTGCTGCAAACCTGATCTGTCTTCCCTTGTAGGTTAAGGACTTTTTTTCCTTGCTTTCAGAATTCCTTCCCTGTCTGTGTATTTCGTGATGTGACTATGATATGTTTTGTTGATGGTTGGTTTTTGTTGAATTTAATGGGAGTTATCTGTGCTTCCTGGATTTTGATGTCTGTCTTTCCCCAGGTTAGGAAAGTTTTCTGCTATGAATTGCTCACATAAATCTACCCCTTTTTCTCTCTCTTCATCTTCTGGGACTCCTATGATTAAGATGTTATTCCTTTTTAACGAGTCACTGAGTTAACTAATTCTTATATTGTGTTCTTTTACTGCAGTTGCCCTCTTTTTTTCTGCTTCATTATTTTCCATAATTTTGTCTTCTATATCATTGATCCACTGCTCTGCTTCATCCATGCTTTTTTGTCACAGCATCCATTAAAG
Organism: Prionailurus viverrinus; assembly: GCF_022837055.1. Taxonomy (NCBI): domain Eukaryota; kingdom Metazoa; phylum Chordata; class Mammalia; order Carnivora; family Felidae; genus Prionailurus; species Prionailurus viverrinus. The sequence continues at coordinate 20,902,946 of NC_062568.1, forward strand.
ATGCATCTTGGTTATAGCATTTTTAATTTACTCCTGATTAGATTTTACATCTTTTATCTCTGTAGAAAGGGATTCTATGTTTTTTTCAGCCCCAGCTAGTATTCTTATTATCATGATTCTAAATTCTAGTTCAGTCATCTTGTTTCTATCTGTGCTGGTTAAGTCCCTGAATGTCATCTCTTCCTGTTCTTTTTTTGGGGGTGAATTCCTGCTTTTCATCATTTTGGAGGAAGTAAAAGTTAATAAAATAAAAAGTTAAAATTAAAAAATAAAAACAACACAAAAAGGGGCGCCTGGGTGGCGCAGTCGGTTAAGCGTCCGACTTCAGCCAGGTCACGATCTCACGGTCCGTGAGTTCAAGCCCCGCGTCGGGCTCTGGGCTGATGGCTCAGAGCCTGGAGCCTGTTTCTGATTCTGTGTCTCCCTCTCTCTCTGCCCCTCCCCCGTTCATGCTCTGTTTCTCTCTGTCTCAAAAATAAATAAATGTTAAAAAAAAAATTAAAAAAAAATTAAAAAAAAAAAACAACACAAAAAAATCAACTAAAGGAAGCTAGATCCTAGGTGTGTTTCGATCTGATTGTTGAAAGAAGCTTGATAGAATAGAGAAAAAAGGGAAAGAAAAGAAAGAAAAAAGAAAAAAGTAAGAAAACGTTTAAAAATTCAAAAAATTATACATAATAAAATAGAATAAAATGAAATGAAGAAAGTAAACTAGAATTAAAGCATTTACAAAAAACTAAAAAATATAGTTAAAAAATTTAAAAAATACTTTTTTTATAAAAACGGAAAATATTTTTTTTTCTCTTTCTGTGTCCACAAATAAGAAAAGGAAAGAAAAAGAAAAGGAAATTAATAGATATCCACAAACAGAATGAAATATGAATGAAAGTACATCCAGTTTCCCCTATAAGTCAAACTATGAAACTATAGTGTGTACACTAAGCAGGTGGAGAGACCTGTGGTTGTCCTCCAGGGCTTGGTTGGGACAGTTGGATGGGGCTTGGTGTAATGACTCCATTCTCCACTTAGCTTACTGGGGTAGATCCTTGTGGCACCTGTGTGCATGTATGCTGAGGCGTGGGAGAGGTGAAAATGGAGTCACCCAGCTTTCCAGAATTTAGCATCAGAACTCTGTGCTCTCACTCACCAGCCATCAGCTACCCGTCCTTTGACTCTGGCTTCCATCCACTCTCCACCTCTACACTGTCCACAACCAAGCTGTCAGCCTGCCAGGTGGCACCTCTGTCCCAAATTTTATCTCAGTTGGGGCTTTGTTTCCAAAACCGCTCACATCTGAGGCCCCTGTAGCTTGGGCCCACTCTGACTCTCTGCGGAAGGGTCTCATCAATGGCCAGGTGCCAGCTCTCCACTGGGAATGCTTGAAACAACCACACTGTTGCAGAGGCCCAGAGACTGCATCTGAGTGCCAGCCTACCCCAGGAAAAGTTCACAGGAACATGTAGCAGCAGCAGTTCGTGGACTATGGCAAATTGCAACATGAAACTCTCTCCAGGCTTCACTGCACCCTAGCATCCTTTTCCAACACCAGCAAATGTGGCTGTTGTCTGGGGTCTCCTGGGACCTTTTCCCATGGGGAGGCTGCTCGATCTTTACCAAATGTCCTCCCAGCAGGGGAACCGCCTCTCTCCATGTGGACCAAGGACCCCTCAGACTTCACCGTCTATTCCTGGGGATTTGTCCTTCCCACCAGAGCACCACCAGGTATCAAGCTGCAGAATTTCCAACCCTGAGCTCCTCTGTTTATAGACTCCTAATGGTATTGAAACCCTCTCCTTTCTCCTTTCTTCCTTTCTCCCTTTCTTGCTCATACCCTTGTGGGTGTTTCCATTCTTTGTTTTTCTCTTTCTCCCCAGCAGCTTTCAGGGGGAGTAATTTCCCTGTACTCTCCCCTCTGTCTCTCTCCCCTTTCCACAAACAAAACAGCTCTCTACCCTCCATGGCTTCTCTCTCCCCCAGTTCACCTGTCCACACTGTATACCTGCCAAATTCTATTACTCAAATTATGTAGATTGTTGTTTAATCTTCAGATCAATATTCTACATGTGCAAAATGGTTTGTTGCTGATCTAGCCACATTTCAGGAATGAGAGAAGCAGAGAACTTCCATGCTGCTCCTCCATCTTGGCCCCTCGTCCTTAACAGTTTTCTTAAGGAAGATATACCCATGGGAAAAAAAATGGAAATTAGTAAAAGGTCAATGTGTTGTTTTTAAAGGCTTTTTCCCTGGCAGGATATTCAAATCAAATAGGAGAGAACAAGTAGGATTTATCAAAAGCCAATGGGCCAGTGAAAAGTTTTGCTTTTGTGAAATCTTGAATTTGATTTACATATGAGGAATTGATGACAAAGTACCCATGACCTCATTGCCTCCTTATTTCTTTGAGCCTTTTCTCCTTCAGCTCTTCCACATCTCTAGCATCCTTAATCTTTCATTCTCCAATATCAAGTTCCCCGACAGCTTCAGAGATGAAAAGCTTCTCCTTGTCTTGGGGAAAAAATCCATTGCTATCTGTACATTATTCTACCATAATAGACGTATATTTTGTCCTTTTATTTGATTGGAATTAGCAATTGATAATACTTGCTTTTAGTTTTTCAGCAATGTTTTGCTTCTTAATGTGTTTAATCTGGCCTTTGTCCCAGCCATTGCCATTGTACTAAAACATTCTCAATATTTATCAATTATACCCTCTAAATCTGATAACTTTGTCTTTTTCCTTATAAAGATGATGCTTCTCTTATATCTAATACAATTTGTTAGGTGGAAAACACTTTGTTCCAATTCCTGAGATCTCCTTCCTATGAAGAGCCCTATGAAGGGGGCTCAGTTAATATAAGTCTGCGCTTTGATCTGATATTGCAGAAGTGATGTGACTTATCCGACTCATAAATTTGGAAGAGAAAACTAGGCACCTTGGGCTCATCCTACCTACTTCTTCCTGGCAATGAATCTGCCTGCAGAGAGCGTGTGTTCTCTGCTTCTCCTTCACTAAGTCTTATACATTCACATAGCCACATCAGCCAATGCAGATATAGAATTGAGTGTGACACATCAGTAAATGGGCTTACTTCTAGGATCCTGTTAGCAGATCCATTTGAACCCTATTTGTCTCAGTATTAATAAGGCTGTTATTTTTCTTTCTTTCTTTGCTCTTTGTTTTATTTGCTAATTAATTCAATACCTAGATTTAGAAGAAAATCCCAAAAACATTTTGTCTATGAAACTCTCCTCCCATGGTTTCTGGTACATATTTCTGTTTTTCCTGCCACCTCTCTGATGGTTCTTTCTTTTTTGTCCTTTTATTAGCTTTTAATAATTCCTTTTTTTTTCTTCTTCACAAAAAAATTGTATGTTGAATATACTGTTTCTCTCTTCATGTTTTTTTCTCTACCCCCAACACATATATCTCACATACACACACACACACACACACACACATATATATATACATATATATACAAACACGTATATAAATACATACATACACACACACACACGTATTCTCATTGAACACATAGAGGAAGCTCAATATGTTTTTCTTTCATTGAGTAAATTTTCAGACTGCTTCTCACTAATGTTCATGTTTTGTGATTAAAAATTACCATTACACCAGGCATTCCACATCAAAAAAATGGAGTGATCTTGGGCATCTGTAATTTAATTCACTGTATCCAAGCACTTGCTAATAACTGCTTTTGTACAATTATTAACTTTCAGAGCTTTGTGTATTCTCAATTAAATAATTAGCAATAGGGGCACCTGGGTGGCTCAGTCGGTAAAGCGTCTGACTTCGGCTGAGGTCGTGATCTCTCAGTTTGTGGGTTCGAGCCTTGCATCGGGCTTTGTGCTGACAACTCAGAGCCTGGAGCCTGCTTTGGATTCTGTGTCTCCCCCTCTCTGCCCCTCCCATGCTCATGCTCTGTCTCTCTCTGTCTCTCAATAATGAATAAACATTAAAAAATAATAATTATTATCAATAAATTTCCAAATATTTATGGAAAATCTACTATGTGTCAGCCACAATAGTAGATGAACAAAAGAGTAATGCACAAAACAGACACAAGTTCTATTATCAGGGAGAATACATTTCAGAGGAGAAGAAAAATACCGCATATTAAACATCCAAAATTACAAAATGTGGCAAGTGGTATGGGGGGGTGGAAGGAATGTGTTTTTACAAAAAATAGCAAAGGAACTGATTTACATTGGTAGGTGAGGAAATGCCTTGCTGGGAAAATGCCATTTGACCTGAAAACTGAAGAATGGTTGGATTATGAGAGAGTAGGAAGAAATTGTAATTCTTAGAATGAGATCATAGATGTTTGTTGCATATATTCAAGTTATAAAAGTTGCAAAATAAAAAGAAGCTTTATATACAAGCTTTTTATAGAATTATAGGATAGATGGTATTCATTAAAAGTGTAAGGTGTAGGGGCGCCTGAGTGGCTTATCCAGTTGGGCAACTAACTTTTGATCTCAGCTCAGGTCCTGATCCCAGGATCACAGAATCAAGCCCCACATCAGGCTGACTCTGCGCATGGAGCCTGTTTAAGATTCTCTCTCTCCCTCCCTCTGCCTTTCCCCCACTCTCTCTTTCTCTCTTTCAAAAAAATGGATAATAATAACAACTAAAATGTGTACAGTTGTACACGTACACATACATATACACACATACACATACATGTTACCTATAGGAACCCAATGAGCTTAACGAACAGCTAGAATCAAATCAGTCAAAGTCTCTTGGAATTCAGATTTTAAAAATCGGAATCTTTGCCAACTGAGAAGTTTTAAAATGGACTTACAACAAAATATGTGACATACATGGTGTTGATGTCACTCACCTTGCAGCAACTCCTTCGAAAATGGATTTATAGTGGGAAACTAACTCCAAACGCATTGACTCTCAATCTTACTACCCTCAAAGTTATGAAGACGATGAAGACAACTACAATTTCATGGGGTGGAGCATGAGCAACTGTATTCAGAGAGGCCTAAATTATATCTCAGATATGATTTCTCCTTCTCATAAAACTGAACTCTAAATTTGAAGAAATGTTTATAGTATTCTGAATGCAACCCCTAGACAATATTCTTGGTATATCCCAGAACAGCACATCTAACTTAATCTGCGTGTCGTCTGGCTGGTGTAAAGCCATGAAGTCATGGGGGAATGCCTCACAGTGCTACGTGTAGCATTTTATGTCTTAAAGCAGCAGCTCAATTATTCACAGCATTATCATTGCTTCCCTGAAAGACTGTTTTCTAAAGTTTAAGTTATGAAGGCTTTTGACAAATGACAAAATTATTATAGTGCAAAAGACTTAACAGTATTTGTTGGAGTTTAAATGAAGAATCAGGAAATGTATATAAAATAGATGAGTAGATGTGAATTTAGCTTTCTAATGAACATGCACACTTGTTCACAGACATGAAACAAGTAATAGATGCATTTCTTATATTTATTAAATTGCTCTTTCTGATTTTTTTAACCAAGTAGTGATTTTGGTGGCCACTTAAGCAATTTCGAATGTTATATGCATAGGCACTGTTTTAGACATTGGAAAAGAGCAGCATCCATTTGGATGTCACAGCCCTCAGTAGCTCAGACTAGAGCTTAGTCCTAAAGGGACTTGTGCTCAGAAAGTATGGCTCATTTCCCATAACACTAGTTAAGTTTCAAATACTCAGTTAAGAATGAAAAATGAATAAACAAATTGGACTTGCCAGAGCCTGCACCACCAGTCACAGCAGCACAGAAAGAGAACAAAAAGTTGATGTGGCCCAGTCTCATTCCAGGGCAACGCACATGGTCTAGGAAAAATCTTTGCCTCCATGTAACCACCATGAAGACTAATGTTGTAGTTGTGGTAGTGAGGGGAGACACACACTCATGCAAGGAATCTGACAGTAAAGGACTGCCTCTAAACATCCCTCGGCTCACTCTGTTCTCCTCTAGAGCAGGACCGCATAGAGATTGCTGACAATGTCACATGCTACATTCATTTTGTGCTTTGGTGGGCATGATTTGTTTTCCTAATAGACAGAAATTCACTAGGGACACAAATAAGACTGCCACATTCATTCCATTTGTGTGCTAAAATGGATCAGAATGCCAAAGGTTGCACAAAGAAATAGTTGCAGGATCACTCAGCCTCCTTTCTTGGCTGAATCATGGGGCATGGCCAAAGCAGGCATCCTTCTCAGCTCTTACTAGGGAGAAATCTTCAACAAACACCACCCAAATGTAAAGAAAAGAAAGGAAAAGAAAAGCAAAGAAATGAAAAGAAGAGAAAAGAAAAGAAAAGAAGAAAAGAAAAGAAAAAAGAAAAGAAGGAATAAAAGAGAAGAGAAAAGAAAGGAAAAAGAGAGAGGAAGGAAGGAAAGAAGGAAGAAAACCCATTACAACTCTCAAATTTAGCTTTAAAATGCTTTTGGGACCTTCAGGGTGCTATTTGAAGCAGTACCACCCCACTGTGCAGATGAATATAGATTTTGATTCCTCCATGTCTATCTAACACCTCTTCATAAAATACTCTCCCATGCTTCACCCCCAAGCATCTCCACATCCTCCCCCCAAAGAGCAATTAAACCCTATTACCCTTCAGCAGGGCCACTCAGGCACAACGGACACTGACAGCCTGTGAAATTGTCGTCAGGTAATCACCATCAAGGTGGCTCAGCTTCTGTCACGAGCAGCCTGCAGAATTCAGCCCGGAGCCCCGAAAGCTGCTCTAGTACTCTCAGGAATCCCAGCCACTCTCCGAGAATTCTGACTCCGGGTTTTCCCTAATGATCAGTCGTGACTGGAAGAAAGGCTTCTGGGACGTCCCTCAGGGGAAGGAAGCCATCTCCAGTATCTAACTGCCACCAGAATGGAGTCCTTAATGTGGATGACTTCCAGGACCCTGGAGGGAATCCGAGTATTACTGTCATTTACATATCATTAAAGAAAACCCCACGGCAAGCCACTAGATGCTATTGAATCGCCAGAAATGAGTCATGAATGTCCTGTGGCAAATCCCAGCCTTGTCACCTTGTCAGTCTGTTCTCTCGGTACCACTAGGTCTGAAGAGCCCAGTTTAGGGACCCCTCCCCCATAGTACAGTACGTTCTGTTCAGTGTTCCTTCTTCATCACTGACTTTGTGAGGTGCCAGGATGGTTTTCATAAGTCACGGCAGCCTATTAACCTTTAGAATATTGGCATTTTCCAGTCTTGCAGGTAAATGAATCTTGTAAGAACTGGAGGTAGACAATCCCCAGTGTGGAGCTCAGAGAGCAGCATTTGAAGGCTTCCAGCCTGGCTCAGAAAGGGCAACCGCCTTTAGCCTCCCTCGGCACACGTTTCAACAGGCAACCAACAGGAAAAACTTACAGTTTCACCTTTTTTCCTCATCTCAGAGAAGCACAGAGAAGCAGATCAATGGGGTATAATTAACAAATACTCATTGAATGCTTACTGTGGCTAAGTTTTCCGTAGAGGAAGGAAAGGGGGAGTGGTAAAGGAATTCTTCCCACAAAATTAAGGAGGGGAAAGGGAGAAAAAAATAAAAGCAAAAACATACTGGTTTGCATATTTCTAGTTAATGAAGCCCATGGTCTTTATATCAGCAACAAGTTAATTTTTAGGAACTCATGGTTTATAAATATTTAGAGGAAAAAAAGTAAGGTAAACATTTTCCAGCTCATAGACTACAAAGCTAAAATGGACCCTAGAGATTATCTTGATTAACCTTTTCCATTTACCAAACAAGAGCTTCAGGAGGTAAGTGGCTGCGAGAGCTGGTGCGCTGTAGGGGAAACACTGAGTCACCGCTCAGTGTTTCGACTAGCAAGTGAGGGGACTGGCACAAAATTAACCAGAAAGTTAGTATCAGACAAAGAATTAGAATGTCACTGGATTCCCAAGCCTGTTTGTTTTCTTCCCCTATTTTTAGATAGAAGTTATTTGACTTATTTATGAAGATAAAATGTCAGGGAACCACTATTGTAGTAAAATATTTACTCATAGACAATAAAGAGACATTAAAGAAAGAAAGGGAACTAACACATGGGCAGTATAAAATCTGACTAATTCAGAATACAGGGAAGATGAGCAAGGAGAACCGTCCCATTTGGGTGAAAACTTTTTATATACTTTACGTTCAGAAATACAGCTAACGGCATTGTCTGATATAGCTACTTCCAGATCAGCTTGAATGAAAACAAGCATTATATTATATGTGGATGTGCCTTCTAGAAAGCTTTGTGGTGGGGATGCTATTTTGAGAAAGTTTCAGGTACATATTAACTCTTTTTGATACAGATTTTCCCTTTTCCTTAAGCTTTGTATCATTCGGAGTAGGCCAAGAGACTTATTGCCTAAAAGAGGAAAGAAGAAAGAGGTGGTATAGTCATCCACCTCAAAGGAAGAAAAACTAGTGGGGGGAACTTACTTGGGTGAGAGTGGCTCTCTACGTTAAAAGAAAGAGTGATAGATCCTGGAGAGGAAAAGAATGGCCAGATTACAGGATGAGATAGAACTGTTTTCACTTCCTTCAACTCATAGTATAGAGGGGGGGAGCTGGTAGAGGATAAAACACTAAGGGGCAGATATATAACATAGGCAGGGTTGGAAGAATCCAAATGAGGGCCCACTGCTCTGCACACAAACCAGAGGAAACTACATCTTAGGGAAACAAGGTACTGAATCCAACACGGTGTGATACTCTCTCCATAATGTAGCTGTAGCTGAGCAGGTGCCTGAGTGCAGTCTCCCTGAGCCAGGCACATTGCAGATGAGTATGTGCAAATGGATGAAGGATGTGTGTGTGTGTGTGTGTGCGTGCGTGTGTGTGTGCGTGTGTGTGGTGCGCATGCACGCATGCGCATGTGGAGCACAGACATGCATTGGACTCATAGTGAGAGAATTAATAGACTGGAGTCGACCCTGAGTAAAGACAAGGTTGGCATCCTCAAGAGGCCTCTGAAATTCCTGCTTACTCATATGCAAATCTCTCTGTTCAGATTTTTCTCTAGACCTCCCCTTATTTGGTTAAGAGAAACCTGGCCCTGCCTTAAGGACACTGCCTCTATCTAAGTGGTGGTGGTTTTCCCTTCCTCATCTTCACATTACTGTCTTTGGAGGTGTGGTAGGTGTTCCTGTTACTCCAATCCTCTTAAAAATCCATTCCATCTGACATATCACACAGTGAAGTGTGTAATTGTCTCTGTATTCCTTATCACAGTAATCCACAGACTCCTAAAAGTGGGGGGATGGGTGTCACTCCTTTTTATTATGTGAAACTTAACATGCTGGTTCACTGACACTCTCACAAATATACTTGGGTCATAACTGGTACTTCCGTTTCTACTTTGTTACATAAAGAAGCTTCCAATATGCTTGTCTTTTCATCCCTTGACTTGTTCCTGGATTTACTCTTCACTGACCTGTTCTGCTACATCTCCCAGTTGTTCCTGCAAATACTAGAAGTTATCTTTGACTTTTTTTTTCACTCCTACGGTCCTATCAGCTTGGGGTATCTACCTCACCACCAAGGAGCCCACATGTTTCAGAGGGTGCTTCCTGGGGTGGAGACAGGGGAACGTCCTGATTCTCTGAGCCAAACTGCACATCCATGACCAGAATAATTGGTTCAGAAATGGGAACATGATCTGTATGGCTCAATAAATGTAAGGAGATGTATGTGGAGAAAGCATCTTTCTTGATCATCTGAGAAAACTACCAAAGAAGCTCTTTAGTCTTTCACTGGCCAATGTGATGTGAAGATTTGCCATCTGGACCTGATATGGCCAGTTCTGCTATAATGCTATATACTTCTAGATCAAAGCATATTTGAAATTATAGGAGCAAACAAATCTCTTTCTCTATAAAACTGACCCATTAAGCTGAGAAATGGTCTGGGCAAAGGAGAGGCCAGAATTACTAAAATAAGTAAATAACCAAAGCTTTGATTGCTGAGACACACCGGTAAATTTTCAAAAGAGGCCCTTTTGTTTCTCAAACTGTGATTGGTAAATTTAGTAAGAAACAGATAAATGACAATTCTTTTAGTGTCTTAAAATTTATTTATTTATTTTGAGAGAGAGAGCGAGCACATGAGTGAGGGACAGGTAGAGAGAAGGAGAGGGAGAATGCAAAGCAGGCTCTGCACTGTCAGCGCAGAGCCCAATGAGGGGCTAGATCGTAACCTAAGCCGAAGTCCATTGCTTAACCAACTGAGCCACCAGGCACCCCTAGTGGCATTCCCTCTAAAAAGCTTATGGTCACCTGAAAACTCTGTGTTAACCACTAGAGGCTTTATTATGTTATCGCAGCTGGCACTATTCTAACTGGAATACCCTTGTAAGTCCTGGTAAGACATCTGGATTCTATTCTTCATGCAACAAGAGAAAGCCATAGGAAGGTTTAAAAGACACACACACACACACACACAAAAACAAGTGACATAAGCATTTTACTAAATTTTCTCAGTGACTATCCAAAAAATTCAAGTCTCAAAAAACAGCTCGCTAACTAAAAACTGGGCCCTGATATATAATAGACAAGTGCACTCTAAAAGGCTGTATTCACATAAAATTACCCTAGCTTTCACTGTGTGATTTCTTTATGCACTATGGGTCCGCCTGCATTTACTTTTGTTTTTCCCTGATAACCATTTAAGCAATAATTGATTCAGAAACCCAACAAAGGCAACTTTCAGATATTCTTTGTGTTTATAGCATCACTCAAGTAATTGTATATTGCTCTGGCTCTTTATTTAAAGTAGGCCCTCATGCTTTCTATGGTTCCTACCTTGGGCCAGCTTCATGGACGAGCAGCCTGTGGTGTCACACTGGCTGCAGGCTGAGCAGGGTCCTGTGCAGGGTCCTGTGCAGGGTCCTGTGCTTGGTTTAATGCTCTTTTGTTGCTATATGCAATTCTTAGTAATATTTGAATGAGACAATCCGTAGTGTCCTTTGCCCCAGGCCCCATAAATTATGTAGCCAATCCTGCTCCTACAGAGGCGACATTATGCACACTTGCAAACACACACACACACACACACACACACACACGCACACACTTCTACTCCGTTGTACCCCTCCTTAAGCAATAACAAAAATCCCTAAGGTTCAATAGGTTTATTCCTATGATGCACTAGATACTATACTTAGCACTTTATGTACATTATCTTACTTAATTTTTATAACAACCTCATGTGGAAAGACTTTTATTATTCTTATTTACAAGTAAGATAAGGAAAGATTAAGTCATATTTTAGCCCAAATTTGCCCAACTTGTAAGAGACTGGACTATGATTTGAATTAAAAGATTCTAACTTTTAACTGCTATGTTATATGATAGACTTTTTTTTTAAATAGACTTCAGATTCTGTGTTAAAAAAAAAGTAGGTGGAGAAGAAAGAATATGTTCTACCTAGTTCTGCTTTCTGGCGTAAATCAGCATCACCATTCTGGATCAGAGCCATATCAGGTAGTCCAGATGAGTATTAAAAGCCACTGACCTTTCTTGAGTAAAACATATGGATATGTAGCTTCAGTAAGAGAAACAAATTTCTTTTAAATTATACTCTACTAATATTCTACAAGGCAGCTATGGAAACTAAAATACATGCACAATATTCCCCTTAATCTCCTTAAATATCAAATTTTGACTCACCCAGTTGTTTAACATTCATAACATAATGTTACAGGAGTTACAGATGAATTATTAATCAGGATCTGAAAAAAAATTTATAATTACATATTTATAAAAGTAATCCCTATCTTTGGTTCAACAGTTACTGAGAAGAAAAGGCAGCTGAATCTCAGCTCGAAGGAGCCAGCTGCCAGCTCTTTTCATTGCAGCAAGAAACAATGACAGATGTGATGCCTTTTAAATATGCTTAAAATGCAAATTTCAAAAATATTTTAGTATTTCTAAAATATAAGCTGAGAAGTATTAATAAACTCTGGTGTTACTAATACCAATTGGTTGGTAAAAAACAAAGACCACTTATCCATTTTTAAAAAAGTAGTTTGGGCTCCTGGGCAGCTCAGTTGGTTAAGCACCCATCTCTTGATTTTGGCTCAGGTTATAATCTCACGGTTTGTGAGAATGAGCCCTACATCAGGCTCTGTGCTGATAGTGCGGATCCTGCTCGGGATTCTCTGTCTCCTTCTCTTTCTGTCCCTCCCCTGTTTGTTCTCTCTCTTTCTCTCTCTCTCTCTCTCTCTCTCTCAAAAATAAATAAATAAACTTAAAAAAGAATAAAGCAGCTCAATTTCTGTGGATGTCTCAGGTTGATGTCACTTAACATAGGATACATTCTTCTTCTCTTCTTGGGCACTAAGACAAGACAAACCACTCTCCAATTAGAGATGGATGATCTTTTGCCCTTGCTCTGTCATCTTCTACTTTAGGATACTCCTTTCAAATCACTGCTTCCTCTGCCCCTTACTTTCAGGAGATGAACCACACTTATTCTAGTAATAACTCATTTCACTTTCCACTTTAATAATATAAAGATCCCAATGAATTTCATTTTCCTACACTATAGCATAGCAACAAAAAATTTCCATTGAATTTATGTTCAAAGTATTCATGTTTCTTATAATCAGATTTGTCTTTTGGGGGGGATTATTTCTTTTAAATTTTGATTACATTTTCCCATTCACATAAATCCCATCAAGATGATTTTCAGTTTCCCTAATACACACTCACGACATTAATCTCCTCCTGTTTGAATCACCTGGCAAATGAATCCCATCCTCCCAAAATACTTTCAGAACCACCTTTCTTTTTTTTTTTTTTTTAACGTTTATTTATTTTTGGGACAGAGAGAGACAGAGCATGAACGGGGGAGGGGCAGAGTGAGAGGGAGACACAGAATCGGAAACAGGCTCCAGGCTCCGAGCCATCAGCACAGAGCCCACGCGGGGCTCGAACTCACGGACCGCGAGATCGTGACCTGGCTGAAGTCGGACGCTTAACCGACTGCGCCACCCAGGCGCCCCGAGAACCACCTTTCTTAAGAATTCTTCTCTGTTCCCATCCTTCCCTAACAAACACTGGGGCACTCGGAGGACCAGATGCCTCTCATAAGTTCCTTTTATTATAACTCTGGATATACCATATTGTGTCTTATTTGTATGCTTTCCTGTGTTTTTGATGTCTGTTCCATAGAGGAAGAAAAATAATTTTCCCTCTCCCCTTCTCAGTTCTTGGCTGGGACCCTCGTAATAAAGAACAGATTAACAAAAACAGGAGCTTATTAACATGTGTACCTTGTGTATACATGGGAGATGCCCAAGGAAAAATGAGCAACCCAATGAGGTAACTTTAGACTTCAGGCTTAAGTACCATGCTAGGAAAAAGTAAGAGGCCTTATGAAAGGGAAATGTAGGTCTCTTCGGGGTACATGAGTTTTAGGAAAAATGAATGGGTCTTTTGAAAACCAGATAAGAGGTATGACAGTTTGTGACAGTGTGTCTGGGTGTGGTGTTGACTTCTATTTGTCTCTCCTGTGAGGAGAGTCAATCTTCCCCTGTTGATGAAACTCCTGTGGGGGAGACAATTGAGTTCTTTTTGGAAGATGTGTCTTTTTTTTTTTAATTTTTATTTTTTTTTTAATTTTTTTTCAACGTTTTTTATTTATTTTTGAGAGAGAGACAGAGCATGAACGGGGGAGGGGCAGAGAGAGAGGGAGACACAGAATCGGAAACAGGCTCCAGGCTCTGAGCCATCAGCCCAGAGCCCGACGCGGGGCTCGAACTCACAGACCGGGAGATAGTGACCTGGCTGAAGTCGGACGCTTAACCGACTGCGCCACCCAGGTGCCCCATGGAAGACATGTCTTTAAGCAGGTAAGGGAGTTCAGAGAAAGCTTCTCCCTGCATTTGCTATTTTTCAAGTGCCTCCAGCTCACAGTCATTGGTATGCCAAAGTGATATATTTGGGGATGGCATATCCTGGATTCTTCCATAGCCCTTCAGTTCCTATCGCAATCTAACACATAGTAATAAATATTTGTTTTAAGCGTGTTGAAGAAAATATAAATTCCAGGGAATTTGGGGGTGGGGGTTATTATTGGCATATGAGGGACTCTTGTTCATTGAGCAACGGGTTGACCCACTGCAGTGTTAGGGCACACTGCATTTGATAAAGAAACTCTTAATGACTATTTGGAGATTCTCACCATGACTGAGCAATGTTTCCAGCCTTCGTTCTGGTTGCACATGCCATGGTGTCGGTCAGCTGGGGCTGAGGCTACTGTGATTCCTGGGTAAAGTTTGTACTCAGCATTTGAGAAAATGTCTTTAACAGCTTGTTTTCGGAGTCCTGGTTTCATTTTACAAAGGTGATGCTAGGAAAAATGCCAACAAAGTCAGTTCCCAAATAAGTTGTGTTTGTGACATGGTGTTCAATTACTATAGTTTGGCTCTTAGGTCTTTCCTTGGAATAATGTAAGGTAATCTATAAACTATTTACTTAGAACACCAACCATCTTACAAAAGCACTACCTGATGATTCCTTTAGAAAAGAATCATTGCTGAAGTCTGGCACTTATCCTTCATCCCTGCAAAATAAGCACAACGAACTTTTGCTCTTCAAAATATTCTTCATATCATGGCATGCAGGTGGTCCTCATGCTCTAAACTTTATCTGGGACCCCTAGAAATGTTGAGAATCTATTGTTTCACTAACAGGGTTTTAAAACAGTGTTTTCTTGGTAACAAATAATTTTATTAACCTGTAATTTTCAGAGTTTCAAACTTATATGTGCAAAAACATAAGGTTCAGATATACGGTAAACTCCAAGGAAAGTAACAACATTTGAGGAGAATGGTAAATATGAAATCTTTATTATCTGCTTACATGAAACAACACATTTTCACAGTAACAAAATGACATCTAAGCTTGTGTGCATTATGTCATTTTGCATCTCCTATAAGCAAATTTGTGCACATTTCTTCAGGATTCTTTGTTCATGGTAATTTTCTTCTTACTTACTAAGCTTTATAGAAAAGTAAATTTCTGTTGGGCTATTATTATATTATGCAAAAAATGCCCAAACATATTTGCACAGGTCTGGAGTATATGGGGGAAAATATAGGCAACAAAGTATTCTCAAAATTCTCTCTTTGAGACCTGTGGGATGAGGCTTCCAAAAATAAAGTCAGTACCTTCAGAAAAGGTGACACTGGGACAGGGTCATGTAAACTTCCAATCAGAAGAGCTATGCCATATATATTAAAATGCAAAAAAAAGCAAGAAGTGGCTCCAGATATAAGCCTCCAAACTATAGTTTCAAGGATGGATGTTTTCAATTGCAGGTGCTAATTTTTCTATCTAAGCTACTTCTTATGTGGGCAACTGTAAATTCTGAAATGAATAGCAGTAGGGATTGATTTACTTGATGGCAGGTAATGACTACATGTAATGCCAAAAAGACAGTTAGTGTAGTGTAAGTTTGAGAAATATGTAAACACAAAAACTAAATATTCAGATGAAACCTACTACTACTTTGGAAAATAGACTCCAACAGTCTGAATATTCAAAAAAAAAAAACCCAAAACAAAGCCCTTTCATTGGTAAAAGAATTATTTCTCTTTCATATTCATTTAAAATTTGGAACATTCTGTAATTATTGTTAAGTATTCTGACTGGTGAAATGCATTGACAAATCAGCACATTCACTTTATTTAAATGACCTAATAATCTGTCATTTGTATTTTACGGAACGGAAAGAGAATTTAACATCTCACCAGTTTAACCACGGATCCAGATTCCTTTCTGTGCCAGTAATTTTGATAATATTTGCTCATAGAAAACAAATATAAAGCTTGTCCTTGCAGGATCTATAAACTCATTTATATGAATAATCACCAACAGATTATGACTATGATGTAGCTTCACAAATCCATGGGGTGTAAAACTGAACAGAGAAATTAAATAAATCAAAATAACCCCATTCAAACTAAGCAAATTGTTCTTCTCACTGCATTTTACATTAAATTGCACAAGGTCATTTGACTCACCCTGAAGGTTGCCCGAATTCCCAAGTAGTAACCACTGAATTCCTTGCCTTCTTTTAGCAAAGTTAGCTGCTGAAAGGGCCACTCTTGAGACATCCATTTGACTTTGACTTAACATAGTCCCTTAACAAAACTACCGAATGACCCAATCTTACAAATCCACCATTGGAAGAAAGACAGCCCATGGACACCTCCTGCTGGAGGAGTGGTTTATGTTTCATATCTGGTAACAGCACACAACTGTAACTTCCAATATTCTTGCTAGACCTCATGTTCTACATTTCTGGTTATAAAAACAGAATCCTTATTGCCCAAAGAATCCCTATGAATACAGTCCAATTCTAGGTGCCTGGTATTTTGGACTCCAAGAAAAAAGATGAATGTGTTTTCTATACACCATGCTACAGTTCAAAGTTAGATCTCTGATCCCTTTAGGGTTTCTACTCCATGCTGTAGTTAAAGAAAAGGATTAGCCAAGAATAATTTTTATAGCAAAAAGATCTGTGTGTGAAACTTGTTCATCTTTTGCCTCTTACACTGTTCCAACACAAAACAATTCCTAGCAACAAAGCTAGAGTTTCTCTTCTATTGAAAAACCCATCACTCAGAAGTCACAACATATTGCAGTCTTCCTTATTTAAGTCTCTTGAGAATTTTGCTAAACATGAAATTTTCAGTTACTTTTGCTTTCTAGCTCATCCACTTTTAGTTTGAGCTTTTTGTTTTTAATTTTTTTAACGTTTATTTATTTTTGAGACAGAGAGAGACAGAGCATGAACGGGGGAGGGTCAGAGAGAGGGAGACACAGAATCTAAAACAGGCTCCAGGCTCTGAGCTGTCAGCACAGAGCCCGAGGCGGGGCTCGAACTCCCGGACCGCGAGATCATGACCTGAGCTGAAGTCGGCCACTTAACCGACTGAGCCACCCAGGCGCCCCTACTTTGAGCTTTTAATGATTAGTGAATAGATGAAAAAGTGATAAGACTAACCCAAAACCTATTATCTTTTCCAAGGTCATTCTCAAACTCTACATTCTGTCTTTTGATGCCTAATTACTTTTTCAAATGGATAGGCTTCTCCGTGAGGTTTATTCACCCTGTTGTGAACAGAGGGTCATATGAAACTATCTTTTCAGTTTACAGCAGCTATCACCAAATTTCATGAAGGTCTTACTTTAGCTCAAGGAGTTGCTACCATAACTGAATAAAGGAATGTTAAATTGGCCAGTATACATGTGAAAAGTGGTTTAGCTTGCTGATAACAGGCATAGACAAGACCAAGCACCCAGGAAGTTAAAAATACCACTTAAAAAAGAAAAATTTGGGGCACTTGTGTGGCTCAGTTGGTTGAGCATCCAACTTCAGTTCAGATCATAATCTCGTGGCTCATGGGTTCAAGCCCTGCATTGGGCTCTGTGCTGACAGCTCAGAGCCTGGAGCCTGCTTCGGAGTCTGTGTGTGTGTGTGTGTGTGTGTGTGTGTCACTCCCCACTCATTCTCTCTCTCTCTCTCTCTCTCTCTCTCTCTCAAAAATAAACTAAAAAAAGAAAATTCAACAAACCATAATTATAATCAACTTAATCAGAACCACGTTAAGCTCTTTTTTCATTCATTTATTCAAGAATTCATTCACCCAACAAATGTTTACTGAGCACCTATTTTATCACTTTACAGGTGCTAAAGACAGAGAAAAAAATGTCACAACCTTTGCCTTTTTAGAATTTATATCTTAGCAGAAAACGACAGAATAAACTGACTAAATAAGTAAAATATGTCATATATCAGCTGGTAATCAGTGCCATGGTGAAAATAAAGCAGGGAAATGGAGTACAGGATGCAGGGTCAAGGAGGAAAAGGGGAAAGAAGGGATGAGGAAGGCCACAAGGGAACGACCCACTGGAAAGGGGGCTGTGAGCAAATACTGAACAGAGGTGAAAGAACAAATTATGTGAATATCCAGGGACTATTCCAGGAAGAGAGGGTAGATGTATGTCTGGAGCCAAGTGAGTCAGAGCAAGATTAGACGGAGATGAGGGAAGGGCAGCAAAGATGCAGACAGATCGGGAAGGAGGAGCACAATAGTGCACAGCCCCAGGGCCTGGCCAGCCATAGTAGGCACCCTCAGTGAGGTGGGGCGCCATTGAGGGCTTTTGCGCAAAGGAACAACATCATTTGCCTTAGGTGTCATGATGGCTGCTGGGATAAGAAAAGATTTGGCAGGACAAGAGCAGAACAGAGGAGCCTTCTTACTGTCCAGGACTGGTGGGCAGAACTTTTCATCTGTCCTTTCCTAATGAGAACTCTCAGCATCTGTTTCCTCATGTGGCAAAAACAAGTGTACCTGTCGTGTCTTCCAAAGAGAAACTCCTCCACAAATACCAAGGCAACTTCCAGTGTGTTAAGAGTCATTCTATCTGTGCAACCAAGGCTCCCTCTGGGCCTAAATGCTTTGAGAGAGCTTCTTAATTGCATCTAATTAAAGAGCATGTAAACAATCTTAATTTGAGATGTCTATGTGAAGATGGATTTTAATTATTTAATATTAAATTTTAAAACCTTCCCTTATAAGTGGAATTTTTTCCCATATGAAAGATGAATGTAGCTACATTCTCTGGACTAGACATATGGTGAGGTAGTTTTATAACCAAGGAAATAGAAGCAATTTAAATCTGACACATGTTTAGAATTCCATAATATTGGCATTAAATGTTAAGTACCTTAAAATTCAGAATTACAGAAGAAAAAAATTTAAATATCTTTGTGTTCCAGGAAGGTTTCTTTAATCTACAAATCACCATAGGATTCCATTAAATCGAAAGCTCCCATTGTGAATTATTAATATATGGATGTCAACATGTTTATAGAAATGCAGCTATACTTTAAAGATTGAGATTTCTATCCTGAATTACTGGAGTTCATTACTAAGTTTCCTGAAGTCTGTAAAATCGCTGAAATTACATGCAAAATTCTGTGTGTATGTATGTGCGTGTATAATATGATTTTTTCTGGAATGAGCATAGATTTCACCAGAGTTTCAAAGAGAATTTTTACCCAACAAATTTAAGAACTATGGTATACTCACTATAGAGAAAATATGTAGACTTTCAGCAAATATTTTAGTATTTAATCTGAAAACCTTTTTAGGGTCTTTTAAGTGCAGAGTACTGTAATTCTCACAAAAAACCTACGGCAATATCTAACTCTTCTAAAACTTACATTCTTCTCTAAAAGATAAATAAAACTTACATAAGGAAATTCAGGGAAAAGGCAGGGAAGTGATCTGAGGAATTATCAGAAACAGAATCATACTAAGTAAAAGGCACTGTAATACAAGGAAACAGGAGAATGGGCCTTGCATGGGCCCCAAGTGCCAAAGTACACCCAGCTGCCATAGGAAATGAGTTTTTTTCTTGTTCTCCCTCTTTCTCTTCTACTCTGCAATATATCTGATCTATTCTTCCATCTGCCAACTATCTCTAACAGGCTGATAATTTTTGCCCCTCCAAACATTGGGTTATGATTGGCTTTGGATCACCATGATGTTGATGATGAATTCTTAATTCCCTAAGCTTCTAAGTCTCTAAGCTTAAGATCAGATTCAGCTTCTGTTTCTCTTAAAGATATGTCAGTTTTTTCTTAAAGAAAGAGAATCTGATATTCTCAGCTTAGATCCTGAATCCAACCATCGTCCAAGAGGAAGCATCATCTGTTATAAGGCTGGCCACATGGTTGCTCCTTCTGTTTTTTCTGGAGAACCCTAACTAATACAGATTTTGGCACTGAGAAGTTCTAGAGAAACAGAATCTTAAGAATGAGTTTTCTAAATTGGTTCTGGAGTTTCTGGAATTCCTATTCCTATTAGATTTGAAGACACGAATAACTCTATTTCCAGTAGTAAAGACAGCCCTGATAGCTCATAGTGTGAGGTGGCAACAGAGATATGGAAAATATGACCATTGGATATTCCTAGTCAGATACTTACAAGAGACAGGTTCTAAGTAATCATGTATTTGATCACCTAGAACATTTTTGCCAAACATTTTTGTCAAACTAATTTGGGAAGAGAAAAGGATGAGTTCAAAGATTTGAATTCCCAGCTAGAGCACTGTATAAATGACCTGCAAGTTTCTGTGTCTACCTTGGAAGAAACCTTAATCTCCTATAGCTGCAGGACTGACGTTGCTGAAAACTAAACCCAGAATCTTATCCTATGAATGGCTGAATTACAACACAAATTGAATTCCTAATCTCAGAGGGTGTCTTCTGTTAATATAAGGCATAGGGGCACCTGGGTGGCTCAGTTGGTTAACCATATGACTCTTGATTTTGGCTCAGGTCATGATCTTACGGTTCATGAGTTCAAGTCCCACATTGGGCTCTGTGCTGACAGCATGGAGCCTGCTTGGAATTTTCCCTCTCCCTCTGTCCCTCCCCAGCTTGTGCACTTGTGCTTACACACGTTCTCTCTCTCTCCCTCTCTCTCTCTCTCTCTCTCTCTCTCTCAAAATAAATAAATAAACATGTTTTAAAAATGGAAAAAAATGAGGGCATGGATTGGGAAAGGAATGGGATCCTGAAAATTAGCATAGGGATATATGGGAAAATCCTGATGAAGCTAAAGAAATTGAACCCCTAAATTCTGTTTAAGTTTCT
Source organism: Prionailurus viverrinus (assembly GCF_022837055.1). Lineage (NCBI taxonomy): Eukaryota > Metazoa > Chordata > Mammalia > Carnivora > Felidae > Prionailurus > Prionailurus viverrinus. The sequence goes on from NC_062568.1 coordinate 20,923,640, forward strand.
TTTAAGTAGAATCAGCCATTCAACCCCCAATTGAGGCAATTAACCTGGATTTTCCTGAGGAAACTAAAACAGACTTCCCTAAGGAATTGCCTTGCAAGATACTCTAAGTTCACATCAGGGCTCACACCCACAATTCCTCTTCCCTTCTAAACCTAAACTAAAATCATGTCCCAGCAGGCCCAATAAGGTTATATGTAAATCATGACCCATAATGAAGTGAGCTATACTCTAAAAAAACCATATAAAGTTTCCAATTTATACAGACAGAAATCTGGGGAATATGTGTGAGAATGGATATTAATGGTATGCGATGGTAATGCAACACAGAGTTTTATCAGGCTAAATTTATTAGTATGAGCCTACTAAGTGGATATTCTGAAATTAACGTTACAGTTTGGTGGGTGAGAAATAATTCTAACAGTTTGGTTGGTTGGTTGGCTGAAACATGGCCCCAAAGGTGGCCTACCATACGTAAAATGACATGTCAAAACTGCCATAGTATACTGTGGAGAAAGGAATACAAATACTTAGTGAGATTTGAATGTTAGAGTGGACTTAACATTTAAGACCTGCTCATTCATCCTGGAAGAGTACAGAGGACATAGTTTTCTCCATGATTGTAAGAAATAAGTTTGTGAAAGAAGTTCTGGTATCTTTGAAGAGCTCTGTGGTTGCTTTCTTTCCTTTTCTTTCTTTAGCCTTTTTTTTTTTTTTTTGGTTAGGAATTACAATAACTACCTCATTGAATCAGAAATCTTAATGCAATAGGAATCATTGGAGCCTGTTGTGTTAGGGGCCAAGGGGGTAGCACTTAACTGCCAAAGGCAAGGTGGGCATAGTCTACCAATGACAGTAGAGTCAAACAGCAATCAGAATAATTTGACTCACAGAGACCAATGGCTTGCCTAGCTGTTCTTGGTATTCCTAGGAGTGAAACAGATGGGCAATCAACTAAATTCCCACTTCATCTGTATAAGGGGAAGAGTTCTAGGTCAGGTGAACAAAAGTCTAGCTTGAATAATAAAAACACAGAGTCACAATCCCTCAGTCAACCCTCTAGGGAATCCTGACTACTAGAAGTTTTTCCACTTTAAGACAGTTTTACTATCCTTATTATATACAGAAGGACACTGAGACTCAGAAATTTTAAGTACTTATTCTAGCTCATATATTAAATAATTCTGTAGCCCTGGGATTTTAAAGACGATCTGGAAACAAATTTAGATTCATAATCACCTAACTCTAATTACAAGCAGAATGGCTTACTAGGTGTTTAATATGTAGTTGTTTAAAAATGTCCAAGAATCCAAAGATAAACATCCAAAAAATTAGGTTTGCATTAATATAACATTATAAAATAATATTACTAGTAATGTCCTGATAAATATAAATTAATAAAAACATAGTCTTTAAGGTTTATTAGTATAAACCTAATTTGGCAGATTGGTTGGAGGCAGGAGGAGGGAGAGGGATATCATATGATAACCACAAAGAATTTTAAGGTTAATGTTCTATGCTGTAGTGTGGAAGATCAAGGCTTGGCTTACCTTACCTTTTGCTCTTGCTACATATAATAAAGGAAAATAGAACAAGAAAATCACAATTTTAGAAAAGACCAACTTCTTGTGGTATAGTTTTTCTCCCAACCTACTGTTCTCACCTTTGATCTACACAGTAAGCTTTGAAGAAGAATAGAAAAGAAAATGTTCTCACTTGAAAGTTTAAGATCATAAATCTTCTTTCCTTGCTCCGATTATAAATCTGTAGGGAAAAACCCATCATAGATTCTTGACTCTGTCTGCATCTCTGTGAAACTAAGATGTAGGCAGGACTTTTTCTGACCAGTATTCCCTCAAAATATTACAACGTTAAAGTTTGCTGTAACAACAATAATAAAAAATTATTGGGCCATGTTAAATTACTGGTAAGATCTTTATCTCTACCAAACAAAGATCAAATAGATATGTAATTGGTATTTTCCTGACTACAAAAGTAATTTATATATTGGCAAACATATAATTGTCAGTTTATAAGATACAGAGGTAAAACCCAATGTACCAGAATATGTAGACAATGTAGAACTAAATCCAAGATAAACAGAAAGAAATTAATGTGACTGCTTTCTTTTCATTCTAAAATTTTATTATTTATCTACTGTTTACTAAATATATGCCACAAAATATTTATGTAACAAAATCAAGAATCTCATGCAGTAAAGAGCCCTTTTCAGAACAGTGAATAGAGTTGGATGCATGCTTTTTGGGGTCTCATTTCTTCATTGCTTTCTAGTATTTTCCAGATATAAACACACAAGGTCAGGACTCCTAGTGTCTTGCTAAAACACCCAACTAAGTCCTTAAAGTTGCACCTGACTTGTATAGGACATATTTTATTATCGCTATAATTGTATATATGTTCAATAAAAAAAAAGTTTTAAGTTTGGCAACTTGGACATTTGAAAAGTAGGTTAAATGTGCTTTCATTTAAGCTCACATGCCTACTAATGACTTGGCAGTGAAGTGAGCGGGGATAAAGAAATACGAAGGTACAGACTATTAACATGGAGAATGTGGTTCATGTGAAGAAGGACAAAATCTCTGCATTCTAGTTCAGATTTGCCATTTGGGAACTGAGGACAAATATTGCCAGACACTGTGAATTTTCAAGCAAGCCAAATCCAAATTTCATATTATTTTGAAGTATCAATAATGTACTTTTTAAAATGTAAAACTGTGAAGGGTGGCCAGATGGCAAGGTGATGAGAACCCGGAAATGCCCCATCTTCAGACCTCTGGCCACTTGCTTGCAATTTCTTGGTCAAACAATACTTAAAATTAATTTCATATTGGGGCACCTGGGTGGCTCAGTCAGTTGAGCACCCAAATCTTGATTTCTGCTCAGGGCAAGATCTTACAGTTGTGAGATTGAGCTCTGCATCGAGCTCCATACTGGATACAGAGTGGAGCTTGCTTGATATTCTCTCTCTCCTTCTTCCTCTTCTCCCCCTACCCCCCAAAAATGAGAAAAAAATAATTTCGTATCATACAACCTTCCTTAATTAATGGGAACAGAGTGATATTCTTCTCAGATGCTCAAACATAAAATTGTGAGCTATGATTCAGTTTATGAAAACTAATACAGAAAATAAATCCAATTCCTGTTTTAAAATTATGCAAACTAATTGAGCAATATTACCTTACATGTGCAATAGGATTGGGGTGGGCTTATTTCAATTAGGCAAACACACAGTGCTCTGACAGGCAGAACAATTTCTAAGAAAAATTTCAGGAAAAATCCTATATAAGCAATTTTGTTATGATCACAAACTGTTTCAAATCAACATCATCAATCTGTTTTAAATAAGCAATAAACAACTAATTAAAACTAGAATCATAACAGATTCAACAGTTAAAATTCTTGCTGCCAAACCAGCTATTTTTTATCTAGGAATAAATCTTGGGTTGACATACACATAAGTTATAGCTTCTAGGCTGTATGCACCTGCCTCCCTTTTAGAAAGGAAAAGAAAACACCATTTAGTTTCTTCACAAGTACAACAATTACAGGATGCAATCCAGTCAAAAGTCCTGTCAGCTCCCTAGCTTGGAGATACTCAGAGGCTTGACTAGTAAAGTCCGCTTTATTGTTCATTCCTGCATCCTGTCTGTAGCTATCCCTGATATTCATTGTTTCACTCTGGAAATGAAAAGTCTGCTCTTACAAGGAGGCTGGCATGACAGCTAACTATATTTAAAGCAAAGTTTAAAGATGCAAAGGAAGGCACATTTTCCCCAAGTGCAACATTTCCCAAGTCTTCTGAAAATACCTCCCTGCTTCTAAAGCTCCAGATGAGCCCCCAATACCTAACCTTTTTTTTTTGTAGTGTTGGAACTGGTATTTTTTTAGTTAGTTTTTTTTTATGGAAGTATAATTGATACACAAAGTTACATTAGTTTTAGGTGTACAAAACAGTGATTGAACACCTAACCTCCTTACATAGCCTTTTTACTATACCTTTTTCCCATGCCTCAAATACAGTATTATTATAGCACTTATTTCAAGTCTTGCTTGGTTTTTAAATAAGTTGTATATACATTTTTCTTCACTGATTAGTATCGGGTACATGGAAAACAGTAATTTGGTCTTATTTATTTTTTATTGTTTATCCATAGGAGACCAACACATCATCAGACCTTGCACAGAGTAGTAGATACTCAACAGATATTTACAAATTAATTGAAATACAAGAACTTGGAGATTTAGAGATATGAAAATACACCATCCTTTCCCTGGTACTTTTTGCTTTTGATTGTTACCAACAACTGGCAGCAGCTGGCAACCAATAATTTTATTATATATATATATATATATATATATATATATATATATATATATATCGTATTGCTGCTGAATTATACAGATGAGCTTTTGAGTTTCCCATTTGCCAGAAGATATCTCTTAAGGATATAAGGATGAGACATATACATATATTTATCCTTTAAATGGAGTATGGAAAGTGATAATACAAGAGCAATTCCCACACTAGAATACAAATCCCTTAGGATGCGGATCACATCAGTTTCTTCACACTTGCAAAATTCCACACAACACAGAATTTGACACTTAAGATATGCTTGATAACTACTGACTCTCTGTTAATATAATAACAATCAGTGATAACCCAATAGCATCACTAGTCTCACAATAGTACCCAATAAAACATATAGTAAGGAAATTTCCAGATAGCCAAGATAATGGTTGCTGTCTAACCCCAAGGCTCTCTGCACATCTTCCAAAAATTATACAGATCAACAAAAAGAACAAACTCTACGTTTTTTACAAAAGTGGAAGACAGAGAACATTACAAACTTCAGATAAACTAAAAGTCAAAAAATAAATACAAATTTTCATCAAAACTATTTCTTGAGCCCCTGTCACAATCTTTTGTAGAGAGTTAGTGAGACTGGGAAAAATAATCCAAAAGAGAGAAGAGGGGATTGAGATAAAATATATTCCTACAGAGAATAAACAAAATATATCAAAAAAAAAAAACAAACCATAATCAGAAAGACTCATCCTACATCAGAGCAATGACTTAAAAATTAACATAGAGAGTGATGTCAACAGAAATGGTGAAGTAGGTGGCTCCAAGGGCCCATTCCTCCACACAATGATTAAAAAATGAAGTATAACTGTTAAGAAGCAACTTGGTAAGAATTCTAAAAAAAAAAGTCAAAGGGTTTCAAAGCCTAGTGAACCCTTAATCAACAAAAATACAACTTAAAAATGGTAAGAAAACTTTGCAGCATTTTTAGTTGCTCTTGCCCCACCCATCTTCACAGCTCAATGGTGGACTTGAGACACAGTCCACATTCACGGTGGGAGACCTTGGTCCTGGGTTCTGGAGAGAACAGAGTAGATCTTATTCTCAAATTGTTTTTGTCTATACTAACCTACCTGAATAGCTGACTAAGGTATTTGCTTTTGTTTTGCCTAACTCAGAATGTGCTCAGGGAAGAAAAGCAGCAATGCAGTGGGCTTCCCAGAAAACATGGTAAGGAAATGAGCAAGTGAGACCAATAGTAGACATGTAGAAAGCACTGGGGAAGAAACTGGGGAGGAAGTTCTAGAGAGAGGGTTCTTTTGGGAAATTTGGACATTCAAATCACATGTGGGGCACTTGGCTGGTTCAGTCAGTAGAGTGTGTGACTCTTAATCTCAGGGTCATGAGTTCAAGCCCCACATTGGGGGTGGGGCCTAATTAAAATTTTAAAAATAATAATAAAAGCACACGTGTGTATACTGGAAAATTTTTAAAGCTCTGTTCATGTGCAGGACAAAAATGCATGCTCAAAACAGATTTGAGAAGACCCTAAGCTTTCACCTCTAGCTATCCTATCCTTAAGGTTCAAGGTGAACACTAAGTTAAGGGCTGAGGCAGGATGGTAAAAGACCTAACCAAGCATTGAAGGAAATCCAAAGATCCAATCTGCAAAGACTGGGAGAGTTTTATAGTTTTCTTTTTTTTGTTCTTCTTTCCTTCTTTCCTTCTTTCCGTCTTTCCTTCTTTCCGTCTTTCTTTCCTTCCTTCCTTCTTTCTTTACTTCCTTCCTTCCTTCTTTCCTTCCTTCCTTCTTTCCTTCCTTCTTTCTTTTCTTTCTTCCTTTCTTTTCTTTCTTCCTTTCTCTCATCTTTTGGTCTTCAAGAAAATCCCTGTCAAATCTAGCTGAATATATGCTAAAAGAACAGAAAAACAGAATTCAGAGTCCACACATGACAAAAAATACAGACTTTACAAAAGTAGGTTACAAAAGTCACTAAGCAAGGAAGTATGTATAGCCCACACACAACAAGCAACATAAACCTTGTGGAAGGGAAGAATCTGATTTCTACAGGTACCACATGATTATATTCAAATATCAAGTCTTCAACCAAAAAAGTAGGAAATATGCAAACAAACAAAAAGTATAGCCAATTCACAGAAGAAACTAATAGAAACTATCTTTGAGGAAGCAGAATGGGGAGGAAAAATAAAATTGTCTTTGTTCCCAAAGGATATGTTCATGTCTGTAGAAAATGAAAAGAATTAATAAAACATTCCTGAAATTAATAAGCAATTATTGCAAAGTTGCAAGATTCAAAGTTAATATGTAAAAGTTGATCACTTTCCAGCAATAAACAAGTAGAATTTGAAATGAAACAAAATATGATTTACACTAGCACCAAAAAAAAAGAAAAATTTAGGTATAAATCTAACAAAATATATATAAGATCTATAGGAGGAAAACTACAAAACCCTGATGAATGAAATCAAAGAACTAAATAAATGGAGAGATATTCCCTGTTCACAGATGGAACAACTCAGTATTGTCAAGATGTTAGTTCTTTTCAACTTGATCTACAGATTAACATAATCGCAATTTTAAAAAAGCAAATTATCTTGTAGATATTGACAAAATTAGTCTAAAGTTTATATGGAAAGACAACATTCCCAGAATAGTCAACATAATCTTGAAGAAAAAGAACAAAATTGGAAGATCATCAAGATTCCAAAACTTACTATAAACCTAAAGTAATTGACTGTGGTATTGGTAAGGGAATAAATAAATACATCAATGAAACTTTTTTAAAAAGTCCAAAAATAGACCATATAAACAGAGTCAATTGATCTTTTACAAAGTACCAAAGACAATACAATGGAACAAAGATAGTCTTTTCAGCAAATAGTGCTGAACAACTGGACATTCACTTGCAGAAAAAGAAAAAAAAGAAAAGAAAATGAAAAAAGAATCTAGACACAGATTTTACACACTGCACAAAAATTAACTCAAAATGGATCAAAGATTTAAATGTAAAATGCAAAATGATAAAACTCCTAGAAGAGAGCAAAGGAGAAAACCTAACGACCTTGGTTATGGAGAGGAGTATTTATATGTAACACCAAAAATACAATTCCTGAAAGAAATGATTGATAAACTATGCTGTTAAAATTCACAACTTTTACTCTGTGAAAGATAATGTCAAAAGAAGAAGACAAGTAAGACTGGCAGAAAATTTTATAAAACACATTATCTGACAAAGAACTATTAACTAAAATATATAAAGAACTCTGAAAAGTCAACAATAAGAAAAGGAACAATCCAATTAAAAACACAGCTGAAAGACCTAAACAGACATTTTACCGAAGAAGATAGAGAGGTGGCATGGAAGTATATGAAGAGATGCTCCACATCAGATGTCATTAGAAAATTGCAAATTAAAACAACAATGAAATACCATTACATGCTCACAATGGCCAAAATCTGAAACACTGACAACACTAAATGTTGACAAGGATGTGGAGCAATGGGTATTCTTATTCACTACTAGTGGGAATGGAAATGGTATAGCCATTTTGGAAGACAGTTTGGCAGTTTCTTACTTACACTCACCCTATGATGTAGCAATCATTTGTATTAACCAATATGGTTGGAAAACTACAGGTCCACACAAAACTTGCACACAGAGGTTTATGGCAGCTTTATTTATAATTGCTACAAGTTAGGAGCAACAAAGATGTTCCTCAGAAGGTGAGTGGATAAACAAACTGTGGTACATCCAGATAATGAAATACTATTCAGCACTAAAGAAACGAATAATCAAGTCTTCAAAAAACATGGAATAACCTTAAATGTAGATTACTAAGCAGAAGAGAACAATCTGAAAAGGTTTCAACTGTGTGACTTCAACTATATGACATTCCGGAAAAAACAAAACCATGGAGACAGTAAAATGATCAGTAGTTGCCAAGAGTTAGGGGAAAATGAGGGATGAATAGAGCACAGAGGGTTTTTAGGGCAGTGAAATTACTGTGGATGATACCATAATGGTGGACACACGCTATTATATACTTGTCAAAGTCTACAGAATGTACAACATCAGGAGTGAACCTTATGTAAATTATGGACTGTGGGTGATAATAATGTGTCAACTTGGTTCGTGATCATAATAAATGTACTACTCTCATATGTGATACTTTGATAGGAGGAGCGCCTATGATATAGGATCAAAAGTAAGTGGGATCGCTGTGCTTTCTGCTCCATTCTGTTGTGAACCTAAAACTGTCCTAAAAATAAAGTCTATTTTTTATACTGTGGTGGTGAGAGCGGAAGAAAAACATAGAAAAGTTTTATGTTCTGAAGAGTAGAAATAATGCAACTAAAAACCAGTGAAGCGAGCAGATATAAAATGGAAATATAATAAGACAATTAATTGTTACATAGGCAATAAGAAGCAGCCAAAATATATTATTAAAAGCTGACAAAAAGACATTAAAAGGTTAAATTTAAAAAGCAGAGAAATAGGGCATAAAAATATATCACTATTAGGGTAACCACTAGAAAAATGGTATAACCGTCTTAAATATGAAAGTATGCTTTACAAAGGAGAGATTAAAAATTTTGATATCAGGAGTGACTGGGTAGCCCAGTCTGTTAAGTGTCCAATTTAGGCTCAGGTCATGATCTCATGGCTTGTGAGTTCAAGCCCCATCTTGGGCTCTCAGCTCAGAGCCTGGAGATTGCCTCTGTTTCTGTGTCTCCCTCTCTCTCTGCCCCTCCCCCCAACCCCTGCTCTCTCTCTCTCTCCTCTCCTTCTCTGTCTCAAAAATAAATACATATTTAAAAAATTTAAAACAATATTGATATCAAAGTACAATTCAAGACAAATAGTGAATATAGTAAAAGAACAATTAAAGTGCTAAAAATAACAATAAAGTCAAAACAGTTGTGACTATACATCAAACAACACAGTGACCACAGTTAAGAAGTAAAATCTACAGAAGATGCTAAGAGACATACACTAATGGAAGATTTACTAATGGAAGATTTTAATATACTACTTTCAATATAAGAACAAGTTAAGGGCACGAAAAGTAAGCAAGACTAAAGAAAATTTAACAATGTAATCAGTAACATAAATTGTGCGTATCTAAACTTTATACCTTCACAGGATAGAAAAATCCTTCTTAACACAGGAAATATTTACAAAATTTTATTATACATGCTGCTATAAAGAAAGCATCAAAGAATTCCATAAACTAGAAATATTACAAACAATACTCTGTCTCTAAACAAAATAAAACTAGAAATTAATAACAAAAGTTTTACAGTGCTTTCTATAGAGAAATTAAAAACAACAACAATGTATTGAACGACTCTTGCATGAAAGGCAAAAAACAAACCAAAATGATAAAATGTTCATTATTATTACTTTTGCGCAATTCTATGTATCATAACTTCTGGGCTACACTGAAAACAGTAATCAGATGAAAATTCATAAACTGAAACTCATGTCAATTAAAATAGAAAAATGAACTAAATGAATGAAATTCTCCAATTAAAGGCAAGAAAACAACAATAAAATAAACCAAAGAAAACCACAGGATGGAAATAATAAAAGCAAAAATTAATGAGTGAAAGTAGTACTGTTCAATAGAATTTCCACGTATCTATCCATATGAAAAGTAATAAAAAGCAATAAAAAGGAGCAAACTACTGATATATGCAACAATATGGATGAATGTCAAAAACATTAGATTGCCTGAAAAAAGGCAGACACAAAATAAAAGGGAACTCCAGTCTACACATGTAGATAGCAGATCATTGCCTGGGTTTGAGGGTGAAGCAGGAGGACCCTACCACAGAGGACATGGGGAAATTTTTTGGAGTAATGGAACTGTTCTCTAATTTGATGGTATGGTGGTTGCATGGGTATTTATATGTGTCAGAACACATTGAATTGCACTCTAAAAATGAATGCATTTATATATGTAAATTATACCTCAATTTGATTTAACAAAAGAATCCGTGCATCTATGCTGATACAAATATAACAAAGAGAGGTGAATCCAACTAAAAATGTAGCAACAATGGTGAAGTTACAAAATGAACATAGGCATCTATTATAATGAGTCAATTATGCAAGAATTATCATTGGATGATAAAACTAGTGGTTGAAAGTTTGATGGAAAGCAAACTATTTGCACAGTCCTAACGTATCTTCTAACAAAGTACTTAGTAATTACGCAGTGGGGAAAAAAAAAACAACACTTTCTAATGGAGAAACAAGGCAAACCCCATTTTAACCAAGTGATCAAAGTTAACATACTAATAATGGGACACACCAACATCTTATGCCTCCTGATATGGTGCACCGAGGACGTATCATACCTGTCCCATACCTATTTAAAGCAGATGAAACTATCAAACATTAAAAAGTTAATAGATATCTGTTTTTAGAAATATGAATTGCCTAAAATCAAACAGTTGATATAAAACTGACATAAAGTAACTGAAGCATATTAAAGCACCAGTTTAATAAAGATGGAACTAATATGCTGTCTTCCTTGCCAGATACACGCCTTAAATAAACATGTATCCCTCAGTGCTCTAAAGATCCTTACATTCTTCACATCCTGAACATTTTCATGTGGAAACATCAGACAAACCCATTCAGCTCAATTCTACAAAATATCTAGTTGCTACTCTTAAGAAAAAATGTCATGAAAGACAAATATTGAAAGTTGTTCCAGGTTAGGGAGAGATGATAACCAAACCTAACATGTGATACTGGACTAGATCCTAGATCAGACAAGAAGTATGCACACATATCCATACACATATATTCAGCTATGTGTTACATTTAAGGCAACTGGTACAATTTCTATGAAGTCTATAGATTAGATAATATTATACAAAAATAACATTCTTGAGTTTGGTTATTGTTCTTGCCATTAGGTAATATATATTGAAGTATTTTAGGGTAATGGAGTAGCATATCTGTAACATACTATCAAAGGGCTCAGGAAAAATAATTGTGTGTGTATGTATGTTTGTGTATCTGTGTATTCAGAAAATGATGAAGCAAATGTGGTAAGTGGTAGTAATCAAGGGGTCTGGGTAATAAGTAAATGAGAGCTCTTTGAATTCTTGCAATTGTTCTGTAAGCTTAAAATTACTTCAAAATGAAAAGTTACAAAAAATTTTAAAAAACATACTAAATATGTATTAATAAATGGTACAATATCAGGTTGGACAATAATGGATATGCAGTAGGTTGTAAGAACAACCCATTCTGATAAGCCCATTTCCTTGATGGGAAGTAAGAAAAAAATATACAGAATTGACACTTTTCTACTGTCTACTGTTGTTCATGACTCACTGAAATACAATGTTCTGAGCATTTCAAGGCAGTACCTTACCTCTTCTCTCTCCCTTATTCATCTCTTCTGAAGCCATGTTTCAGTACTATCTCATGAGATTCTCTTGAGGTTTGAGTTACCATAATGAGTGGAAATAGTACTTCCTTCTACCTCAGTATAAAAGAACCCTCATCGATATGGTAAAATGCAGCATCATGAAATCTCTAATCAGAGAACTCTTTACATAAGACAGTTGATTCCTAGATAGCATCTCAATTTGAGGTACAAGTGAACAATTTATATTGTTATTTCAGTAGTGTATGTTGGATTCCTGATATAAACCTACTTAAATCATACTAAAATATCAAACATTAAAATATATAACATGTACATGTTTTTAGAAACATTAACTGCCTTAAACTAAGCCAATTGTCATAAAACTGACAATATGCTGTAGCATATTAAAGTACGAGTTTAATAAAGAGAATTAATACATGTCTTTCTGATCAGTTACATGTGATAATAGTCTAAGGATCTTTAAACTGTGTTTAAAATTACCATCATCTGTCTCAAAAATGTCATTGCTGAGCTGATTTTCATGAATGTCTCTAAGATTATTTGGATGATGAATTCTGGGAGAGGGGAAGATTTCTTCTTCAATAACTTCTTACTTTGTAGACAATTAAATACCTGTTGTAAGCAAGAGCATTTCCATTAATAATTTCAGCTAACTGTTGTGGAAATTCTTCAGTGGATCTTTCTTTCTATTTGTAGCTTCTCTTTAGACTTTGTGGCTATCCCAGTCTGAATTTCTAAAATCATTAAACACTCATTCCCTGCAATAACTGTTAATTTCTAAACAAAGCCAAAAAAATTGTTTTGTTGGAAGACAGGGATTCAGCTAACCTAGCCTTGTATCCATGAAAAATTATGTTTTCCATAGGATTACTTAGCTCATCATGTTATCACCATTGATTTAATTGATCAAAACCATTTAACTTCATTAGGCATAGGTTCTGTGCCCACATTGGTCACTTTCACAGGCAGTTGTAAACACAAGTATGAATATTGTCATAGAGGCTTTCAGAATCAGTATTGCAGCAATCACCCACTCTGACCTACTGATAATTATCAATGGTAAGATAAGAAAGTTAGCTTCAGTGGTGCCTAGGTGGCTCAGTCAGTTAAACATCCAACTCTGGCTCAGGTCATGATCTCACAGTTCATGGGTTCAAGCCCTGTGTTGGGCTCTGTGCTGACAGCTCAGAGCCTGGAGCCTACTTCAGATTCTGTGTCTCCCTCTCTTTCTGCCCCCCGCTCACTCTCTGTCCTGTCTCAAAAATAAATAAACATTTTTAAAAAAAGAAAGTTAACTTCAAAAATAACTATAAGAAAAATATTGCAATAGATAACCAGCCCACAGTATTATTAGTATTTATTGGTTCTCTTGCTACATACAGTCTTTAGAGCAGCTGGATGCTAACAGAACTTTCAAAAAAATGAGAAGCGCTACACATGATACATTTCAAACAGATCCTGCATCTTCACAAAATGGCCATTTTGTCAATAATTTTCCAGCAATATGGAGCTGGAGTTTGCATCAAAACAGTGTAGGAGAGAAAGTAAGTAGGTGAAGGTATAGATGAAAGGCTGGCTCTAAGTTATTGTTGGAATACTGTTTGATAATCCATGGGAGTGCTTTACAATGTTTTTCCTATTTTATCAACCTTTATTTATATTTGAAATAAAAGTATTATATTTTAAATGAGGTGAACTTCATGATGCTGATATGAAACTATCTACAAGATATATCAATGTAAAAAAAGGAAGGTAAGGAAGATAAAGATAGTATGCTAACATTTTGACTTAAAAAGAACTTTAAAAAGAAAGTTTCTTGTGGCAGGGGATATACATATATGTTTATATACATAAAAAAATGATTCTAAAAGAATAAAACTTAAAAATAGAAAATTCATCCTATATAGCCCAGTATAGGTTTTAATTCACTTTATTTTTAATTTTTTAACATTTTATTTATTTTTGAGACAGGGAGAGACAGAACATCAACAGGGGAGGGTCAGAAAGAGAGAGACACAGAATCTGAAACAGGCTCTGTTATGCCCAGAATTCGCGATCCCCAAAGACCACCAGGGAGCCGAGTCCGATGCAAAAGCAAAAGAGCCTTGATTCGAGCTAGCTCAAGCTCAGTCCCCTACCTGCACAGACACAGCGGTGAGATACCGAGGAGAGAGAGCGAGTTTCAAAAGCACAAAGGTTTTATAGGGGTCTAGGGGCAGCCGATTGGCTGGGGAAGGGTCGTGGCCTCGGCCGATTGGCTGGGGAAGGGTCAGAGTCCTGTTACGCAGGTCGCTGGGCGCATTTTGATCAGGAAGTTTGAACGGGTGAGCGGGAGGTTACTCAAGGGGAGGAGGCGCGGTCTGAGGTTTCTGCGATTTTCCCGGAAAAGGGGTCATGTCGGGGACATAGTCACTCAAGGTGGAGAACACAGAACAAGATGGAGTCGGCCGGCATAGGCCCGCCCTTTCAGCTCCAGGCTCTGAGCTGTCAGCACAGAGCCTGACGCGGGGCTCGAACTCATGGACCGCGAGATCATGACCTGAGCCGAAGTCAGCTGCTTAACAGACTGAGCCACCCAGGTGCCCCTTTAATTCTCACTTTAAAAATATTTGTGGGGTTCCTGGGTGGCTCAATCAGTTAAGTGTCCAACTTTGGCTAAAGTCATGGTCTCACAGTTTGGGAGTTCAAGCCCTGCATTGGGCTTTCTGCTGTCAGTACAGAGCCCACTTCAGATCCTCTGTCCCCCCCCCCCCCGCCCCTCCCCTACTCTCTCTCTCTCTCTAATAAATAAATAAACATTTTTAAAATAAAATAAAATAAAAATATTTGTATCAGTATTTAAGACTCACAATACTGATCATGACTGAGATCTCTCTGTAGTCTACCAGGACTTGCCTCAACACATTTTTACTGTCAGGAATCGTGCTATAGAGGCAGAAAAATCTCCCCTCTTCCCTGCCAGGTTCTTTGGCCAGCCTAATAATTAAACTGACATAAGACTAACAGGAGAAGAACAAATTTAATTTTGTATGTATAGGAGCCCTGTTAAAATATGACATTCATGGGGCACCTGGGTGGCTCAGTCAGATGAACCTCCGAATCTTTATTTCAGCTCAGGTCATGATCTCATGGTTTATGGGTTTGAGCCTGCATTGGGCTCCGCTGACAGTGTGGAACCTGCTAGGGATTCTCGCTCTCCCTCTCTCTCTGCCCTCTCCCACTCATGCTCTCTCTCTTTCTCTCTCTCTCTCAAAAATAAATAAACATTTAAAAAAATATATGAGATTCAAGGAAATGACCAGAGCAAGAAGTTTTTATACCTTTTAGACAAAGAAGCAATAAATTCATGAAGACTTGACAAGAAAAAGGGGTTTGAGTTTGAAGTAGTACACTGGTAAAGAAGTAACAAGTTTTGTTTATATAGACTTCTCTCCCCTAAATTCTCCATCTCTGGTTACAATGATGCTTTCTGCCCTCCTGGTACAAGGAGGGTATATTTCATGGGGAAGATTTATCTCCTGCTTTCAAGGGGACAAAGGTGGATCAGAATGTCCGTCTTGCATAGTTAGCTCTCAAGTAATGTTAATTCAAAATAATCTATATGCAAAGTGGCATATTTGGGGGGAGGCATATTCTGCTCCCCTTCAATGCCGATAGATAACAGTCCCATGATTTGCTACTAAGGCCAAGATAAAGCTAAGCATGTAACTTACAGTAGAAACTTCCAGGAAATGGAGACTATGAACAAAGTCTTAAGCACTCACAAGGACAACAAAGAAGCAATTCTAGAGGGTTTACATTTGAGAGTGATTAAAAACATGAAATCAGACTGCCATTTCAAAATCTAACTCAATCATTTAGTTGTCATGTGGCACTTGGCTAGTTCCCAGACCTCACTGAGGTTCAGTTTCTTTATCTGCATAATGGGATTATCAGTGCCTCATAGGGTTATTGTTTATTACAGGAATTAAACGCATATGATTCGTTTTTGCTTTTTTTAGGTTTTCTTTTCTTTTCTTTTTTTTTTTTTTTTGAACCACAAAAGCAATACAACAGAGTAAGAAGGGGGAATAACAATAATATAGAAGAAATAATATATTTGTTGAGAGTTTAGGCTCTAGAGTTATAGATACTCTGGCTTTAAAATCTGGCTCTGATATTTCCTATAGATGTGATCCTTGGCACATTACTTAATCTGAGTCTTCTAAACTGTATAATACACATACATAAAACACAATTAGTGGGAAATAAGGACATAGCAAATATTCAGTAGAAAGCTATCCCCAAAAATACATTTATTTTACTCTTAGAAAGTTGGCATGCCAGGAGTGCCTGGGCAGCTCAGTCGGTTAAGTGTCCTACTTCGGCTCAGGTCATGATCTCGTGGTTCGTGGGTTCGAGCCCCACGTCGGGCTCTGTGCCGACAGCTTGGAGCCTGGAGCCTGCTTTGGATTCTGTGTCTCCCTCTCTCTCTGCCCCTTCCCCCACTAGCACTCTCTCTCTCTCTCTCTCTCTCAAAAATAAACATAAAAAATTTTTAATAAAAAAATTTAAAAAGAAAGTTGGTATGCCAAACAAGTAATTGATCATAGTATGAAATCAATATGCTATTAAAAAAATAAATACTGAAGAATTGATTATAAAGCATTTCGCCAAATGATTTGCAATGATGGTACACAGGTCCACAGTCCTTTAACGAAAATTCTCGGGCCACATGTCAGAATTGGAAATTATTCTGATCTTAGGAAGATAATGTACAGGAAAGTCTGCATATTTCATACCTCCAGTGAGGTCTGAGGCAGCACCCCATAATTAAACATATTAATATTCTGTAGTGAAATGTATGAATATTCAAATTGAGTATAGCTTTAAAAAGATTATAAATCACCTCAGCTCAGTTGAGGTCAGAGTTTGCAGCCAAATGTCTTGAAAGAAAGCTTTCAGTTTTCTGAGATTTAGAATTTCAGAATTGTAAATAGGGAACCATGGATCTGTATTTGCATACCTACTAACAGAGCTGGTCACACAGAGAATCCTTGATGTGCCTGTTAACTGGATGATTGCCTGATAGGAGAACATTTTCATCAAAAATTCTTGTCTCTTCAAAGAGTCAAATTTGCACATCACCCGAATTAAGTTCAGTGAGTCAACTATGAACTCATGAGCTTTTCTAGACAAAAAAAGATCTGGTAAGATGATGAAATGGGGATACTGGTTACTCAGCAGGTTGCCTCATTAGGAGTTCTGTAATAGTTTCTATGTCTGGGTTGGATTCTTCTTAGGATGTTCAGTAGTTTTGCTTCCGTTCTTCCCAGATTCTCAAAATACAAAGGGACAGAGAAGTAAAGAAGCTTTCATTAAAAAAAAAAAGAGGAAGGGAGAGAGGAGGAGGAGATAAAACAGAAAAGGTGTCCTCTACCCTGATTTACTAGGCCATTTGCAATTCAGAATTTACTCCCATAATAATGAGTATTTTATAAAAGCTTTGTCTTAATTGTTATCTACAACTCTTTTTAAGGCTATTAATATAATCATCAGACTGTTTACACTTTATCTTTTGCAAGAAATACATAGTCAAATAATTTTTTAGAGGTGTCTGGTATGAAGAGTCATCAGAAAATGTTTGTTTTAAACAAAAGATCAATAAATAAACATACTTTTATTTGTTGCTCTGTTTTTCTGAATTTTTCCTAATTACTTAATTCTCCATATATTTAATTAATAGGAAAAATGAGTAGAATGCTTTGATTGTCTGGATCATAATTATGCTGACCATTATTAATAATTACAACAATAATTCACTAGAACTTAATTTTGCATGTATTAAAATCAATAAGAAAAACCACATACTGATCCTGCAAAAATATTATTTATAATCAATTGTAATTTCTTTGTCAGCAGATTTACTTTTTATATTTAGCATACACACATCAAAAGCTATGGACACTTGAATCCCAGAAGCCCAAAATTAAAATGATATAGTACAATAAGCATTTTATTATTTTTTTAAGTTTTTATTTATTCTGCGAGAGAGAATGGGAGAGGGGCAGAGAAGGAGAGAGAAAGAATCCCAAGCAGGCTCTGCACTGCCAGCACAGAGCCCAATGCAGGGCTCGAACTCAGGAACCAGGACCTCATGACCTGAGCCGAAATCAAATTGGACACTTAACCAACTGAGACATCCAGGTGCCCCAATAAGCATTTTAAAAAGTAAGAATTGTTTCTATTCATAAATGGAAAATATCTCATCACTATCTAAAATCCCATATTCTAATTTGGCCAAAATCACTTTAAGAAAGATAATCAATAAAGAAAGATAAATCTTGGAGAAAATGTTAAGAGTTTTCCAGTTTCAAATGCCACATAGTACTCCTGTCATCCATCTATATGGGATTTTTACTATCACTTTCCAGGGTAATTCAGAGCCAAGGTGGACCAGTAAATTTTCACTTTGATTATTCTCTGTCTAATCGATATCTCAAAGCTCCATCAAATGGATTCAAGTGCTTTAAAAACAACAACAATAAAGCTGCTTTGTTTTCAAAACCCTATGCTTTACCCACTACATCTGAGGAGAATGATTTCTAGGAACCCTGTTCCAATCCTTTAAACAGGTTACTCCAGAGCAAAGTTTCAAACACAATGAGAGAACATCATGCTGGTACCACTACTCTAACTGACCAGGCCGGGAAATGCTTCTTTATCGTACTGAAGGCTGAGAAACAAAGCTTATCTTTTCCCAAACCAAAATAAATCATTCAATGTCCAGTTTGACATTAACTACAAAAGATTTTACAACAGAAGTCAAGGGCCTCTTTGGGTTTGCTGAAGGAAAGGAAGCAACATTTAGTTCTTGTGAGTGCCAATTGCAAATGATTAATGAGTCAGCAGAAACCAACAGGAAAGGGAGTAAATCAACACAAAATCAAGTAGTCCAGATGTCAAAAGGCCAAACAAATAGGCCATTTGTTGTGATGTTTATGGAGGATCTTCCCCAGGAAGGTTACAAAGTACTGTGACTGCAAATACAAGAGGTATGAAAACTCTTCCCCTCACCTACAGAGAGGATCTGTGTTCTCGCTGGACGCAGGTAAAAGCAGCATCCTTAGGTGATTGCTGATCTTGTTAGAGAAAGTGAGGAAGTGTCTGGAGAAGGTCTCTCTCTACTCTAGTTGGTTAAAGCAGATGAACAGATTTTAGACTGCACAAAGAATATATTCAGGGAAAGCTGAAGGGCGAGGGACCAGGAGGAATTCTAGAAGCTGAAACAGAATGAACTGAAATAAACCATCTTAAAGTGAAGGGGAGAACGTGAGAAGAACATCTGCATCTCTGTTTATCAAAGATTCAAAGTTTTACAGAAATGTTAATGAGAAAGTCTTTGGATCATATCCTCTATTGAACATAAAGAGGGACTCCTTAGGCCCCAATAGGCAAAAATCTTTATTTTACACATTTAGGTGAAACCTTTTTGACGAAAAGAATGAAGACTGTATTCATACCAGTCACTATGAACCACCATTGTCAGTTCTGCTAACCATCATTACCAGTAAACAGTGTTGTTTTACAGAGACAGAGCAAAAAGACTGCAAACACTTACCCTAGCATGCAACCTATATGTTCTTTAATCTCAGGAGAGTGAGAAATGCCTCCAAAAGAAACTTGGATTGGCACCTTAATGCAAGAGTGTTTAATGTAGGGCCCACAAACACTATTCAGGAAGGCCAAAAATCCAGCCCCACTCCCTGCCATTACACATAGTATACTTTGTTAATCTATGTGCATTGTTCTGAGAATCTTGTAGCTTCTTTCAAATTCTCAAATGATCCATAAAGGGTTAATAACCACCAATGTAATACCCTCCCCATGAGGCCAGCAGGAGGTAGCAGTGACCATCCATTTAACTAACCCAAGAAAAGGGTTTATTTAATGGAACTCGTGTGTGTGTGTGTGTGTGTGTGTGTGTGTGTGTGTGTGTGTGTGTGTTGACGGAAGGAAAAATTGAGGAAGAGTCAAAAACATCCTTGTATTATATTGTTAGTATTAATAATCATACAATTCTTGTCAGTTTTATATCAGAGTAAAGAATTTTAGCAAGTGAAAGGAAGAATGTCAAAGAGAATGGGGAGAACATGTTAGGTAGGGTATTTGATGACTGATCAAATGTCTTTAAGTAGAAATTTGAAGGAAAGAGAGCAAACTGCTTTCAAGTCTATTAGCAGATACAGGTGAGGCATCAGAAGAGAAATTGAAAGACCAAACTGTGGTGACACAGACTTGAGCAAATGTCCTTCAAATGTCAGTGCTTTACATAAATTGAACAATTGCTACGGAGTACATAATTTGTTCCTTTTTTATTTATGTGATGTCCCATAAGCTAAATTTCCCAAAATCAAAATTTTTCTCATGCAATGTTCATGTGAGATTTTTCTGCATGGTAAGTGGATGACAACCTTGCATTGAAAAACTTCCTGGGATTTAAAACAGTTTACCAAAAATAGTGTAATATTCATATGAGAGAGAAAGAAGAATTATTAAAATTCTATCTTGTTTTTTATCTATTAAAAAATGAAAAATGAATTTCAACATGGAAAGAGTAGGAATAAACATTAATGGGAGATAACTAAAATCAAATATGATATGGATGAGAAGATAATTAATTTCCTTTTGGAAAAATAAAATCCAGGAGACAAATAGACCTTTTAGACGAGGTTAGTTAATCATTTTTGAATCTTAAACTTACAAAAACATTCAAAAGAGGTATTACAATCCTGAATTCTATCAAAAATCTTGACTTCCAGAAAAAAGGTATCATTGAATTCTGTACATACCCACTGTTTACACTGGCCTTATTTCCTGGCCAAAGTTTGGAAGAAGTTATTACACAAGTGAGTTATGAGTATACAGAAAAGAAAGTGGGGTTACTCACTAATAACCACTGTGTGTTCCCTGGGCAGTGACCCTGAGGTAGACAGTCTCCTTGTGAACCTAAATTTCTGGGGCTGTTCTCCATCATGGAGCCTGTTCTACGGCCCACAGACAGACACTTTTCTCACTTCTGGGCTGGCCCACTTGCATACTGGTACCGAACAATTGTCTACCCACTTAGTTATTCTAATACCTGGAACACAGATTAGGGTCACTTGGTAACGTTGGTCAAGTCGTGCGAGGTGCACCACTGATACCATGGTTGCCCTGTATTTTGACAAATTTCTGGCAGAAGAGAGTAAAATGTCATGGGGTAGGGGATTCTCTTTCATTTCACACAAAGTCATCAAGAGGGCTTGATGTGGACTTCCCTACTACTGCAAACCCTATTCCCCAGAGATTTTATTGTAAAGTGTGTTAAAGTTGTATTGGCTATAATTAACCAGAAATGAATTCAAACTGGCTTTAGCAATATTAAAAAAGAATACATAACTAATAATGTCAAGAAATCTCAGGAGGAATGCAGAATACGACAAAACAATCTAACTCTACTACAAATACATGAAATCATCTCACTGAAGTGACTAGGGGAAAGGTGCTGACCCAAATAAGTTTGGAAATGAGCACTCTGTAAGACTAAAGGCAAAATAAATTGTACATAAGCACTGTACTCTAGTTTATAAAATTATTTCCAATTGGGGATACAGGTTAACAATTCTAATATTAAAATGCATGTGTAATGCAATTGAACAATTAAGTAAATGGATGGCAGATGGGAGAGCCAGATTTTTCACTATTGGAATAGGACATTATTGGTAATCAAAGGAAAGAAGATAGAATGATCCATGTGGTCATGGATTTAGAGGTGGACACATCAGTATAAATTCATGTTCTGCTTAATATAGATACAGATGGTTTCATACAGAAATATTTATAGAAATGTACATATACACAGCCAAGTATTATACACATATATTTCCTTGCTCTGACAGCTGAGAGGGCCTGGAAGCAATGATATCCCATCAATAACGTGTTCACCTAGTACCCAGATCTTGGTTTCCAATACTATTCCCCAATAAAAAGAAACTAGTGTTCCTTAGAGAAATGGTGGATTCTAGGACTGGGGAGGAAAATGTGCAACATGAACCTAAAACATTTTGTAATACCAGAAAGCACAGAAATGGTATGATATAAGAAACAAAAATACTACGAGGATAGGGTTTTGTCAAAAGGACACAGAAGCCAAATGAAAGAGTTCTTATTGGCCATATCTGGAGACAAAATAAGTAAGTTATATTGTGTTACAAACTAAGTATAAAATAAATACCCATGGGGCCACATTATATGAATAATTGATAAATAGATAAATGAAAGAGAACAGAAAAATATCCCATGCAGAATTCCAAATCATTTCTGTACATACTCAGTCCTTTTTTAAAAAATTTTTTTAACATTTATTCACTTTTGAGAGTGAAAGAGACAAAGCATGAGTGGGGGAGGGGCAGAGAGAAAGAGACACATAATCCGACTCCAGGCTCTGAGCTGTCAGTACAGAGCCTGATGTGGGGCTCGAACTTACGGACTGCGAGATCATGACCTGACTGCGAGATCATGACCTGACTGTGAGATTATGACGTGAGCTGAAGTTGGACGCCCAACCGACTGAGCCACCCAGGCGCCCTTGTCCATACTCAGTCCTAAAAGAGGTAGAATGTCTTGTTCCATCAAGTGTGGGCTATGCATAGTGACTTCTTGCTACAGACTATAATATATAGGGGCACCTGGGTGGCTCAGTTGGTTAAGCATCCAACTTTTGGTTTCAGCTCAGGTCATGGTCTCACAGTTCATGAATTCAAACCCCACATCAGGCTCCATACTGATGGTGCAGAGGTTGCTTGGGATTCTCTCTCTCCCTCTCTCTCTGTCTCTCGCCTGTTTGCTCTCTCTGTCTCTCTCTCAAAAATAAATAAATGTTAAAAATTTTTTAAAAACCTGTACTATATAAAGGAAGGGGGAAGGAGTAAACTTATAGTTGAAAAAGCTGACAAACATTATCACAGTCAGATGATTGAGGTCAATATTAGTAATCGGTACCCTTGATACAATGTAATAGAATGGCACTTTATTGATAGTATATACCTTTCATATGAGGTGATAAAATGGCACTTTGCCTCTCTAGTCTTGCTTTAAAAAATGCATAAATTCAGTTTAATAATGATGAAAACACCAGAACATCAGAATTTTAAGGCATTCTAAGAAATACTTGATTAGTACTCCCCAAAACAGTGAAGGTAATCAAAAACAAAGATAGTCTGATAAAAAGCCAGGAGGACCCTAAGAAGACAGGACAATTAAATGTAATGTAATATCCTAGAGGATATTCTGGAACAGAAGAAGCACCTTAGGTGAAAACTAAGGAAATCTGAATAAACTACTGACTTTACCTATGTGGCTTCATTATTTGTAATAAATATATCACTATTAATCATTGGGAAAAATGGGTACGAGATATGCAATAACTCTCTGTACTTTGTAATTTTCTGTGAATGAAAAACTATTCCAAACAAACTGTTTTACTTAAAAATTAAACACATTATTGTAAGGAAACAGGAATCTATCACTAAAAGCAAGGGAGACATTTGAGTAATCAGACCTAAATGAAAGTATGAAGAAGCAGAGCTCGATGGACATCAGTACAGGAGCTTCTGACTTCATCTGGCTTACTGCCAGTAACATAATTCAGCCACCAGCCTCGGCCTTTCTCTTGTCAGAATTCCCAGTTCCCACAAGAGGAAATTTGACCGGTTTGCATAGATCAGATAGCCAACCTGGACTTAAGTGGTGATAACTCAGAGGGTAGTAGTTTAATGACATGCCTTCATTTTGCGTACTTTAAACAGATCACAGAACTAAGGAATGTATGCTTCAGTTATCCAAGAGTCCATTCTTTAAGGAGGCTTGGAAGGAGGCTCAACAAACAGAACTGGGCTGAGCGATACCAACACCCAGATGGAAGGATGAAAGAAAGCAATAAACATTTTAATTCTGCTTTACCATTTTTAGTGGGTATATCACTTAAAGTTAAGGTTAAGTGCTATAATAATAAAAGTAAAAACAAATCCACCAACTCAGTAAAATGGAGGTTTATTTTTTTCACACATAACAATTCAAATGTGAGTACTCCAAATCTGGTGGGGGGCCCTGCAACTCTCAACACTTGGCTTTCAACTCTAGACCCAAGTCAGTTTATTTTTATGCCACTGTTTCCTAGCTGGTGAGGAAGGGTAAAAGATAATAGAGGGCAAGAAGGCAGAAGTCAGAAACAGCTAGGAGGAGAAGAAGGAGAAGGAGGAGGAGAAGAAAGAGAAGAAGGGGAAGAGGAGGAAAAGAAATTGCACATATCACTTCCATTAATTCCCTACCTCACCTCCACTCCCTGCCAAATCATTCATTCTACCTGTTATAAACCCATGCCTAACTGCCAAAGAAGGCTAGGCAGTATAGTCTTTAGCCATGTGGCCATGTACCAGCTAAAACTTAACAGAATTCGATTACAGAAAGAAAGAAAAAGAGAATTAATACTGGGGATCATTAGTTATCTTTACCACAGCCAATAATCAAACTTTTACTCCCATGTATAATGTTTTCCATATTGATTAATTCACCTTACTCATATTTTACATCTCCACAACTTGTGTTTAAAAGATATCCAGTGAGGCATGCCTGGGTGGCTCATTCAGTTAAGCATCTCTGACTCTTAATTTCAGCTCAGGTCATGATCTCATAGTTCATGGGTTCAAGTCCCATGTTGGGCTCTGTGATGACAGCATGGAACCTGCTTGGGATTCTCTCTCCCTCTCTCTCTCTGCCCCTCCCCCACTTGTACTCTCTCTCTTTCTCTCTCTCTCAAAAATAAATAAACCTAAAAATATATCTCATGAAAACTTCCATTTTATTTTAGTATTTTTTATAGGCTTTACAATTTGCCTATGAGTATATAGTTTGAGTTGGAGTAATTTAATATAACATTGTAATATGTGACAACAGGTTACAGGTAAATGTCACAGGTGTTGGGGCTGCTCCCCAAAGCTAACACTTAAGAAATTTCTGGAAGCATGAGTCAATTCATCGCCTTATCCCTTAGGTCAGTTCGAGTTGGGATTTCTGTTACTAGTAAGATAGTTCATAGTAATTAATAATTTTTACATCTATCTTATCAATTGCTGAAGAAGGACAGTATGCCTTTGAGCAGCATCTTGTCGGGATACCTAAATCGACATAGGACTGTCAAGTCATGGTTGGCTGTTGTGACCTAGAATTTGAAAGGCTCCTGAGGAAGGATAAGACACCTGGAAAAGACCGCCCCCCCCTCCCCATAAGAAATAACTCCGAAATAAAGATAAAATTTCCATTTACCCACTTGTTCTTTGGATTTCTCCTATCATCTATGCCAGGGACCTCACTGCTTATACTGGAATGAATTCTGTCATGATGATTGGAGAATTAAAGCATGAAGAGATTATTCTTAATGACCTTACATGTTGTATAGAAAGACTTGGTCTAAATATATCTGTGCAAGTTTACTCCTCCAAGTAATGTTTTGAGATGATATCACATACTCTCTGGATGCCAATATGCCCCCTAAAGTCAGTCGATCCTTCTAAAGTTGCCAAAATAGGTGTGCCTACTGTCTGTGGTATAGAGAGGGGGTAAAATGAATACTTTCAAGTCAATGTGTCAATCAAAGGTTAAAACCAAATTAAAAAAAAAAAAGAAACAACAAAAATATACAGAAGGTCAGAAAGAAAAGGGAAGGGGAGGAAAAGGAAAAAGCCAAGCCAAAGTGCCTTGCTGATTAAACCATCTTTTATTTCAGGTGAGGTGAGGGTGTGGTCAATGCCTAGAAACATTTAATTCTTACTCTTTAATGAGACTGCAAGTTTTCCTAAGGATAAAGACCACAATTTTACATTTCTTTTAAACATCCTCTCCCAACCTGCCTGCAGTGCTGAGCTCCCACATTCCTCACACAAAAATTACTTGTTGATGAATGTATTTTAGTTCAGAAAATCCAAAATTGAACATTTCTTATATCATAAAGGCCACCTGATGACTTATTTTACTTTTTTCCCCCTACTTTTCAATAATTTGTGGGCTATGGTTGAGATTCATCCAATAGGAACGCAGTACTTATAACTGCAAAATCCATCTGAATGAGAAAAATTAAAAACAAAAGCACTAATTAAATTTAATTAGGTTAGACAGAGTAGACTGATCATCTTGCTTCATTTACTGAATTATTTGAGCTTGAGGAAATGGTAACTCATTAAGCATTTCTCATCACACTTCAGTAATAGCTAACAGATTCTATTCTCTCTATATCACGATTGTAACAGAAAAAAAATAATAAAAAAGAACTGAGATAGAATTGAAACTTCCCCTCTTTAGCATCTAGAGAATTTTATACTTAGCAGTGGGAAAAAGCTACAGAAGAGAATAAGATATGTCTTTTCTTTCCCCCTCAGATCAGATTTATAAACTCATCACAGAAGTTCTTCACCAGAGTCTGGTGATGAGGTCAAACATAGCTACCTAGTCCAGTAGTTGCCATCACTGTGTGTGTGTGTGTGTGTGTGTGTGTGTGCGTGTGTGTGTACATTGTCTGGGTGCAAGCAACAAAACACTACTCTGGCTACATTAAGAAAAATGTGGAAACAAAAGTATATCAGAAGGCTCCAAAAATCAAGTAAGAAGCTAAGAAAATATCAGGCATAGAAATGGGCAGGAACCAGGGGTGTTAAGCAGCCCATGAAGCAGACAGCCCATGAAGCAGAGCCCATGGTCTCTTCACAAAAGAATGAACTCCAATATGTTCTGTCTTTATGTCACTCAAATTGACATTCAAATTCTGGGGAGAAAAGTCTCATGAACCTAGCTTAGTCCCATGGTTAGAAGGGCTGAGACACTTGAGTAAAAACTACGCCAAGCTGTATACAGTGAGAAGACAAGTAATCCCCCCCTCCACCTTCAAAATTTGGGATCCTATTACTAAAACAATGAATGTCAGGTCATTTTAAAATGATAAACATCGGGTATCCTGGGGAGTTCAGGTGGTTGAGAATCCAACTCTTGATTTCAGCTTAGGTCATGATCTCACAGTTCTTGAGACTGAGACCCACGCTGAGCTCTGTGTTGTCAGTTCAGAGCCTGTTTAGGATTCTCTCATCTCTCTCTACCCCTCCCCCACTCATGTGCTCATTTGTGCATGTGCATTCTCTCTCTCTCTCTCTTAAAAAATAAATAAATATGGGACACCTGGGTGGCTCAGTTGGTCAAGCCTCCAACTCTTGGTTTTGGCCCAGGTCATGATCTTATGGTTCATGAGTTTGAACCCTTCATGGGGCTCTGCGCTGACAGTGCAGAGCCTGCTTGGGATGTGCTCTCTTCCTCTCTCCCAGCCCCTCGCCTGCTCGCTCTCTCTCTCTCTCCTTCTCAAATAAATAAATAGAAAATAACAAACATCCACTGTAACCACTAGAGTCTGAATCGTCCCTATCCCCAAAATGGTGGTTGGCCTAGCAATGAACACAAAATTCAAGTTGGATCAACCAGAGTCCTTCACAGAGACTTGATATATACATATAAATATATAAATATATAATATATATTCATATGTATATATACATGCACATATATTAAGCCTACTTCCTTTGGGGCTGTTATTCTAAATGATGCCAAGTATAGAACAGTCTCAACCTCCTAACTTCTCCTACCACGTGGAAAGACTTTCTACAGTAAGGAGGACAGAACATGGAAGGAAATAAAAAGATACTAAGTAAAGGAGACCAGAAGAAACTGAAAAATATCTTATATCACATGAGTTTCTGACATTGATTTGACCATAGACTTACCAGCTCTTTATAATTCCCATTTGGTAGTCAGTGGAGGGGGTGTGAGGATAAAAGTACATTGAGCTGAATTTCTGCCACCTAATCCCATAAGAAATCTGGCTAACAAACCACTTTATAAAATAGCTATTCCCAAACACTGATTTCAGGCATCCTATCTACTTCCAGCCTTCCTGTTTTTATAGATGTTCTTACTAAGTTATAACGGGAAAATTAAAAAAAAAAAAAGTTTCATGTGAAACCTTCTTCAACTTTTTGAACTGTCCTAATTCTATCATGTGCTCAAACCTAGTCTATCCATTATGATTCTTCTCCTCTTTGGTACAACCTTAAGGGGAAACCTGCCAACCTCCTTTCCCAAACTAATGTTCAACTTCTTGCATTCATTTCTTCAATAAACATGCGTTGTGCGTTTTTACTATGCACCAGACAGTGAGTTTGGCTCTAGAGATAGGAGAATTAAGACCAGTCCCTACTCTCAAGAAATTCACAGCCTAGTAAAGAATGCACACATAGAAACAGGCAATTGATTATTTGTGTTAAATGAGGTGATAAAGACATGCAAAATTCATTTGGGAAACAAAGACAGTTCTCTAAGCAAGCATGCAAGGGAAGAAAGAAGTAAGGAAGGAAGGAAATGCCTGATAGAAGAGAGACATGTTAAATGTAGGAGGTAAGCAATTAGGAGAAAAATATTCCCAACACAGAAACCCAGTCTAGAGGACATAGAGGCAAGTAGCAGCATAGCGTATACCGTGAACCATAGTCCCAAATGAGTGACAGAGTAAAGTTGAATCAGAGGACCAAGAAATGAGACCCTATATGGTCATTGTAATGAGTAGAACTGAAGGCCTGGCATGTGAAGGGGCGTTATTGGAGGATTTGAATAAAAACATGACATGATAAAATTTATGTTTTACAGGATCACTCTGGGTGCTCTGTGAAGAAAGGCTATAGAGGGGTGAGGGCTAAAGCAGAGAAATCAATTAGGAGGACTTTTCTGGAATCCACTGGAGAAACAATGTTGCTTGCATAGCATTGAATACAATGAGACACATTTTGAAGAAAGAGCTAACAAGTTGGGTTAATGGATTAGAGATGTAATGGAGAAGAAAGTAGAATGACACCAACATTTTTGGCCTGAGCAGTGGGGGAAATGGAGATGAAACTTATTGGGCTGGAAAAGACAGGGAGAGAAACAGTTTCTGAAAGAAAACAAAGACATCACTATGAGCACAGTATGATAAAGATAAAAATTAGACATTCGCAGAGAGATAATTACATAGGCAGTTGGACACAGAAGTCTGGATTAAGAGGAGTGGTCAGAATTGAAGATATAAATTTAGAATGCATTAGCATACATACATCATTTCAAGGTATTTAGCTATGTGAGATCATGCATGGAATGAGTATAAATAGAAAAGAGTTCTCAGGACATGAAAGTGCTTCAACTTTCAGAGGTTGGAAAGGAGGATCTGGCAAAGGAAATTGAAAAGAAAGAGCTGCCAATGAGATGCAAGGAGTATCAGAAAGAAATATGTGAGACTATGTTTGTAGGAAGAGGGAGTAATCAAATGCTGCTGAACGCTTGATTTTCAAATTTAGGGTTGAAAAACGTTTTCAGAAATTCCATTCTATCGTTACCCTTTGTCCCTCTGGCCTTAACCCTTACTTGTCTCCAGTGGAGCCCTGCCCTCAGACAAAAACTGGTCCCTCCTGGCAACTAAGAAAGTAGCCCTTTTCAGCTTTAGCAACTCTTCCTAAAGATAGGGTAACTAAATCACCTTTAATATGTATCAGGGGGCAATAGTTTAATACTGCAAGAGATAGCAGAAGCAAAGAAAAACAGTCTCGAAAAGCCATTACCTTGGACATAAAATTATAAGTTGTTTAAATCGGGTGAAAAATTTTGCAATCGTTTATGCTTTTCTAATTTTCTTGCCACTACAACTCACGGCAGCAGCATTTCACGTAGCTCAGGGACTACTCCAATTTACAAGCTTCAGTTCTCCCCTTTTTGAAAGTAATTCTGATTGATAGTATTAGTATTATAATATTGCATCAGAAAAGCTATCAAATATTCATTTTTAAGTATTTGTATCTCCAATTTTCATTACGTGGAATGACAATAGAGACTGCCTAGGACAATACTGGCAATTTTATGAATAAATTCCAACATTGATCTAAAGTTGTGTTGGTTTAACTTTGGACGCCGGTCATCATGTCAGTTAAACAAGTGGTTTTTGGTCCCTGGACCAGAAGCAGCAGCGAGTGTCGCCTGGGACACTGTTACAAATGCAAATTTTCAGGCCCCAACTCAGATCTACTGAACCATACACTCTGGGTAAAGGCCAGCAACTGCTGTTTTTAACAAGCTCCCCAGTTGATTGCAAGGTACAGAGAAGTCTGAGAAGCACTGAGTTACAGACAGGAAGGGGGAGGGCAAGGGACCCAGAAGAGGAGATCTAGAAGAAAGGAGTGAGAGGAAGAGAGGAAGGAGAGAAGGAAGAAAAGGGGAGGAAGGAACAACAGAGAGAAGGAAAGTGAGGGAGAGGCAGGAGAAGAAGCCAGAAAAATGGCAAGAAAGGGGGAATACTAAAGAAAGTCATAGGTATCCTAAGATGGTAATAAGAAATTAGATGTCTACCAGTTAGAAGTACATAATAATTACCTCATTGGACTGTGGTAAGAACTGAGAAAATCAAAGTAAAACACTTTTCCAGGTGTTGTGGCACCTAGTATTGGTAACGTCTCTATAAAATGGCCACAAAACAACGCGGTATGAAATTTGCTCAACACAGCCACGTTCATAATCTTCATTTTTCTTCATCATTAATAACTATTCCCACATATCTCTCCAAGGCAATTACTTCCTAAGAGTCCTGTTCCCCATCTAATTACCTCTTGGCTTACTTTAACTCTGCTTTCATTCTAGATGTTTCATGACTTCCTTGAACCCTCCTTTACTGCCTATATACTAACTCATCCAGCTGACTTCCAGCTACTAGAAAAAGTTGAAAAGGCCCAGTGAGGAGCAGTGAGACTTGACTGCCAAGGTGTAAGGTTCAGCAGTGAGACACAATCTGGGCAAAGAATGATAGAGGAGATCGATATTTGTTCAAACTGAGACAGGAACACTTTCCGTTTCAAAGACAGAGCCAGAGAAAAGAGGAGCCAAATTGTTTTTTAGTATCGTTTGACTTCCTTATGGAGACTTGAAGATTTCCTGGAGTTTTATTACCAACAGAAAACACCTGAGAGGCCAACTAATTCCAAAGATTCAGCTCTTCTTCGTTGTTTAATAAAAACCATAAAATCCAGCTGGCTAGGAAATTTAAAGATAAAGAAACAACTAATTAAACTTAATTGGGTCAGTCTGGGCAGGCTGATTACCCTGCTTGGCCTCAGGAGAATCTGATCTTGGAATCACTAAGCGCAACTTGGCAAAGGAAAGCCTGAAGTCAAGACAGGTGCTATATTTTTGTCTGACTGGAGATGTAATTTTTAGTGAGAAATACGAAAAAGAGGTTAAAAAAGGAAACAGTATATTGGGGTATGGCACAATCAGCCACAAACAAGTCGTTCCAGACCGATTCTATTTTCTCAGAGTGGAGCAGAGGGAATTATTATAATAATAAGACAACAGGCTTATTTTATAGGAGGCCCTGGCTTTCCTTTACCTGAATTAACCAAATGTATTTTATCAGGTTTTCTTTGCAAGTTCTTTCGTGCGACCCAGAAGAGAAATTGAAGAGAGCTATCTGTGTGCAATGAATTGAGCACATGGATGAGGGCCCAGTTTGTTTGAGGAACCCAGACCACAATGTACCACGGAGAAGAGTGTTGATTCCTAGGATCTGAGGGCAGTTTTATTCCACCAGCTTATATAAGATAATCATTTATTCTGAAACCCTTTATTTGAATGTAGTAATAGTTAATCTGGCTAATATCAGTCTTGATTACATCAAGATAAAAATGGTTTTGCACATAGAAATTACTTTTGCTTCTAGGAAATGACTTTAGAAGTTCAGTCCTACATTTTACCTTATAATAGAACTCAAAGAATTAATTGACTTTCTTTAAGGATATATAAAGATCCCATGCTTCTCAAAGTGAACTGTGGAACATCTGCATTTAATTCATTAGAACCATGGGTTAAAAATACAGGTTTTTAAGCCCTAACCCCGGCTACTAAATCAGAATCTCTGGTAGTAGGTCCAGAGAAAATGTATTATTAAAAAAAAAAAAAAGTTTCCTGGATGGCTCTTAATAACTCTAAAACATGAGAAATTCGTTTCTGGTGTCGTGTTGGGTGGCATTGTAGTTAAGAGTTTGAATTCCAGCTCCATCATGCCAAATGATGATGGGACTCATCTTAAGCAAGGCATGTTACCTTTTTGTGTGCCTTGTTACTAAAATGAAGATATGTTCAAGAGTACCTGTCCCAAAATGTTGTTGCAAAGATTAATACACGGAAAGTGTTTAGTATGCTACCTAGCTAAGTAAATCTGGGCTCCAACTGTTATTAGCAGTAGCTTTACCTACATAAAGATAGATAGTCATTAAAAAAAGTGGAGTCTCAATGGAATCCAGGTGGTGACCCTGTTATACTACTGCATTTTTTGCAATTCTTGCAACATGCTGAATATTCTTCATTAAAGGCTAATTTTTAAAGTTTTTCAAACTTTTTTTTTGTCTTTTAACACTGTCAATCTCTTGCAAGAAAGAGACTAAATATTCAGACAAGGAAATTTTCTGTTGCACAAGGATGAAACAAGAAACCTAAACTTTATGAAGTCCTCCCATGTGGCAGCAATGTCCACATATGACTGTAGGCAGAATTAGTTATAAACTTATGACCTTCAATGACCCAACATAATGGCTGATGACCTAGAGGGAAAAACAAACAAACAAACAATTCTCAGACACTAGCCACAACTGTCAAAAATTGATTAAATTAGTTATGTATATCGTGAAATATGGTTCTCATCACTCTAGGACATGTAGAGTAAATTTTTCACTAAGAAATAAAAATATAGGAAGATAATGAGTTTCATATCATGCAAAGGCCACATCCAAACTGTGCTTCATCAACCATAGTTTTTATGCTATTCCTACAGATTGACATGCATGATCTCATTTAATTTAATTCTCAGAAAACTGTGCAAAGAAGATATCATTCCTTTTCACATGGAAAGAAAATAAGGTTAGCAAGATTAAGTAACTTACCCATGGTGACACTCTGCATTCAACAGGTGGCTGGCTGTTTCTGGCTCCAGAGTCCTGCCCTTTATCACTGAGTAATAGTTACAAAAGAGCCTTCTGAGTGCCCAGTACTGAACTAGCAGCTGAGGACATATTGCCCTCATGGAGCTTTCGGTCTAGTAGAGAAGGTAAAAAATTAGGGCACCTGGATGGCTCAGTTGGTTAAGCATCCGACTGCAACTCAGATCATGATCTCATGGTTCATGAGTTCTAGCCCTGCATCAGTCCCTAGGCTGACAGCTCAGAGCCTGGATCCTCTTCCGGATTCTGTGTCTCCCTCTCTCTCTGCTCCTCCCCTGTTCTTACTCTGTCTCTCTCTCTCTCAAAAATAAATTTAAAAAAAAAGAAGAAGAAGGAATAGGAGAAGGCAAAAAACAAATACATCCTGATCAGCAATATAAGTGTGATGGCCCATGGGACCTATAAGAAGTTCTAAGAGCATGTAAGAGGGAGATTTTACTCCGAGGATGAGGAAAGGCCTCCTCAAGAAAGGGGCATTTAATCTGAGAAGAACAATGAGTAGGATCCATAAGGAAAGGGAGACTACTTGTAGTGAAGGGGGCAGCAGGCATGAAAAATTTGAAGCAAGGATGAGTCAGATACTTTGAAAGAAAATGATACCCGGGAAGGCTGGAGCACCTCAAGTGAGGGCCAAGGAAGAAATAATGGGAAGGCTTAGAGGTCATGTAAGGTTTGGGGAATTTATCCTAAAAGCTAAAAACAAACAAATAAATGGAAGAAATTAAGCAGATGAAAGAAAGGAGCAGATTTTCTGACTTGAAAGGCTCTCCACATCAATGACTGGCACAGACATACGAAAAGACTAGGTGCAGTTAGCAGTTTGCAGCCTCTACTCAACATGCTTTTGAACAGTAGATCTGTAGCTCTCTGCAAGCTGTACTCTCGCCAATTCAACTAATGCACCACAAATACAATAAGTACTATAAACACTCTGCAATTTCTACTAAACTATAGCTCCAGGCATCACCTCTTATCTTGATCTCAAGATGTACATCAGCTGTTCCTCTTGGCTTATTGTCTGCAGCTGCGTAACAACAACACCTCAAGCACCCATTTAGAGTCCATTTTATCGTTAACTTCTGCTTACTTAGGAAGACGGTCATTAATCAGCTTCTGGAAATCAAAGCCAACCACAGCCCCGATGCTGTCATCCACTTTCAGTCCAGTGAGTACCAGAACCACAAGGAAAGACAGAGAAATAGCCTTTCTGTGTCATGTTGATAAGTCACTGGCTGCCTTAATAGATTTTAGTCGGAGTCACTGCTGACTATAGAACGCCACTCATCATGTTAATCTTGAGTAATGCAGTAATGCGGTAGTCTTGAATGTTCCTCACACCTTCCAAACTTTCTTAACACTTCATTAACTGATCCACTGGAGATTAAAAATAGGTGTGTGAATAAACAGCTGAGCTGATTTTATTTCCCTTTTTGATTTGCTATGGAACTATAAACAAGATTACAAAGTCTGCCCTTTTGTTCCCTTGCTGTTCCTGTTCTTTATCTCATGTATGCATCTGTCCCCTAAATCTTCCCCTGGGCTAACCCCGCCCTGCTTCTGCACACCTTCCCTATCCCTAAATTCTTCCTCTACTTTTTAAAGATTTAGTTTAGAACCAAAAGTTTCCAAGGATGTACCCTACTCTTTGAAGGCTGAAGCCACAGAATATAAAGTAGAAATGGAAAATAAATAATGTATATTGTAATTTGATGTTGTGATTCCCATCAGAGCCTACAAATACATAAAGGTTAGGACACTGCCCTGAGAGAAGAGATTCCGTGCCAGGGAGGTCTGGAAGGAAGATGTTCAGCAGGCTCTTCTTCGTGAACTGATTGTTTAACTAGTAACCTACCACAGACTATTCTAAAATTAAGTGAAAACTGTGTGTACTGGCATTCTTTGGAAATATTCCTGGTATGGAGAGATTTGGTGGACACACCCTAAAGTGACCCTGATGAGTCATGCCCTTGTATAACTTCCTCCTCTTACAGGTGGGTGGAAACTGCTAGGGCTTCTACATGATAGATGATGGCAAAAGTGATAAGGTGTAATGCCTTTGATTAAGTTACTTTACATAGTAAAGGTGATGGATTGTCACTCCCATGAATATGTTACATTATATAAGATTTTGACTTAGAAGACTGGAGAGAGAAATTCTCATACTTCATGCCATGAAGTCAGCAGACATATTGTGAGAGGGTAGGTGCCCATAGAAGGAACTGATGGAGACCGTTAGCTGAGTGGAGACCCCAGGCAACAGTGAGCAATAAAAAGACGCCCTCAGTTCCTCAGCTACAAGGAGGTGAACTCTAAACAACTGGAGGGATCTTAGAAGCAGAACTTTCCTTAGTCAAGACCCTGATGAAAAGATAGTCTGGCTAATACCTTGATTGCAGGTGGTTTGAGACCCTGGGAAGAAACCCCAGCTAATATGTGTCTGTACTCCTGCCCTACAGAAACTGTGAGATAATAAATAGCTGGTTAATTTTTTTGTTTTCCTTTTCCTTCAATACTTTAGTACCATTACATTATCGTCTGCAACCATGTTTCTGTTACCAACAAAGTGTAGCATAAAACTGACTTGGGGCCCTTTGTAGGTGATTTGCTCTTACTCTTTTTGTAGTTGCTAGAATTTTCTTTTTGACTTCACCAAACTGACATATGTACAAGTTACACATTCTTCTCAAGAGGGTATGGATAGAGATACATCTGAAATAGGAACATGAGGCGCTCCGTTGACCCTATCATTAGTGAAACAACCATAACTGGTGAAAATTACAGAAAAACTTAGTCTCTGGATATTGTCCTATGGGCATACAGCAAATGGAGAAATGTGTGAGAAAATATATGCGGTCTTCATAAGAGCAGCGAGTCTGTGCCATTTTGAGACTTTATTTGCCCTTTTGCCCCATCTCACTGTGATCATAACTCTACTCTAGGCAGGGGCAGCCAAGCACACAGGGATTTTTTCCCCAGATCCCCATCAAGGGGCACACTATCTCTCCTGGCAGGGCAAACCACCAGTACTTGAAAGGGCGGGCCTACGCCGGCCAACTCCATCTTGTTCTGTGTCCTTTACCTTGACCACGCCTCCTCCCCTTGAGTAACCTCCCGCTCACCTGCCTAACAGGACTCTGACCCTTCCCCAGCCAGTCCTCTGAGGCCACAGCCATTACCTCACCAACTGCCCCTAGGCCCCAATAAAACCTTTGTCCTTTTGAAACTTGCTTTCTCTCCTGGTATCTCACCGCTGTGTCGGTGCAGGTAGGGGATTGAGCTTGAGCTAGCTCGAATAAAGGCTCTTTTGCTTTTACATCGGACTCGGCTCCCTGGCGGTCTTTGGGGATCACGAATTCTGGGCATAACAGTACTCATCCTACAGCTCAGTGTTGCAGAAGCTCTATTCCATGCAAGAGTGGCTGAGCAGTCGGGGGGGTGTCTCTTCTCCAACCACTGCTCACTCAAGTCATGGAGCCCCTAGTCCAGGGGTTCCTGATTGCCTTGATTCTGCTCACCTACAGGTGGGATAGAGTTTCCATGCCTGAAGAGGCAAGCCAGGATCAAAAGTTAATGTCCCACTTATAAAGGGATGTCCCTTCTAGAGAAGTGAGTCATTTTCTCTACCCCAAAGTCTAGAGCCGTGGTACAGAGGTTTTGGTCCCAAGCATTTAAAAGAAAGCTGACAACTCCAATGAGCTAAACCAAAGACCAGGTAGAAGTTTAACAAGAAAGAAGCAGGGAGACAAGAAGATTCCTTTTGGGGTCAGGACAAACTTCAAAGGCTGGCTTCAAAGACTACCCTTGCAGAGACTGGAGTTTAATTGGATTAGACTGGAGCAATTTATGCCCCAGGACATTGTTGAAAACAATAGAACAATCAGCCAGCAATTAGAGGAAGCTGGCATCAGAGGCAAACAGTTTAAGGGAGATCAGAGTAAAAGACAAAGAGAGCCCTGCTAAAGCCACTGTCATCCCAGGGTGACTATGTGCAATGCCAAAGGCAGTGTTCTCTGAGGCAAGATGCTGTGAGGGACACAGATTTCACTGAGGTAATCCAGCCAAGCAACTAAAAATATAAACAAACACCAGCAACCACAGTGAGCCCTGGAGGGGGCACATCAGTATCCACAGTTAGAACCCACAGAGAAAGCTGGTGGAAATGCAAAATGGTATAGCCACTTTGAAAAATGTATATATATACATGTATACATTCCTCTTCTGCCCCCAAAAATACATGTCTCCACACAAAAATGTATAAACAAATGTTCATAGCATTATTCATAAAAACTAAAAGAGTGGAAATAACCCAAATTGTTAGAGTAGTTGCCTACCTGGTAACACTCCATAGGAAGCCAGATCAGATCAGATAGGCCTGAGATGGTGGGTGCCATGATCAGGAACCCCTGACCAAATAAGGAAGAAAAAACACAGAAACTCTGCCTCTTGGGCCCAAGTAATGAATAGTCCACCCTCCTAGATAACAACTGCTGAGAAAAAGATAGAAACTGGAACCCCAGGGACTCAGCTTTCTCTCTCTCTTGAGCTCCCCCACTCTCACATCTCAAGAGGTTACTTGTTCTTTAATAAACCTCCCCCCTTGTGTCACTCAGCTGCTGTGTTGTGTGCCAGTCCTTGAATTCCTTCTGAAGATGAGACTGAGAACCTTCAGCAAGCCCCTTGGGATGGTCTGGTTTGAGGGCCCAGGGTCTCCCCAGTTCCCCCGACAACAAAATATCCATCAATGATAAGTGGATAAATAAAATGTGGTATATTCATATGATGGAATATTACTTGTCAATGAGAAAGGAATGAAAAACTGATATAGACTAGAACACGAATGAGCTTTGAAAACATGCTAGTGAAATAAGATCGTCACAAAAGACCACCTTTTGCCCCAAAAAACAAAAAGCAGCGGTTGCCTAAAGCTGGGGATATTGGGAAGAAATGGGACATGAAGGCTAATAGTTGTGGGGGCTTTTTTTGAGGTCATTAAAATGTTCAAAAATTGATTGTGGTAATGGTTGCATTACTCTTGAACATACTAAAGACAATAGTGTTGTACACTTTATTTTTTTATTTAATTAAAAAAAATTTTTTTAATGTTTATCTATCCTTGAGAGAAAGACATACAGAGTGCAAGCAGGGGAGGGGGAGAGAGAGAGGGAGACACAGAATCTGAAGCAGGTTCCAGGCTCCAGGCTATGCGCACAGGGCCCGATGGGGGACTCAAACTCACAAACGGTGAGATCATTACCTGAGCCAAAGTCGGATGCTCAACCTACTGAGCCATCCAGGTGCCCCTTTATTTAATTTTTTAACTGTTTATTTACTTAGAGAGCACACGTACACGCACATGCAGAGGACGGACAGAGAGAGAATCCCAAGCAGGTCCCACACTGTCAGCACAGGGCCCAACTCGGAACTAGATCTCACAAACCGTAAGAACAAGACCTGAGCCAAAATCAAGAGTCGGACACTCAACCAACTGAGTCACCCAGGCGCCCTGAGTTGTGCGCTTTAAATGGGTGAATGGTATGGTAGGTAAATTATATCTCAATATCAATATAACTATTTTTTGAAAACTGGCATTTACCTTCCTCACTGAACTAATACTGTGTTTACACGACAGATTTTATCTAAAGTTTTGTGTTTACACAAGAATTTTTAGAACCTTCCTTTAGTTGTGTGGTGGAGGAAAAGGAGAATTTTTAATTAGTTGATGTCTGCAGATTTTTTTTCCAATAATAAAGTCTATTTTGCTATAAATGAACACACCGCCAGGAACTGAGAGGTTTAATATCGCTCAGTAATATGGGGTTTGTCTCCAAAGATTCTGAAGCTTAGTAAATAGAATACATATTGTCCCTTCTGTTCCCAAATCAATGGTTTAATTCATTTTTATTAGTGATTCTATTCAGGCATACAACGTGCTTCTATACAGTGGTTTTAGTTCACGAGAGCCAACCTTTAAAATTAGGCTTATTCACCGCTCAAAAACACCATACCTGCAACTTTAACTCACCACACCACATCTATGCTTTTAAAGAAGCAGAGTGTAGTCATTTACATTTAAGAGATGGGAATGTATCTCTTGGTACTGAAACATAACTCTTTATTAAAGCAGCTAAATATAAGTAATATTACTCAATAAAACATAATTATTTTAGAGAAAGATTTCTTTCAGAAATAAAGACCTAGAATATATTTCCTAATAATGACTTTAAAGGAAAAAGAAAAAAAAGAAAAAGAAGAAAACAACGAAAACCTCAGACATTTACCTTTTAACACGCATACACATAAGAGGGTTTGGTTAAAAATCTCTCCAGAAGTTTATTCTCAACCACCCTCAGCATTTGAATGTCCAAAAGTCTGTTAATTTCTCTATCAAAGCCACAGACCATTAATCAGAGTGTCCACATTAATTAGGAAAAAAATGGTCTGCATTTGTAACCTACTTGTGTTTAGAACTCTTACATCCTTCCCTGTACAGAGCAGAAGAGAGAATCCTCTAGAACTTTTCTTACATCTCCCACATGGTTATGGTCACCCCGACAGCATCCTTTCACAGGGAACAGGACTGTATTTTCTCTTACTCTTTTTAACTTCTCCTTCAGCAGTTATCTGACTCCTAAACTGGAGCTAGATATAACTTAATTGACATGTATCTAAATATTTAAATTTTGAAAATAACTTAAGGTAGCTCCCATTAAAAAAAAAAAAAAAAAGAAACATTGTAGAGATGCCTGGGTGTCTCAGTCAGAGAAGCATCCAGCTTAGGCTCAGGCCATGATCTCATGGTTCAAGGGTTCCAACCTCACAAGGGGCTCGGTGCTAACAGCTCGGAGCCCGGAGCCTGCTTCAGATTCTGTGTCTCCCTCTCTCTCTGTCCCTCCCACCACTTACACTCTGTACCTCTCTCTCTCTCTCTCTCTCCTCAAAATAAATAAACATTAAAAGATTTTTTTGATTGTAAAAATTATTCTAAAGCACTGATATTCTCTAAATGACCATAATATTGTGAGAACTTAAACAAGACTTTTACATAGAAATAGTGCTTGTCAAGTTATATTTTTAACCCAGACATTAGTAAGAAGCCTGCATTTAGCCAACCACATCCAATTCAGGAATCAGGGCTTCTCCTAGCTCCTGGCAGCAGCAGTAAATTGATGGAAAGAATGGATCATTAAATTTTGGTAATTAGTGGGATATTATTCCGTCTATCAAATTTGAAGTGTAATTGATTAATCCCTTAACTTTGAGATATGTCACATCAATTTATTTTGCTTGTCTCAATAGCAATCTTGCCATGTTCTTAACACAGTTATTCCAAAATTGTAGATCAAGCAATCAATACATATTTACAGGTGCCAAAGGGTGTGAGTTCCTATGCTAGACTTTATGGAGGCTCTAAGGATAGATGAATTCTTTTTTGTCATCAAGGTACCTAACTATTAGATAATCGGGAACTAAATACATAAAAGATTTTTTTTTAATCAAAAGAGAGAGAGAATAAAATGTAGTAAGTAAGCTAAATGAGTGGTTTGAATCTCCTTAAAACAATGACCATTATTTCAAGCTCCTGGGTGGCTCAGGTAGCTAAGCATCTGACTTTGGCTCAAGTCATGATCTCACAGTTTATGAGTTCAAAGTCCGCCTGGGGGTCTGCACTAGTGGTGTGGAGCGTGCTTGGGATTCTCTCTCCCTCTCTATCCCTTCCCCCACTTGTGTTCTCTCTCTCTCTCAAAATAAATAAATACATTTAAAATAAATAAAAAATAAAAATAAGAGTAATGAAAAAAAAATTACCACCATTAGATTGGTGGTCAGATTGTCACACACTGGGTTTATTACTCATAGTGCTCACATTGGCTGCCCAACGCCTTCATTATACTTGGTGGTGGAAATAGGAATATTCTTATTTTCCTCAAAGATGAAAATTACAAAACAGCCTAATTTCTAATGACAAAGGTAGTTTTGTTTTGACTTGCCGCTATAAAATATTGGCCTTTAAATTATTCCTGTAAATATTTCTTAAAGCCGTTTGATAATCAAATCATTAGTTTCTGCATTTGGCTGTCGTTTTTATTAGTGAATATTCTAACAACTATGCTACAGACACATTTTTTTCTTAAAAAAAATTCAATCTGCTAAACCAACTAATCTATATATTGTAGAGCGGCCAATGTTTCACATACCTGGGAAGTAAAACAGCGACAATTTGGAAGTTAAAAATAAATATTAGGCAAAGCATTTACCATATTTTCACAGCTCGGTTATTTTCATTTTCGTTGCTCTTTTAAAAACAGGAAACTTTTCATACCAGATTATATAATTAATGATGGATGTGTGACCTTGTGTACATTTTAGTCCACTGTGATCGCTGGCTACATAAATAATTTATGTCAAGGAAACTGCTCCTATGCAGGAAAAGGAAGCACTGACCTGGAGCTCCTTTATCAGTTTCATCTCCAGTAGGTGTCATATCATAATCCCTTCTTCCATCTCCTTTTAAATTTGATTAAACAAAGAGCAAATATGTTACTGCCGTGCAAGAGTGACACTCATTAATCACGATACAATTTACAATTATGGGCTACATTTGTTTATTATACTAAAATAATAGATGCCATATGAGTAACTAATCTGATAATAATATTCTATTAAAAGAATTCAACGTTGCATTATAAATCTAAACTACAAAGATAGTTCAAAGTGATTGGAGAGTTATTTTTGTTCCAAAATAGAAGATGTAGTATGTCACCTATTGTCATAAGGTGGTCCATCGGAAATAAATAAGGCACCAATTCCATTGTGAAGATACCTGGAGGTAAACACAGAAAAGAAATCTTTCTTTTTATCCTATAGCATTTTAATTTCTGTTATGAAAGCTGTCGTGTAAAGAGTACGTGAGGGCTTAGGGTTAGTAAAGCAATATTTTTTATGATATGTGCACAAAGATAAGAGTAACTACAAATGCCTGACTTCTAACTCATGCTGCTAGTCAGGAATTTGCTCTTTCTCAGGAATTCATGTTTCTTGGAGATAACAAGATGCCCTGGGGAAAAGGAGCCCTGGGAAGAAAAGGGGAGTAGCCATTACTGGCAATGTACAAAGTGCTGTAGTCTATTAACATTTCCTGTTCTCTGGGAGCCTGTCTCTGACAGTTCCCAAAACTCAGCACTAACACAAAGACTTAAGCAGGTGGATGGTGGGAGGTGGGTGATACAAACATTGTTGCATTCTGGAAATGATACAAGCTTGCAATCAGACATATCTGGGTTCCAATCATGACTCTGCCACTTACTATCTATTTGGCCCTGGGTAGATGACAGTCTCTTAAGTTTCAACTTCCTCATATGTAAAATAAATAGAGTATTATCTACCATCAAGATAAAATGATATATTGCCCATCATCATCTCGTAAATCATAGGTGTCTGATTAATTAAGCTACTACTTGGTTAAAATAGTTAAGGTCTACCACTTGGCAGGTGCTGTGCTGGGAGGTAGTGGTGAATAAGGCAGAAAGACTTATAGGCACTGACTGTTCTAGTTTGTTCAGGTTTTAGCAAAGAAAGTCCCGCATCCCAGAAACTCCTAGGCCGCAGGTAAGCCAGAACATTCCAGAACATTCAATCTAACAGACCATATCAAGATGTCAGTGAGGATATGGCCATAGAATGAAACTGTGGTTTCAGAGAGTAGCAAAAGGGAGAGCAGAATCATCAGCCCTCATCCTGTTGAAGTGAGCATGAGAATTACTTGGTGAGAAGATCGAGAATTGGCTACAAACAGGGGGTGCTGGGGCATCAGGTGAGTAAACAGCTGACAGGTAGAGCCAAACAGGGATTCTTGAAGCTCTGACCTGTTCTTGAGGAAACCTTCCATAGCCTGTGACCTATAGGCAAACATCCAAGGGTGAAAAGAGGTAAAAAAAAGAAGCCAAGCAAGTGTGTAGGTAACCATACTACTTGGGGAGGAACCAAAGCATAAAACATTTTGCTAGAAGGGATCTGTGGACAAAACCTAACTGGACCACAGACTTGAAGCATCATATAGTCTTGGATAACACCACCCTAGTCCCTCCATCTAGTAATGAAGAAACTAAAGCTCCAGACATTAACTTCAGCCTCACATTCTTGAGCCACTGCTTCCAATAAATGCCTCCATTTTCCTTCCTTGCCTGCACTTTTATCCCAATACTGCTCCAAGCTTTCTGCCTCCAGGGCTTCCTCCCATGTCTGCCCTGCCAACTGAGCCTTCCTATAGCCTCCATATCCTATTAGTTTTATTGGGAACTCCCATCAGATTCTATCTACTTCATCAGCATTTCTCTTGTTTATCTTCTCTCCATTTTCTTATTGATGTTTAGCTTACACTGGCATTACTATTCTTAAATATCACGGCAGTCTTCAGTCTCTCTGCCCTTTCACCCCTCGCTAACATAGCCACCGAAGCTGGCAAAGCTGACAGAGTCGGGAAACTTCTAAAATGAACATCTGATCTGATCATGTCTGTCCCTTGCTTTAAAATCATTCACTTTGAGATATTTTCTAATTTCCCCTTTGATTTCTTCTTTGATCCAATGAGCATTCAAGAGTGTGTTGTTTAAATGGCACATATTTGGGGCACCTGGCTAGCTCAGTCAGTAGAGCATTTGACTCTTAATCTTTAGGTCATGAGTTTGGGCCCTATGTTGAGCACAGAGCCTAACTTCAAAAAAAAAAAAAAATTAATTCAGGGGCACCTGGGTAGCTCAGTCAGTTGAGTGTTGAACTCTTGGTTATAGCTCAGGTCATGAAGCCAAGGTCGTGAGATTGAGTGTGAGATCGTGTGTTAGTAAATGTTTTGGGTTAATGTCCATAGAAATCATTCAACTGTCCCCCAAGATGTTCAGGATGAAGACTGAAATTCTTAGTTTGGTTTACAAGCCAAACTATTATGGCCTATTTTCCCATGCTAGTTCCATGTTCCACAACGTATGCCCTCTGGAGCACTGTTTCTGTGCACTGAAAGTGTTGTATTAAAACAAGAATTTCTTTGGTACGGTAAGTTTAGTATTAAATCAAGTTCAACACTATGGGATTTCTAAAATTATAATACGATCATATCTTTAATGAATCTCTGGAAGAAGAATATAACTTATTTTGTTTCTCCAAATCAACTGAATCTAAAAACTTTTTTTTTTTTTTTTTTTTGTAATTCTGCTAGCAGAACTAATGTTCCTCAAAAGATATTTTGGAAAGCATTATTCTAGCCTCACCTCCTACTATCCCCTACCTGTAGTAGCCTTTACCCAATGCATATGGAACTTCTGGAACTCATCACACTCTTAACACACTCTCATCTTTGCATGTGATCTTTCCTCTTCCTGAAATGTTCTGCTTTCACTCTTTCTCCTAGCTAATTTATATGGTACTTTTAAGATTAAGTTCAAATGTGCCTTCTTACCTCCCTTCGTATGGTTTAGAGGACCTTCCCCAAACTCCCAGGGCATCCAATTCATTTCAGTTAGCACTTTGTATTTTCCCAAAGAGAGAGGACCTCTTAGTTACCTTGGTTCCTTCAGTGGTTAGTATAGTATCTGACATATACTAGATGTTTGCCAATTGTTGCATAAATGGGATGTTGAAGTTGATAGAGAAAGAATCATTGAACCAAGATTTGATGGAGGAAATTGGACCAGTAGTATAGCAACTGCCTGTCTGCACAGTGAATAAGAAACAAAGCTGTCTCTGTGGAGTGCTGTAAGTACAGGAAAATGAACTGTGTGACCTCTGGGGTCTTCTACTCGCCTTTGGAGTCTGTGAAGTTCTGGGAGAATAATACATACCTCTATGAGTTTGATCTAGCCCTTTCAAA
The DNA here is from genome assembly GCF_022837055.1 of Prionailurus viverrinus. NCBI lineage: Eukaryota > Metazoa > Chordata > Mammalia > Carnivora > Felidae > Prionailurus > Prionailurus viverrinus. The sequence goes on from NC_062568.1 coordinate 20,968,380, forward strand.
TGGATTTATTATTCTTTATTTAAATAATGTATGACTTACCCTCCCAGCTGAATATCAATAGGAAAAACAAATCTGATCTTAGATTTCCTAATGTCTCCAAGTTAGAATGGAATTCAAATTCAATGAGATTAAAAGAATTTAGATAAAAATTATTAGGGATTTCTCCCCAGACTTTTAACTGTCACTTGCACCCTCTTTTTCGCATCTATTTTGACTTGCCAAATCCTCTTACAGAGATTTTAAATTATCCTTTCTTGACTTGTTTAGTGAAAACACTTGAATTTACAGAGAAAATCTGCATTTATAACCATCTTTTTTTTGCCTGTCAGATTTTTTTCCTTGTTTTTTTATGACTTCTTTTTTTTCACTAATCTACTCTTGCCAGGGATTTTGACAGCTGAAATATGTGATTAGCACCATTTTATATCTCAATGTATGGATTTAAATTTAGTCACAGTGGTTCTAGTTGAAGTTTTGATTTGTCAAAATATTTTGGTTTTAAATGAAAGCTACCCACACATGCCTTTTACAAAAACAATTCTTACACAAAAAGATTTACAGTATTCTTCCTTCTTAGCTATTCTGAACAGGCCACCTAGAGCAGCTGAAACCTACCGGCTTTATTTCATTCTCTGTATTGTGGGTTTGATATACACAGAAAAAAATTTCATGCATACCAATACTTAAGACTCAATAAAACGGTTAACTTGCCTCCTGGAAAACATTGTCCACTAACTTTCCTTCCTCCACTTCCTACTCATGCTTCAACATACTGAAGTATGGCTTACAGTTCACCACCTCAAGAAAAGATTATTTTAAATGTTTTTTAACCTTTGTGACATTCCTCAGTATTGTTTCAGAGATAAGGAAAGATAGTAGTTCAAATACTTTTACAGATAAGAAAAAAGAGAATTTTGGAAAATTGGAACTTGGTCTCTAATCTAAAGAAAAAAAGAAGTTTCCATATATAAATCCCTTAGCTATGTCCTACAAAGGTAGTTTGTTGCTCTTTTCCATGGAGTATTATTACCAGAATAGCAGCAAAACCAGAAATTTCTAAATCTAATTTGTTATAGAAATAGAGTATTATAAAATATATTTCCTTAGAAATGATTTGTTTCTGGTCTAAACACAGATTTATATATGTAAATTTAACATTTGAAGAGTTAACACATTTTAAAAGTTTTGATGTGAATATTAAGAAACAAGCCTCTGAAAATTAAGCTTAGAACATCATGAATTCTTTGAAGGTAAGTCTGTGTTCTATATTTCTTTATCTATTGTGTCTCCCACACAGCCAGGCACATGGTAGTGTTTAAAAAGCACTTTAAATTGAATTTTAAGTAGATAATTACAGTAAATGATTGCATAATCAACAAAAGGCAGATTTTAATTCCTTACTTCAAAATCTACTTGTTGGCCTTTATAATCGTTGGTCCAGGGGTAGATTTTATGTAAGAGAGTAAAGTCACTTTAGATATCATATCTACCACAAGAGTTTCCTCAGTTAAGCCATAAGGGGAATTTTCTCTACAGAGATGAAACTAGCTTCCCTGTGGTCTGGTATTTAGTACATTAGAGAGAGACATCACAGGAATGCTTTGTTCTGGACTGAGATACATGGGTCATACCTTTTATCATTCCTTTTCAAATAGCTTTATTTATTTTTTAAATATAATTTATTGTCAAATTGGCTTCCATACAATACCCAGTGCTCATCCCAACAAGTGCCCTCCTCAATGTCCATCACCCTCAAAATCCATTGTTATGGGGGCGCCTGGTGGTGCAGTCGGTTAAGCGTCCGACTTCAGCCAGGTCACGATCTCGCGGTCCGGGAGTTCGAGCCCCGCGTCAGGCTCTGGGCTGATGGCTCAGAGCCTGGAGCCAGTTTCCGATTCTGTGTCTCCCTCTCTCTCTGCCCCTCCCCTGTTCATGCTCTGTCTCTCTCTGTCCCAAAAATAAATAAACGTTGAAAAAAAAAATTTAAAAAAAAAATCCATTGTTATGAAGCCATCCTCTTAGCAAATGGAATCAACATGTATTTAGTTGCTTATGCCAGAAATATGGAAAACATCCATATCTCTTGCTACTTCACTCACCATATCTAATCAATTAATCTAGTCCTGTTAAATCTGCTATATTTTTTTTGGAATTAAACTTCTCACCATCTCTACAATTACCACTGAGGTACGAGCTATTATCATCGATCACCTGGAATACTTCAATAGCTTCCCCAAAAGCTTCTTCATGTTCTGTCCCCTGTTCCTGCAAAACGTTGCCATACCGCAACAGGAATAATAAGTTAAATCATCTCTTTCCCCTCATCCTCTTGGAAATCACTCCTTACAATAGGAAATAGTACCCCCAAATTTACCTTTACCTTTAATGACATTCACTGACATCTGTAAAACAAAACATGAGGAGAGCTGTCAGATGCAATAAAGGTAAAACAAAGGTGTAAGAATCCACCATGAAATGAAACCTGTGGCTACTTACCCTGGACAAATTTCATTGGGTATTGTCTAAAATATCTCACTAGTCTAAAATAGATGACAAACCCTTAAATTCAAAACCAAATTTGCTTGGAAGCTGATATTGCCTGTTTGCTCTTACAAATATACTCTACACCTTTTCCAATCTGCTCTCTCCTTCAGTCAGACTTTGATGGACTGAATTAACCAGGTGCCTTTGCCTTTAGTTTCCCCATTGGGTATGGCCAATGGGAAACATTTCAGGATATGTTAGGGTGGCAAGAAATTATAGATGGGGTATTTATTCTGCTGGTTCTCTCCATACTGAGCCACAATCTTGTAGTGCTTGCTTCCTTTTCCAAAACACATAGTTCTTGTTGGGAAGCCAGCTTTTACACCTACAGTTTCTATCTATCTATCATCTATCTACTATCTATCTATCTATCATCCATCCATCCATCCATCTATCTCTATTTCTGTGTGTGTGTGTGTGTGTGTGTGTGTGTCTTTCCACATTGGCTTCATTTCATATACCCTCCTGCCTTCGGAAATCCTGGCTCCCTGTTACTGTTAGCCATGTAGTACTTTATCATCTCTTAGTGGTTTCTCTTAATTATGACAATATCCTTGTAAATAAACTCTTTATTGAATTCTCCTGAATAATTGCATTTAAATGGGCCACTTTATTCTTATTGGGATAGTGACTGATGTATATTGTTTAGAACAATATGAAAAGAGTAAATGGAACTGAGGGCTGGACTTTCTCCAGAATAAATTTGGTACCACGGAATGTGAACACACAGACATGCCATCTTTATAGAAAGAAATCTGTGGGTGAGTCTAAGGAGAGTCTGATTTCCAGTCATTTTTGGAAGCTGAAAAGCCAATAGAATATGTAAGAATGGGAGGGCAAATAAAGGCTAAACAACTTACATACAAATTAATCACTGCCAATTCTAATATTACCCAGGCACCACCCCACATAGGCTTGGTGCAAACAGCTGACTCAAATGTGATTTGTCACCTCAATCAAGACTGTATTATAATAATTTTTAAAAGGATACAGACAGAATCATTTAAAAATATTTTTAGAAAAAAGAACAGAAAAAAGCAAATGGCAGGCCAAAAACACAGTAACTGGAAAAAATATTGCCACCAAGCAGATAAAAATCTTGGCCAGGCCTATTGCCATGAATTCAAAATAACCAAGTGAATTAATCAAAAAGTTCAAAGAAAAATGACAAGAACTCAGAAAAGAAAAATGCAGTGAGACAACACAGCAAAATGAAACATAATCTTTCAGAGCTCATAAAAGAAATAAGAAAGAATCACAAAAAATGAAATCCATCAGAGAAGCAACAAAAAGGAGACAACACTGTTAAAACACAGTATATGATATGAAGGAGAAGTTTGGGGAAATAATTAAAATGAATTGGAAATGATAGGAATGATAATTGGGAAAGAAAGAGAAGGAAGCCCATAACACTGATTCCCTCAGTGCTATGTAAAATACAGAATGTAAAATATATTATTTAAACAGTAAATCAAATGAAGAGGATAAGTTTATTTAAAAGAGGTTAAATATATATAACATAACCCATGGAAATCATTTCATACCGAGTAGGGGATAAAAAGAAGGAAATCTACTAATTTCGTTACTGCTCTGAGAAATAAAATGATACATATCATTACATCATGAACTCAGTACTACAAATTACAAAAAGAGAGGAGTTTCAAAGAGACAAATACACGTAAAATAAAATATTCTGTTTTCCATACTTTCACTTGACTTAAAAGATAACTGTTTAAAGGAATAATGGCAAGAATGTATTGGTGCTTATGAATGACAGCAATGTCATAAAGGATGGGAGAAGGATTTGGGAATACCCTATTGTAATGCAAGTTACCTGAACTAATGAATAGCATTGTGTTACTTGGAGGAGGATTCAGATTAGTTGAAACTGTATTTTGCAAACTCTAAGGCAAGAGGTAAAACAGAAAATGTATAATGGAAGTGTAATTAAGATGCTAAGAAAGGAGATAAATGGAATCACATAAAATGCTCGATTAAAACAGAAGGCAAAGAGAAAGCAAATGAAACCAGTAATAAAGAGTACTAACAAATAATAAATAAATAATGAATAAATAAGTAAAGTAAAAGGTTGTTAAACTAAAGGTTTATCACAAGATGCCATTAAAATTCTGAAAAAAAGCCAACCGCAGAACAAGAGAAATTTATAGCACATAGACACACATTCACCTATATTCACCAAAGGTCTCAAATCCAGAATATATAAACCGCTCCTATAAACCAGTTAAGAAAAATAAAGGAAGATGACCCAATAACAAATAAAAAGTGGATAAAAGACTTGAAGTAGTAGGATGAAGTACAAGGATCCTTCCTTGTAGTAAAGGATGTCCAGAAGACCAAGAAACACCAAAAGCAGTTCAGCTTGATTAGTTATCATAGAAATGCAAATTTAAATCATACTGAAATATCACCACATATCTACCAGAAGAGTCAAAATAGAAAAAACAAAAGCCAATGAGGGCATGGAGCAAATGAAACTCATTTATTGCTGGCAGTAGTGTGCATTGGTAAAACAACTTCAAAAAACTGGCGGTATGTACCAAAGCTAAGCATATATGCACACTCTCTAACTCAGCAGTTCCCCTTGCAGATAAACGCTCAACATCAGTAAACATGTATATTCACCAACAGACACGGACCAGGGTATTCACGGCAGCATTATTCAGAAAAGCCAAGAACCAGCAACAATGCAAATGCCCAACAATAGTAGAATGGATAAAAAATGTATAAAAAAGGAATGGCATATTTGCACAATGGACTGTGATTCAACAATGGGAATAATCTCCAACTACCCACAGCAACATAGATGAATATTAGAAACATATTTTTGAAGCAAAGAAGCAAGTCATAAAAGAGTACATGTCTATGATATTATTTATAGTAAGTCAAAAGCAGTCACAACTAATCTATGGTGTTAGGAGCACGATCATAGTTCCCCTTATGAGGAGGTAGAGACTGGAAGAGACTTCTAAGGAGCTGGTTATGTTCTTTCTCTTGGTCTGGATGATGATTACATGGATAGGTTTACTTTGTGACAATTTGTCAGACTGTATATTTATGATATGTGCACTTTTCTGTATATATTTTATACTTCAAAAGCAAAGTTCACTAAAGCAAACTTTTGGAACAAGATAAAGTAAACTTTGTATAGAAAAACTAACATCAAGAACTAGCTGATTTTTTTTTTAAGTTCCACAATACATACAAATATTGAATCATCACGCTGTACACTTGAAACCAATATAATAAGTCAATTATATCTCAATTAAAAAAAGAACTAGGTGGGAGATTATGAAAGTTGAAGAATAATGAGAAGGAACCAGGCATTTATTAAATCAAAGTTATAATAATTAAAAGCATGATAGTATAATCTGGTCATGTCTGTTTTTCCTTCTGGATCCATTTTCTGCTTTTTTCTATCTCACTCTGTGCCCCTAGGTGATCGATACTCTGCAGATTTATCATCAGACAGGCGTCCGGTTGGGTTCAATGACGGTTGGCACTAGTGGGAGACTTGAAGAACAGAGGAGCAAGAAGCCAATTATTCCCTTGGCTCAACTCCTTCAGTGCAGGGGGTCTGTAATTTTGGAAGCAGTTGTATTCTTTGACCATAGCTCCTTTTGGTCCAGCCATTTATTTCCATGGAGGAAGGCCTCTCTGGATTACGGAAACAGTGTTCCCTCTCTTTTCTCTTTAGGTTTATGGGCATAAAAGGCTTCTCAATGTTTCTACTTGCTGAGGGCTTTCCCATCCCTTGTGGTTTCCCTTAAATTTGTCCACCCCTCGGTAAACAGACCCTTTATAATATCTTCAAATAACCTTTCGAGTGTATCATCTATTTCCTATAGGAGCCCAAACTGATACACACTATTGATAGGAATAGAAATATAGCTCTCATGAATAAATAGATTATTAGAATAAATAAAGAAGTCCAGAAGCTTATAGAAATTTAGTATATGATACATGTAGCATGCATATTAGTTGGGAAATAGGAATTATTTAATACGTGGAATGGGGTATCTAGATACACTTCTAGAAGTGCTAGATACCTCCCTCTCTCTTAAATATCCAAATGGATAAAAGATGCAAGTATTGAAAAACATGAAACCATTAAATAATATAGAACATGGGTTTTCATGAGTAGTAATCTCAGATACACAAAGTATTTTCAGTGTACAAAAAACCCTTATCATCTATGAATTTGAAAACTTAACAGAGAAATAAATAAAACTGTGCCAAATAAATAAAACTGTGTTTCACTCAAAAGTGAAACAACAAAAATCAAAACAGGAAAAATAACTGATATGTAAACAACAGACAAAGGCCTAATTTCTTCTAATTTGACAAGTAAAGCTTCTGCAAGTTAATTTTTTTAAATGACCAAATGACACAAAATTGACCTTCAAAAAGGAAAATATTCATATAGATACTTTAATGAACAGGTAAAGTCTCTTTCTCTACCCCTTAACCTGGTTCTGACCATGCACTGGCTTGACTGATGAGATTCTAGCAAACATGATGCATGCAGAGGCTTAGACCATTCTTACACACTGGAACTTTCTCCCCTCCCCCTTTTTTAATTAAGTTTATTTATTTTGAAAGAGAGACAGAGAGAGAATGGGGGAGGGGCAGAAAGAAAGAGAGAGAATCCCAAGCAGGCTCCCTGCTGACAGCACAGAACCTGACATGGGGCTCAGTCTCACAAAGCATGAGATCATGACCTGAGCCGTAATCAAGAGCTGGCTGCTTAACTGACTGAGCCATCCAGGTCCCCCTGGAGATTTTTCTTTTTGGATGCTGTTAGAATCCAGTCACTATGTGAAAGATACACTAGCCTGAAAGCTACTAGAGAATCATGACTCCTTCCCATGCATGGACCCACCAAATTCTAACATGTGAGAGAGGTCATTTAGGACCAAATAGCCACCAGCTGACTGTGATCTCATGGAGAAACCCAGGCAAAACCAGCAAAACTGCCCAGCTGAGCCTATTTCAACCGTCAACCTACAGTATCTTGAGCTAATAAATGACTTGTTTTACTATTGATTTGGAGGATAGCTTATTACACAGCAAATGTTAACTGATACAAACAGAAAACTGTCAAAGAGAGAAACTTGTCAATGTCTATGAAGAATTAAAATGCACATTCACATTAATCCAACAATACCATTCATGGGAACTTCTTGTATTAGACATACTCACACAAGTGTGGGCTGTACCCATGCATGTACAAGGATACCATTAACAGTGTTTGCAATAGTAAAATATTGAAAATAAACTATAAGTTCATCAATAGAGGAATAATTAAACATAATATGCTTGTTAATATCATGGTATTTTTTAATTTATTTATTTATTTTGAGAGAGAGAGAGAGTACAAAGAGGAGGGCCAGAAAGAGAGGGAGAGAGCGAATCCCAAGCAGGCTCCACACTGACACCATGGAGCCCAATGCAGGGATTGAACTCACAAACTGTGGGATCATGACCTGAGTTGCCACCAAGAGTTGAATGCTTAACCAGTTGAGCCATTCAGGCACCCTGATACAATGGTATTTTATGAAATTAGTGAAAATAGTGGGGCATCTCTCAGTGTACAGATACGGAATAATGTTTGAAATAGGTTCTTAAATGAAAAATGCAAAAAGTAGGACAGTATGCCTTAATTGGTGTTTTGAAAGAGTGTACTGTTGTGTATGTGTGTACCTTTGAATAGCTTCATAAAAGTAAGTTCTCTGGAGAAGAGAGTGACTATTCTGGGGACAGTTGTGGGAGGAGGACACGCTTTTTTATCCTATGCTCTGTTTACATTAGAATTCTGCACCATATGATAAATTACTTATCCTGAAAGTAATTTTTAAAATTAAAAAAAAACCATGATATTGTGTTTAAAATAACATCTTCCCATTGTTCATGAGGTAGAATCTAAAATTCTTTGTTGTCTGGTTTGATCTTCCTCTCCACTGGTTTGATGAGGCTGACAACAATCCTCTTATTTACTGAAAACCTTTGCTAGACCAGAAGAGTTATCTAACTCTTCCTTCTAAGGCAGCCTTCTGTATCAGGAAGACCCATGGACCCAGGTTATAGAAAGCAGACCTATCTACTGCCTGACTTGACTGGTGAGAAAAATCAGTCTTCTCACAACCTTAAGGAAAAGACCAAAAGTGTGGCAGGGAGAGAATGTCTGTATATGCTGATCATTTTATTGTCATCAACTAAGAGTGGCCTCAGTGGATAATTGATCCTGTCACCTAATTACTGTCAGAAAGTATAGCTTAATAACATCTACTTGAAAGCTTTAATAATCACTTGACCGACTTCCAAAGCTTTCTTGGCTTGTAGTTAAAACTTTATATTGTAGATCAATTCACTTAGTTCTTACAGGTATATTTTAATAACTAGTTTATCTTGGAGATTTGCCACAAAGCGTCTTTGATTAATATTAGGCATTCTATTGTTATCTTACTGATAGGTTATGGCTACCATGAACAATTGGGAGTACCTGCTATGACTTATTTTTTTTTAAGAATAAAATTATTATGACCATTTTCTCTAGTTCTCAATAGAAATTTGGAAACTTGAGTGACCGTTTATTCATTTTTTGGAATAGACCTGAGACTAAAAATGCTTTGGAATCATATGGCTTATAACATATGCTACCCAAATTCAGACAGCAATTATAAGTGAGGGATAGCTCTGACCTTAACTGAATTTCTGATTTCCAGGGTTTTCCAGGGAGGATATTTTCAAATTATGTCTTCAATTTCTTAAAATTGTTTGAAAAGAGAGCTCAAAGATTTCAATTACCCATTTTTCTAGATACTCTAAATCATACAACCTTTACCCCATTGCCTTTAGAATAAATCCACATGTTTTACCATAAGTTCGTACGCCTACTTCTCATTTCATCTCAACTGCTATGCCTCTTCATTCACTGTGGTTCAGTTGCACCAGCTTCCTTGTTATTTCTCCAACTCACCAAGATTATTTCTTTTCCTGGGACCTTGCAATCAGTGGTCTCTTTGCCTGTAGTATCTTTCCTCCTAATCTTTTCACGACTAGTTCCTGGTAGTTATTTAAATATGCCTCAATTATCATCTTTCAGAGAGGCCCTCCACGTCTTCCTACTCTCCATTAAGTAATTCTGTTGATCACTATTTGAAATGAGTTTAGTGATTTGTTCATTAATGTCCCATTTTCCAAACAGTATGTCAACTGAGACTTTTATCTGCCTCTCTCACCAGTCTATCTCCAGTGTCTAGAACAGTGTCCACATTGCAAGTGCTCAATAAATACTTGAAGTATTTCATGAATAAAGAAATAAAACTAGATTACCAGAGTAGTGACCTACATTGAGGGACAAGCAGTCATAAAATCTACCTTTTATATCATACAAACAATTTTAAGGATTTACTCCACCGTATCTCATATATTTATCTCACATATTTATACGCAAAAGGAGCCAGCAACTTGTTTGCTTTGATCTGGGATCACATATCTCTTTTACCCTATCTTGTTTCTATCCCTGCTGCGAGGAAACACAGGATTAAATCTGAGACCCATCTGTAAAAGCCAGACGAGAAATTAATGGTGCACATTTGGAGTCCTGGACTCACCCTTAGAGTCAGTGCATAATATCAATTTTATCCTTTTATTTTATTTTATTTTATTTTATTTTATTTTATTTTATTTTATTTTATTATTAGGTGGTACTATATACACTTCTGTAAGTTGTCTCAAATCTTGTTTGGAATGTGACAAGTTGAAACTATATATATATGTGTGTGTGTGTGTGTGTGTGTATACACACACACACATATATAAAATATGTATATCAATTCAATGCCTGTAGGCAGCCTAGCTCAGGATCCTTCACCTGCAAATCCTTCAAGTGCCTACTTCCTTCAACTAAGGTGGTTCTTAAAGTCCATTGGTTACATATTTTTTCTAGTTGGTACATAATATAGCCCCCATAAGATTTTAAGTCTTCATGAATTTATATGTGTTTTCCACAGCACCTGGAATAATGCCTGCCAAAAAAGGGGTATGTAATAGATCTTTACTAAATTAATAAATGAACAATGGCTTAATATGTCATATGGCTAAATGAGAAGATAAAATTGTTTTTAAAACCTCAAAAAATGAACAAAATTAACTTAATCATCTTAATATTTTGAAACCATACTTATCAAAGCAACAAAAAAATTAGAAAATTTTGTTTCTAATAGGTTTCCTACCAGAAGAAAGAAAGCATTGATGATGTTCAACTACATAAATATTAAGAGAGAGCCTATGCCATGCTTTCAGGATACACAATTTTACTAGATACAGATTCGTCAACTATGCAGTGCTTTGTATTGATTCTAAAGTGCTTTTTGGATGAACTTTGAAAGCCATTTGCTGAGTGTGGGATTTTGTAGGCTTGGGGTTGTCAATAAATGTGTTTTGCTGTAATTAATAACTATATGTTCTTGCACCTGTGGGGAAGATGAAGTATCTTTCTAATTTCACATTCAGCAATAAACACAAGCAACTGTCTGCATGATTCCTCTTTTGATTCCAGCTGCCAACAGCTTGGAATGCTTTGAGTCCAGCTAACTCTACATTCCCTCATTAGCTGGTGTCCCCATTTATTTTTCTGACTAAATGGGTAGAGAAGTCATTTTGTTTAGCTCATTCGAATCTGTTGAGAAAGATACCAGCAAATCAACACCTGTCACTTTTCAGTAAATCCTAAGAGGAACTGGGGCTTTGTAGCCGATTTGCCTTGGCAGGAAATAAAATGCTCGAGGATTGCAGTAAATGACTGGATTCTATGAAACTGCCATCTCTTCTCTCAACGTAGGGAATGAGCATCAGTCTATTATGGACGTAATTAATCCAAATCACTTATAAAACAATAAAATTTAATTATGGATTCTTAAAAACTGAGAACCCACCAATTATTGTTAATAGGCTTTTTCTTGATTGTAGCTAGTGAGTTAAATTTATTGGGGCTATTTTTCCAACAGTTAACTTTTTAAAAGTATTTTATTTTTAGTTAAGTAGCTTTGGTATAACATTGCCTTACAGTAGTATATGAAATACATCCATCGATCTCAATGTAGTTCCTATAGTTTGGAAAACAATTAGTTAAGAACTAAATTCCTGAATGTGTCTCTGTATAATTGACATTCTCTGCACCTTAGTGACCTTCTATCTTTATTATCCGTTGAGAAAAGTATTTCCCTCTCATCTCTGAACAGCTGGATATCTGTCTTTACATTGATTTTTAGGTACCTCTGTGCATGAGAGCACAAACATGGCAAAACATTTCAAAATTCATTCTTATTTTGTCAGATCCTATCGTAGGTCAACTGTTGCTTGCTAGTGAGACTGGCTTCCCTTGAAATTGCATTAAAGGACATCATGGATTTAATGACCCTTCTGTCCAAAGAGTTAAGCTATCCCTAGAACACAGCGGTCTATTCTTAAAAAGTAATTATAAGAACAAATATTTATTGAATTTTTGCTTACCTTTCTACAGCAGTCTGCATGGATTGTCGCATTTACTGCACTACAACTCTATAAACTATACACTATTACTTCCTCCCCTTTATCAACGAGAAAACTGAAGCACAAGGAGTTTAGATGGCTTGCCCAAAGTCATGCAGCAAGTCAGTGGTGGAGACAGACTTCAAACCCCAAAAATCTAGATTTTAATCATTATGCACATGAGTACTCTCACCTGACTAGAGGACAGAAGGCTGTGTACCCATGTGTGCTCTCCTTTCTTTAAAGCCAATCTTGTGCTTATTGTTGCAAAGCACTGTGATCAATACCATAAATCCTATATATGTGTGTATAGTACACGTAGGTGCCTCTTTGGCAGATCACATCCATAGTAATAAATAGTTCTTGCCAAACAGAGGTTGTCTGCTCCTAGTTCTAGCCACGCAGCTGTTTCAGAACTTCCTGCCTGTCTTTTCTAAACCTCATCCAAATAGATCTTTCTGGCAAAGATTCTCTGTTTTCCTTTTGAGTCAGTCAAAATTATTATTATTACAGACCTTGACCCCAGGTGACTTTAAAGTACCACCTAGCCTTCAAGAGCAAAATATTATTTTGCACTGTGGGAGACCTGCGTATGTCTTCGAATAAGAAAGTGTTGTTCGTACACTGCTGATGAGACTTGCACTGTGAATGGTGTTTACAACTGTGATGGTAACTATGCACATAAATCTTCAGGCTCTTAGATCAATTGAAAATATTTGCAAATTATCTAATTTGAATTAGGGGTACATGCTTAATTAAATATGGCTGTAAATTCTTTGCTACTCCTTTGGTGGAGAATGGAATTTAGTTCCACATCCTGGAATCTGAGCTGGTCTTAGCAATGTATTTGACCAATTTCAATGCAGCGGAAGTGACATTCTGGGAATTCCAAAGATAGGTCATACAAAGAGTTGCAGCTTCTACATAGGTCTTTCAAAATCCTTACTCTGGGGGAAGCCATCTGCCATGTAACAAGTTCAACTGTCCTGAGATCACCACACTGGAGACATCAAATGTAGGCACTCTGATCAGCAGTCTCTGCTAGGTCTATGCTTCCAGTCATCCTTCTCAAGGCACTATACATGTGAGCAAAGCCATCTTGGACCTTCGAAACCCACCCAACTACTAGCTAAGTATGCAAAATGACCTCATCAATGCCATAAAAGCAAAAGAATAATACAGCCAAGTTTGGTCCAAATTTCTAACCTGGATAATTATGAGATACAATAAAATAGCATTTAAAGCCACTATGTTTAAGGCGGTTTGTTATTCAGCAATGGATAACCACAAGAGTATGATATATGGCTCTGCCACAAAGGAATCAAGCCTGACAGTCTGATGCTGTCATTGCATAATCCTAAAACCCCCAGCCTAAAGAATCCATTTCACATTTATAAGCAGATTTCACTTCCATGTTGGTATCCAGCTAAAATAAGCAACGACCTCTGACTCTCCCCTGTAACTGGCTCCTCAGAGTACACTCCCAATATATTCAGGAATGACTCCATGCAAGTTGGCTGCTCTCCTGGCAGACTTCTTTATCCTCTGGATCTACTGAAAGGCACCAGCTCCCACAGAGTTGACTTTATCTTGTGGTATGAACATGTTTACAAGGGCTCAAAAATCAGTTCATGTGACCAAATAGGTATTCAGACAACATCCAATTCTTCCACCTGTTTTTTCATCCCTCCTGCCCTCCTGTCTTAACTCCTTTGATCTCCCCTCCGCTTATTTATTCTCTCCCCTGCAGCTCCGTCTCCTACTCAGACCTACTGCTCCTCTATACTCCTTCCCTTCACTTGTATGTGACCTTGAGCAGTCACTTTACCTCTCTTCACAACTGTAAATTAGGAATGCCATGAGCATTATAATAAGATAACATTATTTAAGTGCTAGCATAGCACAGGATAAGGGGTAAGTGCTCAAAATGCATTCACCATTAGTGTATATTACTATTATCCTCCAGCCTAAAACAGTAGTGGCCCTGCCAGTCAACTCATGCCAATAAACATTTAATTACCAACTACAACATGCCATCGCTCCTTCCCATAAAAGTCTATGTTCATCTGGGATCATTCAGAACTATCTCTACCATAATCAAAATTTTCAAGTCAAAGTAACCACAGAAAGTCATAGCACTGTCATAGTGTGAAGAGGCATAATGTCCAACCCCATCTTACGGAGAAATTGTCTGCCAAACTATCACTGATGCCATTCAAAATCCAAATGTGTGAAGTTAAATTATTCTTTATAATTGTACGATTTTGTTCAATAAAATTATATTATTTCTGATGGATAAATCAAAGTTATTTTAAATTGGGTTAATCTGATCTTGCAGAATATTAAAACTTTTTATGTTAGTCCATGTAGGACAATATGGCACTGAAATATGTTTTCTTATGTAACAACCAAGAAATATAACAATTGGCAATTTTATCTTCCTAGAGTACGTTTTTATTCAGGGATTCCTAAACATTTTAACATTACGTGAATTTCACTCTTACATTGCAAAGAGGTCAGTAATAACTACTAGAATGTCTCTTTTTAGGGAACTTTTCTTTTCCCCCAGATATATAATAGATATTTAATAAGATATGAACTTACTCATGACTGATCTCTTTCCAATCTTTATTTTTTATTATATATATATATATATATATATATATATATATAGTGCGACACTCAACTGACTGAGCCACCCAGGAACCTCCCCCCTTTACCAATCTTTAAAACTGAATATACAACTGCCTAGTAGACATGTCCATTTGGATGTTCCATAACAATAACAACAATAATAATGGCTAACACTTACCATCGGACTTACTCTGTACCCAGCACTTTTGAAGTACCTAATTTCTATTTTCTCAAATCTACCCAACAATAACCCTATGGGTAAATATCATTTTTCCCATTTTACTGAGGAAACCGAGGTATGGAAAATTTAAATAACTGGCTCAAAATCACATAGCTATTCAGTGTCAGAGCCTGGATTCAAACCCAAAAAGACCCACTCCGGAGTCTGGCTTTTAGCCACTAACTGTATACCATTTCAATTTTGTTTCTCACAGACAGTTGAAACTCAAATGCCTAAAACAGAAGTTAATATTTTCAACTGTAAATGTGCTCTAACTCATGGGCTCGCTAGCACCAAAAACATCACATGACCTTTCACCTCTTTGCCTTGGCAAGAACATGGAGCTCTGAATGTGAGTACCCTTCTCACTCATCTAAGCACATCATCACAGTTTTTGCTTCCAAACACATTATTCCTCAAATTGGCTTCTCTTTCTTACTCTAGTCCAAGTGATATTTTCTCTCTTTCTCTCTCTCCCTCCCTCTCTCCTTCCTTCCCTCTCTCTCCCTCCTTCTCTTCCTACCTTGCCATCTCCAACCTCTTTCAGATCACCACAATAGCCTGCCTCCAATCCTGGTCCATTCAATCCATTCTTTATTGTGCAGTCAACATGAGTTTTCCAATAATGCAAAAGTAAGTATGCCACCTTCTAACTTAAAACACTCCCACAGTTTCCTATTATCCTCAGTTAAGTGTTTAAATTCCTTAACATGGCTTACAGGGTTCTTATAGTTTAGTCTGTGCTATTTCCCTAGACTCACCATCAACCCTAGACTCACAGCTCAAGTCAGACACAGCTTCCTTCAATTCTCCAAACACAGTATGTTTTCCTTGCCTCAGGGTCTTCATGCACATTGTTTCCACTGAGTGTATGCACTGTAGAATGCACCACACTTCTTCACCTAGAAAATTCTTACTTATCCCTCTGGTTTCAGATTAAATGTTACTTCCTTGCAGAAGTCTTCCCTTCCCCAGGCATGTGTTCATATGGCCCCTAAATTTCCCTTACTACAGCATTAATCAGGCTCTCTTACAATAGGTTTTTCGAAACTCTCTGCATGTATCACTAAACCATAAACTTCACAAGTCCAAAACTTTCTTATTTTATTTAACATAGCTACTAAAAAATATTTGTGATACAAATATATTATGTACAAGCAAATATATAGTCCTAAATTAAATCATCTGTTTTCCACCAAAAAAAAAATAGATTTGCATGAATATTCTGTATGAAATATTCTATAATAGGAAATTAAAAAGAAGTAAAAGGAATGGTAAGTGACCATGAACAAAATACCATGGAGAAAGAATAAATGAAGGCACAGATAAAATAGAACTTCTGGAACTCAATAAATAAATCTTTATTTATTATCATGGGCATGTAGATACAAACTTTCATAAGATTACTGACATAATAAGTAAGATTGAAGATAATTATATTGATCCGCGATAGTTTTGAAGAGAAAGTAAATTGAAGATTTTGGAAATTGATCAGTGTTTCCTTTACAAACTGCTCCAGACTCCTGAATCCATGAAAAGCATAGTTAAGACTAGAGGCCAACGGATACTGGACAAGGTCCCTGCAGCCAGGAAAGGAAGTAGAAACCCCTAACTAAATTAAGAGAAGACAGTACCACAACCATTTTGATCAAAAATCTTACCATAATTATTTTGTAGGATCAAAATATTGTGGATTCAATAATTTTGAACATCTACTATCATTCAGATTATGGAAATTTAAGTCAGTAAGACAATATATCTCTACTTTCTTTAGACTCTACCTTCCGTAGAACAAGAGACACATGATTCACCCTCAGCTCTATGTTGAGGTTAAAGAAAATGGATACTGAGATGATCTGGAATTACTTATAGTAGAGTAACTTCAGTGGATCAAAGAAAACCATCACTGATTAAAGCCAACCCCTTCATACAGATATTAGTACATATGGACCTTTAGTTACTGTATGTAACCAAAAAACTTGTGTGGCTTATGTCCTTTGAGAATATCTGTTTAAAACCAGCCTTCCAAGGAGATTAGCATGGCAAACCTCAAAGAGAGTAAGCCAGAGACCATTCCCTGATGGCTCAGTCTACAAAGTACCATCTGTTGGCATTCAAAAGTCCTTGAGAAATTCAGATCCACAAATTTCCATAGAACCAGGCACCAGAGTTAGCAAGTTACTTTGGAAGCAAACAGGACCTCACACAGTACACCAAGGCAGCTAATGATGCATTTAGGTGATTTTTTTGTACTGGAGGCCTCCAGTGTTGGAGAGGGTCAATTCATTATTGCTTTGTTTTATTCTGATTCAATAAATAAAGTATGAGCCTAATTTACATCAAATACTTATGCCTCATGGTTTCAAAAATCTCTAAAAACTCCCACTCCTTCATATTTTAACTACAATACCACCATTTTCCCCCTGAAGCTTCCTGAGTCAGAAAGAAAGTATATCAAACCTGTCAAATAATATGACATTATGTCCTCAGTGTAATTAGAAAACATTTTTTAAAAAAGGATCCATATATAAATCGTCTTGAATGGAGAGATTAAAATAAATGTTACAATTTAAATCATTTCATATAAATTGCATTTGCAGTTTTTCTATGTAGAAATTTGTAAAGAGTTATGGAAAACATTTACCAGAATATTTCTGTTATTCTAAAGACCTCAAAGTCCTGCCATATTTCACTCTTTAGGATCTTGCAAAGGGAGGTAGAAAAGAGACTATGAAAGAGATTACCAAATGCCCTTAAATTTCAGAAAGGAAAATGTAGTTATCTAGACACTGGCCATTAGAATGAATCTTTTTATTAATAAAATACATACATTTTTCAAGTTATTTCTCTTCTTTAATATGTTTTGAGCTTGTTGGATTCTCTCCCCTTTCTGCATGTTGATATCATGTCTGACTTCATTATGGCTGCCAACAGCATCACACTTGTGTGGGAAATTGTCATTTGGAGACACAGCATCTTTGACTTTTTTGTGAGACTCCTGATGTTGCCTCCTGTGATGAACAAAAGCACTTCTCTGTGGTTCATGTGATTCTCCTAGGGAACACCTTAGAGAAGTAATTAGCTAGGCTGGTAGTTTCAGGAGAGAGAAAGTGGACCTTTAATACTACTAGAAAAGCCTATTTTTTTTGTTTTTTTTTTTTGTTTTTTTTTTTTTTTTGGTCAACAATCAATAGTTTTCTTTGTGGCTACAAGTCCTTTATAAAATGAAAATTGTAAAGACTCAAAAAATTATCTTTAAGCCACAAGAAGCACGCACAAATGGTGCTAATTTTGACTTGCTGAGGTTTTTTTTTTTCCCTCGTTACTGCATTGATCACAACAGCTGTAGGTACTTAAACTCTTTCTGGAACCCTTGTACCCTACATTATGCACAAGAGAAGTGGGGACGATTATTACCAATTTTTCACAGAGCCCTGGGAGCCACTTGGGAGGAGGATAGACATTCTTCCCCCCTGCCACATTACCTCCACTCTCACCAACTGCACCAACTTCTCATAAAATAACACAGTAATATTCATTAGGAAAATGGAATTTTTATGTATAAGAACAAAGGGAAAAAAACAGTAAGAGAAAGAAGGGAAAGTTGAGCTAGTCTTTTTCAAGCTAAGAGCGTCTCAAATGATACGTAATGAAAGGTCTTTGTAGATTTGATTGGGTGTGTGTGAGCATTTATGGCACCTGTGCCTGCGGCGGTGGGGGGAGGGGAGGCGGGCACCAGCAGTCATGTAGTAATACTGGTGTGTAATTACAGAGCACTTCACTGCATTCAGCCATGGTTTGTTTCTCTGATAATTTCCACTTTCATTGTTCAAGAGGCTGTGGACACTGTAGAAGCTGAAGTTCAAGTACCTCCAGCTGTTGAGATAAATGAATGGTGTAGCTGTTTTTAAAAGTTTCCAGGAGGAATGCTGTTTAAGAGGAAAGTTGGACAGAAGTACAGTTAAAATATTCTACTTACCTTTCCAAAGCCATAAAATCCTAAATCTATAAACGAATCATTCTTTATTCCTCTTCTTCATTCCACAAGCTTGCTGAGCTCCTTTCTCCCCACCCAGTACAGCTGGTCCCCCTTGCCCGCTATTAAATTCTCCGTATGGGAAAAGCTACTTCGATTTTCTATTCAGCTCCACAGACATAGCTCCTATGTTGTCTGCACTTGTGATGTATAACAGATTCAGACTTTTAAGAATTGTGTTAACCTGTTTATATGAAAGAATAAAAATGTTCCAAAAGGACAAAACCTTGCCAAATCTGAACACAAATCTGCTTCCGTTTTCTTGCATTTCCCTCTTCCGACTAAAGCTCTCAATTTTGCATGGTTTACGTGTACTTAAATCTTAAGTGCGAAACATTAGAAAACATAAAGTTAACAAAACAAAAACTAATGTAATTTCATATCAGCACAAGGGAGAGAATACATATCTTGTCTTCTGTTTTCCAAAGACCCTTTATTTCACCAACAAAAATATGGGCTTTATTTAGGAACAATGCCGTTTGATTCATTATTATTACTCTTCTCATCTTACTGTATTTTACAAATAGCCTGTTCAAATTAATATAAAAAGTAAGAACATTTATTAAAGTCCCACAGTACAAATCTTAACTATTACTTCAAATGTTTAGTAATTTCAACAAAATATGAGTTACATTTCTAAACTGGTCTCTAGCAACCTGATTACTTTTGGTTGAAGTGTACTTTTTCTCTTCCTCTGTGTGCGTGTTAGATAGAGACTGATGATGATTGATATGTAGATAGATGATAGATAGCTGATAGATAGATAGATAATAGACAGATGGTAAAGTAATAATAGGGGTGCCTGCCTGGCTCAGTTAATATAGCTTGTAACTCTTAACCTCAGGGTCATGAGTTCAGGACCCATGTTAGGTATAGAGCTTACTTAAAAAAAAAAAAAAAAACAGAAGAAAAGTAAATGAGGTAAAATATTACCAATAGGTATATCTGGGTAGAGTGTACAATTATTTTTGCAATTTTTTTTTTTTAGAGAGAGCAAGCACTCACAAGAGGAGAGGGGCAGAGGGAGAGGGAGAGAGAGAGAGAGAGAGAGAGAGAATCTTAAGCAGTCTCCATCTTCAGGGCAGAACCAGGTGAGGGTCTCAATCCCATGACCCTGGATTCATGACCAGAGCTGAAATCGAGTCAGACTCAACCGACTAAACAAACCACCCAGGTGACCCTATTTTTACAATTTTTTAGGTCCAAAATTACTTACAAGCAATATTTTTAAACTTTACATGTGGGGGTGCCTGGATGGCTCATTCAGTTAAGCATCCCACTTCGGCTCAGGTCATGATCTCACAGTTCGTGAGCTCAAGCCCTGTGTCACACTCTGTGCTGACAGCTCAGAGCCTGGAGCTTGCTTTGGATTCTGTGTCTCCCTCTCTTTCTGCCCCTCCCCCACTTGCACTCTCTCTCTCTCTCTCTCTCTCTCAAAAATAAACATTAATTTTTTTTTTAAACTTACATGTGGCTTAAACATGCATAGCCAAGAGTCCAACCTCAGCTTTTGCCCCTTGCTCTCTTTCTCCACACATACCCTGAGCTCCAGTCATACCAAATTACTTGTAATTTCCTCCAGTGGTTGCCCTCATCCTTCAGTCTCCCTGGGGAACTATGACACGCTGTTCAAGACAACAGGAGGCCATCTCCCCAGAAAAGCCTTTCCCTGATCTCTGCAGGCAAGTTAAGTCTGTCTTCAGTGTGAGAAATGTATTATTTTTACATGTTTGTCTCCATTATAAGAAATAAAAGCGAGACTGCATTTTGTGTGACCTTGGGAATGTTACTTAACTTTTGTTTGTCTCCATTTATTTGTAATGTGGAGATGACGGCACCCACTCATAGGGATATTTTGAAGATTAAATGGGTTAAATCATGTTAAGTGCTTAGAACTGCCTGAGGAATAGCATATACCCCATGATGCTAGTTATTATGGTGGTGTGATAAGTGGTATAGTATCAGAGAAGTACTAGAATGACAGGAGGAGGGATAATGGTATATCCTACACCAACCCTTGGAGACACTCACTAAGTATTTTCAGGCAAATGAATGAAGGGATGCTCAGGGAGTACATTATTTCAATATTAGAAGGAAGAAGTAAGGAAAGTCTCAACCACAGTGGTAACAAGGAGGAAAGAAGGAGAAAATGAATTTGAAAAGCCCTCATGTAGATCTATATCAAGTGGTGATTCCTTGACTATAGGGTGAGACTGAAGGGATAGAAGCTATTATGTCATCATTGTCTTAGGACCTTCACAAAGCCTCATTTTAGGCGGTATTTCTGAGGTATGGCTTTACTGTGGCCCTTAGCACTATCTCCGGCAGGCAATACGGAGCAGCCTCTCTGTTGGGGTTCAAGTATTTCTCTCTGTGTTTTGCAAGGCATTTGTTTAAATGTTTATTACATATATATATATATATATACACACACACTATATATATATAGTATATATATATAGACACTATATATATAGTATATAGTATATAGTATATAGTATATAGTATATAGTATATATATATAGTGTGTGTGTGTGTGTGTTTGTAGATATTTGAAAGGATCCAGATCAAAGATAACATATAACCACATAATAACATAATAAAAATTTTAATGATACTTATAAATAAGGTGGGGAACAAAAAAATGAAACAGTTTGGGTGTCATTTTTTATTTTAATTTGCTCATTCATATCTTACATGGCTTTGTATAGAAAAAAAGGAAGTGACGTAATCCTGGCCCCAAACCCTGATTCATCAGAGAAGTGAACTGACTTTGTATATCAATGTTAAAAAAATAAAATAAAATAAATGCAAGAATACAACTGTATTGCCTCTTAATAGCATTTTATTTAAAAGTTTACAATTGGAGCACTTGTAATAACACCAAAAAAGTTTAAAAGTGACATAGGTTGCCCTGCAGGCAGGATTTTTCTTGTATGCAGAAGAAATGGGGATCTTATGCTTGAAATGTGTGGAATTCATAGCGCAGTCTAGGGTTCAGTAGATCAACAGAAATCCATAATCTGAATGGAACTGGCCTAATGGAAATGACCATAATCTGAATGGAACTGAATGGAACTGAATGGAACTTCCAAGTTATTCCAAAGTTGGCAGGGGAGAGGAGGTGGGGAGACATGGCATCAATCTGAAGATTTCACTTGGCTCAGGCTAAAATCCAAAGGAAGACAAGAATAAAAACCACCTCAGCTGTATCTGCTGAGATACTCCATATGCTGACATACTCCAAAACACAAAACTGTAAACCAGTGTCTTTTAAGGAAATCCATACTTTAAAGACCTCTGTCACTTCTCAAATTCAGTACTGTGAAAAGGGATAATGATGTTCCTGGATGAGCCAGATAATTGAGAATAATTTTCAAAAAGGTACATTACACAAACATCAGGATGAAGGGATTCGTACATTAAATCCATATTTCATGTTCAGAAATTGTTATAGTATTCTGCCTTGTTAAAAATGTCCTGAGGGTGGCAGATGCTATTTAGAAGCAATGACAATAGAGTCTTGAAAGTGCGTATAGTAATAGTTCAGAAGATAGAGCAGCAACTTTTTCTACCTTGATCATTGTTAATCAGCACCATAAAATGTTAGCTGCAAATAAGCACGTAGGTTAAGTGTAGCCCACCAAAAGTAAGGCATTAGAAAATAGATGAATTCTCATGAAGAACAAGTTCTTTAGGAAGGAGTTTAAGTAAGGTTTGTAAAAAGTGACTGACGACAATTTAATCGTGAAAGAAAAGAACATTAAGGCATAACCAAGTGAACTCAAATAGTTTAGTATCAGTATTGTCTCTGTGGAAGACAGTTGGGAATCAGTTCCTTTAGATACAGTGTGGCTTGGGTTGATTTCAGAGGGCTGGGTGTCTATTTCTCTACACCATTTTCCCAGCACTGTACTGCCTGTAGTGGAAAAGACTCTTGGAGTCCACGTTGCGAGATTTCTGCACAGCTTCAGCAAAAAGTTTGGTCACCTGAAAACAAGGGTAGGAAGCTTAGAGACCCACATGACACGAAAATGAACATTTAATGAAGCACGAGTGAAAGGTCAGTTTCTGCTCCTAATTTCCAAAGGGACATATGATGAAGGACACAAAAATTTTTATCTATTTGGGACTTTCTCCTGTATCTCAGACCTTACCTTGAATATACCTACCCCGCCACTCAACTCCCCGGCAGGCTAAACTGACTCAGGGGGAAAAAATATGATGGGTAGAAAGTTAATGAGTCTTGAAGTAGGTGATACATTTGGTGGGACATATCCAAGTGGAACTAAATATACCTCATGTGATCATTTTCAGTGAATTGGACTAGTGTTTGCACTATATGTGGATCCTCAATTATCATTAACATCTTGCTCTTATGTGGTGGCTTTCATTTAGAAACAATTCAATAAAAGTTTGTATCTTTATTCCATGCCACACCACACTTTCTATTTTAAAAATAATCATATGGCTAATGGGAGAGCATGGCTATCTGTGGCTTTTGATTATCTCAATTGCTTTATCACCAACTGTCTCAGTTAGGCCATGACCCACCATCGTAGCACCGTTATTTTAGATTCTATTTAAAAATTCTACTCCATTCTAAATGCTACGAGAAAGGGAGAAGGGGGATGTGCAGATACTGATGAGCGGCTTCAGGAAGGCACAGATATAAAAACCTGCATATAGCTCTATTTGAGAAAAAACAGAACATACCTGGAAATTAGTGAGGAGAGCAATACCACTGTCAACAGCTGTCCTCCGAATCACATAATTATCATGGACAAACTTAGTGTTATTATTGGGGAGGTTAATCACCAGGTCAATGCTGCCATCTCTAATCAGTCTGGAAGAATAATCCAAAAAACAAAAGTTTGCAGGTGACCATGTACATTTTATAATTAGTTTTGAAAATACTAACGTCATCGTTCTCTGATGCCATTCAAGTCAATGCTGTACTGAGTTGATGGCCACCTGCCCTTCTCCATCACTAATGGATGCTAAATTACACTCATTTTGGAGTTACAATATTTTGTGTTCTTGAAAGAATTCTAGTGAAAATCTAACTAATTAAATGGAAAGGCTTTTCTTTTTAAAATGCTATCTATCCATAGAAGAATTGGTAATTAAAAAAAGATTTTAATGTTTATTCATTTTGGAGAGAGAGAGAGAGAATGCGAGCAGGGGAGGGGCAGAGAGAGAGGGAGATACTGAGCCCGATGCTGGGCTCGAACTCACGAACCAAGAGATCATGACCTGAGCCGAAGTCGGAAGCTTAACCGACTGAGTCACCCAGGCACCCCAGAAGAGTTAGTAATTTGATAGATATTTACTTATTTTACAAGGAGGTGATTTCTCCAGCACTAAAGTCCAGACCACCACTTTACTGCCTGCTTCCCAGTGTCTCTCAGCTAATGGTATGAGAACACAGGTCACCTGAGTTTGAATTAACCCATTTGACATTCTGTTGCTGGGTTGCTACACATACCAGGAGACATTTAAATGTCAAAAGCATGAAGAAGTGCTAATTGTTTTACAAAGTCCTAACCAAGTGCTTATAGCATCATTGGAAGTCTACTAAGGTCTGAACAATTTGCCCTTCTTTTACTAATTTGATAATAATTTGTAGGTTGCCTTCTTAAGAGCCCTAACAAATGGTATGCCTTCTTAAGAGCCTCAATAAATGGTAGCCATTCAAAAGACTGTAATATCCTGGAACAGCTGAGAATTATCTCTTAGGTTCCCATGCCATCTACGTCTATAAGTGTTGATGTAATGGTGTTCCTGAAGGCTCACATAGTGCACTAAAATAATAAGGTTTACAACACCTAATGATGACATAGCCTAAGGCATAATAACCAACCTGATCAAAAAATGGTAAGTTAGGTAATTCAAAGGATGGTGTTTTTCTGGCACTCACCATAGTCTCCTGCATACAGCAAGTGCTCAATAAATTGACTAATTTATTGATGCACAAACTCAGTGAAATGCAGCTGGTCAATCTTACACTTGATATTCACATCTATCTACGATACAATTCAATGTAAGACATAAGGTGCTTCATTACATTCTTCATGTCTGTGATTCTCATTACTGAATTCCTGGTGTCCATCAAGGAAAGCATCTTTACTAGAAAATATTTTGAAAGATGCTGTGTATCACCATGCACACATATGGCATCATGTGTTACAGTAACAGCCAAGTTCATGAGAATGAAACTTTCCTATAGTCCACAGATTTATTCATCTGAAATTGGCTAAGAGGACTTTTAGAAGACTTGCAATAGGATAGGGTGAAATATTCACATCATACTAGTTCCCAAAGTTAATCCTCTATCCATTTTGTAATCTCAGAAATCTCTGCCCAGTTCTTACTTTCTGATGGAAGAGAGGCTGGGATTCTGTCCTTCCTGAGACGGCCATGCCACTGGGGTGGCAGGGACATTGTTGGCATTGAGCCAGTCCGACGTCGCTTCCGTGGCAAAGAGCTGCATTTAAAATGGAAAAGTCAGCTAGTGTATCACAGGGGAGGCTTTCATGGAGCAAAGAAGCCTACTGGGACACACATGTCATTTAAAACATAAGGTAGAAGAAAGTGGTGTATATGAGAAGCAATAATCCCATGAATAGAGATTTGGACTCTCTGTCCAGAGTCATGGGCACTTTAAATATTTTAAAAATATTTGCACTAAGGAAAAATTTAATAACCTCAATTGTAACTGCTTTTGTAGAGGAGAAAAATGAAGAATTATTCATGGCTGAGGATTCATTGTTATCAGATCAACAAAGCTCCATGACCATAGGCCCACTCTGAGCCTTGGGAACTGTTTTATTTTACTGAACCAGGCTTTGTGTGAGGCATTTGTGGCAGAGGAATTTTGGCTGTAACTGCTGCAGTCGTTTCCATACGACTTCATATGGAAACAAGAAACGGAAAAAGGAACAATACATTGGAAATGCACTGAAACTTTGTCCCAATTCTGTGCAAACTAAATGTTCTAAGCTTTTAGCTGGCAACTTCTACGGAATTTACGGTAATTTTGTGAGAACTTAAAACTAGTCTTTCTAATTATTTTATTCTATTGAAGTTTTGAAACTGTCAAGTTAGTTATACCTCTCAAGTTGAAAGAATATGTTTTGAGCTATTTCATTCCCTATGATTCATTAA
The DNA here is from genome assembly GCF_022837055.1 of Prionailurus viverrinus. Lineage (NCBI taxonomy): Eukaryota > Metazoa > Chordata > Mammalia > Carnivora > Felidae > Prionailurus > Prionailurus viverrinus. The sequence goes on from NC_062568.1 coordinate 20,994,533, forward strand.
TAATTCGCTTTTGTGAATAGACTTCAATGCTTACAGAAAACAACTTGAAAAACTTAATATCACATACCTTGAAGCCTTCGTTGTGCAATTGTTCAGCCACACCAAGGAATTTGGGACGGAATGATTGCTGCAATTAAAAGAAATTAACAAAATTCACTTTCTGGATATATTGCTCTTTATTGAGTCATATGTATGGTATTCTCTTGGGCGGGACACTGTAAAAGGCAAGTCCCTATGTTGTCAGGTGCTTGATATTCAAAAGTGACAAGTTTGATCCTTTGGCTCTCCTATAGTGAGTTTGAGTTCTCATTTCCCCATATAAATGAGATTACACCCACGTTGTCTTGCTCTCTACAGTCTTACTTTTCACCTTGCCCTCAAATTCTTCCACTCTCTACTTAGTCCACTTAGTCTCTGTCTGCATATTAAGATCTGCCCCAGCCCTACACAGATGCTTCCTCTGGTCAGGGAGAATTTAAGGACAGCTGGGTTAGGCGATCAATACTAGGTCAGCATTGCCGACTCTTCTGCCTGCTCAGCCTGTTCTAATTGCTGAATTCGAACTCAGTCCTGCTCTTAGGTAACTAGGCTCTGTCCTAGCAGCTTGTGCATACCTCCCTGCAATAGGTCAACCATTTGGAACTCAGCTTTGCATTAATTCTAAGGTAAAGAGTTAAACAAATGGGCTCTGGAGACACTAGGCTGCATTTCAGATCCTGGCTTTACCATTCATTTTTAGTGCGTTCTTAGAAAAGTTAATGTCTTGAATCTCGATTTCTTCATTTTTAAAACAGCAGTGAGGTAGTAGTGTATCTATTTCTTGGCGCTCTACAACAAACTGTGTGACCTTGAGCAACTTACTTAACCTCTCTGATATACTTTCCTCATCTGTTAAATGGGAATAGTAATTATCTGTGTCACAGGGTCATTGTATTTGATGAGTTAATTTATAAGTAAACATTACTTAAAAGTGCAGTAGCTTAACACAGTTACCTGTCCATTAATAGTTCTCATTAAGTATTAATTATTATTATTATGAAAATATTTATTTTTTCAACCTGTCAGAGACTAGATTTCTGTCCCTGCACCCTAGTTTCCAAGCCTGGCTTCCTCTACTGGTTGTCACACTTCAAATACAAGCCAACTTCCTCCTCCCATATATTTTACCTCCAGACAGGCTTCCCTGATGTTCTCTCTCTCACTCTTCAGATATTTTCTTAGAGTCCATTGCTGTGAACTTCCTAGAGTCTCAGCTGGACCCATCTAGTTTCCAGGTCCTGCCTAGGCTTACCTCCTTCCTGTGACCACCAGCCAGTATTTGCAAGACAGTGGTCAGGGGGAAAGGAAAAAAAAAAGCTAAGTGGCCTACCCAAAAGTCAACCCCTTACCTTGACTTCATTTACTTGAATGCCTAAGTGAGCTAACTGGAATATGAAAATCATACACAGTTAAAAACATATCTATTCTGCCTTAAATGAAAACACTTTGGCTGTCTTCCCTTGTAAAAAGTTGGTAAACAGTTGAAATAATTTGGTTACTTCAGTAAATGTTTTATAATCTATTTAGAAACCATATTAGTCATGGCTAAAAAATATCATGGAGATTATCTTATTTCAGAGTCGCAGAGAAACTAAGAATTGCAATAACAAAACATATCAAGATCCTTGTACAATTTTGATAATGTTCAGCCCATAAAACCTTCTAATATTTACTTTCAGAGGCTTTCTGAGAACAGATCTAAATCCTAGGAAAAGACTCCAAAGACTGTGTTCAAATATAAAATTCTTTAAGATTTTGGCCCTCTCGATCCCAGAACTGCAGTTTTATGAGAGGAAACTATTGGCAAATAGAAAAGATAAATGCAACTGGATGAATCTCGGCTAAGGCAGGCTCAGGGGTTATTCATGACAGTCTTCTAGAACACGAATTGTAACCATGCCCAGGATAGTAGCTCTCCATTCCTGCTTGGGACCAGACAGGAAGAAATAGGCCTCAGATGCAAGAAGCTTGTGGCTAGACATAAATAAAAGAAACTAAATAAGTATAAAATCAGAGAGTAACTCAATGGCTTTAGTGCAATTTAATGAGGTATGTGGCAGTCTCTTTAAGAACAAGTTAGAAGAATAGGACAATCGTTTTTCAAGTTTGATTCTGCTTGGAAAGCAAGGGACTGAATTAGATGGCATTTTAGGTTTTCTTCAAGTTTTAAGGTTCCTTGAAACACAGTAAATATGCATGCAATATTCTAAATGAACTTCTGAATTTTGTCAAATCTCTCTAATTTGGAAAAATCTCTCTAATTTGGAAGTGTGATCTTCTGCTAAACACAAGACACACTTAAGTCAGCACCAAAACACATTAGAAGATTCAACAGGGGGTGCCTGGGTGGCTCAGTTGGTTAAGCGTCCAACTTCAGCTTAGGTCATGATCTCGTGGTTCATGAGTTCGAGCCCTGCATCACGTTCTGTGCTGACAGCTCAGAGCCTGGAGCCTGTTTCAGATTCTGTGCCTCTCTCTCTCTCTCTCTCTCTCTCTATCTATCTCTCTGCCCCTCCCCTGCTCATGCTCTCTCTCTGTGTCAAAAATAAGTAAACATTTTAAATTTTTTTTTTGTTTCAACATAAATTTGTCCAACTTATTAACTAATACATTCATAATATATGAATACCTTAATAATATGAACCATTCTCAATTTCTTAAGTTTTCCCCTAGAAAAATCTCACTAATAATATATGGTCATGTGATAACATTGAAACCATTTTCTAAAATATCATTTCACAAGCACAGCGGTTCTCAAAATGCAGTTCCCTGGGAAATCAGCATCACCTAGGAATTTGTTTAAAATATAAAAGTTTGGGGCGCCTGGGTGGCGCAGTCGGTTAAGCGTCCGACTTGACTTCAACTCAGGTCACGATCTTGCGGTCCGTGAGTTCGAGCCCCGCATCGGGCTCTGGGCTGATGGCTCAGCGCCTGGAATCTGCTTCTGAGTCTGTGTCTCCCTCTCTCTCTGCCCCTCCCCCGTTCATGCTCTGTCTCTCTCTGTCTCAAAAAAATAAACGTTAAAAAAAAAAAATTAAAAAAAAAATATATAAAAGTTTGAGCCCTGTCTCAGATCTATGCAAGCAGGAACTCCCAGAGTGAATCCCAGTAATCTGCATTTTATCAAACCCTCCAGGTGATTTTGATACACTTGGAGTTTAGGAATAGGAGTAGGAATAGGGAGGGAATAGGAGGGAAGAAGGAATAGGAGAACCATCCTTCACTCATTTTGTAATTTGAGGTGAAGATGCATTAACCTTGGCCAAAGTCACAGTGAAAAATGTTGAGGAAGGAGTACCAGAATGTAATTTTTTTTTCTTTTCTATTTTAAAGTAAAATAAGTCAGCAAGTCCTCTAAGACCTGCAGACACCAGTCAGAACCTCATTATGGAGCTGTTTCAATGCTGTCCCCCAAGTGGAAAAGATAAATATCCAACATGACAGTATTGGCAGTTCCCAGCCGGGGAACCACTCTGCCTTCTGGTCTAGGGTGTTGGCTTTCATAGCCACATTATAAACTTCTATCAAACATGTATTGAACACTTGTGACACATAAAACAGCCTCTCTACAAAAAGAAATTACGTCTGTCAGCTTGCATCTGAGTAGCCCCAGATTTAATAGCTGATTGAAAATACCTGGGTAAGAAACCATTTGTTACTAAAGGTGAAAAGTACAAACTGATTTATTTCCTGGAAAATGTTTATAAGAAGGAAAGTCCTTTAAAAATGAAAAAAATATATATATTTCCTCCAATTATCATTTTCACATTACTCCAACTTCTGGCTGCAGAACAGAAAGCCAAGTTAATATTGTGTGGTGCCTGCGGACTCTGCAGGGACGTCTGCATCGACAACGCTATGGTTGTTCCTAATGATTCTGTATTGAAGATAAAAGGTTATTCATGTCACTTGGAGTTGTCTTTTTCAAATAAAATGCTTGCTTTGTGTTTCTGAGCAATGCTGAAGTGCAGATGTCAGGATGGTGCTCGCCACTCCACAAACATCACTGAATAGCCCAATCAGAGGGGGAAAAACAGTGAGCGCTCTTGATCTACTCTAGAGTAAATCATTTATTGTTAAAGGGTGTTCCAGAAAACTTCAAAACAAGACAGATTGCCTACTCATAGCAACTAAAAATAAATCCTGATGGGATGAAAGGAGGCTGGAAATACTGCAGGAAAATCAAAGATGATTTTGTTGTCATATAAACCTGCATTATGCCTTTCTTATGTCAGGATCTAGGCCTATGGAAAGCCTCTTGTTAGAGACCCAGTGCATGTAACAGTTAAGTTGACAAGAATTCTTTGACAAAATCTAAATCTTGATTCCTTTTCCTCTTAAGTTCTAGTTATACGCAATTGATGTTATGAATATTTCAAATTCCCCAGGTAATTCGGCACACAGGATTTAACTTTGGGAGGAGCAGAAACAGAGGGTCCATGTGTGTAAAGGAGTAGGGTGGGAAAGAGAAGAGAAATAAGTTAGGAGGATTGCAATATAACAAATTAGCATGTGTGTGCCCTCCCCCTCCAACACACACACACACACACACACACACACACACACACACACACACACTCTACTAAATGTTGAGAAGTGGCTGATACTTGCTAGTAATGATTTACTATTTAGAATATGTGTTAAACTACCAAAAATAAGAAAAAATGTTTCCTGGCTCAGAGTTACTTTTATCTCTCCTCCATAGTTCTCTTTTCCCCCAGCTTTCTCTTGCAACCTATTGTGAATATTAATGAGTTAAGGTATCTTCAATTAAATCTTCCTATTCATAGCAGGAAGCTCGGGCAGGGTGGGGAGATAAAGAGAAAAGAAGACCTTTACTTCAAATAAATGGGACAGGTATCGACCACCCTCCTCATTTATACATGAAGGAATAAAGCAAATTAACTGCAGTGGTGCTGGCTACCAGCGTTCTTCTGTGAGAAAAGTCTACACAGCATTAGGCTGAACAAATGAGAATCTTAAGAAATCAAAATACAGTTGTGGATTCCTTTCTTAGAACTTTATTAAGTGCCTCAACTAAATGCATCCCTTTGTATTTACTGGCCCTAATGCCCATTTATATATTAGCAGTACTTTTTTAGGTCCTTGTCAGTTCTGACTTATATATTCAAATGAGTTTATACAAATTATTCGGACCAAGCTGAATCATAGTAAAGAAAATGATTTTTTTAAGTACAATGTATAACTAAAATATGGAACCTTAATTACTTCATCCACAGTTGCTATGAAGTTTGGGTAAAAGGCTGACGTTAGAGTTCATTCCATTCTATCAAAGAAGATACCCAGTGGGTTTTATAGCTATGAAATCTCTAGTTAGTATATTCTGCATATTGTTCACTTAAATTTATGCCTATGCGTTTTTAAAAATCACTCTCAAAGAAAATCCCCCAGATAGTAACGATGGGCCAGCCAATAACTGCTGGTAATGGCAGCTCTTCTGTGCCTCCCATTTAAGTAGGTCAGAAAGTGATTCTTGTCTACCTCCTGACGATCGATTTTACCACAGCTACAAATATTTTAGTAAATGTAATTTTACACCAAACATTTCTTTAAATATGCTTTTTAAACTTTGTAATTAAAAGAGATACATATCTAAAGCCCAAGCATGTGCACTTATACGCAGGAAAAAAGTTCTTTGCAAGAACATGTGTAGCTGCTGGAACACTGATTTCTTTAAAACAGAATGTACTGAAAGATAAAAATTCAATGGGCAGAACCTCATTCCATTAAGAAAACTCTTTTTACCCTACACAACCCTCTTTTCCCCCCTACAAAGCAAAAAATTCAGTTCACTGATGCCAAAATCACGCAAATGCTTCAGAGGGATCAAGTTAATTTTTGCTTAATATTTCCTTGAAGCCCTGGAACCAAACAAGGCACAATTTTATACATCACTGCCTTCTTAAACTGGTATTTTAAAATGTTAGCACTATTATGATTAGTTGTGAAGATGGCGACTAAGGGCATGGTCTCCTCTGAATGCCCCCAGGCCTCACATTAAACTTTAAGCCATAACTGGAAGTTGGGAAAATACTCTCTTACTTGTGACTTAATAAGACTGAGTACCCATTTATAACATGATGAGTCTCTCATATGGTGTGATGTGTCTCTAAACTGCCCTTAAGCTTCACAATTACAAGTCATTTCGTTAGCCTCTGCTCTAACTGTTCACCATCTCCCTTCTGGCATCTTTATGAAGCAAAATTCCAAGTTGCTCTTTGCAGAAACTTCTCCAAAGCCACTACCCATCCAGCCTCGAGAGTCTAATTTACTGATATTAAGACACCCTAATGAGATGGTATCTATAATAATCACCCACTGACTTGAGAATACCTGGTACTGCTCGAATTATATTTGTTATTAATTTTCATGTAACCATGCAGGGTTTGAGCTTATTACAAGTACAGTAGGGGTGATATATAAGACCATCTATTGTTTTTATATGATCCAAGAATTACGAATCTCAAATGTAAGTGAATGACCAGGTGGGAAGCATTTAGTATTTTTTCAGGAAATTTATAAACAGAACAGTCTGTACATTCTTACAATAATTATTCCAAGGAGTAATAGAAGTTTCCCAGCTACCATTTTGCCCTAAGATTTCCACTTGATTTGCCATAGTAAAACAATAATGCCCTTTTAATTGCAGAAAGATGCTCTCTTATAATTATTTCACCTTGCTTTGACTTAGAAGACTTTACCAAATAATAATATTTCAAGAACCTCCAGAGTGTATTGTGGGCTCTGCTGACTTTCTTAAGCCCATTAAGTTACTCATCTTCAAGAACTTTCAATTAGTCATGGAGTTTCAGGCTGAGAAAATTCTTCAAATAATGCCCACATCTTCTCCAGCTTTGGATCTTTGACATTTAGAGGCAGTCCTCAACTTCAAAAAGTTCAACTTTAAAATCATGTGAAAGCCATACACGTTCAGTAGAAACCATACTTCAAATTTTGAATTTTGATCTTTTCCATGCTAGCAATGTGCAGCAGGTCAAACTTTTGGGATGTAGGGCAGCAACAGATCCCAGTCAGCCATACAACCATGAGGGCAAATAGCCAATACATTTATAACCATTCTACTTTTCACCTCCAGTAAAGTATTCAGTAAATTACATGAGATATTTAACACTTTATTACAAATAGCCTTTGTGTTAGATGATTCTGCCCCACTGTAGGCTGACGTGAAGTGTTCTGAGCACACTTCAACGTAGGCTACACTAAGCTGTGATGCTCAGTAGGGCAGGTATAGTAAATGCATGGTATTTTCAACTTGTGATGAGTTTATTGAGATATAACCCCGCCGTAAGTTGTAGATCTATAGTAGAAATTGAAATGTGAATGAGTCAATGTGAGGAAGAAAGGAACAGAGGTTGGGAAGGGATAATATAGCTTCTGCTTGGAAGTATTTAGGTTTGAGACATCCAGATAGAGGTCCAACAATACAGGAGATTGTTGGAAATATGGGATGACTGAGGATAAGGATTTAAAGTTGACAGCTATGGATAGAACAGTGGATACCACAGACATGAGTTGGCAAAAGAGAAAGCCAAGAGCTAGAGAGAGAAAAAGATGAGGTGAGACCCAACTTTATGGAAAGCATTTGTTCAGGGGCTAAGGAGGAAGAACAAGGAGCAGAACATCTATAACAGATATAACCAAGGAGTAGAAGAGACTCCTTTTTAAGGCATCCTAGATCCTTTTCAGAACAAATACCCTTTTCACTAGAGACTTTATCTTTCTGTTCTTTTTATTTATGCACTTATTTGTATTGCCTGCCGCAGTGGAAAAGGGAAAAACTCAGGCAACATATAGAGAACAAGTGTCCAGTTTTTCTATTAGTTGCTGTTTTCTTTAGTGAAACTTAGAACAAATCTCCCCTCTTTTATACTACAGTTAAGGTCCTTGACACAGCCACTCCTAGCCTGTGCCCAGGGGCGTGCACACAACCACAAACCACTCACCTGGATTCCAATCAGGATGCCTTTCTGGGGTATCTTAAAGCCTGTGGAAAGCATTGCCTTTAGGAAAGCTGTATGAATGCCTTCACCAAAGCAAGCCACCTGTTTAGAATAAATTAAAAAATAAAATAAAAAGAAGCCAATACTAGTCAACAACCCTTACCAAAAAAAGAAATGCAAATAGAAAGCACTTTATTCATAAACCCCTTTGCTAGATTTTATTGAGTTGCCCAAAGACCATGCAGTCTGAATCCCGGGATTAAAAGCCTGGCTGGGGCAGATGTATCTTATGTTTTTAATTAAGCATAATGAATGAATAAGCAATTCTTTCTCTATCCAACAACACTCCATGGAGCAACATAACTGGATTCTACTGTGAGTTATTTGGATACAAATCACAGCTTCTGGTCCATAATGTGGTGAGTTACCAAATGTTAATATGGACTTAATGTTTAAATAACAGTATATGTTATGTATGCTATGCCACAGTGCATGAATTCATGGGTCAGTAGCACAAATGCATAACTGCTGATCAATTGGTGAGTAGTCATTTAGTACAGCTTATGAGAAAGTTTTCTGAGAAATTCAATAAATGCATGAAAATCTCAAAGGAGCTTTTTTAAAAATCATTTTCATAAAATGAACCAAAATACTCTGCTACTAGTTCTGAATACCACATCCATAGGTAGAACAAAAACAAACAAACAAACAAACAAACAAACAGAAAACAATTCCAAACTAACATATAATATTAGGATATACAGAGGTTTCATGTAGGGTAATCATGCTACAATATAGCTACAAGTCAAATGGCCACCAGAACTATAGAGCAAGTGGTGTATTTGAGCATGATGGAAGTAGATTCTGCCATGCATATCATCATTTGGCACAGGTACAGAACCACCATTATAGTAAATAACATTGATGATGGCTAAATTCATTCTTGAAGCAAATGACTCCCTTACTGTGAAAAGGATGTTCTCATGACTATGACCTTCAGCCAACCACCAGTACCTGCTGCTTTTCACTCAACAGTGAACATTTTCTTTGGTCAATTAATGGCCAACTAGCTTAAGTAATGTCAACCTAAGTTAATGAAACCCAAATTTTAGTGATAGGACCAGGCAATCACATCATAAAAGCAGATACAACAACAAAGAAGAGGTTTCATCAATCTTCTACAAAAAAATCATAGAAACTGGTCAGATATTCAAGTCAAGCTTGGGACTACCATCCCCACCTTGCCACTGAAAAAATAAAACACCTGTAGCTAGATCAAGAGCTAAAGGTTTATTCAACCCCACAACAAGCCACTTGAACACTGAACATGTCTCTTTGAAGCCTGAGATTTCACTCAGCCAGAATTATTATTCTCATTTCGGGTATGAAATAGACCTTATAACATCACACTCAGTGACACTTGGAAGTGTGACTCTAATCATGGAAGAAGAATGATCTCTATACTTCTGAAACAGATACAACAAAGGTGAGCTGAGCTTCTAATTCTTTCATATTTTCTTATTTCCACAACTCCAATAATGTATGTCTGGAGGCAGAATGGACATAGGATTGAAAACAAGTTTACCACACTAGAGAAAACAGCACAAAGAAAAACAGATCTCTTTCTGATCTGAACCTTGGATCCACCGAAAACAGCCCTGCTACTGAATAACCATGGGATCGAGATGAACCTGAAGGGTATTTCCTTAAACAGCTGAGAAATGTAATGCAGGCCCACCACTTTAAAGTTAGGTTTTCTCAACTATTAAATTAAACGCAGCAGCAAAGGAGCTAAAAGAAGGTAATCTCTAATCCAAATACAAACAAGATAGCCATTTATTCCTCACTGCCTGCCATCCTGTCTCACTTGCCTTCTCAGCACAGATGCTGCTCGTAACCAGGCAACCATATAAAACATCACGTATGTATTGCAATTAAATATTTTTCTCCTTTCAGGTGTTCCTTAATAGCAAAAAAACAAGGATGCCTCACAGTCTGATGTTGCCACTCTGATGTGCACTGATGAGAATCTGAAGGTTGTAGCTAGTAAGTCTGTCATGGGCTAGGTGATTCATAAAATGTCCTGACACTGACATGTAGGGAACTCTCTAGAATCTGACAGCTCTTTACAAGAAACACAGTTCACATTCTTAAAGAAACCTTCATCCGACAAGAGTCCCAACACAAGTGAAGAGGGACATCCAGTGGCCAATCCCATTATAGGTTTTAGATAATCCCCAGGAGGTTAAAGTTGCTTTGAAAATTGTTCTGGGATTTTTGCATTTATCTACAGATTCCACAGTGTTTAAGCCCATGATCTTTTTAATGCTGTACAATCATTCTACATATTGCTAGTAAAAATCCAATGATCTAATTTCATAGTAGCAAGTGAATGAGGGGTGAGGGTGGGAAGTACTATTACACAGAGACCTTAAAATAAAGCAGAAATACCCAGGAGATATCTACTTAGACATCTAAAGAAATATTTGGAAGCTGTGCTGCAATGTGTAATGTGGAAATGAATTAGGAACACGTATATTGTATTCACAAGTCAAATATAGGTGAAAATTTAAACTCTGGTCCATAAAAGTACAAGATTTTTCTTTAGCTGAAAAATCTTAGGCCCTTTCAGACTTACTCTGATAACAGAAGTTTGCATTCCCCTTACTTGTTAATAGCTTACTTACTGCATTATATTCAGATCATAAAACCATGGATTTCAAAGTATGAAATCTTTTAATGAAAGCGTTCAAGGATCATTAACTAGTTACCTCCCCAGTGGAAGCCATCTCACATCGCAGAATGGGGTCAGCATCCCTCAACCGGGGCCAAGAAAACATTGGAGCCTGTCAGAAACAATGGGGAGGAAAAATATGTGAGAGAAAGGTATAAAAGGAATAAGAGAGGATAAATATATTTAGTGAACGAACCGTCTCTCATAGGATTCATTTAGGCTATGGTAGACATGTAAAAACTTTCTTTGGTCCAAGCGTCTGACTTGAAAAATAGCTTTAAAACTCTGTTCCAAGAATTTCTTGAGCTCTTGGCCAAAAACTTGGGTTAAATAATCACAAATTATTTCTGTAAATAGGGCCCCTGTGACCAGTCTAGGCCAGTGTTTCTAATCTGGCCTTCACATATTCTTATTGGAGTGAATTCAAACAAAGTCTACTGGGCATTGGTTTCCCCAAACAGAGTTCAAACACATTTTTTTTTCTTGGTAGGCTTTTGAAACATTCCTCTTCTTTTTCTGATCATTTGAACTTGCAACAAGCAACCATGCCAGAAATGTCTGTCTGTAAGATGACTTCTAAAACATGAAACTGTTGTTGACACCTCTTAAAAAGCTTTGAAAACATTCTGCTTCGGAACCACTTTGGCCCAGAACTCTCATATGAACTAGAACATAGATAGGAGTGTTTCCTTTTCAATTATTTTATCAGTGCAATTCACTAAGAACCTAATTCTTGTTACTTGATATACCCATTTGTCTAGTCTGGACTATTTTTCCTTTGACTCTGGCACCCTCCTAAATTCTCCTGGGAGTTCTAGTTCAGGGTCCTCTCACTAGGTCATTCTTAGTCAAGTTATTATACATTTCTGCACTCCAGCTTCTCTGTACCCTCATCTGTTGACATCCACCCACCTCACTAGGCCTATGTTAAGAGTGACTATAAATAAGTAGTTCTTTCTTTTTTAATTTTTCTTAGTGTTTTTATTTATTTTTGAAGGAGAGAGAGAGAGAGAGAGACAGAGAGACAGAGAGACAGAGAGAGAGAGACAGAGAGACAGAGCATGAGCGGGGGAGGAGCAGAGAGACAGGGAGATACAGAATCCGAAGCAGGCTCCAGGCTCTGAGCTGTCAGCACAGACAAGTAATTCTTTTTTAAGAAGTCAAGATTCATATGGGGCGCCTGGGTGGCTGAGTCGATTAAGCATCCAACTTCGGCTCAGGTCATGATCTCATGGTTCGCGAGTTCGAGCCCCGCGTTGGGCTCTGAGCTGACAGCTCAGAGCCTGGAGCCTGCTTCAAGACTCTATGTCTCCCTCTCTCTCTCTGCCCCTCCTCCACTTGTGCTCTGTCTCACTCTCTCTCAAAAATAAATAAACACTAATAAAAATTTTAAAAGAAGTCAAGACTCATAAATGTAATTAGGAAAGCTATAAACTGAAAGATACGGTGCATTTTCAAAAATGCATACCTATCTCTCAATACCATTTTTAGCTGGAAATTGTTTCATACACAGATGTGTGTGATTGTACGTATATTTCTTGTCTATGAATAAAGAAACATGCAATTGAAATTCATATATAAATTACCAGTGGAAAAATATTTTTCAGGGCCTTCTACTTATTGGTCTCAAACAAAAAAATCCTATGTATTTGTACCTATGTATAGTCCTATGTATTTTTACTTATGTATAATTCCTACTGAAAGCTTTAACAATTTATGCCATGTCATTAGTCTCCAGGAATAAAGTGCTACCCATCCCCAATATAATAATGCACTATAAAACCCAAGGCATCCTAAATTATTGAGTTAAGTAAGATCAATAAATATTTTTTGATTTATAGTTTCAACTTAAAGCTTCCACTGTAAATGTCAGAAGTTGGAGTCTCAGCTATAACACAATTATGGTTGAGGTCACTAGTACATATAGGAATGGCAATCTTTTGAAGGCATCCAAAATATGTAAATATCACAAAAATACATCACACAGTATAAGTTAATTTCATCATATGCTTTTTCTTTTTTTTTTTTTTTTAATTTTTTTTTTTTCAACGTTTATTTATTTTTGGGACAGAGACAGAGCATGAACAGGGGAGGGGCAGAGAGAGAGGGAGACACAGAATCAGAAACAGGCTCCAGGCTCTGAGCCATCATCAGCCCAGAGCCCGACGCGGGGCTCGAACTCCCAGACCGCGAGATCGTGACCTGGCTGAAGCCGGACGCTTAACTTACTGTGCCACCCAGGCGCCCCTCTTTTTTTTTTTTAAACGTTTATTTACTTTTGAGACAGAGAGAGACAGAGGATGAACGGGGGAGGGTCAGAGAGAGAGAGGGAGACACAGAATCTGAAACAGGCTCCAGGCTCTGAGCTGTCAGCACAGAGCCCGACGTGGGGCTCAAACTCACGAGCGGTGAGATCATGACCTGAGCCGAAGTCAGACGCTTAACCGACTGAGCCACCCAGGAGCCCCATCGTATGCTTTTTCTAAAATATTTAAATATATTTATATAATATCTCACTAATCTTCATACTTGCCCCATGAAGTAAAGGTCATAATTATAAATATTCTGTGCTTTGGGGTGGCGCCTGAGTGGCTCAGTTGGTTAAGTATTTGACTCTTCATTTGGCTCGGTCATGATCCCAGGGTCATAGAATCAAGCTCTGTGATGGGCTCTGTGCTGAGCATGGAGCCTGACTGGAATTCTCTCTCTCTCTCTCTCTCTCTCTCTCTCTCTCTCTCCCTCCCTCTCTGTCTCTCTTTGTCTCTCTCTCTCTCTCTCTCTGTCTCTCTCTCTCTCTCCCTCTCCTTCTGCCTCTCCCTGGCTTGTGCATGTGTGCACGTGTACTCTCTCAAAGAAAATTAAAAATAAAAAAAATAAATAAATACTCTGTGCATGAGCATACTGATACATCTAAAGGAGCACAATGGCTTTGTTATTAATGTATTTTTAGGAATATACATATATACTGGAAATTAGTGAACAAATCTTAAATTTTTCTGGTCAATCTTCATAAAGGTGCCATCAATTTCATGACCTACATGGCACCACCATGAATAGCAACTGCTATTTCAACTTTTCAAGTGGAAACATTGTGCTGCTGAAGAAAATAGGGACTAGTCAAGGTGGCCAAGGTAGTTAGAATTTAACCAACACCACGGAGTAACAATTTCCAAGATCCCTGCATTCCTGAAGCCTTGGCATAGCTCAAAAGGGGCACGATTCAAGCCTTGTCCTAACAAAATATGTCCAGAATTGCTGTTTACCAACTAAACTGACACCATCACTATGGGCCACATTAATATCGTTTATAATTCACTCAGCTAGTTGGTTTTCAAGTTATGCAATTCTAAATGATTTTTTTTAATTTTTGAAATGGATAAAAGTTCATATAAAGTTGTCTGTGGGGCAACTGCATCGTGTCATTCAAAGGAAACATCGTAAATCCCTAGTCCAGCACTTTAGTTAGAAGGTTCATGAAGTACCAAGATCTTTTTTTTTACTTTATTAAAAAAAATGTTTTAAGTAAGCTCCACATCTAGTGTGGGGCTTGAACTCATGACCACCAGATCAAGAGTTGCATGCTCTTACTGTCTAAACCAACCAGGCACCCCTTGAAATTATTTTTGATGAAAAATTTTTCCTTTAATTTCCTTGAAACTTAAAAAAAATGACTAATAGATTTTGTTTAATGTTACCTTAATTGCAACATAGTCAGCAGGAATTATGGGATGGTCCAATGTTGGAAGAGGTTTCTCGTCAATGTTCTCTTCAATCATCACCTTGGTGGCCACATCAATGAAGTCTACCCCCAGTGTTTTGGAAACAAAGGGGAAGGATCGAGAAGCTCTCAGGTTACACTCAATCACCTGGAGACATGACAAAATTAAAAAAAAAAATAATAAGAGGATGTTGAGAGCCAATGGCAATATAAATATTCTCCCTGCCACTTGGGTTCTAGTTGTTTTTCACTGGGACCCAGCTCTTGTTTTGCCAGCCTCTGACTTCTCTTCCCACTGCTTGTACTTTTGCTAACCATTTTCTTTTTAGTCACTATCTTTGAATTCTGACTTTTTTTCATCTACTTTCCACAATTTCATCCCCACACACTGCTGATAGATTTCAATGCAGAGCTCAGATAATGCCACATCCCTACCAAAAAGCCTTCACTACCAAAAGGATTCCACTGGCCATCAAATTAAACTCTAGTCCTTGAAGGCCTTCTATTCCCTTGCTTCAATATATACCTCTCTACATTATCTTATATCATTTCCCTGACCCCATTTTTACTTTCTAAGTTCACCTTCCACTATTTCCCTAGAAAAATAATTTCACTAACTAGTCACTATCTCCTAAAATATGCCAAATTTTCTCTTAGATGTTCTATGTGTAATGTCCTCTCTACCTTCCTTTACTTGTCAATATTCCAGCTATTGTTTAAGATCCAGTTTAAAATATAAAATCTTCTTTGAAATCCACCTCAAACCAGGTATATGGCACCCAGATACATGTGTGGGCACATACATGTGCATACACACACACACACACACACACACACACATACACACACACACACACACACAATCTAGCAGACATGCTCTCTCTGTTCTGGGACTCCAATACCATCGATTTGCACATTCCTCCCACCAGTTATACTCTAACTTGTGTTACAGTTATCTGCAAAGTCCTCTTCTTCCCAGTCCTCACCACATTGAATATCTTTGAAAGCAGAGACTGTTGTTTACACATTGTTATTACCACCTTATGCCTTCACGTAGTAGACGCTGAACCAATAGCGGTTACTGATTGGTTACATTAAATTAATTAAGACTAGTGTAGGGGCATCTGTGTGGCTCAGTCAGTTAAGCGTCCGACTTCAGCTCAGGTCATGACCTCACAGTCCGTGAGTTCAAGCCCCGCGTCGGGCTCTGTGCTGACAGCTCATAGCCTGGAGCCTGCTTCAGATTCTGTGTCTCCCTCTCTCTCTGCCCTTCCCCTGCTCATGCTCTGTCTCTCTCTGTTTCAAAAATAAATAAAAGCATTAAAAAAAAAAAGACTAGTCTAGTTGATTTAACTACTTTTGGTAAACAGGATCTAAAACCTCAGTGCAAGTAATTTGTGACCATTCTACATATTCAGATTACTGTGCCCATCTATACTACACTGTAGAGGGCAGACAGTGATCTTCTTTCTCAGCAGATCAGAGTGCTTTACGTAACTGTGACTGACAGATCAGTGCCACCAAGGGCCTGTGTCTTCAAACAAGGCAGGCATTATATGCTGTGCAACAACCCATACTCAGACACAAATAGCAGCAGGAGTCTCAGTTGCTCTGTGATTGTGCTCATGGAGAAGATTACCAGAGGGACACAGACCGACATAAGCTGACACAGCTGTGGTGTTCTCTCAAGCACCTTGGCATTTCTTACCAAAACGTCATTTCCTTTGACAAGAAACTGGACGTTGAATGGACCAGAGATGGCAAAGGCCTTTGCAATCTTTCGGGTAGCATCCTTCACCTAGATCCAAAGGACAATGATAGTAGTGTTAAAGAGCATACCTTAGATGGAAAACACAATGAAAAAGCTATAGCACCTTAAAGTTAGGTTTCTTTAATTTCTCTTTAAGGAGAGCTACATCTCCACTAATAACCGTAACAATAATAATGGCGATAATAATAAGAGAAGCCACTAGTAGGCGTCTGCTAACAAAATAATAATGCGCACTAAATATCCGTAACAGGCTAGCAAGGAAGAGAACACATAATTTTACAAAATTATCTTTCTGCCAAAGGTCTCTATCTAGCCACCGTTATATGCTCTGGTTTTACTTTGAGGGCTAAATAATTCTTTCAGTCTGGGTGCTTCAGCACCAGAAACTGCAGTCCAAACTGTCTATTAATCTCCTGACCTACCTGCTGAGAAGAGCAGGCCCTGAAATGACAAAGCACTCAAAGCAAAGAGACCAGAGAGATTTCCTTGATGTACTTTTTCTCTTGCTCTGGACTCTACAAGGGTAGATATTATGTTCAGAAAAAAATGATGTTTCCTTGCAGGGAGGTTCTGCATGTCACATATACAAACCCCTGTATCCAACCAGAGCCAGATGGTACCCATGCAATGCGGGGGCACTGGCAGCAAGAAACGAGAGCACCTCATTCATTACTTTCACAAGAGAGATTCAGCAACTACACTGGTCATTAGAGGAAGTAGAGTCCGTGGTACATCGAACTCTGAGGGATTTGGAAAAATCTGAGTTCTTGAGGTCAATTATACCGATATGAGAAACTGAAGTACACTTGAAATCTGAGGACAATGTTCTCTTATGAGACTGGTGTTACAACATAACCTGCTACCTTCACCTTCTAGAACAAGGTAAGATCTTCAGAATCCTGCCCAACATATACCTAGCCAGATAGGCCTGCCTAGATTTTGATGGCAGGATTATTGGAAAGGTTCACTGAAAAAGCCTAGACTGACCTAACATACCTAAAGACTAAGGAATGTCCACGTGAATTATCTAAGATGATGGTCTCTGAGAACACCTAGCAGTGCCTATTTAGTACTGAGGCATCATTCTTGGGAAGATCTTTAAAGCAATGTTTCCAAAAGAAAGGTTCAAAAAGACATATCAGAAAGTGCTGGTTTGAGATGAGAGTTAGGGTAGAAGTGAAAACATAGGTTCCAGAAGGTTCCTATATGACTGCTGCATCCCTGCTTCTAACTGAAAAACAGAGCTTTACATGCTGCTCACCTAAGTGGCTCTCAAAACATTGGAATCACCTGCAGTAGTGTTCTCCAAATGGGATCCCCAAACCAATAGCAACAGAAACAGCATCACTTGGGGACTTGTTAAAAATGAAAATCTTGGGGCCCTGCTTAGAAGTACTTAACAGAAACTGGGGATAGGGTCCAGCAATCTATATTTTAGCAAGTTAGCCAGGCTGTTATGGCACCACTGAAGTTCAAGAATCACTACACTAGCATACAACCAAGTGGGCTCAAAAGAGCAGGAAGGAGGGGTGCCTGGGTGGCTCAGTTGGTTAAACATCTGAATTTGATCTTGGCTCAGGTCATGATCTCATGGTTCATGAGTTCGAGCCCCATGTTGGGCTCTGCACTGATAGCACAGAGCATGCTTGGGATTCTCTCTCTCTATCTCTCTCTCTCTCTCTCTCTCTCTCTCTGCCCCTCCTCCACTTATGCTCTCTCTCTCTCTCTCTCTCTCTCTCTCTCTCTCTCAATAAATAAATAAATAAATAAATAAATAAATAAATAAACTTATTTTTTTAAAGGGCAAGAAGGAAATTGTTATCTCTAAAATATCCAGTAGACTCAGAGCAAGAAAGTTCCCCTTATAATACACTTCACCTGGGGCATGTCCTACATTACTCCTTAGTTAAAAACATTTTTTTTAATTTTTGCCTTTCCCCTTGCACTTTTATTTATAGATGATGACCTTTTCAATGGCTCCTTGGCTGATGGTTTGTGTGGGCAGCATCAGAGTGGCATCTCCTGAGTGTACACCTGCATCTTCCACATGTTCAGAAATGGCATGGGAGATAACCTGGCCAAAAGAAGATTTCAGAAAGAGTTGTCAGGCACCTATTTCAGTGAAGCTACTGCCTCACCACTCACTCCCCCGCAAAACCCCGCCATTCTAACAGATGCCTAGAGCATTGACTAGTTCCTTCGCTCAGTCCTTGATGAGAGGAATATGAAGGGCTGCACATGTAGACTTAGCCACCTCCCTGTGCAGTGACAGACTGCCCCAGGGCAGCTGACAGTGGCTGAGCTGACCTCCCTCCTCCATTGACTGGAATGGGTACAAATAATAGGAAAAGAGGACAACTAAAGTGACTCATGTTGACTTTTAAGAATAGGAAACAAGCATTTGGGAGGCATAGGAGGGATCTTTATCTTTTCCTTCCAGATTAGGTTTTAGACACTGGAAAAGAAAAGATGGGAGAGGTGAATAGCTGGGTGTATGTTACAACTTAGGTGGACCAGAAAGAAGGCCTCAGATCTAAAGATTAAGAGATTTTTAAATTGAAATTTGAGAGGGCACCTGGGTGGCTCAATCGGTTAAGCATCTGCTTTTGCCTCAGGTTATGATCTCACGTGTTCATGATTTCAAGCCCCACATCAGGCTCTGTGCTGACAGATCAGAGCCTGGAGCCTGCTTTGAATTCTGTGTCTCCCTCTCTCTGTCCCTCCCCTGCTTGTGCTCTGTCTCTCTCTTTCTTAAAAATAAACATTAAAAAAAATTGAAATTTGATAAAGAAGGGAAGCAAGAGGCAATTATTCTTGTCTTCTCTTAGAGGTGAGGAGACTAAAGCAATATAAGAAGAAATAATCCAAGTGCATGTGACTCCTGTATGGCCAACTCAGGATTTTCAAGCCTTATCTGTCACATTCCAAAGTTTATGGTCTCAGTCGCCATAACCTGAATGTTAATTCTACGTGTGTCTTTGGGAAATGATAAAGCTGACTGTGGGGGAGAATAACTGGGCAACTGTAAAAAAACAAATAAATTACAGACATGATTTGTTTATCAGATTTATAAATGACTTAAAGCAGAGTAACATTTGAGTTTCCTGCTGTCACTTATGAGCTCTGTGACCTGGGCAAGGTACTTTATCTTGCAGGCTTGGTTTCTGATAAGACAGTGCTAACAATGGTATCTGTCTCACAGAATGTTTATAAGGATAAGAACGAACACGTATTCGGTGTTTGACATGATATTTAGCGCATAGTAAGAACTCAGATTTTTTTTAATAGTGTCTGGAGATGGGGAGGCAATATTGCCACTGAGCTCTGAAAAAAATCATAATGTAGCTGAAGTACTATGTCCATTTCTGAGTGTGACTGTTTAAAAATTATGTGAATAACCTGGATCATTTCCAAAAGAAGGAGTCCAGGCTGATAAGCAATGGTTGATGTCTGAGAGAAGCTTAGGTTAAGAGCATATCCTAGCAAATTGGAACCAAATCAGGCCAATAGACCAGCATTACTTTACCAGCACAATATTTGAAAAAGCACAAATTTCTCTAGGCCAGTCTTACATTCTCCACTTTGACACTGGTATGATTACATCCCTCTTATGTTATACCTGAGTATTAAAATACTTAAAATGTTGAAAGGGGGAAAGATTAACCATATGCTCTACAATTCTGGAGGCCAGAGGTCAGAAACAAAAAAATTCTAGGGAAGCAGACTTTACTTCAAAAGAAGAAATAAATGAAATATATGAGATATCTTTTATATATATATATATATATATATATATATATATGATATGATATATATATATATATATATATGATGATATATATGAGATATATATATATATATATATGATATATATATGAGATATATATATATATATATATGAGATATCTTTTAACCTGACAACTTTCTGTGTTCTGTGTAACCAAAGTTATTAGACAGAAAACAGGTGAGCATTTTCTGGTGATGCTGTAAAGAGAATTCTCATCCTTGGGGGTGTGGGGTTAAAATAAATGATTTCAAGGGTGCTTAAACTCAGGATTGTATGATTCTGTGGTATGAAGTCATCATTACTGTGTATATATGTATATATGTGTGTGTGTGTATGTATATATATCACAGCATATGTTTTATATATGTATGTTCATGCAACATGCAGATAACCCTACTTTGAACTGTTAATCTGGAAGACAAAAAAGCCAAAAAGAAGATTTAACATTTTCAGTAGTGTTTTGAAGTATTTACAAAGTAGAAAATGAAGAACAACTTTTTTATTTTTCATTAAAGCAAATAAAATGACATGGAGTCCCTAAAACATAACTTCCTATATTTCAAGATAAATCATAA
Source organism: Prionailurus viverrinus (assembly GCF_022837055.1). Lineage (NCBI taxonomy): Eukaryota > Metazoa > Chordata > Mammalia > Carnivora > Felidae > Prionailurus > Prionailurus viverrinus. Next base: position 21,015,139 of record NC_062568.1, read on the forward strand.
GTGCCTTATTAGTGCACCAGGCAAACTAAAGGAAAGCATTTCTCACATCTTCATTTTTCCCTGAAGTTGGAGGCATTCATTGTGTTAGCAATACAAGATGTGATTTGGTAAACAAATTTTATGTTATTATCCTTATCTACCCCACTCTGTTGAGTTTTGTCTTTATTAATGCAATAAAAAAAAAGTGGAGGCTGGGAAATCAAGAGAGGAGAAAAACTAGGGATTCAATCAGGAACTTCAGAAAGCAAAGTATTGGATGTTTTTATAATACTCATTGAAACATAAAAGGAAACCCACAGACAAAAGAAAATGAGAGAAAAATCTATCAAAAAGAATGATGAATACAGGATGATAATTAATTTTGAATATCATCAAAGAGGAATTCTAATAGCTTAAAACACAGGATATATGACTCCCATGACACATCAACTAAATTGTCAGTGAAACTGAAATTTTTTTTTGGACTGAGCAGCTTGTCCACTATTATTAGAGACATGTTTTGTAGAAATAATGACCTCTAATCTGTGTTGTTTCAAAACCGCTAAGGAAAAAAAGAAAACAAAACAAAACAAAACAAAACCCGATGGGAAGGCACGGATCTAGAATATAGGGATAAAACACTTACTCTTCCATCTTTGCCAACAGCGTCCATTTCTACTTCCCGGGCCCCCTCGATGAACTTTGTCAGCACCACTGGGTGTTCCTGTCATCAAGGAAAACAGAAGGGCAGAATCTTTAGCTGACAGTATGTGTACAGTGTCAGGTAAAAATTGTATACCTTAAGCAAATCCCAGGGTAATACTTGCAAAAATCTTAATGCCAAACACATTACACAAACTCATTAGCCAGTTTGTTCAGTAAGAACAAGGTCATTCTCTGCTTTCAGTGAGGCAGACGGTCTTTCTTCAGTTTTGAGTACTCAGTGAATTGAACGTGAGGCTGAAATTTCAAATATAGACTTTTAAGTGAGTGAGAGAAAAGAGGGGGCCAAGGAGAGGGTCCACTGGGGGTCCCATCTCTGTTCCCAGAGTTATGAATATCTCTCTATTTTATTTATAATTTTATATATATTATTTATATATATTTATATTATACATAATATATATATTATATTTATATATTTATATTATATATATTATTTATATAACATATCTATAATATATAACATATATATATATATATATATATATATATATATATATATATATATTGGTTCAAGTTCTTTCTCTCTTCTACACTCATCTTTTCCAAACACTGTAAGGTCCTACATCAGTTCTCTCCAGGAGACTGCAAGAGAACTTAGGAGAATCTCATTATTTTGTTGAGGTTTTGTTAGGTCAAAGGTGGCCTCTGTTACTTGGAACGGACATGCTCTAAACCATTTCTAACACGCGGCATTTGCAACATTTCACTTTATTAATCTTAAAAGGTCCTTCCTTTCTCCACTGTTTTAGACCCTTCTCATGCCCCATTCCCAGCTCTTTCATGACAGTGCAGTGATGCCCTCCACACCTGGATAACTGCTTGCTTTCTCCAGATGAAATGAAGAGGTTGACTGAGGAGCTCCAGGGTTCATGTATCTCCTCTCCTGTTTGCCCCCAGCGCCCGCAAGTTGCACCACTTGTTTGCTTACCAGACCCTGCTGTTACCCGTCTCCATGCCTCTCTTCTCCATGTGCACCCCACCTTCTCTCCTCAGCTTCATCTTTCAAACCTCAACTCTTCCTTCAAGGCCTGACTCAGATGCTGCCTCCTTCCCTCAGCCTTCTCCAAACATCTTCTTTTCCTCTGAACACAAGCTCCTTTGGGCCGCTATCATAGAGTTCATCTCATGCATATGTATTACATTTCATATACTTTGTCTCCTTTAGAACACTTGAAATGAAAATGAATTTTGTGGAAAATTTGAAACCACCAATGTTTTATGCCATAAATAAAATTCTCTCTTCTATTAAAGAGGCCAATTTCCATACTTCATTTTCTTCAAAAGCTGACTAGATATGTAGCTGTTTATTAGCCAAGAAAACAAAAAAGATTTCTTTCCATCTCTGTTCCCTCTTCTTTAAATACCCAAAGTTTCCCTCAGCAGGCTTGCTGGAGCTGTGTTAAGAACTATATGGGATTTCTTCTGTATTATGACTATAATAGCATAATCGAAAGAAAGAAAAGTTTACCAGCTATCTTAGCTTCTCTAGCCAATCCTGAGACAGGGATCCTTGTTCAGGTGATTTATGGAGGGAGTCAGAAAAGCAGGATTGGGTGGGGGGGGGGCACCTAGGTGGCTCGGTCGATTAAGCATCCAGTTCTTGATTTTGGCTCAGGTCATGATCTTGCAGTTCGTGAGATTGAGCCCTGCCTCAGGCTCTGTTTTGATAGCATGGACCTTGCTTAGGATTCTCTCTCTCCCTCTCTCTCTGCCCATCTCTCTCTCTCTCTCTCTCTCTCAAAATAAATAAACATTTGGAAAGAAAGAAAGAAAGAAAGAAAGAAAGAGAAAGAAGAAGAAAGAAAGAAAGAAAGAAAGGAAGAAAGGAAGAAAGGAAGAAATAAAGAAAGGGAAAGTGAGAAAGAAAGAGAGAAAGGAAGAGAAAGAAAGAGAGAGAGAAAGGGAAGCTGGATGGGGCAGCAGGAAGAAGCTAGTAAATCTATGGTCTCAGTGGAGACTGAATTTGGCCTTACCCCCTAGGGAGCTCTGGAACACGAACTGCAACACAGAGTAAGTCCCATCTTGAGGCAAAGGTCACTCACTGTCTAGTGTTTTCAGGGTGGTGGTGATGTGAGGGATCTTGACTCCTTGTTGATGAAGCTCTCATCTGACTGAGGATAGTTACCCAGAGAAGTGTAGCTGGTAAGTGTTATCAGCTATCACTACTGTTAGGGATAGGTGCTTCCACAGGTAAAGGGATCTGAGTGGGGGAATAATAGCATCCACCATCCTGGACATTTGAACAAATCTATGAAATAGTCCTCACCACGTTGAGGAAGAAAATTTCTGTTTTTTTTTTTAAGTTTATTTATTTGAGAGAGACAAGAGACAGCATGAGTGGGGGAGGGGCAGGGAGAGAGGGAGATAGACAACCCCAAGCAGGCTCCTCACTGTCAGTGTAGTCTGACTCAGGGCTCAAACTCATGAACCATGAGATCATGACCTGAACCAAAAAAACAAGAGTCAGATGCTTAACTGACTGAGCCACACAGGCACCCCAGGAAAGACAATTTCTTAATAAATTTCTATTTTTCTGCAGCACTATACATTGTTGGCCTTCTTAAAATAGTTTCTTCCATTTATTTCCATAAACTACCTTTTCCTGCTTCTCTGTCAGGCTCCTTCATGTTCTTTTTTCTCTGGTCAGTCCTTAAATGCGGGTATCCCTCTTGTCTCTGCTTTAGCTATTCTTCTTCCTCTATACTGTCTCCTTGGTGATTGCTTCCATTCTTGAGACTCTGACTAAAATGATATATTTATTTCCAAAACTATATGTACATTTCTATCACTAGCCATGACATTGATTCTCGATTTAAAATCTGTATAACCCACTGCTTTTGAAGCATCTCCACTTGGATTTTTCATAGGCACCTTATACAAAAGGTCAAAAATTAAATATATAACTCCTTCTCTAAAATTTCTCCTTCTCCCATGTTCTCTATTTTAAAATGGTACCACCATCCATCCAGTTGTCCAAGGCAGAAGCTCAGGAATCATCCTTTATCAGATACTCTTTCACCGTCTACTTCCTTCTATTCACTAATTGCCTCCAATGACCATCTCAATATTTCTAGAATGTATGTATGTCCCTTTATCTTTACTATTATTACTCTGATCCAAGACACTGTCATCTCTAATCTGAACTATAGCAACAGCCCCTAACCTTCTTCCGTGAATTCAGTCTTGCCCCAGAATTCACTCTCCATACTCTAGTATGACTAAAATCAGAAATTACGACTAAAATCCAAACTCAGTATAACTGACAAGGTTCTCTTTATCTGCTCCCTACCGAATCTATCTTCTCCTCTACCATGTTTGGTGTCCTAGCCATATACTGAATCCTTTAACAGTTTCTAGAAACCCCATGCTCTTTCTCAGTTTTGAACCTTTACTTTACTCTACTTTCTTCTATTTACACCCACAATATAAACCTTTCATCCAGTTAATTCTAAATAAACCATTTTAAATTAATTTAAAAAGCCCTTTTTTAGGGATGTATCTCATTTACACTCTTCCTCAGTATCTTGTATTTTATTATATCAATACTTATTATATTTCATTCTAATTATTTGAAGCTTCATGTCCCTAGTAAAGAGAGTCCTCTGTGAGAGCAGACCGTATCTCTCTTTGTATGAATGTAGCCTCTGATACTGAGAACAATGCCATTATATAGCAGGTGGTAAACATGAATGAATACATAAATAGATGAATGATTGATAGGATCTATCTTTACTCCAGAGTCACTGAACTGAGTATTCCAGATTCTGCTGGAGTTTGATGGGAATCCTTGAACCAGAATGTACTCAGTCAGGACATCTCCATTATAAAACTTTGGTCCAGTGTGGGTTCCATCCATATGCTAGCAGTAAAATATATATATTTAAAATATTCTATGAATAGAGGTCCTGCAAGATCCAGTGTTCCAGACAGAAAAGAGAGGACACCTGTCTTATCATTCACATGAGACCAGCTGGGTGTAACTGGTTTCTCAGAAGGGGAGTTTGCCTGGACCCTTGCAGGAAGTGAAATAGAGAAGAGGACTGTGTCTTGCTCCCAGGCACATTAATGAAAACTGGCCCACTGGAGAGATTCCCTCCTCAGCCATAGACTTTCAAACCGAATCAAAATCTATTTGGTTTTCTTCTTTTACACTCTTTGTCTTTCTCACCCTTTATCCTTAGCTACTTTCTTTACTGCTCCAATGTCCTTGGGGGGCAACCACCACACAGAAATGAGGTCTGGCTTCATGAGGAGGCACAGACCATGTTCTTTTATTCCTCTTTGAAATGCTTCAGACTTTACTCTTCAGCTCCCTCCAAATTCTACTTGCCAAACATCAAACTCTTCTCTATGAGTTGTGCTCTCTCTCTCTCTCTTTTTTTTAAAACCCAACAAGCTTTTGAAAGCTTTTAAAAGGCAAATATTACTTTTATCCTTCACAGTACAAGGTCTGCAGATCAATAACCCTACTGGGTAAATCTTAAATGGATCACACCGAGGTAATACCAAGGGATAAAATAAAAGCTGAGGGCAGTGGAGGAAAGTAGTTAAATCACTACAAAATTATAAACATTTTTATTAACTGGCAAATGGAATGTACCAAAATGAAAAAAAAATCAATAAGTGAGCAAAGGGGTTTACTATTAAAAATGCAGGGTTGGGGCACCTGGGTATCTCAGTCGGTTGAGGGTCTGACTCTTGATATCAGCTCAGGTCATGATCTCACAGTTTGTGGGATAGAGCCCTGTGATAGGCTCCACGCTGGAATCCTGCTTGGGATTGTCTCTCTCCCTCTCTCTCTGCCCTCGCTACTCACTCTCTCAAAATAAATAAACATTTTAAAAATTTTAAAAAAATAATAAAATTGCAGGGTTGACTAAGGCAAAGTTTCTCCAAGTGTGAGAATTAAAAATCAGGAAAGCCTTCACTGATAGATAATGAGCTTGATCGGGCAGTCCTTGAGGCTGGGAACCCCAGGGATAACTTGACTAGCATCTAACTTATGAACAGTCAAGAATGTTTATCCAGGCTCACTCCTGGAGTCTAAAACCATATAAATGTTGCGACGAAACATGCACTGGTCTTCTTCTTCCACTAACCCTAAGGATCTAAATACAGTTAAATGCATTTGAGTTTTCTTATTTCCACATATAGGAGACTAATGGGTAGGAAATAAAAGGGAAAACCACTCTAACATAGTGTGAAAAGAAAAACCTATGAAATAAGATAGCAACTATCAGAAGTAAAAGTCACCAGGAAGAAATCAGACACTACCTGTGAGACTCTAGTGGCCTCCTCCAGGAATTTTTTCATCTCATCCTCAGAGAATACCACGTTCATGGCTGACCCACTGGAAATGAGAGGAGGACAAGTCAGTTTCTTTCATCACTTTGGAAATAAAGCATTCTGGTCTTGATTGCTTCTCAGAACAGTTCCAGGCAACCTCTAGTTCCAGTCTGGACTGAGTAAGAACTTGCTTTTTTTCTAAATTAAGACTTTACTCCATTTAATCATCAGAACGATCAACAAAAGAGTCACCCAAGTTGGGGGTGAGAACTGTGATAATGTCCAAAGAGAACCACATAGCTCTAGAGATGGCAGTAACTCAAAGTTTGTCCTTTCTGATTCCGTGTTTTCACTCTGCTGGTTCCAGGAGATTCTTAAATGTTAAAAACATTCATCCCAGGATCTAGCTATTCTTTCCCCGTTTCTTCAGAGGTCATTGCCAATGGCTGATCTTACCCACAGGTCTGCTGTCAAAGCAGGTCATTCTACTACCAGCCAGGTTACAAAAGAATAAAATTTTTAGTAACATTTGCAAATATAATGTACAGGAACTGACTGAAAGGTATTCAACTGTGTCCTTCTCACTAACTGCTTGAGAAAGAACGCTGACATCAATTTACACTGAATTTTGATATTTTCAAAGTGAGATGGGAAGGCAGGAAAGAAGGAGGAATAAGAGAAGGGAAAGAATAAGGAAGAAACACACTACTTTCCACTTCTTTTTAAAAAGCATTTTCTTTACCTTTTCTACTTATTACAAAATTTTGCATAAAGAGGTCTCAATGTCTAAGACAGGAAGGCTAAGGCAATAACATTGCTAATTTACAGTGTAGGAAACTGGAACAAAGAGACAGATTGCAGAGATCAGAAAGGCAGCACAGTAGTCAAAGCTGCTTTCTGCAACCCTCCCTTAAATGTCTGCGTGTTGTTTAAATTAATTTGCATTAATACCTCAATGAAGAAGTATTATTTGACTGTGATTTACACAAAATGTCATTTAAATAAAAAGGACAGTTTTCCACCTCATTTTAAATTTTTCATTGTTTTAAAGGACCCCATCTCAAATTCCATTTACACTTTCAAGTGGTGCACAGCAAATTGTGTTTCTCTTATTATCCCCTGTTCAGTGAAGTAGGTGCTTACATGTGGTAACATCTGAAGAGATGAAGTGATAATTCAAAACTTCTCCTTTGATGATAGAACTTCGTTTCAAAGTTTAATATAAAAGATCCTCACTTTCCATGTCCCTCACCATTACAATTTATCTCTTAAAAAACGTGCTCTCAAAAACTCAAAAGTTCAGACCAGAGGCACCATCAGGAGGTGTTGACGACAGTCTGAGACCAGCTGCCATTTCTGTGTACTGGGAAGCAGATATTGGAGACAGATATGCCGGGTTTGTTCTGGCTGGTTTTCCTTTTTAGTTTTAGTTTTTTTTTTTTTTAATTGTTCTCTTTGCTAATTGAAACTATCCTTCCTCAATTTGGCAAGGAGATGCCGTAAGCCAGGCTTCTAAGACAGAGGATATAGACTCTCACTGTCACTCCGAGACAAACGCAGTAAACTGAAGGTCTGTGCATAGGTCCTCCATCCAGCCGTGTTGGTTTGGGGATTGTGGATGGATTTACAGATTGCACATATCAAAGTCAAGTGCAATTAGCATACAGCATGCAGTTCTGTATCTCCTGATTTTTAAATCATTACTTTGGGGGAAAGATATATTACCTCAAAACATAGGAAGGTCTCAACAAACAGGGGTAGCCCACAGACTTCGCAAATTCCAGTGCCTCGTTCTGATTGATAGAAACGACAACAACAAAATGTACAAATAGTTTAAAAGATTCAATAGCTCTGCAGAAAGATATCTTTAGAACAAGTGGTAACACAACTCTTTTTATTCTTTCTCTCAAAAGACACCATTAAAATGTAAATCGGGCATTCGAGATATATAAAATTCCTAGTTTCTAATTCTATATATCAAATCCAGTTCAAAAATAGTTTGAATGTTTTTCATTGTCTGAATCTTAATGAGAATATTCCTACCAATTTGTAACCAACATTTAACCGCAATCATGGAAATATACCAGCTTTAAAGTAAAGTCACTAAGCCCAGTGTCTTCTCTCTGCCCTGGAGTTAATGTCTGCAGTAGTTAACATTCATGCTACGACTCTTCAAAAGCGAACATTAAAACAGACATGTGTTTCTCTCCTTACCAAAGTGTTCACAGCTTTCCAGGGTGCCTGAGCCACCTTCAGCTCATCCAAGACAGCTGAGAAGATAGAGCGATCCTCGGCCCTGTCAATCTGCAGAGGGCTCGTGCCCATGATCTTGACACCATTCTTGTATAGAGGGACTGCCAGGTTGTTTGGAATCTGACCCCCAACTGATATGATGCAGCCCCCACATGCCTGTAAAAGACACCCACAATATCAGCCACTGGGGCAACTTCATGGTGACTGAACAACTGCCTTCATTTCCTTAGTGAAAATGCTTACCATGCTTTGATACTTGCATTTCTCCCATCAGTGGATAATATTAAGTTATGCTACAGAGATAAACAAACTTGGTTCTTACTTTCCAAGCACTTACATGCTTAAATCTATGGAAGAGTTCCATACAATTACACATGATTACCATATCAGACTTCCACACAACTACACATGAATGTGTGGCATTTACATGCATGACAATTAGAGAAAGGAAATCTATCCAATTAATATTTTCACCATGCACTTTACACTGTAATCAAGTGTTCCTTGGACTACTGTTGTAATTTCCTAAATAGACATAGATCTCTCCTTCTCACACTCACTTCTCCTGTTCCCCTCCACCCCAGCCTTTCACATTCAGATTAATTATCCTACAAAACTGCTTCACCAAGTTACTCCTATACTTGCTTTCTCCAATGTTTCCCTTTGCCTAAAGAACAAAGTGTAAACTCACCCCTATCAACGGGACAATTAAGACTCTCCAGCTTGACCACAGGGGAAGGGAAGGAAAAATAAGATACAGAGAGGGAGACAAACCATAAGAGACTCTTAAATACAGAGAACAAACTGAGGGTTGATGGGGATGGGGAGCAGGAGGGTGGGGAAAATGGGTGATGGGCATTGAGGAGGGCATTTGTTGACATGAGCACTGGGTATTGTATGTAAGTGATGAAATGGGCTTCTACTCCAGAAGCCAAGACTACGCTGTATGTTAGTTAACTTGACAATAATAAGATAAAATAAAATAAAATAAAATAAAATAAAATAAAATAAAATATAAAATAAAATAAAATATAAAACATTAAAAAATAAGACTCTCCAGCTTTATCTGTTATTATTCTCCTCCCCTCCAAGAAGACCTCCTACTCAATGTCCCAACTGTGTGCACTCCTGCTCACAAGCATTCTGCCCCACTTAACCTTCACTGCCTTTGCTTCTTTTCTCCTTTTGTCTTCTCCCTTATCTAAACTCTACATAATCTCTCCACTAAAGTCCAGTCTAAATCTTACCTCCCATTTGTACACCCTCTCTCTTTTACTGCCACCTTGGCACCTGTCTACAGTACCCAATAAACTGATTTGAGTTTTTGTTTCCTTACTATTTGCCTGACAAGCAGTCTCTGAATCTTTAACCTTAATCTCTTATGAGCAGTCAAAACATCAAGATTTTTTTTTTAAAGTTCAAAGTCCCTTCCCATCTTAGTTCCCTCTGTGAAACTCTGTCCAGGCTTCATGTCTGTAAAATTAGAATAATAATAGCTGTTAGCTTCACAAGGTCACTAGAAAAGTTAAATAAGATAATAAACATTAAAGGCCTCACACATTATAAGTGCATAAATACTACATTGTTATTAATATTAGAAAATATTATTATATCTGAATGGCCATTTATCTTGACATAATTTGTATTTGTTTTAATAACCTAATGAATATTAGAACTGCTGAAATAATAGATATGCACCAAATGTATTTTATCATTATTTGAAATCAGTCTGAAATACTCTTAAAAGGGATAAAGCTAATTTCTCTTTGATGAGAGAAATTATATTACTGCCTAAGCAAATACCCTGCAATTGAGTGCTTAAATGCATTGTAAACAGTATGGAAAACAATAATCCACAGTTCTGCATATTTATAAGTGCACTTAAGCTTCTTTTATCATTTTTATGTTCAATATACATCTTTGCAGAACCTTTAAGAAGATTTATTCTTCGTACTATAATAATATTTTTATTTGCTTATTATTCTTAGTTTATTAGCAGAGTTAATATTTTAGAGGCTTAAAAACTAATTCCTTGATTAAATGCATACAAAAAGTTTTTTATTTGAAAGACTTCAAAATAATTTCTAAAATTAAAAAAAAAAAAGAAGTACCAACCTATAAGCAAAAATTAGAGTCCATTGCACTAAATGGGAGCTCAAAGTTAGAGTGAAAAGTCTTTAATTAATAAATACACCAATATTTTTCAAAATGTTGTATGAAATTGATTTTTATTTTTTAATAAATTAGTAACATTCAAAACAGTAATAAAATAAACTGCTACTATTCATTAATGATATTACTATATGCCCTGGACCATCTGTTTCGACCTCCACTCTATCCCTCTGAGGTAGATACTGCTCTCCCCATTTTATAGCTCAAGAAACTAAGGCTCAGCGAAGGTGAAATGACTTACCCATATTTCACATCTACCAAATACAAAGCCAGCACTAGAACTCAATTCTTTACGTACTTTAAAGTAGCTATGCCTAACTAATAAACCAAATCTTCGAATCTTAAGCTAGCTCTATTTTTCTACCTGGTTTCAAAGATGGTTAATGTTAGAGGATACAAGGAGAGCTATTTCTAAAACATCCTTTTTGAAAGTGGTAGAAAAACTTTGTCTGCATAAAGATCATCACTGGAAAGGCAAATATATCCACAGAATGTGTTAGAGTAGCAGTTGATGGTTAAGTGCACATTTTGTCCACACAACAAAAGGAATTCAGTATAAGAGAACATGTTTGTAGGACGAAGTTAATAAAAGACAGTTTTGTGGAAGAATTCCATCTTAAATTGGCCCCAACTCTAAGCACAGAACTAGCAGGGGCTCAGGGAGAAGAACTTGGTATCCCACAAGGGCAAATTAGCATTATTATCATAACTGTTTAAGCCAAATTAGTTTTAAATAACTCACTGAAATAAAATATTTTAAAGTTCAGATATTTCACAGATTTCTAAATACTCCAGCCCAAAAATAATTCTAGTAGGGTCCCAAAGTTCCATTGATCCTACCTAGATTTGTTTGTATCTTTTTACTCAGTTTAGTTTTCTGTTTTATTTAAACTTGATTATCACTAAGCTAGGGCAACCCCACACAAGAATATTTCTGAAACAATATTCAAGCTGCAGCAACCCCGCAAATATATTTTTAGTACTTTTGTTGGTCCTTATTTTTATGGGCCAATTAAATGCTATATTATAGACAGAATGCAGGAGAGAAAATTTATCTAACAGAAATAGCATTCATGTTAATTCATTCCATTCATTCATCTTTTAACTCATTAAAAGATGGTCCTGATTTTTGTAATTTCATGTATTATCTGTAAATTATAAATCTCTACTCTTTGCACATCTGTCTATGAGATTGATCATGGTTTCTTATTTTGGAATTCACATTTTAGTAAAAAACTTTCAACATTTTAGGCAGACCCTTAAGATTATATTTAATAACAGTTAAATCAAATGCTAGGAATGAAACCCAGTTCTATTTAGAGTCATTCATTGCCTAATGGGTTTTGTCTATAATTAATTAATGTCTGTCATTCATTCATTTAACTCAAGTTGTGTTACAGAGGTACCATTGTATATATATTCATATAGTATTAGGTGTTAAAAACAGAACAATTTTCTCATTAATCAGAGTACATTTTTATGGGGTATGATCAAATAAGTTATTCATTGTAAAAGCAAGAAAAATTACTTAAGCAGGACTCAAACTAGATAGCAATATCGTAAGGTGTCAGGAATATTGCCTGGAAATTTTAGACTCAATCTGGTTTTTAATGAACAAATAAAAAAATGAGAAATGGGTCTTACATAGGGCTGGGATGTAGAATAAAATTAATGTTCATTTATACAACTTTTCAAACAATGAGTTTTCAAAGGAAAAAAGGGAATGTGAAGTTTAGACAGGATCTATGTGATTCTTATTCATTGCTGTAGCCTGTGAAGATTATTACATAGTTTATCCCTGAGAAAAAGATTTAATAATAGATCTAATAAAAGAGAAGCACAGTGTTGCAACTTCTATAAACAATGTAATAATTTTCAACTCATGTACCTCAAAAAAACTTGAGAACATCCTTTCCCTTATAAGGAATGTCCTAACCAAAACTGTGAACTAGGCAAAATACCATCTATCAAATCCAACCCTCGTAGATAGCAGACTCCAACTTCTCACTTTCTGAACCCTTCCCCACACTCAACACCCAAATTAAAAAAAAAATCAAAATGCAGATTCCTTCTCAGGGAGCAGAACCCATGGACACAATCACAAGGAATAAATGACTTAAGTTTAAAGGGCTGCTTTTTATAAAGTATAAAAAATGTCTGCAGCCAAAAGAATACATCACTGTAACATTTTCTATTAAAAAAATAAGAACAAGTAGGAAGGAGATTTTAGCACACCTAAAATCTCCTCTCACTCCACCTCTCATCAAGACTTCTTTCCTTTTTGTGTTTGTTTTTGTTTTTGTTTTTTTAAGTAGGCTCCATACACAACATGGGGTTTGAACTCATGACCCTGAGATCAAGGGTGCATGCCCTATAGACTGAACCAGCCTGCTTTACTCACAGGGCATGTCACTTTTCTGACTGCCCTTTATGTTTTCTTTAGAAGTGCTTCCTTGTTGCCATGGAAATAGCCTCGGTCCTGAACTAGACCAAGAGACCTGAACCAAGAGACCCATCATACTTTTCATTATCCTATACAACTATGTACCCTTGGAAAGCCTATCTTCCTTCTAAAGTGACTCAAATGTGTGCTTTGAATAAGTTTATATGTGCTTCCAATTTTCTGCAGATTTACTACTGAATGTCTCAGTACCTTCAGCATCACTAGGGGCATCAAAGTTTGGATTACAGCAGTCTGTCTCCTAGAGATTGTGAGGATATACACGACAACCTCATAGAAGGAGACATATATGTTTATGTATGTATGATATGTGTATACAATAATAAAACATTTCCTGTGGGATACTCTAACAAATACATCAATGGAATGTTGTTCTTATATTCTCCAATACAAAATTTAAAAATATAGAGTACCACTATAAATGCCAATTAGCTTCAAAGAAGGGCTAATTTATCTTTTACCATCATACTGAATTCAGTTATTGTAAAAGGATCTCATTAATATCCATGTATAACTGTATCCAAAGGCAGTTGTAGAATTTTTTAATCTTTCCTTAAAACATTTCATGGTGAAATAATTAATTATGTGTAAAATGCCTGCTGTGATTCCTATAATCCTTGTTAATATTTTCAAACAATGATGTAATTTTTCACATATTTATGTTATGGGGCCTAGTTTTATTCTAATGTCTTGAAGGTAGGGATTTGGTTTTATAGCTCTCTGCCCTTCTGAACCTAGTATTCAAGTACTCAACCTAGTACACTAAAAGGTACTCAAGATATATTTGTAGAATGCACTTGTTTTGACCCCCCCCCGAAATGAATCTTAAGAAATTGTTAGAAAAAAAAAAACATGTCAGAGAGAAAAACAAAAATTGTGCATACTCTACCTAATGGTTCAATTTCATCATATGAAAAGATTAGTATACTTAGCCCCAAATAGACAACTGTGATGATATATCCATCCTTAGTTTGTCTATTTTTGTTTAATGTAATAAAATCATCATATGTTCTGGCACTGAACTCTATACTTTACAATGTGACTCCAACCACAAACCTTGTTATCTTCACAGAACCTGCATGTAGCATATACTTAACACTCATGTGGTTCATTAACAACACCAAAAAAAGATGAAACACAGAATTGAAGAAATTTCCACAAGTCAATGAATTGTCAAGTCAAAACTTGAATTTAAGTACTATGGCCCTCAGTATTTTTTTTTCTCAGTAACCGTATGAATATACATGGGAATGATTCTATATAGCAGGGAATTTAACTGTAATAACATCAAAAGGAACAATCACTGGACATCACTCAAATCTTCCAATAATTATTTCTTAACTGTAAAATAATTCATTTAACTTTTTCTAGAGACTTATAGTAACCTGCGATCGTAGGAATTCACAGTGAAGATATTCTCAGTAATATCAGAGGGAGAGAGGAAGAGCAACTATCAGAGAAAGCTATAAAAGTACCGAAATCATTCAGAATGAACTCATGGATCTTAAACCGAAGACTGATGGCTTCATCTCATGGCACAAAGAATTAACCGGTCCTTTGTGAACAGCTGACTTTTCTCCTCTGGGGACCACTCATTACTGAACCACAACAACACATGAACTAGAGGGAGGCTGCTTATTGTGTGTCTAGATGACCAGTGAAATCATTCTGCAAAATATTTTGGAGGGTTGTTTTGTAGTAGTTAATATGTGTTTGGCACATGTTACCAAAAGAGTTTTCAATCTAGTTGGAATGCTTAGAAAGAAAAAAATAATCACTCTGTGCCAGGGCCTCAAGACTCTAAGGCTGGGATAATTTTTTTAGAGTTTCGCTACAAAATTAGTCAGTGGAAGACATGGCAGCTCTTTCTCCTAAGGGGAATTATAACTTAAATATATATATATATATATATGTGTGTGTGTGTGTGTGTGTGTATGTATATATGTATACGTATATACATATGTGTATATATATGTATGTATACGTATATACATATGTATATATATATATATATATATATACATCTATAAAGTATGCACTGCATATATTTTTCTTCCTTTTTTTCTTTCCTTTCTCTCTCTGTCTTTCTTTCTTTCTTTTTTTTCCCCCTCTTTTTACCTCCTGATGGTAGATATCTAGGATTCTTTCCAAAGATAACTCTTCAAAGTACAGTTTGTCACACTCATCAAAATCTGTGCTCACGGTCTCAGGGTTGCAATTCACCACTACTGTCTTCTTGCCAAGTTGACGCAGTGTGCGGATGCTGGAGACAGCACACCAATCAAATTCCACACTGCTGCCTGCAGAGACGGTGAGATTGGGAAAAGGGGTAAGAGAAACGTGAAGTTACAACACAAAGAGCAGAGAAACATATTGCCGGTCAGTCCAAGTCTAGGAAGCGAATGCCCTTTCGATGCAATTTTTTAAAATTTCAAAATGTAAATTTCAGATCCATTATGCACACTACATTAATAGTAGGAAAAACAGGGACTAATTAAACAACAATGACATGTTGGCTTGTTTTATATGCTAAGTTCTCCATTAGGTAATCTCCGTATTTGAAACATTCAGAACGTCAAAGTTAGTGGGAGATAATTCTGATAAAAAAACAAAAACCCTTTTGAGGCACCTGGGTGACTCAGTTGGTTGAGCATCCAACCCTGGGTTTGAGCTCAGATCATGGTCTCATGGTCCGTGGGTTTCTGGTCCAGAGCCTGCTTGGGATTCTCTCTCTCCCTCTCCACCTACCCACCTCCCCCCCACCGCCCGCCCCGCTTATGTGCTCACTCTCTCTCTCTCAAAAGAAAAAAAAAAGGAACTTAAAAAATAAACTCAAAGTGAACAAACTGTCCTCAGTACACAAAAATATTTAAGCTAGTGATTGGAATACTTGAGTTCTTGTTTTAGTTATTCCACTTGCTCTGCTATCTGAGGGCTAAACCAAATGATCCCTGAAGTGCCTTGTAGCTCTGACATATCTTGATTGATTGGAAAATCCTGTCCTTTCCAAGCATATCCTTTTAAGCTTGGCAAGGCCACCCCATGCAGAGTGAGTGACCTTCTAAAAAGTAATTCAAAGTACAATAATGGCCTAAATACCTCAAAATATCACCTCTACTGGGATGCATAGAACTGAAAGTTCTGGGATTTGTACTAATCCTTTGCATTAGGATTTTGTCTCCTAAAAACTCTTATCAGAACAGTAACTTATCCAAATATAGTAGCATGCTAATTTTCACTATCAATTAAGTATACACTTGATTATCAGCTCAGCTAGTCTGCCCTGGGTCCTAAAGTAATGCAGAATTGTCACATAAATAAGGTAAAATTTGAATAGGAAGAAAGAAAGGTCTAGAAAAGAGAAGGGTAGATCCTGATGGAAGTGTTCATGCCATTTAGCCATAGGAAACTAAGGTAGTAAAGTAATAAACACTTTTGAACTACTTCAAGATTTGGCCAAAAATTGCTAAAGTAGTATATCCAGAAGCACTTAATTATCTACAAAAAACTAAAACAAACTATGTTTAAAGTAACAGAATAAGACTACATACATTTTAAATTATACATTTTATCATTTCCATACTAGAATAATCTGCAGAGACTAAATGTTAAATACACTTGAGAAATATCATGTCTATTTAAATATATACTTTGTAACTGTAAATTATTATTATTATCTCATTATTAAATGTCTAATTTTAAGTGCTGGGTGAGATGTAAGAATTTCCAGTGGGAATGTTTTAATTAAATTCTATAATGCTCTGCCTATGAACCAATGAGAAAAGCTCTTGGCATTTGATACCAACAGACGTCATATATTCACAGATCTCATCTACAAATGTAATTTCTGGTTGATGTATAAAGTTCTTGAGCAAATATAGATCTTTGTGTAAAACTATGCCAGATGAGGAAATGTCAAAGTGCAATTCATTCCCCAACCCCAGTGAGAGGCTCAATTTCGTTCATGAGGATAAAAACATAAAAGGGTGACATAATGAAAAGGAAGAAGGAATTATAGTTGAGACCTGCAATTGAGTACGACTTCTATAACTTAATAGCTAAATAAACTTGGGCTTTACCTGTCTGAACCTCAGTTTCTGAAATTGCAAAATACTTATTATAACATCATCTATTATACATAGTTCTTGGAATAATAGAATTAACATGTGTGAAAAGTACAACATAAACTGTAAAGTCCTATGTAAATATAAGTTATCACTTTACCAATATGATATGGACCACAGCCTAACACCATCATTCCATGGTCATCGAAATTGATATCATGTTCCTGAGGAGAAAAAAAAAGACATAGAAATTATTATGTGTTATTCTCCAATCTAATTAAACTCTTTGTCCTGTCACTGAATGTATCTTTCTCATCCTTTCTCTTATTGATGTGTGCACTGTATTAGTCTCTGGGAATCCATAAGCATAAAGTATAAACTCTACTTATTCACAAAACATAAGTTCAATATATTTTAATTAAATAGCCACGAGAACACACCACAATTGTATGTTCATGTAACCATTGTCCTTATTCTAGTTGTATTTGTTTGATTTCACCATTTTAAGGCAGTTCTGAAAAGTCAGTATAGAAATACATTATCACATCTGACCTATATAATGTCATTTTTATTACCTAGATTACTAGATAACCAAAAACACGAAAATGTATATTCCCCATGGTGACCATTTACTAAATCTGGAGCTTTCTACATACAGCAATTTGGCAGTTCCTACCTGACCATTGTAGGTAACATAGAGGTAGTTTGTTACTGATGGGTATTCTGCAGCCAGTGTATCAATCTGCAAGAAAATATAAATAAATAAATAATTACATAAATAAATAGGGATTTTAGTCCCTTTGTTATATTTTTTCAAGAGTAAAACAACTTGCGCTGCATTCGTATTCCTTTAAGGCCTCTTATTGTCAAATATAAAAAACAATAAAAAGGTAAGTACAATTTAATTACTTTCTAATTCTGAAAATGAGGTGGGGTGGAGGAACAATGATGTAATCTAGTTATCACTTGAGCAATAAATGACAATACACACCCAGAGCATCATTGATTCATTACAGTAGTATTTCTCACATACATAACACAATCGTTATATAGTCAACTAGTTACCAGGAAGACTTACCCAGACAACTATCTAAAGCAGCTCAAATCAGAGCAAAATGACCTATATGTAAGAATGTTTTGGGTCTGCAAATGAATGCATAGAATTTAAGTTACCAATGGCACTGAGCAATGGAATGACATAAATACCATAAAGCATGGGGAAGAGGGGAAGGGGACAAGGTCTCATTGAACATATTTTGAAAAAGTAAATCAATTCAGTTCTCAAAGGCCAGGAGCTTAGCTTAGTGAGCAAGAATTCAGGGCCAACAGGGCAAGCTAGTGTAAAGCAGGTGAGAAGGAGGAAAGATAATTGCTGAATAGAAAATATTCTGCATCAAGCCTGAGACCAAAGGCATGTGCCCCTCCGCCCCCCGCCCCCGAGCACATGGAGAAAAGTCAATGATTTTAAAGGACAAAAACCAGCTGGTGGTACTTTAAGCCAAGGCATCCTTCTACTGTAGTCCAAAAAAAAAAAAAAATCACAACAGTACACCTATGAAAGTTCTTGTATGATTGTCATGAATACTAGATGAGCTCATTATGCCCAACCCTATCACAATGAATACTAAATGAACCATAATGATGGGACACTTAAAATAAAGTATTACCCTGTAAAAAGTTAGTGCCAAAAGAGATAACTATTCTTTTCAAGAGGTCAGCCACCATGCTAGGGTATTTCAAGTCCTTCTATTACACTAAGGATTTATCTTATTGCAGATATATCTGCACAGAGGTCAAAAAGTAAAGGAGAGGTCACTTTGATTTTTTTTTTTCATTTAGGCAGAGAAAACCATGTACTCAGTCCTACCTTTGCGTCCCAGTGCCCCTTCAACCTTTCCCTTTTAAGCTTATATCAAACCTGTGCTGAATAAAACTGGTGGCATCATGGGCATTGACTGGACAAGTAGAATCACTTCTGAATCCCACCCCTCTTTATACCGGCAATGGCTCTATGAGTGGGTGCCTACATTTCACCCTGTGAGGAAAGGGAAATTCCTTTACCTGTTTAACCCAAGGGTGGATGTTTTTCTTTAGCCTCAGCTCCCTTGTCTGGGCCTCAGTCAGCCCGAGGCATTTTGAAATCTGCTTGTCTGAGAACCCAATCTCCTTTGCCTTTTTCAGGGTTTCTTCTGTAATGGACTCACTAGGAGTTAATGAAAAAGAGAGATTCAAGTTTAGAACAAACACAGTAAGGACTAGTGAACTGTTCAATTTCAAAAACACCAAAATCTCCTTATTTTCCATCTTCAAAGTGTTGAGATCTTTTAAACATACACAAATAAATAAGCCACTAAATCTTCCAGCCTCTATGAAATCTAGTATTTTCAATGATATTTTCACCTTTTCAGACATGTGGTTTCCTACTTTCACACCCATGCACCCTCTTCTCTTCTTACTTCCTGGAAATCGCTTCTGCATTTTCTGTCTTAATGACTTTCCTCTTTCAAAATAATCATGGACCTTCCCTCTTACTAAGTCCAAGAGGCTTTTCTCAAGTTTCATCTCCTTAACCTGTCAGCATATGACCTGCTTAATGTTCCATTCTTTAAAGATGTCTTCCTCTGGTTCGGGTAAGTTGCTTCTCACCCAACTTTATTACTCATATTACTCACAAAAATGACTTACTGTTTTTTTTGGTTTTTTGGTACCCCCCGCACAAGTTCCTATCTTTTGTTTCCTGATTTAAGACCAAAGGCCTGGCTACCTTCTCTCTCCCTCTAAACTTAACCACTGCCACTGGCTCAGGCAACATAAGTAGTTAATAATTCCCAAATCTGTATCTCCTTCTCTAATGTCTGAATGATGCTCCAAGTCTCCATGTATAGGATCTTTGAGAACCCATGTATACCTGGGCATCCAACATTGCATCAGACTGGGTATCCTTTCCATAAACTGCCTCTCTTTACTAATATCATATATCTGTCTATGTTGACAAGATAGTTCTCTGGTTTTATGATTATTTCCCATTCAAGTTAGATTTGTCTCCTCACTTTCCTGATGCTCATTTCCATAGTATAGACTGTATTTGTATTGTTTCTCTCACCTCGAATGCCTTTGACATTCCTTTTATGTACCCAACTGCTCTCCAACTCCCAGCCAGTCTTTTTTTTATTTAAAATTTTTTTTTCAACGTTTATTTATTTTTGGGACAGAGAGAGACAGAGCACGAATGGGGGAGGGGCAGAGAGAGAGGGAGACACAGAATCAGAAACAGGCTCCAGGCTCTGAGCCATCAGCCCAGAGCCTGACGCGGGGCTCGAACTCACGGACCGCGAGATCATGACCTGGCTGAAGTCGGACGCTTAACCGACTGCGCCACCCAGGCGCCCCTGGCCAGTCTTTATAGGTAAACTAAAGCCAAGTTTCATCCATGAAGACTTCTCAGTTTGCCCTCACCCACTGATCTTTCTGGACTCTTCACTGATTGATTTGCTTGGAGCCAAGAGCATAGTTGGAACCATACTGTTTAGCATATCAATGTCACCAATATTTTTTATGTTTGTTAGCTTTTATTCACCATCCAAATTTTTTTTTTTTATGCTAGATTCACATTCCACAATGACAAAGAATACGTTTGGCTCATTTACCAGATCATTCCCACTGATCTGTAGACTGGCCCCCAGACAGCATTCAACAAATATTTATTAAATGGAAAAGGGAAACTGGACTTCTATAGCTTTTATAGAAGAGACAGAGTTATTGAAATCACCTTATAACTATAATTCAAAGTGTACAAAAAAATAACTTGTAAAGAACCAAGGCACAGAAGAATAAAATAGTTCTATAAAAGTATAACTAAGTAGCTATGGACCAGCTATTTCAAGCAACAGTCAATACAATAAAATTCAATTATAACATTTTTATAGTCAATACAATGAAATTAAAATATAATGGTGTGTTCTCAGAAGATGTAATAATAAATAAAACATTTTCACTGAAATTCTGCTAATAGCATGCAGTTGAATTAAATCTACTGAATTTTGTTCATTCTATTCTTCAATCTTCTTTAATTAATTATATTCTGAGTTTAGATTAGAGAAGAGAGAATCAAGCTCATATATTTAATAGCTATTTCTTTGGCTGTTGGATATCAGTATTAGTTTGGATTTTTGCAGCTATGTTTCGTTCTACTCAATTTGCTTTTTCTTTGGCCCTTAAATTTCCTTCTGTATCTCAAGTTAATTAATTATTTCTCCCAATAAATTTAATGTCTCCTTTTTCTATTCTCATTTTGATTTTTTAATCTTCCCAAGTATTTGATAAACATTCTCCCAGAGCAACACATTTTCCTGTCAAATTCTTGATTATAATCTGATTATTAGCAGTCACTTGCTATGTGTGCCACGCATTGTGCTTCATGTTCTATAACTATGCTGTCCAATATGGTGGCAACTAGTCACATGTGAATGTTTAATTTCAATGTAATTAATTAAATTTTTTTTAATTAACATTTAGATTCACAATTGCACTAGCCAAATTTCAAGTGTTCAATAGCTATACATGGCTAATGGTGACTGCATTGGATGGTGCAGATTACAGAATATTTCATCATCACAGAAATTTCTACTAGACAGTGCTGCTCATGAAGATACAAAACAATATTTGAGATAATGGAATGATAGAGAGTGATTTGAGACATTTTATGGAGAGATAAGCTATGTGGTGCAATGTGAGGTCAGAGAAAAGAGATAACAGTGTGAGCGAATGTGGTTGAGAAATACTACGGCAGTAGAGGGATGAGAACAGAGCCATAAAGAAAGTTCAGCTTCATATGGATGAAAGAGTTGACAGATGTACTATAGGCAAGGGCAACTGCATCTGCAATGATTTGAGACAGTGATCGGCATGGCAGGTATAGAAAACATATGGAGGATTTGTAGTTAGGAGGAAATCATGAATGGTGAAGGTAGGGCAATGTCATTCATTGTCATCCTTACATGTGTGCTTTAACACTTAGTGAACATGTGCTGTGTCTAGGGCTCTGTGCTACTTACTTTAATGATGGAGTGATAAAGTATCGAATCTCTACATTCAGAGAGATCAGAGTATATTAGGCAAACAAATAGCCATAGATGTGTCTGCACGGTGAGAGGTGCCATCAAGGAATGTAGAGACGAGAAGGCTGTGGCTTGGGGGAAATGGTCCCACAGCACTGGAGAAGTCTGCAAAGGCCTTCCCCAAGAGATGACTGCTGAGCTCCTAGGGCTTTTGAAAACACCCAACTTTCTGGTGTTTATCTTTAGTTATTGCAAAAAAGAAAACATTTTGAGACAAAAGCGAAGAATAATTTGTTTGTTGCTATTTGCTTTGGAAACAGATATTTTCACTTTTCTTGCCAAGATTATGTTCCTAAACCAATTGCTCATTTGTTTACGTGCAAGTGTGCATTCAGCCTCAAAGTGGAAGTGCTTGATAAATAAGCTACTTTCTAAGTTAGAACTATGCATGATGTTCTTTTGAAATAAATATATTTAATTGTGAGTTTTGCAAAAGATAAATCATATTAATGTTTACCTGCATGGTGAAAGGCTACCCATCTGCTCTGTGACCTGCAATTTTGCTTAAAATGTAAGTATGAAGCTTGAGTTACACGGAGAAATGCTGTACACATCACATTAAGCCAATTTTTACCATTAGATTTTTCTAGATACTTGCTAAGGCATTTTCCTATAATTGTGAGATAGCAGTAAAAGAAAAATTAAGAATAAACAGATCTCCAGTAAGACATTTCTTTATTATTGCAATAACTATTTGAAGCAAAACCCATATTATGGTACTACATCAACAACCACACTAACTTAAATGACTAAATCCTAACCCTGAATAGCAGCAGTCCAGACACACTTAAAGAAACATGCCTTAAAAGAGCCATCACACCTGTAATTATGACTATGGACTAGCAAAAATGCAAGTCCTCCAAGTCCAAAGATAACCAGAAGTAATATATTTGTCTTTAGCTCCTTTGGTCATGTTTTTCTATTTTTTCCCTTGTCTTGAATGATTTATTTTTATTTCTTCTTATACAGAATATCAGTCAATTCTTCAAAGGTTGCTATATTGCTTCAAATGAAAACTATAAATAATGGTATTAAACAAACAAAAAAAGAAACCATTTAGATTCCTCACATTTCTATTAGGGATGAAATAAATTTGCATTTGTTTTGTCCACATTCAGCAATGCAGTCTTTTCTATTGCTGAAATATGCATAATTCCTCTTATTCTTTTCCAGGAAAAGAGTCCAAGAGAGCATATAAAGACATCTCCAGCAAACACGCAGTCTTCCTCCCCCACTCACCAAATAAAATTGGACTCTTACCAACAAGCAAATAAAAAGAAAGAAAAAAAGAAAAAAGGAAGACTGATTGATAGAATTGGTCTTGTGCATTTAAAAGGACAGTAAATTAATTCTGTGCTCAGTTCTGGTGGAAAAAAAAAAAAAAACAACAAAACAGCTGTCTGTCACAAGACTAACTCAATCATTACTACTCGACATAGAATCCCCACCCGAGAGAGTTTTCATTATGTAAAGGGGACGCCCAAGAAGAGCAACGGCAACATGGAATAATGAATCACAAATGATAGAATTTTGGAATGGGGTTGAAAACTACCTCTCAATTCACCCGGTGAGATTTCCAAAACAGCTTTATCAAGCTAAATTTGCAGAGTGCATGTTTCAAGCTCACAAGCTGATTCGCAGAGTATTTTCTTGGTGAGCCCAAAACAGCTTTAACTTTTGCTCAATATTCAAACGGCTAGACCAATAGCATGCTATGACGTTTTTAAATGTCTTGAAAATTAGGGTGTATTGAATTGGAATAGTATATGAATATAATCATGTTCATCTATCTTCATTTGAATGCAAATATTGGGTAGGTATGTTCATATGAAATTCAAAGTGATGTATCTTCTATAGTATTTTATTTATAATCTCTCTGGTTATTAATTTCTGCTCTTCAGACATGTTCATAAAATAGTGCGAAACACTTGCCAATCCTCACTGAGAAAACACATGTTGATTCTGACCCACCATGGCAATCACAAAGACATGGATAATGTAGGTCCCTTCCCACATTCCATGCTACCCTAATACTCCTGGATATGTAGAATACCAAGACAGGAAGTGGCTTGCCTCCCTCTCTACATTTCCCTCATTCACTTTCTCTGCTGCTTTTGCATAACACAAAGCTGGCTGGCATGTCATTACATACGGAAGAAAATTGACTTTATTCCCTACTTGTTCCGATACAAAATTTTATTTTGAGTCCCATTATAATAAAATAAAAGAAGAGACAGTTTGAAGACACGATTCATTAGCTTTGGGCCAGTGATTTAGATAAGGTTAAACCTCTTCAGAGTCAAATGCAAGATGAATAATCTTAAGTGAACATAAAGCTCATTTAACAATGTGGAGATTCAGACACATGTTCCTTGTCTTTATCTGCCCATATTGGGCTGTCTTCCATTTTGCCTGCTAAAAAGAACTTCCATCAGAGCGAGATTTTTTTGAAAAATCAAGTTAGATGAAAGCTTATTTTAGTGAGACAGGGCTATAATATTTCTATTTTTCAAAAGGAAAATAAAAACCTTAATTTGGAACAAACTCAAAATAGAATAATTACTAAAAGAAATATAAATGCTGAATTTGTAATTCAAGACTGCCTTTTGAAGCCTCAATAGGGAATGCTCCATTTATATTATATTGTAAATCAAGGGAGCATTATCCCAAGCAAGAAATGTGATCAGCTGAATGGGGCACATTGCACAAAAGCACACATTTTTAAAATATGCACAATAAATTATCCTATTATCAGGTACACATTTGTGTGTACTAGTATGTTTGTGTTTATCTTCACTGTGTCCTCTAAAGCTTGCTACAGATATAACTCGTCTTTCCCCTTCCAGCTTTCCTTGCCTTCAGCGTTCAAGGGCAAACTCTTCAAAAGTTACACTTTCATCATTGCATAATAGCATCTAAACAATAAAACAAAGAAACACCAAATAGCTGTGATGCTGGCCTTTTCAAAATCTCTAGTTCCTCTCCACTTAGCAGCACAAAATGACAGTTCTGAAATTTTGGAGGGGGAGGAACATCTTCAAAACAATCAGACTTTTACATTCCTTGCCATAATCTTTTAGTGGTGAGACAGCATGGCTCAGCCTCTACCAAGGCAAGTCTCTGTTGTGTTCTCTGGTTGTATAAACAATAGGAGCCTTTCTCCTCCTCTCTCTCTCTCTCTCTCTCTCTCTCTCTCCCCGACTTCCAATGTAGATTTTGTTGTTGTTGTTGTTGTTTAAAATTCTACCCTGTCATCTCCGAAACTTCCTCCACTCACACTTAGTCTTCAATAATAAATGATAAAAGGAAATGGAATAAATTCCCCTTAATGAGGAAATTTTCACCTGGCATAAAGGAACTGGGGAAATCTATTAACTGACTGGTGAAACGCCTGCAGCATCGCAATTACCAGGGGACCCAGCACACTTCACACAGTCCTCTCTTCCACTTGACTGGCTTTTATCTGATCCACCAACTCACAAGTAATACTAAACAAATTTCCCTCCAGATTGCACAAGCTCTAATGTGAAAATGAGCACTCCACTTGGCCTACAATTATGGGATGGGCTTGCGATTTTATTATTATCTTCTTTTTAAAAATCCCCTAAAAGGCAGAAGCTGAGAGAAGCACTAGGGCCTGATGCTCTGTAACTACACCTGCTTTAAGGACAGAAAACTGAGTTAAGGCACATGTTCTCTACCCCAACACCCTCACGTCAGCCTCTCCCTCAGTTTTGCATGGCTTTGCGGATTATTTTTGGCACTTCACAGGTTTGAGACCATGCCACAATCACAATCATGCAATCGGGGGAGAAGTAATTTGTCTTCTCATCTTTTCTTTCAAAAAGACAGGCTGTTACCTCTTTCCTTAAGAGAAATGCAAAAGTTGGTTAAGCACCTGGGTGGCTCAGTTGGTTAAGCACCCGACTTCAGCTCAGGTCAGGATCTCACAGTCTGTAAGTTCAGGCCCACATCAGGCTCTGTGCTGACAGCTCAGAGCCTGGAGACTCACTCGGATTCTGTCTCTCTCTCTCTCTCTCTCTCTCTCTCTCTCTCTCTCTCTGCCCCTCTCCCACTCGTGCTCTGTCTCAAAAATAAACAAACATTAAAAAAAAAGAGAAATGCAAAAGACATTTTTTTCAAAAGCAGCGGTAGTATTTAGAAAAGCAAAAGGATGAAACCTGGGCAATTGGGTGAATACTACAATTTTCTCCTAATTATTGAAAGCACTGTGTTTTGATTCTGTATAGCAGTGAGGTATTTGGAGAAATTAAAGAAAACCTTGATCTTTACCTCTCATCTAAGGGACAAACAATACCTGGGTCCAATGTTCATGTTGAAAGCATGCCATCAGGAAAACTATCTGTTAGGATCTGGGTCCACTTAGCACCACTGCAATAATGCTACACTATCCCAGGTGATCATTTTCAAGGGATGATACACTTAAAACTGCATTTCACCTTAAAGGGTACTAAAAACAACAGAATCCTCCAGAGGAAAAGCTTATAAAGCAATTGATACTGTAGATATTTTTAAGTAGGCACTTTTTAATTTATGAATCTTATGTTCATTTTTTTACTCATCTTTAGTGACCCCAATAATCCAGAAATATTGTGGTGTTACTTTCAATCTGGTAAGTACTTATATACTACTGACTATAATATCATGATTATTTTCTATGAATACCAAGTAATAATAATGGGGAAAATGACCTAATATAGGTTTCTTGTAATTTTTGAGCCGCAATAAATCACATTTTATATCTCATTGATTCCTAGTTGACAATGCTGTGACTCTTATTCTCTGCCATAGATTTGGTAATGATGAAAAATAGGTGGAAACCACCCTGTCACAGTAGTAAGTCACGTCTATTAGTGTAAAAGAAAGTGTTCTGGGGCACTTGGGTGGCTCAGTCAGTTAAACATCTGACTTCAGCTCAGGTCATGATCTCAGGGTTCGTGAGTTCAAGTTCCACATCAGGCTCTGTGCTAACAGCTCAGAACCTGGAGCTTGCTTCAGATTCTGTGTCTCCCTCTCTCTCTGCCCCTCATTCACTCTACTCTCTGTCTCTCTCTCTTTCAAAAATAAACATTAAAAAAAGTATTCTGGGGCACCTGGGTGGCTCAGTTAAGCTTCTGGCTTCAGCTCAGGTCATGATCTCAGCGTTCATGGAGTTGAGCCCTGTGTCGGGCTCTGTGCTGACAGCTCAGAGCCTGGAGCCTGCTTCCAATTCTGTGTCTTCCTATCTGCCCCTCCCTCACTTGTGCTCTGTCTCTCTCTATCTTTCAAAAATAAATAAATGTTTAAAAAAAAATTTTAAAAAGAGAGTGTTCTGTATGTTCAAAACAGCATGCTTTTATTAATCAAACAGCCTTCACCTGATCAGACTGAACTAAAGGGAGAAGTGCATACTATGGAATATTGCTTCTGTTATTTCTGATTAATACATTTACTTATAATTTGAAATCCATTCAATATACTCTTTCCCCCAAATTAAGATGTATACAGTAAGCAAAATCCTGGATTTTCCCATAAATATAGGTTTCTTATGGGTCCAGAATTTAAATCCAACAAACAAAAATAAATGCTGTACAAGGCCTCAGTAGAAAGCTGAGATTAAACAAGCATTCTTTGAGGTTTGAAAATCTGTTATTTCACAAATAAATTTATTTGAAAGCCCTATATTTTAAGACCTCTCAATTACCTTTGTTTAAAGCAAGTCATGTTTCCGTAGAATAGCTTTCCAACTATCATGTGTGTTGTTCCACACAACAAATGTACAACTTTCAATATATAACTTTCTTTGACTTCTAGAAACTATTACTTAGAATCTAATTAAAATAAATCACTTAACCGAAGCCTAGCTACCAATAAACACTGCATAGATTTTGTTTTCTTGCTAAACGTAACATACATAGAAATAATTTTTGATCAAATTTTTCTAGTTCTTAATGAGCAAAAAAGCCTTTTCTAGAAAGCCTTTTCCTAATGGAAAGTCATTTCTAGGAAGATGTGGAAAAATTCTAGAAGTAAATTCCTGATGACATGTCACATGAGATCTATGTTAATTTGAGGATCACTACCTACATGGAAATCAAAAATCTTTATCACCGAATGTTTTCCAGAAGAAGACATAAACATAATCATTACCACCCATGACAGCAAAAAGTCTCATTTAGTTCATGCTAATGAATATACTCAAGAGCAAATTGAGTTGCTCTCCTTTCAAGATGCCTAGAGCAAAGATGGTCCATTAAGTGAGTCCAATAGCTAAAGAGCAGGTGTGGTAGGGTAGGGTTTGAGGTGGTATCTGTAATGTCACCATGGTCACACTAATACTGATGTGACTACATGACATGACATTACATGACATGATTACATTATTATCATTGTGTTGAACAGGGAAACTGCCTGTTTCAACCTTAGGTATGTATCACTGGCCAAATCTAGAGTCAGGCTCCAACTCTGCTGAGAAAAACAATCACATCAACCCGGATGAAATTATTAACACGTGAACTGCTAGCACCGGGCCAAGCAGGTAATAAGTGCTTCGTAAGTGCAAATGCCAGGGGATGAGGAAGAAGGGGAAGAGCTGGTCCAAGAGAGGAGAGAGAGGAAGAGGAGGGAGAAAGCAGGAAGAGCAGTTAATCAGAACACAACCGCTGAGTCATCTACCTTAGGCCCCAGCACCTCAGCGTTTCACAGACTTTTCCCTCCTCTGCAACATTCTTATGTATCTATGCCTCAAGGCCATGAGGGCCACCACACTGTGTACTCCCTGCAAATAACAACTGATCTTCTGGAGAGCATGTGCACCCAAACATTTTCTACGCTGTTAGGAAGCACGGCCACCACCCTATGCTCCTCAGGCCAGCAATCATGTACTTCACCTTCAAGGGCTGCCTCAGAGGCTTGATGCCTCCATAAAGACATTTCAGGTATGAATAACAGATGAAAAATTTCGGGGGGGGGGGGGTCGTTGAGTGATTGATTATCTAGCTTCTATAACTACAGCAGAGGTAGATTATTTTGTGTAAAGGTCATTTCCATTGTATACATCAGGAGCTTTTCACTGACCTGCGTTAACATGGAGGAAGAGGTGTTTACCTCTTATTTAAAGCAAAATTAAATGGATGTGTATGTGTGCATATGTATACAGTCTTTTATTTGAAATATGGCAAAATGTAAAAGGAAAACCCTTATCCCGGGTCTCCATATCCTTGAAAATTCTGCTTATATTTTTTTAAAGGTGACTCACCAGGGCTTTCTCCCTGCCAGGCCCCTGTGTTTTCCCCACAAGAGTTCTAGAGAAGGGCACATCTCTTACAAAGCTTCTGCTCTAAGTGAGGTCAAGGATTCAGAGAGGAAAACACACAGCTCACAAGTTGACAGCTAAGGAGGAACTGATCTCCAGCTGTCTGATTTAAAAGTCATATCTCTAAAAAGAAGCTTTTGAAAAGGGTTAGTGATTAGAACCGCAGGCAGAAGCCCTGGGCTAGATTCCTTGCTTTCCCCTGACTGGTGTGACATGTACTATGACACACGCCTCGATGTGACTCAGTTTCACCATCCACAAAAATAGAATAGTGGTATTTTCTACCTGTATTGTAACAGAAATGCATTTAAGGTCACCAGAGAAATACGGATCTCTGTATTATAAATATTGTTAGTCTGTATTTTTTGCCTTAACCTTCTTGCAGGTTAATTAAATTAGAAACTTCATTACCATTGTAAATACTTGTGAACATTTTTCACAAAAATTTTTAAAAACATCTGCAATATTGAAAACCTAGATACTTCCTTGTTTTTAATAAAAAATATAATTTTGGCCTATTCTCAAGGGACCATCGAGATTTTTTTTTCATGCCCAGACAGGAATTATAATGCTTCCAGTATATACAATCTCTATTTGATAATATAAAACAATTAGATAAACCCCCTGTTATTAGAAAACAGTTTATTCAAAGTATTCCTACCTAAACAGTAGATATACAGTCACTTAAAGAATGAAAGTGTAGAGATGCTGATTTACAATGTCTTCCAACACAGTGAGTGTATATCTTAGACTATATGTTTTTCAGGCCATCATTTTGTGAGTCTCTTGGAGCAACTAGGAACTATAAACATGTTTTCCTGTACTTCAACTTCCCTTCTTTGCCATGACTAAGAAATTATGATTTTCACTTTCTCCCAAGAATATTTATTCATTTATTTCATGGGCATCTTACACAAATATTTTTGTAATATTTTTTTTTAATTTTTTTGTTTAATATTTATTTTTGAGAGAGAGACAGAGAGAGACAGAGCATGAGCGAGGGAGGGGCAGAGAGAGAGGGAGACACAGAATCTGAAGCAAGCTCCAGGCTCCGAGCTATCAGCACTGAGCCCCACGTGGTGCTCGAACTCATGAACCCTGAGATCATGACCCGAGCCGAAGTTGGACACTTAACTGACAGAGCCACCCAGGTGCCCCAGTGCTTTTGAGTGTTTACTTGATGGAAGACATCATATGCCAATGCCAAAGAAAATATATGATCATAAAGAATTGGAAGCCATTCATATCTGTTTCAGAGCTGATGCTATACCTTAGCATAGTGAACTTTATTCTTTGTTTACACAAATCAACAAAGCCTTGTAAGAAAAATTTATAATAAAAGTCTACTAAGACCTTATGATATTTGGAATTTGCTGTGATGGAACTTACAGTTTAATTGGAGGATGTTACTAGCATGCATCAAATAATTACAAAACAATGAAATGAAACTGTGGTTCCAGCTGCTACTTATATTGAACCATAGCTGATAATATTCACTTTAATTTCTGTTCATAGAGTTGATTTATTTATAGTAAGATTCTCATTTTTATGAAACATAACAGAAATATAACAATAGAAGAGCAAACACAATTTGTTACTTCCTAAGTAAAATTCATCCATTTTCCCGTCACCTCTTTCTTCTTGCATATTTGGTCCTTATAGACTAGTTCCTGTCCTTCCTCCGGATCATCAAATTTGGTAGACTTACTCGATTCTCTCCCTCTCTGCTCTCCCTAAACCCTGCAATATTGGTGAAAGTGTCTTCCTATTTTTATTTGTTTTGTGTTAAAACCTCTCTTTCCTTGGCTTCCATGGCACTGGAATATATTGAAGTATATATTTTGTGATATAGAGAAGGGATATATGTTGTCCTTGGATTCTGAAAGTCCTGAACTTAAATCCTGACTCCAACATGCACTACCTCTGAAATCTTGAAAATTTACTTAAACATCTGAGGCATTGTTTCATTTATAAAATATGAGGGAGGGATGCACACCTTCTAGGAAACCTTAAATTGATACTTACATGAGAAAACTTCTGCAAAGGTCTTAGAACTTTTATTTTAACCTCTACTTAACTTTTCCAGCTTTGTGTTCCTGACTCTAGTTGATCTGTTAAAAGTATCTGCCTTATGTATAACCATGTATATATATTTAATCTTTGAAAATAGATTACAAACCCATTGAAGGCAGGTTAATGACTAACAATTATCCATTGACAAATGTCACTGGGCCTAGTACCATGCCTTACATATAGCAGGTCCCCAATAAATATAATAACTGAGTAGCTGAACAAATACCATATGGTCCAATAAGAGCTCCTAATAAAGAGAACTGCCATCAAGAAAATATATAACTCATCATGCTGAAATCAGAAATATTGACATAGGGATATAATCTATTAATTCTTGACTCTTAAGAGGCACATACATGCTAATTATGACTATATGTTATTTTAAGTCAACTTAAGATTTTTGAACTATCAAACATTTAAGAATCAATACACACAAAATATATAATATTCATCTTGTGAATTATCTAAATATCACTCTGAAACAGTTTGGGTAAAACATTTATCTTGCCCGTGATAGAATCAAGTTCTCTCTCCCACTTTCAAAATACACATATGTAAACACTATTTAAATAGTGAATTCAATTAAGATTCTCAGAACATTAGATATTTGATGTAAGCTTTTACTTTATATCTGATTCAATAAATGATTAGTTAAAAAATTAGTGAAGGCCTATGAAATCTATGACATCACCTAAAATATCACATGGAACATAAAAATGAATTAAAAATAAAATGTATTCTTGGCATTAGTTCACAGAGGCATGGAAATTCCCACAGTAATACTCCTCTTTTACATAGAAAAAAAAACCTCTTTTATGTAAAAGTTTTTAGTATTCTTGAATAAGTTTATTAGATAAGTTATTTAGGGTATGATGACTAAAACTGTAGAATGGTAATATGTAGTAAATGATAAAGTTGTTTTCCTTTAGGGTTAATCACTTCATACATAATATATCATATATTCATCTTAGTTGCACAGCCTTCCAGTAAATTAAGAGGGGAGTATTTTTTTTTTACTACAGTGAAACTGAGACTCAGAAAGATAGTGTGAGTTGGCAGTGAGGTCACAGGACATACCCATTGATTGCAGATCAAATCAACGGTTTCCACTAAAGTGTCCAACCATCACCATCTCATTAAACATTAAAAATATTAAATACCCACATACTTAATATATATATATATATATATATATATATATATATATATATATGGATGTCCACAGACTGGAGTAGGGAAAATGGTCATTGGTATCACAAGCATATGTCATAGTGAAGTATCATCAAAATTATAACATGCAATTAATTATATGTCATATGTAAGGAAATATATATATTTCTTTCCCTAAGTTATTTCTGTATCTAGTATCCTTTAAGATGAAAGTTGTTCATTATTCATTTTTTTCTATCAGAAAATGTAAATTACCTTTAGAGAGTGAAGTACTGACATTTCTCTGTCTTACATATAAGTTTTAACAACTTTTTGGTGGCACTTTCCCCCCCGAAAAACTTTAATCAAATATAAGCACAAAATGTTCCTGTCTGGTTTTGCCATGCCTCATGAGCAAGTTAAATAAAAAGTCAATAGAAACTAACATGTGTAGGAGAGGACATTCAAAGGGAGTGTTCCAGCTAAGGTGACACCTGCATTATTACATCTGCCAGAAGTTTGTGGCTGCAGGGAAATGGCCAACTTTACTGAGCTCAATTTAGCACTTGAATGCCCAAGTGGAACTCACCAGGTTTGCCCTAGATTGTTTTCCTAAGCAATAGGCACACCTATGATTTTTCAGCACTCGCCAATGGACACAGTTTATCACACTGAACACAGTGATGTTCAGATGAAAATTGGACCCTTCAAAAGCACACTTTACTCTTTTTTCCTCCATTGAATGTAGCAGTAAGTGGCAGTGAAGGGGGAAGAGAATATTAATGTTATCAGAATTAAAACATTAAAAAAAGAAGCCTATAGGATATTAGACAAAAGCAATTTCTGAACAATTCATACTTTAATCCATAGTAAATTAAATTTGTGTCGACAATTAATGGAGAAATAGATCCAAATCTTAGCTTCCTATATTTACATGATATAAACTGTATGTCAATGGTCATAGACCCTATTTTTAAACATCTAAATTGGACGAAAACAGTTTCCTTTTGATAGGTCAATCAGAAATAGTTAAAGCACCCAAAAATCAAAATAAGAAAATAAAGAAATTAAAAATAGTTACAGGCAGAAGACAAGCAATTGCTCGAAGCTGGTAATCAGCACCCTCACATTTTTTTTCTTGCCTGTTCATGTTGCTGTTTTTTAGGCATCATTACTGTCTTTCAATCTAAAATTGCTAATCCAATGTGATATTATAAATAAAAATGTTTGGAGTATTGTATCCTGAAATAGTCCCTGCTTACAAAAAAAGCTTTCTTATAGTTGACTTCCTTCCTTCCTTACAGCAAAAGGGGTTCAACTGAGAGATCTGTGTACCTGTGCTTGTCTATTACTTCCTAACATAGGGGAAACTTATCATATGTGCTAGTTCTACAGTGATGGGACAACTATCCCTTTATGGACTACTGTTACTACATTGAAAGTGTAGGGGCACCCAGGTGGCTCGGTTGGTTAAACGTCTGACTCTTGATTTAGGTTTAGGTCATGATCTCACAGTTCTTGGGATTGAGCCCCACAGTGAGCTCTGCGCTGACAACCCAGAGCCTGCTCGGGATTCTCCCTCTCTCCAGCTCTCTGCCCCTTCCCTGCTCAAGCTCTCTCTCTTGAAATAAAATAAATAAACCTTTTTTTAAACTGTCTATGACATGTAACCTTATTTCCCCCAGATGTATATATAATGTATATAATTCACCTTTCCACACCTCTAACCATAATATATACAATTATATGTGTGAGTGCACACATACATATATATGTGTGTATATACATATACACACACTTACATATAGCACAGGGGTGAAATATCAAACATCCTAGGCCCTGGAGTCCTGCTCAGGTTTGATCTCGAATTTGTCATTTATTAGCATGTGATCGCAAGGAAATAGCTAAATATCTCTGTACCTCAGCTTGCTATCTATAAAATCAGGATAACTACTGACTTCCTTAGGTCGTGGTAAAAATTAAATGAAATAATGTAGCTAGAGTAGCTACTGATACGTAGTCTACAAATTTTGCGATTATTATCTTATACTTGGAAGGCATTCAGAATTGCTTGACTGAATCAAAGCTCAAGTTTCTGTACTAAAAGATATAATTCTAAATCCATTCTTTTATTACCTAAGGGAATCAGCTATATCAGGAGAACCTAGCTGATGAAGACATTTGACATTTGATTTATGGTACTTGTACTTCTGCCCTCCAGGTCAGATTTATTTGCATGACCAAAATTGAATCTATCTATATGCTAATGGAGGAAAGGATTACAGGTGAGATTTTTCTAATTTTTAATAGATCAAAATAAGTATATTTTTTCTTGTCATGAGCATTTATGAAAATGCTATAGGGGAGGAGCATTAGGTGTGAAAGAGACGGTGTTGGTAAGATGAGCGAGTGTGGGGAAAATAGCCATATTAAAATGTGAATAGTTCAGTTGTGAAGGCCAGCGGATAGAGTCTATGTAAATGTTGCTGTTCCACTAAAAATTCGACAGACTTAAGTTTTCTTAAACTTCTTGGAAAGTGATCCACTAATGGGAAGTTAATAGATTAAACATCTAAATCCCAATGGATATGAATAACAGGCATTGGAATCCTATATGATACAACTCATATCACTTTGAATAAAGAGAAACTTTTGAAAACCTAAAGGAATTCACTGTAAAATATGTTATCACTCTAGGTCGGTTAATGCCACTACACCAGCTTATAAATTTGGGGAACTGCCTAGAACAGTCAACTTTCCTAGCATGCCCTTGGGCAGCAATAAACAATTTAAGAGGAAAAGGAGAAAGTCAGTGAACTCGAGTGGGGAAGAGAAATTTTTTGCTGAAGCTGTCTGAATAATGGTTATCACCTAAATTGGTAAGAATGGCTATTGCTCTGGAAGTCTCCTGAGGGCTCCCATTGCTATACTCATGTACTGGAGATGGCAAACTGAGTTCTGATGGGAGCAGGCATTTGCAGCAGGGACGCCAGGTCGATTATTCTAAGAGTGGTCCAACATCTCAGCCCTAAAAAAGGCTGGGGTTTCATACATCATCCTCAGCACGATACATGCTCATCTCCACCCTTCAAGGAAAGGAACTTATATAATTTCCGCTTTCTCACAGACATGGAAAACTCGTCAGTTATTTCCATAATGCCAACGTCGTTACAATCATTGTTTTCCCCACTCCAGTCTGTGGGCATTCACATATATACCAAATATGTGGGTATATTCCATTTAGGATTCAAATTCTGAACTTCATTTCAGATGACCATATGTAAATA
Source organism: Prionailurus viverrinus (assembly GCF_022837055.1). Taxonomy (NCBI): domain Eukaryota; kingdom Metazoa; phylum Chordata; class Mammalia; order Carnivora; family Felidae; genus Prionailurus; species Prionailurus viverrinus. The sequence continues at coordinate 21,051,021 of NC_062568.1, forward strand.
CAAGTCATAGATTGGCCATCAATTCGAATGATATTCTCATCCTCTGCTAGTAAACGTGTTTATTGGATTTTAGAAGAATCTTAGCATGATTAACAACGGTAGAGTGGGAATTTTTGTTCATTAGCATAATGGAGTGTTATTGATCTTGTGATAAGAATAGCATCTGTATGACTCGCTATCATTGCTTCTTTTTTTAAAAAGATCTGGTTTTAAAATAAGGTGACAATGCATCATAAAGAAAATTAAGAAATGATACACTGTAAAATATGTAAGCAAATGTAAATTGTGACTCTAAAAATTGTCTTTAAATGCATATATCTAAAATCGCAAAATACCCTTCATCATCATAAGTAGCATTTTCATTTTCAGAGGGAAAACCTTGTTGAGCACTCATCATGTTCCAGGTGTCCTTTATATTTATATTTGTTTAAGCCTCACAACAAAAGTATAAGGCAGACATTAGCAGAAAGAATGTGAGGCCAGAGAAGTGAGGGCGGTGACATGCCCATGAGTCCACAGCGGGGAAGACTTCACACCTATTATCTGACTAGCTCCTTAGCCTATACTCTTCCAACACATGAGAAAGGAACTGAGTGAAACCTAACCCACATGTATCATTCTATACTTTGTCCTATGTTTAAGCTTCTGCTCTTCTCCCAGCTGAGATCCCCACTGCCTATTTCCCCAGGTACCTAAAAAGAATGCAAAGGGACCTGGGCACATTGGCACCAGAGATATATTGAGGTAAGATAATTTAGGGGCCATCTCAAATCACCCCAAATAAATAGCTACCTCCTGGGCCCACATCTAAAGTGAGCCTTTCCAGTGCTGGAACAGTTGAGATTTTGAAACGAAGTGAACCACAGATGAATGCAAAGGGAAAAGAACTAATCTTTGTAAACTTTCTGCGAATAGGTAAGAAACAATTCAGCTACATAATGCCAACTGATAATAGTTATTATTACTGTTGGAGCAGAATCTGCCTTGATGACTAAGCCTGTTTGGATATTTAGAGGTCTGCGAAAAAGCAGGAGATATCATAATCCAGGGTAACGGTGAAGATAACCAAAATAGGACAATAAAACTCAAGCCCTACATACTTATACTCCATCAGCCGTGACATCTATCCAACTTTAGACCTCTATTTAGACTTCTATGTACCACAGAATGACTGAGACAGGTAGCTTCAGGGCCCATCTAGTCTTTTTTTAATCTATCTAGCACCTCTTTCTTTTTTTTTCTAAATATTTATGTGTTTTTTAGAGAGACAGACAGACAGGCAGACAGACAGAGTGTGAGCAGGAGAGGGGCAGAGAGAGACGGAGACACAGAATCTGAAACAGGCTCCAGGCTCCGAGTTGTCAGCACAGAGCCTGATGTGGGGCTCGAACCCACGCACTGCGAGACCATGACCTGAGCCAAAGTCAGAAGCCCAACAGACTGAGCTAACCAGACGCCCCTCTATCTAACACTTCTAAATAATAATCATTATCAAATTGCTGTGTGTGCATCTATACCACTTCAAAAAAATAATAATAATAAACAGTAAAGTATCATTCAGAAAATAATGAATTCAGGATTTAGGTTTATTAATACCTGTTGAATTCTTGAGACAAAAGATAATTTTACGTATAATTTTTTTGGAATCTTTTGAATTATTGAAAGATTTATATAAAAAATTTTAATGTTGATCATTGTGAACAAGAATGGAAACAGAAACTAAAAATGTTAAATCATTAGCAAATAAATGCAACAGAATGTGGAAGTCAAAAGATATTATAAGTGATCTCTAACAGTATGGGTCTAATCCTCCGAGGACTTTTTCACTATCACCCATCCACTTATTTCTGCTTAGTTAGAATTTCAACCTGCTTTCTGGTTGCAACAAAAACTATTCAATTGAAACATAGAATTTGTCCCCAAATCAGAATGTATATGAAGTGAAAATTTAAATCACAATAACATCTGCTATTTTTCACCCCAGGTCTCCTCTCTGCTGTGATTGGCATACTCTAAGTTTCTAGCACCCTCATGTGGTTTTAATTGGAGTGGTTTCACAGGCATTTGCAATCAGTTGTCTGAAACTGAAAACAGTGAAACAGACTATATAATTCAACATGGAAGTTCTGCTGGCCTCACAAACCAAGAAAAGAAACCTCAAGTCAGCAAAATTCTAAGATGAATGTATGGGCTCAATTCTTAACATATTTGCTATCTACTGTTCATTTTATGTGACCACTAGAAAGGATGACTTATAGGCAACCACAGCTAGTTTCATTTTTGGCAGATTGGAATCCCCAATTTTCAAAACCAAGCATTTGTTGTGGGCAACTGTTCAATAGATGAAAAAGTACCTCATATTGCTCCTAAAGAAAAGCAAGAGGTATTATTGCCTTGTTTGTGTGCATCTTGATTAGGTAAACACGGTAACAGAGGTAACAGAGGTCTACAGAGGTAGATTTTGAGAACCTCCACTGTCTTCAACGAAATTTGAAATGATTAATATTTTTACATTTTCTCAAATCATTTGGGAATCATTTATGCAAACAAAACGTTTCCCTCTCTCTAAACGTATACCTAGGCTTGTAGGTGAGACTTCTTTCTAATAACAGTATATTCCAGAACCCTCTTAAAGGGAGAAGCTAAAGAAGATTATACTGTCTTCCTTAGATTCGTAATAAATGTTCCTCTTATCAAAGATCCATGTTTAAAACCTATCTGTGATTTCATAAGCCTGAGGTGCCCCAACAAACGGTCTTCTCATGAAAATAAAAAAGTAGATTTTAAAGCACTGACATTATCAGAATATTCTGAACATGAAATGAAATTTTAAAAATAATTGGCCATGAAGGAGATAAAAATGTAAATTAGTGAGAGGTAAAGAATCTATTAACAGAAACTTGAATGTGGCTTATTTGTATGCTGAACTGGAAGTCCCGATGTTAAAAAATATCAGTAAAATGCAAAAGGAATACATTTGCCCATCAATATATAGCAATATGTAGATTGATATTAAAAAAGAAAAATAGAACTCAGAACTTAGAAATGTTATTGAAGATAGGAATATTATTCATTTAATTATTGACTGATAAAATTTTAATCTAGGTAATTTTTGGAAAGTCAAATAGCACATGAGTTCATAAATGTATCCCAATTTTTATAACTTCAAAATACTTAATAAAATATCACTATGTTTGATGGCAGTGGTAGGGGTTCAAGGTAGCTAAGAATATTAGAAGATACCTTTCAAAAGGTAAATTAAACATCTAAAACTGCCATTTCTTGTGGCTGTGGCTCCTGCTTTCCAATCTTGGCACTATTTACTCCATTGAAGCAGAATTTTGGCCAAATGCTTGAGGGTAAGAGAGGACGAAAGTTACACAGAAAGTATCTGGAGCAAATCAGAGGACACTGCCTTACCTGTTGAGCCCTTTCAGTGTCTTTTCCATGTTTAAAATGTCACGCATCTTATACAAAAACCACTTGTCAATGGATGTGAGCTTCATGATCTCATCAAGGGACATGTTGTCTTCCAAGGCCTGCCAAAAGAAGACACACTTTCTTTGGCACCCATTTTATAAGTGTCTTATTTGGTTGAAAACCTATAGCAGCCACTCCTCCCCCTCACTCAGAGAGCCCAAGGCTATAGACTGAGAACGGAACCAATAGCCTATCATTGATGTTCCTCCCAAGAAACCTACTGACGCTACCAACTGTATCCCAAATGGCATACCAAGGAGACGCCTTGAGTTAATCAGAGCTGTGTGTGCTTAGAAAGATCTCCTGCTTTTTATATAACCATGTTTATATAACTGCTTTTTATATAACCATGTTTCCTGCTTTTTATATAACCATGTTAACAATTATATCCTAAATTTGATACATCTCTTTGGAATTAAAGAGAATCTCTTGAAACTACAGTTAAGACACATTGGTAGGAAAATCTAGAATCAATACAATGATCATTTAACTTGTATTTTTGGATAATTACCCTTTGGCAAATACCATATTGTTATCACCTCATTCCACATTCACACAAACCAGTCAGTGAGAATTTATGGCTCAAATCTGACTTAGTGCTATTTCTTTAGAACATTTCCTCAGAGAGGACTTCAAACAAAAAAATTATTTTGAATCAGTTACTATGACTTTTGTGCTAAGACAGGCATTTTACAGAATCCTAATATATTCCAAAACAATGTAGTAATAACTTCTGTTCTGATAGGAAGCTCAGCTTTTTCCTCAAGCTTACTTTAGCAATTTCTCAGAAGTAAAATTACAACTATGGGTCATTAAGCTGAGTAGAAAAGACAACTGAGAGAAGAAATAAACTCTCAAAACCCAAACCTTGATATTCAAAAGATATCCACTCTTATTCTTTGCTATTTTTAGATATATATTTATACTCTATGAAAAATAATAATCAGATAATGCTCCAAAATAACACGTTCTAGAAATGACACACCATATTTTTAAATCCCATTAAGAAATATATGTAACTAGTAATTCTACTCTTCTATTTCAACTTCAGGAGCTTAATTTTCTCTAAACGTTCACTTCTGTCTAGCATCAGAGAGATAATGATAATAAGTATTGAGAGACAGCACAGTTCATAATTCTGTTGACTAGCATAACATGATATTTATTGGGAATACTCAAAGGCAAGATCATTTTACTATAAGTCTGTGGTGTTTTTTTTTTCTTTGTTTTATTCTCCCTCTATATAGCCATGTTCCCAAGGACTTAATATTCTGTCTCATTTTTCCAAGTGATTAAAGACACAATTAGCTGTTGGCCATCAACACCGAGAGGGGGATAGAATCTGAAGTTAGCGACACTTTTGACAGACCAGAGGAAGTTTTCACACAATCACACACAGTAATCACCCTGCAATTGGCAGAGGACCTAGAATCCTGGAGTCATTTCCCAGTGAGGAAGGACAACTACAGTCACATCCACAGTTTCTGACAGAAAGCCAGATCCTGCCGTCTTAGGACTTCATCTTCAAGCACTACAGCACTGCCATGTCACACGGCTATAATAAAGTTCATAATGACCCCAAACAAGTTTGAGGTTACTCTAATGTTTCCCAAATCAAAAATAATGCCCTGTATTCTCCCCAAATCAAAAGAGGTGATGATCCAGTCATCCTGAAATAAGACTGCAGCAAAAATCAGGCCTCCGAGCAACTTGCCCTTTTCTAAGAATCATGAAAGCGAGCGAAGATTTACTCACTCCCTTCATTCTTTTTCCCCTTCAGCCCTCCACAGTCCTTACTCTCTTTGTCAAAACCACCAAGTTCCCGGTTGCTGTGGAAATGAACAGTAATGATGACCTCTAACACACAGAAATCAGTTCCTTCTGCCGGCACTCTGGCAGCCAATAATTTACACCTCAGCCCCTGCACTTCTTGCTCGTACGTAGAGTACTCTGCGAGAAAGAATCTCCACACATTTTTCCGGAATTCTTATCCTTTATAAGTCCGTCAGAAAAGAATGGGAGATTTGTTTGAGTTTTACAGCCTCACTGGGAACTTGGAAATACTTCCCTTTTTCATCTGCCTCAAAATGGCAGAGGATGATTACCAGGCTTACAGAAAACAATCCAATTATTCCCCTTTGTCTGGAAAAAAATCATATGTGTGTACATATATATATATATATATATAATATATAATATATATATATACACACACACATATATGTAATACACATATACACGTGTGTGTGTGTGTGCGTATATGATATGGTAGAATGCTTTTTTAAACAAAAGACTTGAATAAGAACAATAAAGAAGGTGAAATGGCTCCCTGGAATAACCGCTCATTACCACCATCACCCCCACTGAAAAATGTTAATTCTCTATTACCTTGAAACTCAATATTAGGAAATGTCCATCAAAAGATACTAGCATTTGCCAGAATTTCAATGGAACTTAATACTCTGCATTTAGAAACCATAAAGGTGAGGAGAGTATAACATTATATGCAACGAAGGAAACATTCCCTTCCCTTCTCCCCTCTCAGCAGGACTCAATATATGGACATTAAAGTTGCAGTGAGTTCAAAATCACTCACAGCATTTTTCCGTTGTCACACAAAGGCAAATTACAAAGACAGATTGATTCCCTCTTTAAAGGCAAAATTCATATTTTCATCAACTCATACCACATGCGCACACGACATATAAAATGGTCAGTGGGGCTTTGTAGCTCAGTGTGGTTTGATACTGTTGGAGGATTAATGTTTAAGCTTCCTTAAATGTCAAAAAGCCATTCAGGGATTTCTGACCGGTCAGATCCCAGCTGCCCAAGTCACCTTTTATAAAATCAGATGAGCTGAAACTTCAAAACCCTATGCATAGTAAACATGAAAGGAGATTAATATGGCACTTAATTTGCATAAAAGGGAACTCATGGGTAGAAGTGAGAAATGTGGGGCTTTTTTGTTCTAAAAGTAAGACCAATAAAATAATTACACAAAAAAACCTATAATCATGGAAGATCTTTATGGTTGTTGTTGTTTAAACATAGAAAAAGGAGCGAATAAAGATTATTTCCCAGTCTGAGGCAGCATATACTAAAGGATACTATTTTATGCATCTTCCTTTCTAAAATACAATTTTATACATTTTCAAGGAACAAGTAATGAGGGTGGTAGGAAACAGTAACTCAAAATGATCAAACCTACTTGCGAGTATTGATAAGACATATACCAAAAAGGAGGAACATTTTATGTCTGTGATCATCCTTTAAAGCTGTAATAGATGTCCTTAAGTCCAGGCTTAAATCAAATTCCAAAAAGGTGGTAATATTTGATTAATTATAGAATAACCAGAAGAAAGCCACAGAAGTCTCCAGTATAATATTACTGAAAAGAATTAAAGTTTTGCCCCCAAATCCCTGAATTCACAACCACTCTGTGATTCAGTTTTACTTTAAAGTCCAGGATGACTCTATTCTGAAGAAAACAGTAGCTCTGGACCCCTTAGCACATATTACCTTGGCAATGGCATAGATGCGGGTGCTGGATGGGTCAGCCAGCTCTCTTCTGAGATCTATGTTGGATGGCCATTCTTTGTTCATTGGGAGACGGGAAGTGAACCCATCTATTGATGGGTGGCACATTCGTAAGGCCTTCTGGAAACTCTCCTCAAAGGTGCGACCAATAGCCATGACCTGTAATGCACATTTACGCACTTGGATTTAAAGAGCTTCTATATTTTGAATTTGAAACAGAACCCAGAAATGGAATATTTTTTCAGGAAAGACTTAGGAACAAAACACGTAAGGAAGAACAGTACTCAAAATTAGGTGTTATTTTTCTTCCACTCTCCTTTTCTCCATGGTTTTGATGTAATGATTCTTTAACAATATTAGGTCAGTCTTTTACCACATAGGAAATTTAGCTTTATTTGCTTAGACTGATGAGGAAATTGCCTGCACCTGTCCTGAACTACAATATTAAAATAAGGAATACATGGCCAGAGCATATAGATCCTTCCTTAATAAAACCTTGCTTTTATTCAAGATGTTCTTTAGAATACAAAACTAAATGAAGAGAAACCAGACATATATTGACACAAAAACAGAACTCTTTCTAAATGGGTTATCAGTCACTATCCAAGACAGGTTGGCTTTCTTTATAACTAAGCATTAATATTAATAAAACCTTCAGAATCATAATGAATACTGACAGATAAGATTTTGAATATAGGCAGAGACTAAATTCCCCATGACAAATTCAGTGTGTCTTTCCACAATCTTTACAACTGATTGTACACTAATCAATTAGGAAAACCATGTGGTGATTCAGTTTGGACGCGTTACAAGTCAGAGCTAAACTTAAATTGCCGTCAGGTCCACCCAGTTATTTTCAGTGGATAAACACTGTCTTTGAGCCTTTCCATGGAATAATAGATTGCTATGCATTTTTGGTCTCCAATTTAAAATAATAACAGTGATAATGCTGTCTTCAGTGTACCTCCGTGATTCTTCAAATAGACCCGAATTCCCATTAATGTCAGTTTGGTAAATCCTCATGTCAATTGTGTGACAAGATACATATTCAAAGATCACAAAAGCCAAACAGATAACCTTTCACGCTGCCCCAAATTTAATTAGAAGTTGGAAGATTCTCAAGAGCAGAGATAAATAAAATGCTAGTCCAATTCAGATACGCAACTTGCGAGGCGTCGTGGTATTTGAAGGGTTACACAGTATGTTCATAGACTTGCTAGCCTAAGCATGAGAGGGACTGCCAGAAATAAGACATTTTATGGTACTATCAAATTAGGGAAAACATTTCTGGAATATTTAATACAGTTTTTAGGTATTACATATTTAACAGTTGGCCATAAAGTAACTGGTTCTATAAGAAATTCATCATACATTTTTATTAATTTTAAGTACACTGTACATAATGGTGTAGAGAATATGTTCAATAAAAGAAAAACAAACATACTTATATAATAATAAAAGAGTTCATAACTGTGTTTCCTCAAAATCTGTGCTTTTTAATACTTTGTATTATTAAAATTCCCCTTCATTAAGTGAAAATTTCACCATTTCTCCGTGGAATAACTGACCTGGCCCTAACCCGATTCCCTGACCCTGTTCTACTACATTCTCAAAGCACCTGTAGGTGAATACTGTATTTTAACTTTTACCACAGTTGAATTCATATTATATTTGGTTCTAGTTATGTATTCTGAACTTACCAACTGCAGATAATATGTAACAAAGTATCTACATCTTATTCACTATTTTATTCTACCAGCATCTTTCATGTAGGAAGAACTCAAGAAACATTTCCTAACTTGAGGTGAACTAACTGAATGATGTAAAAAATTCACTGACAACAAAATCCTTTAGATAATAATCCCTAAATGAAAACATTACAAAAAATTATCTCATATTCTTCGGCCTATAAATTGTATTGTGAGCAATGTGAAAGGGGCACTTTCCATGGAATAAGCTAAATACCAGTTGTTTATTTGGGCAGAAACACTACCAACAAAACTTTACATGGCATTTGAGTTCTAATTCTCTTGTGCACCTTGAAACATAATAGAAAAAACAATATTTAAAACAGCTATCAAGGACTACCTGGTTTTTTACAACTACTAGAAGGACATTTTAATTAAAAAGGTCAAGTTTTCCTTATCTATCATTACTTTAAAATCTTACATTAACATCTTGGAAACTAAGGAAACCAAAATAGTAATAATTCTGCCTTTCATGAATGACTATGATTGATCAGTAAAATGTCTTTTTTTTTTCTTTTCTCCTGCATTACTGATGGAGTTAAGCTGCACTTCCTGTGATTAGTGGCCATTATTTCTGCAATGGCTAGTCTGAGGATAAGCTATAATCTGTAATGTAGGACAAATGAAGGCCAATATAGAACAACATGTCGTAAATAGTTCTTTGCTCTGTAATCTAACCAGCTTACATATCTAGGCCATATAGAGACACAGACAAGATAAAATAAAATAGAGGATGGATCAGTCGATCGATAGAGATTGAGATTCATGCATACTGCTTATAATCAAACATTCTACCCGTAAATAGCGACAATAATACTGATGGAATACATTTATTGGGGTAGCATATGCACCCCAATGTTTCTAGCAGTGCTATCAACAATAGCCAAATTGTGGAAAGAGCCCAAATGTCCATTGACTGACAAAAATGGACAAAGAAGGTGTGGTATATATACACAATGTAACATTACTCAGCAATCAAAAAGAATGAAATCTTGCCTTTTTTAACAATGTGGATGGAACTAGATTGAATCATGCTATGCAAAATAAGTCAAAGATAAACATCATATGATTTCACTCATATGAGGAATTGAAGAAACAGAACAGATGAACATAGGGGAAGGGAAGGAAAAATAAGACAAAAACAGAGAAGGAAGCAAACCATAAGAGACTCTTAAATAAGAGAACAAACTGAGGGTTGCTGGAGGGGTGTGGGGTGGGGGGGATGGGCTAAATGGGCAATGGGCATTAAGGAAGGCACTTGATGAGATGAGTACTGGGTGTTATATGTAATTTATGAATCACTAAATTCTACTCTTGAAACCATTATTACACTAGATGTTAATAACTTGGATTTAAATAAAATTTAAAATATAATAAAAATAATAAAATGTTTAAAAAAGAATACATTTATTGGGGATGCACTATGTATCTACCTTAAAAGACATTACTAAATATTTACATCTATTAATCATAAACCTTATAAGAACCCCACAAGGTAGGTATTATCATCTCCAATTTTCTGATGGAAAACCTGAAGACCAGGGTCTTGTATGAATGTCTCTAGCTAGTAAGTGGCAACACCAAAATAAAACAGAAGCCCATTTAGTTTGGCTCATGCTATCTCCACTTATGCCAAGCCAACTGGATCTAAGAAGAAATAAACCCCTTGGTGGGGAAGGAAAGGGGTGACTGTCAGAGGCAGGGGTCTGAATTTTTTAATTTCCTCCTGCACAGAGGAGCACTGCATCTTTGAAGATGGGATAATCAAAAGCTAATTTTAAAATCAAATAGTATAAAAGGACATTATGAAAAATCTAAAGGTCCTAAACACTTAGACCATTTCAATATAATGAAAGAAGCACTTCTCGATTTTGAATTTTAGAGCTAGATGGGACATGACAGACTGTCTAGTCCAGGCCCTTTCTTTTAGACATATAGAAAGTGAAGTCCAAGGAGGATAAAGCCACAATTTATGTGAATAGATTAAAATTTAATTCTTAACCTCAGTTCAGTGATCTTTTTGGTGCACCATTTTATACCATGTTATTTTCTAGATTTGTTTATAAATACATTATAACTCAGTTTTATATATGTGTGTTTGTGTGTATATATGAATATGTTTTTTAATATACTCAAATACATTATACATCCACCTATATGGCCTCTCCTTTTAAACAAAAGCATTTAAGATCTATTAAATGGCCATGTAACAAATGCCTTCTGTTACCAGTCAGAGAGATGTTGAAACACTAGGGAAGAAATGAAATTCCTTTTTATCCTCCAGTCAAGAACCCAGTATCTAGGCAACCTTAAGACTTTCAAAATGTTAAGGATTTGACAAAATAACTGAGGACAAGAATAAAATAGAATAATAAACCAAGGACTCACCTCTCCTACACTTTTCATAGAGCTACCAATTCGGCTAGATGTTCCATGAAAACGATCAAGATCCCAGCGAGGAATCTTGGTAACCATGTAATCCAAGCTAGGTTCAAAGCAGGCTGATGTCTTCCCTGATACAACATTCTTGATTTCTGGAAGTGGGATTCCTAGGGCAATCTTTGCAGCAATGAATGCCAACGGGTAGCTATAAAGGAGGAGATATTTTTTTTCTTTCAGCAATAAGTGTTAAAAACAACCCAAAACATAAATTGTTCTTTCTTAGAAATTCTGGTATTACTCCACATCAGGGTATAAAACACATCTGGTTCTCTGTTCTGTATGAAGATTTAATAGCCACTTATAAAATAATGTGAGCCATGATAAAGCAGAGGCACAGATCACAAAAGAATTCACTCTCTATGCCTGACATTCAGGGCTACAACTGCCAACCTTCGCCTCTTTAATCCAAAATCAATGGCTTCCTTGATAAAGTGCTCACTTGTGTATAGGCTCCACTAAGATAAGAATCTGAAAAATACTCTTGAAAAGATATACACATGTCTGCACCTAGGAAGACAGCTGAGTTAGCTGGTACTATGGGGTATGCAATGGCCAGAAAATGTAGTAATTGAAAGTTTGGGTCCTTGATCAGTCTCCAAATTATTTTTGAACTTGGGTTTCCTTACAAAACTGACACTCTAGAGGGGCACTTGGGTGGCTCAGTTGGTTAAGTGACCCGCTCTTGACTTCGGCTCAGGTCATGATCTCAGGGTTCATGGGACTAAGCCCCACGTGGGGCTCCACACTGATAGCACGGAGCCTGCTTGGGATTCTCCCTCTCCCTCTCTCTCTGTACCTCTGCCACTCACATGTCCTCTCTCTCTCTCCCTCTTGAAAGAAAAGAAAGAAGAAAGAAAGGAAACAAAGAAAGAAAACAAAGGAAAAAAACTAATACTCTAGGGACTTCACTGGATTGTTTTGGTGATTATAATTAAGAAAATAATTCGCAGAACTATAGAATTACATATGAGTCTTGTAATACATCTCCCCCATCCGACAGATGAGGAAACTGATTAGAGACAATAAATGACATGTCCAAAGTCACATAGTCAGTAGAAGAATTGGGAGGAGAACTCAGGTCTCCTGACTCTTGCTTAGGGTAGTAGTTTACCACTACTCCATGCAGCAGTGTGTAGCCATATTAAAAAAAAAAATCTTTACACGTAATTATTTTGTTCCCTTAAATGCCATGTAATTTAAATGCCATGTGCTAAATATATTAATAGGAACAAAAGGTATTAGTTAATGTTCCCTCCAGTTATGCTTGCCAGAAGTTTTTAAATGGGTAGCAAATTCATTTATTTGGTTGTGACCTTTATCTATAGAAAAACCTTGCAATGTTTGATCCTGTGGATTTTGCTAAAATAAAATAATTTCTTGAATATTTGAATCAAGCAAACTATACTATGTACCTGACATTTACTATACACCTGAAGGAAACCAGTTGAGGACTAAATTTAAGAATTAATTTTCACTTTTTAACAATATCTGCAAAGTGCAATTAGGAAGCAGATTTTTCGCAGCCTGCTTTGACCACCCAGATTTTGATTAGTTTATGATTAGCCAGCAAACAAAGCCAGCAAGCAATATCATTTGCTTCAATCTGGCAGCAAGCTCATTAATAACCATGTCCTTAGGGTCCTAAATGATTTGCAGCCAGCATACAGAAATGGGGACTATAGCTTATAAACGTAGCACAGTCTTCCACTAGCTGTCAGTTTTCCAAAACTATCTGTGAAGGATCTGCAAACACATGGTCAATCATTCTGATCTTACCCAGTGGCCTTTGAGGCCAGGGCAGAGCTTCGAGACAGTCTGGCATTCACTTCAATGATGCAGTATTCCATTGAGGTAGGATGAAGGGCAAATTGAATGTTGCATTCACCCACAATGCCCAGGTGGCGAACAACATTGATTGAAGTACGTCTCAACATCTGAAACTCTGCATTGGAGAGGGTCTGGGCAGGGGCTACGACAACCGAATCACCTGTACATCCAAGCAACACGTGTTAATTTGGTAGCATATCTAAATAACTAACTTTAGTGACTTAATCTGTTTGTGTAATACAAGACACAGTTTAGTCTAAGGGTTTGTGGGGAAAATAATTGTCTCAAGGCAGTGCATTGCTCCAACACATTATTTACAGAAACCCCTCTAACCTTTCCCAAGTTCATCTAGCTATCAAGGCTTCAGTCATCTACTTACCAGATTCACATTAACTTCTTCAATTTCTTCTCTTCATCTCAAAATCTCTCTCTCTCTCTCAAGTTCTCCCTCCTACAAACATCATCTCCTCTTCACCCAGACTGACTCATTCATCTGTTTTCCACATCTCATCCCTTCCCATTGTCTTACTCCTCTCTAGTCATAGCCCTTGCATCTTCGATCTCTTAATCTTTAGTCTCCAATCCTTCTGCCCACAAACATTCTCAGGCGTCTACTGGCTCAAGAAGCCTGTCACCCTACATTATTAATCACAAGAACATCTCTCTCATTTTTTACATGACTAAACTTCTTTAAAGTTTCCCAAGTCATCATCTCTCTCATTGCCATATAATTCTTATCAATATGGGTCCCATAACCAACTTTGCATTAAAACTGTCTTCTTGGGGCGCCTGGGTGGCGCAGTCGGTTAAGCGTCCGACTTCAGCCAGGTCACGATCTCGCGGTCCGTGAGTTCGAGCCCCGCGTCAGGCTCTGGGCTGATGGCTCGGAGCCTGGAGCCTGTTTCCGATTCTGTGTCTCCCTCTCTCTCTGCCCCTCCCCCATTCATGCTCTGTCTCTCTCTGTCCCCAAAATAAATAAACGTTGAAAAAAAAATTTAAAAAAAAAAAACTGTCTTCTTGAATATTCAAAACCCCACATTAAAATCCTAATTCTTGACCTTTCATAGCATTTGATATAACCAAAACCAAAGCTCTTTTATAAAATATTTTCTTGTATTGACTTACTTGTTTTCTTTCTATCACTCCCTTCTTTTTCTTAAACACTAACCCTTCCTCTTACTCCTGCACTGTAAATCTAAACAGTTCCTAAGTTCAGTCCTTGAACCTATTGTCTTTCTTTCTATGCCTATGTCCTTGAATACTTAGTCTATGCTTCCAGCTTCAATTATTTCCTTCACACGAATGCCTGCCAATGATTTTATATCAGCTTTTTAATTTCTATTCCCCTTTCTTGAATTCCAGCTCCACATTATCAACCCTCTTCTTGAGAATTCCACCCATGCCTCATAGCTAATATTTCTGAACCCTAAGTCATCATTTTTGTCCTCTTGTCTAACTAGTTTCTCTTCCTAAAAAAAAAAAAAAAACTATTTCACCTTTTTCTATTACTTGTCGCTATTTTCTCATTCACTTGGTAACTAATACCCTCATCTGATTTAAGCTGTCTTAACCTCATTTCTTACTTCTCAACATCAAGTCTTACATATTTTACCATCACTACATTGTTTATATTTGACTTCTTCCTCAAATGAAATCAGGATAATACCTGACTTATTTCACAGTGTTTTTGTGAAGATCAAACATGAGATCAACGTGAGATTATTTTCAATATTGTGAAATACTATTTTGTGTAAAATATTATCACTAGTCAGTCAGCTAAGAATAGTAGTTTAATGAAAAGAACTCAATAAAGGTGGCTATGGGTCATCAGAAGCGTGAACGCAGGCATTACTATTATTCTTGAAGATTCTTTGCCTACCTGTATGAACACCCATGGCATCAACATTTTCCATGTTACAGACAGTGACACAATTGTCATCGGCGTCTCGGACCACTTCATATTCTATTTCTTTCCAACCTGTCACTGACCTCTCCACCAGAATCTGGTTGGTCATAGCAAAGGCCTGGAAGTTGGTGACACAAGGTATCAAAGAGTAAGGAAAGGTTCTAGTTTAAACATGGATATTCGGCACAGTGCCCTGGCCTGAATCCCGGTCAGCATCATGGTCTGAAGCCTAGTCTCCATCCTCCTCAGTGCTCCAGAAGGCACAATGTGTCAGAAAATCAGTGAGGTACTAGGAATAGCATCCTGCAGTGAATATGCTTGATTTACATTATTGAGGCTTGCCATTCAAAGTGCTGATATGACATTAAATCAAACTAATTTAGGAAAAAGAGAAAATAATTGAGCAATCAGGCAGAGGGAAATGGAATTATTTCAGCAGCAAGGCTTCTGTGAAACCAGAAAATGTGATAAGTGCGAATAAATATGGAAAAATAAGTCTAAAGACTGGTTTTCTCTAAAATAGCTGAGAGTGCTTTGTACAGTGACATACACAATAAAAGTCAGTTGACGTTGATGAGGAGAAGAAAGGAGATAATGATGGTTGTAAACAGTTAGCCAAGATGGCATACGAAACTTGGGAATTAGAAGAATCATATGCAACTATTATTATGGTTAATCACCGCCTAAGTGCTTAAATACCCTGAGTCATATATCATGTATGCCTGATTAAACAGATATGAATTAGTATAATTATCATTTCATATTTACTGAGTATGCACTGGTGGGTAGAATACTGAACCCAAAATATGAAAGAGGAAGTCTTTGACCTTAGGACATTTGGTTGCTGAAAATCCAAGACAGAAACGTCCCTTTGTCTCATAATGTTTTTGATTTGTAATAGCAGTGAGAAAGGAAGAGAAAATAACCAGAGAAAGTACTGTGAATTTTTTCAAATTATTAGCAGGCAGTATAATGAAATAATAACTCAATGTTAGTTTTTCTTTAATGTATCTCAACACTATTTGTTTAACCTCAGTCAACACTATAGGATTCACCATGTGCAATGGAAAATGTAACACATTTGTCCCCACAGCTGCCTATGATGAGGTTTTCAAAGTGGTTAGGAAACTCTGTAACCAGCATTAACAATTTAATAATGATTAATTTGTCATTAGGATTGCATGCTAAAAGAGGAAATCTGTGAAACAAAGGGTATGAATTTCGGAAAGCTTTTTGCATTCTAATAGACTAGGCTGGATGTTTGGACACAAGGACAACTGAGATCAAATGAGAAGTTGCCTCAACTTCTTTCTTTCCAGTCTCAGATTTTATGCAAAAGACTAAGACCTAGATGAGTTACTGCAGCTTCTGAAGGTGGTAAACATAATATCAAGAGAATAAGGGGTAGCTTAAGAAATAATGATACAAAGTAACTATTTTCAAGGGAAAAGCTAGGTTTTCAACAAAAGAAAAACACTCAATGCCCTACTGATTATTTTAGAGGAATTGTAAATCATTAAAATTTATCCCATCCCCAAATTGCTTTCATTATAAATGTTTTTAAACAATTCAGTGTTCAGAATTTTTTATACTGTAAAATATATATTCTTAATAAAGAATAAGTACACATTGTCACTACTGGGAGTAATAATGAGATTACTAATACTAAAAATATTGGAAACATCTAATATTCTAGAAAAAATTACTTCTATAAACCTGTCTTTTCTTTAAATATATGATTCATAAGTCTAGAATGGAAACAAGAAATACTGATATTGATATATTGTCCTTTTTTATTTCTTTTGGCAACTTTAGAAACACTAAATCCAACTTGTTGACATGTAAGTTTGTCATTATAGTTATCTAAATATATTTAATTTTATTTATCTGTTCTCAAAATCCTATGTCAACAACTCAAGGGCCGCATTTTGTTTCTCTCTAAAAAGTTAAGTAATGATAGATACAAGCTGTGCTTGGTATTTACTCAGCATTCCCCGAAATAGCTCTTATAATTCTGTCAGATTCACTTCCATGACCATCATGTAAGTTACGTGGGTCTCTTGACTGCACACGCACTCATTCATTCAGCAAGAAATTATTGAGACCCCATATCACCAGGCATCATTCTATTCGGTGAGAAGAGAGTACACACAACCAACAAAAAACTCCTTATCTAATAAAAAGAAGCATACATAAGCAGGAAAGAAAACAGTTCTAGCAAGAACGTCAAGAGCTCACCAAGAAATTTGGCTAATGCTGTGCTCCAATGTCAATAACTGCACTGCATTTCCCTTACAAAGGTACGGTCTGTTGGATAACACTTACAGAAAACATGACGGTGGTTTTAACAGAGAAAAGGTCATTTCTCATCTACATAACTTTCTCTAACTGAAAGGGTTTATCAAATCAGTTTTCTTGATTGATAAGAATTTGGTCTGTGAAAACACATACCTTTGTGCTGAGGTCCAGTAATGTCTCCTTATTAGGACAGATGCCTGAGCCTAACCCACCCAGAGCATAGGCAGAACGGATCATCACTGGATAGCCGATGTTGTCTGCTGCTTTCAGGGCATCCTCAATCTGTCAATGAGAAAAACTCAAAGTTTGAAAAGCTGACCACACTAGCAGAAAAGACCACACCAACAGAGTCTAGCAATTGAGATAAATCAGTTTATTTGGGAAGAATCATTATAGAAATGTTGTATTATTGCTTCATTTCATTCTGAAGAACAAGTGTTGTTTTACAAATTTTAAGTAAAATTCTAGGATTTTTTTTTCATACTCACTGAAAGTTTTTCTTTCATCTTTCTATTATAAATTTTACTTTGCCATATAAAAAATAAAACAATGCCTGAAGCTGAAATCATCGTTAATTTGAGAATGGGAGCCATATTGAATTTTTAAATTCCGTTTAAAAGCCTTCATCTCTTCATGATACAAGGATTTCTACTGCTGAAACTAACTTGGTATTCTTGCAATAGGCCATTAGGAATACTATATAGAAAGAGTTTTCATTTTTCAAGTTCAGTCAGAGAATAGTCCCAGAAGCGTAGATTTTTTTTTTTTAACTTACAGAATACAACATATGGTGGCTATATTTTTCTGTCATGGAATATTATTACACTACCAATGGGAGTGTAATTACACCTTTCCCATATGCCTGTTTCGCATCCTGAGGAAGCAAGGACATAATTAAATCTGGCAATGAAAGAATAAATGTATGGCAGGAGCTTTCCAAATGTTCAGCAGAGTTATCCCGGGACTATTCCTGACTGACAGCTCTGAAACATTGTATGTACTTGTGAGCATTCTTTTCTTAAAACCACACAGCCCATTTTCGTCGTCCCGGCAATAGTTGCCCTTTTCCCTCAAGATTTGCCTATTTTTGCAATAGGGAAGTTGCATCAAAAACTGCCTCCAGAACCCCCACTTTATTGAATATATATGCCTGAAATCTGGAATAAAGTCAGGGACGAAAAACAGATATATATATATATCAAGCCAAATTTGTGTTGGTGCCTCATAATAGCCTATCAACAGGCACAGGCTATGATAGAAAGTGATTAACAAAAACACAAAACAATCTACCCTCTCCGAACACCTAATCTACAAGTTTTTCAGCCATGATTCTTATTGATTAGATCCAATGGCTTTTTTCTAGATAATTTCATTTTTAAATGTTTATTCCATTCTAACAAGAAAATTTCAATCCAATCATTTCCCATTTGCAGGTCATTCCCATCTACAAGATGTGTGACTGGTCCCAGAAAGAAAGTAAAAATCACTTTGGCATTGTAAGTTTACACGGTTCTTTGTTTTATTTAATTCAGGAGATCTGATATTCAGTGGCACTTCAACCACTGATAAACCACTTCATCTCTGGGCTTTTGCTTCCCTTTTCATAAAATATGACTACCTCTCCCAAATACTGTAGCATGAAAGGCTGTAATTAATACACAAAGTCTCTGAGATACTAACACATTTCTGGAAGAAATTATATGCATATATAATAATTTAGCTATCATTTTCAGGCATGACAAATAACTCTCCCTATAAATGTAAGACAAATAATGGCCTTGTTTCCCCAGAACAAAGATTCCTTACCGATTCCACCGCAAAGCTTGGAGCAATCTTTTCATTAATTTCATTTAGTTTGTCCGAGAACAGCTGCCTATCTTCTGTGGCCATAATGGATTCAACCGAGGTCCCCAGGACTTTCACGCCATACTCCTTGAGTACACCTCTCTTGAATAGTTCCACTCCTATGGAAGAACCAAATATAATCAATTTTTAGAATCTCAAACTCTTATGTCTTTCTTAACAGATACCTGAATACAACTTTTTTTTTTAACCTTAAAATGAATTCCAAAGCCACCACAGTCTACAATAAAATTGTACTTAAGGTAATAAAAAAAAAATTGAAAGAAATTCTGAAGACATTCTAGCAAAATATTTTGCTGGTGGTATTATTACTTATATTACCACCTTCTCCACATGATTTCTATTATTCTTATTAATCAAAATCATAGGATACAGTGAACTTCTAGATTTTAGTATATTTCCATTATTTCTATGATCCATTCCTATATTGAGATTCTCTTATTTAAATAATCCCAGTGATGTGGATCTCTATATGGGTTAAAAATAATCAAAATAGTGTTTCCATTTGCGTGCCACTTAACTTAAGCTAAGATTTTTATATTCGACTTATAAATTACATCACCAACTGCTTACCCCAACTAGCTAATGAGATTCTCATTCATTATCTAGTTCCAAAGATTTGAAGCACTGTAAAAAGGACAGAGTATTGGACTCACCAGATGCATGAAAGGATTGCAGAGAGACTAAACTGTGTTATCATGAAAATATATGTGAAAGCCAAATGCTACAGGGCCAACACATAAGAGCACAAAGCATTTAATCAATGTTAATTCTCATTTTTTATTCATGGTAGTTCTCAGTGTTTTACTGGTAACACAGAAAAGCAAATTCCTGAAATGGAGGAGGGAGACCTCACTTCGCCGCCCCAGAGCATTCAAGTAAAAGGTTTCTTTTTGTATCTTAGCTGTTCTGTGAAATAAACCAGTAATATTTATCACATGACATTTTCAGGTGGCTGTTTGCTAATGGCTTCCCCACACATTAAAGAAAGAAAGGCTTTTATGAACACACAGAGCATAATTGTTAGATGGATTCAAACAAAAAATATTATACAGAAGTACCTGGGCTGAAACTCTGCAGTTAAGCCAAAAAGAACTCACCACAGTTCAGAGCTGTCTGGCCACCCATGCCTAGAATTAACCCATCTGGCCGCTCCGCCTTGATGACCTCTGTGACAAACTGAGGGGTGATGGGGAGAAAGTAGACAGTATCTGCTTGCTTTAAGCCCACCTCGTTGGTCTGCACTGATGCAATGTTTGGGTTCATCAAGACAGTTTTGACATTTTCTTCCTGAAAAAACAAAAGGACACAGAATCTGAACATATAGTCTAAAGAAGAGAACGACCATACTCAAACAAACGGTTTGTATTGGGAGACAAAACTTATAGGTCATTCTGTGGGCTGCAGAGATCAGTAATAGGACTAGGAAGAAAAAGAAAGACTAATGTTTGGTGAAAGGAAGGAAAAAATTGCTTGAAAACAAAACTATCCAAAAAGAACTGGCTGCCCTATGTGGTTCACCCTGAATTCCTTGCCACTAGAGGCATCAGGCAAAACTTAAGATAACGTCTATAGAATTTAACTAGAGGTCTACAAATACTGCTGAACTTTATAGCTCAATTGACCTTAAAAGACTAAAGAAAATATCTTAAAAACTTTGAAATTAGTAAACTATAAAATAGAACCACAGGCAACATCAAAGAAACCTCCCTTTGCAATGTTTGTCAGAGACCAACAAGGAATGTACTTTTAAAATGCAGGATGATGTGCTCCCTTGCTGGAAGCATCAGGAGCCTTCTGCTGAATTCCATCTTTTTATATTTTAATGCCTGCCTTAGTGCTTCAACAAAAAGCATTATACACTGTGTATACATGTTATATTAATAGAAAATGACCAAATGGCAAAAAATAAAATAAAATAAAAATTTCTGTGTGTGTGTATGTGTGTGTGTGTGTGTAAAGGTATTCATAGCCCTATCTTATGCCTCACATCTGCAGATACCTCAGAAATAATTCTTCATGTAAGCTATGAAGGATAATAGCTTTATAAACCAGGATGAGTGTGACACTTAGCAAAATAATTATTATAAAATATGGCCATATGGCTCTTATTATTTTACCTATTACCATGTCAATTTTGAACACTTCTAAAACATCAACAAAATATTCAGATGAAAGTATAAAAATCATCCTTGAAAGCCCTACATGTCCTTGGGGGAGAATCCGAATAAAATATTAAATATATTTCATATTACTTTAAATTCAAATGATGCCTTAAAACTTATAATCTACTTTTTTATTAATTTATTTGATTTTTATACCCAGACTACAAGAGAAATTTCTACCTCACAGATGAAAAAATTGACATTCAATAAGGTTAAATGACTTGCTAAAGACCTGATAAATGGCAAAATTAGGGCTCTACTCCAAGTCTTATGATTCAAGTTCTATGCCCTTTCCTCAATATGAGTCATCTCTCAAGAGTTTAAGAGAGTGATTTTAAAAAAGTATGATTAATTTTTTTGAACAAATACACACAAATAAGCAAATGCATTTAAAATATGGGTTGAAACTTAAATAATTAAGTCTAAACTGAGAACATGTCATCAATAGAACTTACAGAAGGTCTAACTACTGAAGAAAAGCACCAACAGACTTAAGTATTTTCCTGTACAAGGAATATAACTATTTTCCTATACAAGGAATATAGCTACTTTTGTAAATCAAATTACATAAGTAAAGTTCCATAAATGACTGTGATGAGTGTTTATACATTTTAAAACTTAGACATAATTTCAAACTATTTTAATAAATTTTCTAACTTTTTTCTAATATAGTTCTGGTTATAATATATGCACCATCTGATTATTTTAAAATATTTAGTTCATGAATTCATTTCTACTAACTTCTTAATCACAACACTTTATCTAATAATGCCTATTCTTCAGTTAAAATGTATAACTTCACCTAATGGATGTAAAGCACGTAAAAAAATACAAGCTATGAAAATACTAGTCCTTTATAAAACTACCAAATAGGATTTAAAAGTATGCTAATTAAATGTATTTACAAGCCCTGAATGTACTTACATTGTTTTCTAACCAATCTAAACCATTGGACATCCTCTAATTATACGAAGAGAAATTGAATCGTACTACAATAAAGTAAAGTAGTCCTTGAAAATGTGCACAAAAAACACATGTGCATGTGAGTGTATACACCTATGCATGTATGGAGAAGAATATTAAAAAATAAAAACAAATGGGAAGAAGAGTAAGGTAATTGGGGACTGCATTCTGTTTTTTTCAACAGACATCTGTCAGGTGAAAATCTTCATCTACAGCATATTGAATAAAACAAAAAGAAAAATTCTGGCCAATTATTTTTCTGTGTTGGTTGCCCTAGTTTCCCGCCACCTTCAATGCGTTGCTTTCTCCTAGCCAGGTCTCTGGTGAACGGGTTTATACTGCAAAGCCAGAGACAAAGTCACAGAAGAGCTCACATGGCCACTGGATGGCTGATTAGCACCAAAATAGGGATATCCAAGGAAATGAGGACGCCAAAGAGATACCAGATTAGCTCCTTAATAGAAATACAAGTACAGTGAATTTTTCCTAAAGGTTTATTTTGCTATGACAAAGAGTTGAGGAGATCTTGAAAGACTTTGAAGAAACAGGAAGGGTGTTCTTCCCAACGTGAGCATCAAATCCTCTTTTTCATGTAAACATCTGCCAAATCATTCTGGTCGGTCATCCAGCCCAAGTCACAGATGGGGAAATTGGTTCCCCTAGCGACAGATGATTGGGCCCCCTAGCGACATCTATAGCTTGGACAAAAGGCACTGATGCCTTTGCTCTCTCAACTGGATCTTGCCATTTCAACCATAGATGCCTGAAGCATCCTGTAGAGCATTCAAAATATCTTAGAGCCCAAATTCCCTCTTTCACACAAAACACAAGTATATTTTAAAATCTCACTGCCTCAAAAACAATGAGCAACATCTGTAAATGTGGCTTTTTATGTTTTCGGTATAAATAGGTGGTAACAGATAATTTTGGAGATCATGCCAAAGTTCTTGATTTGCAGGCGTGAAAAAGTTTAAGAAAGTTAAAATTTTTGCCTGTGATCAAAGTTTCTTTAATGTAAGATGTGTAAGGAATAGTTAAGGATATCAATTATAGTGACTTTGAAAGGAGCTAGTGTCATAAATCTAAATTATAAAATACTAATTGGACCCATTAAAGGAGTATATTAATTCTTACAAAGATCTCTCACCTTCATGGCTTTTACGGCTTGTGATCCTGAGTAGTCAAATTCACCTGCCTGACCAATGGATAGACCTCCTGATCCTAGGATAAGGACTTTGGAGACCTGTAAGCAGTAAGAAAATGACATTGCTTTGATTAGGAAGATGGGGGAAATAGGCATTTTCAAGAGTGGAGAACTCAAACTGTATTGTCTAAGTTTACATGGTGATTTAAAGTACAATATTTTGAAAAATATGTAATATGTGAGGAAAAAGACTAAAAATTTAAACATTTCTAATTTCAAAGCAATTTCCAAAGTTCATGAAGCTTTTTTCATTTAAGTGAAAAATTGTGAGAAGAGGTCTACATTTTATTCAAAGATATATAAGTACCTAAAAATAATTACATAAATATATATTTAAATATATATGTATATATTTAAATACACACACACACACACATATATGATAAGAATCTCCCTAAAATTTAAATGTATTCCATTCAATATTCCTTGGTTTCCTTCTGGACAAAGGAGACCTGGGCTTTCCCTAATGGACAAATGAAAACATAGAAGGCAAGGGTACATGGATACACCTGCATATTCACATTTTTGCCTTTACAGTTCAGTGCCAGAAATATTTAAAGATAATGCAATAAGATAAAGCTCATATCTTGGCAACATACTGAACTTCTACAGACTGTTATGTGACTCCAAGGAAATAATGATACTGCTTAGTTTTGAGCCACAAGTGCCAAACCCTTCAGAAAAGAAAGATACTCCTGCTCACTGCAAAAGACAAGGACTTGGGAAAATTGGTTTGCCTCAACAAATATTTATTGGATGCCTGCTACATGCGAAGACACTGTGGAATCCCAAACTGTGTCTTTTTCCTCACCATTAACAAAAAGATACACGTCTGAAGAACATGAGTTGATATTCTGAGAAAAACACTATACTGTAAGTACATTGCTTTCTTTGGCTACTAAGAACCCACCATTTTATTCCACATTGAGTGGGTAAATTACCTCCAATCTTTCCATCTCAGGCAAAGAGGCTGCCATGGAAATCCTTAAAACAGAGCATCCAACTCAAATTATCATTTTATGAAAACATATAATTCAATTATTTTTATTTAT
Source organism: Prionailurus viverrinus (assembly GCF_022837055.1). Classification (NCBI taxonomy): domain Eukaryota; kingdom Metazoa; phylum Chordata; class Mammalia; order Carnivora; family Felidae; genus Prionailurus; species Prionailurus viverrinus. The sequence goes on from NC_062568.1 coordinate 21,075,506, forward strand.
AAAAAGAGTCAATACGTATATATATACTTGAAAATACATATACACTCTTCTAAATTTTATATAATAATGATGTGGGTATGTGTGTGGTTTAACTATGAAGGAAATGGGTAGAAACCTTAACATATTAACATATGTATTTAAATAAATAAGGATTCAAGCCTTGTGCTATAGTAATCTTTATCCATTTGCTTTTTAGAGGTAAAATAGCATTATTCTATTGAATAATAACTCTTCTCATTGAAACAAAAAATGTTCTATCATCAATAATGATTCTGTAATCTGAACTGTATCTCAAGCGTACATAGGACTATAGCTTATTAAGTAATAAAAAATGTGTCAAATTTGAAACTAAAAGCCTATTCTTTATTAAATTATTGTATTACAAATTTTCTAGAAGTAAACTGTAAAAGATTTTATATCAAAACAGGAAAATTCCATCAAGAACAGGCAAAATAATTAGATGCTAAAATGATGAGTAATTACCATATCACTAATCATCTCTTATAGACATTAAAATGGTTAACATCATTCACTTAAAAAAATTATCATATGATAGAGAAAATAAAAAATACATAAACCAAAAAGAAGCCCGCATATACTGACCTCCACTCGAGAGGCAACCAGTGCTGGCTTTGGCAGAACCGATGTGATTGTGGTACCTTTCCCTTTTTTTATCAGTGAGAAAAAAGAATCAAACAGGTACTAGAAAAAAATAGAACCAACAGGTTAGAAGCTGCAAAACTCATCAGGTTACTAGATAAAACATAGTATGGCCAGTTAAATTTGAACTTCAGATAAGTAACAGATACTTTTTTTTTTTAGGGCAAGTATTCATATGCACTATTTGGTTTTTGTTTTTCTGCCAAAATTGGCAGACTAAATATTTACTATTATAAGAATTAGATCAAATAAACATTTCTAATTGTTCACTTCAAATCCCATCAGAAGAAAGTTTTCAGCAGACAGTGAACATTTCAGATAATGCCTTCTGAGAATGTCAAGTTTTCATCCCCTTAATTAGGGGTTATTTTCTTCTAAATGTTTTCTTCTAAATAAAACCCTAGTTATACAAAAGAAATTAAAGCTATATTGCATATATGTCCTAAAGTTCAAAATAACTGGATTTTGAAAATTTCTATCCACTCTAAAAATATCTCTAAAGTTTATTCTTAGCTTTACCAATGAATTTACTTCCATTGTTTCACTAGACATGACAAATTTCAACAAAAATATTCATTTTGTAGCTTCGGCAGCACAAAGAAAAAGGATTAAGTACTACTGAATGTTGCATGCCTTAATTTCAATGTTCCTAATCTGATGTACTAATATAGGCAAAATATTTAAATTTTAAATAAAAAGAAAACAGTATTCACCATGCATTAGGCAATAGTGTATGTCACCAAATTTTCCTTATGCTTTTCATCATGGGTAGGTAATGGTATACTGATTTGGTGTATTAAGAATCATTATTTCCTGGGATGCCTGGGTGGTTCAGTGGGTTAAGCGTCCAACTTCAGCTCAGGTCATGACCTCACAGTTTGTGAGTTCGAGCCCTGCGTCGGGCTCTGTGCTGACACCCCAGAGCCTGGAGCCTGCTTCAGATTCTGTGTCTCCCTCTCTCTCTGACCCTCCCCTGCTTGCACTCTCTCTCTCTCTCAAAAATAAATAAACATTAAAAACATTGTTTTTAAATCATTATTTCCTGATAATATTAAAAAATAAAAAGCATAAATATCTGAAAAGGCAATTCACAGGTGAGAAAGCAGACTTTACAGAGGGAAAATTCTGATTCTCTTCATTTTACCTAGGTGCCTTTTCTGAGAATATCTGCCGACAAGGAAGAACTGTCAGCATGACTAGTGGAGGCCTTAGAGTGTGGGGGAGGAAGTCACACCAGACTTTCCAGACTTTTGTGAGTGTCACCAGAAGCTTGTGTTTGGAAAGATGACTTTGAACACTGAACCAAAAAGTCACACACAAAAATAAAAATATTTAAATTAAAAACAAAATTCTTCTAAGCATTCCTTGTGGTTCTCTTCTTAAGCCATCTGACTCACATATATGTGCATGCACGCCCTCTCCGCTCCCTCATACCCCTGCCCTTCTTCCTTCTCCCGCTGCTGTTTATTCTCCCTTCCTGGCTATACAACCAGTTGCCATAGGGATTTTTGTGAAGTCACAGATGGGGGATTAAAATTTCATTTCAGTTATGAGAACAAGAGAGCAAGAGGGAATTCATTTGCATAGTACAACCATTGTAAATTTCAGAACTAAATATATTAGAATGATAATGATTTAAGTAAAAATAGCATCACATCAGGTTTCGTAAGGGTTTTCCCACTTTAAATTTTAAAGAAGATAGAAATTTCCTCCATGATATTCATGGGGAAATTTTAATACAATGTGTGTGTTATCAAAGTATTCTTCTTGAAAATATTCTTACCCAAGATCATCTGGGCTGACTATTTTTGTTTCCCAAGTTTTCACATTAATACATTTCTGATTTTAAAAGAGACTAAGTGTACAATAGGTCTTATTTTCTGACATACCTCAGTGTCTGTTGGGCCTGGGCTGACCTCTGGGTGGAACTGCACACCAAAGAAGGGTTTGCTTTCATGCATAATCCCCTAAAGGAATAAGAAATAGGAAGAAATTCCTTCTGTAACAATGAATGTTAACCAGGACTGTGTACTACTTAGCGGACAATAAAGTCCAAATAAAAACACTAAGTTAAATGCTTAAAGACATTCTAGCAGCTAACAGCCATAATAAAAACAGGCCAACAAAGACTCAACCAAATGTGGTCCCCTCAATAAAAACAACTGATTTGGTCTATAGCCTTTGGGCCCTCCTCCCCAGGGTCTCAGAATAAACTCAAATCTTCTTATCTCCAATTCCTAAATTACTTCTCCAAGGGTCTTCTCAAAGGCTACTTCAGAGCTAAGTGAGTCCCAGAGACCCATATGGACTAGGTCCAAACAGATCTCCACCAAATGCCCATTAGCAATCGATGTGAAAGACAGTCACTGATTAACCACTCAAAGAGTGGATCTTTATGAGTCAACTGATGAGAGAATAAGACAGAAATGACTTTTTAAAAAGCAGAGGGCCATGGGAAATAACCTATAAGAGGAGTTCTTATACACACACACACATCAAAAAAAGCCCACATAAACAAGGTATGTGTATAACAGAGTATTAAAAGCCCAGCATTACTCATTGCCAACTGAACAGGTTTATTGAGGGCCCTACCTCATTGGTTTGATCGTTGACATTCACAAAAAGTGGTTTCCAGCCAGCAGGAAGGGTGTTGTCCAGGGCATAGCCATGATTCTGAGCAGTAATGAAAGCCTGTCTGTTTGTGATATTCAAAACAGGCTGATTCTGCCCTCTGGAGGGAAAAGGGGAGAAAGAATAAGGAAAAGGAAAAGTGAAGAGAAGAATATAAATACATTTGTTGTAAAACAGTGAACAAGTAAAGCCTATTAAAATGTGAAAGTTTCAATTGCTTAGTGAAAATTACTCTGTGAGAAAAGTCACAGATTGTTAATCCCAATAATTTTAGCAACAAAAATCAATTCAGGAAGCTTTGCTGTGTGTTAAATAGCAGGTCTATCAAACTTGTACAATTTTAGAAAAGGGAGAACTGCACTCATAACAAAAAGTTAAGAATTGCTCACTAGCTTAACAGAGAGACAAATATAAGTGATTTATTTTAAGGGAGCTAGGTAATTTTAAAGCCAGAGAGTGTGGGGGAAATAATAAAGAGATGACTCTGTCCTGAATTATTCTGAATTACACTTCATGCAGAAGGGGGGGGCCATGGAGGAAAGCTCCATATTAAATAAATTGGCATCATGTGGGGTCAGAAGTAAAACCAAGAGGATTGAAGACTTCCCGGTTCTTAAGTCACACTAGAGTCCTACAATGTTAGAAACCAGAACAGTTTCCCTTAGAATATCATTTGATATTCTATCATTTGATAATGTCATTTGATATTACAACCTCAATTTATGCCAAGGGAAGGAAAATAACTTTAAACGACAGCAACGTTATTGTTAGAGAAGGCTGCCTTTCAGAAATGTAATAAAAGTGGTATCGGGTAGTCAGACAACTGTGAACCATGTAATAGTACAGTTATCTGTTTTTTCTAAAGAAAATGGCATGTAGTCTTTTGCGTTTAGTTATTGACAGCATTGCAGATCCAGTTTGACCTGTAAACAGAAGCATAACTATCTCACCTGTTGGCCATGGACATCTTGTAGGTTTTAGCACCAGCAGCCAATCCTGTTATTAAATTTCCTGTACTGATTCCAAACAATGGCTCCTTACGATCACTCTCCAAAACCTAATACAGGGAGAATTTTTATGAACTAGAGTACAGCCCCCGCACCCCCCCCCCAAAATGCTGCCTCTGAAGGAATAAAAATGAAGCATCCTTTTTTTTTCTTAATTAACAAGAAAATAGTAATTGAATAAAAAGTTAAGGCTATAGGGGCACTGAGGTGGCTCAGTCGGTTGGGCATCCAACCCTTGATTTTGGCTCAGATCATGAGCTCACGGTAGTGAGATGGAGCCCCTGTGCTGACAGTGCAGAACCTGCTTGGGATGTTCTCTCTCCCTCTCTCTCTCTGCCCATCTCCCTCTCATGTGTGTGTACTCTCTCAAAATAAATAAATAAACTTAAAAAAAGAGTTATAAATAAGAACATGAGGGGCGCCTGGGTGGCTCAGTCGGTAAAGCGTCCGACTTCGGCTCAGGTCACAATCTCGCGGTCCGTGAGTTTCGAGCCCCGCCGTCGGCCTCTGGGCTGATGGCTCGGAGCCTGGAGCCTGCTTCCGATTCTGTGTCTCCCTCTCTCTCTGCCCCTCCCCCGTTCATGCTCTGTCTCTCTCTGTCTCTCTCTGTCTCAAAAATAAATAAAACGTCAAAAAAAATTAAAAAAAACATAACTGACAAATTTGTAGCATTAGAATTCAATAAAATGTACTTAATAAACTAAATAAAATTTAATGTTTCTTTAGAAACCTGAAGGTGTTGTAGGTACCAAAGTCATGGTGAGAAACGTGAATTGTCATTTTACGACTGTACAGAGAGACACATTTGGAGGTTGGACTCCTGCTCTCTTGAATCGAGGACACAATCCCAGTTACTTTGCCTAAAGAAAGGTTCCTTTTGCCTCTGGTACTCTCTCCTCCCATACCGTGTCTGCTGACACTGCCTCAGAGGTCATAGACAGGAGTGGAAAAGAATATGGGAATACCTAAAATATATTACAGCCTTTGTGACAGTTACATAGCAGAGTCCCTCCACCTCACACACAGATACACACTATCCCTAGGACCACTGTACCTTTTTGACATTCTGAATTAGTGGTTGTGCAAGAGCTGGGTTCCCGGGTCCTCCGGCAATTAAAAGCCCATCATACTCCATGTTGGTGAAATCATGATTCCAGGGAACTAAATGCACTTCTGCTCCTCGCTAGAAAAGAAATGCAAAAATAATCAATTTAATAACATTTTTCTTTGCCAAAGTAGAATTTTGCCTAGACTTTCTCTTGATTAACCACTCCCTAATGGGGAAAAAGAGTACATGATTCAAACGAATAATGCTGACTGGAAAATTCTTTGGTGGCTCACTGTATTTTGTCTAATATAGATGGAGCCAGTGGTCAACAGAAAGTGAAGAAAAAACATGTTTAAAGTTTTGATCCTGAAAAAAATAATGTACTTTCCCATATTTCGGGAGGTTTCAGAGCCTAAAAAAATTCCTGACTGGGCACCCAGGAATATTATTTTCACAAGCTGTGGTAGAGAGTTATTTTAAAAAAAGAGAGAGAGAAATCCATTTTCTGCAAAATTATGCTAGTCTACCTCTCATCTTTTTCAATTTTGCTTTTTTTACCTGACCAAATTTTTTAGCAGCCTTCTTTCCTAGCGTTTTCTCATATTATCTGTAGTATATGTATTGTCATTGAATAATTAGAACTTTTGTATATAGAAGTGGGTAGGAAGGCATCTTTGATGGTTTCCCTAGAAACATTTCCTGAGACAAGAATTTGAGAAAAAGAAGTTTATTTGGAGGGGTTTCTAAGAAGTGACACTGTGACACACGCCAATAAATTATGCATTATCAAGTTCTATAAACACCTAGAGCTTCAGCCCACTGAGGAACTCTGAGTGTGTAGACAATCCACTCTCAAGATAGTTCAGTCATGGGGCAAGAGATAGTTACACACTGAACTTCTGTTGACTTTAGGTAGGGGGTGCTCCAGGGATCATTAATTCTACAGTATTTCCTGCCAGTCAATAGGCTCCAACCAACTAAAGAGAGCCCTCAAGCAATGAAGTGTAGGCCTTTGCAACTGGAGGATGGGCTAAATGCCCTATGATGGTGAAATGAGAAAGAGATACAGATAGGCCATCGACAGCATCTGCTACTGAAGAGTCCATGCAAGTTTTTATTAATAAAATGGGCCAGAATTTAAAATCATGATTTAGATCATTTGACTGATACTCTCGAACGAAGAGAAGGTGAATTGAAGAATTCCTCTGTACTCACAACTATTTTGGTATTATGGAAATATCTGTGTATGTGCGCGTATGAGAGAGAGAGAGAGAGGAACAGAAACAGAAAGACATAGGTAGGGAGAGAAATGGAGAAGTGGGATAAGGAGAAATCCCAACAAAACAGTATTTAAGGAAACATTATAATGGTTACATTCTCCTGCAGAATTTTTAAGGTTTAATTTTAATTGGTTGCCTAAGAGTTTATATGAAGCAATGTGAAAGTTTGTACTCTATCAGGGCATGATCCCTGAAAACATTTGTCACATAATAATTGTACTCCAATGGAGGAGTTCTCCAACTGACTCTCAATTTTTGGTCATCTCTAAACTCAAAGAAAATAAGCATGGCATGTCTCAGAATGTCAGTCAATGAGTGATAAGAAGTCATCACTCTTCTGTTTGTGGCCTTTAAAGATTTTTTAAAAACACACTCCACATCTCCAATTTTAACAGGAATAAATTTTATTTTGTAGATCAAAGAAAGCAAAAAGAGAATGGATCCCCTGACATTCTGAGAGAACACATTAGCTTTCTCTGAAACAGAAAAAGGAAATCAGTTTCACACTAAAAAGATCCCTATTACAAATCCTCACCCTCGAGATGCAACAAATTACTTACCTTTACGAGAAGGCGAATTACATTGTTTTTAATGCCACAGTCTACAGCTACCACTTTTGTGGGGTTTCCTTTGCCATACACCTTGACATCCTGCCATTTGAAAACGCAGAGAGTGAGAGGGAAGGTCTAGCTGTGAGCAGCACACCAATATCATAAACACATCATATCATAACACCTGAAGATGCTTAGCACTTACATTGGTAACAGGGTGATTGCTGACTACTAGGGAGTGACTGGCAGTTAACAATCAATGTAGAAGAAAGGCACAGCAAGTGCCACAGACTGCACCTTTTCTTATGAAGCAAAGGGTACTTTGCTGTTTTACATAAAATGTAGATTACAGTAATAACAATGGTCCCTGAGAAATTGGTTGCTTCCATAGTTAACAATAATCTCTCCCATGATTTGCCTCATTAACAACCAGTGGCAATGGAATTTTCAAGTATTACCGCCTGATTCAGCACTAGGCAGATGCGGTAATAGATACATCATGCCTTAAATACCACTTGATCTTCAACTTGTAATAAAGGCTGGATGGGGTAGAGCTGTTGTGCATTAGGCTTATGCAGTGGGGCTAATGGATAAAATCAGGATGAGAATCGGATGATTGCTAAGCTAGTGTAGACCACTGGTCTCTTTAGGTTACTATGCATTTATCCGCATTGAAATGATAGGCTTCATAAAAGGATCCCCAAGCATATGATAATCATTACCTACATCTTAAGCACTGCTTGGAGTCAGACCCATTTTCACAGGCATTTACCCAAGAATCAGTTCCCCAAAGTCATAAAAGGAGAAATAATAGAAACAGAAAGCCTAGAGGACTGGGTGCCCACACGGATTTCAGCTTTGAGAATTAGCTAGTATATTCTGAATTTAGGATGATTTCAATGTTTCCAAAAAGTTTTAGATAAAAGTTGCAACCTGGATATTTGAAAGAGTATTTTACTTTAACTGAAATATCTACTCTCTACTCTCCACTCTCCACACACTCTATAGAATGGCAAATGACAATCCTTAGACTGTACTTGAAAAAATACATATAAAGTTTGTCACATTTTTTCTTTAGCTAACTATCCTAAAGAAAAAATACCCCATTCTTTCCATGATCTGCAGAAATTATTGCTGAGCTGATGTATAAATGCTACAGATAATCTTTCTCATCACATAATTTGAAAAAGCATATACTTATTTTTAAACTTAGGCTTCTGCTACAAAATAAAGCAATATTACCATCTAGTTGTAGCTACATCAAATTGCAATTACAAGACAATGAATTAAGTTATCAACCATATCCAAATAAAACTCATAGAATATAGTCTGATACAAATATGCATTTTATCACAGTTACAATGAAATTATTTAATTGCACCAAGCATCAAGAAACAGGGCCAGTTTTCACCATTGCAATCTCTCTCTTCATATGATGTATATAAAAATACAGGTAGGTTCCTTTTTTTCTAGTCTCTACACAAATACATTATACGTTCTTCATACAGAATGACAGCAGTTTTAAGCAAGAATTCACAGACACATGAATATATGAATTTGTATTATGACTCTTGAAGAGAGGAATATGTTATGCAGTGTTTTTAACCTCATTACCACAGAATTTTTTTAAGGTGAATTTCTCTAGGTCAACATTTCTCACATGTGGAAAATCCTACACTAGATCCCCAAGGTAGCTCTCAATTCTAAAAGGAAAAATAGCACTTTTTCATGCTGTGTCTCAGACCAAATCACTTCACAGGGAAATGTCTAGAAAAAAATACAGAAAAATAGTTCCATGCCATTTGAATGGACAAATTTTGGAATTAAAAACAAGAGATTACTGCATACAGCATGATCAAATTTCAAATATATAAACAATTACATATAATTTAAAATTCACTGTCTTTAACAACTCATCTTTCTTATGCTTCAGCATCCTGTGAATGCATGTCTGAGCCCAACATCAAGGCTCAGTACTGATTGTCTAGGACCTATAATCCTTGTCTCCCATTTCCATGTGAATAGAAATAGGAACAGGAATACCAGATAATATCAACATGTGTTTTCTCTGAGGCTGACATGCTATTAATCAGGCAATTTTCAGTCCTTTAATAACATTTTCTTAAGAAAAGGCCCTGGTGGGGGCACCTGGGTGGCTCAGTCGGTTAAGTGTCCAGCTTTGGCTCAGGTCATGATCTCATGGTTCATGAGTTTGAGCAGTGAGTCGGGCTCAGTGCTGACAGCTCAGAGTCTGGAGCCTGCTTTGGATTTTGTGTCTTCCTCTCTCTCTACACCTCCCCCATTCGTTCTCTCTCTTTCTCTCTCTCTCTCAAAAATAAATAAACATTACTTATTTTTAAAATTTTTTTTTATTTTTTAAAAATAAATAAACATTATTTATTTTTTATTTAAAAAAGAAAAAAAAGAACCTGGTGGACCAAAGTTCTCACAGCTGGAATTCTTCATGAAATATTGTTCTCCATAGCCATTCTGATTGATGCTAGATCAATACAAGTAAAAGTTACTAACTTTAAATTTTTGTTTTAACGTTTATTTATTTTTGAGACAGAGAGAGACAGAGCATGAATGGGGGAGGGGCAGAGAGAGAGGGAGACACAGAATCGGAAGCAGGCTCCAGGCTCTGAGCCATCAGCCCAGAGCCTGATGCGGGGCTCGAACTCATGGACCGTGAGATCGTGACCTGAGCTGAAGTTGGACGCTTAACAGACTGAGCCACCCAGGTGCCCCAAAAAGTTACTAACTTTAAATGGAATGATTTGTGTATTTCAGATGCTATGAGATCCTTTTTTCCCTCAACTCTGGTGCTTCAGGAAGATGACCTCCGTCTCAGTGAAGATTTTGATATTACAAGAAATAAAACTACAAAGTGTGAAGGGAAATCTCTCACCTTGGTTGAAACCTCAGCGATCAAATTCTGCTTATTTGGATCCACGAAATCCACAGACTGACCTTCAAATTCAATCTTCCCGAGCATGGTACCCTGTCAAATCAAAAAATTAGACAGTTAAAAGGGAGCAACAGTCAAGGTGCTAACAGGATCCATTCACAGGGACCTACACAGCAGCTCCAAGATCTAAATGTCTTTATAACTACTCAAAACCATCAGCAGAAAGAAGATCCTCATCTTCTCAACCTGGAAAGATGCATGGTACATTTTGAGAAATGCTCTAGGAAGTACAATTCATTTTTTTAGGGCTGAGATTGTGACCTGGAGTAAGCAAGATCAAAAGGCATCAGAATTCAGGCGTCCAAGCTCCAGACTGTGCCAATTAAACTATTTAGGCTACCTATTCCCTTAGTGCATATGACCTAAAGATAGTTCATGGGAGACATGGACAAAACAATCTATTGAGAAGAAAATAAGAAGTCTAAAAATTGTAGAAAATTGAAAAGAATGAGAATTAATTACATTATGATAGTAAAATTCATTCACAAAAAGATGTGAAATGCAGGCACCTGGCTGGTTCAGTCAGTAAAGCATGTGACTCGATCTCGGGGTTATGAGTTTGAGCCCCACATTGGGCATAGAGATAACTTGAAAGAAGAAAAAGAAAGAAAGAAAGAAAGAAAGAAAGAAAGAAAGAAAGAAAGAAAGAAAGAAAAAGAAAGAGGGGTGCCTGGGTGGCTCAGTCGGTTGGGTGTCCGACTTCAGCTCAGGTCGTGATCTCATGGTCTGTGAGTTCAAGCCCCGCGTCGGGCTCTGTGCTGACATCTTAGAGCCTGGAGCCTGCTTCAGATTCTGTGTCTCCCTCTCTCTCTCTGCCCCTCCCCCACTTGCACTCTGTCTCCCTCTGTCTCAAAAATAAATAAACATTAAAAAAATTTTTAAAAAGAAAGAAAGAAAGAGAAAGAAAGAAAGATGGAATGCCAAGTAAGTCATCAATTTTGAGAAGAAGCATTGAAAATATTCACTGCTTTAGATATGTAAATGTCCAGGTGTCCTTAAGGACCTGAACTTTAAAGAATGTTTAGACCTCTCTGAAGTTTTCACAAATTAGCCTTGCTAGCTGAAGATGGCAAATGTTTTCTTATTATTAGCAATGTCTTGAGATTTACTTATTAGTAAGTCTAGTTTTTTTCTATTTAGAAAAATGGCATATTACATTTAGTAATCAAGACTTTATTAGGGGTGGGAGGGAGTCAAAATAATTCATTGATTTGCCTTTCTCCAAGGAAATTACTGCATTGAAGGAAAGAGAAAGAAGCTTTTGTTTCCTTTTGAAATGTATTCCTTAAGGGAAGAAGTAGTCACTTGGGAATGAGTGAGGGTAGAATGTACCAGCACATCATTCAAACATGATGGTTATTTCGATGTGATTATTAGACCGGAGTGCTATCTCACACTCTGGGAAAAAGAACTATAAACCACTTTTCACTTCCACGCTGGATTATTACATTTCATGATGGTCTCTATTTACTCTTATCATCCAAATCACAGAATTCCTTGACCATGTTTATAGATCCCTAATTTTGAAATGTGGTTTTCAGTTCTCATTCCTTCTTTTTTTAAAGCATGCTGAATGAAATACAATCTTACCTTTCAACCTAAGATTAACAGAACAGAAAGTCACAAAATATACATTTTTAATATGAACCAACATAGTCAAATATAACCAACATAGTCAAATATAAGAGGCAATACTACTATTTTACCTGTGCTAATCCATTCAGCCTATTTTTTTTAATGTTTATTTATTTTTGAGAGAGGAGTGTGTGCGTGGAGGAGGGGCAGAGAGAGGGAGACAGAGAATCCCATGGGTCTCCCGCTCAGGAACTAAGAGATCATGACCTGAGCCAAAAATCAAGAGTCGAGAGTCAGACACTTAACTGACTGAGCCACCCACGTGCCACTATTCAGCCGAATTTTGAGAACATAACCACCTGTGATAAAAGAGGGTTCATCTTAAGCCAACATATCACATGAAGAGTACAATATAGTCTTGTAAAGCATTTTTCCAAATCATTAGGCTTGACTATATTTTTATTCACCAGCTGATTCTGCAGCCCAAATTGAATTTCCCAATTTTATTCCCTTCCCATTCAAGTAGCCTTACCACTGTTTACTGCTCCCACAATACCACTGGGCTAAGAAAACACAAGAATCAACTTGGGATGTACAATCTCATTAATATCTATTCTCAGGAAAATTATGAAGGAGGAAGTAAAAGCAGAGGTGAGGGACAGGATATTGTAAACTCTCACTGTCCTCCTTCTAGTCACGGGTATGTGGTGTGCCTTATATACAAAGAGCTGTTTTCAGAAAGCTGTTCTTTCTGTGTACAGAGATCCTATGTCAATATACTTTCTAACAGGGAGTCTGCAACAGATTTGCTTGAAGAATCCATTTCACTTTGCAAATGTATCATTTATTATTTTTTCTTTTTTATGTAATACAATTCAGTGAAAAAAATTCAGTGGCATTTGGGGAATTTAGTTCATGGTAGTGAAGTAAAGTGTCTTTGTGTTTTGGGATGTGAAGATTTTGTGTATGAAAAAAAATAGTGCCCTCCTCTCACAACAAGAAAAAGCAAGCAGATGGTGATGAGATATTGTCAAAGGAGGGGTCAGATGTTTCAGCTATGAGATGTGCCAACTAGAAGTTAAACTTACCTTTTATCACCTTGGTCTTTTGAACAGTCTTAAGAAAGAGTATATAATTGAGGTAACGTATGCAGGGCTCATTGGACACACTTATGAAATAGAACTAATTTCACAGATAACCACTCCAAGGAAACCGAACAAATAACAGGAAAAGTGTTGCACACTTTCTAGTTTACATCTTTCAGCATGCCAGCATTCAACTGAGGCAAAATTATTATGCACCCGGTTACCTCCTCCACTGGTCTCACTGTCACATGAGCTGACTTATAAAGGCCTTGACTCACTGGGATAGTGAACACCCAGTGGGCACTCAATATCCTGCTGCCAAGTGAATTAATCTCAAATCCATTCAGCAACAAACATCCCAATCAAGTATTAAGTCTGAAAAATTACATTAGAAATAGTAAAACAAGATGACAGAGGACCAAATGACAGCATTTGGCCAGATTTGCTCTTTCATACTGTTGGATTCCCTGAGCACTGAGAAAAAATATAATATTTAAGTTTATAGAGAGAGACTATAGTATATATACTATTTTTAATTTATATATATAAATTATATATGTATATATAAATATACATACACATATATAAAGAATTATATATACACATATAAAGAAACATAGGGTTGGCTAAAGATGATGATCATACCTTATCCCGAATTATTTTAGTCAGCATTCTTGTATCCACTCCATAAATTGCAGGGACCTATAAGAAAGAAAATTTGTAGTGACAGTGAAATTGGAGGAAATAAGATCCAGCATATTGTTTTCAAGTTACAAACTTAGCATCATCTATCTTCTTGAGCAGTAAATAATTTCCCTACTCCTTCTTTACTCTGACCCAGGGTGACTGTGTTGTCAGAACACGGTAAATTGCTGTTCCAATTGGGAACAGGACTCTGAATACCCAGGACCTTCCACAGAATAAAAAATGAGAAATTCTGAACATCAATCTTCTGCTATAGTTTCGTTTCTTTTAACACAAGATGTTAAAGAGGCAATGTTATATATTTATATTATTACATGTATTTATATAGATAAATAATGGATTTGTGAACTGCAGAAGCAATCTTATGTAAATACATGCAAATCCATGTTTTGAGCCAAATGTTCCTACTACCTACTACACACTCAACACATTTTTCTGAAGGTGCTTGCTAACTAATCAGGATGTAATAAGTTTGCCCATCCTATTAGGAAATCAGGCAATACCACCATTTGTTTTCTTTTCTTTGAGTAGTTTGGATAGAGACAGATATGGTAAAATAAAAGGGCGATGAGTTAGGAATCCGAAAAATAAGTTCTAATTTCTTTTCTTCCACCATTTATTTCAGTGATGTTTGAGCAACATGTTTTTCCTCACCTGTACATACATAGAAGGAGGTGAACTGATTACTCTCTTAGACCCTCTTCTACTCTATTCAAAGTGCATTTTTTAAAAATTTTTTAATGTATATTTATTTACTTTGAGAGAGGGGCAGAGAGAAAGGGGAAGAGAGAATCCCAAGCATGCCCTATGCTGTCAGTACATAGCCCCACAAAGGGCAAGATCTCACCAACTTTGAGATCTTGACCTGAGCCAAAATTAAGGGTTGGAGGCTTAACCAGCTGAGTCACCCAGGCGCCCCTATTCCAAGCACATTTTTTTTTAATTTTTTTTCAACGTTTATTTATTTTTGGGACAGAGAGAGACAGAGCATGAATGGGGGAGGGGCAGAGAGAGAGGGAGACACAGAATTGGAAACAGGCTCCAGCCTCTGAGCCATCAGCCCAGAGCCTGACGCGGGGCTCAAACTCACGGACTGCGAGATCGTGACCTGGCTGAAGTCGGACGCTTAACCGACTGCGCCACCCAGGCGCCCCCCAAGCACATTTTAAAAACAAACTAACAAGTCATGAATTAAGTTCTTGCTCAAACTGTTAGTTCTTATGCAGAGCAGCTGTCATGTCAGTTCCCTAATGACACAAAGGAAACACTAGAGCGAGGGTCTCCTCAATGACCATTACAAAAATTAGTTGTCTGGATAAGGGAAGTAAATTCAGATAATGGTTGAGAATAAAATAGTAGTAATTCAGGGGATGACATAAATGCTTTCTTCTCCCTTTCAAAATCTAGAAAGAATGAGACCCAGGAAGCCAAAATTAAGATTTCTTGATTTCTCAGAAAGGAGCAACATTTAGCCCCAATACACAGATGCTCATTGGCGTGGCAGAGCTTTCTCGGAATCATATTCTGCCAGTTACGGGCCCCGCACCAATCCAACAAAAAGCAGCTCCAGCAACACTGGAGATGAAGCCAAATATAGCGGGTCCCTTAACTTTAAGTACATCTGACATTCAAACCAGGAGAACCCTGTTACTTTAGTACAAAATAATACTTAAACTAAGGAAAGTATAACATAACGTTTTTAACCCTTTTCACGTACTACTTCAAATAAGATTATATCTAATTATGCGTCATAGAGGCACAACGTTTAAGCTAAAAGAAACTTAATAGCAATCTGTTTATGCTCTCATAAGAGTTAAAGATTTAGAAAGTGTGGTATGGTTACACGACCTGCACAAAATCACACAGCTAGTTGATGGTAAGGCTGGTACTAAAAGCCATTACAGAAATACATACCGTGGTCCTGGGTAAAAGGGGATGGGAAAATTAAGTGGCTCAAGAATATAGAAAATTCTAAAATTTTCTCTAGCCCCTTTCCTCAAAGAGAAGTGCTACCAAGCATGTGCCACCTAGTGGATTACACTAAAAATATGTGGTCCTCAGGGTTTAGAAGAGAATTGGTCAGAGAGAGAGAGAGAGAGAGAGAGAGAGAGAGAATTAGTCCAGACAGTGCAGCCTGGGTATTTCTCACCTTTTCTTCTTGTAGCCACTGCCCAAGACTCTTGTTAGCCAGCCAGTGGTGGTAGTCATTGCTATAGTTCAGAACCAGCAAACCTGCAACCTAGAAACAGAGTTGTTTGAAAGGCGTGACCACGAAATATTACACAATTCTTGTGACTTGTCGTAACAGTCAGTTTGCATTTTTTAAAAAATATGAGGCTTAAAATCCTTGGGACTTGAAGGAAAAGGAACAGGATCAACATTTTTCTCTTAAAATACATCACTGTTGCCTTAATTACCATGTTGAGGAAAAGTCTTAGCCCAGTTGCTAACTCCTGTCCCCGACTTCTCAGCACCCTGGTACCTTTTCTCCATGGAATTTATCAATAATCTAGTTAATAATCATTTGTTTAATGTACATGAAGAATAAATAATTTTTGGCTACATTTAAAGGAGACTGAGAAATACGGGGAAAATTGTGAGAAATAGGATTAATCTAAATGATCAGGCCAAGTCATTCAAAAATAGAGTGGCAAAAAAAACCACAAAAGAATGAAAACATAGAGTGATTAATTTGGAGTATACATTTTTTAATTGTTTATATGGTCCACATTCCTAATATTATCCAAATTTATTTTGATTAGGAAATCTTAATGTGTTTACTTTTAGAATGGCATACAAGTTATCTTTTATTCATCCTCTAAATAAGATAAGATTAAAAGGCAAATAGTTGATACAGAGTTGATTACCAAGGATCTTTTAAAGGGTAATTCATCACCATTTCTTGCAGCATAGTTGTCATTTAGACTCATAACAACATCTTTCCAAATTAAGCCAAGTTTCATCCAAGGCATTAAGAACAAATGCAAAGTGTCATGAAAAATGAAATTCAAAATAATGTTATGTTAAAAATTATTCTCATATACATAGGAATAAGGTTGAGAACATGAATTTAATGGTTTGTACTACAGTATTAGAGAGAAACTTTGCCCACCCTAGATTCTTAAAAATAAATCAACTATCCCTCCTTCAGTTGAGACTTCTTTTTTTATGTTTATTTACTTATTTTATTTATTTTTTTAATGTTTATTTCTGAGACAGAGAGAGACAGAGCATGAGTGGGGGAGGGGCAGAGAGAGAGGGAGACACAGAATCTGAAGCAGGCTCCAGGCTCTAAGATGTCAGCACAGAGCCCGACGCGGGGCTCGAACTCACAGACCATGAGATCACGACCTGAGCCGAAGTCGGACGCTTAACCGACTGAGCCACCCGGGTGCCCCTTATGTTTATTTATTTTTGAGAGAGACAGAGTGAGAGTGAGCAGGGGAGGGACAAAGAGAGAGGGAAACACAGAATCTGAAACAGGCTCGACTCCAAGCTGTCAGCACAGAGCCTGACGCGGGGCTTGAACTCACAAACTGTGAGATCATGACCTGAGCTGAAGTCAGATGCTCAACCTACTGAGCCACTGAGGCGCCCCAAGACTTCTTGTTTTTTTAGAGTAGACTCCACATCCAACATGGGGCCCAAACTCACGACCCTGAGATCAAGAGTTGCATGCTCTAGCGACCGAGCCAGGCAGACACCCCAGATGGAGACTTTTTAAATAGTCGTCGCTGGCACTACCTTAATTCCATCAGACTCCAAATATTTGCTGAGCCCCAGTTCATCCAGGGCAGTAGTGTCAGGGGCTCCTCCATTCCCAATAATGGGATTGGCCATGGTGAGAATCTGTCCCTTGTAGGCAGGGTCAGTAAGGGCTTCTGGGTACCTGAGTAAACACGTCAAAAAATTACCAACAAAAAAATGCACGTAACTACAAAACTACAACATACATACATGCTCTTAACTATTGAACCCTTGAAAATGACAGAACATGAGATTAAAATCCTGTAAACCTGCTTCTAGATTTTAGAAAATCTAGAAGATGAAAATGTATCCCATGATATGACTGATATGAAAAGACAAACTGATTCTTTTTTTTTTATTTTCATTTGAGTATAGTTGACACACAGTGTTGCATTAATTTTAGGCCTACAACATAGTAATTCAGCGTCTCTATGTGTTATGCTCTGCTCACAAGTGTAGCTACCATCTGTCATGACACAAGGCTATTACGGTATCACTGACCATATTCCCTCTGTGGTACCCTTTATTCCTGTGACTTATTTATTCTATAACTGGAAGCCTGTACTTTCCACTCTCCTTTACCCATTTTGCCCTTCCCCCACTCCTCTTTCTGGCAACCGTATAGTTTGTTCTCTGTACTTGTGGGTCTGATTCTGCTTTTAAAACAAATGGACTCTTAAGTACTAAGGCATATTCTCATAATTTTCATTCCCTCAATTTCTTAAAATTTTTTTTTAATTTTTTTTAATGTTTATTTATTTTTGAGACAGAGAGAGACAGAGCATGAACAGGGGAGGGGCAGAGAGAGAGGGAGACACAGAATCTGAAGCAGGCTCCGGGCTCTGAGCTGTCAGCACAGAGCCTGATGCGGGGCTTGAACTCACGGACCGTGAGATCATGACCTGAGCCGAAGTCGGACGCTTAACCAACCGAGCCACCCAGGCGCCCCCAATTTTTTTTTTCAACTTTTATTTATTTTTGGGACAGAGAGAGACAGAGCACGAGCAGGGGAGGGGCAGAGAGAGAGGGAGACACAGAATCGGAAACAGGCTCCAGGCTCTGAGCCATCAGCCCAGAGCCTGATGCGGGGCTCGAACTCACGGACCGTGAGATCGTGACCTGGCTGAAGTCGGACGCTTAACCGACTGTGCCACCCTTAAAAATTTTAATTCCTTACAATTTCCTTCACAGGGTCTTCATTGTTTTTTAATATTTTTTTTAAGTTTATTTATTTGAGAGAGAGAGAGAGAGTGCATGCACACAAGCAGAGAAGGGGCAGAGAGAGAGAAAGAAACCCAAGCAGGTTCCACACTGTCAGTGCAGAGCCCCACGTAGGGCTCGAACTCACGAATGGTGAGATCATGACCTGAGTCGAAACCAAGAGTCAGACGTTTAACCGACTGAGCCACCCAGACGCCCCATAGAGTCTTCATTTTTTAAATATTGTTCTATTTTTTTAAATTTTTTCTTTTCAACGTTTTTTATTTACTTTTGGGACAGAGAAAGACAGAGCATGAACGGGGGAGGGGCAGAGAGAGAGGGAGACACACAGAATCGGAAACAGGCTCCAGGCTCGGAGCCATCAGCCCAGAGCCTGACGTGGGGCTCGAACTCACAGACTGCGAGATCGTGACCTGGCTGAAGTCAGACACTTAACCGACTGCGCCACCCAGGCGCCCCAATATTGTTCTATTTAAAGTTTGCAGATATCCTGAAGTTTCCACTTGTCTACCAGACATGAGTCCAAACTAATATTTACTGTTAGGGCCAATATCACCAAAACATTAACTGTCAAATATTTTTAAGTTTTTTAAAAAATATCATTTAGGAAACTGAAGAGAATCCTTATTATATCAATGGTGGCTGCATGGGTATATATGTTTATTAAAATTCACTGAACATTTAAAATGAATGAATTAATATCTATACCAGAATTAATAACATAAATGTAGTAGGTTTTTATTTTAAAGTCCAGAGAAAGGGAAAAAAAAGATTACATGTATTCTATGAAAGAATTACTCAGTGAAGTTGATTTTTAACATAGCTTTAGAAAAAGGCATATAACTTGGAGTTATTATCAACTTAGAAAAGAAAATCAACCCCACAAAAGTTGACCTCAAGCACTTCTGACTTCTAAATCAAAAGACTCCAAACAACTAATTTAAAGTACTGATGTGGAATTAGGGAGGAATGCATTAGGTCTTTATTTGAAAATTAAAAACACATAAATTCTAGGGGCGCCTGGGTGGCTCAGTCGGTTAAGCGTCTGACTTCAGCTCAGGCCGTGATCTCACGGTTTGTGGGTTCGGGCCCCACGTCGGGCTCTGTGCCGACAGCTCAGAGCCTGGAGCCTGCTTTGGACTCTGTGTCTCCCTCTCTCTCTCTGCCCCTCCCCTGCTCTATGTCTCTCTCTCAAAATAATAAATAAAAACACATATACTCTCATTTTTATTATATATATACATATATATATGCATATATATCACTCTTATTCTTAGTAGTAAGGAACATTATTCCAGTAAATACCAGGTGTTATCTATAACTATTCCATGCACTGGAATCTATTGCAAGTGTGGCCCCCTTCTCGCATTTTCACTTTCTGTAGAATGAGTTAAACCAAATCTTTCTTGTAGATTATTAGTGAAAATGAATGTAAGTGCTAAGGGGGACAGAATCAACAACCTTGAAACCAATACAGTTCAACACAGGAAGTAGTCAACATAAATTCTTCAACCCCATCCAGACAAGCTCCTCCCAGAACTACTTTTGTCAATAGAACACTTAGTCTTTCAGCTCAGCAAACCCTTAGGTGACTAGGTGCTCTCATACTTATCCACACCTCCATCAGCTAATTTCTCAGATGCCTTTCACCTGTCAGGAACTGCCAATTTTTTTAACCAAGGCTTATATACAATAAAAATGCATTTCTTGAAGATGAAAAACAAAATAACACCTTTAATTACCAACCACCTTACTGTGTGAGCCACACAATGAATGAAAACAACAGTTCTCAATGGAAAATAGGGTCCGTGGACTAATCTACTAATGAGTGCCTTTTCTTACATCAGAAACATCTTTAATTAATTTAATTTTACTTCCCTTTCTTCTTTCTCTCCATAAAAGAACTGGCCATTCCCTTTAAACATATGCTTACAATACTCTCTCCAGTAAATGAATAAATACAGCTTGTCCTAGAGAACTGCAGCATTAGAAGCAAATTAATCCATCAGGTCCTGTTTGACTTTTGTGATGTGACAAGATTTATTACCCATAATCTATCACAGAGAAGAAAACTCTAGTGCCCTCCATCATTCTGATCTATATTAAACAGTTGTCTGTTGGCAGGTATATTAACACAGCTAGTAATTAGTGCTGTCGAAAAGCTTAAATAATTGCCTGGTGAAGCAAAACTTTGCAAACAGCTTTCATACACTGTAATTTAATGTTCTCACCAGTGGAACTATTTTAAAACCCATCTAATATTCTTTATTTCAAACGGAGAGCCAAGAGTTTAGAGAAGAATATATGTTAATAGTATAATGGAAGTTTGGCCAGTGGATAATCTCAATATCCATTAACTCAATGTGTCCGTGTCTTTATAAAGTTAACTGAATTTTCCCAAAGAATGTATTAAATATTCTATGCTATAGAAGTTTAGTCCACCGAGTCTCTAATGGAAACCTCTTGAAACCATCCGGTCATATTTTTTAAAGAACTCGTATGTTTTTTTTTTTTAATCCCAACTATAAATTACTATCTAATCCAGCATCCTCATTTTTGTATGTGGAAACTATGATTCAGAAAGGTTAAGGGATTTTCTCAATATTGTATAACCAGTTGTCATTGAAGTTTAGACCAGAACTTCAGCCTCCTGGTTCCCAGATGAACAAATATTTGTTGGCTAGATAAGAACAGCTACGTGATTTCTGTAGCAGCTCTTATCTTTGTTGCTGTATATCTATTAGCAGATCTTAAATACTAAGTTGGGTTTCAGTTGACAATTTTGAAAATGTCAGATCCATGAACCTGCTCTCCTTTTGATTGGTTCAAGAAAATAAATGTACCTGTTATTTCGCCTTTCTTATTACAGTGTGAATTTACATAGAATATCTAAGAAATGTCTCAGCTCCTTACAGTAGTTCATATTAGATGTGCAAATCTGACTCTTAACTTCACTGAAGGAATGACACTAGAATGAGATACCCATCCTTTTCCTTGCTCCATACCTTTCCTTGCAGAAGCCACTTACTAATCTAACAGAACCTGTCACCTCGGACCCTAGTTTTCTAGAATTACTTGTATTCCTTATTTCCAGGGTAATACCAGGGTCCATGTTCTCTTTCATTTACAGCAGCAGGGAGGAGTTTGTGTCCCTGCCTTCTTTCCGGGATGGCTAGACTAGACAACATACAGGCGCAGTGTGATGTCAGGACAACATGCAATCTTAGCACAATGTGATGATTTCAGCCTACCACCATGAGTAAGATCATCTCGTTATTCCTCTGCATAAAGGAAGAATAAAACCTTGGCACACGAGCATTACTCACCCTGCTAGGCCAGTATTAAAAACCACTTCACCAGCAACAGAGGATGGATGGCCAAAGGAGTAGCCTTTCATCTTTGTTCCATCTTCCAGGACAATGTGTGCTGTCTGTGCCTAAAGGAACAGATTCACGAATCTTAGCAGAATACAAAACACGAGGCACAACTAGTTGAAAAATATCCAAAGATACAATATGCAAATGTATTAAATAAATGTACAGTACATTTGATGAAACCGTACTGCCTATATTTGGAGTTGCGCTCCTGTTCCTTGTCACTTTTCTTCAAACCTGTGGCTCTTGTCACTGGAAGGTGTTTTATTTTGTTTTGCTTGAAAGAGGAACTGCAGCATGTTGATACATTGTATATTCCGAATCTACTTGTAGAGTTACTGACAATCCAAAAATATTTCAGTTGAGCTGAAATGCTATGTGTCTATCTTTTGCCCCCTTAATATTTCATAGCTATGCTCAAGTATAGCTTTAAGGGTAGTTCATGAGTTTGCAAAAACATTGCGTATTGTACCAGACAGCTCATCACCACTCTGAGGTTTAGAGCTAGAAGGAATATTCAAGATTATCCATCAAATTGTGTTCCAGAGAACTCTTGTATTTGATTTCATGCTCCCAAGGCCTGCCCCTCCACACTAGCTTTATGGTCATAAAGAAGCTGAAACCTTATCGCTCTATTAATACTGACACAGAAGCAAGCACTATGAAACATCTAAAAATAGATCACATTATATTTTTTAGTAGAGTTAATGATATCCATGTCTGGTTCTCTTTTTAGAGTCCAAGGCATTCTGAATTTGATAACTTCACCATGCTAATCTTTGAACTAGCTTCTGTAAATTCTTGGCTAAGAAGACGGACAATGAGGAAACTTATCTAAGAAGCAGACATTGGCCACTCTTCAAAAATACCCTAAATTCTATTGTTGAAACAATTTAGGTCAAATCTCAATTTCCATAAAATTCAGGGAAGAGAGAAATGTGTTAAACTGTACTTTGCAATTCAAAATATAGACTCTGTAAGAAACTACAGGACAAAATAAGTGAAACATGGTTTTAAAAAATAAGATGAGGAAAAACATCTCTGCAAGAATTGAGGAAATTTGATTAATTTTTAGCATAAAATTTTAAGATTGAAGATGGCATTATGCTTATATTTAAGAGTGTTTTTCTTAAGATATACACTGAAATACTTAAGGATAAAATAATTTCCTTCAAAATATTCAGGGGTTAGGGCAAATGGGTAGAGATATGAAACAAATTCAGCCATGAGTTGAAATTGATGAAGTAAGGGAGATCAGTGTGCAGGTCCTTCTGCAAAGATTAAGTGCGGCCATTAAAGAGAAACATGAATTCTCTACTTGCTTTCTCTTACATTTTTAGGACTGGACTCATAGTGTCTAACCCTTTTGCGCCCTGCCATCCACACCCCCCCCACACACACACACACCAACCTGGTATATAGCTGAAACTCAGTAAGTGATTTCCAGACCTCTGTTACTATATTCCTCTAACTTTGCAACAGGCACTCAGTTATTCAAGTGCTAAAATGGAAAACCCTGATTATTTTACTATAGAAGTCTTCTCTGTAGAAATACAATGTGTCTTTTAGGTACAAAGTCCACAAATCTCTGGCCATTGGAATGATGCTCTTTGTATAAAGTAGTGTTTGATCATCTTTAAACCAATATACCCTGTGCCTAAATATTATTTATATGTGGGTATGCATACACACAAAATACTTGCAAGCAAAATATTTTAGTATTTCCTATTAAAATTGATATGTTTGGGGCACCTTGGTGGCTCAGTCAGTTAAGCAGCTAACTCTTAATTACAGCTCGGGTCATGATCTCACAGACCCTGGGGTCAGGTCCCGCATGGGGCTCTGTGCTGACAGTATGGAGCCTGCTTGGGATTCTCTCTCTCTCTCTCTCTCTCTCTCTCTCTCTCTCTCTCTCTTCCCCCTCCCTCCCTCCCTCTCTTTCAAAATAAATAAATATATTAACTTTAACAATATTTTTTAAAAAAAGAATTTTCTTTAAAAAAAGATTTTCTCTCCTCTACCCCTACCCTGCTCTCTCTCTCTTTTCCTCTCTCAATAAAATAAAATAAAATAGACATATTTAAGGTATTTCTCTCAACCAGAAAGTTCTTGTTTTTAATTGGAGGTACTATGCACGGATTGAAAACACATACTTCTGAGAAATGTGGACAAAATGCTGTCTGCACATCTTGTATGTGTTTCTGACTATGAGTGTGTGTGCATCCATAGGCAAAGTTAGCCAAAAGAATATTGTCCTTTACTTGGCGTAAAAATTACCTTTGAGATAAGTTTTTGTTTTATGTATAGTCTTGGAACCAGTGTTCGAGATCTCAAGCTTCACACTTTACCTTTGAATAGTTATCATTTATCTTCTCAGCAACTAAACTAAAAAAGCTTTTGGAATTACTGAGCACAAAGGAAACCACAATGAGTAATTAACGTAATATGAGTGATGACAGGACTTCCATACAAGTTCTGGATTCTGCTTCTATACACAGGAAGTCAGCTTTGCATGTCACTTTTTCTAACAGCATGATTCTCTTATCTCGCATTTCATTTCAATTTGTCAACTATTGTTTATTTACAACTCAAGACCCAGGTGGAGGATTTTAGGAAGTAAGAGTGCTAAAATTATTACAAGCTAATCAAATGTCTATGGTGATAGTTCTCAGTAGGGGTATTTTTAATGGGAAAATTTCCCACATATCTCTGACATATTTCACTAGGCGAAACTCTTTGGTCCAAGTAATGAAAATTCACTGTCAAAAAAAAAAAAAAGTCTTCTACTAAAAATATTTTCTGTTCTTCAGGAAGTCATGTGTAACCTACATGCTTTCACAAAATGGAAGGAGGGAAGCAAACATTTTCCTAAACGATATATAACTTTGATAGAACTTATAATAAACTTAGTTGGCAAAATGAGGGCCAACTACAAATTTCCACTGTTTTCTATACACCAGTTTATCTATCCTACTCTAAGCCCCACTTGCCTAAAATATCATCTCTGTTTTCATTTTTCTTTCTTTTCTCTTCTCATCTAAGAGTTTTAAATTTTCTGATCTCTAGGTTAGGCACCATCTAATTATTTTAAAGAAAGGTAAAAATTAACATAAGCAAATCCAACTCCTGCTAGCCTGTTCCTACAAATCTATGTGGTATTTTTCTTTCTCTCTCCATGGGACTGGTTTCCTACTTTGCTTTCAGTCTTTTAAAGATATATTTGAGGAGACATTTACTGTTGCCCGAAATAGTCCCTGAGATTCTGTTCAATATGTCTTTTTGATCCTTTAATTATATTTTTTGTTCTTTTTGGCAGCTTTTATAGATCTTCCAATCCTCTTTGTCACTACACATTACATTGTTACAAGGCTTCTGTTTATTGCCTATAGTACCCTTTATATTCCACTTAACTACATGGGTCTCTGATGAGTCTAAAATGATGAGTGCCAATTGACTTATCTATGAATTGATAGAGGAACTCTGAACAAAGAGCTATTATTTGGAATCCCCTCTTCTAGCTAATAGTTCCCCAAATGCTATTTCATTCCAATGAGTCCAAAAGAAATCACCTTGTTACCATTATACAATATTTTAGTAGCCTCAGTCCTAGTAGAAAGATGTCCGTAGCCTAGAAATTAGATGGTAACATTAAGTGATAATTTAAGTGCTTACTGCAAGAGCACTTTAATACTTTGAATGCTAAAAGTACAAAGGAAACCTTATTGAAGAGAAGCCTATACACTCATAGAATGTCAGTAATAGTAACCAAGTATAAATAAATATGAATTCTACTAAGCAAATGACCTCTATCACAACATGGTCTCTGTGTGTTTAATAAAAATGTATATGCCAATAATACCATTTAGACATTCCGTTCAAAACGTCATCGAGCTCCTACCATGTGCCAAGTCCTACCCTAGTCTCTGGAAATACATGGACAAATGTCCCCAGGCATCCCCTCTAATAAAAGGACTAGATATGTGCATGAATGCACTTCTGTCTACAAAGAAGAAACCTCAAAAAGAATAGCATTGATGCACCTAGAGATACAAAGATACATAAAATATCCTTTCCTTCAGAAAATGTCTCTTTAATACAAGAATTCACCCTTCCTTTTCCATCTATGCTTTAAGTAATAAAAATTAAAATTTTACAGAGGTGCCTGGGTGGTTCAGACAGTTAAGCATACGACTATTTTTTTATTTTGAATGTTTATTTATTTTTGAGAGAGAGACAGAGAAACAGAGCACAAGCAGGTGAGGGGCAGAGAGAGAGAGGGAGACACAGAATCCAAAGCAGGCTCTAGGCTCTGAGCTGTCAGCACAGAGCCTGATGCAGGGTTCCAATTCACAAACCTGAGCCAAAGTCAGACGCTTAACCGACTGAGTCACCCATGTGCCCCAAGCATCTGAGTTGATTTTGGCTCAGGTCATGATCTCAGTTCATTTTGGCTCAGTTCATGAGATCCAGCCCTACTTTGGGTCCTGCACTGATGGCATGGAGCCTGCTTGAGATTCTTTCTTCCCTTTCTCTCTCTACCCTTCCTCCACTCTCTCTCTGTCTCTTGCTCACTTTCTCTCTCAAAATAAATAAATAAGCATTAAAAAAGTTAAAATTTTATGAAAGAAATTCATGTCAAAGTTTGAATATAAAGTCCAAAATGTAAGGACTCCTTCAAGTCTGTTCAAATGTCATCCATGCTCTTGGCGAGACCTACCTTTACCGTTCTATTTAAAATTACAGTATAGCCCCCAGTGCTCTGTTTAGTCTTTCCTTCCTTTATAGCAGTCATTACCTCCTAACATATTATCCAGCATCTTATTTATTATCTACTTCATCCCACTAGAAAACAAACTTCATGTGGGCAGAGTATTAGGTCAGCTTCGTTCACTGGAAAGAAGTAGCCAACATCATTAGTAGTTGATCTAAAGACAACATCAGTGCCTGGCCCAGAGTAGACAACTGTTTAATTTTTGTTGCAGGAATAAAGACTCACTGAGTATAAATCGGAAGAAAATAACATAATAAAATATTGTAAATCATTACCATTATCATCATTATTCAGTTTTTAGTTTGTTCAAGGTATAAATTTAAAAATAAGCAAGTACTTGTTTTGAGTTGCCTTTTCAATATGCTTAACTAAGAATGCTTTTCTATAATACCTTTAGTCTCATAATGTGGAGATATTCTATATGCTAACTAACTAGACTTTAAATAAAAACTTGAAACAAAAAAAATAATGTGGAGATATGGTGTTGGGAAAGAGATGTGAGTGGTGTTGAGGGAAAAGAGGGTGAGGAAAGGAAAAATCAGTGGCTAGTTATACCCGGATATGCATGCTGAATATGTGGTATATAAGTGTACAAACCCATGTTGTGCTGAGTTAAGACAAATATCATGAAAATTCAAAACAAAAGATCATTTGTATCAATTTACTAGGCATTTCACATGAAAGAGCCTGAAAGCGCTTGAACTACTTAACAAACTGTTTCATTCCCTATTTCACTTTGTAAATATAGACACAGAATGAGAAAACTCTCCTTACCTAGTATATTCTACAATATTGGTGGTATGGGAAGAAAATACTGTTTTATTCTATTTAACTTTAGAATAATTTATACAAGTGAATATTGAAGAAAAATTATTTTGTTTCTCATATTATTCTCAGATATTAAAAATATGAATTTGCTGAAGCAAATTCAAGCAAAAGGTCTAAGGTGAACTCAAAGGGATCAAAAGTTATTTTGAACACTGAAAACTATTTACTCCTTGATCACCAAATTAGTTGAATAAACATGTATTATTATCCACCTTGCTCAATTAGAAATTGAAGTCTAACTTGCTCTTGCCTCTTTGTTAATCGTTGTAGAGCAATACAAGTAAGCAATAAATTCTAAAGCGAGTTGAATCTGACCCTGTTTGGTGGAATTGTGAAGGATTTTCATTTGGTTTGCTCTCACTAGACATAGGAAACAACTATTATCCTTCCAAATGTGAATACTTATATGAGCATTAATTGCAGATGGCTACTTTGGATTTTTCCATGTTTTTCTTTTTTCTTGTTGTTGTTGTTGACCTGGGGTGAACAAGTCTCAATTCTTTTGACATGACTTTACAGTTCTTCATTTTCCTTTTTCCCCTCTTCGTCTTTAGCTAATATTCCAATAACTTTTCTTAGTAAAACCTTCATGAAAATTAAATTCCATGTGTGAAAGGATCCACTTAGTGGCTTAATTTTAATTGAGTACTCATTTTCATTATACTGTAATTCTTCATCACTAATTAAATGCATATGAAATTACAATAATATTCTTCAAATCTCAAGATCATAGCCAGTAAAAAAACTTAACTTTTAGTTTACTATCTAATTTTAGATTTAAGTACCTCAAAGTCAAATGACTAGTTAAATGTTGTTGTTACAAACTTTTACTTATGTTGACTCAACCAAATTCACAATAAATTTCTGAAATATAACAAAGAAGTTTTGGGTTTTATCTGTACCAGTCTTCAGCTTAACAGTTAAGAGATATTTAAACTGCTTTAGTTAATCGAATGTAAATCAATCCTTTTTCTCCACTCAATGTCATTTATCAACCCAACTAAAGGTATAGTCCTTTAGCCTACTAAAGGTAACAAGGAGAGAAACCTTAGAACAAGGGACAGCAGAATAAGAAGCATCTATCTGGGACTCTCATTTCAATAAGGTCAGTTACATTGGGTTTGCCAAATGCTTAGATCACAGATTTTGAAAGGCAAAATAACTATCCATTATAAATATATGAATACATATAGGCATTTAAGGATAAGAGTAGAGTATAATTTACCATTCAACCAGGGGAGGAATTATTTTAAGTATAGAGAGGGCAGACTTTAGGGAAAAAAAATTCATAGACTATGATCAATCACTTCCTCTACCCTGGCCCCATCCATTCTAGTCCATGCACAGCCATTAGGGACTGTTTAAAATTGTGCTCAGTGTAAGGGAAGGAGAGGTAATATAAATATAAATGAGGTTGGGTTGGAGAGAGAAATTTTGACCATCTCTCCCACCTTTCACCATTTGGCTTTCTCTTTCCCTCCCTATACCCTTCCTGGTAAAATATGGATTTCACTGTTTTTATTTGTTTATTTGTTTGTTTTGTTTCATTTTGTTTTGTTTTTGCTTTTTGTTCACTTAATTTGGGTTTGGGGTTTTGTAAATGTGAATAATTGTTGTGTGTTAAAGGTCGGTTCCACAGATGCCTTTGGAGACTCTGTCAGAAAACCAAGCCTTGAAGAGCCATCGTGATTCAGGTATGCCCAATTTCTCACCCTCATCCGTGCACTCTCTTTTTCCTATTTACCCAAATTCCACCACTTGTTAGAAACCCAAGCTTGAGCATCTTTGTGCATTAACCAAACAAGCAATGGAAAACCTGTCCCTTCCCAAATTAAGGCTAAACAAAAATTGGCACTTATAATTTACTGTCCCATATCCAAGTATATGACTAATTTCCCCAATAAGATTATAGGCAACACCAGACAACGTCAAGGATAGAGAGCCTGCCTTATCTGTCCAACACAGCATCACCAGCATATAATACAATGCCTGGCACATAGTGGATGATTGGAGAAACCATTTTATACCTCTCTGAATTCGTACCATGGCCCATGAAGTTAACTTTCAGAGACTTTGGAAAGGTCATTTAACCCTAAGTCTACAAGGGAGAATTAGAAGGAATGATTGATGATTTTGCGAAATGGAATTGAGCAAGACTTGCTCAGCCCTTTTTAAGTTTCTTTTCAAAAAAGCCTGTTCTCAGTTGTACATCAAGGTGGGAGAGCTTCAGTTGTAAGTGAATACGTTTGACTCAGGGACTAGGAGGTCTGAGAAGTCTGGTTACAGATCTAGGCCCTGTTTTCTAAACAGCTTTAACAGTAATAAAGCTGATATTCAGATTGCTACCTGTTTGAATACTGTGTCTTATTTCTGTATTGATTCTAAATATAGAGGTTGAGAGAAGATATTATTATCACCCCTAAAATTTTACCAGTAGTAAATACCTAGCAAATACTGATTAGTTGAATGAATGAATGAATGAATGATGAATGAATGAAAAACTATCACCTGGTAAAGATGCTACCTAGTTGTATTTTTGTTTCTCTGTAACATAATTGGCTTGAAAATCGCACTCCTGCTTTGCTCCAGTCATATTTTAACTATTCCTCTTAGGCACTGCTCACAAAGGTAAGAAGCAATGGGCAATGTACAGCTGTCTTTAATTCCATGTGATTTATTTCCTGGGAGACTAGTTAAGGGAATAAAGAACACCTGCCTTCATAGTATTTTCTTTTCCATATTCTACCAACTAGAGATGTAAATGGGTATAGCAATTCCTCTTTATAAAGCCATTAAATCATAATTAAGCTTTATTCACACTTCAGTAAAATTACTTTAGTCAGATAATCTACTAACTCTTTAGCAGAGTACCACTAAATGATTAAATAATGAATTCAGTAAAACAGAAAAAAATGTAAGCATACACTCCCTTCTACACCCATCTTCCTATTGTTTCCTTTAATACTGAAAATTATAAACTTTAATACTGAAAATAATAAACATCTATTTTTTTTCATTTTATACCTGATATATTTTTGCTTTAATTCACATTGTGAATTGTTATTTCATGTGTCTTACTTTTGTTGATCTCCTTTATAAAATGTAGATTTCTAATTCAAAATTTTTCTGGTAATGGTTGGTTTTACATGTCTTTCAGATCCAAAGATATTAAGTCTAATAGTAAGATGTTGGCGTTTCAGTGTCTCTCTCTTTGGCATCTTTTTCTAACATCCCTTGGGAGTAACAACTTTCAAATCACATCTGGTCTTACAGGCTAGATAATAAACTTACTTAAATAATTACTACTGCAATGAAAAATAATTCTGCCATTAATTAGAATGAAGAATGATGCAGCCACTATGGAAAATAGTATGGAAATTTTTCCAAAAAGTTCAAACTGGGCTACTATAAAATCCAGCAATCCTACTTCAGAATATTTACCCAAAGAATTGAAATCAGGATCTCAAAGAGATATTAGCACCTCATGTTCATTGCAGCACTATCCACAGTAGCCAAGATATGGAAGAAACCTAAGTATACATCAACAGATGACTAGATAAAGAAAATGCAGCATATACATACAATGAAATATTACGCATCTTTAAAAAAAGGAAGGAGATCCTGTCATAGATGGCAACATGGATAGACCTGGAGGAGAGTATGTTAAGTGAAATAAACCAGTCACAGAAAGACAAATACTGTATGATTCCACCTATACAAGATATTTGAAATAATCAAACCCAAAGAATCAGAAAGTCCCTTTTCAGCGGCTGGGGGAAGGGGGAAATGGGAGTTACTATTCAACAGACAAATGTTGAACAAAGTCTTAAATGTTTAAGATGAATAAGTTCTAATGATCTGCTGTACATTCTCCCTAAAACTGTATTGTACAGTTAAAAATTTGTTAAGAGGCGCTTGGGTGGCTCAGTCAGTTAAGTGTCCAACTCTTGATTTTGGCTCAGGTCATGTTCTCAGGGTTGTGAGATCTAGCCCCGCGTCTGGCTCTGCCCTGACAGTGAGGAGCCTCCTTAGGATTCTCTGTCTTTCCCTCTTTGTCTGCCCCTTCCCTGTTAGCACTCTCTCTCTCAAAATAAATAAATAAACATTAAAAAAATCTGTTAAGAGGATGGATCTCATATTTGGCACTCTAACTACAAAAAAATAATAAAATAAAATACTTCCACCACATCACATAGTATGTGATAATTCAAAATGACTATTAATAGCTCAGAGGTAGCCATCTATTTGCCTCTATAATTAATTCCATATTACATCATATTTTGTCACCACCCAAGAGAAAATCCCTGTCATCATTTTCTATTACCTCCCAATTGTTCCCCCTGCTTCCAAACTCTGCCTGCTTCTACCTGTCTCATGCAGTGCCCTTAAGGCTATCTTTTGTAAACATCTATTACATAGCACTAATCTTCAAACTCCGCAATAAACATTCAGAGTCCCCTCACCTGGCCCGTTCTCTATATGTAATCCCTTAGACTCCCCAACTCTCTAGACCTTTATGCACAAATGTCTCCCTCCCTGTCTGCTTACACCCTGCTTATCCTTCCTAGTCTTGCTCATGATATGCCCTCAAAGATCCAAGTCAGAATTAACCACTGATTTACCTGTGCTCTCACTGCATGCATGTGTACTGTTTGGGTGTTACCTTTTGTTTTAATTGCTTAAGTTACTCTTCTACCCTGCCAGATCATGACTTCTTGGATGGAAAAACCTGATGCCTAATTCAATTTTGTATCCTCACAGAAATAGCTCACCATTGTTCACACAATAAGGTAGTCTCTACATACTTGGGGAATGCACAGAAATATGGGCCATTGTGTGATGTTAAGATGTTGTTCTCATGCTGGTATCATGAGTTTTCAAAACAATTCTTTGAGGCCCACTGGCTACTGTGTCTTGTCTGCTTTTTTTTTTCTTTTTTTACTTGGAATAAAGACAGATGTCCCCCATAGGGATAGTTCGTGCTAAAGGGTGGAAGATGAAAATAAAGAATGAGTTGGGACTCAAGAGCAACACTTGCCTCATAAGCATCCTTAGGTTTCAATACCAACTAGGTGTGTCATACAGCTAATGTCTTCAGAAGATTCTAGAAGATGCTTTCTAATCTTCATTCTTTGGGCTTCCTAATGGGTTGCTTCTATTATTAATATCAATCTTACGTTGAAATAAATCTACTCCTCCACTACTGGAGACAAGGACTAAAGTACATGCAGCATACACAATCCAATTATTCTCCTTTTTCCCTTTACTTGTCACTTAAAATACTTGTCAAATTTTACTATATGTCATTAGCAAATTCATTTAATTCACTAATGCAGTTTCAAAATATTGCATTCCTATACCAAATCCCCAAATAGTTTATAATTAATAATCAGTCTGTTTTTATCCACCTCTGAAAAATACTAAGGCTGCCATATTTTTATTGATATTGTTGCAGACGTTACATTTAGTGCTAGTACATACTTGGCGCTCAATAACAATGTTAACTAATTTTGAGAATAATAACTAAAGCTGACACATATACTTCAATTTTCCTCTACTTTGAGTCCATGTGTTAAAGTACCTCCCATTTTGTTTTCTTTCTATTATAATTCTGGAATAATCCTTATATTTGAAAAAATAAGGCATTAACATGCCTCAAGCATGCCGTATAGAAGTAGGTCAACCTGTCATGATCCTGTTTCTATCTTTTGGCCTTGCTTTAATGAAACCCTGTTAAGGCATAAACTGATGGCATATATAGTCATTTATGCTTATTAAAGTCTATATGCAATTGCACCAAAAAAATTGCATATATAGACTTGAATGATAAATGTCTACTGTTCTGAGAAAGACATCTTATTTCAAATAGAATTATGAAGCTATGTTGGAAAAATAGGATTTGGGAGCACATTGACATCACTGAGAACTCCACCTTGACCCCCTCCCGAAGGCCTCATTAATAATAGTTAACATGATGTGTTTGGCACTGTTTCTAAAGTTATCAATGTATTTTCTCATCTAATCCTCACACACACACACACAAAAAAACAATGAGGTAGGTAATGTTAAGATCTCCATTTTATAGAAGAGCTAACTGAGGCTTGGAGGGGTCAAGATCATTCCACTAGTAAATGAAAAAACAGTGGTTTCTGAACGTAATCAGTGTGTTTTATAATCCACAACCTTCTACCATTTTATCATATGCCTCTGCTTAAAGCCAAGTAGAAAATTTCAGCTTAAACTGAGTTATGTATTACCCCTTTTTCTTTTTCTAAGCTTACTTCTTCTTTCCAATTTTTTTAAATGGGGAAAAGACACAATTCAATTTTGAACTCACTTGAATTTATTTATGAGAGCTTTGTTTCAAAACTGCCTTGGATGAACCGCAACACACCCAAGTCAACTAAGAATTAAAGCTGAAAATCTGTAAATCTGTAAACTGTCAAAGTGAAATGTCAAGACATCAGCTATATGCTGTAATCACAGGAGAACCAGAATACTTTGAGAACGTTTTACACTGAATTCCAGGCCCTTGAGTCCTCAAGTTCTCAAGACTGTTAGGACTATACATGCTGTAAACGTGGAGATGCATCCCTTAGTCCCCCTTCACAAAGGACATGCTACCCTGCTGCAAGGAGTGAGGTCAGTGGACAATCATCAGCTGTGAGATCCTTCAGGGTCTCCCTGAACTGCAGAGAGCTTCCTTGCAACATGCCCTGCATGGAGAGCCCCCTGCCCACACTGGTCACTGAGCCAGGCGGGGATTTGAAGGCCAAGGCCCAACACAGGAAACTCTGATGGGCAAGTGCTTTCTGTCAGGTTGACCTAGGCTTTGTCAAACCTGTATCACAGTTTACTTCTCTGCTCAACTCTTTCCCCTAATAAATATCTGGCTCCCTAAATACCATTTCAGTGTCTTCTTCTGGAGAACCTAACTCATTATAGACACTTAAGCCAAATGAGTCTAGATAAGAATCCAAAGGCTTTGGGGAGTCTCAAGAAATAAAGATCTACTTTTTCTGGGTTCTAACCCAGAAACTACTAGATAAATATGAAACATTGCAAGACACCTGAATGGTTTCCTTTCTGCATGTATCCCTAAAATGTAAGAATTAGCCTAGATTTCAAGTGAATTTGACACTTGAAAGACACTTAAAGTTCAGTCAAGTTTCTTAGGCCAAGGCTAATGGTACCCCTAAGTTGCTCAATGTCCAGGGCTGGACATTCACTTTTGGGGTGCCACTAAGCGCAAGTTCAACATGCAGCTGCCTAAAATAAAATTCATACACACATACATATACACATACACTTCCCTCAACCTTCTAAAGATCTCTTGATTAACCTTGAACCAATTGTGTCTGCGATTAATAACATTATCTCCACCTCTTCAAAGTTATATTTTTCTCCTATCCATGTAATTATGTTTACAAAACACACAAATAAGCCCCACCTCACCAAAGGGTTTGTAGCCAATGTGGATAGCAAGAAATATGCATTAAAACTAGTTCATACTCATAGTTTGATTTCTTTTAGTGTGGAGCATACAAATATTGTGGTCTGGTGCCAGATAGATTATAAAATAAGTAGTCAAAATTATGTGTCTTTGTGACTTTATATGATTTTGAAGGATAAAGACTGAAATTAGTAGTCCCCAAGTCCAATTAATACTAATTACTTTTGTGTGCAAATGTATAGGAGGAACATCCGTAAGAGTGTAGACTTTCCCACACATAATATCTCAATATGCTAAAATGGAATTTTCCTGTGTACATGTAATTACCCCATTTTTAATCTTTTATTTTACAATTGTATTTTTCTTTAAATTACATAAATCTCTCCTTTTTTAAGTTGATTTATTGATTTTGAGAGAAAGAGAGAAAGCCAGTGAGAGTAGGGGAGGGGCAGAGAAAGAGGGAGAGAGAGAATCCCAAGCAGGCTCCACACTGTCAGCACAAAGTCCTACACAGGGCTCAATTCCATGAAACAGTGAGATCATGACCTAAGCCGAAATCAAAAGCTGGACGCTTAACCGACTGAGCCTCGCAGGTGCCCCTGAATTACATAAATTTCTACATGATACTTACTCTTATATTACTTTTTAAATGGAACTTTTAATAAACTGCACAAACTCTGGGTGTCACGCTTTCTAATATTTATAAAACCTGAGGATTCTTTCACAAATTGTAGGTAATTTCTGATGAAAATACATTTTTGTGAGGGAACTTGCATAGAAGTAGAAATTGCAACAAATTCTCTGTTTGTTGGTTTTTCTTCCAAGGAAGCTGATATTGTTGCTTTATCATATCATAAGATGTTTGGTTTTTGTTTTTTTAATGATCTCAAAACT
Organism: Prionailurus viverrinus; assembly: GCF_022837055.1. NCBI lineage: Eukaryota > Metazoa > Chordata > Mammalia > Carnivora > Felidae > Prionailurus > Prionailurus viverrinus. Next base: position 21,111,304 of record NC_062568.1, read on the forward strand.
GTGATTCTGTAAGCACATGTGACATTTCCTCTGAACATTTCATCTCTTTAGGGCTTTTGATTTTTCCTTAAAATCAAAATTCATTGTAAATCTACATTTCGGAGTCTATTTTGATTTCCTGGTAAGATGACCAAAATTTTATACCCTAATACTCTTCGTTTGAAATGAAGTTTAAAAGGGTTGATGATTCAAAGCATTTTCCAAGATAAAAACAATGCAACAACTGTTAATTCGAGTCACACAGCTAAATTCTCTTTCAAAAAGGTTTGCAAATGTGTCCCTGGTGCTATGCTCAACTGATTTAGAGGGCTGAGGCATAGGAAGTAACAGTCAAAATTCAGGCATAATTTATAATTTAACCTATAAAAGTTTTAAAAGAGTCCAGTGTTCATTGCTGTTTTAGGCTTTTCCTTTGTATTCAGTATCATGTTATTAAAAGTCATCCAGTCATTGTTCCTTAATCATTCCACATCCTAACATCATTCTGGGCTACTTTTGAAGATATTGGTCCTTTACTTTGAAGCATTTTTCTTTGGATCTATTAGTTTGAGACAGTGGAAACCAGTCAAAATGAGATGTTTCTTGAAGTCTAAAATTGCTAATGGTAAACACCTATCACATTAGATTTCTGCATATGTGAAGCTTACAAGACTATATGAGAAAAACAAATTGAAAACTGAAAAACAGCATGTTTTGTTATAATACATGACAATACTTTGGTCGAAGTGGAAGGAATATGTCAACTATAAATGGCATTGCCCTATTTGTAGAATTATTTGTAGAATTATTTGTAGAATTATTAATGGCTATATAAAGCAAAAATCCTTACTAATTCTTCACTTAAACAATCTGTTCTCAAAATGCAACCAAAAAAAGGAGAACAAAGGAGAGAAAAATATATATACTTCATTTTATGTCAAGACAAAGTGCATATATAAATGGGCTCTTGAGTAAGCCATAACATTGCAGCAGGAGATATGATTTAGAGTATTCCAAAGCCAGGTTAAACAACTAACTATGGCTTCAAGTATATAAGTAGAATAAACAAAACGCCAAATTAAAAAAAAAATCCATATGGTGTTTGGGCCTAATTAAAATTCTAACCAGATTTTCTACAGGTATATTTCACTTGATGTACAAAACAGGCATCCTTGTGTCCTTGTGTTAACTCCAGCACTTACACATCCTTGAAATGGGAATAATTACATTGTTTCTTCCCCTGGGTGTGAGAACTTACCAGTAAAATATTCTGGACACAAAGCCTCAAGCTAATTTAGCAACAACTCCCATAAAAAATTTGAATATATAACATTATAGCTGCAATAATCCCCTTAAGCTAGTAATAGAAATGAAAATGATTTACTCTGGGAATCTGACTGTATTGCTTTAAATCATTTGTCTATGTAAATTATTTGTGTATCAAAAAAAGTAGGAGCCCCATGTGTTTATTTCCATTTTTACCAAAGCCTAGAGCCATATAACACATTTGATTTCTGGCTCACCTGATGTTTCTTAGCTATTATTTTACATCAATACTCATCCTCTCAAGAAATAAAATACACCTGAACCAAGCTTGGGAAAGAAAGAAGTTTAAAACTAGAATTTATTTCAATGTATTATTGCATAGATAATACGGTAAGAGTCAAAATCTTAAAGTGTTCTTTATTGGTAATTTAAATCTTATTTTTCATTCTTAGAGCTGTACTATCAAAATGTAGATACTTAAAATTCAGAATGAAGGCACAATTTCTATGTGTGGAATAGTTAATGAGACTTCTCTGCAGTTATGCCTACCACTTCAACAATTAAAAGTACTGTAACAGTGGTAATCAATCAATTACAACATCCTAAGTTAATATTAGGTTATCTGCCTTTGGTTAAACATAAGCCAATGTTGGGGGGGTTGGAAATCACAAGGTTAATTTACTTGAACACTACTCTGTTCTGGACATTTGTAAACAAATGAGTCAGATTCAAAAGTAATTTTTATTCTAGTTATGTTTCTCATTTTAAATAAAAATATAGCATTTAGAAAAATTCCATTACAAAATATGTTCATAAAATGTAGGTTTATTAACAAGCACCTTAATGAGCATCTTTTATGTGGTAAAATTGTTCTGAATCCAGAAGGGGTTTCCAATATTGTAAGCTAATTTTTACTTTATGGTAATACATTAATATGCTTTTACATTTAGTTCTAAATCATAGATAAAACTTATTCAGTAAAATTCTTAGTGATACATCCACCCTATTGATTGAAGTTAGAACTTTACGTTAGCCAAGAATCTCCCTGTGAGATATAAAAGATTGATACGTTGCATTTAGTAAGTTCACAAAAAAAGAAAAAGAACAGAGGGGACTTAAAAATATTTTTATGAGTTGAATTCAATTAGACCAAATGAAAAAAATCAAGTGTAAACCAGGAGTTTTGAGGAGCCCAAAACCAAGTTTGATGCTGGCTTTTGTAGCTTTCTTCCAATCCTTGGTCACTATAAATACCCTAGAAAATACTAGTCACATCAAGGACATTCAGTCTTACATAGCAAACTCCTGAAGCCTTGAAGTGGGGTCTGGCATGACCATTGCTTAAGAGATATTGAAAACTCTCTACTAAACCCCCAGCCTTTGGTACAAGTCAGAAATGTGAAGAAGGTTTAATGAAGATGGGAGGGCAAAGGAATGTTCTCTATTTCCACAATAATAGAACCTACATTCACTTCTACACCACAACTAATTCTGTTAAGCATGGTCAGGTGGAAACTCAAGTCTCCATCAGCCAGAAAAGGAAGCAGGAAGCCAAGACTAGTGCTATTTCTACAGACATTTCCCCCACCAGATTTCTTAGCTTCCTACCCAGGGTTGGGATGCGGATAAAGGAAATGAGGTGCCTATCAGGTAACATGGAAGGAATCACACCATGGCCCTGCTAGTGATGGCCTCCTTCCATGGGGCACCTTTGGTGTCTCACTTGCCTAATCCTCATCTAAGCCCGGTTTGGTACAGCTTTTTCAACAGTTTTATGACAAGAAGCTCAAAATGACAAGGCACTATTGATGACCAACAAATGAATCTATACTTTAGAAGGGGGGGGGGGGGGGGATATAAAAAATAGAGTACATAAACAAAAATGTTTAAAAGGGAAGTTATCTCCTAATTAAAGAAATATTGTCCACCTAAAATATATAAAGTTGTTTATCACCCAGACTAATTCTTCAACTATTCATCTGGGATTGAAACATACTCTATTATTTTGGGGAACCTGTGTGGCTCAGTAGGTTAAGCATCCGACATAGGCTCAGGTCCTAATCTCACGGTTTGTGGGTTTGAGCCCTGCGTCGGGCTCTATGCTGACAGCTCAGAGCCTCAGCACAGAGCCTGGAGCCTGCTTCAGATTCTGTGTCTCCCATTCTCTCTGCTCCTCTCCCATTCACGGTCTGCCTCTCTCTCAAAAATAAACATTAAAAAAAGAATTTTTTTAAGTAAAAAAAATTTACAAAAAGAAAATCTATTATTTCAAAAATTTGCATCATCAGGGATGAAATCCAGCCCTAACACATATCTGTATGTAGTAAAAGTCTAATACAATAGTTATTCTTGACAGTGTATGATAACCCTATCCCTACCCCCATCTCTAATATGTACAAAGAGGTTCCAATATAATTACGAACCCGACTTCCTGGGAATGTCTTTAAAGCTACTACAATATAGCTAAATTATTCTAATTGTGGGACTTTTTGTAGTTGCCAATTTCTAATCAAATGACAATAGCTCCTCAAGATTGAGCTAAATAGGTAGTTTTATGTTGGAATCAGAATATAAAATCTTACAAAATGAAAACCATTGAAAGGGAATAATGACTCCTACGGCTCAATTGTATCTGAAGTACCAGAGAGAAGGACACTTGGACTGTTAGGTTCCTGGCTTAATTGTAACACAGGTCACCATTTTTAAAAACAAGTGGATTAATGTTAGAAGCGATACCTATTAAACACTTTTCTATTCATAGGGAACTTAACCTTTTCAATTTAATACATTTGATTTCCAAATTCATTTGCAAGTAAAAATAAAACTATTTAGTCTTGGTAACATTCCAAGACTTGTGAATTCAGAATTCTTTAATTTATAAGTTTCTTGAAATCAGAGACTATCCACTTACCATCCATTTATTTCCACTTATTATTCTTCATATATATATTCCCAGGATAGAAGCTTTAAATAGGATATTAGAATGTACATCCTGACTTTTGGAATTGGATTCAAAATAGTGAAAAAAGATTATTTGCTTCATAGTTCTTGGTCTAATTTGATATAAGCAATATCTTCATAGAGATATATTTAATATTAAGGCAAAGGTGAAAAAATCATCATTATAAATATTTGAGTATTTTCATCAGACATCTTGTCATTGCAATAATTTGTAGTCCATGAAAAAACATGAAGCAACTCTAATCTGTCTAAATCTCTCTACTAAAATATAGAGGACAGAATTTTTTTTAAGCATCCAGGGTTTGCTTTTCCAGTATTTTATAGATTTTTAATCACTGATCATGTGTGATGGTCCCACGATCTTTTGAGTAAGTCAAGAAGTGTTTCTACACTACAGATAACAAAATTTGGGTTCAAAGAGGATAAGTGAATTAACCAAGTTCAGAACATTGATAAATGGACAAGAGGGGCTAGAATCCAGACCTTTGTATTCCCCATCCAGTGTGTTTTCCATATCACAACTACAACAGGCTGAATGTAAATAAGGAGCACTGAACATTTTCAATTCTATATTGTATATCCTTGATTTCTAATTCCTTTGAATGTACAGCACCTTGAAATTCTTTCCTCTTCCCTGTAAGTGAAATACAGCTATGTCTATTGGCAAGGTACACTTTGTAAATATTGGCCACAAAACAAATATGCAAGGAAGGACCACATAAAAGTACAAGTGCGTCACTGCTGTCGTCAAACCCACTCTGTCACCAACGGGAGAAGAAAAGTGACCTCCTCAGACATTGAGAAGGCAACCAATTTATAGGGCAATGTTTATAGATCTGACCACAGGGTGTCTTCTAAAATCCATTTACTAGCTATAACTAGCTATATTGCCACCAACCTTTAGTAACTATTCTCACTGCCCTTTACTGACCCTTATGTAACTACATCTTAGTAAATTTTGCTATCTTTTTTTTTTTTAATATTTATTCACCTTTGAAAGAGAGAGAGAGAGACAGAGCATGAATGGAGGAGGGGCAGAGAGAGAGGGAGACACAGAATCTGAAGCAGGCTTCAGGCTCTGAGCTCTCAGCACAGAGCCCCAAGCGGGGCTCAAACCCACGAACCGTGAGATAATGACCTGAGCAAAGAGTGGCCGCTTAACCGACTGAGCCACTCAGGCGCCCCTAGTTTTGCTATCTTTAAAATATGATGTCCATTTGGGGCGCCTGGGTGACTCAGTCGGTTAAGTGGCCCACTTCAGCTCAGGTTATGATCTTGCTGTCCGTGAGTTCGAGCCCCCCATCCGGCTCTGTGCTGACAGCTCGGAGCCTGCTTCTGTTTCTGTGTCTCCCTCTCTGTCTGCCCCTCCCCCATTCGCGCTCTCTCTCTGCCTTTCAAAAATGAATAAATGTTAGAAGAAAATTTTAAATATGATGTCCATCTAAAAAAGAGTAAATTTGGATACAACGTTTTTTTAACACTTATTTATTTTTGACAGAGACAGAAAGAGCATGAGAGGGGGAGGGGCAGACAGAGAGGGAGAGCAAGGATTCCAAGCAGGCTCCATGCACAGAGCCTGATGGGGGGCTCGAACTTAGAACTGTGAAACTAATAACCTTAGTCAGTTGGACGCTCAACTGACTAAGCCACCCAAGCACCCCTGGATATAACTTTTTAAGAGAGCAGAGTTTTAAAAGTGAAGGCAGGAAGAAAGATAAGTAGAGGAGTGTTTCAAAATAAGTGAATAAAACACAAGCTCCCTTAGACTGCTGTACAGAATTTTAATTTACTATCGTGAAGTTCAAGAACTTCTATTTCTCATGCCTGGCTTTCCTCCAAAACTCTGGCCAGTAATGATTGAGTGTGAGTAATGACTTTCACATCATGAAATGATGGCTTATTCCTCCCACAAATTTGTCATTCTTAGCTGTGAACTTTGGCAGACCTTTAAAACAGATCTGCCACCGTGAGCTAGAAGAACTACTTTCACTGTAGTCTATCCACATAATTAAATCATTTTGTTGTGGCTGTAGTTGTGGGCATATAGAGCACTTATTAAGATCACGGAGAACTGGCTTCTAATTTCGATCATATCTATGCTATTTTAAGTAGTCGCTCAATTTCTCTGTTTCTTGTGTCTGATGGAGATACGCCTATCCTTGCCTACCTGTTTTTGTAAGAAGAAAAAGATATTCCAAGGGACACAACTTTGTAGTCTTAGAAGACACATCTAACTGTAAATGGTATTATTTTCATTACTATCTGTTCTCTCTGCAGTGATATATGAGTACCCTTGAGATACTACTAACACTGAGCTAAAACCAATATTTGCTCTCAGAGTTTATATCTAGTGACTGCATCTTTGAAGATGGTTTAGAACATATCTCCTTTTTGGCTCTCTTGTTGCAATTAAGCCAAATCTAAGAAAATGGTTGTTTCTGGGTTTCTTAATTTAAAATGGTAGTTTCTGGTACTTTCTCCTGAGATCTTGTGTTCTCTCTGTCTCTCTCTCTCTCTCTCTCTCTCTCTCTCCTTCCCTCCCTCTCACTTTCTCCTTTCTTTCTCTCTCCCTCCCCCTCCTCACTCCTCACTCCTCACCTCTGTCTCTGTCTCCTTCTCCCTTTCCTTTTACTCCTTTCTTTCCCCACCCTGTCACCAGAGGCTACAAGCATCTACAGGCGCCGCCTGGCCCTACAGATGTCACTCAGGGCTAAAATCCTATTCAAACCTGACTGGAGTAATCTAAGCAGTAGAAGCTGTGGAAGCTTTTGGAGGATTTTTAGTCAACCCATTGAGTGTGCAAAGTAGTAGCAGAAAACACTCAAAACTATTAGAGCCTATTTTTACCTCAACAGATAGATGTTGTTTTGTATTTTGTTTTCTACCTCACTTTTTATAGCTCTTACTACTCAAAAAACAATCTATTTAAAGCTACTGTGATCCCTTAAACTTTATATTCACTAAAAGTGATTTTCATTGGCAAAGTTCCCATAGACTAATTTCGGACTTCTCTGGTAATAAATGCCTTCATAAAATTATAGGAAGGAACGGAAGTTCCTGCTGGAATTTCATGATCCAATGGTGGGGGTGGGGAAGAACACTTAAGGTTCTCTTCCTGGACCTGCTCTTCAGTTATAGATACATTTATAAAGAGAAAATTATCAGCTGCTAATTGTTTCAATGCCTTAATCTACAAAATAAAAACAATAAATTTGGACTTCTAAAAGAAGGACTAAGCAGGAAAAGGAAAAAAAGGCAATGTCTACATTGTGATTAACAAATATCAGAATTATGTAGATATTATACTTCCAATTTTTTTTTTCCTAAAAAATGACATTTCAGAAGAGAAAACTTTACAGTGGGCCAATAAAGAAGAGCTTACCACATTACCTACTGTGATGTGGTTCATGAACATATAAGCAACCTCACTCTTGAAGCAAACTGTGTGTGGTAGTGTCTGGGCACAGGCAGAGCCCTGATAGCATTTAAAAATAATTGTTTTCTAAGCAGAATGCTTACATGTTACATATTCACAGGGATTGTGACCTTTCTTTATGCTGGGTGCAAGTTGCCATAATTTTACTCAGAGCAGTTGAAAAGGAACATTTACTAAACCAGTAGGTTCAATACTAAAGCCAATACTAATAAATTAGCATTTCAGAATGGCACACAAATCTGTATTTGCTTCCTAAGTGACACCTTTGCCTCATGCTAAACTATACCTCTTACGATTTTATCAGAAATAAGAAGTAGGGCACTGTTACCTTGACAGAAAGGAGCCTGATGCCAGCTCTTGAAAATTTCCATTGATGGTGCGCAGGCGCCTTGGTAAAGCCAAAACCAGTCTTCAGGGTCTTCACCACTTTGCAAGCTGTCAAAATCCTTGTCATTTTGAAGATGTTGATTTGTGACTAAAATCAAATAAAATTACCTATATTTATGAGAATTTTGTTAGAAGATTTTTTTTAATTAATGCGAAAGAAAGATGGGGGGTGCAGTCTGGTGTTTAAGGCTGACTGCACGGCAATCCTTGAATTTCCATTCATTCTGTCATTAAATATCTTCAGCCACTGCTCCTCCTTCTCTAAACCCCTCCTCCTGAGGTAATGTCCGGAGATGTTCCATGGACATGTAATACAAATTACAAAACATCAAACACTACCTTCTCCTGCTGAGATAATGCTAGTGTTGTAGAAAACTAGTCATCCATCAAAGGAACTGCTTATGCAGCTGAATAGAATGACCTAGCCACAGTGGATAACCTTAGGAATCTCACCCTAAAGAGCAATAACTTTATAATAATGCCAGAGATCAAAGGCTTTTACTGGTGTTAGACGTGATGCCTAGTTTGCCTCTAAAGAGATTTTGGATTCCCAAAGAAACCTGAAGAATTGCCATTTTCAGCTTAGAAGAAAGGATGGGTATGCAACCACATGTAGTAAAAATGACATCACAATAAACCTTTCTGCATAAATGTAGATTGTTCTTTTTTGAGTTAACAAAGTAGTATATTACATTCTTATTATTGCATTGTTTTGTATTTTACATTTTAAAACAATCGATAATATTAACTAAGATGCAACCAGAGCAAAGTAGGCTATTTATACCTCTCTTAAGATTTGTAAGATTTATAAAGTGTCTGAAACAAAGGCAATAGTTGATTTTCATAGAAGAACTGGTCCTAAGCCAAGACTTTTTTTAGCTTTTAAAATGTTACATATAAAGTTCTCAAAACTTGAGCATTTGTGCTTCAACTAAGTCAAAATTGATTCCTGTAACCCTTCAATCCCATGTTTAATCAGGCAGGCAAAGGCTCTCGCAGGCTTGTGGAAGCTGTCAGGTAAGTCATGTGTCTGTGTGGATCGGGAAGCACTGTCGCATCATCTCTTGGTATCCTTGCAAAGGAGGCCAAGAAATGAAAGCTCCCTCCACATGCTTCCTGTAGTGGAAAAGATGACCCAGAATGTGCATGTGCATAGGATGGGTGCTGGAAATGGGGGAGTGACGATGACTTTGTTTTTTAAAAAAAAGATACAAAGTTTAAGCTCAGTCTTCTGTCTTACTAAATGTATTTTGTATAAACATTTTCTGAAGCCAAAGTACTTCATGGTTTCTGGTGATAGAAAACTGCAAAAAAATAGTCTCAATCTAGTGTATATAAGTAATTAATAAAATAGATAATGTTATGGTAGGATGTCCAAATGCAACGGAGAAAGAAAGACATAGAGAGAGAAGAGGGAGAGAAAGAAAGAAGAAAGAAAGAAAGAAAGAAAGAAAGAAAGAAAGAAAGAAAGAAAAAGGGAAGAGAGAGAAGAAAAGAAAAGAAAAGAAAAGAAAAGAAAAGAAAAGAAAAGACTCCCTTGTGCATGTCCAGTAAAATTTAAGCCTAGGACTATGTGATCCTGAACTATGTTATCCTAAACGATGCATAAGAGTTCACCAAATAGATGAAAGGGGTAAAAAAACAGAAATAATGGCACAAGCAACAGCAGAGACACATGAAAATCATATGGTATATGGAAAAAAAAGTTGAAACAGTCTGATAAAAGCCTAGCTGCAGGTACAGGGTGGGGAAGTGAACAGAGATCAAAACATGGAAGCCTTTGTGGGCCTTAAAATGGCTGATCTTAACCCATAATGTTCACAATAGTCATGGAAGTGTTTTGAACAAAGATGAAATGTGTGTGAAAGAAAGATCATAGAAAATGAATTAGAGGAGGCTGAAACTGGCGGAAGGAAAACTCTTAACTCTGAGTACAAAAAACTTAGAACCAATACTTATTGGTTTAGTCTCATTCTAAATTAGGCCTCAGTCTCACCCTTTGTCTGTATGTCTATCTCTCTATCTCACCATATATATATATGCCTGGACACCTCTTATCTGTCCCTTACTATATACATATATATACATAGATATATATATATGTGTGTGTGTATATATATATATATATATATGCGTGTGTGTATATTTAATGAGGTTATTTTTCCCTAATTAGAAAAATGACATGTACTTACACTGATTATGGAAATTTTTTGAAATGCAAAATAAATTTAAATCACTCGTAGTTGCATTACCCAGAGGTACTCATGCAGTAAACATTGTAGTGTATTTTCTCCCTTCTTTCCCTACACTTTGATTGAACATGACAGTCAGGGTACTGAGGACTCCATGATTCAAACAAAGAAAAGACAGTAGTAAGTAGCTTCTTAACCTTTTGTAACAGTTAACCAAAAGCATGATGAGCTAAACATGGTTTTCCAGAGAGATGTCTACAACTTTAGGATATAATTCCATGACTCTAGAGTCTAAAGAAAAATATAGGTTGTAATGGGCTTTCATTTGGGTCAGTAAAAGGCCCTGCATGTAGGCTATGGTCCATGTTTCCAGTCATCAAAATGAAAGAGAAAAGTCAGAAGATTTAGAAAATTTTGTTAAGTATTCTGAATTAGAGACTTAGAAAATCCATCCATCCTGGGGTGCTTGGGTGGCTCAGTGGGATGAGCATCCAACTTCAGCTCAGGTCATGATCTCACAGTTCATGGGTTCAAGCTCTGCATCGGCTCTGTGCTGACAGCTCAGATCCTGGAGCTTGTTTCAGATTCTGTGTCTCCCTCTCTCTCTGCCCCTCCCCAGCTCACTCTCTGTCTCTATCTCTCTCAAAAATAAATAAACATTAAAAAATAAAAAAATTAAAAAAGAAGAAAATCCACCCATGCTGATTCTATAATCATCTGGGAATTGGAAAGACCAATAAATAAAATGACAAGTAATTTCAGATTGGAGTGTTCAAGAAAGACTGAAATCTACAACCAAACTGAAAAAAAAAAAAAGAGAGAAAAGATTGTTTGAGAGTTTACATCAGGATAGATCAAAGGAGTGAGATGGTAAGAGGTGATTGGTAGCAAACATTAAAGCCAGAGATAAAAAATTTAGTGGAAATATTATACTTTTATGAAAGACATTTTTTCAAAGCATTTCAAAAGACTGTATTTTTCAGGTTGGAATGAGTTTTTTTTTGTCTCCCATAGCATTTACATGGTTCTCCCCTCACTGCATGTAAACTGTCTGCATGTAACTAAGCAGGGTGACAGGTATGGATGCATGAACACACAGCAGCCTGGGGAAATCTGTGCATTTGAAATAGATGCTGTATGAGCCAGGATACAAATCCTCTAATCTTATGAGTTATTCACTCAAAAAAGAAAAATTTTTTGTATAAATTTAACCCTTCTCTATCGATACATTTATCATAGTTTTCACTGTTTATAGTGCTGAGCTACCTTCTCTTGCACAATCTCATATAGAAAATTAAAAATTATTAAAAACAAACTTTTTTTGATTTTGTTAGATTTTGACACTTGAACATTTTTATCGAATTCTGAGAAAGTATTTTATTTCTTCCATAAATTGAAAAATGTCATATATATATATATGCACACACACACATACACACACACACACATATATATGTATATGTATACATACACATGTATAGATATACATATATATATACACATACAGAGAGAGAGAGAACAGAGAGGGGAAGGGAGAGAGAAAAGTATCCGTAACTAGTATAATTATTTATCATTTCTTTTTTAAAATTTTTTTATGTTTATTTATTTTTAACAGAGAGATAGAGCATGAGCGGGGGAGGGGCAGAGAGAGAGGGAGACAGAATCTGAAACAGGCTCCAGGCTCTGATCTGTCAGCACAGAGCCCGACGCAGGGCTCGAACTCACAGACCACGAGATCATGACCTGAGCCAAAGTCGGAAGCCGAAGGCGGTCGCTGAAGCCGACGCTCAACCGACTGAGCCACCCAGGTGCCCTTTTTATTTATCATTTCTTAAGAGGAATGGAAGCATTCAGCCTTCCAAATTCCTAAGAGCACTTAATTTGATAAATGTGTCATTAAGATATCTGGTATTGGGGCGCCTGGGTGGCGCAGTCGGTTAAGCGTCCGACTTCAGCCAGGTCACGATCTCGCGGTCCGTGAGTTCGAGCCCCGCGTCAGGCTCTGGGCTGATGGCTCAGAGCCTGGAGCCTGTTTCCAATGCGGTGTCTCCCTCTCTCTCTGCCCCTCCCCCGTTCATGCTCTGTCTCTCTCTGCCCCAAAAATAAATAAACGTTGAAAAAAAAAAAAAAGATATCTGGTATTGAAAATGGTATTATATCAAATACTAAGTGGTATTTATTTTCATTTAATAAACATTTTTTGAATATAAAAAATAGATAACAGCTCATTCCTCTAATGTAACTTCTGTTAACATTTTAGCATACCTTCTTCCAGCATTTACTCCTATGTACAGGTCATAGTTTTAAAGCTGTGATCAACTTGCATTATGCTTTGGTGAGGTAATATTATATTAAGAGTATATTCGATGTTATTAAATGGTCTTTTAAAACCTTAGTTGAGGGGCACCTGGGTGGCTCAATCAGTTAAGCCTCCAACTCTTGGTTTCAGCTCAGGTCATGATCTCGCATAAATTCAAACCCAGCATTGGGCTCTGTGCTGACAGGGTGGGGCTTGCTTGGGATTCTCTCTCCCTCTCTATCTGTCCCTCCCCTGCTCATGCTCTCTTTCTCTCTCAAAATAAATAAATAAACTTAAAAAAAAAAAACCTTAATTAAAAGAGCTATAAAATATTTGATTTCCATTGCTTCTAATGTTGTTACAAGGCGTATCAATATTGCTATTTTTATCAATATTGACACATTTCTCCCCCAAGATAGTGTATCCATCTACACACAATTGCAGTATATGAGTGTCCCTCTCAATACACTCTGCCAACAATAGGCATTATCTTTCATTTGCTCATCTAAGAGCAGAAAACAGTATTTTGTTTTTACTTTAATTTTAAACTACCAGTGAGGTCAAAAATTTCCATGTGCTTTGTATAAGTACTATTTCTTATTTTGTACATTTTTTGTTCCCATTAATAAATTAATTAATATCAATGATCAAGAAAACTTCTTAAAAGGAAATGTAAAGTAACACTGATCGACAGCCTATAATAGTATTTGTACTAATTTCAAATATTGTCTTCATTTGGATGATCTATTGACATAAACAAGGGGAGATCTGCTACAAAGTGAAAAAAAAAAAAATGAGACCCAGCTCATGCTAGAGAACAAAGGCCTCAAGTTTTGGAATATAGAGAAAATAATGGCGTTAGTAATTCCTTACTTAAAAAGTACAAAAACTGCCTATTGCCCTCTTGAAGTGTGTCTTGCTAGGTAATGAATCAAAGCAATTCTAAGAAAATTATGCATGTATCAAAAAGTCTTTAAAAAAACAAGCATGCAGGAGGTGCTTCTAGAAAAATGATTGAGTAAATGAATGGATTCCTGTGGACTGAGTACCTGCCTGATCAATTATGATTATTTAAGCAGAAACAAAATTATGTCCATAAATATAAGAGGAAATAAGGATATTCAGGAATAGGGGAAAAGAACCATCAATTAAGAATAATACAAAACGCTGTGTTGAAGAGAGAAATTTAAGAGGCAAAGTATGTCTGCAGAGAAAACAAATCCAGAGTAAAGGAAGATGAAATAACACCCTCCAAAAGAGAAAGTGCTATTTTGTGTTTGAGTCATGATGCCAGAAAGTAGAATATAAAAGGGAGAAATGATTATTATGTTTCAATTCTGATTTTTATTAGCCTACAATAACCAGGAACACCATCACAAGTAAAGATATGGACAAAAAAACCTATTCTTTCAAGGAAAGTGATGCAGATTTGTACCTGCATAGAAGGCATATACTTTCTCCCATCACAGAAATGAGAAAAAATTGATAGATAAAATAGTTTGGCCAGAGAGAAGATTTATCAATAATGACCGTAGACAGATATTAGGTTATTAGATGATGGAGTCTTTAAAAAATCAGATGGCTTTGGAAATCCAATCAAGTGAGACACATTCATTAAATCCAATTGGTACTTAGAGGGATAGACACTGAGAAACCAGTTTTCATGAATGTGTTTATCAATATAACATTTGATAACATAAATGTTGAAGTGATACAAAGGAAGTGCAAAATGAAGCTGGAAGAGAGACTAAAAATGGTGTCACACTTAAAATCCAAGGCACGTGGGATTTATAGCCTAAGATAATAAAAAAGCTATCATGTATGAGACCCCACTCGAGAGCACCTTAAAGAAAAGAGGTTAGGGGCGCCTGGGTGGCTCAGTGGGTTAAGCGGCCGACTTCGGCTCAGGTCATGATCTCGTGGTCCGTGAGTTCGAGCCCCGCATCGGGCTCTGTGCTGACAGCTCAGAGCCTGGAGCCTGTTTCAGATTCTGTGTCTCCCTCTCTCTGACCCTCCCCCGTTCATGCTTTGTCTCTCTCTGTCTCAAAAATAAATAAACGTTAAAAAAAATTAAAAAAAGAAAAGAGGTTAATCTATGGAACCAGCATGTATTAATAAAGAATAAATCTCATCATACTAATTTCTACCTTTAAGAAAAGAGACACAACTCCTAGACTAACTAGAAATGTTAGATGCAATCCACCTTCATTCAAGAGCATTGAGTACATATTCCAGACCAGGATTAGGTATATATACATCTGCTGGAGAACATGCATAAATGTAAGAGGACATAGTGAATTAGCCAGTGAACAAAGCAAGCTTTTTATGTCTTTGTAGGATGAGAACAGAGTAGACAATATCTTAGAAAGTTGATTCAGAATTCACAGTGACCTTGGCAAATTTGAGACATAGTCAAATACAAACAGAGTAAAGTGCAAGCAAAGTGAGGACAAGTGTAAGTCAGTCCAAAAAGAGGGAGAAAAACAAACTGCAAATACAAACTATGGAGGAGTGATTATATATTATATATTATATGGAAATAGGCCAAAAAGCATATGTAGCAGTCATAAAGCATAGCAGGCTGCCCAGAGTTAGTTATAGTAAGCTGTTATTATTAAAGCCATACATAACAGAATTTAGAGTGAAATTTAAGAAAAGAAGCTCAAAGTTCACTAGAAAGTTAAATATTAAATAACTTAAAATACTAAAAATGGAATTTTGACAGTAAGATGACTATTAAATGTAAGAGCATGTCATGCAGGGTTCCTAGTCAAAATTTTCCAACCTTCTTGAAAGTCCAAAAGAAAGGGCAATTATTGGGTAATAAATAAGAAAACTCCTACAATAGCAGTTAAAACACTGGAATTTATAACTACAATATATTAGTATATACCTATATCTATGTAGAAAGATATATACACCACTTGCTGTTCTGACAGTAAGTGTAAATAACGTATTCAAATAAATCCATTTTAATGGCTCCAATGCTGATAAATATGATCCTGCCTGAAAGTCCATTATATTGGAATGACAAAAGTACTTGCCATTTGTGGATCACCTACTAAGTGCTGACCTAGGTACTTGGCGTGTATTATTTGCTAATCTTGAAAGCAATCTCTGCACTGAACATAGCTAACATTATCCCTATTTCACAAAGTTGGTGAGTGAGTCACAGACAGTTAAGTAGCTTGCTCAAGATCACACAGCTAATAAGCTGCAAAGCCAAGATCAAAACTCAGCTCTTAGACAACATCCATCCTCTCTCCAGCATGTCATTTATAACTAGGAAAAACAACATGAAATGAGTTGGAAAGGGTAGGCACATTAACATCCAATTTCATAGGAAGAATATATGATTGTAGAGGTAGCAATGCTCAGAGATACTATGGCATTACCGGAAATTAGTAAATGTAACTTCAGTAAAAATCAAATAATGAGGAAAATGCATCCACAACTTCTCTGATTTATTATTATGTTTAACATGAAAATAACATACGAAGGGCACCTGGATGGCTCAGTTGGCTAAGCATCCGACTTCAGCTCAGGTCATGATCTCATGGTTTGTGAGTTCGAGCCCCATGACAGGCTCTGTGCTAGCAGGTGAGAGCCTGGAGCCTGTTTCAGAGTCTGTTTCACCTCTCTCTCTCTCTCTCTCTCTCTCTCTCTCTCCCCTTCCCCCACTTGTGCTCTCTCTCTCTCTCTCTCTCTCAAAAATTAAACTTAAAAAATTGTTAAATAATATAAAAAATGAAGAAGGTAACATGGAGGTAAAACCATGCAATTTTTGTTCTAGTAATCTACCTGGTGGAACCAATTGGCCAGGGAGCCACACTTCTAGCTGGCTAACTGATTAAGCTGTACTCACATAACGTAGCAAGAGATATTTTACATTTTTCTATCTTACATCTTATTGCTTGCATTTACTTATTCCAGAACTGGATAATTTAATGCCATTGAATTTTCATGATTGCTTATAAAAAAAAATGAAGTCTAGAATTGCTAAAAGAATAATGAATTCAGGAAGTATTTACTGAACACTTTCCATGTATTAGACACTGTATATCAGGAAACAGCATTCTTTTATGCTGAAAGATGCTTCATGGGAAATTGAAAAAAATTTTTAAAGTATTGACTAAATTCTCATCAAGCAGAATATAAAAAAGTATGTAGATAGATGGTTATAGATAGCTGAAAGGGATCCTTAAAATAATCTTTTCAATTCTTTTTTTTATAGATATAAGAAATAAATAAATAAGCCAGTCATCTCATGATTTTGACTTATTTAATACTAGAGCTAAAGCCTTTAGTAGAAATTGCTGTAAAAACGTATATTTTGAACAATTACTACATTTTAAATAAAAATAATTTTGTACATAATGGCACAACTTGTGAAACAAACTACATAAATTATATCAGTCAAGCTTTACACTTGATGTTGGCCTAACATTTCTTAAAATTTGGCCTAAACATGGCTGCAACATAAATTTTACACGTAAAACGACAGACTCATCAGGTAACTATTATTCTAAAGAGTGAAATATTTCTAAGCTAAAAAATTTAATTCATCATCAGCCCTTTTGCACAATAATTATCATTGCATCGAAATCATCTTCTAATGTGCTGAACAGAACAAACAGCTCTGACGGTCTTGTTTTCTTAACGTTTGTTGAGGGTAAACACAAATGATTTTGCAAGGCTCTAAAGAGCAAACTTGGCCATGAGGAGGGGTTATCCATGGTAATCCAGGTCATGTGCTAAGCAAGTATCGGACCCTCTTTAAATTAAACATTTTTGAGAATCACAAAGAAGCAAGTTGTGCAACATGTCTTGAAGTTACCGACTTCATGAAGTAAAAGACAGCGGATTACATTGGAATGACGTAGAAGACATTTTTTCTTTTTTGACTAAAAAAGGTCACCCACGCACATTCATACTCCACCCCCTTTTATAGTACATTTGTTGTATTAAAACTGATTTCTTCCCTGGCCTCCTATTTTCAGAGGAACTTGGTCCAGGAAGATGTATTCTGCCCTCCTGAACTACTGTCATAAATAATAAAGTTCCATCTTCCTAAAATACTATTGCAAATTCTCATGAATGGACCGTACAGCTACTTCTTCCTCCAGATTAGGAGACTTGTGAGTTGAATCATTGAAAGGGTGTCTTTTTTTTTTATTTTATTGAGGTTAAATTTTTTTGGTGAAAATAATGCTTTAGAGGGGAAAAAAAGAAAAACAAGAAGGAGGTGGACGATGGAAGGAAGAAGAGGAGGATAAAGAAAAAGAAGCCAACATCCTGATCCTTGAATTCTACAGAAAAACTGCCAACTTGGATTTCAACTCCTGACACTCCCTGGGGTGTTGAAGAATTAAATGTTTTATTCTGGTATTGTTTATTGGATGTCACTTATTTTTAACTTATACTTGACTGCATCGAAATCATCCTCAGCTGATAGGAAGAGGAAAATAAGTAATGTTGTTGCTAACTGAACTCAGATTAGGAAACTGATTATTTCAAGAGAACATTCTTGAAAACTCTGTGGACCAAAAAAGCAGATTGAGCATTCGAAAGTTGAGAACTGGGAGAAAGTTTCAAAAGTTTATTTTTAAAAGTTAATTGACTGGGATTAGAAACTGAAGCCAAATAGGAATAATAAAAATCCTACAAAAAGAGTGATTAGATATATTATGAAAAGATAAATGAAAAAGATAAGGTTTTATATTGGAAAAAGTATATTATATGTTAGTTACTCTGGATGGGTTGTCAGGTCAGAATAATATTTGTACTAAATATGGTAACCATATTCCTTAAATTATTAAAGACCTTGACTCAAAAGTTACTTGTGTAAATATCTATTTTTCTACCATTAATTAACAGGATTGATTAGTACTTGATTAATTAATCAATATTTCCCTATCATAAAAAAAATAAAGATAGATACAAGGCCCTTGGGGACGTAGGATAGTTATAAAATATTGTTATTCCCAACACAAACCAAAGATTCTCTCAAAAGTATATGTTTCTTCTCCAAATTCACAAATAGAATTATATATCCTCTAGATAAATTTGTTATGTGATAAACTTTTAAATAAAAGACAGATCTTTTATTAGGACATGATTTTTTTCTTATATTTATATTCATATAAGTTTCAAAAACTTAAAACCTGAAAGTTTACTGATACCTTCAACTAAAGGTCTTTCAGGAGTGTAGTTTAATTTCCCCATTCATGTGGCGATCAGAGTGCCTATATGATCTAATGATCATTCTGTGACACTAGAAAAAAGAACTGCTAGGGTATGTACCTCCCATTTCCTTCCATTTTTAATACAGGGGGTAAGAAAAACAGGACACTTCTTTACTGTGAAGGTATCCCAATTCTTATCTCGATAATGTTTAAAAGCACGTTGAAATACCACAGTGTACTGAGAAAACAGTACTCAAATCTTAAAATAAACATTTTTAATAATCTAAAATTAAAGTCCTGAATTGTCTGCATTTTTTTTGGTAAATTATCACTGCAGCTAACTCTCTGCTTTAGAGACCAGAATCAATTTCAATGAAAATCAGGCTTTTAAAGAAAACATTCTTTTTAAAAATGTTTGCATTTACATAAAAGTTGTCTATAACACTAATTGACAAAAACATCGGCAAATACGTCCATTGAACACCATCAATTTTTTGTAACTGTTAATTTCAGTCCTTGGAGTTTATAAGTAGAGTCTTTGGCTCAGCTTCTAGGCAACCATGATGATGTGAAACAGGTATGATAACAAGCCAAGATGACTCTTGAACACTGAAGGTAGGACATCCAGCTATTTCACAATGATAGTATAAGAAATCAAGGCATAGTCCTATGCAAATACAAAACAAAAGAAAAGAAATTAACACTGAAGTTCAAGCCTGACTCCTGGCACAGACTAGAGCCACTCAATGGGAGGCTCCAGTTCTGCTGTGATGTTTCTTTCCCACCCTTCCCACTGGCTAGAATCAAAAGTGTTTTGGTACTCCCCATCTCTGCTACTTGTTCCTCTTAGGTTCCTCATCCTGCCACACAAATTTCACCCAAGAAAATACTTAAAACATGACAGAAGGAGTACAGGGAACAAGAAAAGAGAGAAGTCAAAGGAGGACTGTCCAATTACAAAGCAATACATTTAAGATAGGTAAATGGATTTCACAGTGGCTTGACACCCTGCCTGCAGCGTCAAAGGCCACATAACTTCTGCCTACTGAAGTTTTCTCCTTATAAAATAGAGTTGATAAAGAAAATTAGGAGGAATAATTAATGAAATGGATTGTGAATCATTTAGCCAAAATAAGATGATGCAATATTTACCTGATGAAGAAATTTGAGGGCAAATTAATGGCAGTTTGTCCATCTCCTGTTAACCCTTCAAAGCCATGTGAAATCATACTTCCTTTATGAATTTTATGTATATCTTATGTGTATCATAAACTGCTTCACATACTCTTATTTCATACTCTGAAACAGCTACACACTGCTTATTGACTATAATGCAAAGCTAGAAAGACAATATATACACTTTCCACAGCTTTAGACTCTTTATGCCTCATTCATGTTGTGAGATCCTAAGTTAGTTTCTTTGGTGTCTTAGTTTTCTATCGACAAGTTGGAAATAGTATCAGTGGTAACCTCCCATCGGTCACATAAGACCTATGTCATAATTAATTCTAATTCCTTTTTTCAACATTTATTGGCGACATTTTATGTGCCAAGCATGGTGCTAAGTCCTGGAGTAGAAATAAGATTTGACCCCCAAAATCTCACTCATAAAAAGTTTTTTCGAGAGTTTATTGTTTTAGGTTTATTCTTTTTTTTGTTTTTTTTTAATTTTTTTTTTTACGTTTATTTTTGAGACAGAGAGAGACAAAGCATGAATGAGGGAGGGTCAGAGAGAGGGAGACACAGAATCTGAAACAGGCTCCAGGCTCTGAGCTGTCAGCACAGAGCCCGACGCGGGGCTCGAACTCACGGACCGCGAGATCATGACCTGAGCCGAAGTCGGCTGCTTAACCGACTGAGCCACCCAGGCGCCCCTAGGTTTATTCTTTAAGAGACACGACATAGGGGAAGGGAGGGGAAAATAAGATAAAAACACTGAGGCAGGCAAACCATAAGAGAAACTTAAATATAGAGAACAAACTGAGGGTTGCTAGAGGGGAGGTTCAGGGGATGGGTTAAATGGGTGATGGGCATTAAGGAGGACACTTTTTGGGATGAGCACTGGGTGTCATAAGAGATGAATCACTGGGTTCTACTCCTGAAGCCATGACAACATTGTATGTTAACTAACCTGATCTAAATTAAAAGGTAATAAAAATATATTTTTAGAAATAAAATAAAAGAGACATACCATACATTTTCTACTCTCAACATCAAATAATAAAGAATAACAAAAGGAACTAAAGGCCTAAGAAACTCAAGACCCTCAAGACCCAAGTATAATAGGCCAAATCAATATTCCTCTCCAACATCTCTCCCAAGATGAAATGGGATCGCCTGTTAATGAACTTTACCAAGTGGAAAGCCCTCATGTCATCTTTCATATCCCAAAGGAGTTGACCCACACCCTTAAGAAACACTTCGGCTCCGACCTCTCAAGGGAATAAAAAGAACCACACCTTTCACCTGCCAATTTTGGCTAAAGGACGTAGTGATCAACACTGAAAAAATTAACTAGAGTGAAATTGTAAATATCCACTGCATGTATGGCTACAAAAACAAGGTATAAATCATGAAACCTCACATTAATTTCTTTAAAAACACAAATGCTTTATGAAAACACATGAAAGATAAAATTCATGATAAAATGCATTTTAAGTGAATTTAGATTAATATTGAATCCTATAAACACATAAGGCATAATATAAAAGACAGCAAGATTTAAAACAAATAAAGCCTCAAACACTCATGAAATTATAAATTTCTAGCTACCCTCACACCCAATAGGAAGACCAAAATATAATGACTGTATCTCAGAGAGAAAAGTAAAGGCTCAGACCAAAGTTATATTAAAGTTACAAAAATTTAAAAAGTTAGGAATAATAAAATTTCTTAACAACTCCTCATCACAATCCAATGAATTGCTCAGCTCACCACTGTTCCTTCTTTTCCAAATCTTGAGTATGAGCAGCTAAGAAAAGATGAAAATTAATATCAAAGCAAACAAACTTTTGACTTTGCAAGCTTATACACAGGATGGCTGGAAACAGGATTGCCATGTCCAGGCCCCAGTTAGCAAAGTCCTTTTTTAAGGAGATTAATCTTTCTCTTCAGGCTTGAAAACCCTGTGCTATTGTCTGGGAAAATAACTACTCCACTACCTTGACACTGGACTCCGTGTTTCTTCCAGACATAAGATAAGACACTTTTCCTTATCTTCTCTGAGGAAAAGACATAGCTCCAAAGTCCAGGAGACAGGTCATATTCTCATACCAATAGAATTAGAGGCCTTGCCAGATCACCTGATTTAAAAATAGTATGGAGATGAAAAAAAAAGTTCTTGACACTTCAATAAAAAAATTCTCCAAATTAACATATTTCTTCAGTAAATACATGTCCTAAATATCTTGACAAATTTCAAATGAAATATGACAAACATTCTTTTACACACTTAATGTATTACACTTCAGATTAGCACACACACTTTGGATTAACCAGCAGTAATACGTTCCAAATTTTATTTGCAGTTATACTTCAAGTATGATGTAATTTTTTACTTCAAGGGCTATTGACACACTCAAACTAGCATAAGGGAAATTCTCATTGAAGCCAACTAAAAATAATTTATGGCTATAAAAATATTCTAAATATTTAAAATCATTCATACATGTAATATTTACACATATGAGTGATATATAAAAGTTAAGTAAAATGTTATACAAAATGTTTCCCTAGAAGGACTCAAAGCATCCTGAATAATCTTCCTTTTATGTGTTTCAAGGCTTAGCAATCAACAAAACTGGAATTTTTAATACTAAACATATAAACTGCTCTTCCAATGAGGATGAAAAATATAGCTGTGTTTATGAAAGTCAACTAGAAATCCCAGAACGGAGCTCTGACATGAATTCATCCTATCACAGCAGCTAAGTTATTTAACATATATTTGTCTGCATCATTTTCTCATAAGGAAATTGAGAAAGATTAATGATCATGAAAAAAAGAGATCACCCTAAAGGTGTATCTCATCAAACATTCTATGTGCAGAGGACGAATATTTGCAGTAATATATTTCAGAACGAAGCTTCTAGTTTTACAAACCTACTGATGTGGATTTATCCCCAAAATATTTTCCATAACTCCTAGCAAGTGTGTAACATGCTAATCTAGTCAAGAAGTAAAGGACAATTCTTTCCCTAGATCTGTCAGCAACCCATTCTATTGTTAATCCATCAATTAACCTTTCTATATCCCAGTTTCTCTAAAAACTGGCCAAGTCAACGCCATGTAAATGACAGGGGTGTGTAAGAGTTAATGAGAGAATATATATCAAGCTCTATGCTCTCAGAAGACAGCACCAAAGGACACCAATTTGATTAAACATCAAATGCCCTTATGTTGATAGCCTTAGTAGAATTGTTAAGGGAAAACTGGTGGAAAAATGAGTGTTTCCTGATCCCCTGGTTTTGTATGTTGAATTTGTTCTTCATGTATCCACTTTTTTTAACATTTATTCATTTTTGAGAGACAGAGAGAAACAGGGTGCAAGCAGAGGTAGGGCAGAGAGAGAGGAAGACACAGGATCTGAAGCAGGCACAGGCTCTGAGCCGTCAGCACAGAGCCCAACACGGGGCTCGAATTCAATAACCATGAGATCATGACCTGAGCTGAAGTTGGACACTTAACAGACTGAGCCACCCAGGAGCCCCCATCACATATCCATTTACGTATTCATTCATTCAGCAAGTTGAGTATCTACCACTATATACCAGATTACTGTGTTAGGCAATGGTGAAATGAACTGACATGGTTCCAAATCTCATGATACTTCATAGGAGGTGCTGAACAAATATGAATTGGGGCTTTCACTGTATTAAGACAGCAGTAATCAATAACACAATACATGATTACAAATTATATTACAATGTATAATTACAACTCTGCAGGGAAAATAAAATCGGGTATTCAGCCAGAAAATAATAGTGGGTAACACAATTTAGATTGGATGGTTAGGGACAGTCTCTCTGAGGAAGGATATTTAAGATGAGATGTGAATGATACATATCAATTAAATGGGTAATGTGGGAGAAAAAGCATTCCAGGCAGAGGGGATGCCATGCGTGAAGGCTTTGAGTTGGGAATTGACAATGTTTTCCAGGAACTGATTGGTGGAGCAAAAGGATGGTGAACAAGTAGTGAATATGACCAGGTGAAATCTGAGAGATTGTCAGACTCCAGATCCTAGAGGCCTTGGTAGGACCTGTTGGGATATATACTTGTCATTCATAGTACAGTAGGAAGCCAATGAATGATTTTAACATGATGTTAGTCTCCAAAATAAATGCTATACACCGGGTGGCTTAAACAACAAACATTTATTTCTCAATTCTGGAGGCTGGGAATTCTAAGATCAGGGTGCCAGTATAGTTGGGCTCTAGTAAGAGCCCTCTTCCCAGTTTCCTTACATTTAGAGAGAGAGAAAGCAACCTCTTTCATGTCATTTCATATAAGGGCACTAATCCTATCATGAGAGCTCTATGCTCGCAACCTAATTACTTCCTAAGGGTCCCACCTCCAAACACCATCACACTGGAGATTAGGGTTTCAACATACAAACTGCGGGGAGGGTCATAAACAGTCTATAGCACATGGAAAGTGAAATTATTTTATGTTATAAAAATTGATGACTGTATAAAGAATGCATTGCATGTGAGGTGAGTCCATGTAAGAAGCTAACTGTGGTAGACCTGTTTGGGTGTCCTTTCCAGATCCCCTTTACCAGGTCAGCATACTCATCTCCCAGCCACTGTGAGGGTTGACTGCTAATCAGTCATACCTGACACCTTTTTCAGAGACTTGCCCTGGCTGATGAATGTTGCCTTCTCCATTTTAGGGTCATGAAAGGCCAAACTTCTTTCCCTCAAGAACAGACATCTTTGCCATGTGGCTTGTACTCCAGAGCTCTCCCCATGTGGATGAAGCCAAAGCTAGAATTTACTTAAAACTATATATTTAATTTTATTTAAGGGGTGGAGGGAGAAGTCAAATCTGAGTAGATCAAAAAGTGAATGGAACGTAAAAAAGTGGAAACGATATGGGAAAAGAACACAGTTAAGTTAAATAACAGAAGCTGGTTGAGAATGTGGAGCAATGAAGGGCTTTATTTGTTGGGTGTTTTGTTGGTTGATTGGTTGGGTTGGTCAGTTGGTTGGTTGGCTTTTTAGACGCAAGATGACCAGGGCATATTTGATGAAAGGAAGGAATAAATTTGTATGAGAGAAAGAGTATATCCAAAAAGTGGAGCCTTTGAGAAAGAGAGTCAGGATGAAATATAGAGAACACGGAGAAGGACTGGCTCATGATAGGAGGGGTGATGTTTCTATCCGTGTATTAGAAGAGTAGTAGGAGTAGATGTTTAAAACGTCCCCTCTCTTGTTGATTTGGTAGTATGAAGATGAGAGCAAGGCCCATTTCTACCTTTTTTTTTAATTTTTTGTAACGTTTATTTATTTTTGAGACAGAGAGAGACAGACCATGAACGGGGGAAGGTCAGAGAGAGAGGGAGACACAGAATCTGAAACAGGCCCCGGGCTCTGAGCTGTCAGCACAGAGCCCAACGCAGGGCTCGAACTCACAGACTGTGAGATCATGACCCGAGCTGAAGTCGGACGCTCAACCGACTGAGCCACCCAGGCGCCCCCCATTTCTACTTTATAATGAAGAAAGGTATATAGTTTTCAACTGAAGATGGGAAAGTTTAAAATCACTCCTATGAAGAGTCAGATCATACTCCCATTAGAGAACCATAGCGAGAGCCAGGAGTACTGGATTCCCATTTGATCATGAATTTATAATGATACCAGAGTATCCACATATGTGGTTTTCTCCCTTGTGTTTGAACACAAGGTGTGGCATAAAGGTGTAGGATTGTTCACTCAAGGCTTGAGGTTTTCCAGGCCAGTTAGAAAGAAACAGGAGTGTGGAAGTTAAGGATATCTCCAAAAGAATTATAATGGCATACTCTAAGCTAGAGAAAGAAGGTTGCTCAAGAAACAGTTAACTGTGGGACTACATGAGTATATGAAGTCAAAGAATAAGGAAGGGTCCGGGGCAGAGGGATATTTGAATTTTGGAGGTGGTGCAATTTCTGGTAGAGAGAGGTCTAAATGTGCCCAAGGAGTTGGTGGCTGAAGTCAATGCTGAGTCGAGGGGGGGAATGGTTTGCTAAAATTGGTTTACATCATACCATGTGGTTCATGAAACCTAGCATTCTATGGTCAAAAAACAGCTGCCAAATAACACAAATTCTCTTTACAAAAATAATTAACCATTGTTACATTGGAAAGCGATCTGAATGAGTAAATTGTGTTAAGTAAAACACAAATATTTTCCCATTTTTTTTCCCTTTGAAGAAACCTAGAACTTCCTATCTCAGAAATACTGGTTTGAATAAAATTCTAAGAACATTTTTTTTTTTTTGTTTTGCTTTGCAGGGGGTAATAGTCCTAATGTGGCCTTGGACTTCTCTAAGTCAGCACCACTGATCAATCAGCATTTCACTGATTGCTTCATTCCCCTTCTCTACATAAGAGGGGGAAAAAGCCCTTGCAAAACGTGTTTGTTCTGCTTGTTATTCTGGACAAAGCCGATAACGAGTTGCAGCTGCTGTACACAGAGTACTGCTTGCCGAGGCCATTGCTTTAACTTATAGATAGAAGTAGAGCAGCCAGAGATGTGCCTCAGGCTGAAGCGGCTGCTGTAAATAGGACAGCACTCACCAGCTACAGTATATGTGTTCCATTAGCCAACAATTTGTTCTGGGAGGACAGTTTGATTGGCCAGGCAAGGGACTCAAAAGGAGAGATTTTTAAATATCACGACTCAGCTGAAAGATTTCTTCTGTGTTCTAACCTGAGGAATTTGCTCTGTCAATCTCAATAAAGATGCTTGCAATAGTAGGTGATGCAGACGCTGAAGGCATGTGTCCCTCTGGACACAGTGCACCCCTGATGATTAGTCTTGGGGCTGTGCCTCAGGCCTCACAATTCCTAGTGCAGAATCTCCTTGCAGATCCAGCCCTTCATCCAAATGAGTTTTGTTCTTCTTTTCCCGTGTAACTAATGACTGTGAGTCAAAAAGTTGTGAGGTCAGCTATTTGCCCTTGACCGGTAAATAGGTGTTTAAACTGACCTAATAGCACCATTTGTCTATTATTTGTGATTTCATTTTCTATTTTATCCTAGATTATTCACTAGGACATGAGGAGAACAATGGTTAACAATTAGATAGGTTAACCCAAAGACAGATTTCTGGAATGGAGAGATAAAACATTAGGATTCTTAGGCCTTGCTTGCAAAGATTTGCAAATAAGCCACTGTCTGCGTGACCTTCAGCAAGTTGCTTTAACTCTTCCAGTCTTGGTTTCTTCATAAAGTGGGAGTAAGAACCTGCTATGGAGGATTGTTGAGAGAATTTAAGTGGAGTAAGTTCTGTAAAATGTCTGGCACTGGTGAGTAAAGGATTCTATGGGTCACTCATAATGTGAGTAGGAACTGGCTAGTCACTTACAGTACAATTTGTCACTATATGGTAAAATGTAAACTAAGCATATCCCATGGCAATTAACATTTCTCATTGTGTAATTCAGAGCAATACTAAAACACACGCAAAATAAGAGAGAGAGAGAGAGAGAGAGAGAGAGAGAGAGAGAGAGAGATATTCATTGCAGCAGAAATGAACCAGTGGAAATAATATTTAAATGTGTTAACATTCTTTTTCCTTCTGAAATTCTCTTTACTGACCTTCACCACATGCACACTCCATTTGCCTTGGGGTAGTTTAGGATTATTACAGCAGGAATACAAAGAGAAAGAAAAAGTTAATATTTATCTTCTGGCATTCCAATGGTATTTTGCAGTAAGACAACAGTCCTAAAAAATAAGATGTATTTTAAAATCCTTTAAACTCCATTAACTTATCAGACCTCGCCTAGAGGACTCAGATCACTTAGCACTCTTTCATATTACCAGTGGACCAACCCTTCCCACTATAATTACTGGGTATTGAGGTGGAAAGAGGAAACGGCATGGAAGAAACACACAGCCTACCACTTCTAGGCTGAAAGTGGTGGGAAGAACACAGAAGAGCAGGAGAAACCAGGAGGTCAGATCCAGATCCCTCAATCCCAGTCCCACCCAGGCCCCTCATCCAGGACCACTCTTCAAGAAGCAAAGTCATGGAGCACAAATGACAGTGACAGGTCAACAGATGCATGCACATCAGGAAGAGCTCTTGGTATTCCAGGCCTGGTAACTGGAAACCCAGAATCACCCAGGACCATCCTCACTGTGGCAGCACAGAGGTTTTAAAGTACCAGAGGAATTACGAGGCCAAGGGTTGAGAGGAAAAGATTGCTGCAAGTGGATCATTTTAAACAAGAGACAAGTAGTTAAAGCCAGTATTACCCCCAAAGGGCAGGTGGAACATAACACCACAGCAGGGACCAGCGCAGAGAGCAGACCAACCCAGCCCCGCTGCAGATATCAAGGACCCAGAAGACACATCGATCCAGGCACCCTTCCTGTCTCTACCATCAAATCATATAAGCCAAATACCAGATGCCACCTTGAAGAGGAATAAACAGGCAGAACTTGGAAAAAACTGAGCATCTACATAGATCAACCAAGCAAGGACAGAGCTACCTAAAAGGGACGTTTGGGGACCGTCTGGGTGGCTCAGCCAGTTAAGCATCCAACTTAGGCTCAGGTCGTGATCTTGTAGTTCGTGAGTTCAAGCCCCACATTAGGCTCCTGCTGTCAGCCCAGAACTCACTTTGGATCCTCTGCCCCTATGTCCCTCTGCCCTTTCCCTGCTCATTCTCTCTCTCTCTCTCTCTCTCTCTCTCTCTCTCTCTCTCTCTCCCCTCTCTCTGTCTCTCCCTCTGTCTCTCTCTGTCTCTCTCTCTCTCTCTCAAAAATTAAAAAAAAAAATTTAAGTATTTGCATTGCAGCGTTGGGCTCAAGGTAATGTCTACCAGCTCATACTAAAGTTTAAGTATTGTTTTCTTTTACAGAGAGCACATGAGCAGGAGAGAGGGGCGGTGGGTGGGAGGGGAGAGACGGAGAGAGGGAGAGAGGGAGAGAGAGGGGGAGAGAGAGAGAGAGAGAGAGAGAATCTCAAGAAAATTCCATGCTTAGCATAGACCCCAAGGCAGGGCTCGTTCCCATGACCCTGCAGTCATGACCTGAGCCAAAATCAAGAATCCAACACTCAACTGACTGAGCCACCCAGGCACCCCTAAAGTTTAATTTTTATCAGGTGAAATAGATCAGATCCGTTGTAAATAAAAGAAAATTAAGCCACATTTTCTTTGCATATCTGAGCTTTCTGTGAGTAATACCAAAACTTGCTTAAAATAATCAGTAGAGATATGACTGAACAAAGCACAATATACCAATTCTATGGAATATTTTGCAGCTGATTAAAAGACTAAAGTAGATTTCTACATACAAAGGGTAAGAGCAAACACTGACACAGCATTTACTCCGAGTATTGGCTTTGTTCTAAATGCTTCACATGTGTTAACCCATTTCATCCTCCAAAAATCCTGTGAGGCAGGTTCTTTGTTATTCTCATTTTATGTATGAGAAAACTGAGGCACAAAGTTAAGTTGTCTTCTTAAGTTTCCCATACAAATTAATGATGAAATCTAGACAGAAATATCTCTAAGGCAGGGGTGCCTGGGTGGCTCAGTAGGTTAAGCGTCCAACTTCGGCTCAGCTCATGATCTTGCAGTGCATGAGTTCGAGCCCAGTGTTGGGCTCTGTGCTGACAGTTCAGAGCCTGGAGGCTGCTTTGAGTTCTGTGTCTCCCTCTCTCTGCCTCACCCCCACTCGTGCTCTGTCTGTCTGTCTCTCTCTCTCTCTCTCTCTCTCTTAAAAATAAATACTAGAAAGACAGAAAGACAGAAAGAAAGAAAGATCTCTAAGGCACCCTGGTGGGTGAGAAAGGCAACATAGAATATTACATATAGTATAACACTAATACACACATGTACACAAACCAACACTATCCAATTTTATCTATAAATGACGGGAAGAGGTTTGAGAGGATATGATCAAATTAGTTATAATATTCTCCTCTAGCAGCAGGAAGAGGTTTTCCATAGGGAGGAATGTTGTCAAATATTTTAGCCTTATCTGTAATGTTTTAATTTTTCATATTCACAATACAGCAATGCACTAGTCATGTTGCTAAAAATTGATAATATAGATGATATAAAAATGGGGGTCTGAGAGTATGGTGATAAGTAATATTTTTTTTTTACTTTTCTATTTTAGCTGCAATATGCTAATATCATAGAAAATTATTTTTAAAATGCAAGAAGTATTAGATATGTTGGAAGTTAATAAATTGCACATTGTTTATCCCAGCATCCCCACTGGATATCAGTGGACTGATTTTTAATCATGCAATAGTAATTAAATAGGAATCAATGGCATTCTCTCAAGAACACTAACACAAACAAAAAGTTACTCAAGACAAGATAATTTCTATTGAAAAATAAAAGAACAAAAAGTAAATTACTGAAATTAAAATACATATATTTATTTAAATATCTAAGGATATTCCATTTTAATATACTGAATACATTCAACCACTATAAAATTGTTTTCCTCATTTTTTTCAAAAACCAGTTGAACCTTCACTCTAGGCTATACTGTACAATTTGTAACATACAAAAGTAGACCATTTCAAATGTGGTATCATTATGTATGTATGTGCATAAATATGGAAAGAAACAAGGATACAGGATGTATTATAATAGGAAATAGAGGCCTCTGTAAAGTTTATAATGGCCTTTAAAACTTGAATAGCATATTGGGACAAGACAGGAAATCTGAAAATGGAGCCTTATTAATTTGAAAGATAATTTCGTCATATAATTATACAAGCTCCATTCTTATTTCAAATCTTGCCACAAACTAACAAAAATGGCTGCCATAGAAAAGACTGTGAATTATATTGCCCACCCCAAAGCCAGGAGGATCAAAGCACCTGTATTCTACAGGAAGACAAGCCATTGCTGAGGTATCGTTCTTCCCACCTGGAAAGATTAGTAGTACCAGAGAGTAGTGTGGAAGCAGAAAAGTAGTGCGTTTTGTAGGGTAACAGACTGCTTTAGCCTCTGTGCAAGGCCAGATTTAGCACAAACATATCATCTGTCAACAGTACCTGATGAATCACATCACCACTGATGCTAAAAGAATAAAATTTTCATATAAAAGGACACACTGTTCAGGGAAATGCGGTGGCTTACTACACACCAGTGGTATAAGACATTCACCTTGGAATCAGGGTGTCATATCTGATTGAGACTAGAATTTAAGAGCAGCTGAATATTGCTGCTGTAACACCTAGTGAACACTCAGGCAGAGCAGCACTCAGTGTTTCAGAGGGCTGCTTTGGCCGGTGTTAGTTACGTTATTTACGTGTGGCACCACTGCAGGAGGATGGCAGTTCCATGCTAGAGCAAACTCACCATCCTGTACACACAGCCTTTACTAACCCCATGCCTGTTACCCTAGCCAGATTGAATTAGGCAGTTATTCCCTCCAGAACTCACAGTAAACACAAAAGAAATATGCGTATATTCACCCGGAAAGAATTTTGCCAGTTACAAGTGCTTTTCTTCCCCTTCCCTTATCACCAGCTCTTCTGACCACTCAGTTGGTTTGAAAATTAACCCCCTTAGCAATGTACTGTAAGTGAACCTGGTGGTGATTTGAGTCAATAGAAATCCAAAACTGATAATTCATCTTTAGACAATATGTGATACACCTCTGTAGCTTATCAGCATTTCAAAGTACAAGAGTTTAAGAAATTCCTATTAAAATGCATCTGGTATCACTAAGGAAGGGAATGGTGAACTTTATATCTTTCTGGGTTTCTGGTGTTCATGAATATGATGTAAATTTATCACTAACTTTCAACTGCTGATATTTCTACCACTTGGAACAGTGAAATCACCTGTTAGTAATACATGGGCTTTTTTCTGTTCACATTTATTCATCCTGTACTATTTAACTTTAGTTTTAGAAGTAATCTAAAAATTATTCAAAGTTCCCATTCAATAATTCATTCTCATGTTCTTTATTCCTTACTCTCATTTCCCTCTTAATGGATACAAGATCCATCAGGCAATTTAAATTCTTCTCTAGAAAGGTACTATAACAGTAGATACCCACAGTTAGTATTTATAGTTCCAGTGACCTTTGAAGACCTACTGGTTTATTTTGAGTTGCCAATCCATGGGGTTTATATCTAAAGAATCACAAAGCACTATTTAATCAGGAGGATTTGTTTTAACTATCCAGAAAAAAAGCTTTGTGATTACTAGAAACTAGAGAGCTAATTTTCTTTCAAATTTAAAAACTGTATGTAATTTTTTAATCCTATACACATAAAATCCTTTTGTGGGACATTAGTTTCCATGTAATGTATTCAAGATGGGTTTAGATTAACATGTGTGTGACCAGTTTGAAATAGACCCAAATTGGAAATGGCAGTATAATGTCCACTTTTAAAATGTTAAATACGAAGTTACAGATCTGGGTTTGAATCTCTAAATATGTTTTCTCATCTGAAAACTGAAAAATCATAATAGCACCTTTCTCATCACACCTGTTTTAGATGGTCTACAGATGGGTAGCAAGCTGATTTGGGGGAACAGGGGTTAAGCTGCAGTTGCATTCATCTTTACCCAATAAGGAGGAAGTTTCAATGTCATTAAAGAATGGAGAAGGAAAAAGGGAAGAGAGACTGGACTTTTTTTTAATTTAAGTGCATGCAGTAAAAAAAGAGAAAGTGTTATGGGGGGATAATATTTTTGAAATATTAACTGATACATATCCTACCTTCCTCACTGACTCAAACAACTGCATTCCCTACTTCGAGGAGAGGATGAATATAGCAAAGAACTAAAACATCATTCCTCAGCTTTGATATCCAAAGCTTGGTGGTAGCTGGGAGCAGAATCTGGAAAGCCAGGCTTTCAGGCACTATTGTGAGAAAACGGACTTGTGGGTTCCAATGAGCCAGAGCTTAAAAGTGACTCAGCATAGCATTTATAGTATAAAACTTGAGCAGGGATAAAACATGAGGTGTGCCAACACTAAAAGGTAGACAGAGCCTTTAATGGGAGGTAGGTGGGGAAGGGAAAAAGGAGATGAACCAGGTGAGAGTCTTACAGGGGTTGGTCAGACTGTCCCATGCTGATATGGGTAGATGCCAGACCCACTCTCTACCTACCTGCCTACCCCACTATGATTAAACTTCCAGAATAGAGGAGAGATTAAAACACCCCTGGCAGGGAAACAAATGCTTTGTTTCTCAAAGCATAGCCAGGGAACACTGTAAGCTGTTAAGAAAATCCCTCATTCAGCCTGGCACCAAAGCAACATGGCACAAGGGCCACCACGATGGCTGGGCAAGGCTCTAGACAGATGGCCAAAAGAAGCCTCCTACAAAACCAGAGTCCACTCTCTGCATGGAAAGCAGCCACGAGTTCTGGATCATCCTCTAAGGAAAAATAGGGAAGTACACAGAGGGCCTGTGGCCTGAAGAGAGCCAAAACTGGATCTCTAGGCCAGAGGCTCAGCCAGGCCCAATATATCAGCACCAGATGCTGCACATTAGGCTCAAGTGCTAGAAGAGGCCTGCTATACATAGGTGGAAGGCAGCAAGGACCAGGGAAGACCCAAGAAGCAAGACACTCCTCTGTTAATGCCAGGATGCCTTATAAGCCACATGTCAAGTTAGATCATTTCTAGAGATAGAAATGAAGAAGGGACCAGAAAGATAACCTCAGAATTGTACTGAATAAATTAGAAGTAACTGAACTAAGTTGAGGTGCCAAGAATAACAGTAAATACAGGCTTGAGTTAAGTTAGTTTCAGTAATAGATAAATAAACAATCCTGGTGCACCTGGATGGCTCAATTAGTTGAGTGTCTGACTCTTGATTTTGGCTCAGGTCATGATCTCACGGTTCATGAGTTCAAGCCCCACATCAAGCTCTGCACTGACAGCACAGAGTCTGCTTGGGATTCTCTCTCTCTCCCTCTCTGTACCCCTCCCCTGCTCACATGCTCTTTCTCTCTCTCTCTCTCCCAAAAGAAAGGAACTTAAAAATAGAAAAATAAACAGTCCATTCTGTACACATGAGTTATGACTGTAAATTTTAAACCCACTACAGTGTCTTATCGATTATATATTCCTATGTAAAGCAGATCCACTGAGACCTCTTGGAAACGTACTGCCTGTTTCTTCTAAGACACTTTCAAGTTAACAAAAGCACGTAATCGATGCTATGTGCTGAGGTCAATAACTGCCACAGTGGAACAGTCCCAGAAATGTGCAAATCTGACCTACAGCAATATATATTAATGGTTTTTGGTAATTGTTACAAGAGTGGACAGTCATTTATCTTTCAGTAATGAGTTTGCATTCAGCAGAAGAAAAATGAAGTGATTATGCATGGTCCCTCCTCCTTCAAAGGTGCCCTTCATCCCTTTCCCAGCACAAGTGAAGGGGAACACCAGAAGGGAGGAGTGTCTCCATCAGTCACCGCAGGGCTGGCCATGCACCTAAGCAATGTGTGCTTCTGTAGGCAGCCCCTCCACAGGCAGGCTCTTTGCCTTTGAAACATTGCTTATTTCCCCACAGCTGTCTGATAGTAGCAGCCGAGGGCTAACTCATCAGAACACGTGGCACGGACATCCAACATGGCTCTATCCGTCATATTACACTTGGACTAATCAAGGAGCAGTCAACAAAGGGCAGCTAAGGACACTGGCTTGATTCAACAGTTCACTGTCTGATTAAAGCAGGCACAGAGCATTTTCGCAGTTGGTTTCCCTATTCCCCAACGGCTTTCCTTTGAAGAAAAGGAGGAACAAAGGATCATTTTTGATTACTCTGAAATGAACTTGTTCCTATGGTCTTTATTAATGATCATTTGATTGATTCCCCTTGGTAAGCCACTGTCTGGTGCATTATCCCTCAGGTGCCTCATCCAAGAAGCCTCTAAATTGCAAAGCTAGGAAATACTCCAAATGATTCCTTTACAGAAAATAGACAAATTTGTATTGTTTTGGAAATCCAGATACACAGCTCATTACCATTGCTTTCAGCTTTATGAAACTAGACACACACAGCTTCCATTGGTAAGGCTATGTCTTAGGAATCTTACTCTTCATACAGGTTGTAACTGAGAACACAGACTCAGGCGTCTAACTGCCTGGTTCAGGTCCTTGATTCACATTCACTAAATGTGTGAACTTGAGAAAACTGCCTACTTAACTTCTCTGTGCCTCAATTTCTAATCTGTATGATCAGAATAATGGTATTGCTTATCTCATAGGTCATAATGAGAATTAAATAAGTGATTACAGATAAAATGCTTACAATACTATCTAGCCTGTAAGTGTCATAGAAGGGTTAGCTACATATTTATCATTGTTGTTATTGCTATTTTTGCAATCTGAAGACACTCTACCCATGAGCAGTTTTTATTTGCCCAAGCCTCTGCCCTAAATTTAAGCCTTTGAAAAACCAAAAACGTTTTTCATCTTTAGGATCTTCTTTGAGACCAGGAGACTCCATCTATTTAAGGTAGTGCAAGGACAATGATGGCAGGCCCTGCCAGACGCTAGTTCCCTGTCCTTGGTGGTCACGCCACCCTCCAGAAAAATCTTACACCTGAAAGGTGACTTTCCTCCCTTCCCAGCATTGGTCTTCCCTATCTTTCCCAACTTCACTGGTCACTCATTCTTACAATGTTGTCCACTTTAGCTTGACCATAACTGAGATTAGTTCTTGCAGGACCATTTTCTCGAAGACCTTTGTAACCTAGAAGACCAGTTGAACCATGGCCAAAGAGTGTGATCTTCAAGGCTAAGTACTGAGTGTGTCTTATCAAAACAAAATAAGAATGAGCTTCCGAGTTGGTGGACACGTGGAGAGTGGCACACTCAGAGAGGACAGGGAAGCTTCCAGTTCCTTCCCACATACCTTTCCTTATGCTGCTCTTCTGTCCAGCTATTGCTCCATATTCTTCAGCTGCTGCTACACAATCGCGTGAACTTTCCCTGGGGCGGGCTGGCACCCAGCTATAGTCTCTGGGGATTGGCAGTGAACGTTCCTGGATGCGGAGCACCCAGCCATTGCTTGGTGAGACCCTCCCACAGAGGGTCAGAATGGGTCAAAGCCGCAGTCCCTCAGAAGTGAGGGGTCCAGGAAACACAGCCACATCTGAGATAAAACTCAGAAGGGGGGATTCCGCCTGGCAACCTGACAGTGTAAAAATGGGGAGTGGACAGAAGCCAGAGACAAAATAAAAACAAAACCATAAAATCACCCTATTTGAACTGTGGCTGAGGCCTGTGTCAGGTTGATAGAGTTGCTTACCAGGTATAAGACACCACGGAGAAGAACCTTTTAATTAGTACCAAACTCGCTGATTTCTTTAGAAATAGCTATCTCCTAAATCAAAGTTTGAAATGAATAGCTTCAAACTAAATTTAAGCAATTTAATTTCGTTTTTATGGCACAATAATATTTACAAAATTACTCATTCACACCCAATAACACTAAATGGTATATGAAGATCTACATCTCTTAAGGACATAATATCAAGCAATTTCATTGAACAGAACAATTCAGAATTCTGAGCATCGTCACAGAAACCACTATGTGACAATCTAAACCATCTAGCTTTCTGGACCTGGCAAACTTGAACTTCAAAAGCCAAACACAATTCTTACCTATTTGTGCACAAGTCCCTTCATGGCACCTGCCTAGTCCTACCAGGAAACAGTGGAAAGGCAGAAAAGCCTACACCTACTTCAGTTTTACATAAGGCTATTTCAAAACAAGAAAATTCTTGTTGATTCAGAATTTGGGATCACTACGTAGAAACCCATTCATTTAGCATTTTATCAGTTTCTCTTTTCATTCTCCGGAACAATTTTTGATCTAATACTTTCCAAGTAACACATTCCCCTTCCAAATGACTCTAAGGTCAAAGACTAATTAACTTTTTCTCTTTAAGTTTGGCAATGATCCAGGCCTTGTTGCCTTATTTTCAAGTTTGGAGCCACCTTATAACTCTACAAAATTAATTACCCCTTCCCTTAAAAGGCCTCATAATTCTTTGTGATCTAGTTGAGACTAATGAAATGCTTAAACTTTCACTCCTGGGGCCGTAAATGAAAACCATGTACAGAAATGTAGTATTCATCAGAGAGCTAATTTTTTTAATTAATTTTTATTTTTTTAATGTTTATTTTTGAGCGCGCGCGCGCGCGCGAGAGAGAGAGAGAGAGAGAGAGAGAGAGAGAGACAGGACGTGAGCAGGGGAGGGTCAGAGAGAGAGGGAGACAGAATCTGAAGCAGGCTCCAGGCTCTGAGTTGTCAGCACAGAGCCCAATAGGGGGTTCAAATCCACAAACTGCGATATCATGACCTGAGCAGAAGTCAGACGCTTAACCAACTGAGCCACCCAGGTGCCCCCAAGCTAACTAATTAAGATTACCAGAAAACTGCAGAATTGTCAGAGTTAACCAAACCCTGCACCTTTGAAAGAGATCATCATGTACATGAACTGGTCAGAAATCCTTGCTCTCCTCGCTGACTTAGGAAGCTTGAGTTGCTAATTTAACACACATTAAGATGTACATTTTTCTAGGAATTAAATAGGGAAAATTATAGTCAGGGTCTCCATCTCACAAGAACAATGGAATCTAGAAAGCCAGGTACAGCACAAAAGAACTGAAAAACAGGGTTATGGCAATCTCTTCGTGCTTAAATCTTAACATTCGGGACATCCCACAGCATGGGTATCATATCAAGGCCAAATTTACAATCTTGTTCCTCAATGCTTCTTGGTAGTGGGTTGTAAACTATTTAAGCAAACCTCTGTTCAAAACAGATTCTGATATGAACTCCTCCTCGGAAATGACTTTTTTTTTTCCTGCAGGTCAAAGTTACCTGACATTCTCTAATCTTTTTTTTTTTTTTTGTCTTTTCTCATTCATTAGCCCAAGTAAAACAGAACTGGAGGCATGACTTCCTCAAATTTAAACAAATACTTGAATGCAAAGCTTTGGGTTGGATTGCCTCATTAAAATGTTCCCAATTGATTACTTTTATTGTTCACTTTTTCAGTAGGCATGGAATGATAAGTACCAAAGAAATAGAAATCCTAAAATAACTGGTAAATCACTGGACAATTGAGAGACCATTACACAATGCTAAATAGAAACCACAGGAGCTAACAACTGGCAGAAAAATTCTGTTTAAAATTATAGACTGAACATAGAATTATCTGTTCTGCAGAGTTCATATTTTTCCCCTGTCTTTGCTTGTTATGGCTAAAATTAATTCCCCAGGGCCTTCAGCCCCAAGGCCATGATCTTTCAACTTGCATACAAGTTGCTCTTTCTGTCATCGTTTCTCCTATATCAGAAACCAGAAATGTTAAGTCATGTCCTGGAGAGTTTTCAAGCCTTGTAGTTTCATTCAGGCAGTGATACGGCAAGAGGTTTTAGGACAATATTACCGGTTATTTTTCAAAAGACATATATAAGACTCAAATAAGAATAAAGATTAAAAAGTCATTACGTCAGGAACATTTCCTGAGGTAATTCTCCAAGCTTATTGTGCCTAACAATGGCAAGGAACGATGGCTAAAATGCAGATTCTTGGGCCACATACCAGACCCACTAAATCTGAATTGCTACAATTGGGCCACATACCAGACCCACTAAATCTGAATTGCTACAATTGAAGCTGGCTAGACGCATTTGAAACTGGCTAGATGCATTTTTAACGAGCACTCTAGTTCTTTCTGAAGTAGATGGTTGTCAGCTACATACCCACCAGAACTAGAGTATAAATGGAGGTTAGGGTAAAAAATAATTAGGGAGGCAGTATTTGTGATGCACCAGAAAGATTCTGGAATTTGGCTAACTGCTGACTTTATTATTAGCACTCACAGCTACTACCTTAGGTTAAGCTATGTAATCTTCCTCTCCATCAGTATCTTCAACTGAGGAATGTAAACATTCATACCTACCTCATAGCACTATTGTAAAGTTAGGTTTACAGTACTGAAAACACTCAGTGGATATAACTACTAGAAATTGGCTGCCCCAGAACTGAATGCCCCTCGCAGCAGGCCAGAAGAAAACATCTTTACTTCAGGAATTGTGATGTTTATCCTTATGTCTTTCGTGTATACCAAACACAACTGTCTCTGAAACAGGAGGCGAAAGTAGTCTAAAGTGCGAGTTCTAGAGTTAAACCATTTGAATTTAAATGTCAATGCAACCACTTATTTGAGCAAATTAACATTTATGTGCCTTCGTTTCCTCCTTTGTGTAAGCAGCATAAAGAGTAGCTGTCTCCTGTAAAATGGTTAGCATAGTATGCGCCAATGCTCAATAGTTTTGCTATTATTGTACCATAGGAAAGGGGATTTAATGGAGAAGAGTGACTAATTTTATTTTATAGTTCTGGATAGAGCAAAAATGGATGCAGATTATTTTATTAAGGATCAACAACATTTAGAAACGTAAACTGTTGTCATTTTCAACAAACATGATTCCAGACCAGAAGAGTCTAAGCCACTTAAAGAGCTCAGTAACTCCACCCATCAAAAATTGTATTTCACTTAGTATATAACAACCCATTTTGTAGAGGAATTTGGTAATAATTTTGCTCAAATTTTATATGTGACCTCATGTCCTGATGCAGGTCACTAAAGTGTCTTTGATAGCAACCTTCCTGTCATGAAGGTAATTATAAACGGTAACCTTTACCAAATTACCAAGGTACCGTAGTATTACACTTTTAGTAAAATGTTTGCAGTCTCTAAGCTTTTTAAAAGGTGAGAGCTTAAAATCACTAAAATTCATTAAAGGACACTTGAAATCCATAAGAGAGGATTTAGCTGGTGACAAGGTCTGAAAATGCTTTTGAGTGAAAATGTCCATCCTTATATATTGGGTGTATATCTCAAGTTGAAATAGAATAGAATGGAACTGACATGGAGCAACGAATGGGCAATAAAATGGAGATAGAATAAATGCAGTTAAGATGAAACCAAATAAAATCTAGACTTTGCCCATCCCCATCCATCTCCACAATACCGTCACTTATTATCAAGGTGTCTAACTTAGTTCCTACTTCCAGCGTGAAGGAAGACTCTGTCTCTTGCTGCTGGTGGGTGTATTGATCAAGTAGTGAAGAATAAGCAAAATTATTCTGGAATGCTATCTTTCCAGGTTATTTTTTTCTTTTTTCTTTTTTTTTCTTTTGCCAGAATCAAAGGAAAACTCTGGCTAAAATATCTCTCATTGTTTTTGCTCAAGAGGCTAATGTTTAGGGTTTAAGCATCTATAATGCAATAAACCCAACAACCAAGAGAGGGCAAATGAACAAAAAAACAAAAAAACAAACAAAAAAAACTTTCCCTGGTCTATAAACCTGACTGGAGGAAATAAATGGTGCAGATGGACTCTCTGGTTATGGAAAGAGGTGGCCTCTAAAATAGGTTTATTCTGGCGGAGCCATTAAAACTGAAGACAGGGGCACCTGGGTGGCGCAGTCGGTTAAGCGTCCGACTTCAGCCAGGTCACGATCTCGCGGTCCGTGAGTTCGAGCCCCGCGTCAGGCTCTGGGCTGATGGCTCAGAGCCTGGAGCCTGTTTCTGATTCTGTGTCTCCCTCTCTCTCTGCCCCTCCCCCGTTCATGCTCTGTCTCTCTCTGTCCCAAAAAAAAAAAAAAAAAAAAAAAAAAAGTTGAAAAAAAAAGAAAAAAAAAAACTGAAGACAAAATTTTAAACTAGTTCCAGGAGAAAGTGAACATTCCTTAGCAGTTCACTCTTTTCTCTCTTGACTTCAATTCAGTTTAACACCACAGTGACTTCTTTTGCACCTACCACATGCTAAGCCTTAGGAGATTGCATGAAGATTCAGGCATGGTTCTCTATGTTGAAAGAAACTAGAAGAGGCAGTACGAAATTAACTCCAAGGAGAGTTATTCTGTTCTTATGGCTATGCCAAGACTGACTTTATATTTCCGGTTCTATTTCACTATAACTCCCTTTAAAATCTTAACTTGGACTTCTCACCATAGTGATAAATTCAAATATGCATAAAACTAAATGTATAATAATTCCCTCCTTCCCACTCCTCCCAAAAAAGCACTCTATATTCCAAATATTCCCATGGCATCACTATTTTCCCAATTAACCCAGGCTGTAAAAGTTAGACTTTCCTTGATTCATCTTTTTCTCTACTGTCCCACTATGTCCCACAGTAAGCCACCATGTCCTATCATATTTGGCTGAGGAATTTACCCCACAACAATCTTTTTCCTTCAATTTCTATCACTAACTGTACCATATTTCAGAGTCCCTTGACCTTTATCTATTACAGTCAAAAGTAAAATAGGATGACAGAGATCTGCCTCACTCACACTCATGAACTTGAAACTAAGTGAATGAGAATGCAGTAGACACAGGAGTACCTGGCTGGCTGTCAGTAAAGCATACAACTCTCGATCTCAGGGTTGTGGGTTTGAGGCCTACATTGGGTGTTGACATTACTTAAAAATAAAATCTCAGGCACCTGGGTGGTTCAGTCAGTTAAGAATCTGACTTCGGCTCAGGTTATGATCTCACAGTTCATGAGTTCGAGTCCCATATCAGGCAAGCACGAGCCCCACTTCTGGTGAGCTTGAGCCCTGTTTTGGGTAAGCATGAGTCCCACACCAGGTGACCACAAGCCCTGCTTCAGGTGAACCCTGACTTTCTCTCTCTCTGTCTCTCTTTCTTTGCCCTGGCTCACTGGCACCCTCTACCTCTCAATAAAAAAATAATAATACAACAAAACAAAAGAGGGGCGCCTGGGTGGCGCAGTCGGTTGGGCGTCCGACTTCAGCCAGGTCACGATCTCGAGGTCTGTTGAGTTCGAGCCCCGCATCAGGCTCTGGGCTGATGGCTCAGAGCCTGGAGCCTGTTTCCGATTCTGTGTCTCCCTCTCTCTCTGCCCCTCCCCCGTTCATGCTCTGTCTCTCTTTGTCCCAAAAATAAATAAAAACGTTGAAAAAAAAATTAAAAAAAAAAAACAAAACAAAAGAAAGAATGCAGTAGACACAGTTGGAACAGCTTCACAATTCACCACTTATGTACCCAGGTTCTATGCCATTCCTGCCTTTCCTGAGGCACTACTGTTTGGCTCATCCTTCTTTTCTGTGGCTATGTTGGTGTATCTCCAATAAATCACCCTTTTTTTAACTTACTGATTTCTGTTGCTTGCAACCAGAAGAATCTTAACCAATACAAAGGGAAATAAGATTGAGAATGAGATGAATTAAATCAATAAATAGTAAAAGGAGACAGAATGTCTCTCAGATCTATATTTTGTTAAAGCTTAATTGATACTCTCGATACAAAAGAAGACATGAATGTCAAGTGGAAGCCAGTGTTGAAACCTCGTTTAAGGGGGTCTAAAGTAGCACTGTGTACATTAGAGAGGCTATTGTAGGGTCACTAAAAAGGTTTCCATTTTTTTGCTGTGGGGTAAAAATGTTTTTTCTCATCACACGGCAACCTAGACAAAATATGCCTCCAGATCATCACCTCCCCTTTCTTCTAATTATATGCCCCCTAAACAATCACCATTAACTGAGTATAACTTACCTCAACATTGGCAACAAAGTGACCTGTGTTGAAAATGTTAGCACTGTGAAAGGACAGCTCCCATTTTAAATGAACAATATCTATATGCATTTAGTTACAATGAGTCTTCCAGAGTGTAATAATTTCTTAAAGAACCAACAAAATCTGTCTTATGGTCCTAACATGCTAAGGAAAATAACCTTAATTGACACAAATTCATAAGGAAAATATCAGTCTCTGAGCCATTGATGCAATCTTCTTGTCACTGACTCTGATCCCCTACTCCCACTCTGCTGTATCAAATTTCAGCATCTGTGCAACAATCCCCGTCCCCAAAAAACTCTCATGCTCATTCATTTATTTTTGGGTCTTTTTTTTTTATCTGTCAAGCACTATAGTAGCTAACGGAGATATAAACAGCATAAAAGGTGGATAATAACTCGTTTATTAATAACTAATAATTTATTAATATTATGCCAGTGAACATAACAAAGAACAAATAGAAGATTCTATTAGGACGTATAAGAGGGTCACTTATCCAAGTTAAGGTTATCAAGGAATGCTTCCATGAGAAAATAAGATTAAAGATGAGACCTGAAATATGACCCCAGATCCCTCCCTCCAAACCTTCTTCCCACCACTGCCAAACTAATCTTTGATAAGGCGTCCAACACTTACCCTGTGTTCAAAATCTCTGTCTGCTTAGGAAAATAATTTAACTGAAAAGACCCATCTTTGGGAACCACTAGACTGGGTGACTTCTAAGGTCCCTTATAGATCTAAAGATTCTATAATTAGTTTTCAGTGTGTATATAACGTTCAATTTTACGGAATCCTATGGATGTAACTGATATATTTTTTTAATTTTTTAAAAAAGTTGTTATTTATTTATTTTGAGATAGTATGGGGGGGAGGGGCAGAGAGAGAGAGGGAGAGAGAGAGAGAATCTCAAGCAGGCTCCACCCTATCAGCACAGAGCCCCAGGCGAGGCTTGAACCCACGAACCCCAAGATCATGACCTAAACTGAAATCAAGAGTCAGTTAACTGACTGAGCTATCCACACCCCAAATCTCCCTGATATATTTCTATGTAAGAAAAGTAAGTTACAAATAAATGTATGTTACTCCATTTTTAGGAAAATGAACAACAGTGTAGTATAGGTGCTTCTGTTGGTATACAATTTTATAAGCACGAAGAAATACGTACAGGGAAACACATTAAGCTATTAACAATGATTCCTGATGGAAGAAAGAGGTAAGAAGAGCAAAAAAAGGGGGGGGGGACCTATAGAAGAACTTAAAATTTTCATGATTTAATTTCAAGTAAAAATTCAAATGTAAACATCCTATTTATATACTATTTCTGAAAATCTGTAAACATTGAAAATAATATAGATTTGGGTCCTAACAAATAGAAGTATCATGAATAAATGACAGTACCGATTGATTGATTAGGTGACAAGATCATAGCAATTTATATCATTGATTTCTGGTTTCATTTTAATACTACATTTGCAATTAAGTAATGTTTAAGCTTGTGATTTTAAATCAATAGCGCTTCCACTCCACTTCAAAAGATCGCTTTAGTTCAGCTTCACCCTCTCTCTTCAAGCAATTTCCCACTACTTCCCAAACGCACCCACCAAGCACTTTTTAT
Source organism: Prionailurus viverrinus (assembly GCF_022837055.1). Taxonomy (NCBI): domain Eukaryota; kingdom Metazoa; phylum Chordata; class Mammalia; order Carnivora; family Felidae; genus Prionailurus; species Prionailurus viverrinus. Next base: position 21,155,411 of record NC_062568.1, read on the forward strand.
CAGTAACCTTCAGTTTTATGGCTTTTGTGATAAATGTCAAGGTGTGTGGGGAGGGGGAGAGAAAAAGATTTCTGGAATTCTGCTGTGGCATGCACTGTGCTAGTTTCTTTACATTCACGAATCCATGGAATCCTTACAGTAATGTTACAATGGAAGTATTTACCATTAAGGACACCAGGTCAAGTAACCTTTTTCAGTTGACCACATCAAAAGGGCAGAACTTGAGTTTTCACATGGGAAAGCCTAATTATAATATTCATCCTTTACCCACTGTGCTTGATCTTCTGTCCTCCTTTCCATGCGCATCTCTCATGAGTCCTCCAATGGACTCTTCATTCTAGTAGTCATGATGGACTGCTTGCATTTTCTAACACAGGCCACTCTTTCTCTCACCCAATCTCGTCTTCCCAATCTTTTCCTTCTCCTCTTCCTTCTGCTCCTCCTCCTTCTCTCTGTCTCCCTCCCTGACTCCATTTACTTGGTTTGGAATATAATTCTTTTCTTCCATGTGTATATCAAGTAAACTTGTATTCATTTCCTAACACTCAGCCCAGTTACCCTTTCCTTCTACAAATCACCCATGGCATGGCATATCCAAACAGACTCAAGACCATCTTCTGTCCTCCCATTATGCACATTTTTATGCCTCTATTGTAACACTTACCATTGCCATAATTATTTGATTATTTAGCCACCACCCCACAATCAACTTTCCTCACTCTGACTGTGAGTCATTACTGGCCAGAAACTATAATAAGTTATTCGTTGTAATTTCAGAATCTCATAATGGACTCAGCACAGAGCAAAAAATAAATACATGCTCAATGAATAAATAAATGAAATGTTCGCTAGAGTTCAGTACACAAATCCAGGTTCATTTGAAGAAGGCAACTGAATGAACAAAGAAGAATGAACATGGTAATTTGCCCTCTGTTCTTAGGAGATAGCATAGTCTCTCAGATAAGTTAACTGTCTGAGAGAGGTTTTGCATCAGAATAATTAGCTGGAAAGTACAAAGTTTCAGAGAAATTATATATTACTTACATGTACTAAGTTTTCCATGGTGCACCTGTAAACTGAACCCTAACTGAGGGGTGTTCATCCACATCAAAGATTCCCTTATCCTTGGCACAGTGTAGATGCTGGGATTATGGGTATTTCCAACAATCAACAAGGTGGACAGATGACTAATGACAGCAAAGAGCCTCTGTAGTTCTCATCCCTACAGGGAAGAAGGACTCTCATTAAGGAATAGATTTTATTTCCTGCCAGCCCTGTGGATGAAACTGAGGGTTGAATTTAAGTTAGTAAGAAAGGATAAATAAATGCGATGCTTCTTACTTAACCAATTTAATATAGTTAGGATTGCTAGGTGCCAAGCAACATGAAACTCAACAACATAAACAGGAAACATTGAAGATTTTGCACAGAAGGAACAAAGAATGAGGCCTTTGGAACCAACAAGAATTAGTCAAGCTCTGAGGTTCTAGGTAACAGAAATCAATGGCATTTGTCTGAGTGCTGTCTTTGAGCTGAATTCACTCCAATAATTTTCAATCCTTTTGTTACCTAATCTGACAGAGTATCTGATTGGTACAGAATGGTCATGTGCCCACAAACAGGCTAAGGGAGATTGAAGTAATTAGAGCAACAGTCCCATTAAGATTCCAATCAATGGAGGATAGTTTCCCATAGAAATATTGGGGTGTAGCTACCCAGAAATAAGAAAATAGATAAATGGGATTTGGAACAGCAAAAATAACATATCCACTATTGATTCATATCCCTACTTTTCCCTATTTAGAATGTAAGCTCCATGGAGACAAGAACTTTTATTTGTGTTGTTCCACAGTATACCTTCATCACTAGAATATTACCTTGCATACAGTAAGCATTCAATAAACATGAGCTAAAATAATTTAATACTCTAAACTCTTTGGTTGTAGTTATCTAATGGGTCCTTACAAGTAAGTGAATGTTCAAAAAGCAAAAATTTGTTGGGGCGCCTGGGTGGCGCAGTCGGTTAAGCGTCCGACTTCGGCTCAGGTCACGATCTCGCGGTCCGGGAGTTCGAGCCCCGCGTCGGGCTCTGGGCTGATGGCTCAGAGCCTGGAGCCTGTTTCGGATTCTGTGTCTCCCTCTCTCTCTGCCCCTCCCCCGTTCATGCTCTGTCTCTCTCTGTCCCAAAAATAAATAAACGTTGAAAAAAAAAAAAAGCAAAAATTTGAAAAAGGATCAAAGCCTCAGGCATAATATAATGGAACCCTGGATGAAGAGAGAACCATACGAAGTTTCCAGAGCCTTATAAAAGATAAATACCGTAGTACATGTTGGAGGGCAAGGCATAGGGAGAATGAGGAAAGGGAAATAATACCCATTAAGTGTCTACTTTCTGACAGCTTTTATATATGCTCTCTCACTAAATATGGTGCACCAAAATTTCAGGGAATACATAAATTGTAACTAACGACTCCTGCAGAAATGCAATTTTATTTACTTCGTAATTGTGTGTGTGTTTGGCCCTTGACCTGAGGTACTAAGCACACATTTGTTTTGCACAATGGAGCCGTTGGCTCTGATAAAGTGCAAAGGGTCAACAGAGAAACAGCAATCTTTCCAGCCCATTTCTGCCCCACTCTCAACCACACCCACTACAAGAAATCATGTCAACCACTTTATAAGTGCCAACATGAGCATTCTTTCTTTAAACATGTTTTCAGACAAGGCAATCAGGCATGATATTTTTAAGAGTTTCCTTCTCCCCAGCCACTAAAGTGGAAAGAATCTAGCTCACTCAGTCCTAAAATAAAGACTGTTAGCTTAAAGTAGAAAGGAAGGTGTTTCCAGATCATTATCTATACAGTTAGATCTAGAAAAGGCCTAAGGAACTTTGCAATATCTAGTCCATGCTTAATTTACAGATGACAAAACAGAGGCTCAGATAAGGAAAATAAGATGCTCCGTATCTCAGAGCTGGTTAGTTTTAGGAAGACGACTTGATTCTGACACTCCCATCTCCAAATTCACCTGTCCTTTTATTTCATCAGTTTGTTTAGATATTGAGATTCCATGGTTGCTTTAAGTTGTTTACAATAAGAAATATTCCATTAACTATCTTAATTATTGATTAATTATATTTCCCCTTGATTTAGTTATTTGCCTCTTTCAGAATTGTTTTTCTCAATCCATATGATGTCCAATGAAACAGTGTACCAGCTTCTCATAATAAGCTTAGAACCCAAAGAAGAATCCCAAATCATGGGTTTGTGATAAGAGGTTTTAAATTTGAGTTGCCCTTTCTCTATCTGAAGCCACACCCACATAATGATATGCTTGTTCTTTCTATTTACTATGATTGTGTTGAGATCCAATGTCCACAATGATCTCTGGAGTGTTTTAGATCAAAATAACATCAACCATCCAGATGAGGAAGTCCCTTGATAGACAAGCCAAGAGCACCCTCTGGTTGACAGCTGTAAAGGCAAGCAACAAAAATTTTAACAATCCAAACATTATATTATAACTGTCCAAAATGAAGTTTTAGGATTCCAGAGTAGCTTGCTCCCATTTTGGATTCAAAAGTTCTGGAATGAAATACAGTTTTTTGGTCTCCTTTCTTAATTATCATGTCAGTGACATTTCTTAGTTCTAAATAACAAAATCTACTCTGGATAGTATAAATAGAAAAAAAGAATTTATTAAAATGACAACACCTTTAGCTATACCAAAACATGATCCATAAAATTTAAGAATAATAAATTGGACTTCATCAAAATCAAACACATTCACACTTTCACTTACTTTTAAGAAAGTAAAAGGATAAGACATGCATGGATTGGAAGAAAATTTGTAAATAATATAATGAATAAAAGGCTTGTACCCAGAATTTATTAACAACTGTCATAGCTCAATAAGAAGACAACCTGATTTAAAATGGATAACAATATTTGTATAGATATTTCACCAAAGAAGATATACAAATGACTAATATGCACAAGATGCTCAACATCAGTGGTCACTAGGGAAATGTAAAAACCACAGGGAGATACCCACTTGATATCTACTAGGTGAACTATAATCAAAAAGACAGATAATAGTAAGTGTTGATGAGGATGCAGAGAAACTGGAATCTTCATTCATTCCTGGTAGAAATGTAAAATAGTACAGCTGCGTGGAAATCAGCTTACCAATTTCTTTTTTTTTTTAATTTTTTTTTTAACATTTATTTATTTTTGAGACAGAGAGAGACAGAGCATGAACGGGGGAGGGGCAGAGAGAGAGGGAGACACAGAATCGGTCGCAGGCTCCAGGCTCTGAGCCATCAGCCCAGAGCCCGACGCGGGGCTCGAACTCACGGACCCTGAGATTGTGACCTGAGCCGAAGTCGGACGCTCAACCGACTGAGCCACCCAGGCGCCCCAGCTTACCAATTTCTTAAAAATGTAAGCATAAATTTAGTATAAGACCCAACAATTCCACTACTACATATCTACTCAAAAGACATGAAATGAAAACATATGTCCAGGCATTCCTGGGTGGCTCAGTCAGTCGGTTGAGCGTTTGACTTCGGCTCAAGTCATGATCTCATGGTTCATGGGTTCGAGCCCCGCATTGGGCTCTGTGCTGACAGCTCCGAGCCTGGAGCCTGTTTCAGATTCTGTGTCTTTTTCAGTCTCTCTGCCCCTCCCCCACTCATACTCTGTCTCTCTCAAAAATTAGCGTTAAAAAAATTAAAAAAAAAAAGAAAAGAAAACATATGTCCAAAGACTTATATGCAGATATTCATAGAGGCATTATTCATAACAGTCAAAAAATGTAAACAATCCAAATGTCCATCACTTGGCCAATGGATAAACAAAATGTGATATACCCATACAAAAAGCTACTATCGTAGTAAAAAGGAACAAACTCCTGATAAATGGCTACTGTGTAGATAAACCTCAAAAGCCTCATTGTAACTAAAAGAAGCTGATGCAGAGGCACCTGTGTGACTCAGTCCCTGAAGCGTCTGACTTCAACTCAGATCATGATCTCACAGTTTGGTTCCTGAGTCCAAGCCCCACATTGGGCTCCACACTGACAGTGCAGAGCCTACTTGGGATTCTGGCTCTCTCCTCTCTCTCTGCCCGTCCCTCGTTTATGGTTTCTCTCCCTCTCAAAATAAATAAATAAACTTTAAAAAAAATAAATAAAAGAAGCCGATGCAAATATTGTCTGATTGTATTTAGATAAAATGTCTAGAAAAGGCAATTCTATGAGACAGAACATAGTAGTTGTCTGGACTGGGGATGGGAACAAAGATAATTGATTGCAAATGAGTACGAGATCTTCCTGAATTGTTGGAAGTGTTCCAAAATTAAAATGACGTGATGATAATTGTATAATTCTGAGAATTTATTGAAAATCATTGAAACGTACTCTTAAAATGGGTGAACTTTATGGTATATAAATTAGAACTTAAAAATTCTCTTTGAAGACTTTTCTTTTTAGCTAAGATGGAGTAAAAAGGCCTGGATACACCTTCCCACATGAAGGAATGACAGCAATAACAACAACCAGTGTACAGAAACAACTGCTTTTCAAGACTAAGGAAGCAGGCAGTCAGGATCAGGGGTGCCTGACACACTGACTACAAATGAGGCAAGCCCTGTGATCGCCCCAGCTTACTGTCTTGACGACCTTTCAGCTTTGGCTCAGGGGAAAGGAGACCAAGGCAGAGTCCGTTGTGTCCCCTAACTTCAGGAACATGAGGCTGAGTCTGGGGAGACAACAGCAGCCAGAGTTCTCAGTATGGTGTACCAGCGAGGAGTGGAGATCTGCAAAGGGTCCCCCTCAAGAATTCAGCATTTACACCTGATGAAATTACCCAGGAGTCCACAGAGCCACATCAATGACAATTAAACTCTCATAGTGTAACCACCTGAGGTTACCAATCGCTAACCACTTTTTGGAGGAGCAAGTGAACAAATCCCAGTAATATGGATAAAGTGTATAATGTCCTGCATTCTGATACAGAATCGTGACAGGAAATTATTAAAAATGGCTTGTAGTTCTGAAAAGCACGAAACTCTCATTTTGGACAACCACTTGGCTGATAGGTTCACAATACAGCATAGTCAGAATGAGTTTCCAAAAATAAAATTCTTTAAGATATCCTTCTAAGAACCATAATCTGTTTTGTATCATATATTCCTCTAAGAACAACTCAAAAGCTTTATTAATCTATTAGTCAGAATCAAAAAAAAAAAAAAAAGAGGGAGAGAGAGAAAGAGAGAGAGAGAGTTGGAGGAAATAGCAATGAAAAAGAAAAGAGGCTAACCTGTGTAAATGGAATAACTGCCATCATTTTTCTTTGTCATTACCTTGACAATAAAAGGTTCTCGTATGGGAAGCTCCTGATTTATGGTCCTTTCCAGCAGTCACTGCTGAACAAAGCCACACTGATTTCCCAGGATCCAAGGTGGGGCAGTTCAAGGCCAATAACAATTGCAACTTACACTTCTGTTAGTTGAGTATCTATGAATTGGATCTGACCCAGACCAAATTTATGAATGGGGCTGCTCTTGGCCCACCACCTTATCGCTGACAAATAGAAACCTTTACCTTGCCATAAGTCACACGCATGAGTGCACCCTGGACTTCTGACCCATCCTGGTGCTAGCTCTCTCGTCGGGAGAACTTATGACTCTCTTTGAAGATTATGCACCAATAAAGCATATTAATCTTTGATACAGCCGAAACTTTACCCACTGAGAACAGTATTATTACAGCAAGAAGACTAACTTACAGAATTAGGTGGAAAAGTTCAATGCGTTTGTTCTTGGGTTTCCCTTAGGTGGTCATCATAGTACCATTAATAAAGTGGGATTAAAAATTCATTTATGAAATATTTCCTCCTTTAGAAACCATTATAGGGCAAATATGCAGAGAAATAAAGTAGGGACATAGAAAAGAATAGATCAAAACTTAGTATAATGGATGTAGATTAATCTATGCATAGAGGTAAAGAAGAGAGAGATTAATAAAAGAATGACAGAAAGAAACCTAGTATTTTAATAAATAACTGATAAAGAAGAAGAAACCCTGACACCAAAGAAATGGTAAATAAAGCCATTTGGAAAATATTGGATAAACAAAGAAAAGTCAAAGTCTGAACTATACAATTGAGTGTATCATTTAAAGGCTTTCTGGAGAAGATGGTGTGAGCTGAATTTTGAGGGCCAAGAAGGAGTTACGAGAGACAAAACAGCACGTGTGAAGATAGAAAGATGTGTTGAATCTAAAGAAGTCAGGGTGTGACTAATGGGGAAAGCTCCCAAACGCCATCTGTTAGTCCTACCTCTGTCCCCTTCTCAAGTAACACAAAAGTGAGTCAGAAAAAACAAACAAACAAACAAACAAACAGACAAACAAACAACAGGGATCATCCTCTCAGTTGTCTCCTTCCTAAACTGAAGACTGTGTATACACCCACATGATGCCAATCACAATTAAGAAGTGTGCCTCCTCTTGATTGCCTAACCAATGAGAAGTGGGTATATACCAGAATGCACTTGGGTCCTCCAGAATGGGGAAAAACTGGGTTTGGAGCATCTATTCAAGCCTATGCCAAAGGAAATACAGCTACATGAACAGGAAATACACACTTTCTTAATGACTGTCCAGTTGGAGAATCTATCCTTTTTTTATGTGGGACTCTAATATGCAACTTTTTACCACCTGAATGTAGGGGAAAGAGAGTATTGTCTCTGGTATCACATTGCCTCAGTTCAAAGCATGTCTCAGCTAGTTATCAGCTTTGTGGCATCGAGCAATTGACTTACCCCTGCTTATACCTAGTGTTCTCATATGTAAAATGGGGATAATGACAGAACCTAGGTCATGACCTTGATGTGGGGATTAAAGGATAGCAGAAGATGTCAAGTGTTTGAAACAGTATCTAACAAACAATAAGCCCTCAATAAATGTTAACTCTTAATTTAATGAAAGAATTTTTCTTGTATTTTTCTTTGTTTTTGCGGGGTTTTTTTTGTTGTTGTTTTTTTTTTTTTTTTTTTTTTGGTTGGTTGGTTGGTTTCTTAATGAAGATTGGTATCCGATGCTGCCAGATGGGAAACCAGAGAAGAGTAAACAACAAGGGATCTTCATGGATGGACACACACCATGCTTTGCTCGGCTGTTCCAGGCAGTGACCCATCAGTATATGTCACTCAGAGAAGAAGAGAGCACAGTAGTAAATCCTGGCACCAACAGCACAGCATCTCCCTGAACGACAAGCAGCTGGGCTGGAACAAAGCCAGGGAAGGAATGCAATCTCTTTGGGAAAAAAAAAAAAAAATCACAACGCATCTTCGTATTTTGACAGCCCGGGGGAAAAGAGGCAGCTCTATAGAATAAAGCAGCAAGCATGCTTTGAGATCTTCCAATGAGAAGCAGTGGAGAAGCACACCCTATTTACTGTGCAAAACCCCTACTTACATGTACACCCAGAGCTTTGGCCCTCACCCGAACTGCGTTGTTAAAAGGAGAGGAGTTTGACTGTTTTTCCCTGATAGGCACATAAAATTCTTTCTTTCTTCCTGGGTTTGGCTGGTGCTGCTACAGTGGCTGTGGAAGAAATCCCCAGCATAAGAATTTCTCCCAGTAACCTGAGTGTGTTCACCTTGCTAAGAATACTGTGTCTGAATCATTTTTAGATTCATGAAATGTATCAGCCACAAAGGTAACAGGATAAAATATAATCCATTTTTAGCTATAACCAGATTATAAATAGTGGTTAGAGGCAGAAAGCAAGAAAAGAGGAGAAAGAAGGGAACGGAGAGAACAATGACAGAGAAAAAGAAAGAAAACTGTGGAGAAGAAGAGAGGAGCACACACCTGCTGGAAATAAGAAAAATGGGAGCTAATATTTATGCAGAGGTTCACGTTCTCTCTCCCTTCAGACAATAGGACATTTATTTAATGAGTCTCTCTCTATCAAATTGTCAAGCAAAGCAGCTGCACCTTCTGGGCCTCTAGCTCAGGGAAAGGGACTAAAGTGTCATGTCCCCAGAAAGCTTCCTAAGCTAGGCGTCTCTAGTACATTGCCCAGGGAAAGCAAAAGTTCCAAATAACCAGAATCTCCTCCATCCCAAGAATTGTCTATGCCATCTAGTGGCAGCATGTAATATAACCTCCCAAAGGTACGGACGCAATCCTTAGAGCTTCTGACTTCATTATCTATAGAGTTAGAGACCAATGCTGAAGAGGAGGTGGCTGAGGGATGGGCTAGATGGGTGATGGGTACTAAGGGGGGCACTTGTTGTAATGAGCACCGGGTATTGTATGTAAGTGATGAGTCACTAAATCCTGCTCCTGAAACCAATATTATGCTAGACGTTAATTAACTGGAATTTAAATAAAAACTTGAAGAAAAAAAGAAAAAGAAAAAGAAAGACTTAAATTATCCACACAATCACAGGATGTCAATGCTGGGAGAGAATGTAGTGAGACCAATGGTCCTGACTGACTGCACAAAGGAATCACATGAAGCATCCTTTAAAAATATATTAGTACGTGGGTCTCGTGCTCAAATACTTATGACAATAAAAAATAATTTTTAATGAAACAATTGATTTTGCTCAAATAAAAGGAATTGGAAGTTCAGGGTTCCTGGAAATGGCAATTTTTAAAAGCTCTTCAGCCTCCTTAAGCTGAATCTACCCTTCAGAACCAACGAACTATCCCAACCCCCCACTTCTTGTTCTAAAGTGTGGAGAGGAAGAATGAATTACCGTGAGTCACGTCGCCAGGGGGGCGCGGATGGAAATGGAAGCGCTACCCCAGATCGCGAGGTCTTGATAGATCAAGGTCAAAGTCACGAGACTGTGAAAGTGCAGGCCAAGAGGGGTGCAAGAATCACCATCCGGACTAGAACTATATGACTTCCTTTATTTGTTAACTGTTATTTGTTTTTATGCTTACTAGTTTACTAAAGGATATGATAAGGGATATGAATCAGTAGGCAGACGAAGCAACATTGAAGATCCAGGTCTGGGGAAAGGGCAGGGAGCTTCCATGCCCTCTCAGGTTCACCTCTCTCCTTAATTCCCCAGTGACTTCCTCTTAGAATGGGCTTGTTTTGCTCTTTTCTTTTTTCTCTCCCTTCTCCTGAAATAGTTCCAAACACATCCAAACTAAATCAATATATGTTGACCTAAATCAACCTTGCATTCATTTGAAAAGTTGATTTTGACAAAAAAAAAAGTGTAAATCTCCCCAAGTAAACAGAATGTAGATTTTTAAAAATATTTTTATTGCATTTATTAAAATTCTCTTTAACAAATTTTCCTGGTATTAGGAGGTATAAAGATAAATTCTTCTTTATCTATAATCTGCCTCAATTCCAAAAATATTAAGGATAAAAGTAGATAGAAAACAGAATTTTTTTAAATTTTAAATCAGGGGGAAAGGTAATGAAGACCAAATAGTAAGACGAAATCAGGAAGAGTTAGACCCCAGTTCCTTAATTAGATCTTACACAAATTCTGCTGTGTTTAGCAGGACTAATTTCTTTTAAAGGGAGATATGATCAGTTACAAGATTCCCATTCCTTATTTGATAAAAAATAGACCAGTTGTTCAGAATAAGAGTACTTCCCTTAGACAGAAAACAAATGAAATAAATCTCCACATAGTACTAGATGGTCTTAAGTGCTATAAAGAAAAAATAGAGCAGAGAAGGACAGGAGTTGAATATTGAATGGGGTGACCAAGAAAAATGGGAGGGGGAGGCACCGAGCCATGCAGCTCTCTGCATAGTAAGCTTATTTCTTACTCACATGAAGTCCAGTGCAGGTCAGCGTGATGATTCTAATCCATACAACAATTCAGGACCCCAGGACTTTGCCATCTTGTGGCCCTGCTTTCCCACAGGGCCTCAGGGTCTTTCTCTCCACTCAGCAGGAGAACATGGAAAGAGGAGTTTGGGGTGGGTGGCACTTCTCCACCTAAGGAGCCAGGCATCACCCTCTCTCATTCTAAAGGTAAGAACCGGTCCTACGGCTCCACATGGGTGCCGCAGCTCTGGGAAATGTAGGCAAGTGGTGAGCCCAAGAAGAAGGGAAGAATATGCATGTAGATGAGCATCCACGGTTCCTACCCACAACCAGTTAGGAAGCTACTGCAGTTATCCAGAGGGAAGATCGTGTTGATTGGGACCAGGGTGATGACGGTGGAGCTAGTGAAAACTGAAAAGATTCGGGATTTATTCTGAGTCAGCTGACAAGGTTTACTTAGGAATCAGATGTTGAGTGTGAGAAAATGAGGGGAGACAAGCTGAAAGCCAAGAGAGAACTGCTGAAGTTCACATGGTCCTCACAGAGGCATCTTGAGAGGATTCCATTTGCCTGAGTTAATTCCTACATGGCTCCTATTTGTGGCCAGAGGAAGGGAGTTTGTTTTTGTTTTCGTTTTTTATGTTTACTAATTTATTTTGAGAGAGACGGTGCGGGGGAGGGGCAGAGAGAGGGAGAGACAGAGTCCCAAGCAGGCTCTGCACTGTCAGCATAGAGCCTGACGTGGTGCTCCAACTCATGAACCTTGAGATCATGACCTGAGCCAAGATAAATAACGGGACAGTTAACCCACTGAGCCACCTGAGCACACTAGAGGAGGAAGATTTTATTCTAGAACACCCAGGGAAGTGAAGCAGGAAATATTAATATGGTGGCTCTTCCTAGACCGTGAAGATCGTCTGAGATATGGATAAAGAGCTTGTTTCCACAAATGGCTCTGGAGACAGAGACATACACAGTTTGTTTGTTTATCAATTCTTCAAATATCAAAATGTGTAATGGGAAGCAGCAGATGCCATGGACACTTCTGGTGCATCAGAGCTGACCTGCTGTCTTGAACTTTCTGGTGCAAAACCTATATAAGACATATTCCAAGAAATACTTGGTGTAGGGGACAAGGCATTTCAGTGACAACCAAGATCTGAATTTTTAAGAAATAATGAAATATTTTATATTCCCTACCAATTTGTCTTTATTTAGAAAAGAAAAAAGGAAAGAAATAGAGGGAAGGAGGGAGGGGGGAAAGAAGGGAACAAGGGAGAGAGAGAAAACCTATGGTACCTTCTTCCTCCATATTCTCTCTCTCTCTCTCTCTCTCTCTCTCTCTCTCTCTCACACACACACACACACACACACACACACATGCACATACCTCAAGTAATAAATTCTGTGCTCAGTGACAAAAAAGAGAGATGTGGCAAATTGGAAAAAAAAAAAGGAAGTTGCTCACTAAAAACTTTTCTTCATATTTTTTGCTTCCAAAAGTCTAAGCCCATTTGGGGGACGAGCATAAGAGAAAATGGTCCTAAGAGATCAGATATGCAAGTAAAATATGAAAACATGAAGGCAAAAGGATTTTTCTTGGATTAAATGAGATTTTCCTCTCCTGGAAGGGACAGGAAGGAAGAAAGTGTACTCTTGCTAGAGAGACTGTATTTCCCACAAGGAAAGAGGCTGCTGATGGAAGGTGTACAGATCTCGTCTTTCTTTAAAATTCTGCTCTATTCCTTGACAAGGATTTTTTTTTTTGCATTAATTCAAATTTTTTCTTTTTTTGCATTGGAATATGATTCGTGCTCTGCTGACTTTTGTGGCCCCCCTTAGTCGTACCTAGTTCTGGTGTCTGAATGCAGCACATCACAGAAAGATGCCAAGGTTCCAAGCATGCCACACCGCTAGACCCAGAATATCATGCCAGTGTGATGACAGGCACCCAAAGGTAACCTCAGTGGACAGACGACCTACAAATAGAAGCTCCTCTGTTCCCTCCAATTTTGCACTCTGTAAGAACTTGGAACTGTGAGGTTACGTAAACCTTAAGGGAAAAAGTGAGGTTAATAGCAAAATCAAGGTTAGGAATAAAAAATAATTTGAGTTATGTTTCTTGTCCATTGAATTCATAGGCTGATGTTCACACCCATTTTGTCAATAATTCTCAACACTGACTGCACATTAGAATCACCTAGAGTGCGTTTAATATGTACCAAAGATACAGCACCCTCCACCCCGAGATTCTGATTTAATTGGTATGTTTTAAAAGCTCTCCAAGTTATTCTAACATGAAGCCAGGACCAGAAGCCATTGACTTACGGTAAAAAGCACCATGGTGCATGCCACGTACATTCTGACAGTTGAGCCTAGCAGAGGTCCAGCAAAACAGCACCCCCCCCCCATCTTCCCTATCTTCCCTTCTTATATGGCTTCAAAACAAATCTCAGTGCATACTGCAGTGAAGCATGAAACAAAACCAAGCTCGCTACAAAAAGTAAGAGAGCTTGGAAACACAATTCAAACAACGAATTTAAAAGAATCCCGGGGCACCTGGGTGGCTGAGTCGGTTAAGCCTCTGATTTTGGCTCAGATCATGATCTTGCAGTTTGTGAGTTCGAGCCCCACATGGGGCTCTGTGCTGACAGCTCAGAGCCCGGAGCCTGCTTCAGATTCTGTCTCCCTTTCTCTCTGCTCCTTCCCTGATCACTCTCTCTCTCTCTCTCTCTCTCTCTCTCTCTCTCTCTCTCTCAAAAATAAATAAATATTTAAAAAGAAAAAAGAATCCCTTCCCCTAAAGCTCATACAATATTGATTCTTTAAAAAGTGTGTTTGCATTTACATGAGCATTTCTTTCAAGATGGCAAAGCCATTTTATAATAAGTGTTAGGAAGTAAAGACAACACATGCAGAATAAAATAGCACAAAACTGATTTTAATTCTTTTTTATGAAACTAATTTATTTTAAATATTTTCCTCTATGATGCATGACAGCAACATACTCTACACCACCTTTATTTATTAAAGCCTAGAGGTAAAGCATACTTCTCTACTTTGTGTTAATATGGACTTGCTTTAGACGAGGTTTAACCCTGGTTTTCAAGGTGCTTATAATCTAACAGACTATTGGTAGTTCAGCATCCAGCATCATGACACCATGATGGATGTCCCTGAAATAGCTTGTGAACCAGATTACAACTTCAGACAGCTTTATTAACCCATCTGTTCACTCATATGAATGAAATCATTCCTCTACAAACTACAAATGACTATCACTTCAAATGACAGCACTGCAAATGAGATGTTCAACTTGAAAGACTATTTGCCTGCCCCTAGGGAAATGTTACTGCCAGGATAAATAGAACGAAGAGCAAACTGAAAAAAGAACTACTTCCCCTGTTTGCCCAATAAAACCTACAACTAGCTTATGAGTACGTGTGAAAGCAGCCAACCACAAGGTGAATGAAAGGTATCAGTAACTAACAAAAATATCCCTTTACCCATTATCCAAGTGCCCAAAAAGAACCCACAGATCCATGATTGGCAATAGATTCCTTTGGATTTAATAGTGCTGTCTCCCTGTATACTCTATGTAAATGTACATACTTAATATCCAGGTAAAGTCTAAAGCATTGTCACTAACAATTAAATCTAATTTAATTGTTAATATCACTCAAAAGCACTTAGCACCTCACTTGGAGAAAGGTTATGGAGAAAAAAAAACGATCAATGAGACAAAAAAACAAACAAACAAACAAAAAAACCCCACAACTTTATTACTTTATTACTTTATTACTTGATCTAGGATTCACCTGGCCTGTGTTCTTACTGCAATCATCTGTACTCCTCCAATGAAGTTCTCCTCCAATGAAGCCACCAGTTTGACCCCTATCGGAAAACCTATTTGAACACCATCTCAGACAAGCACGTGATGGAAGATGATTTCATCTTCTATCAGAGAAGGAGTTCAGAGAAGGAATTCCTCATCTTGAACCCACAGACAGGGGTCTGGGAATAGAATTCAAAGGAATTTACTTATGTTTTTTTATTTCTTTTTTTTAATGTTTATTTATTTTGAGAGAGAGAGAAGGAGAGCATGAGTGGGGGACGGACAGAGAGAGAGGGAGAGAGAGAATCCCAAGCGGGTTCCATGCTCATGGCGGAGCCTAACGCAGAGCTTGATCTCACAACTGTGAGATCATGACCTGAGCCGACATCAAGAGTTGGGACACTTAACCGACTGAGCCACCCAGGCGCCCCTGATGTTTATTTCTTATTGCAGTTTTTCCACATATATTGAAATAACATATATACTGTTACTTTGAATTTGTGATGATTATTAGGCCAGCCACTAGATTGTGTTATTTAGGGGTGCCTGGGTGGCTTGGTTGGTTGAGTGTCCAATTCTTGGTTTCAGCTCAGGTCATAATCCCATGGTGCATGAGTTGGATCCCACTCAGAGAAGGAGTTCAGAGAAGGAATTCTTCATCTTGAACCCACAGACAGGGGTCTGGGAATAGAATTCAAAGGAATTTACTTATGTTTTTTTATTTCTTTTTTTTAATGTTTATTTATTTATTTTGAGAGAGAGAGAGAGAAGGAGAGCATGAGTGGGGGAGGGGCAGAGAGAGAGGGAGAGAGAGAATCCCAAGCGGGATGGACAGCATGGAGCCTGACATGGACAGCATGGAGCCTGCTTGGGATTCTCTCTCTCCCTCTCTCTGCCCCTCCCCCACTCATGCTCGCTCTCTCCCTCTCTCCCTCTCTTCCTCTCTCTCTCTCAAAATAAGTAAAACTTAAAAAAAATTTAATGTGTAAATAAGAAGCACATACATTACTGTATCACGATTTTTAGTTTATTTTGATAACTATATTTCAATGTGATTGTTTTCTTTGAATCCTTTATATTTTATTTAAAAATGTTTTCTTTTTTTGAGGAGGAGTAACAAGCCAAAGCAGTCAAAACACAAAATATTCAAGAACCTTGAAATAGAGAAATTTCTCTTTTCATTGTAATTATTGGAAATTAGATTTCCATATTCTCTTACTAGCTATCCTGAGTATGTAATCCTAAATTCATATCAAGGAAGGCAAGAAACAAAATATCCTCTACTAGACTCTTTGCTAGCAGTGGCCCTCTGGGCTTTATGGTGGGGGTGAAGAAAGCAGGTATCCTCTACACTTCATCCAAAGAACACATGAAAAGTTATTTTCTGCAGATGATCACTTCAATGCTATGAAAGGCTTTCACCTGCATTTCTCAATGAAGAAAAGAAATTGTCCACTACCCATTCACGGTAGCTACACTATTTCTGACTTCTGTAGTGACTTGCGAGAGGATTATGGCAATTAACTTAACCTTTTGGAACTTCTACTTCTCTATGTGTAAAAAGCATAAAGTTGTGGGTCATGAAACTGTACAACTACATTTAAAGGTTCTCTAGTGAGCAAACGCTGCTATTGCTTACAATATATTTTGAGACTTCCGAGATGAATGTTATATAATCATAAAACGGTACAGCACAGAAGAATAATTCTGGAAGGATAGTGAAGCCTTGTCAACTCTTGTTGACCAACTCTTGTCAGTTGGTATATTGGGTTGGCCTCAACCTCAATTCATAACAGCCAACTGTGTTGGCTTTGGCTGTGCCACCAGGTTTTTGATTACCAGCAACTCCCCCGTCATAGTGGCGGCGGCTGCCAGTGGATCAGCTGATTCTCACCAGCTTTGATGCCACCCATGCTTAAATCTCTACTGAGGCCCCTGTTAAGTTAAGGAGATAGAACTGAGACTCGGAGAGACTGAGATGTGACTATTCTTCAGGCTAACAGGAGGGAGGGAAAGCTTGGTCCTTTAACTGGAATAGGACCCCCAGGAAAAGATTCCTCTAGGAGAGAGACATCTTCAATCCCTAGTGCCAACAGATCTGCTGAAGGTGATCCTACATATTTTTTTTTTTTATGGGATAACTGGTGGAGACTTGGTTCCCTAATGGTGATAGCAAGATGGTAACGCCCACTGTCACAGGACACACAGAGCACCAGGGAGAGCTAAACAAATCCACAGGCATCAAATGCACACTAGTACAACCAATGCAATTCAGATACATCATCCAGCATTTAAATCATTCCTGCAGGAACTGAGAACAGGCAGTAATTACATCAGCCAAAGAAACAAAGCACTCCCTTATAACCAATTAAACTTATTCAAGTCAATTATTCAAACAATTCCTGCCAATATACAATTCAAACCTTCGTGTCAAAGAATGTGTTTATAAACTGATTAATGGCTTTCAGAAATTAGCTCCCTGGAAATATTATAAAGTGTCCCAGTCCAGAGCATCACAGTTTTGGGGGATTTTCCAGCTTTGCCCCCACAACCTACTGCATCTTATTATACATGAGGAATCCAGAGACCATGGAGCTTTGAGAGACTGAGATAAGAGACTTCTGAGATAAGAGACTTCTGAGGAAGAAATAGGACTGGACTCCGAGGCTAGAGCTCTATAGACAATATTCTTATTTCACACACACAGGAAAAGTATAAACTAAGCTTTTCAAGAATTACATTAACAGGCCAACAAATACACTGTACACACATGTGTTGCACGGCTCAAATTGTGGATGATAATTTGTGGGTCCAAAAATTGAACAATCGCACTTCAGTTTTCCAAGGAATTGACTTCTGTTAATTATGGTCATGGCCACCATGGGAAAAAGACAGCCTCTCTTCTAACACTTGATATACACTATCACAATTTAGTATGCCACTAAAGGTCCTTCCCCATATCCCCACTATCTCCTGCAAGTATCCCAAGTATCCCGGAGCTGTCTGCAAATGCAGTACAATACAAATGCAAAAGTCAACTCCACAACTGGAACAGGAGTTCAAGTTGCAGTGGATACATTTAGATGTTAATATGCATCATTTTTAAATCTTCAATTCTGCATTTAAAATGTTATTGTAAAATCACTTAAGATTTTGAGATTTTTTTAAGATTTTCTGTATTTACTTATAAAAGTCAATGCATGTATTAGATACAAAATTCTCTCATACAACCAATGCTGACATTATTTCAACTAAAGTGACATAAACCCACATACAGAAACTCACCCTGGCTGTGCAGGAGGGAAAAGAAGGAATTATGAACAATTACAATCTATAGTGGGGACAGTTTGTGGGGTGAGTGGTAGGTCTATAAACGTACAAATACCTCCATAACCTTTGAGAGTATTAAGGTTAGCAACCAGGCTCCAGCTCTAAGAAATTTCCCAACTGGTGTGCTGAGGGGCAGAACAATGCTGGTAACTTACATGCTAACATAACACAGAATGTTGTTCACAGTTGAGTCGCCCTCCAACTGAAGCAAGACTATATATAAAGTGAAATTTCTTTTTCTCTTTCTCCCTCCTTCCTGCTTTCCTTTCTCTCTTCCCTCCTTCCTTCTTCTTTTCATTCTTATGATAGCATGGGGAAAGGCAAGTATAACTGAGGTCCTGTGACTAGTTTATGGCTCCGTCTCCCCATTTTATGATTTTTGGCTTACACTACATTTCCATATCTTTGATTGCTCCTTACATAATATTTATTTACTTGCTCCTATGACCTCCAAAATGGAAATGTCAAAGTTCTAGCCAATAAATGCACCAGGGAACATTTTTCCCTCATGCACACATGAAAATAGAGTAGCCGTGTTTCTAGGTTGCTCCACTTTACTTCTGGTAGTCAACATGCAGAGAGGAAAGCATTCATTCCTGAGATTTGTCAGGGAGTGAACCAGTTCCAACACACCTCCACCCATATTGCACCAAGAGATTTCATCTGTCCTCTAAAAAGCTCTCTGGCCAGAAATTCAAGACAAAGTCAGCAGCAGCTGAATACCTCACTCTTCAAGTCAAATTAAACCTAGTGGCAAACAGTAACATCTGAGAGAGAAAGGGGAAAACTCCTTTCCTTTTATTCATTTTTAAAAAATTTTTAAGTTTATTTATTATTTTGAGAAAGAGAGTGCAAGTAGGGGAGGGGCAGGGAGAGAGAGGGAGAGAGAGAGAGAATCCCAGGCAGTCTCTGCATCGTCTGCATGGATCCCGATATGGGGCTCGAACTCACAAACCGCGAGATCGTGACCTGAGTCAAACTTGGGTGCTTACCCGACTGAGCCACCCAGGTGTCCCAAAACCCCTTTCCTTTTAAACTGTGGGATATATATTCTTCAGTCCTAAAAGGTAATCAAACTAAAGTCCTTCTTGAAGGCTGTTTGCCCTGATCCAAGCCTTAGAGATAAGCTTTCCCATCATCTATAAATTTGCAATGGAGACCAAATAATTTTTCAAATATTAAAATAATAAGTAATTTTCTTACTAAGATCTCCAATGGACAAATTGCAATAATCCTTAATCATCTGTTGCAACTTTAATTTCCCAGATGTGTATGAAAGTAAAGTATTCATGAAAAGTATGAATCTGCAGTCCACTAAGACCTCTCTTAGATTTGCTAGAAAAATCTCAGTAAACTTGAGAAATAATTTTTACTTTTTTCTATAAATATAAAAGTAAACCTTTCTACCATGTTTCTGGCTATTGCATGCAATTACAAACTAAAAAGTAAAGGAGATACGGGAGTGGGAAAGGGGATATAGGTGCAGTGGTAAACACAAGTTTTTAACCCAGAATTCCCAAAGAGAAACATTACTTTCACAAGACAGATGTTTCAGTTATTGTTCAAAAGATGGGCGGAATTTATACCCTGATAAATCCATTGGTTTAGCCCTGCTCACAATGCACCCTTAATCTCTCAAAGCAATGGTACCTATATACACAATCACTACCACAGCAGGTGCAGCAGGAGTAGATAGAGAGAACAGGCAGCATGCTAATAAGGAGACGGTTAGAAAACTGCAATCTGTCGAGCCCTGGAAAAGAAATGTGGTCATGAGCAAATTCAGCCTGCAATCAGAGACAGAGTTTTCTTGGTATGGGTCTGAATTATAATGATGAGCCCAGACATATGCTGCCCTCCTTCCTCACTTTTCAAATAGAAAGGATGTTTTTGCTCCTCCTATAGCACTGGAAACATTATAATAATACTTTACACTGACAACTGGCTCATCTCCCTCTAAATCAGAGGAGGTGTGTCCTTTCCTCTAACACAAAGGGGAAAGTTATACTCATGATCTAACAAACAGTGTAATTCAGTCCTGATCTTTTTTCTTTTTCTTTCTTCTCTTTCAACCTTGGAGAATAGCCAACATGTGCAGCTAAAAAAGAATAATGCAAGCAAGCCAAAGAAAAAGGTTGTAAAGCAAATCAGATATTTAATAAAGAAAGGAAAAGGCCATTTCAATGCAGATTCAATTAGTTTCAAGTCCAAAGGTTTCCCACAGGTCCCCAGCAAAGACCTGTGAGTTATACTGAGTGAGGCTCAGATGCCCCTTTTTAAAAAGAACTGGGACATATCCCTGTGGTCCCTGACATAGGCAGGAAAACTGATTTAGTGGCCTAATTCCATTCTCAAAATTCGAAACTCCAGTATTGCATTGGTGCCTTCTGGGCATTTTCCTGACATTTCACTGATGCTAAACTGTTCTCCATTTGGCTTTTTACAAATTGATACATATAGCTGGGAGCACAAACATGTGTAAAGGTAAATTTACTATCCAAACTCTTGAATGAAGAAAGACAAACTGTGGAGGAAAGAAAACTAAAAAAGAGAAATCAGACTTAGCTTTAAAGGGGGCATGGGGGCATCATGATGTACTAACTAACACCTAAGATGATCTTAGACACAAAGACAGCAGGTCATTCAAAGAATGCAGCTGCCAGGAAGTGGCTTGGAGGAACATGGTGTAATTTCCATCCACTTCCTCATTCCTTGTAACTTAAATCGCACAGTTGATGCTCTTCTGTTTTATGTGAAGCATTTTGCACATGCATGTCCAAACAATCCTGTTCTGTGTCCCGCCCCATGGGACAGCTGCCTCAGCCACTCCCATGTATAAATTATGGAGCTGCCACAAAATTCAGATGATTCAAATTCAATCTGTTATGTATCAGGATCCACCTATGATTTGTAAGCTACTTGTAAGTCACCAGAGTGCAAACCCTCCTGCCGAATATCTAAATGGCTAAGGGCAGAGGGCAAGGGAGAGATGACCATAAGCTCGAAGCAGCAAAGAGGTGGTGGTTTGGAGCATCGCTACAGCTAGGGCCACACGAAAGGCAAGCAGAGTGACATGTTATTCAGTAGATTCTTCTGAGAAAGCAATGTATAGACTCTTTGAGGACATGAGAGGGTAGAAGGTGAAGAATATACTTGAATTAGACTTCACGTCCAGAAGTTGTAAGTAGCGACAAAGATGTGTTTCAATGTACTTTGTGTGTGTGTGTGTTTGTATAGGGTAGGATCCATTTACAGAGTAAGGATTTAAAGCAAGCAAAGACAGTCATAGGTCCTGCTTTAAGCTTGGTCGTTTGAAACTGACCCTGAGAGAGGGGCTGCGTGTAGGAGGTTACTGCAAGGCCCCTCTGGAATGAGGGTGGTAAAGGAGAGTGGCAGACTGAGCAGTGGGAGAAGCTGATGGCAATGCAGTTGCAGCAGAGGACCCGGCCAGTCCCATGGGCAGCTCTAGATTAAGGTGTCCCTTCAGATTGATCCCAGATTGAAGCAAGGGTTCTGGGCGCTTATACTTCCCCCAAATGACCGGTCATTAGATGTTCTCCAGAGACAGGGTTAAGAAGATGAAAAAACAACCCTCAGCACTACTCTGCCTGGCCCCTGGGCTTCAGGACAAGGGCTTTACTAAAGAGCTTTGAGTTAGGCCCCATGATGAAAATGTGTACAATGGAACAAGTCTGCCTGAAGAAAATCGAGTTAAAGTTTTGCAACTCGAAAAGACGTGTCCTGACGAGTTGCTCTCCACCTTGCTCAAAACATTTCTAAACTTCTGGTTGAGAGATATTTAGGCTACATCCAACAAAGAGCTCCTACAAGTATGAGGATATTAAAATCCCTAATCAGCCGCCAAAAGGAGTATGGATGCTCCTTTTCCAGAAGGATCTCAGGTGAAATAGCTACCCATAAGTAGAGGTTGTGATAGGTTAAACAGACATTTCTCTTCCTTCTTTTTTTTTCTTCTGTTTTTTAACAGTAGCCCAGGAAATACATGAGGAACAATAACGTGTCAAATATAAACTGGATGTTATGATAACTCACAGAATTTACTTGTTACCATTTAGCACCATAGTTTTTGTATTCAAGATTTTCTCCCTCTCTCTCTCTCTCTCTCTCTCTTTCTCTCTGTGTGTGTGTCTTACCAGTTATTTTTCAAAGTTTAGTCAGAAAGACAATCATACGGAGAAGTTGCTTTTTAAAAATACAGATTCACACTCAGGTATCACCTCACGCCAGTCAGAGTGGCCAAAATGAACAAATCAGGAGACTATAGATGCTGGAGAGGATGTGGAGAAACGGGAACCCTCTTGCACTGTTGGTGGGAATGGAAATTGGTGCAGCCGCTCTGGAAAGCAGTGTGGAGGTTCCTCAGAAAATTAAAAATAGACCTACCCTATGACCCAGCAATAGCACTGCTAGGAATTTATCCAAGGGATACAGGAGCACTGATGCATAGGGCCACTTGTACCCCAATGTTCATAGCAGCACTCTCAACAATAGCCAAATTATGGAAAGAGCCTAAATGTCCATCAACTGATGAATGGATAAAGAAATTGTGGTTTATATACACAATGGAATATTATGTGGCAATGAGAAAAAATGAAATATGGCCTTTTGTAGCAACGTGGATGGAACTGGAGAGTGTGATGCTAAGTGAAATAAGCCATACAGAGAAAGACAGATACCATATGGTTTCACTCTTATGTGGATCCTGAGAAACTTAACAGGAACCCATGGAGGAGGGGAAGGAAAAAAAAAAAAAGAGGTTAGAATGGGAGAGAGCCAAAGCATAAGAGACTGTTAAAAACTGAGAACTGAGGGTTGATGGGGGGTGGGAGGGAGGAGAGGGTGGGTGATGGGTATTGAGGAGGGCACCTTTTGGGATGAGCACTGGGTGTTGTATGGAAACCAATTTGTCAATAAATTTCATTAAAAAAAAAATTAAAAAAAATAAAAAAATAAAAAATAAAAATACAGATTCAAACCAAACTTTCTAAATCAAAACCTCTGGCCGTGAAGTCTGAAAATCTGTATCTTTAATAAGCTCTCAAGGTGTCATAATATATCAGCAATACTGCTGTAGAACTTAAAATTACCAGGGCAAAAAGTTTTGTATAACCCTTTGGACTCCAAATCCCGTCCCCCAGGGGGCAGAAAGTTAAGCCTGAGCATTTGATCCCTGCTTTCTCTACCAGCTCCGAGAGCTGCTCTGGCCCCCAGGTTTGGAGGACAATGGCAGAGAAGCCAGCTCCTCCTCAAGGCTACAGCCCCTCTTGTCTACACCGCAGCCATAGGTCGACCAGTAATGTGATCGGTTCCAGATGATCCTACATGGCAGCAGCTGAATTCCTCAAGTTTCCTTCCAGATCGAAGTTATACTCCTCAAGTCACATTGCTCTACAGGTGCAGCTTCCCCCAACTCTTATCATAAGCTAATCTTCTCCTGTAGTTACTCACTGTCACATTTGAACTCTTGCCTCTCATGGCAAATAGGAAGGAAAAAAGAAGCACGGAAAACGTGGCTACCAAGCAAGTCAGAAAATTTTGAAGTTTCTCTTTTAAATAATCGAAAGGTACCTGCTGTGAGGCAATTCTGAAGCTTAAAAGAGAGACTGTCTGGGCCACAGTGTCTCTCTGTTGGTTACCTTACCCTGCCAGGAAACAGGACTGCCAGATATGCCAAAAAAATACCTCAAAATGGGGCACTGTTTTATGGGGCTTTGGCAATACATCATCTCCATTCCATAGGTGAGTTTTATATGGTTGACTGGGGATGGAAGAAAATGTAATCTTCCTGATTAATGACTCATTGCTGCAAGAAGTCTGCTCTGGTAAGGGATACTTTCCACTTCTACCTTCATTACGCATTTTAAGCATAGAGAGAAACGGGGACCCGCATAATTTTAACAATGCAATGTAGGTACATATTGTCAGCAATAAAGGGGAAAGCTCCTTTTTCATTTTGCTTGTAAAGACATGGGCTAACACGGTTGATCAAGATCCCTTCTCAAATATTAAGTGTCGAGAGGAAAAGACAGTTTAAATGTTTATACATTTTTCTACCGGCTTTCCATACTCCACAGCCTTTCATCTCCTAAGAAAACCCCAGCACACCTGTGTTTCACATGAGAGCGGCTCTCACCCAGCAGGTACATTTAGAGAAAAGAATCTGTCAGCACACTAATAACAGTCCTGACAAGGGAGGGAGGAAACGCTGCCAGCACCATAGGAAATACTATCTCTGGGAAATTAAAAGTATACTGCAGTGTGCATGGTGTATGTGTGTTTATGATCTTGTTTCCTTCACTGGCAATAGCTCCTGTCAATCCATGAATTCTCTATCATGAATGAAATAGGAAATTGTTTCAGTATTAAAAAGTCCCAGCTGGATGTTAAACCAACAGCATGGTGATTTTAAACTCAAGCTTAGATAACTCTTGCTTTATGCTTCTTTGAGCTGAAAAGGAAATAGGGTACTCTCCACAACAGATGCAATACTGAGGAGAAAAGTGTAAAAAGCAACAGCCATTTGCCAAATTTTGTGCGTGAGTTTTGTTTTGTGAAGGGGGAGAATTTTCTAGAAAAAAAGAGAGACTATGGAGTCTTATGATCCACCTTCTACCAAAGGTAAATGACCTAGTTACCAAGAAAGCTCTAGGGAAATTGGAGGAGGAAACAGAGAATGTGTAGTTGCTGGGAGGTCAGAAGCAGAGGAAATACCACAGAAATGTAAGCATGCTATGCCCTCAATCAGATACACGTAGTAGCAGTTACTAGAACTGCCATTATGCATTGGAGCCAGTAACTGGCCACCAAAAGCAGTCCTCTTGCATTGTGGCTGGACACTCAGCAGCTCAGCAGAAGACTATTTCACAGGCTGCTGGGAGGCTAGAGGTGGCTTAATCCTCCGTGGAATAACGTGTGAGAAGCAATGGATTCCTGGTCTGGAGCTGAAGGCATGTGCACCCCTGTGTTTCCCTGACCTTCCCACAGGCTGGAATACAGATATGCCTGTGACCACTATGGATCTTACAGACAAGTGTGACACATTAAGATGGAATGAATCTGTGATCCTGAATGGCTACAAGGAGCAAAGCTAACCTAAAGGAAAGAAAAACAAATGTGTTTATTTCCCTGCCATGTTTTTGAGCCTCTTTGTAACTATAACTTACTTTCACCCTAACTAGTACACATTATAACATTTTGAAACTAAGGTCTTAGAACAGAAGGAAAGAGACCTCAGAAGACACTCGTTTTCTCAGTTTACCATTGACATTACCAGATTTCTAGAGTGTTCTGTTTTAAAGGCAATAATACAATGATTATTTCCTGAGAGTTTACACAAGGCACATTTACAAATTAGGAGAAGGAACGCTATAATATGTTTTCCAAAAAAAAAAAATTATTCTAGATTTATCAAAAATGAAATGGTCCTTGAAAAATTGTCAACAGTCAAAACTATATTAACCACAGATGTGTTCAGCCACCACAGCCATAGATGAAACAGTACTGTTATGGGCTAAATTGCCTCCCCCTTCCCCAAATACATATGTTGAAGCCCTAACTCCCAAGTACCTCAGTATGTTGCCGCACTTGGAGATACAGGTCCTTTAAGGATGCAAGTAAGGTAAAATAATGTCATTAGAGTGGTTCCTACTGTATTAGGACTGGTTTCCTTATAAGAAGAGATTACCAAACAGACATACAGAGATACCATATAGAAGACACAAGGAGAAGGCAGCCATGTGCAAGCTAAAGAGAGAGCCCTCAGAAGAAATCAACCCTGCCAACACCTTTATGTTGGATATCCAACCTCCAGAACTGTGAGACAATAAATTTCTGTTGTTTAAGCCACCCAATCTGATGGCCCTTTGTTATGACAGCTCCAGAAGACTAGCACAGATATGTCAATGCCAAACGTTTTTTCTTTTCAGTCAGAACTAGGGAGAGATTCTTTGGGTTCTTCAAACTAACAAAGAGAGAACTTGTTCATACTTTGTATCTGAACTTTCAAAACAATTCTATACACTCCCCATAGTAAGTTTGGATCCACGCCTTATGCTATATTCAAAAGTAAACTCCAGATAGGTTAAAGATCTAAAATATAAGAAAATAAAATGCAGAAAGCCATCTTTGTAGCCTCAGAGTGGAGAAAGACTTTTTGGACACGAAGCTAAATCCTCAAATCCCAATGTCAAAGTTGGATGGGTTTAATTTCATTAAAATGAAGAATTAGAGTTCAATGAAAGATACCCTAGAAAAAGCTAACAGATTAGTGGAGATTCTAAAGCCAAAGGATACCTGCAATATCCTCCCCTCCAAAAACAAAAACAAAAGACAACTCCTGCAAATCAACAAGAAAACAGTGCAATACCTAAGAGGAAAATGGGTGAAGGATATGAATAAATAAATCTCAGAGAAAGGCCAGATGTCTGAAAGGTATATGAAGAAAAACTCAATCAACATCTTTAGCAACAAAAATACTGGAAGTTTAACCATCGATGACTTTTCCACATTGTCCATTAGAATTGCAAAAACCCGGGTCACCAGAGTGGCTGGCTCAGTCAGTTAAGCATCCAACTCTTGATTTCAGTTCAGGTCATGATCTCATGGTGGGGAAATCAAACCCCATGTCAGGATCTGAGCTTGGCATGGAGCTTGCTTAAGATTTTCTCTCTCTCTCTCTCTCTCTCTCTCTCTCTCTCTCTCTCTGTCTCTCTGTCTCTCTCTCTCTCTCCCTCTCCCCCTTCCCTCACTCTCGTTATCTCTCTCCCAAAAACAAATTGCAAACACTAGAACACTAAATAATATCCAGTGTTGGAGAGGATATGGGAATGACAGAAACTATTAGATACTATTGAAGGGAATATAGATTCGTCCAATATTCTGGAAAGCAATCTAAAGGGACTAGGGAAACTAAGTATAAGATGTCCTTTGATTCAGCAATGGGTACAGTAGTCCCCCTTATCTGTGGAAGCTATGATCCTCAGTGGATGCCTGAAACCACAGATAGGACTGAATCCTACATATACTATGTTTTTCCCCCTAGGCATTCATATCTATTACAAAGTTCAATTTATAACTTAAGCATGGTAAGAGATAAACAACAATAATAATAGACAAATTATAAAAATATATTGTAATAAAAGTTATGTGCATGTGGTATCTTTTTCTAAAAATATCTTATTTTTAATTTTTTTTCTTTTTATACGTTTATTAATTTATTTTGAGAGAGAGGGATAGAGAGCGAGTGAGAAGGGGTGGGCAGGCAGTAAGAGAGAGAGAGAGAGAGAGAGAGAGAGAGAGAGAGAATCTCAAGCAGGCTCCACACTGTCAGCCTAGAGCCCAATGTGGGTCTCAAACTCACAAACCATGAGTTCATGACCTGAGCCAAAATCAAGAGTTGGAGGCGTAAGTGACTGAGCCACCCAGGAGTCCCTAAAAAATATCTTATTGTACTATATCACAGTATACTCACCCTTCTTCTTGTGATAATGTGAGATGATAAAATGCCTGCACAGTGAGATAGGTGAGGTGAACAACGTAGGCATCATGAGGTAGCATTAGGCTATTATTGAGCTTCTGACAATTTGTCACAAGGAGGATCATCTGCTTCCAGCGAAAGGTCGACCATGGGGAACTGAAACTGCGGAGAAAGAAACCACCAATGAGGGCGGACTATGGTATATATCTCAAGAATACTCACATACAGATTGAGAAGATGTGCCTGGATTTACCTGGCTGTATTATCTATGATGTGGAAGTGAGAAACAATGCCCATCCTTAGGGGAAAGGATAAGTAAAACGAAGTGGAGACAACTATGAAGATATTATACATTATCTAATACAACCAACTGTATATAGAGCAACACAGATCTAAATCACAAGTTGTTGAGTATTTGCAGCACTATTCCATTTATTAAAACACATACG
This sequence comes from Prionailurus viverrinus, assembly GCF_022837055.1. Lineage (NCBI taxonomy): Eukaryota > Metazoa > Chordata > Mammalia > Carnivora > Felidae > Prionailurus > Prionailurus viverrinus. Next base: position 21,183,337 of record NC_062568.1, read on the forward strand.
AGGGCGCCTGGGTGGCTCAGTTGGTTAAGAAGTCGACTTTTGATTTCGGCTCCGGTTATGATCTCAGGGTTCCTGAGTTTGAACCATAAGCAGGGCTCTGCACTAACAGCAAGGGGCCTGCTTCAGATCCTTTGTCTCTCTCTCTCTCTGTCCCTTCCCCACTCGCACATACACGTTTTCTTTCTCAAAAATAAATAAATGTTAAAAAAAAGTCTTTAAAGGACATTCCTACAAAACCCATATTTTCCAAAGGATATATAAATTAAACATATTGTGGTCTTTGCCTTCTAGAGGAGAAGAATGGGTGGGAACTGGGAACTAAGAGAAAAATTAGAATAGAGTCTTGTATGCACCAATAATGTTATACTAAAAACCAAGGAGTATAATTAGCTCGTTTCTGCACCTGAGATTTAAACACACACACACACACACACACACACACACACACACACACACACACACCAAAACCTCTCCCCAAGTTCCTCCTGTATTTTTCAGCACATTATTCCAGCAAGCTAAATCTTGAATGAGGATACTGGAATTAACCAGACAGTTGCCTAATCTTATTAAACACTTTTGGTTATACTATCTCTGTATTCACAATCCCTGGGGTAATTTGTCGCCTCCTCCCAGGGATAGTCGGCATTTGGCAATGTCTGTAAAAAATTTTTTGGTTGTCACCACTCAGGGATTGGGTGCTACTGGCACCTAGTGAGCAGGGGCCAGGGATGCTGCTAAACATACTGCAATGAACAAGACAGGCAACAGAGAGGCATCCCTTTCCAAATATCAATAGTGCTGAGATTGGGAACCCCTATAGTCTCTACACATCCTCACTGCATTTTTCCATTTACTTCTTCGGTCTTTGAGAGGCTGTCCTTCAAGCTGACCAAGATACTCCTTTCCCCTTTCCCATCCTACTCTCCTACTTACTCTCCTTCCATCGTTGCCCGCTTCTACTCTTCTTTTATTTCTGCTCAAGCACAATCAACAGTCTTAGTTTGCCTCTTTCCCCGTAGTAGTCATTAATCTATTAAATACCACACTGCTTTTAATTGCTCATACAAAGACTGTGAATGAGATAAAATGATAGTAAGCCATTAATAATTCAAGAAAAGTAATTGATAAAGTGCCTCTCACTCCCTTTCCTCTTCTTCCTTATGAGTTGCTCCCCCACACACCCATCTATTAAAATAGGAAGGCTATCCAATTTAAGATTCACTGAGGGCCTCTACTAAATCTTCATGAATTAGGTGAAGGAGCTAACAAATGTCTTAGAAGTAACAGTTAAAAAACAGACTGAGCCAGAGGGGGTCAGAAGCCAAGGTGGCAGTGGGGTGGTGATTGAGCTTCAGTCATTGGATGTTTGATGCTTGAGAGTCCTCCACTGAAACCAGAGGAAGGCAAAGAGCAGAGAGAGTGACTGTTTCTGACTTTTTAAACTGAACTCCAAAATTCTCTGAGCAACAGAACGGGCCCAATGTGTACCAGGTGGGATTTAAGTGTAAATGAAAGGACTGATTTTCAGATAATGGAGACAGTTAAAACATTGAATTTCAAAGTTATGGATGTCCTGCTTTGTTGGACTTCGTTAATTTTTTTAAGTACTCGGGTACACAGTGTTACAGTCCAATTTAGGCTAATGAGCAGATCAAAATTCTTAAGAGCTGTGATTTGTGTTTTCATGCATTTTCCTTGAAGTGTTAATTGCCATTTGACAGCTTGTCCCTTAGGCATTCACATCTCTTCTTCAGTACCTTGGAGGTTAAATTATCAATTATCCCCAAAAGACTCTTTTTACAGCTCTTCAACATAATCCAGTTTTCTGTCCTTGATGAAGCTAATGGTGGCAGTGGGTTTTTTGTTTTTGTTTTTGTTTTTGTTTTTATTTTGTCTCTTTGGGTTTTGGGAGTTTGTTTTTTAGAAACAAAAGAAAAAGTTTGGAAGGTCTCTGGAGAGACATTATCCTCCCTGTTTTATTCAGTCTGAGCAGTAGAAATACGAATATGTTCAGATCTCAAGGCAGTCTTTTTTCTTCTACACATACGTTCCTAATTTTTATGAATCATGTGGACCTGAATTATTTTTTTAATAAACAAATATTAAGAGAGAAGAAAGTCAGGAAATATGGGGCACAATTGCACGTTACCCTAAGGTACGTCTGCATCCGAAGTACCCACGAATTAAATCACCCTTATAGCTTTTAGAAATCACACTCCTGTCTCTTTAATAAACTGTAAGCGAGAAGAGGGCGGGCCTCCAGAGTGCCGAAGGTTCTGATTGGTCCGACTGGCAGGAAGTGGGCGGTGAAAGCGTGGCTTCTGTTGGTGTCCGAGGCTGCTGGGTGAGAGGCCGAGGCCTGGCTGGGCTTCTGGACGCTGTGCCGTAGCTTCAAATCGCGGGAGTGGGAACGGAGGGTGCAAAACGGGGTCCCTTCATCGCTGTGGGCGCGGGGCCCTGACAGCCTTTTCGCGGAGGTGCAGCGCCCTTGCAGCCGGGCCACGATCGGCGCGGGGTCCACTCAGACCACCAAGACCGCGGGGTGGCCCAGGAGCTGCAAGGAAGGTGTTGCCCGGCGGCTTGCCCCTGTCCTGGCAACTCGACCGAGGCCCCTGTCTCAACCTAGGTTCTTTTTTTTCCCCTGTTCTGCAGGCTCGCTTCCGGCGTCATGGCTCAAAGGGCCTTCCCGAATCCTTATGCCGATTTTAACAAATCCCTGGCCGAAGGCTACTTTGATTCTGCCGGGAGGGTGAGTTTGGGATACATCTGCCTGCATCCCTACCTCCATCCAGGCCCTGGTGTTCAGAAAGCTCAGTTTTGCCTGAAAGAAAGGGATGAGCATCCCCTTTTAAAATATATATATAATTGGAAGATAAATATATCAAATACATGTCAAAATATGCAATTTGAGTTTTAACATTTGTAAAAGTCATTGTTACTAATAATTTATAATTGAAATAACCTCAGTCATTGATAATTTAAATTACAAAAATGACGAATATGGCGTTTTCCATGTAATTTTGCAGTTTTGTTCGATTTTGGTATGCATTTTTAAGAAGGGAGGAGTCCTGGTGGTATGTCACATGTGCCATGTTATTGCTTTATATTTGTACACATATACGGGCAGGGTAAATGAGTGTAAATTGGAGAGTGTGGTAAAGACATCTTTAAACCGAAAGTGCTAAGAGAAATTAGGGACATAGGCCTGAAATTCTTCCTACTGTTGCCACTTTGCAGAACACCCCCACAGCTGGAAAGCAAAAACAAAACAAACAAAAAAAAACCCAGTAAATTAATGGTTAGCACTTTATAAGCCACTGAGCAAAAGAGAAGCTGGATGTAAGATACCAGAGGCCTGTGTTTTCTTATGCCTCTTTGAGTGAATGTAATTGTTAAGGGGGAATACAGTTCTTTTTAAGAATACCTAGTTGAGAAATCAGAGTGCATAAGGTTGGAAGAGTGATCTCTTTGAAGTGCACACACTTTTAATTCTACCAGTTTATTCCTTCTAAACTCATCATGCGCAAAGCATTTCACATGTATAAAGGCCTTAGAGATTTTGTATCTGCCAAGTCAACTTTATGTGGCTCTCTTGGTTCTTTCCTTAAAACACTTGTCACTATGGATTAACTTAACATAATCATCAGTAATGCAAGTGGGAGGGATGAAATAGATGGAGAAGAGTTGCAGGATAGAAGAGTACCAAAGTATGTATGAATCTAGAGTCAGTCGATTTTTTTTAGACCAAAATTGAACTACCCAAGCAAAGCCTCTTAGAACAATCTTGACGTCATATGGCTTCCTTTTGGCCATTTGGACCTGTGTTCTGTCTAGCTTTGCCGATCCTGAAGCTCAAGTATTTTGTCTGGTCTTGTTGGAGAAAGACCTGCTGTTTCATGCTAATTTGGCAAAGAGAATGTTTGAGGATTTATCCAAATGACACAAGCCTTCAGTAAAATACAGCTTGCTATTCAGACTGTTTATAAATTAAATGCTTTTACCAATTTAACTGTTTCCACGGGAGAAAAAAAGGTATTCATAAATTTAAACTCTGGTCCAAAAATAAAGTGATTTATCACCTAACACATGGTTTTGGAGAGATTCCAGAAAGAAACCAGCATACCAGTTCTAAAATTGTTTAACGTCGAACATCAAGGTTCAGACCCTGGAGATCTGTCCTCCTTAATTTGTTAACACAGACCTTCCAATTAGGAATTGGTCTGTTTTCTCGCGTCTATAAAAAAAGGGGGGGGGGGGGCTTTTGGAAACTCTGCAAATTATTGCTAGAGTTTGAATAATTTTGTGGTCTGCCACAAACAATCAATTTTCTCAGGCAGGTTACCTTTATTAAATGCAGTTATATGACAAATAGGAAGTGACTTCCCTTCCTGAGATTGAGGTGTTCTCATTCTTGGACTCAGAGTAAGGCCAGGCAAGACAATAAATTATCCGTGATCTATGAACAGAAAATGACATGTTCTCATGTAAATGCACTCTTCTATCTAGTTGAGATTTATAGACCTTTTATATTAATACTGAAGTATATTTTATCTTACTAAATGTATTTTCAAGACTTGTTGAAATCTCAAGCTCTTGGCAGAAATTGTTAAATAATGGGAGTGTGTCTGTCAAACAATGTGGTTTCTTCTTCAGAGTATAAAATAAGGGATCATAGTGGTGCTTCAGGATAAATAATCCAGATATGGTTGATAGTCTGGTTTGCCTTATCAGAGATGCTCTTCAGAAGTAAAATTTTATATCTTTTATAATAATTCTGATACTGTCTTCTTACTTTTTTCAGTGTTGAGATGCCCTTTTTAAAAAAATGAAATTATGATGCTAACAGGTAGTAGTTAGGTTTGTTTATAATCCTTACATGGTGAAATGAAATGTTTGTAACCATGTGATATTCCCCAACCTTTTTCAAATTTTACTGCTTTGTAAAGTCCAAGTCTGGGAATCACAGCAGGTTCCTAAAATTTTTGAGGGATACATTAAAGTGACCTTTTAAGACACTTCATGATTCAGTGTATACAGAACTTTCAAAATGTTTTTCGGTTGCTTGTAGGATGAATTACATAATGATTATGTGGGCCTAACAGTTTGCCCAGCATCTATGGGCCTTCATATGGATGTCACTAACCCACAGCCCCCACTTTAGTGTGCTTTTAATCCATATCCAACTAATTACTTGTTATAGACCCTTGGACTGCTTAATTTTTTTTTAAATATCAATATTTATATCCCTGAATGTGAAAGACCCAAGGCCCATGATTTCATTTGATCCTCAAAGTACTTTTTGAAATTGGTGGGGCAGGTATTATCATCCTGACTTTATAGAGGTAACTGAAGCATAAAGAAGTCATATGTAGAGCGAGATCACCCAGCCAATCACAGATAAAGATATAGGCAGCCTTATTCATCTGGGCAAAGCCCCTCCTTTGCCAGGCAGTATGCTGGGCACGGGTTTTTTGATACTAGGTCTGATATTCTTTCTACTCTGCCTAAGCCTCCTGATATCCCTGAATTTATTTTGATTTTCTTATCCTACTTGTACAATTTGTAAAAATTGTTTATCCATTTTTTCACAGATGGACTTTAATAAATGTTTATCCTCATTTTTTTTTTAATTTTTTTTTCAACGTTTATTTATTTGGGACAGAGAGAGGCAGAGCATGAACGGGGGAGGGGCAGAGAGAGAGGGAGACACAGAATCGGAAACAGGCTCCAGGCTCTGAGCCATCAGCCCAGAGCCTGATGCGGGGCTCGAACTCAACAGACCGCGAGATCGTGACCTGGCTGAAGTCGGATGCTCAACCGACTGCGCCACCCAGGCGCCCCAAACTCATTTTTTAAATAACAAAAACAACTAGAGTGTTTCTTTTGGAAATTAATATTGCTGCTGCTTGAATGGCTAGAAAATAGCAAACATCTTATGATTTGTGCTTAGTTTATTAAAATGATTTTTATTATAATAAAAAATATTGGTTTAAATAACAGATGTTCCCTAATAGGTGGAAAGTACAGCAGTCTATTTTAGCATTTATTTACAAATTTTATGTAAAACATTTAAGTTGCAACAAAAGTATTTCCTGCCTTGAGTAGGAAAATATAGTAGCAGTTTTATTAATTTGTTGTTAAGAATAAAATAATTGTCCAGTTCTCCCAGGCAAAAAAAAAAATGTGACCTAAGTGGAAATGAAGTACCCTCCTATTTTTGATAGCCTATAGTCTGGGAAGTTGAGTGGTCCATATTTTTTGATACTTGTTTTCCCTTTAATACCTACAGCTAACTCCCGAGTTCTCACAACGCTTGAACAATAAGATTCGAGAGCTTCTTCAGCAAATGGAGAGAGGCCTAAAGTCAGCAGACCCTCGGGATAGCACTGTTTACACTGGCTGGACAGGTATGAAGTGCTGACCGTGAGCTGGCATAAGCATTACAGAGGAGAGCCAAAGCATTAGCTTTGGAGAGCTGTCTGACAGAATGGGACGCCCTTAAGTGCTTACTGCATCTGTATATGAGTAATTGCTTCCGGGAGAATGCGGTGCTCTCAGCCTGGCCTTGATATCTTTGGGTTTTTAACAGTGCTCTGAATTTAGGGCAGGGTAAGCATATTCATGGAATATGTCATACCTGACACAAATTTGGATAGCTGCTTGTGGAAAGAAAACATGATGCTTAGCATTACATAGTCAATTTGGAGATGGAATTTCAGTGGGAAGAGCTGGGAAGCATCTCAGAATACAACATGTGAAACAGAAATAAAGGCAATTTATCCACAGGAAACAAACAGGGATCGTACATGAACCCAGCGTGAACCGTAGATTGTTTGAACTGATCCTTCCAGATAGTCATCGCTAGTTGGTTTGCATTCACTGTTTTGCTGGTCATTGAGACGTGGACAAAGTTTGGGAAGAAATAGTATATAGGTTTCAAGGAAGTGAGAGAGAGAGAAACCAAAGAAGGAACGCTGAAGAACTTGAGTTTACTGATGTAGAGAGACAGAAAGACGGCTTTATAATCTTGAAGAAGCACGGTTTAGAGACTCCCTGTTTTCCAGTTACTCAGAAAAGAAGGCAAAAGGAGGAACAAGTTTTCAGCTCAAGGAATTAGATTTTAAGGCAGTGTTGCTTGTCATGAAAATGCAGGTTCCTGGGCCTCACAGTGGAGATATCAGTTTAGCAGGTCTTGAGTGAGGCCCAGGAATATGCATTTTGCAAGCCTCAGTGGTCCTGATGTATATAGTCCTCTGTGGACTGCACTTGGAGAGTTTTTCTATGGCAGGAATTTACTAATAGCAAACCTTTTAGTAATGACAAGTGATTCTGTCCTTATGAGGGTGGGGAGGCAGATAAAAATCAGAATAAAATTCTGTTAGGGATATTTAAGGTCATTATTTTCTAAAATAAAAGGAATGGACTAGTTAATGTTCGGCCTGCCTTCTTAGCTTCGTTTTATAATTTTGGGGGATTTTAGAAGCTTAATACAAGGTTTATTGAAAATGAGAATAAACGTGAAAGTATTTTGCTTCAAGAAGAAAGTTGTAACAACATTTGTCATTTAAATGAACATTACTATTTTTTATTTAAAATTGTGAGAATTGGGGCTCCTGGGTGGCTCAGTTGGTTAAGTGTCCAACCCTTGGTTTTGGCTCAGGTCATGATCTCACAGTTCGTGGGATCAGCCCCACGTTAGGCTCCACGCTGACTGAGGGGAGCCTGCTTGGGATGTTCTCTCCCTTTCTCTCTGCCCTTGCCTTGTTCATGCTCTCTCTCTCTCAAAATAAATAAACTTTAGAAAAATTAAAAAATTAAAAAAAATAAAATTACAAGTATTTGAGCAAAATAGAACAAGTACAATGCATGGTTATCTTTAGCTTTCCTCTTGATTTCCACATCTAAAGCCCACACTTACAGATCTTTTCCCAATATATTTGGAGTTTCTATTATTTTGTTATTCCTGGCCAAAAAAAAAAAAAAAAAAAAAGAATACTAAGACAGATGGCTAGATTTAATTCCCTGACTACAAAAAGAATGACTGAAATCTCTGTCCTACTCACTCATTCAGGTGAGCTATTATTACATATTATAAGGTACGTTGCTTTAGGGAGAAAAGAAGTGGGGATTGACTTCAGGTTTGAATTAGTATTTTGACAATGTTGAAAAACCATCAGTCAGGCCCTCTACTGCTGGGGCTGAATGAGATCCTAAAGGTTAAATAGAAGAGGAAATAGAAAAGGAATTCCACTCCAAGCAAAATGCAAGTGTGGCTAAATGTTTTGGCAGTATGAGTTTCCAGTGTCATCTCCTTTGAATGCCAATATCCTTCAACTTTTTGTCTTTAAGTATTTATGATACTTACTGCTGGCTCCTGAAAGCAGCTTATATGGCAAGTGTCTTAGGCAAATTGGCATACTAAGCAGTTTGGGTTGTTTTATGATGTAGCATAAAATCTTCTAGATAAATTTGCTAATGGCTTTGGAGGGAAGGGATCCTGATGTCTGCTAATTGAGCACTGTTAAAAAGCCATTATTCCCACATAAAATGGACTGTCTCCTCCAATGTTTTCGTAAGTAAAATGCTTTTGTTCCCTTGCCAGTGTTCAGACGGTCTGAATAGCATAAAACTCTGAGTTGCATAAGAAACTACGTAATGCTAATTTGACACAAGAAATCATGTCAGTACCTTCTCTTCCCATTGTTCTATCTTACCAAGTATCATCTCTTCATTATTGCTATTTTATTGCCATTAAGTGGATTCATAAACATTTTAAGGTAATAAACACAATTGGTGTTGTGTGTCAAACCAGTGTTTACATAATTATGTATTAATTTGTATGTTACTCTTTGTATTCCCCTTTCTGTCTTCCAAAGAGGGATACTTTTTAGAAAATAAGGATTCTGTTTTCTTTAATTTGTTCCCAAAATTTAGTGTCATATTTTTTATAAATATTGTTGTTTGTTCTTGTTGCTAACTTGTCCAAAATTATATTACTTTGGGAAACACTAATTTATTACAGAAAAGCTTTAAAACTTGATCACCTTCTTCAACATTGGTATTTATTGAGCATTTGGTGATCATTATGTAGTTTGTATGAGAGAACTTCATGATTATTATTAATTAGAACTTTAAGTTACCATCCTATTTTGTTAAGTTTCATTCCCCAGTGGAAGTATGATCTAATAGTTAATGCTCATTCAGATAGAATTAGGATTTAGAATAGGGTTAGGTTCTGCTGCACATATATGAAAAAACCAAAATGACAGTGACTTAAATAAGATAGAAGTTTATTTTTCTCTTCGGTAAAAGAAGGCCAGTGCAGTTCAGGGTTGATATAATGGCCTCAGGATATCTTTCTGCTCTATCATCCCTCAGCCACTGGCGTCTACCTCTTGGCTAGATCACTGCTGAAGATTAATGCATTACATCAGCCTTTCAGGCTGCAGAAAGGAAAAAGAGGCAAAAAAAAAAAAAAAAAGAATGCATTCCTCTCCTTTATTTTTTTAAGTTTATTTATTCATTTAAGAGAGAGAGTGCAAGCCGAGAGGGGCTGAGAGAGAGAATCCCAAGCAGGATCTGTGCAGTCAGCATGGAGTCCGATGCAGGGCTCTATCCCATGGCTGTGAAATCATGACCTGGGCCGAAACCAAGAGTCAGAAGCTTAACCAACTGAGCCCTCTCATCCAACAAGCTTCCCTCGTCCCCTTTTAAAGGACTTTCTGGAAGCCCCACTCAACATTTCAACTCTACCTACTTTTCATTGTCTGGAACATAGTCACATGGTCACTCCTGTCAGGAAGGATAGTAAACGTAGTCTGTTAGCTGGGGTTAAGTGGATTTGGGGTAAGATCCTAGTAATCTCTGCTATAAGTCCTATATAACAAGAAAAACGATTTTTTTTTTATTGTTTGCACAAAGCATTTGGACAATGAGCCTTAATTTTTTTCCACCTACAGAAAGATCTCTAACGTCTGCCAATTTGGAGGGAATTTTTATCTTTAAAATATTTTGAAGTTTCCTAAACAATATTTTGCCTGCTCTGGGTGTCTAGGGAGACTCACATTTGGAGTTTGTTTCAAAACACTTTTATTTTAATTTTGTTTTCATTTCAATAAGTAATAGTTCTTTCATAAAACCTGCCATTGAAAGCAAGTATGATAGGAATGCCAATTCATAAGTAATTTTTCTAGAGCTAAGTGTAACTTCTAACAAGAAAGGGGCTGCAACTGGTTCTAAAGACTGGGAGATGTTAGCGTTTTCTCAGCGTGACTGAAACGTTACCTGCCTCTCCTTTCCACATCCTCTCAAACTCCTGCTTGCTTGTCACAGGGTTATAAAATTCTTAATTTGTTTGTACCCTGCATTAATCCATAGTAAACCCCATAGTCATATGTCTGTGTTTCTGCTTCGTGACTATAAAAAGCTACAAATGGAAACTGTCCAGCTTCATAATACCTCATTCATGCTATGACTGGATTTGCCTCAGTTGCTCACTTGATCTTGAAAATGAAAGTTTTAGTAAAGAAGCCCATGTGGTTTTGTTTTGTTCTTTTATTTTTTTAAGTTTATTTATCTATTTTGAGAGAGAAAGCATGTGCAGGGGAGGGGCAGAGAGAGAAAGGGAGAGAGAGAATTCCAAGCAGGCTCCTTGCTGCCAGCACAGAGCTCAATGCAAGGCTCGAAATCACAAACCGTGAGATCATGACCTGAGCCAAAACCAAGAGTCGGATGCTTAACTGACTGAGCCACCTAGGCGCCGTGCCCATGTGTTTTTAATATCACATATGCACTTAAAACTGAAAAATTGGACTCCCATCATTTTTCCCACTTTCTATGTTTTTAGGAAAAATTGAGACTAAGAGTGACAAGCTACTTATTAGAATTTCTGTACCTGTGTTATATATGCTTTAGAAAACACTGTGTGCATAATGCTTTATTGGTAAGGGTGATGTGTACAGGTTAAATAAAAATTTAAAAGTAGCAAGTCATTGCTTTAGAAAGTACATTGCCTTTACAAACTAGTTTACAACTGAAATTATCTTGGCTTTTATTACAAAATGGAAGCAGAGGATATAACACAGTGATGAGAACGGTCAGTGTAGGCTTTTAATAGGATTCAAGCATCATTTTCACTAAAGCCTACATATTTACATGCTGTGTGTGTCACAGTGCAGTTTTACAGTCTGTATTCCTGACTTTTACCTTTTTTTTTTTAAATGTTTATTTTTGAGAGAGTGAGAGAGACAGAGCCCAAGTGGGGGAGGGGCAGAGACAGAGAGAGAGAGAGAAAGAGAGGGAGACACAGAATCCAAAGCAGTCCAGGCTCTGAGCTGTCGGCACAGAGCCCGATGCGGGGCTTGAACTCACAAGCTGTGATACCATGACCTGAGCCTAAGTCAGAGGCTTAACTGACTTTTACCTTTTTTTTTTTTTAATTATTATTATTCACAACACAGAAATAAGATGCCTTTACCCTAGGAAAGAAAGGAGGGGAGAATTGTTCGAACCTGCAGCTGTCTCATATTGGCCATTGAGGCAGTTACGGTAATACATCGCTCTGGGGTTCATGCTTATCCAGGAATGAAGTATTGTGAATAATCAATTTTGTAGGCAGTAATTGAGAGTTAACAAATTATTACTGATGTTCAGAAACAAGAATTCAGTAATTTAATAATAAAATATATGGAGTAAATTTTGGTTCCCAAGGGAATGAGGATCATCAATATGCAGTTTCATGATCATTTGACTGATAAAGGACAGAAGTAAAGAGTAAAAATGATGCCTATTAATAAAACGTTGCTGGGATTGACATTTGAATGACAGGATCCAGTGTGTGCATGCATATGCCAGTAACTAATGTTATATGCCAGGACACCATTCTAAGTGCTTGGCATTCGTTAACTAACCTAAATCTCAGAACAGCTCTGTGGTGTGGATACTCTTTGTATCCCCATTTCACAGATGAGAAAACTGAAGCAAAGCAAGGCTGAGTACCTATTCCACGTTACATAGCCAGTAAATTAGAAACTTAAGCTTCAGCTCAGCAAGTCTGGCTTTAGAGGCCCTGTCTTTACCCCATGAGAGTGTGTGCCTGTGTGTGTATTTACTCTCCACTTCTACATCTGGGTTCACTCCCTACATTTTAGGATGTATCACGTATGGAGAATGTGCGCACATGAGCTGTAGGGTGGGGTCGCTTGAGCAGTGGTAACATGATGATACTCGTGCTGTCCAAACATTTTAGAGGTGACTAATGACTAGTGAGTTTTAAGTGTTTTAGAAAAAAATTAGGATAAAACATGAAAGGAATTTGGAAGGAAAGAGGGAAACATGAGCTAGACAGGCAAGAGTAATAACTATTTAAAAGTCTATAGGAAGAAGTTATTTGGGATCGGACATAAAGCAAACCGTGGAAAGATTTATGGGCATTTGCAGCCAGAAAAATGAAATCTCCAGCATTGTGCTATAGAAGTTGTTTCCATGCTTCCTAATCCTAAATTAATATATTCAGCATGGTTTCAGGGTAGAAAATTCACTGGGCCAGAACAGAAGCTTTTCCTCATAATTGCTTGTATTTGAAAACGCTTGTTGTGGATCTTCTCATATGAAGTATCTGTTAGTCTGAAAATAATCGGTAGCTGTTACAGCTGTTAATAAGCAATATTTGCAATGAACAGGCCCAGTTCCTCTCACTGAACTTTATAGTTCTTTATAGAATTCCTTTATAGAATATCCTTTATAGAATTTCGTACATTGAAGTGTAATGCATCGTGATACTGATGTATGACATGTGCCAGCAATAAGCACTGAATTGTTCGCTCTTAGCCATAATCCTTTCCTGCTGGACTTACAGGAGTTCTTTACAGAATGTGCTCCCAGCTTGTGAAGCAAGGAAAACATTTCTGTTCTTTAGGTGCTCCATCAAGAACTGCTCTTTATGCCTGTGCACATAGCAGCAGACAGTACGGAAAAATGACAAGCATGGAGTCCCCTTAAGATCATACCCAATGGCCAGCTACTAAGTGGTCCTAGGTGGTGTCCTGGAATCTGTTGGGACTCATTCGAGAGCCTGATGGCACCTATCTTTGGGCTGTTCTGGTTTTCATTCCAGGTAGCTTCCAGGGAGGAAGAGATTTTAAAGTACCTTAATAAAATAGAAATTATAAAGCACTGGTGAGGAATTGATATTACAGAGAATTAAATGAGCAGATGAGGTATTTTTGTGTTAGAAATAAGCATTTAGGAGAAAAGATTGCTTCCCTTGCAGATAGCATAGTAGAAAAGTTAAGTAAACCCAAGAGATAGCTGATCTCACTAGTGTCTTTAAGAAAGAATGAGGGAAAGTGCTAGCCCTCATTTAATTTCATTTTTTCCCAGTCTTAACTATGATGATTCCTAAGGGAAATGATGATCAGCTCACACTTACACACACACACACACACACACACACACACACACACACACACACACACAGGACTCTAGGGGCTTTAGTTCTAAAAGACATAACCCAATCTTCTATAACCAACTCACAAAGTTAATGAGGCTAAGATCAGCATATATTTCCCCTTTTCAAGTATTAGATAACATTTTAAATAAGAGGATATGCAGCATAATCCCTGGAGTAATATTAACTTGCGCTCTAAATGCAAGTCATTAAAGTGTTTCAAGATGCTGTTCCTCTGATCTGCCAAATGTATAGCCTTTGAGCTACAGCTTTAGCACATGGGGCTTAGTTTCTGCTGATACCAGACTTATTTGAAAGGAATCACTCTGGCCAGGTATCTTTTCTTTGCAACTTCATCTTTTTATTACGTAACTTTTCAACGAGAGCCAGCATTTCAGTGTCTAATTTGAGCCCCAGCCAAGTGTCCTTCACCTTCATGAGAAGCGCCTGTGCCTCGCAGCCAGCACTGCCAAGGCAAGTGGAAGGAAAAAAGGGCGTGGATCCACACTGGGTTTATTAGAGCCCTTCACAGTGAGCACTAGATAGAGAACTGCCAGAGTATCACCTACTTCCTTTCTGACTGCACTTTTTACTGTGTTGATTTCATTACACTGTAGGTTATCTTAAGTGGCTAAGATACGGGCTTGAAACAAGTATAGGGTTCAAATGCTACCAGTGTGCTTGGGCGAAACACTGAGAACAGGAAGAGAATGTGGATAGACCAGAAGAAATGGCAGGAGGGAAAGAAAGAAGACCTATCTAAGCAATTTGACTTTTCTAGACAACACCAAGGAGGCGGGGCTATGTTTTGTCATTTTGATTCTGAGCATCTTCAGCATTTAACACAATGCCAGGTCCATAGTTGGTGCTTAATAAATATTTGTTGAATGAGTGAACGAATGAATGAATGGACAGTGTCCTGCTATTACTATTCTAGCTACCACCTATGCAAGCTAAAAACAGTCACTTAAACAAAACTAGATGGAATGGGAAGAGAGTGGAATTCAACTCATTTCGTTTCTGTTAGGATGTAGAAGAGTTAATCACATCTCTTTCCCCTTGACTTCTGATCCAGTTGAGAAATGAACTCGGAAATTAGGTAGGGCTCATGACATCTGCTTTATACTTGGTAAAGCTGGATAGAGAGCCTATTGTTTAGACCTGGATGTCAAGTGGGTTTCTTCCTTCTTGCCACCTGATTTGAACTTACCTCCTTAGACTCAAACAGAGCATCTGGATAGCCCATGTGTGGATTACCCCTTGGGAAACAGGAGAGAAAAGAGGGAGAGCCTGAAAACAGAGAAGACTCCCAGAAGCTCAAGAGAGGGGCCAGATGGCACGTGTATAGGGAACATTTTTCTAGTCAGAGGAGCCAGTAGGAGTGGAGAGAGGCAGGGACATGGGAAGAAGAGTATAGTTCCCTCTGTACTTTCTGTCCCTTTCAATCAGGCATCACAAATAAGATGGAGTCACTCTTTCAACACTCGGTAAAGTTCACAGTATAATGGAGTTGGGCATTTATTTAGTCACTGTGTGCTGGGGACTTGTACTGATCAGCATGATCCACAGTAGCTATAGAGTAGCTACTATTATTTCCATTTTATAGGTAAACATGCTTAGGCACAGAGAGGTTTAGTAAGTGAGGTAAAATCACACAGCTAGTGAGTGGTAGAGTGAGGCTTCAATCCCAGACATCAATTTCTGAGCCCGTGCTCTTAATGACCACTATGCTGAAAGATTTATCACCTATTAATGGCAGTCTGAATAAAAGACTAGGAGCATTTCCTAATTTGACAGTTATGAAGCAGGGTACTGAGGGAAGGAGGAGGAAAGTATGATGTGTCCTTTTTTGAAAATCTGTTTTCCTCTCAGACAGTCAGCTCTGGAAATGCATCAGAGAGAAAAGAAGACACATGTTCCAGGTGCTTTTTTGCCCTCTGCCTTTCCTACTTCTCTGTGCGGGGCGATACTACGTAATTAATGGTGCAGAGGCACACTGGTCTTCTCCCCATGCTACCTGTACTCCCGATGCGCAGCTGCTTGTCATGCTTGGCTTTCCTCTGACAGCTGAGCAGAGCTACTGGTCCGGGCAGTGTCCACTGCAGGCTCCGTGGAGAGCGCTGTGCACAGAAACAGCAGTGACTAGGAATGGGAACTGTGCCCTAAAGACAACTGTGATTTTGTTGAAAAAATAAACAGCATATCAGAAAGTACCAACCTGATGTAGACAGATGATCATACTGTACGGGGTTAATTAGAGAAAACAGTCACTTATGTTTTCATAAATCTGAAAGGAGAAAAGAAAAATGTGGTAATTGATGAACTTTCAAAGTTTTGACTAGGGAACAGTTTATTTGAAACTCAGTCATCCATCACCTTCCAGGGAGTCCCCGCTTCCGTACCACTCAGAACCATTAAGACCATCCTTGGTGTTAGCATCTCTAGTGACTCCAGCAGTATTGCAATCTGAACACGGCTCTTCCCACCAGATTACACGAAGAGAATCTTGAAAAGACCCTGACCTGCAAGCAAATACTTCGTAAGAGGATGTGCAATGGCAGAGGTTTTCACATCAGTGCAGACTGGTCATAAAATAAATGAATAATGTTAAGGCATAATCTCTAAAATGCAGACTCACAGACAAGTGTTTTTGAGAGTTCATACATCTGTGGAGATTTTTATCATCTCCATATACATTTGAGAGACACCAAGGTCTTGATTGGTCAAGATGAATAGGACTAATGATCCCTCAGAAATTCAAAGGCTTGGTATTAATTACTTCTCAACAGCTGGCTATATTTATAGTACTACTGGGGATAAGTAGCTGAGTAAGGAAATTGCAGATTTAGAAGTGTCCCTAAGCAGTTTATCCTCCCTTCCCCAAGTAGTAGCTACAGAAGGAAACCGAATAGAAAAATCTAGTTCAGAGCTTCCATACTAAAAATCAGGACAGATTCCTATTACAGCAAAGTTCTCTTCAGTCCTCACGGTATCATTTTTTCTTTAAATTAGTTACCAACATTCCAAAAACAGATTTCTAGGATGAACTGTGGGGGCAGTGCCAGGCTTCCTGAACTTCTTATGCAGAATGACATCTGTCTCTGGTGTTCAGAGCAGTGCTGTCCTTAGAACGTTCTGCAGTGATAGAGAAGTTATTTTGTTGTCCATTATGGCAGCTGCTAGCCACCTGTAGCTCTGGAGCATTTGAAATGTGGCTAGTGTGACTGAGACACTTTATTGTAAATTGTTCACTTTTAATTAACTTAAATTTGTGTAGACACTTACAGTTAGAAGCTGTCATATTGGCCCCCCAGTTTAAGTAACCAGACAAGATTTAGGAGTTGTAAGCTCAAAGTAGTGTATGTCTGGACTGCTTCTGGCCTTTCAGACCACAAAGGAGGTTTTTGATTTTTGGGTTTTGTTTTGTTTTGTTTTGTTTTTTCTTTTTTTAGTTAAAAGCAACCCCTGCCTACATAGGATTGATGAATCTTGCAGCCCACTTGCTCCTGAAGTGCATCAGAGAATCATTGACTACTCTAGTAGTCACATGATTCCCCACACCTCTGGAGGACATTTGTCCAGCCTTTCTCCCCTGAATTCTGGACTCCTACATCCAACTGCCTATCTGACCTCTCTGCTTGGATGTCTAGTGAACATCCCAAACCTGAACTGTACAGGTTTGGCTCATTCTCTGCCTCTTCCCCACTGCCATGTCCTGTGGTAGACGTGCCTAGTGCCCACCCATATCTGGTGTCCCTCTCCTTCTGGACTCCTAGGAGGATTAAACCTCTCAACTGCAGTGTAGTTACGTGAGGCAGCCTCTTCGAGTCCAGGGGGTGCAGGTGGAAGTGGCATGTGATTTCAAGCCAAAGCGTGTAATTGCCGGTGTTTTCTTCATGTGGTAGGTGTCCAGGATGCAGTTCCCTAACAAAGTCCTGCATGTTCAGTCCCATCTTGGAGGGCCTGGACTAACCCATCGGGTTACCTTTGAAAAATGCCTTTTTAAAAAAATACTACTCCTCGACATAAACCAATCATAGATTAGCATCAAACCTAAATTTCTATGTCTGGTTTTAATTTGAACCCCCAAGGCAACTGTCCTTATTAACCATGTCATCTCCTAGCCTTCTCATCCACATGGATTTTCTCAGGTAATTAATTCCACTCTCCGGGAGTACCATGCACTGGCTCCAGTTCAGTCTTCCCCTTGTGGTCCACGCCCCATCATACCTCCTTCTCCTTGATGGTATTGTTTTTCACCCTGGGATGGAGGGAATACTTCTACCCACTTCTGTCCATGCTTCTTCTACCAACCCAGCCTCCAAAGCTGTGAATAACTAAGGAATGCACTTGCCATATCTAAAGCATTTACTGACTTCACATGCTTGATTCTAAAAGGTACTTGAATGATTTTTTTTCCTGATCTTATATTTATCTGGATTTGCATGTAAAATAGAGGGGGTATCCCTATTACAACTTTCCTATACCCTATAGGAAATGAAGTACGACCAACCAGAGTAGCAATAATTTCTTGTTCCTGAAGGAGAATACTCATTTCTGAACAGGATTAGTTATCCCAAATGCTTTATTGGTCACCTTTAATGACTTTGGGATTAATGGGCAAATAATGGATTAGATTTTGTTTTATTCATTTCTTAATGTATCTCTCTTCATATGGATTATTTTCCCATTTAGAATGTGTCAATAAGTTTAAGTCATATATATGAGCAAATTTAACAAGACAATAAAATTCATACCAAAAAAGCATTAGTTTTCATAGCCTAATAATGACAGTAGTTATCAGGGAGTGGACCAGCTAAGAAATAGGATATTTTAACATCAACTTTATGTCAATGAAGATGTCAAAATCCCTCCAGATTTAAGGGCAGGGGGCAGCTTTATTTTTTTTTTCTTTCTTTTTTTAAATGTGTATTTACTTATTTTTGAGAGAGAGAGTACACACACAAGCAGGGGAGGGCAGAGAGACAGGGAGAGAGGGTATCCCAAGCAGACTTCATACTGTCAGCACAGAGCCTGACACAGGGCTCAAACTCACAAAAAGTGAGATCATGACCTGAGCTGAAATCAAGAGTTGGATGCTTAACCGACTGAGCCATCCAGGCACCTTTTTTTTTTTCCTTTTTATAAAGTAATTCTAATATCTAAAACTATTTGAAGTATATTTTTACAACTAAATGCAATCAAAATTTATTTTTGAATGTTTATTTATTTTGAGAGAGTGAGTGTGTGAGGGGCAGAGAGAGAGGAGGAGAAACAGAATCCCAAGCAGGCTCTCCACTGTCCGCACAGAGCCCCACGCAGGCCTCGATCCCACAAACTGTGAGATTATCACCTGAGCCAAAATCGAGTGGGACGCTTAATCAACTGAGCCAGGCACCCCAATGCAATCAAAATTTACGTCTGACTTTAGTCTTTTCTGTTCTGGAAGAAAAGGTGAAAGGGTAGAAGAAGGAAGCAAATCTCCTTTATCCTGCCTTTCGCTTAGTGAACAATATAGAATGAAATTTTATCTGCTGCTCAAATTTAAGCCCCAAATACTCTGATTAAGTGGCACATCCTGTGATAAAAAGAAAAATGAAACATTAAAAAGATTAAGCTCCATATATCATCCTGTGTTGAGTCTCATGACCAGTTTGGATGGTTGTTATCCTAGAAGCCAGTACGAATGTTCTTTCTCATTATATTAAATGTCATTTACAGGCTGAAATCATACTTGGGGATGAGTTTATGAATGGATACAACTGCAGTCCTCCCTCCCAAACCTGGCCCTGCCCTAGAGGCATATTAATATCTCAGTGGGTGAGAAGCATAGTAGCCTTGCAGTACCATTTGACTTTTTCCATGAATAACAAATTTATTTTTATAAAAATTAACATTTGAAAAGTTTTTTAAAGCATAGACTGAGGCCAGGGTTGCAGGTATATGTAAGGGGACTGGGGTGAGTTTTCCCTGCCAAGCCTTCAAGGTTGTGTCTTTATTTCCCACCTTGCTAGTTATCTCTCAGCATTCAGTATTTATGCAAAGGTGATGTTATATGCATGAATATTGCTAAAGGTTGGGAGAGCATAACGATCGGGTTTAAGACATTTAGCCACACACAGTTCCCCCATTTTTTCTATCGGGTCATCTGGGGTACACAGAATTGATGAGTCATTAAATGTCTTCGACTTACACATTTTGTCTTACTTTCTGGACCTAGACTCATTTCTAGTAAGTTTATACAAGAAACTTCTGTGAATTGGCAGCAACACTCCTCACTTGAAACCCTTTCATCCATGGGTGTCTTGTGACAGGAGGTAGACACCGTAAACTGAGGCGCAGATCGCTGAACCAAAATACAGGGATGCTGAGGCCCAGAATGAGAAGGAGAGGAACAGAACCCAGGAAGAGAATTCTCTGCTAATCAAAAAGAAAAAAAGTTTTCCATCTAAATGAAATATGGTGGAATGGAGAAATGACTACCTACCTGTTTTTCGTGAGAAATGCATCAAACCTTACCACTGCAAACTTCAGTGGGTTTTGTTTGTTAAATATTTAGGCCAAGAGGAATTGTTGATAATGAGAGACAAAGGTTTGAAAAGGAAAACAATCATTGGGCTTGTATTTAATCACTTTGTATTTTCACAGACTTCAGTCATGTCATTATCTGGCTGCAGTGCTTACAGAACTCAATTAGGGGAGTTCAGGCAGCAATGGGAATAGGAGGCCAAAATGAAAGGGTAACAATTTAAATGGATCACCGGCAGATGCCTTGTGTGGATGGAGATGAAGCCATTTAAGGACCTAATTGGCAGAAGAAGCTTTTGACATTGATCATTTGTGAAAAGGAGATTTTTTTTCTTACATACATGGTTTTGTACACTTAGGTCTGCAGACCTTCAGCACTGGTACATCCGATCATCAGCTTGTGGAATTCCTAACACCAAGCCACTTTGAAAGAGCAGACAAGGTTATTAACTTAGGCAGGAAATGAAAATTTGGCCTTAATATACATGTGAAATTGAATTGTCTGCAGCACAAAGCTTTGGAGATTACCCATGCAAAATGAGAAAAC
The DNA here is from genome assembly GCF_022837055.1 of Prionailurus viverrinus. Taxonomy (NCBI): domain Eukaryota; kingdom Metazoa; phylum Chordata; class Mammalia; order Carnivora; family Felidae; genus Prionailurus; species Prionailurus viverrinus. The sequence goes on from NC_062568.1 coordinate 21,203,859, forward strand.
TATCTAAATTTAAAATTGTCCTCAGTACAGTGAAAAGTAATTTTGCAGACTGCATTTTTACTGCACTGAAATCCATGAAGAGATTGGCTCTATTAATTTAGATTTAAACAGAGGCTCTGTATCTTCTAAAAATGGTAAATGAGATGGAAAATGTACTTTAAGGGGAGAAATGAGTTTCTGGAAATGCTGCAGGCAGGTAGGTTCTCTACTCCACATCTTTGAGTCTGCCCTGAGACCAATCGGCTTCAGAGGGAAGGCTCTATCTACTGTGACAGGCATTCAGACAACACCTCAATTATATATATATATATATATATATATATATATATATATATATATATATATCAGGTTTCTCTTGAAGGATAAGAAGCAAATCGAGGAAGGCCCAAAGCAAAAGTCATTGGCAGTTTTTACAGTATAATTTCTCAAGTAGCAGAGTCCTTGACAGAGAAAAGAAATTAAGGAGGAATTGAATTTATTTTCTCAGATCTCAAATAACTTAGTAGTTGTTTTATAATCCCTGCCTGGAATGATACTGGAGTAGGGAATTTGGTTACTGTCCCTACCTTCTCATTCACAAAATTACCTTCCCATAGAAAGAGAAATTGAATTTTTCGCTCCCTAGTCTTTGAATTTCTGTAGCTCGCAAGAACAAGTATTACTTGTTTACTTATTAAGTAAATGATTATATGTTAAATAAAGAAGTGACTATTAGAAATACAGTTTTGATAACCTGTCATTTAACCATCAAGAAGAATACATTTACACACAGTAGAGTGCAGCAAGGGTTAATAATAAACTTAGGTTAGAGTTCAGAGATGGTCTCAGAGTTCCTATTATGTACAGTTGCAATGATGAAGAAGCAGAGCAAGTGCCTTTGTCTGGTTCTTAGAGCTGCTGAGTCTAGAACTAAGGTCATCTAAACTTCCGGAGAGTTTACTTATATATGTGTTATGGCTTATCGACAATCAACACTGCTGAGTTGGCAGCAAACCAAAATAAAACAGTGGCCCATTCTTCATCGTTACATTATTCTCTTTTTGCTTTTCAGGTATCTCTGTGCTTTACTTACATCTCTATGATGTGTTCGGGGACCCTGCTTACCTACAGATGGCACATGGCTACGTAAAGCAAGGTCTGAACAGTTTGACCAAGCGTTCCATCACCTTCCTGTGCGGGGACGCGGGCCCCCTGGCAGTGGGCGCTGTGGTGTATCACAAGATGAACAATGAGAAGCAGGCGGAAGACTGCATCACCCGGTAATCATATTTCTTTTTGAGGATTATGATCTAGATGTCATAATGGATTCTGTATGTGTTAGCACAAGAACATTTTAGTGAAGGTACTTTTCTTCCAGCAGTAAATCTTACTACTGTCATTTGATCACTTCACACATAATCCCGATTTAGTTAAGGAACAACCATTATAGTTCCTATTTTATTGTAAGATGTAATGACACTGACACACACCAGATCAAACATTAGTTTAATAACAAAAATGAGATCAAAAGTTTGATCGTGTGATTACTTACTAAGGTGGTGTCCAAGATCAATAATCCAAAAAATGTGCTTCACTTCCTCTCGTGAGCTGGGGGAGGGCTCCTAACAGACGACAGACTGATTCAAAATTGTTTTTCGTAGGAGCAAATGCCATGCAAATCCAGATTCTTATTTTTAATGTAGAGCAGAGCAGCTCACTAGAAGCTTGTGAATTATGAAGAATTACTAAACTGTGGTACTAATAAACTACAATTATTGTTTGACTAGAGCTTATTGAGCACAAATTCTATCAAGAAGTCTGGCTCCATGCAATACTGCAAGCAGTGCTGTTAGGCTCTGCTGAGCATATTAACACACAGGAAGTTGCAATTCCAGCAAAGGCTTTTGGTTTTGTTTTGTTGTTTAATAGACTTTACTTTTTTTTTTTTTTTCATTTCATTTATTACTGGAGAGAGCGTAGTGGGAGAGAGGGACAGAGGAAGGGGGAGAAAGAGAATCCTAAGCAGGTTCCACACTCAGCACGGAGCCCAACGCAGAGCTCAATCCCATGATCCTGGGATCTTGACCTGAACTGAAATCAAGTCACATGATCAACTGACTGAGCCACCCAAGCATCCCTAGACTTTACTTTTTAGAGCAATTTTCCATTCACAGAAAACTTGAGAGGAAGGTACAGAGATTTCCCATATATGCGCTATCCCCACACCTGCATAATCTCCGCGTTATCAAAATTCCCCACCAGAGGGGCGCACTTGTTACAGTGGATGAACCTATGCTGACACACCATGGTCACCCAAGCCCATAATTTACATTAGTTACATTAGTTACCTTTTGGTGTGGTGCAGTGGGTGGGTTGGGACAAATGTGTAATGACGTGTATCCATCATCATACTATCATAGAGAGTAGTTTCACCGCCCTGAGAATCCTCTGTGCCCTGCTTATCAATCCCTCTTCTCTCCTCCCTAACCCCAGAAACTACTCATCATTTTACTGTCTTCTTGGTTTTGTCTTTTCCAGAATGTCATAGTTGGAATCATACAGTATGTTGCCTTTTCCAATTGGCTTCTTTCACTTAGTAATATGTATTTAAGGTTCTCTCATGTCTTTTCATGGCATGACAGCTCATTTCTTTTTAGTGCTAAATAACAGTCCATTGTCTGGATGTACCAGAGTTTATCCATTACCCCACTGAAGGACATCTTGGTTGCTTTCAAGTTTTGGAAATTATGAATAAAGCTAATGTAGATGTCTATGTGCAATTTTTTGTGTGGACGTAACCTTATAGCTCCTTTGGGTAAATATCAAAGAGCGCAATTGCTGGGTCATATTATAAGGGTAGGTTTAATTTTGTAAGAATTTCCAAACTATCTTCCAAAGTGGCTGTACCATTTTGCATTCCCATCAGCAATGAATGAAAGTTCCTATTGCTGCGCATCCTGCCAGTGTTCCAGATTTTGGCCACTCTAATAGATGTGTCATGGTATCTCCTTGCTTCTTGCTTGTTTTATTATTTATTCTTAATGTTCATTTACTTTTTGAGAGAGTGAGAGAGCACAAGCTGGGGAGGGGCACAGGGAGAGGGACAGAGGATCCAAAGCAGGCTCTGTGGTAACAGCAGTGAGCCTAATGTGGGGCTCAAACTCACGAACTGTGAGATCATGACCTGAGCCGAAGTCAGACGCTTAACGGACTGAGCTACCCAGGCGCCCTGTCCTTGTTTTAATTTGCATTTCCCTGACACAATATGGAGCATCTTTTTATATACTTATTTGCCATCTGTATTTCTTCTTTGGTGAAGTGTCTGTTAAGGTCTTTAGTGCATTTTTTAATTGGGTCCAGCAACATTTTAATCAGTGATTGCCCCCAGTTTGACCATGGTTTTTGATTCCCACTACTCTTTCTTATAAATTACTGTTGGAATGGCATTATCATCACTGATTTCGTTTGTGGAGGATCTTTGGTTAACTTTACACTGTGCAGTGGTGTGTATTTCATTAACAGGCTTTGGCCTAAAATTCTAATAACTACAGGTTTTTCCCCCCTCAAAATTTTATTATGAAAAATTTCAAACGTACAGAAATGTTGAAAGAACAGTGAATACCTGTATATCTACCCATATAAATTCTAGCATTCACATTCACATTTTACCATACTTGCTTTATCACAGATCTAATCCATCAATGTATTCCTCTATCCACTATTAATCCTTTTGGGGGGGGGATGTATTTCAGAATAAATTGCAGACATCGGTATCCTTCCTTCTAAATACTAAAGCATATATATCATTTACTTGGGTTCAATACCTGTTTAGTTTTCTTCTTTTGACATAAAGTTTACACACAGTGACCTGCCCAAGTTTGATTGATATTTGTTGAGTTTTGGCAAATGCATATACCATCTAGATTTGCAATACAGAAACTACCTTTCTGGGTTTTTTTAGCCACACATCTGCTTTATAGACTCCGAAGGGAGTCTCATTCAGTGAATCATTCTTAAGTATCATAAAAATAAGCTGTAGTGTTCCCAGTATTTTATACATAATGCCAGCCTTTCTCAAAATATGTACAACCAGATAGTAATTGTTTGTTATGTGAAACATGAAAACAAGATTTATGTATTCAGACTGGGTACGTGCTAATTAAACAAAGTTAAATATGCACCTTTACTGGCTGCTCAGAGCCTTCAGTAGCTTTTATGCGCGGGGGAAACTCGTGACTGTAGGGAGTGGAATTTGCCAAACTTGTCAAGTAGACAGCCCCTTTTCTCAGGACATTTCAGGGCCTACTGTTCGAAGAAACACTCTTTGGGGGAATAGTACCATATATTAATATTGCTTTATTATAAAATACTCTTAACGGTAAACTAAAATTTCTTTTTTTGACACCTTGATAATAAAGGTGTTTTTGTTATTTACATCTTTTTAAAAACTTTATCAACATTTCGATAATAATTATAGCCAATAGATTTGTTAAGATGAAACATATAGAATGTGGATATACGGTAGGAAAATAGGCTACTCATGGCCACAGTTTTGATTTTTCATTTCTAGAGTTCATGGCACAACAGGGAACAAAAAGGAATTATTTATAAATTGCTTTCACATTTCTTCCCTTTTAAGGGAAAAATCTGTAAGTCTTCTCAATTCAATTGAAATAATTTGATGTCATTAGATATTAAACCTACTGGTTTGTTTCATTTTTTACTGACCCTTCTTCCTCACATCACATAGCCCTTTGGAAATGGCAGAGTTCTGTGTGTGGCACCTCTTATGCTCCGCCACCAACATCCCATTTCAGCTTACCTTTCCTGGTTTTTCTTAATATGATGGTCTTTCAGAATCATCATTTTGAGTTATAGAGACAAAAGAGTCAATGTTTCCCTAAGATAGGGATTCTTAACTTTGGGGCTCTGAGAATCTTAGGGCTTCCACAGGTCTGTAGAAAACCCCAGATTGTAGTCAGCATGGAGAGAACACTTAACACTTTTTTCAGACGGGTCTATAACTCCCTAAAAAGGAGTGTGTGTCTTTGTGTCTGTGTTCATGTTCAAATGTCCTGCTGTTAGTGGAGGTAGGTGGCAAGGAAAAGGATAAATAGCACAATTTTTTTCGTTCTGTTTGATTTGTACTGTGTTCGTTTTCACCCTTCCTTCCACACACAGTTGGTGCCACCGTGCAGAGAGAGCACTGCCTACTGACTGTTCCTACTGACTGTTCAGTGACTGATGTGATACACAAAGTGCTTTGGGGCCAAGACTTAGAATAATGAATTTGGGCTTTCTGGTCAGAAAGTATCCACTCTCTCTTTTGTAGTGTGATGAGTAAGAAAAGGACTCCTTTTTAAAAAGTTACAAACCTTTAGATGATATAAGGTAAAAACTCTCCCCAGTAACACCCTCGGGAAATAGGAGTGGAACAGAACTATCCTGGTTTTATATGTCCTTATTCTTCCTTCAGTGACATTTCAGTACCATGTCTCTTCTGAAGATTGGTTGCTATTAATATCAACATAGCAAAACAAATGGAGCTGCAATGATGTGCTTCTGGTTTTAAGTTTTTGAAAACACACAAAATAACCTTATGACTATATATGCTATCATTTCTTCACTTTATCTTGAGAATGTAGCTTGTAAAACATGCAGTTAAAAATGCTACCTTTAGTAATCATCAGAACCAGCTAATGAGTTTTAAGGATTTGAATTCAAATCCAGAAAAAAAAAAAGGAATACTTCCTTTCTTACCCTAAAGTCTGAAGTATTATTTTAAGAAGATACTCTGAGCAATACTTCATCTTCAAACATTTGAAAGGATTTTGCTATCTACTTTAAACTTCCAAAATGCAAATGCGTTTGGCTGCAAAAATAATTGGAATGCTGATTATGTATCGCCACCTAGTGGTAATATAATCCATAACATTGGCCTGTAAAGGAAACGTGGTTCAAACACATTTAGGTGAGAACATCATTGGAGTTAATGCAATAATTGTTCTGAGTAACTTCCATAGAGCAGTATTTGTTTAAAAAATTCACAGTAATTTTCCTTTTTTGAATAATTCAATTTCCTTTATAATAGCAGACCAAAAATGCTTTTTCATATCTAAATTCAATACAATTTAATATGCTTACATTAAAACTTGGTAATAAATTTTTAAATCAAACCTCTGAAGTATTCCTTCTGTTTACTACAACAGTTGAGTTTTTATCCAGTAAAAAGATTTTATTTTGTTAAGATCTCAACATTACTGAGTTACCAGTTCTGGCATGAGAATAAAATAGAATTTTTCTTAATAAATATTCTTAAGTTCTTTAAAAATATTAAGGGTGTGTCTCTGTATGATACTGAAGTAGAAAAAAAAATGGCCCATAATTCTACGAACCAGACAGTCCTGTTAACATTGGGGAAAATCTTAAGAAACAACAAGAAAATTGAAAGTGACCTTTGCCCACCATGTCCCTATTCCTAAGATAACCACTGTTCCACTGCGAGTTTAATGCCTATACATATAGAAGAAAAAACATACATGAGCCAGCATTTGCATGTTTAACCAATCTGATGAGATGCCTCCATTTGTTGAGGTACAATATAACCGACAAAGTATAATAGAACTGTCAGTAACTGCAACCTGCCATGCTTTTTCACACCCCTCTTTCCTGACCAGGAGTGAGTTCTCTTAAGGACACTTTTATAACTTTTACTCAGTCTATTTCATAATTGTTAGCCCCTCTCAGTCACTAAAAGCATCTCATTCTGGTTATTAAGACGTGGCTTGTTAACTTTAAATTGTGAGTGTTCCTCTCCCCCGACCACAGCCTTATGGAAGTGGAGTGGGGAGGGCTGGGCTAAAGGAATTGTCTGTTCTTCCACAAGTACCTTCCCTATGGAGCCAGGACAGTCTTCATTATACCTGTTGGTTATAGACGTGGCAGCACTTGTTAGGTTTTTGTTTGTTTTTGTTGTTTGTAGATATTGGTGGCCTCCAGAGATTAGCAGTAGGAGCTGTATCCCCCCTCAGCTGTAACCTTAACACTAAGTACGTTAAAATGAAAGCACGAGCAGTGAACCAAGTTCTACCAAATAAACCAAGTGTACAAACACTGATTAGGAAGTAAGACACACACACATACACACAGGTAGTCTCCTGCCCTGTTCTTGTGACTTAGAGAAAACCACGTTTGTCCCCAGACAATCTTATTAGGTCTTATTGATCAAACAGTAGTAGAGCCAGTACCATCTTCCACACCTTCCACCTGTCTTCACCATTCATCCCACCAACAAAAAAACCCTTTAACATTCTTTACTACACTTATCAGCAAATCATCTGGTGTAGATTTTGATAAACTTATTTCAAGTGCCGAGTGCCTCTGAATGGTGATTCCTGATAAGTCGTTCAGGTATAGCCAGTCACCCCAGGGGTGTGATTCTGGATACTTCAAATGTTTATTATAGTGTTTATATTAAATAGTGCTTGTATGCTTATAATTCCCAATATATAAAGTTAGATGAGATACTTGCACAGGCACTATTTATACTTAACTACTTTGAAAGTAAATTTCTACACAGACAACAAGAGAATTTTACAAACAAATAATGGCTTTGTCCTCAGGCAGTGTGGTCAGTGTCATCTGCTACCTGAGGACAAAGCCATTATTATTTGGTAGGGCCGATGTCCTCTCATTACTGCTCTTTTCCTGAAATTCCCTGGCTCTTCCCTCTTACTTTTCCAATAGACTGATATTTTGTCAAGTTTCACCAAAAATTATATTGTTTTAATAACTGAAAACACATTGACTATATAGGGTAATTTAGGGGTAATTGAAATGTACTTTCAAAATTTCATGTGATAAAAATCCAAAAGAGCAAAGACATTTTCCCTACTTATCCTATTTGCTTTCCACACCCTCCCCACCACCCCCCTACGAAAGGCAGAAAGGTTCATTCTCTGAGTTCAGACTACAAATATGGTTGCTGTCCTGAGCTCCTTTCCTTGCGAACCCCACCTAGTTCCTGGTTCCCTGGGGCTTCCCTTTTTGGTCTTCTGGAAAGAAATCCACTCTGCCAAGTATTCCCACGACTGCAGCTGAATCTGGGGCTAAATGCTGGCAACATGAGAAAGGAGTGAAACAGTAGAGGCTTACCCCACCCTCCTGGGACCACAGCTCCTCCAGTCTGTGAGGAAGGGTCCCTCCCTCAGAGACCTGGCTTCCATGGGCTCCTGTTGCCTTCGTTTCTGCCAACCCTGTGAGACTGCTTGCAGCCCGGGGTGTGAGTAAACGGAGGGAAGAAGAGAGAAAATAAAGAAAACTGAGAGGCTTTACTCACTGTCTCTGATGTCAGGCATGCATGCCCTTTCCCATTGTTTCTTGAGACAGAACTCAAGGGTTTCTTCCGGGACTCTCTTTCAGTCCTTGGGGCTCACTTCCAGGTTTGGGACTATTCTGAATTCAGGCCAGGGGAATACCATAGATGAAAATACGGTAAACTCACCACTGGTTTGGTGGTACTTCAAATTCTGGTCTTCCCCACTCTGCCTGCTGCTGTTTACTGTTTGGAGTCCTCAAAGAGCCGCTCTGCGCATTCTCTCCAGGTCTTGGAGCTGCGTTTACCAGGAGAGGCAGGCTGGAGTGTGCTTACTCCGTCTTACATGGAGCCAAAACCGGAAACAACTTTTTGTGGCAAGCCACGCTGAGTCTATCAGTAGGGAATCAATATCTTATAATATATCCCTTCAGTGGGATACTATACACCTGCGATAAAGAATGAGACTACTCTGGATGTGCTGATGTAGAATGTTTGTCAAGATGTATTGATAAATAGCAAGCCACAGAACATTTGGGGAGATATAGATATGCATATTTATGCTTCCATGTGCATAAAATAATTCTAGGACTATCCAAGAGTTTGGTAACCGTGGTTGTTTCTGAAAAGAAGGGTGGGACGGCTGGGAAACTGGGAAGACAGGGAGGCTGACTGATGCCACTGTGCTATCTCACGTCTTATCGGCTGTGGTACATCAGGCCGTTGTACAGACACTTCACAGAGGCCTGATGACATGTTAAGAAATGAACTAAGGAAGAAGGTAAATAACTGGGGTGTAGCAGGTTTTTCATTCAGTGCAAGTAGATTTCATCCTTTGAATTTGTGTCTCATTTCTATTGTGAACTGAAGAAAAATTTAGTCGAGGGATAATTTTTGAACCCGGACTACCCTTTGTGGTCTGGCTCAGTGCACTTAATGTGTAATAATATATAACAATTTATAATATAAATATATGAAAATGTTTAGTTTATATATTAATTATAATATATTTAAAATGTTTAACTGTAATAGTAAATTAATATATAATATTTCTATGCATATATTTATGTGTATGTATTTTTGAATGTCCCAGTTTAAGTATATACCATTATCTGATGCCTTTCAAGTTATCTTAGGCATGTATTTTTATTCCCAGGCTAATTCATCTAAATAAGATTGATCCCCATGCTCCAAATGAAATTCTCTATGGACGAATGGGCTACATTTACGCTCTTCTCTTTGTGAATAAGAACTTTGGAGTGGAAAAGATTCCTCAAAGCCATATTCAGCAGGTACCACATTTTTGTGCTTTTTGGAATCTTGTTAGGATCTCAGTTAGGATCCCCTTGTTAGGATGCCTCAACTACTGGTTTTGTTTCTCCAGTTAGCATAGCCCAAGTGGAAAATAGGTGTGTCGGCCTCTAAAGATCAGGCGGGATCAGAGAGCTGACACTGTCCTTCTGAGTGCTGTTGGAAACACAGAGAGTGACTGGGGTGAGAAGTGCAGCCTACTCCGTGTGAGAGTATGGCCCTTCCAAAGATGAGAACCAGATCTCACCTCCCACATGCAGGTGTCTCCTTTCATGCCTGAAGGAATTCATGCTTTCCTCGGACAAGTGAATCCTTGTCAGCTCTAGTAAAGAGAGTTCAGGATTTCTGTATCTCTGTCCTTTAGGCAGAATACAGTCACCCCTACTTTCTGCGAGGAGAATTAATCTGTGCCCGTCCATGGCCAAAAGATCACGTCCCATTCACTATGTTCTCCATACCTCTTAGCAGAAAGTTCCACTGGGAAGATTTTTATTCTGGTTCTCTCATTATTGCTATCGGTTTTCTCCCTGTAGGTTTGTGAAACAATCTTAACCTCTGGGGAAAACCTAGCTAAAAAGAGAAACTTCACAGCAAAGACTCCACTGATGTATGAATGGTACCAAGAATATTATGTGGGGGCTGCTCATGGCCTGGCAGGAATTTATTACTACCTGCTGCAGGTAAGAGGGGAAGATGGTATAACTTGCTAATGCGCCTGCCGATTGGACTGTCCGGGGTGAGGACACCAGCACTGCCCTTGGGTGTTGCACCCCGCCGACTGCTGCATCACTCTCCTTGCAGTTTCCTGGCCTAGACAAACAAGGGCAGCGTTTGCCAAGGTGCATGTGAAAGTGCATGCACATAAAAGGCACCGCGCTGTGAGATGACATTCAATTTGTAGGTGACCGCCCTTGCCCACCTAGTGCCACTCCTGCAGACTGAAGTGTTCTCCTGTCCTTCAGCATGCAGTGCCTCGTGCTCTGCTCTGCTGTCTCAGCAGATGCCTTGGATTAATATTATTGCATATGATTAGACACAACCCATTGAAACAAATTCCAGAAGTAAGAACAAAATCAATAGAAAACAAATGACCATATGTTGCCTTAGGTTCACTTAGAGAGCAAAGCCACAGAGCCTTTTTGGCGGCTTTTGTGTAACTTACCTGAAAAATAGCTGAATGCACTGTGCCCAACAGCTCTTTGGATCTAATACTACAGAGGGACGTTAGCCAAAGTCGAAAAGACTAAGGCCAAATAAAATTTACTGCAGCAAGCGTAACCTCGTAGGGGAGGTCAGAAGAGGACTTCTCATGAAAGCATCCTTTCTGGGGGCTTATTTAGCTCTTTTTAAGGAGAAATTGGCACTCGGGAATAAAAATACATAACAAAAGAAAATTGATTTTTAATGGCAGCAAAGGTGCCCCCCTCACCTTCCCAAGTACAATGCAGCATAAAGAAAAGTGTTTCATTAATATGTTCAACATGAGTGCTTAGATATACATACTATTAGCTGGTTGAGTAGCCGGCTGCAATAATGCAAAATCAATGTCAGACTTTCCCTCTCCCTATAGCTAAACAATGACAACGAAGCTGAAAAACTCAAGGTTATTATTGCCTTTGAATGCAAAGTCACACTTGGAGTGTTAGTGGCAGTAAGAGACCAACTTTTGTATTTGTTCTGCGCTTCTCAATTAAGAGTTTTAGAATGAGGGGTTTTGACAATTCAGACTTACACTGTTTTTCTGGCATAAGCCTCCACTGGCTCTGTATTTCCAGAAGTAAATATATATTCTTAAGTTTTCAGGAAAAGAGAGTTGTATTCTGAAGTTCAAAGGTGAGGTAGAGTCCTACATGTCAGTGACTGGACAGCCTCATGACCTTTCATTGAAGCAGATCATCAGGAGTCATTTTACTGTCCATCTGCCTCCTTTTGGTGGCTATAGTGAGAAACCTGGAAACCTGTGTTCCAAATTTTCCATTGGCAGATTATTGTCTATTTGAAATGATTTAATTCTTAATCCAAAAAGTCCATTCCAGTAGGTGCTTATGTATCAACATAAAACAAACTTATTTGTAGTTCATTTGAGATAAATTCTGCAAATTTAAGGAAAATTCTCCTCTAGCAGTTTAAACTGAGCTTGTACGATATTCTGTGGGTAAAGTGAAATCTGTACATGCCCTGAGAACTTCGTGCACGGTCAGTACATGTGCTTCATGCCCCTGCCCGTTCCCTCACCCCACATGCCCACCCGCTGCTGGGCAAAGACACTTTGATTTTTTTCTTTGAAAAAGCGAGCAATGCAATGAATTAAGGACAGGACCAAAGGAGAAACTAAAAACTTAGATCAAAAATGAGGCTCATATGCCCTATGGCAGTGTGTCCCATCAATCCGTACATCGTTGTATCAGAATAATCCTGCATAAATATCAGTCCCAAATCCTCTGCAAAAGGCTTTAATCTAGAACCTGGATCTAAATTCCAGGTCTTCCAAATTGTTAGTATCCTCCTCTATTGGAAACAGCTACCATTTCTCTAAATGTAATGGTGAAAGTTATGCTTGTGTTGTCTAATGCATCTCTTTGTGGCTTTCAGAGTTTGCTTAAGGTATTAAAACCTTAGGAAAGGTCTCTTGTGCTCCTGCATTGACTTAGGAAAATTATATGTATGTATACAACGATAAATATTGAAAAATAGTATGTACGTAGATCTCAAGAGTTAACTGATAGCCTAATTTTAGTTTGTTCCAATAGGTTAAAATATATGGGATGGAGTCCAAATCTAGTTCCTTGTGGTCATGTTTTCTTTCTGGTTTAAATCTCATCCCTGAGACTTAGGAAGATCTGTTTGCTTCAGCAGAACTAATGATTCCTTTCCTCATTTTTAGCCCAGCCTTCAGGTGAGCCATATGAAGTTACATGGTTTGGTCAAGCCCAGTGTAGACTATGTCTGCCAGCTGAAATTTCCTTCTGGCAATTACCCTCCTTGTGTGGATGATAATCGAGATCTGCTAGTCCATTGGTGTCATGGTTCCCCTGGAGTAATCTACATGCTCATCCAGGCCTATAAGGTACTGTGAGTTTTCTCATTTTTGAAATAATTTGGAAAATGTGACATAAAATTCTATAACTTAAAATTATTTTTATGTATAATCTTTAAAGGAGCAGTAGATACATTACTTGTTGGACCTAAGATCATTTTGCTAAATGGACTCTAATCATTCTTGCAGTATCCCTCTGTACCAAAGCAGATACTATTTTCCTAGATCGGGAGACTGCTTCACTGACAGGTAGAATAGTCAAGATGGTAGCAGCAGTAGTGAAGCCAAGAGAAGTATCCCAGAAGTTCGGTTGAAAACAGAACCTTTCTTGTGCATTGCTGGTGGGATTGTAAAACGGTGCAGCTGCCATAGAAGAGAGTTTGGTAGTTCCTCAAAAAATTAAACGTAGAATTAGTATATGATCTAGCAGTTCAACTCCTAGGTTTATATTCCCCAAAATTTAAACACAAGGATTCATGTAGATATTTGTGCACATATGTTCCATAGCAGCATCATTCACAATTGCCAAAATACAAAATGTGATATCCCGCCCCTACACACTCACTGGAATGTTACTCAGCCATACAAAAGAATAAACTTCTGATCCACACTACAACAGCAGGGACCTTGGAAACATTATGCCAAGTGAAATAAGCCAGATGCTCAAGGACAAATACTCTATGATTCCTTTTATATGATGTGATGGTTAATATGTAATATCTGAACAGGCAAATGCATACAGGAAGAGAATAGAACAGAAGCTAGCAGGGACTGGTGCCCGGTGGGAGGGATGGGGGACGAGGTGCAGGATCACTTCATGGGCACCGAGTTTGTTTGAGATGATGAAAACGTTTTGGAAATAGTAGTGATGATTATACAACATTGTAAATGTAGTTAATGCCACTGAATTATACACTTCAAATGACAAAATTTACAACTTTTTTTTTTTTTAAATTTTTTTTTTTTTTAATGTTTATTTATTTTTGGGACAGAGAGAGACAGAGCATGAACGGGGAGGGGCAGAGAGAGAGGGAGACACAGAATCGGCAACAGGCTCCAGGCTCTGAGCCATCAGCCCAGAGCCCGACGCGGGCTTGAACTCACGGACCACGAGATCGTGACCTGGCTGAAGTCGGACACTTAACCGACTGCGCCACCCAGGCGCCCCCAAAATTTACAACTTTTATATTTTCTCTTACTTTACCAAATAAAAGAAATGCAAATATCATTTCTTAAAAAGCATGTGATGGCAGAGCCATAATCAAAAAACAGGGTTTTATTGGAAAGAAAAAAAAAATAGAAGTAAACCAAGATATCTTTGCCTGTTGGTGCACAATCTACAAATTACAAATCTGTGGACTATGACTAGGCATTGGTATCTCATACTCTAAGTAAGCATTTAGTACATCAAATTTTACTTTCAGAAAGTTGCATATAATGGAAGAACTTTCTAAACCACCTTATTCTACTTTTAAGAACATTTAGTTTGCAATGAGATATTAAAGCTGTCTACTGAGAATATTTCTTGAGTCTTTGATCAATATATAGGAGGCCACAAAAGATTGGAGAGATGTGTCTGTATTTTTCTGACATAGTATTTTGTAATCAAATCAGTTTTTATAATCAATTTGTATACAGTTTCTTCCCCATTTATAAGGAAACTTCCTAACAGTGAAGGGCATTATTGTTAACCAAAGAAGATAGCATGCAGTTCTTTGGAAATTAACTGATGATAATAGCAAGTCACAAGTAAAATCAATGCTACTTCACCACTAACACCTATGTACATAAACACAGAGCGCACACAAAACGTGGATGGCACAGACAAGGTCATGTGCAGTTATTTAAAAGCAAAAAAAAAAAAAAAGCAAAGCTAGTAAGCTTTTATAATTTGTCCCCACCCACACGACACATCTCTCTGGCTCTAAATCCCTTACCCTTTCTTACCAAGCCACCTCTATCTCACCCCTCTTGCCCTATCTCCCCCCCTTTCCCATCAGGAAGGAATGTCAATAGACGTTTCTTTTTATATCCCTTGTAATAAAACTTTCCCTTGGCTCTGCAGGTGTTCAGAGAAGAACACTACCTCAATGATGCATACCAGTGTGCTGACATGATCTGGCAGTATGGGTTGTTGAAGAAGGGGTACGGGCTGTGCCACGGCACTGCCGGGAACGCCTATGCCTTCCTGACACTGTACAACCTCACACAGGACGTGAAGTACCTGTATAGGGCCTGTAAGGTAGGCACCAGAACCACCGGCAAGAAAACACATTCCCCCAGGAGATTGTAGAGAGGGCTCCAGTCAATCTGATTTAATTCATTTACCTTTATAACCACGAGTCTGTAGAACAAATCCAGTTATTTAAGAAAAGCCTTCTAAACCCCTTCAGTTGAATTAGCTTTCTTGTATAAGGACACAGTTCTATTCAACATTTATGGGGGGAAAAAAAAGAAAGAAATTTTTCTCTGATAACCTTGGAGACAGTGGCTCAGATGGCTCATGACATTCCTCCCTCCCATCCTTCATACTCTTTCAGACCATCTGTTTCTCTGTACTAACCCCTTTTTTCTGCCCTGAAGATAGCTTTGGACTTTTCAGAGTAATTCTTACGGAATCCTTATCAACTTTTGGGGGTCTCTGGAAGAAATCACCATAATTAACATGGTCTCACTTTCAGTTTGCTGAGTGGTGCTTAGATTACGGAGAACACGGATGCAGAACACCGGACACCCCCTTTTCCCTCTTTGAAGGTATTTTTCACTCCTTACTTAGTTGCCTTATAATGTCAGCATCTACTTCTCTGCTTGGTAATTAATGTATTTGAATTTGAGCTTTATCAACAAGTTAATTTTATAGTCATTCTTAAACTACCTCTTTACTTCCTAATATGACAACTCAATATTAAAAATCAAGTAGTACATGGACCATCTCAGACCTAATACAAGTAGTCATAATGGTGACTACCCTTTATGGAGCCAAGCACAGGCCTGGCATTTTGCAGATGCCACCATAAATCATCTCAGCAAAAGCATACAGACATTATTATCCTCATGTCACAAATGAGGACACGGAAGCTCAGACAGGTAAGTGGCCCGTGGTGCCATGTGAAGGAGCTGACGTGATAAATGACAGGGCTGTGCCTTGAACTTCTGTGGTTCAACTCTCCCTCCTGTCTTCCACTTGGATGAAGAGACTGAGCACCTCACTAGTGATCTCCTCGCGTGTTGACCTGTATCATATATTAAACAGATGCTTGGTTCCTTTAAGTCGTTGCCATTAGTATCATAATGTCTTTGGTGCTAGAGAATGAAGCCACTCTATAAAACGGAGTCATGTAGTGTGATAACTTTTGCCTCTTTTTCTTCCTTCAGGAATGGCTGGAACAATATATTTCCTGGCTGACCTTCTAGTGCCCACAAAAGCCAGGTTCCCTGCGTTTGAATTGTAAAAGGAAAGCCTGCCCCCTGCAACTCACTGCATGAGCCTTTCTGTATATCAAACCTGGACAAAATGCTTTTATTGCTTTTCAAGGAGACATAGGGTCAAACCGTGTACTTGATTTAGTTGATTTTTTTTTTTTAATTTTGGAATTTGTCTTCAGTTCAGTTGCTTCTGTTTATCATTTACTTTTACTTAAAAGTATCCAAGGAAATCCTTTAACTTTAACTTCAGTTTCTTCCTAAAGGAAGGGTGAGTGATATGTGCAGTGTTTTGAGGGCATAGATGTATATATTTCAGAACTTGGAGGAAACCTTACTCTTACTTAAGCTTATGACTATAACCATCCTTTGCTGTTCTAGAACTGTTTAAAAGAAACTAAAAATGTAGATAAAGAAAAATATATGGTTATTGCTGGATATTGCTATCCACCTCCTTAGTATTTTTCCTCCAACAGGGCGGACAGTTTTATAACTTTGTTTTTCTTTAGGTGGTTGATTATGAAGGGGGACAAAAATATTAACTATATGCTTCTGAGACAAAAGTTGCAAGAGATGCAAACTGGTTTAAGGACCATAGTGCTTATTTAACTAGATAACGATACTTTCAGATTTACTTCTTTTTGGTAGTAAAGCATCCAGGTTCTATTAGTCAACATTTTTATCAAAGATTTCTAAAATGCAATGGTGGTTTTGAAAATTCTGGTTTGAAGATTAGTTTAAGATAAGCTAACAAAAAAGTTTATTGTTTATCCTAAAATAAGTTATTGTATCTTTGAACTATTTATGTACATTTGTTTGTTCCTTGGATTTAGTATAAGATCAGGAAATGATTTTCTATTTGTGAGTATGTGGTGACTTAGGATTTGAGTTCACCTTGTCCAATTGACCTTGTAAACTTAGATTTGTGTTTTACTTACTTGGCAATGACTATGCGTTACTGCTCGCAGTTTGGTACAAGCCATAAGATATTTTCCTTCCTTTCAATCTATCTGGATGTTTGTCTTTTCACTGAATAGTACAGTACTCTGCATCTCTCTAAAAGGGGGAAAGGGTGCTATATAGCCAATAACTTGAATGAAAACACTAAGCTTTCCATTGAAATGCTGTTTATTTGGGAGGTATTATCCAGTGCAAAGGATTAGAACAAACACATCCCATCTCTTTGCATATCCTAGGTTTAACACTCATCAGTTTCTGAGCCCTCAGGATCCTGTATTTAACCTGGTAGATGAAGGGTCCCTGGTGCTTCACATTCTCTACAAATGTTTTCACTCATCAGCTTCCCTTCCTCCTCCTTCCTTTGCTGCCTTTCCCAGGCTTGTTTCATCATTTCGTGCATGTTCTGACTGATTTTAGAACATTTTGCAGCTTTGAAAATCAGGGTCTAAGAATTTTAAATGTGCCTATTTCATGGCTTTCTTGGTCATAAAAACATGCTGTTTTTATTTTAAATTGGAACCAAATCCCAATGGGTATATGTTGGTTCCTCAGGATAGTAGTCCCCTATTATTTTACATTTAGTCCCAAAATAGCTTATATTATTGGAAATTGACCCCTTAAAGGCTTCTGATGAAAGGATCTAAAAACCAACCCACTGCTCAGTTCCTAGGATTAGCTTATTCCTCAGTGACTCACACTAGTTGGGAAAACCTTGTGCCTCTCAGATGTCTGAAGCCGCTGGTAAACTTTGCCTTTCTCCTGGGTGTTTCAGATGAGCACTGTTGGCATTCCTAGTAAAGCTAATTTGCCTTTGGCTGGATATCCAACTTGAAAGAAAAAAACCCATTTGGTTTAGTTAAATGTCTTACAATACTGTGCCTGTACTTTTAGCTACTGTAATTACCAAGGGAAAGAGAGCAAAACACACTTTCTCTTAGCCAGAGGAAACTTGATCACAGTGCATCTCCAGCATCTTGATTAATTTAACCCCAGGAAGACTTCTAGGTGGGGAGAAGAACATTCTGAATAAGAGTCATTAATATTTAGGTTGCAATTTACTGTCATCCATTAACAAAGTCATCAATACAAACACAATTCAGGTTTCTTTTTTTTTTTTTTCTTAAGCTTTTTAGGACTTTAATTAAACTGGTGGATTTTCTATTCATGCCATTATTTCTTTTATTTATGCTTAAGAGGTAAGAAAATCGGATAGGATTTTAAACTCCAGCAAAAGCCATAAAACTAAGACCAATATCCTAAAGCCATGGAGGAAACTGAAACTTTTATAGTTTTATTAGTTTTAGAAGGAAGAGGCATCATTGCAGTTCTATTTCTGTTAAATCATTTTTCCCTCAGATATTTTCTTTTCTTTTGGTGAAAAAAAAAAAAAAACCTTTCCAAAAGTTGCCTCCCAAAAAACTTCATAGTATCTCTTCCCTCCCCATACAAAAATGAGGTAGTAAAATCCTAAAAGCTTCTTGAGCAGTGTTCATTTATCTTGCCATGCATTTCTGTTCCTGTGGTGATGAGAAATTACAGTAGTTAACTTTTCATCATGTAAAAATGTTAACATTCTCACAGCCATTTCCATCATCCCATTGGGTTTTGGTCTCCTTCGAGTTGTTGGTCTTTAATCCTTAGAGTCATTGATTTCCTTTTCATCTTTGATGTCAGTTCCAATTATTTGGCATCAAAAGCCTTCATGGTAGGAAGAGTTTTAGGTAAAAGTGGACCCAAGATTGATCCCGCCTGCTACTGGCTGATTTGAAATACAAAATGTGAAGAGTGAACATTTATTCATCTACTCCTTTGGCTACTAGAACTTATCTGCAGTCCTTTATTACTCATACCAAATTCTAACTCCACCTTTGCTTCCCATCAATAGGTCAGAGCACCCCATTTCTCTAGTACTGAGCTGTAGAACTGTTTCTCCTGTAGATACAGAACAGAGTGAAATATTCAGGGAACCCACCCCAGTGTTATATTGCCATTTATTGGGAAGGGCTGGGGTCATAGGTATTTGTATGTTCTGTAAAGGATTTCACTTACTGATTCTCAATAAAATCTTATTAGGACTATATATGTCATGTGCTTTCTGTTTGCTTTGGTTTAAACTTGAGAAATCTTTTCTTTATATGGTAAATGAGGGCTTTTCCTCTATACTCTCATTCCCTAGGATTTGTTCCTGACTTTTCATCATTATTTTATCAAACAAGATAGATTCAGAGGGAAATATTTTTAAATCTGATTATTATAGAATTAGGAGGAATCTACTAGGATCCAAACAGAGCAGTGTATTAACCATCTCATACATATGAGAATCCACCCTGTGGTTAATAAGTAAAGGCCTAATTCTAGAAATTGATTTCCCTGCTGACCAATTCTGAAAGGAACTTTGAAGAGAGGAAGAGATTACATGAGGCATAATTATGAAGTGTATATTCAGAGGTAGGAAAGGAGCTCTGCTGTATCACCTGGCAGGACCTTGTGGCACTTAACTTTCATGCCACAGCTGTGTAGTGTGATGGCACAACAGAGATCTGCCAAATAATAAATCCTTATTTTCATCCCTGAATTAAGATTTCATCCTCTGGCACGTATCATTAAAATGCCCTTCATCCCTCTAGTGTTGTGTCTAAATGACTCATCATAGGAAGGATAAATGCACAGTTATTTTTATTACACTCCTTTGAATGAATGAATGTACAGTTGGTGATAATCACATCTTTAGATGCAGGTGATGAGGAGTGAAGGGGACAGTGGCTCACAGAGGCCACCCAGAGACCCCAAATTGATGTCTGGAGCATTCCTGCTCCCTGTCGGCAAGATTACACTGCAGTGGGTAAGGCTGGCCAGCCCCGCTGTCTGGTTTACCACTCCCTGGCTCGTCCTTCGAATGGAGGAAAAATAATGACAGGCATATTAAATTGCACCACACTTGTAAGCTCATGAACAAACAAAACCTGAAGAACTAAGTCTCCTGCGATTTAACCCATAGTTGTTTTTTTTCCCCTAACTTTGCATTAGAAAAGACCTTTGTCTCCCTCCCCCTACACTCTCTGAATAGAATAATAAGTTTTTTTGTGTCATTTCTTTTTCCCTAGATAGTTCCCTCTGTGGATTCAGTGTCATTAAAAGTTTTGTGCATTCTCGATTCTTCTAAGCGTCATTGAAACTGAGAAAAACCTATAAGTCACTCCCTGATGATTTGCTTTCACATTCTGTTTCCCATCCAGACTTGCCCTTTTCCTTCTAAAGCTGAGGGTCAATTAACAAAGCAAGGGAACATTGGCTTTTTTACAATGGAGAACATATTGGCTTGATTGGTCCCATTATGTAAAGTATTGAAACAGTATTTTCCAGAAGCCCTGTGCTTGTGCATCCTCAGGGACTTCTTTGACAATTTTGTGAGTAATGGGAGAAAGTGCACACAATAAACCAAGAGGTGAAATAATGAGCATAGAGAAATGGATCTTAGCAGGACCACTGTTCATACTCAGCCAGTTCAATTTCACATTTCTACATTATGTTAACTTCCATGCACATGCAAATGACAACCATGGTGACATTAAATCTGCAGCTAATGTTCTGTCACTCTACAAATAAGTGTTCGAGAAAGCCTTTCTGAGGCACTTAGTCATTACGCAGGGAAAGGCAGGACTCTTGATAAATCAGTTTATAAAGTAATGTCATAGTTGCCTAATTTCTCTTCCCTGATGTAGCTGGGATAGTAAGAAAGGCATCTGTGACCCAAAAAATACTGCGGTGGCTCACTGTGAAAGTGGATGGTTAATATTGGTCTCTCAGGATTCAGCATTTAGGAATTAAGATGGGCACCCCCTTGCCGGTAAAATCCAAAGTGGTGGCACTGTTTATATGCTGCAAACATGCCATTTTATTTAAACATGCCATGAGCAATGCTTTAAAACCATTTTATCCCCCAAACTCATTAAGCATGGATGTCTGTATGCAAGGTGCCTGGCAGGGGCATTCTGTGTGCACAGGATAGACATCCCTACTCTGGTGACTCAGCCTGGTGAGGAAGACGAGTGATGAGATAGGTTACAATGAAATGTATTTGAATATTCCTGTTCAGCCCCCACCTACTCTTCCTTGTTCCACAAATTTCAAGAATGCCCAGATCTTTCCTGTGATCCACAGTGTCTGGCTATAATTGGAGATTTGGAGTTTATAATCCTGCAGGGAAGAAGACACTTTAAAAGCCACTCGGCCGGTCGAGAAGCACTCAGAGTTCTTTCATTTGGATCACCCTGATGATGGGTGAGATGGAGGGAAATTTGAGCACATAAAGTCACTTGCCCCCAAAATTACTTTCACTCAGTTGGCTAACTTCTCAAAACTCCCAGCATCAGCATTATTAATAATTTAGGTTAAGTCCATTTCCTTTGGGAATCTGGTTAAAATGCAAAAATTTTTAAAAAGGTAGTTAATCAACCTGCTATTATTCATTAGCATTTTAGTACCTGGTTTCATGACCTACGCTTCAATCCCAACAATATTAAGTGTGCTACTAGCGTATGCTAGGTACAGCATCTAGCTAGGATTCGGAAGATGATACCTGCTCACAAAAGACTGTTTACATCTGGAGATAAATATAAATAAATAATTTCGGTATGATACAGAGCCTCACCAGGACTCGCTCTTTGTGAGTGGGGGAAAGGCAGGTGTTGGAGAGTGAAGGAAACTTGTTAAGAAAAATTTGAGGTCAGCACTTCTTAACCATATATGCATACAAATCACCTGGGGATCTTGTTAAAATGATACCAAAATGCCATTTGATGGGGCCTGAGATGCTGCAGTTTTTTGTTTTTTTGTTTTTTTGTTTTTTATTTTATTTTTGGGACAGAGAGAGACAGAGCATGAACGGGGGAGGGGCAGAGAGAGAGGGAGACACAGAATCGGAAACAGGCTCTAGGCTCCGAGCCATCAGCCCAGAGCCCGATGCGGGGCTCCAACTCACGGACCGCGAGATCGTGACCTGGCTGAAGTCGGACGCTCAACCGGCTGCGCCACCCAGGCGCCCCAGATGCTGCAGTTTTAACAAGCTCTCAGACAATACCTGTACTGCTGTCCACAGAGGGTACTTTCAGTACGATGGACCCAGATACTCCAGCATGGAATCCTGACTTAGTAGACAAGAAGGAAGTGAGGTCACGAGTTGGCTGATGAATTGATAGGACTGATACGTGTAAATTAAAGAGCACGAGCACTAGTACAAAGATCATAAAAGCTGGAATGATTGGAGTCTGATTTTTTTTTAATGTTTACTTACATACTTTGAGAGAGAGAGAGGGCATGAGCATGGGAGGGGCAGAGAGAAAGGGAGAGAGAGAGAGAATCCAAAGCAGCTCTGCTTCGTCAGTGCAGAGCCTGACACCAGGCTTAAGCCCACAAACTGAGAACATGACCTGAGCTAAAATGAAGAGTCGGATGCTCAACTGACTGAGCTACCCAGGCACCCCTGGAGTCTGATTTCTGATGTGACTCAGTTGCACATAACATCAGGCAATAGGTCTTGGGGTGATTAATTTTCTGTAGTGGTGATGGTAGCAAGTGAAAGAAACAGATTTGGAACATATATTTGTTTATAATTTTAATGGAAAATTTGCCAAAATTTGATATCTTTTCAATCCAAAGAGAGTAATAAGCTTCTGGTAATTTAAGAATCATATGGAAGATATTTATATTAAAGAGTTAATTTGAGGGGAGGAGCCAAGATGGTGAAACAGCATGGAAGTCTTTTTTTGTGTGTGTCTCGAGACCATGAAATACAGCAAGATCAACATTAAACCATCCTGCACACCTAGAAAACTGATTTGAGGATTAACACAACAATCTGCACAACCTGAACCACAGAACTCAGCAGGTATGCAGCACGTAGAGGTATACTGGGGGAGAGAGAAGCCACAGAGGGCAAGGAGCTGTTTTTGCTTTCAGAGCGAGGACGGAGATGGGAGAGTACAGGAAAAGCACTCCCACCAAAAGCAGCTGGAGAGAAAGTGGAAAAGTGGAAACAGCTGCAGGGACTGAACTAAAAAGGGAGAAAGGAGAGGGTTTAAATTCCATTAGGATTCTATAAACAGGGGGAGCACAGAGTCTGAAACTCTGCAGCTCAATACCTGGTGGTTCTCTGGTGGGAAAGGTGAATCCCCAGGAGCAGAGTGAGGTCTGGGAGGATCTCGGGCCACACAGGGAGAAGCAGTTCCACTGCTAGAAGGACATTTGGTAGAGGCTTTGCAGCCACTCGGTCCCAGCAGACCCCAGAGAACAACCACATATGCTGGTGCTGGAACAAGGTTGCTCATGGTGAAGCCTGGCACCAAATGTGTGCTGTTTTTCCATAATCCCTGAAATGCTGCTGCTACACGATTGCATGAACTTTTTCTGGGGCAGGCTGACACCCAGCTGCAGTCTCTGGGCATCAGCAGCAGCAGTCCCACGAACGTTCCTGGGTGTGGCCAGCACCCAGCTATTGCTCGGTGAGACCCTCCCCAGAGGATCTGAATGGGTCAAAGCCACAGTCCCTCAGAAGAGAGGGGTCAGGAAACACAACCACATATGAGATAAAACTCTGGAGGGAGGTGCCGCCTGGCAACCTGATGGCTTGGTCACAGACAGGATAAAAACGGGGAGTGGACAGAAGCTGGAGACAAAGGACCCGTGCATGATTGCTGGTATGGGAGAGCAGAGTTCCGATACTAGAGACTGGGTAGCTGGGTGATGCCATTTTCACCCCTCCCACGTGTGCACATACACACCTACAAGAGCCACAACAATGCATCCCAGTAAGCTAAGCAGCGCCATCTAATGGAGAATGGAGCCGCTACACTAACCTGGGGCAACCTCACTCTTCAGGGACACCACAAATCTCTCTGCCTGCTTAGTTCACAGACTATAAAATACTTCATACTTTTATTTCTAGGGGAAAACGATGTAATTTCATCGAATTTCAGTCTGTTCACTGGTCCACCTATTCAATTTTTTTTGTTTCTTTTTCTTGAATACAGAAAGAAAAAATTTACTTTTTCAATTTTTATTAAAAATATTTTTCTTCATTTTTTCTACTATATTTTTTACTTTTTTGTAAATTTTTAAAATTTTATTTTACTTCCATCATTTCAATTTATTCTATTTCATTGTATTCATTTTCTCAAATTTTAAAATGTTTTCCTTTTTTTCTTTTCTTTTTTTTCCCTCTTTTTCTCCTTTTTTTTTCCTCTATCAAGCTCCTTCAATAACCAGACCAAAACACACCTAGGATCTAGCATCATTTATGTGATTTGTATGTGTGTGTTCTTTTAATTTTTTTTATTTTAATTCCTTTCCTCTTTCAAAATGATAAAACGAAGGAATTTACCCCAGAAGAAAGAACATGAAGAAATGACAGCCAGGGACTTAATCAACACAGATACAAGCAAGATGTCATAACCAAAATTTAGAATCACGATGTTAAGAATAACTACCTGGGGGTAGAAAATAGATTAGAATCCCTCTCTGTGGAGATAAAAGAACTAAAAACTAGTCAGGCTGAAATAAAAAATGCTATAACTGAGCCGCAATCTCGAATGGATGCTATGGTGGCAAGGATGGATGAGGCAGAGCAGCAAATCAGTGATATAGAGGACAAACTTATGTAGAATAATGAAGCAGAAAAAAAGAGAGAGACTAAGGTAAAAGAGCACAATTTAAGAATTAGAGAAATCAGTGACTTGTGAAAAAGAAACATCAGAATCATAGGGGTCCCAGAAGATGCAGAGAGAAAAAATGGGTAGAAGGATTATGTAAGCAAATCATAGGGGAAAACTTTCCTAACCTGGGGAAAGACAGATATCAAAATCCAGGAAGCACAGAGGACTCCCATAAGATTCAACAAAAACTGACCATCAACAAAGCATATCCTAGTCAGATTCACAAAATACTCAGGCAAGGAAAGAATTATGAAAGCAGCAAGGGAAAAACAGTCCTTAACCTAAAAGGGAAGACAGATCAGGTTTACAGCAGACCTATCCACAGAAACTTGGCATGCTAGAAAGGAATGACAGGATATATTCAATATGCTGAACCAGAAAAATATGCAGCCAAGAATTCTTTATCCAGCAAGGCTGTCATTCAAAATAGAAGGAGAAATTAAGTTTCCCAAACAAAAATTAAAGGAGTTCATGACCACTGAACCAGCCCTGCAAGAAATTTTCAGGGGACTCTCTGAGGGGACAAAAGATGGAAAAAAAAAAGAAAGAAAGAAAAACGAAAAGACCGAAAGCAACAAAGACTAGAAAAGGCCAGAGAATACCACCAGAAACTCCAACTCTACAAGAAATATAATGGCAAGAAACTCATATCTTTCAGTACTCACTCTAAACATCAATGGACTAAATGCTCCAATCAAAAGACACAGGGTAACAGAATGGATGAGAAAACAAGATCCATCTATATGCTGTTTACAAGAGACCCACTTTAAACCTAAAGACACCTTCAGACTGAAAGTAAGGGGATGGAGAACCACCTATCATGCTAATGGGTGACAAAAGAAAGCTGGAGTAGTCATACTTACATCAGACAATCTAGACTTTAAAATAAAGACTGTAACAAGAGATGAAGAAGGGCATTATATCATAATTAAGAGGTCTATCCACCAGGAAGACCTAACAATTGTAAACAATTGTTATAAATGTGGAGCACCCAAATGTATAAATCAATTAACCACAAACATACAGAAACTCATTAATAATAATACCATAATAGTAGGGGACTTAAACACCCCACTTACAACAATGGACAAATCATCTAATCAGAAAATCAACAAGGAAACAATGGCTTTGAATGACACACTGGACCAGATGGATATAACAGATATATTCAGAACATTTCAACCTAAAGAAGTGGAATATACATTCTTCTCCAGTGCACATGGAACATTCTCCAGAATAGATCACATACTGCGACACAAATCAGCCCTCAACAGGTACAAAAAATCGAGATCATACTGTGCATATTTTCAGACCACAATGCTATGAAACTCAAAATCAAACACAAGCAAAAATTTGGAAAGATAACAAACACTTGGAGACTAAAGAACATCCTACTAAAGAATGAATGGGCTAACCAAAAAGTTACAGAGGAAATTAAAAAGCACATGGAAGCCAATGAAAATAACACCACAGCCCAAAACCGCTGGGAAGCAGCAAAGGCAGTCATAAGAGGGAAGTAAATAGAAATCCAGGCCTTCCTAAAGAAGGAAGAAAGGTCTGAGATATATAACCTAACCTTACACCTTAAAGAGCTGGAAAAAGAACAGCAAATAAAACCCAAAACCAGCAGAAGACTTGAAATAATCAAGATTAGAGCAAAAATCAATGCTATCGAAACCAAAACAAACAAACAAACAAACAGTAGAACAGATCAATGAAACCAGAAACTGATTGAAAGAATTAACAAAATTGATAAACCACTAGCCAGTTTGATCAAAAAGAAAAAGGAAAGGGCCCAAATAAATAAAATCAAGAATGAAAGAGGAGAGATCACAACTAACACAGCGAAATAAAAACAATAATAAACTGAGAGCTCTCCCCCTAAGGTCAGGGACAATACAGGGATGTCCACTCTCACCCCTGTTATTCAACATAGTATTGGAAGTCTTAGCCTCAGCAATCAGACAACACAAAGAAATAAAAGCCATCCAAATAAGCCAGGAGAAGGTCAAACTTCCACTGTTCACAGATGACATGATACTCTATACGAAAAACCCAAAAGATTCCACTAAAAAACTGCTAGAACTGATCCATGAATTCAGCAAAGTGGCAGGACATAAAATCAACACACAGAAATCAGTTGCATTCCTATACACCAGCAATGAAGCAACAGAAAGAGAAATCAAGGAATTGATCCCATTTACAGTTGCACCAAAAACCATAAAATACCTAGGAATAAACCTAAACAAAGAGATGAAAACCCATACACTGAAAACTACAGAAAGCTTATGAAAGAAGTTGAAGAAGACACACACAAAAAATGGAAAAATATTCCATGCTCCTGGATAGGAAGAACAAATATCATTAAAATGTCAATACTACCCAAAGCAATCTACATATTCAATGTAATACCTATCAAAATAACACCAGCATTCTTCACAGAGCTAGAAGAAATAATCCTAAAATGTGTATGGAACCAGAAAAGACCCCGAATAGCCAAAGAAGTCTTGAAAAAGAACACCAAAGCATGAGGCATCACAATCCTGGACTTGAAGCTGTATTACAAAGCTGTAATCATCAAGACAGTATGGTACTGGCACAGCATTCTTCACAGAGCTAGAAGAAATAATCCTAAAATTTGTATGGAACCAGAAAAGACCCTGAATAGTCAAAGCAATCTTGACAAAGAAAACCAAAGCATGAGGCATCACAATCCTGTACTTCAAGCTGTATTATAAAGCTGTAATCATCAAGACAGTATGGTACTCCGATCAATGGAACAGAATAGAGAACCCAGAAATGGACCCACAAACGTATGGCCAACTAATTTTTGACAAAGCAGGAAAGAATATCCAATGGAATAAAGACAGTCTCTTCAGCAAGTGGTGCTGGGAAAACTGGACAGCGACATGCAGAAGAATGAACCAGGACCACTTTCTTACACCATACAGAAAAATAATCTCAAAATGGAAGAAAGACCTAAACGTAAGACAGGAAGCCATCAAAATCCTTGAGAAAGCAGGAAAAAACCTCTTTGATCTTGCCTGCAGCAACTTCTTACTAAACACATCTCCAGAGGCAAGGGAAACAAAAGCAAAAATGAACTATTGGGACCTCATCAAAATAAAAAGCTTCTGCACAGCAAAGGAAACAATCAGCAAAACTAAAAGGCAACTGACAAAGTGGGAGAAGATATTTGCAAATGACATATCAGGTAAAGGGTTAGTATCCAAAATCTATAAAGAACTTATCAAACTCAACACCCAAGAAA
The DNA here is from genome assembly GCF_022837055.1 of Prionailurus viverrinus. Lineage (NCBI taxonomy): Eukaryota > Metazoa > Chordata > Mammalia > Carnivora > Felidae > Prionailurus > Prionailurus viverrinus. The sequence continues at coordinate 21,231,863 of NC_062568.1, forward strand.
CAAATAATCCAGTGAAGACATGGGCAAAAGACATGAAGAGACACTTCTCCAAAGAAGACATCCAGATGGCCAACTGACACATGAAAAAATGCTCAACATTACTCATCATCAGGGAAATACAAATCAAAACCACAATGAGATACCATCTTACACCTAATGGCTAATATTAACAACTCAGGCAACAACAGATGTTGGCGAGGATACAGAGAAAGAGGATCTCTTTTACATCACTGATGGGAATGCAAACTGCTGCAGCCACTCTGGAAAACAGTATGGAGTTTCCTCAAAAAATTAAAAATAGAACTACCCCACGACCCAGCAATTGCACTACTAGGTATTTATCCAAGGGATACAGGTATGCTGTTTCAAAGGGGCACATGCACCCCCATGTTTATATCAGCACTATCAACAATAGCCAAAGTATGGAAAGAGTCCAAATGTCCATCGATGGATGAATGGATAAAGAAGATGTGGTGTATACACACACACACACACACACACACACACACACACACACACACACAATGGAGTATTACTCGGCAATCAAAAAGAATGAAATCTTTCCATTTGCAGCTACGTGGATGGAACTAGACGGTATTATGCTAAGGCAAATTAGTCAGAGAAAGATAAATATCATATGACTTCACTCATATGAGGACTTTAAGATACAAAACAGATGAACATAAGGGAAGGGAAGCAAAAATAATATAAAAACAGGGAGGAGGACAAAACATAAGAGACTCAAATATGGAGAACAAACAGAGGGTTACTATAGGGGTTGTGGGGGGGGTGGGCTAAATGGTTAAGGGGCATTAAGGAATCTACTCCTGAAATCATTGTTGCACTATATGTTAACTAACTTGGATGTAAGTTAAAAAAAATTAAAAATTAAAATAAAATAAAATAAGTTAATTTGAGTCATCTAGGATCGTCAAGGCTTGTATGAGGAAAATCAGACCCCTCTGTCCCTTGTTTAGAATTTATGAGGAGCCATAATTAGCCAGCCAACTTTTTGAAGGTGCTTGAAACACAAAAGCAGGTCAATCACATTCCTGTTTCCACTTTTTTTCCTCAGCATGTTCTGAGTAGTAAATGGACACTAGAGGTGTTGTTTGCCTTTATTTACCATCGTCTCTCACTTGCCATGTTTCCTAAATGAGAATTTTATCAAGGGCTATGGGTCTACAGTGCCTCAGGTGCCATTCATCCAGGAAAACTTCAGAACTAAAGAACAGGGCTGACCCAGGAAGTCTGGAAACTTCACTGGAAATAGGAAGAACCCATTAGTTCTCAACTCCTAAACTGAAAGGCTAATGTGTGGTCATATACTCGTGTTCACATAAGCTTCCTGGGTATTTCCTGGGTGTTCTGTACTAGGAACTTATCCAAATTTAGATGGCTCACATTACCAGTACATTTCCTACCACATATTACAGAGAATGTTTATCTTTTACAAGTTCTTACGTGTCCTGTTAAAAATGGAGTTGCATTCATATTTTATTGAAATATATTAAATGAACCTCTTTAGGTCTGGCTTTGATGATCTTTTCTTCCATTTCCTTGAAAAGGCCAAGTTTATCATCTTCTCTACCTCTCCTTCAAGTTGCCCCTCAGCTGAATTTCCTAATTCAGTTAATGGTATTACCTGGCTGCTTAAGCCAAAAAAGGTTAATTAACATTCTCCCACTTCGTTCTCAAAACACGGTCTCTGGACCAGCCACATTAAGTAGCATTACCTGAAACTTGTTGGAAATGCACATTCTAAGGCCCAACCAAGACCTATTAAGTCAGCACCTCATGCAGGAAGGGGCCCTTCCAAGTTCTGGACCCAATGTGTAAGTACTTGTTTGTATAGCACACACAGAGCACTGAGAAAATGTATGTTAAATGTTCAACTGAAATACGATATGACCAGCTAGAGAAATGGACTTAGAAACCTTTACTTAGATTTACTACATGCTGATCTTATATTTAGCTTAGTTCTATTTTCTATTTGTTAAGTACAACTTTGCTTGGTTGTTTTAATAGTAACCATCTAGTTAGTAAAACCTGAGCATTAGAGTTGGTAACAATGAAAAACAGGTTTTGTCCAGCAGATGTCAGTAGAGTTCAGTTTAATAATTTAGTTGTTAATGAACTTGAAAAATTAATGGAGATGATGAGAGGGAAAATACTTTCAACCAGAATAGCATTTCTTTGTTGACATTTAAGAAATGGCGTCTGCAACAAAAACTCCTTACAACAATTCAGGCATATTGGAAATGCTGCAAGTATTGACTTCACAACAGTATATGACTTCAAAACAACCATGGCCTTAATGGTAAATTTCTTCCACTTCAAAGTTCAAAGTATTTTACACTGAACATCAGGTTATTGCTAACTAGAGTCAAAGTCATTAGTGAGGGGAGGAGAGCAAGGCTGTATATATAAGATTATTCATATGTGGATTATGATGCAGGTGAGACTGTTTTCTGAAGACCAGAACTTTATTTCACTTCACCAATTATTTGGACTTCTTTCTGTAGAGTAATATTAAATGATACTTTTATACTTCTAGAAATAGAAAGGCCTTTCCATGGCTTTACATTTAAAAACAGAGGGGGCAAAGTAAAAGTACTGTGTGTGTGTGTGTGTTACTGAAGGAAAATCCATTTCAAATTCACAAAACCCAAAGCGTTTTGAAAGAGACTGATGAAACCATCACAATGGAAATATTATAATTATCATTAGTATCATTAGGCTTTTCCTAGCTCTGAATGTCTAATTTGTTTATAGCTAAGAAACGTCAGATCCTTCTGGTAAAGCTTAAAAGAAATATCTTCAGCTAGCACAGATTGTCCTGGAATCAAGCTCGGTGTCCTTTGGCCTCTGACTCTCCCCTCCAGCCTCCATTGTTCTTCTCCACACTGCACCCACATCTTCCTTCCATTGCCTTGAGGACAGATTCATGAAATCCCACCAAAAAACCTCAGAGGTCACAGGTTGGAGGTCTCTCTTGAAGCCCCAGGGATAGTGCAGGGAGATGCAGATAGAAGGTAGGCTGCCAGGCCTTGGGCATCCTGCCACACTTCAGCCAGGACAGGTCCTTGTCAATTGAGCAGCTATTTCCATTTTATCGGCTTATTCCTAACCAACAGTAAATGAAATGGCTCTTTTGAAGCTCAGTCTCCTACACACACACACACACACACACACACACACACACACACACGATCTCAACCTCAGGGCTCAATAGTCTTCTTCAGATCCCCTAATACTTCCCCCATCCACAGTCCCAACACGTCTCACACTACCCTGAGTCCCTGAGGTACCATTCACGATGGAGAGGTACTTTTATAAAATCACTTTCCTCTGCAGCACCCCATTACTGTACTTTTTAAATTACCATATCTTAATGGGGAGAAAGGAAGTTTATATTCTCACCAACATTAGAGGATAAAAAAAGACAAGAAGCAACTGACTTGTATTAATAACTTTGTTGGAAAGTGGCAAGACAACATCTGGAATACTTATTACCCATTTGGCATGCTGTTCATCTCCATGGATAAGATTCAACATGACAAGCTCTGTCAAAAGGAAATAGGCTCCATCTAGTTAAATTAGAATGATTAGGGTCATTTAGACAGAGGAAGTTTAATTTGTATGGATCTAGAAATTTTATACAAACTGGAATACCTAAGTACTTAATCTTCCCTGAAGCTCAATTTAAAATTGAAAGAGACGATTGCATAGATCTATAATGAGATGAGACATATTAGAAATTAATTTAACTATTACTGCACTGTGAGCATGTAGCCCAAGAAATCAAAGAATGCTTCACTTGCAGTTTGTACACAACAATAGAAGAGAATGTTCTGCTACTGCTCATTAACTATTCTATTGTTTTACAAACACTTTAAATGGAAACTTGAGCACCCAGAGTGAATTTGAATTTTTGGTACTGCTTTTAAAAATTTCTCCTACCAAATTTATGCTACAGAGTAAATGTGAACAAAATTCAATCCTAACCTTCCCTTCTACAATGAGGGTGCTTAACTGTTCTGGTGTTATGGATCTTTCTAACAATCTATTGCAGGCTATGGATCCCTTCTTAGAACATGTTTTAAATATATAAAATAAATACTTAGGATTTTTGTTTTCAGTGTGTAAATAACATCTTAATATGTAAGATTACAAAGGAAAACAACTGTATTGAAATATAGATACCAAAGTAGTTTTCATTGTGATATTGTATATGTACTTTTTTATTAGCACATCTAATAACTAAATCTAGTTCTGTATCTATTATTATTTTGAAGTATGACAAATAGAAATAATTGCTATCATGTGATTTAAAAATATGGGTCATTCCCAGCAATGACAAAGTCTCGGGGAGTGCAAATACTACTGTTTTCATTAATAATTGAGGGAGTGGAGCCTCAGTAGCTCAGTCAGTTGAGCATGTGGCTTTGATGCAAGTCATGACCTCATGGTTTGTGAATTCAAGCCCCACATTGGGCTCACTGCTATCAGTGTGGAGCCCACTTCAGATCCTCTGTGCCCCTATCTCTGCCCCTCCCCTGCTTGTGCTCTCTCAAAAATAAATATTTTAAAAAAATAATTGAGGGAAATGGTTAAGTTCAGTTAAAACATGGCAAAAACTAAAGTGTGATTGTTTTCCACCCATGTTTGTAGACCACCAAATCTATTTAACAACCATCACGGTTCTATAGTTAGGTAGATGTGTATGATGCCATTAAGACTAAGGGCGGTCACTAGGCTGGCAAGTGTGGATGGCAAAAACAGAATGCAAAGGGCAATTTGCAATTCCTTAGTTAGCTAATTAACAGCCTAGACAGATATGAGGGCTGAACCACCTATCTCAATCACAGCAGCATTGTCAGATATCCATTCCATTTCATTCCGTGTTTCCAGACCATATAGGCCCATCCCAGACTTGTGAGAGGACACTGATTCTAATTACCTGGTTTAAAGAACTGTTCAGAGCCCCTAAGTCATTTGGCTAATTCCATATCTTAGTGTACTCTCTTAAAGTATCCTTTTGGGGTACCTTGGTGGCTTAGTTGGTTAGGCATCCAAGTCTTGATTTCAGCGCAGGTCATGATCTCAGGGTTCATGAGTTTGAGCTGTCAGTGCACAGCCTGCTTGGGATTCTCTCTCTCTCTCTCTCTCTCTGCCCCTTCTCTGCTTGTTTCCTCTCTCTCTCAAAATAAATAAACTTAAAAAAATAAATAAAATATCCTTTTTTTGGGATGAGCATTGGGTATTGTATGGAAACTAATTTGACAATAAATTTGATATATAAAAAAATAAATAAATAAAATATCCTTTTCACCTATAACAGTAATAAACCTTGAAGTGTTCTTATAAACTCTTTATTACCTTTTTTAGTGTGAAGACCACAATACCTTCCTTGAAAAGGTCGTGTTTCATTCAACAGCATTTATTCAGTGCCCATGTGATGTCAGCCAGATACTACAAGGGTTGGGTGCTGAGGAGCCAAAGCCGAATAAGACTTTGGCACTGTCCTGCCTTTAGAAAACTCATTAACTACAGAGAGAATCAAATAAGTAAACCACTAATCCAATACCAAGTTGTAATTCTCATGGCCAGTGCTACCAAGTAGTATTGGACCACAGAAGAGAGACAGTCCTTCTGAGATTCGAGAAAAATAAAGAAATGACAGGGAACCAGGATAGTTGTCTGCAACATGTGTAAAACCGTGGGTGACAAGGAGGCATGGGAAAACCATTCGCGGGATCAGTACATTCAGGGTCATGCAAAGATGTGAAAAGCGAAGGCACAGTTGAGGAAAAGGTGGGGAGAGGTGGGAAGTAAGTGCAAGGACATAACTGTGACAGGGTCTTAGGTTTCTTGTTAAGCAGTTTGTATTTCACCTTGTTGGCTAGTGTTATCGGAACCAGCATCATCAGCATCACGTGGGAACTTGTTGGAAATGTACGTTCTCAGGCCCCATTCCAGACCTACTGACTCTGAAATCTGAGGGTGGAACCTACTCATCTGTGTTTTAACAAGCCCTCCAGCCAATTCTGATTTACACTAAAATTTGAGAACATTAGGGAGCCAAATCACTAATGATAGGTTCAGAGAAACCACCAAAAATGGAGGGGAAAAATGATCCTCTTCTATATTCAGCAGAGTAAATGATATGGCTAGAATTGCAAATAGAAAGATTATTGATTTATTCACATGGAAAATGGATTGGAAGAAAGAAAAGGCTAGAGGCAAGAAGGCCATTTGGAGGCTGTGCAATGTCCCAGGGAAACCCAGAAAAGATCAGAACTCAAAAAGTGGCAGTGAAGATGAACACAGGGGGTAGCCTTGTCATAACTGTAGGTGGGGGGCGAGTTTAATGTAGGTGATAAGGGGAGGGAAATGTCAATGATGATCTATTTAGCAACTGCTTTGAAAGGCTTGCTTGGAAGTCCTTGAAGCACACCTGGCCTTTGATAGTGTGGTCAGAACTCACATACTGTATTCTTTTACAATTTCAGGAATATACAGGGGCACCTGGGAGGCTCAGTCAGTTGAGCTCTGACTCTTAGGTTTGGCTCAGGTCATGATCTCCTCGTTCATGGATTTGAGCCCGGCATCAGGCTCTGTGCTGGCAGTATGGAACCTGCTTGGGATTCTCTCTCTCCCTCTCTCTCTGCCCCTCCCATTGTTCTCTCTCTCTTTTTGTGTCTAAAATAAATAAATAAACTTAAAAAATTAAAATAAAAAGAAATATACAGTCCTATTATTAGTGATTGACGATACATGTATTTGAGTTGTTTTAGGAAAGAATCTATTCAAGACCCAGGATTTTAGGAACAAAGAGAAGAAACCACTAACCAAAAAGACCAGATATTAAATTTCTTGTGGAAGTGACTGATCCAGATTTGGGTGGGAAGAGGAAAGCTAGGATGAGCCTGAAACCTCTTTGGGTGCCACAAAGTAAGGAAATGCTCAATAAAATATTGAGGGAATGCTGAAATGACACAAGAGCCAATCGAAGCTGCTCCTAAGAGCCAAAGCTGAAGAAATTTAGCAAGAAAATAAATAATAGTATTGGATTATGGCCCAGGAGCACATCACTTCTGTAGCATTCTTGCCAAAAATACATAACCTCAATCTAATCATGAGGAAACATCAGACAACTAACATACTGACAAACATCTACAAAATACCTGAGCAGTACTCTTCAGAAGAGTCAAGAAAGATACTGAAGGATTGTCACAAACAGGAGAGACTAAGGGGACAGGATGACCCAATGCAATGTAGGATCCTGAATTGGATCCTAAAACACAATAAACCAGTGGTGAAAATTTGGTGAGAAACTGGTAAAATTTAAAATCTGTAATTTAGTATTGTAAGAATGTTAATGTCCTGGCATCCATAATTACACATAGTAAAGTGTGAACATGAAGGGAGGTAGGTGAAGACTATATGGGCACTCTGCATAACATTTTTGTAATCTTTCTGTAAGTCTAAATGTATTTCAAAATTAATTTTTAAATAAATAACTGTCATCATTTGAATCCTTCTGCTGGCCTGTGGAACTGTTCCGGATAAATAAACACTACCAGACAGTTCTTCTGGGGGTAGTGGCTATAAACCACTGTAATTTTTCTTGAGGCTGGGAACCCTATTTTATGTGTCTTGATTCCCTAAAGAACTTAGGGAATTAGAAGCAGATTTACCGTGAAGCTTCATGAAGCTTAAACTTCAGGGATGTTCGCTGGCATAGGCTCCATTGAGCACTAGGAGTTGCTGGAAGCCGTAGAATGTTCTATCTAGGTAAGGAAATGAAGCCAGGTTTCAATCAGAAGCATTTCTACATAAGCAATTCTGGTAAATTGCCTAAAGAATGCTCAAAGAAAGGGACTTAAACCTGTAACCCTCAGTATCTTGCTATGATTGCCTTTCTCATTCCAAATAAATGTTTGCATCTAAGGTTTTATTTGTAGTTGCCTTTTTGTAAACAGCATCTCCCAAATCATAGAAGACTCAGTTCCCACAAACCTGGACACACTTCTGTATCTAGCACAAGGGCTCAATAAACATTTCAATTAAATTATTAGAAAAATCATCTCTACTTCTGTGGAACAGAGTTAATGGTATTGACCAGTCACCTAACAACAGAGTTGGAAGGGGCTAATTTGGGGAAGATTTTTATGTAATAATTTTCTCTACAGAAATTTTAATCTTTTTAAAGCCACTTTCACATTCATACTCATAGCATTTACATGTTGGCACTTTGAAAATCCTAAGAGATCTTCAAACATTTCCCTTTGTAAATGACTGAACAGTCAGTCCCAAAGAGGTTAAGTAATGCAAGGGCACACAGCTAGCAACAGATTGATGGAGGGAAGAGGGAAGGGGGCAGGCACAGGCCTACTGATTTGGCGGAAGGTCAGGAGACGGTTGTCAGAATTTCCATACACTGCCTTAAAACAAAGCCTTCTCTTTTTTTTTCTTGCTGATAGCTATTTTCCCAGAAGAGCAAAAGATAGTTTACCCCCCTTTGTACCTTCTTCATAGTGCAATTTTAACAGGCAATGATTAACTACTGTATTAAGGTAGCCTACTACGCGTAACAAACTCTACTCAAAACTCTTAAGTCTAAGCAACCATGTTCCTGTATTAAAAGAACAAAGCAGAGAAATATAGGGGAAGAGGTGGGGTTGGACTGGGATGGGGTCAGAGGAATGTTTCTGAGGGGCGGGGAAGCCTCTTCAGGCAGTACTGGGGACACTTGATGCCTACAGACTTTTGCAGTGACTGCAGTCTGTCACCGTTCGACAGTGACTCCAAGCTGAAACCAAATCCACGGTTAGTTCATGCCTTCACCAATCTGGAGCCAAGCCTAGAAATAGTTCTCTGTTCCTTAATGGTATTTGGGATGGGAGCAAATGTTCTACGCTGTGGTGCCTGTTGGCTCTAATCAGATAAATTAAGGACTTGAGCATGTTTCCACCATTTGGTTTAGTTTTATTTTAGTCCCCAAGTCCCTTTGCTCCCATTTTAAGGCCTAGCACTTTCTCACTGGTGAAGCCCACACTGCCTTAACCCTGAGGGAAGCTTCCTCAAGTAGAAGCACCACATGCTGTATCTGTCCTGCAAGCCAGTATGCAGCAAACCAGTTGTGCAGCTGTTCCGTAACATCACAGAGGCAGCCTCCTTGTCTTGACATGCTTACAATCATCTCTCCTCAAAAATAAATTAATGAAGTCTTCCTGAGAGAGCGATTTTTCCTACACTTTCCCACACTTCCTGGGTGAAATAGAGTGTTTTTAAGATCACGATTAAAAAGTGAGCAAATAGGGGCGCCTGGGTGGCTCAGTCGTTTGAGTGTCTGACTTTGGCTCAGGTCATGATCTTACAGCTCATGAGTTCGAGCCCCGTGTCGCGCTCTGTGCTGACAGCTTGGAGCCTGGAGCCTGTTTCGGATTCTGTGTCTCCCTCTCTCTCTGCCCCTAACCCACTAGTATTCTGTCTCTGTCTCTCTCAAAAATAAATAAACATTTAAAAAAATTTTTTTAATAAAAAAATAAAAAAAATAGAGTGAGCAAATAGACTTGGCTTTTAGAGACAGCATCAGGTGTAGAGTTAAAGAATAATACCTGACTTCATCTTTGAAAAGAGCTCATATTCAAATCACAGATTCTCTTCCACTGCAGTAACAGTTGAATCATAACCTCGCTGATATGCTACTGTTTTCTGACCCATAAAACTGCAATTTCATATGGTTCACATAAATATTTATTATTCACATAATATTTATTTATATGTCCAGATAATTGGCTCAGCTCTCTCTTTTACTTCCCTGTGTAGACATCTTTTGGAATTCCTCTTTGCAAGTTCATATATTGCCCACAAAAATATAAAGAATGTATAGGCAAATGAATAAGGAGTAAAAGAAGTCAATGCTGATTGCTATTAGCTTTATCCTCCCCTTTCCCTATCTGCCTAACTAGTGGTAAACTGCACACGAGTGCTGTTGACTGGAGACTATCCACGCCAATCAAGTTATTTCACCAATGGCAAGTCCATCTTTTATTTTATAGATGAGAAGTTTGCACTGGAATGGCATTTACATTGTTGGCAGAAAACTGGTGTAACGGCAGAAAGGACTTGAATCCTGGTTCCTACACTTAGAAGTTGTGTGATTTGAGGCAAATTGCTTAACATTTCTGGGACGTTAGATTCCCTAAGTATAAAATGAAGACAATGATACTGCTCTTCACTTTATAGAGTGGTTTTGAGGGTTCCACAGGGCAATGTACATAAAGTACAAAAAGCGTCTAGCACACCTGGCTCCCAGGCTCCTAGTGAATACTCAATATTCAAATGTTAAAGATGCAACTAGCTGATGGGATACCTGGGTGGCTCAGTAGGTTGAGTGTCCAACTTTGGCTCAGGTCATTATCTCATGTTTCTTAAGTTCGAGCCCCACATCAGGCTCGCTGCTCTCATCCCATCAGTGCAGAGCCAGCTTCAGATCCTCTTCCCCTGCCTCTGCCCCACCCCCACTCACACTCTCTCAAAAAATAAATAAAACATTAAAAAAAAAGATGCAACTAGCTATTTATCATTTCTGGAATGATCAAGGAGGAAGAAGAGCTGGACAGTGCTTGTTCTATGTTTACCCTAGATAATTTTATCTGGGATGAACATAGAACTTGCCGTTTGCTCCTTTACCCCTCCATTCCTTTCCTACTTTCCTTGGAGACTTAGGAAGAAATTGCCAATCCCTGCTATTATAACAGTTTCTTGAGCCTTTGAATGCAAAGGGTTTGAGACCAAATATGAAATTTGACAACAAATTAGTACGCCTATTTGAGTATCCACTATACCTGGAAATCACCAAAATGGCTTCCCAAGAAGGCATAAGGTGACCTTCTGAGCTGTCGAGAGTGATCTATATCTTGTGTTAAGTGGTAGTAAAAATTCATTTTGTACTTTTTATAAGTCACATCTCAATAAAAAGATAGAAAAATAACCTTTTTATTAGAAATCTATCTTCTTACTTTTTAATTACTGAAATGGATTTGTTTTAGGAACTCTAGATTCTAAGCCTCATTGCCATTTATTAACAAAGTTAATATTTTTAAATGAATTGGAAACGATTTCAAAGATTAATAAAGACTTAATCAGGATTAAAATAGGGCAGGGTCCAGAAAAGTGGTGTTTCTCAGCCCTTCTATTTAGATACAAAAATACTTAGTAGAGAAAACTGGAATTTTAGAGTGAACACAGTGAATATAGGAATTATACTCTGCTGGTCAGTTTCACCCAGGTTTCTCACCACCCTCTGTCTACTATAAAGGCAAACACATTCACTTTTTATCCTTAGGACTTAGCACGGTGGCAAGTACATAGGGTCTCAAAGACATTGGATGACCACACATCCTGGGAGTGTCCTGATTTATGCCTACTGTTATTGGCCTAATTACTAATCATGCTCTTTTCATTACTAAAAGTGTCTCAGTTTGGAAAATAATGGTCATCCCACCAAGAAGTGCCAGTGTTTGTTGAGCCTTATTTTTATCAGTATTCTTCCTGATATTGCAAAGTGACTTAAGCCAATTTGAGCTTCACAGTGGTTGGATCTGTCTGGTAGATATTAGTAGCCTCTAACAATAAAAGAGGTGAGACCCATATCTCCTTGTAATCTGGCTGCCACATTGGCATATTATCTAGAAAAATGAATCTCAAGACAGAATTCTGTCACAAAATTATCTATCTAGGCATACAGCCTGTCCTGGGAAGCTCTGTGAAATCCAGCTCATTGTCCATCTGGCACTGGAATCAGCACCTTGCACAAAATAGTGTCCCAAGGCAGATATGACAGTGTTCTAACAGCAGGATCATCAACCTTCAGGTCAGAGAAGTCAACTGAATTCCTGGTTAAGTTGTGGGGACCAGAAACAAAGGGGCCCTAGAATAGAATACCTTTCAAAGGATATTTTTGATACCTCCATATTTATAAAACGTTTTGTAGAGGTGCGTGTTCTGTATTTCTGGCCAATCCATATATCTTTAACACCACTCAATTCACCATTGGAAAAGTACTTCTAACTTCCTTCATGCTAGGTAATGAACTCTCTAATGTAGGTTCAGAGAGCAACATTTGAAGTACTTATTGTTTCTGGAGTGCAGGCTCCGGAAGAGGGTTTTTCAAACACTACAGAACCACTAATGTGCTCCTGCTCCTTGGATATATACTACATTAAACCATATGCATACATTTCATACCTCTTATGTTTTAAAATACTTGAGTATTTAGAATTAAATTATAGACAATATACTTGACATGTGTTCTACATTACATATTCAAATACTCAACATGGACCATTGAAATAGCAATAAAAGTGACCCTCAAAGGATCAACACTGACCTCCCACTCTCCCCTCCTCCACTTTTCTCCCCAGGAGCAGAAGCTCAGAGATATAAGTCTTGGGCAAAATGGAGTCTTAAGAAACATATGCATGAACCCTTTGTGTGAGGTCAAGACAAACACTTTCTAGAACTCTGTTCTTCTCAGAATTCTCCTTTACATGGTGTTCTTTCAATGACTCTCCCCTCTCTCCCTTGCTGTTGGTTTGTGTGGTAAATGGGACACAGAGGTGTCCACTCCCTTTTGGATGTCAGACAGAATCTGAATAGAACCAGATGAAAGGAAATTGAGGGTTAGGCCAGTTCTCTTTGGGGAATTAAGGATGCCTCTCTGGGTTTTTTTTTTCTGTACTTTTCCTTACCTCCTTCTCTAGCAATTAAAAAAAAAAAGCCCCAGAGCTTCACAAAGACCTTGGCAAAAGGGAAATAGGAACAGGTCCTTTTCAACTGCATTCAATCTACACCTTAAGGTAAAAGACGAAAACAAGGCATCGAAATTCACATTGATCTGAAAAAGGAAAGTAAAGTAAAAGACCGGGGCGGGGGGGGGAGCAGTTCAGAGTCACATGTCTAGAGAGTAAGAAGTTGTACATATGTCTGGAGAACTCTTCAGAATTCTAGTGAGGGTTGGCCATGTAGGGTTGTCAAATCCAAGTTTGCACCTCTAGCCCTAGTGTCGCACCACACACATGCTGGACACTCATTCCTGTCAATTATTAATCATTCTTGTAATTTAAAATCTGAGCAAGAGTTATGACAAAGAAGAGAGAAAAGTATAACATGGTATAACTGCTGATAAAACTCAAACTTGCCAGGGCCACGTACAAAAAGTTACAAATCCTACCATTATATCACCATTGTACTTGTTAAAACAATGATTAAGTGGGTAACACCAGCTTCCAGAAGATATTCCCCTAATCGTGCATTAATTGTTTTTTATTTTATTGTATTATTTTTGAGCCATCTAGATTTTGAGTAAGAAAGTCCTCCTGATTCCAGATGTCATTGCTATAAGCATTCCCCAGCATCATTTTCTTGGACTGTTCCTTCCATTCATTTTACTCTGTGCTGCTCAGGGGAAAAGAACATTGTTCACATAATCTCTGAGAACAGAGAATAGGCTCAGAAAGAGAATTCAGAAATATTCTGCTGTCGTTCATTTTAATACCATGGCTGAAGCCTTGTTCCTTTTTTCTTTTGAATCTCACACACAATCAACAAGATGCATTTAGAACTAATTACACAAATACCACTTTAAGCCCCATTGTATTCTCCAATAGCCTTCAATTAAGCGCAATGGCACTATATTTGAAAGAGAGCTTTGCACTGCCTCAAAATCTCCAACTGGAAAGAGAATGTGCATGTCCAGAGACTCCATGCTGCACGTTAAATATTAATGCTTTCAAAGAGAACTTTACAAACATTTGTCATTAAATTTAGTAATTAAAAGCATTTTCTGGGTATTTTAAAAATATTTAAGTGATTAGAGATGCATATCGATTCTTATTACAAGTTACCTTCATTGATTAGCAACATTTTACTAAATAAAATCCATTTCAATGAAAAATACTACAACTTTTGGATACAGAATCATTGTAAAATTGATTAAGGAAACACTAAAAATTTTTCCACAGAAACCTATCAACAAGGGAATTGGAAAAGATGAATCGAGGCATTTCTCATGAGCCGGCATTTTCTCAGGGTAGGAAACCCCAGGACAGTATAGCTCTCTGCCCCTACTTTAATTGGAACTCATGCATTATTTATTCAACAAATATTTATTAAGCACTACGGCTAGGTCAAGTCTAACACCACAATTCAATTGATGACAGCTTTGCCCATAACCTGGAAACACGGGCATTTTCTGAGTATACGAATGACACTTACTAGCTCTGAGGGAAACTGAATCACACCAAAACCATGACATTTTGAATAAATTCTACAGGAAATACAGCAGCTAAAAAAAAAAAAAAGTATGAGGGAAGCAATGTCAGTCACTGTTTATCACAGGCTGAGGAGAAGCCAAGTAGAAGATAGACTGGATTCTCTCTTGTCTCTGAATTCCCAGGAAAATTCTCTCAATCAGAAGATGAGATGGAAATGAGAAGTGGATGAAACAATACTGTGGAAAGAAGTTCCATCTTGCCTGAGTCTCTCCATATCAACACAGGAGTCTACACTGAAAGGGGACCCATGAATTTCTTACAACCCACATGTATAGGTTGTATGGTTAGGTGACATTGCTGGAAATCTTGTTTTTAAATTTTTATTCAATGATGTGATGCATCCAAATTCGAATAAAGAACTTGAGGAAGAGGAAGACCTAAAATTTAAAATAAGTTGAAGAATTATGCAAACAACTATTGTCAATGTTAAGAAATGGTTTTTGAAGAAGATGTATAATGAAAAAAATAATGATCTGAATCCAAAATTCCAGATTAGATCAATAAATTCTAGGAAATGAGAGGGAGAAGGTAAGTATGTATGTAAAGTGTTCAGCTTTCTCAGGGGGAAGCCAGTAGAAACTGCTTAATTGTTAAGGTTCATAGTGAAATATATTTGTAACTATCCTTAAATTTATTCAACAATAGGTGTAAAACTTCTAGGTAACTAGCAAAATGGGAAAAAAATAAATGAAGAAAATGTGATCAATTCTTAAAGACAGAAAGGTTTATGTACATTAGATTCATTTTTTGATAAAGTTATAGTGAGATGAAACATACAAAGTTGTTACTAGTGATACTAATCTTCCATCTTTAATGGGATTTTATTGGAAACACTTAATGCTACCAGAAAGTACTACAAGGTTGGCTTCTAGAATATTTTACAATCATGTCACTTAGCATAGGCATGTTCCGTGAATATTAATAGCCTGATTCCAAGATGTTCATCAGCAATGACCTTCAAGCATGCTATGTACTCTTTGCAAAGCTTGAATTTAGAGGAAGAGATCTTATAGCCAAGAGTCTAATTTCCTCTTTACAATATAAAAATGAGGGAACTAGAGGGAATAAGGAGGTGCGTGAGTCTGTTCTATGAATCATACATTTAGGATTAAATGTATTTTAATTGAATAATAACCATCAACACACTTGAATATGATATTTCTCCAAAACGGCATTGCTGGGAAAAGTATCCTTCCTTACAGCATGGCTATTATACAACTGTAGTGATTGGCCCTTGAGATTTTAGTGGAGGTAGAGAGAAAATGAATAAAGGAGCAGAACAGAAATTCAAGAAACAGATTCTCAGATATGTGGACACATGTTTCTTGGAAGTGTTATGACAAATCAGTAGGGGAAAAATTCGCTGTTCAATATCTAGTGTTAAGACATATTATTAATATGTAAAAAATTATCCCTATTTTATATTACACTCAAAAATACAGAAGTATAGAAGAAAAGACAAAATATCTTAAAGAACTTGGATTTGGGAAGTTTTCTTAAAAATAATTTCTTGGGGCATCTGGGTACCTCAGTCAGTTAAGGGGCCAGCTTTGGCTCAGGTCATGATCTCTCAGTTTATGAGTTTGAGCCCGGCATCAGGCTCTGCACTGATAGCTCAGAGCCTGGAGTCTGCTTCGGATTCTGTGTCTCCCTCTCTCTATGCCCCTCCCCTGCTTGTGCTCTCTCTCTTTCAAAAATAGATGGATAAGCATTAAAATAATAATAATAATAATAATAATAATAATGTCTTAAGGGGCACATAGGTGGCTCAGTCAGTTAAGTGTCATCCTGTTCAGCTCAGGTCATGATCTCATGGTTCGCAAGCTGGAGCCCCACACTGGGCTCCAGGCTTACAGGGAGGGGCCTGCTTTGGATTCTCTCTCTCTCTCTCTCTCTCTCTCTCTCTCTCTCTTATCTTGAGATATATATATATATATATCTTGATAAGATATCTCTTCTCTTGAGATATATATATATATCATATATCATATATATATCATATATATGTCCCTCCCCTGCTCCTGCTCTCTCTCTCTCTTTCTCAAAATAAATAAACTTCAAAATAAAAAAAAATAATTTCTTAAAGAAAAAGTACAAACTATAAAAGATTATTAAATTTGACTTTAAAATTAAAAACTCATATACAACAACACATGAATGAAAAGATATACCACAGATTTAAAGAAGATATTTACAAGCCATATAAAAATCATTTATATTCAGAATATAGAAAGAACTCCTACAAAAATTAGAAAAAGGCAAAAAAAAAGTCATAAAATAGACAAAGGCTACATACAGGCATTTCACAAAATGTACATCTGAATGGCTACTAAGTATATTACTAGCAATACTCAACTTCATTAATAATCAATCAAAATGCTGATTAAAATTAGAAGTTAATTTATACCCATTTAGACTAACATATGATTCCAAAGCCTGATTTTTTCAGTTTGGAGTGAGAAATTGTAGCATTATGAAATCTCATCCATGACAGGAATGTATAATTGAGGTCCATCTTTGGAGATCAATCCAACAATATCTAGCAAAGTTGAAGACGCCTGTACCCTATGGATTAGCAAGTCCATTCTATAGCTCTAAAAGAAACTCTTACAGGTAGGTAAGGACACATATACAGGAATAATCATTTCAAAATCAATAGAAGAATGAATAAATAAATTATGGTAATTTGGACCTTCAAATTATACAGTCATGAAAAATGAACAGGTTAGAGTAACATGTATTAACAGGAATAAATCTTGAAAACAATGCTAAATCTATAAAGCAAAATGAAGAAGTATATTCATTATGTACAATATAGAAGTGTATTTTATTATGAGTCCCTATATTTTTATATGTATGAAATACTTTATAATTTTATAGGTTAAAAAAAGAATAAAAACTTCCATCATGAGTACCAGAAAGCAAACACCTGGTATCTCTCTTAGGTGTGCCCTACAGTAGCTGTTTTAAGCACAAGGTTGACTCAAAGTCCAGGATGGGTCTTATATTAATCAAAATTTCCTGAGAAGGAACTTATATTACATGCGCTTATGTCTTCAAAGTCAAAACAAAGCAGAATTGCAATCTCTTTTCCCAAAGCTATTGGGTGCTGATACCGTTAAAAGCATACAAGAAAGAAAGGATCTCCATCCCCTTCCCATAGATCTGCAAAACAACCCTGAGCGTTGAATCCTAGCACTTATTGGCACAACTAACCAGTTAGAGGCTGCATCTGGAGGTGTTAAAGAAAAAGCAAGAGAAAGGAAAAGAAGAGAATCAGCTGGACTAACTGGAAGGCTAACTGTACATAAGTAGGGTGGCAAGATTTAGCAGATGAAAATGCAGGACTCGTACTTAAGGTCGAATTTCAGATAAACAAGAAATAATTTTCTACTATAAATGCATCTTAACATAAAGGTACACTCATAGCCCAGAAATTCAATCTAAGCATGGCAATTTCTGTTACGAAGTAATGTGGAATAGCAAGAAAAAGAAAGAGAAGAAAAACAGGACTTGGCTAACAGACCCTCAGTTTGAATGGCAGCTCTCTAGCTGTGTGACTCCAAGCCAAATGCAGAACTTCTCTGAGCTCCATTTCATCATTTCTTAAAGGAAGAATATAATACTTGTCTTACAAGCGTAATTGAAATATCATGTGTGAGAACCTACTTAGCTCACAGCAGTTACTCAATAAATAACTTTTAAAAACCGACTGAATGGTTATTAAATGCTTACTGTGACAGTCCCTTTACCAGGTTTTGGGTCTATAAAGCTGAATAAGAAATGATCTCTTGTTCCAAAAGCGCTGTTTCGTTTGTTTGTTTGTTTGGGGTTTTTTGTTTTGTTTTGTGGAAGACATTTACAAACCACATAAGTAAACAATCACAACACAACATGCTTTGTTCTGTAATTGAGCTGTGTGCAAAAGATTTCTCCTTACCCACTTTTCAAAATCCAACCCAACCTCTGAGGTCATTAAAATGCAAAATGCACTTTCTTCTCAATGTGTTGCTCATTCTCCTGGGTCAGAATTAGTCTCTCCTCCTCTATTCTACCAAGCAAGTTCACTTAGACCACTGTTGTGGAACCTAAACTGAATGGCTTTAGACTGTAATTACTCTTGTCTGTCACCTGCACTAGATCCTGGACTGAAACAATTTCTTCATTTTTATGTCACCCTACACATGGTATATGGTATGTGTTCAGTAAATTCTTGTGTTGCCTTTCCAAATGGAACTTGGCTACTATTTCTATGAATGAGAATAAACAATCAAGTAGCAAAATCCTTTCTCAGGCAATTGCCTGAGAGTAAGGTTTTGAATCCACCTGAGATATGAAAATTTGACACACATTTTTTTGGATTAAGTGACCCAGAATGAGCAATACAACACACTCTAGTATAGATATATTGTGAACTAAAACAAAGAAAGTTGCAGAGCAATACATAAAATACAATCTAGTTTTTATTTTTAAAATGCCATTATTTTTATATATGGTAGGATAGATATAGAAAAAAACTTGAAAAAGATATGTTTAACTATTATTGTTGGGATTAGAATTATGGAAATTTTGCCTTTTCTAAATTATGAAATTCTACAGTATTTAAATGTTTTACAATGAGCAGATGTTAGTTTATTAAACAACAACAAAGAAAATCATTAAAAAAAATTTAACCCAAGAGTTACGTCATTGAGTCTTTTGCCTATTTTTGTTTTCATGTTAAAATTTTTATTTTACTTACAATAAAAAATAAGACTTTTCCTAAAATAAATAAGTGGCACCAATTCTTTTTTTTATGTTTATTTTTGAGAGAGAGAGAGAGAGAGAGAGAGAGAGAGAGAGACCTAGCACGAGCAGGGGAGAGGCAGAGAGAGAGGGACACACAGAATCTGAAGCAGGTTCCATGCTCTGAGTTGTCAGCACAGAGACCCACATGGGGCTCGAACCCATGAACCCTGAGATCATGCATGACCTGAGCTGAAGTCAGACACTTAACTGACTGAACCACCCAGGAAACCCGGTTATTCTATTTTTAAAGTAAAAAGCCAGGGGCACGTGGGTGGCTCAGTCGGTTAAGCAACTGACTCTTGATCTGGAGTCAGGACATGATCTCACTGTTAGTGAGTTTGAACCCCACGTCAGGCTCTGTGGTGGCAACATGGAGCCTGCTTGGGATTCTGTCTCTTTCTCTCTGCCCCTCCTCCTCTTGTTCTCTCTCTCTCCCTCTGTCTCTCTCTCTATCAAAATAAATAAATACACTTAAAAAAATAAAGTGAAAAACCAGACACTTCCCTATGCCTTTCTTCCCTTCTGTATTGGAGACTGAACGGAAATGGCAACCTTGTATCATGACACCAGGACTCATAAAAGGCAAAAATAGACAAAACTTTTTCCCGCTTTTTTTTCTCTGTCCTCATTAGTCTGACATACTTAGGCACTTCATTTTTTGGTCCGATCCTCTTCAGTGTTTGCTGGAAAGAAATTCTTTAATACTGCACATAAGGAGTCAAGTGGAAGCCAGTCAAGTGCAGTATTGATTTAGCGAAGGGATAAGGGAAGCAGGCACTTCAATATTTCCCTGCCTCCTCCGGGAAGGTTAAGGAGGACTTAATTCAACCTGAAGTGGTGTAAATATCCTGAGACGAAGCCCCGTTAACAGAATTGATGTGAGGGAGCTGAGGGCTGTCTCAAAGCGCAGGCACATCCTCTGTGAACAAGTTTACAGCGGTGCAGGGCAGAGGGCAGCAAGGCAAGCATGGCAAAGTGGGAGACGGAACATGCTTCCTGAGCTGGTGAGGAAATTAAAAATCGCCCCAAAACTATCATTCATCAAATGTTCTTTTCAATACTTAAGGTAGTGCTGAGAAAGTAAAAAAGGAAGCATATCTCATCTTGAAATGTCCTTGAATGTTCGGTGTTTAATTTTATTTTGGGAACCTCTTGATCTTGGGACAGCTGTGAAGAAAGAACTTTCCTTTTCTAGCTTCCTGGGAGGGAAGTAAGTGATGAGTGAACTCAAACCAGAACGGAGATGAACAGCAATCTCCATTCCTGTTTAGGATCAGGGAGAATCAACATTGCAAAGATATAGTTCCTTTCTACAGAAAATGCCAGGGGAATAAATAGAAGAGAGAGATGAAACTCGCAACCTCTTTATTTCAGAAGTGTTAGAGAATTGCAGGGTGATTTTAGTTCACCCAAGCATGCGTCTTTCACTGAGTATTCCTCTCAACATTTCCTCCTTTTATTCATTTATTCATCCATTTTTTTTCATGAATCTGTATTAGATGCTCCCTATGTCCAAAGCACTGCTCAGTACTCATGACATCATTTCTCAGATGCTTAACATCCAGAAGTACTGTTAATAGGCTTCTGCTTCTACTCACACAAGAGGAAAGAATGAGCATTCCTCCTCCTCCCTTGCATTCTGGCTGCTGGCTCTCATTACAGTCTGCATTGGGCCTGGCTTTACACAGAATTAGCCTTTAACTAGTTACCTTTAATCTGCATAATCTGATTCAACAGTGGTTAGGACTATATATGAATTAGGATTCAGTAAATTTTGAATCACACTTTCAAGTTCTCTCATACAGAAAAAAAAAATTAAACAATTTAATGCAGTGGCTCATAAACTTTACTGCACGTTAGAATCACCTGGAAGTTTCTTTAAAATTCTGATGCCCAGACTGCATCCACACTTTATAAATTAGAATCTCCGGGAAGGACACCAGGCATCAGTGGGTTTTTTCACAGCTCCCCAAGTGATTCCAATGTGTAGCAAAGATTAAGAATCAACACTTTTTTTTAATGCAAGTTAGTTAACATATAGTGTAATAATGGTTTCAAGAGTAGAGTTTAGTGATTCATCACTTACATATAACACCCACTGCTCATCGTAACAAGTTTCCTACTGAATGCCCATCACCCATTTAACCCATCCCCCCCACCCAACACCCCTCCAGCAACCCTAAGTTTGTTCTATGTATTTAACAGTCTCCTATGGTTTGTCTCTCTGTTTTTATCTTAATTTTCTTTCCCTTCCCTTATGTTCATCAGTTGGTTTCTTAAATTCCACATATGAGTGAAATTATATGATATTTATCTTTCTCTGACTTATTTCACTTAGCATAATATATTCTAGTTCCATCCACAAATCTTGCAAATGGCAAGATTTCATTCTTTTTGATCGCTGAGTAATATTCCAGTGTGTGTGTGTGTGTGTGTGTGTGTGTGTGTGTGTGTGTGTAGGTATATAAAACATTTTTTTTATACATTAGTCACTCTATGGACATTTGGGCTCTTACCATATGCTGGCTATTGTCAATAGTGCTTCAATAAACCTTGGGGTGTTTGTGCCCCTTCTATTCAGCATTTTTATATCCTTTGGATAAATACCTAGTAGTGCAATTGCTGGGTAGTAGGGTAGCTCTATTTTTAACTTTTTGAGGCACCTCCATACTGTTTTTTAGAGTGGCTGCACCAGTTTGCATTCCCACTAGCAGTGCAAAAGAGTTCTCCTTTCTCCACATCCTTGCCAACATCTGTTGTTTCCTGAGTTGTTAATGTTAGCCATTCTGACAGGTGTGAGGTGGTATCTCATTGTAGTTTTGATTCATATTTCCCTGATGATGAGTGATGTTGAACATCTTTTCATGTCTGTTAGCCATTTGGATGTCTTCTTTGGAAAAGTGTCTGCTCATATCTTTGTGCATTTCTTCACTGGATTATTTGTTTTTTTGTGTGTTGAGTTTTATAAATCCTGTATAGATTTTGGATATTAACCCTTTATCTGATATGTCATTTGCAAATATCTTCTCCCATTCTGCCAATTGCCTTTTAGTTTTATTGATTGTTTCCCTCACTGTGCAGAAGCTTTTTATCTTGATGAGGTCCCAATAGTTCATTTTTGCTTCTGTTTCTCTTGCCTCGGGAGGCAGGTCTAATAAGAAGCTGCTGTGGCTGAGGTCAAAGAAATTGTTGCCTGGTTTCTCCTCTAGGATTTTAATGATTTCCTATCTTACATTTTAGTCTTTCATTCATTTTAAGTTTATTTTTGTGTATGGTGTAAGAAAGTGGTCCAGGTTAATTCTTTTTCATGCCACTGTCCAGTTTTCCCAACATCATTTGCTAAAGAGACTATCTTTTTTCCATTGGATATTCTTTCCTGCTTTGTTGAAGATTAGTTGGCCATACATTTGTGGGTCCATTTCTGGGTTCTCCATTCTATTCCATTGATCTCTGTGTCTGTTTTTGTGCCAGTACCATACTGTCTTGATGATTATGACTTTGTAATACAGCTTGAAGTCTGGAATTGTGATGCCTCCAGCTTTGGTTTTGTTTTTCAAGATTGCTTTGGCTATTCAGGATCTTTTCTGGTTATAATTGCTTTTTCTAGCTCTGTGAAGAATACTCATGTTATTTTGATAAGTATTTCATTGAATGGGTAGATAGCTTTGGGTAATATCAACATTTTAACAATATTTGTTCTTCCAATCCATGAGCATGGAATGGTTTTCCATTTCTTTGTGTCTTCTTCAATTTATTTCATAAGCTTTCTATAATTTTCAGCCTACAGATCTTTTACCTTTTGTGTTAGGTGTATTCCTAGGTATTTTACGGTTTTTGGTGCAATTGTAAATGGAATTGATTCCTTGATTTATTTCTGCTGCTTCATTATTGGTGTATAGAAATGCAATCAATTTCTGTATGTTGATTTTATATCCTGAGACTTTGCTGAATTCATGTATCAGTTTTAGCAGTTTTTTGGGGGAGTCTTTTGGGTTTTCCATGTAGCATATCATATCTTCTGTGAAGAGTGAAAGTTGACTTCTTCCTTGCTGATTTGGATGCCTTTTATTTATTTTTGTTGTCTGATTGCTGAGCTTCCAACACTATGTTGAACAACAGGGGTGAGAGTGGACATCTTTGTAGTGTTCCTGACCTTAGGAGGAAAGCTCTCAGTTTTTCCCTTTTGAGGATGATATTAGTGGTGGGTCTTTCATATATGGCCTTTATGACCTTGAGGTATGTTCCTTCTGTCCCTACTTCTTGAGGGTTTTTATCAAGAAAGAATGCTGTATTTTGTCAAATGCTTTTTCTGCATCTATTGAGAAGATCATGTGGTTCTTATCCTTTCTTTTACTAATGTGATGTACCATGTTGATTGGGTTGTGGATGTTGAACCAGCTCTGTAGCCCAGGAATAAATCCCACTTGATTGTGGTGAATAATTATTTTACTGTATAGTTGGATTTGGTTTGCTAGTATTTTGTTGAGAATTTTTGCATCCATGTTCATTAGGGAGATTGGTCTGTAATTCTCCCTTTTAGTGGGGTCTTTGTCTGGTTTTGGAATCGAGGTAATACTGACATCATAGAATGGATTTGGAAGTTTTCCTTCCATTTCTATTTTTTGGAACAGCTTCAAAGAATAGGTGTTAACTCCTCTTTAAAATAATTCCCCTGGGAATCCATCCAGCCCTGGATTTTTTTTTCTTGGGAGATTTTTGATTACTGATTCAATTTCTTTACTGGTTGTGGGAGTGTTCAAATTTTTTATTTCTTCTTGTTTTGGTTTGAGTAGTTTATATGTTTCTAGGAATTTGTCCATTTCTTCCAGAATGCCCAATTTGTTGGCATATAATTGCTCATAATATTCTCTTATTATTGTTTGTATTTCTGAGGTGTCGGTTGTGATCTCCCCTCTTTCATTTGTGATTTTATTATTTGTGTCCTTTCCTTTTTCTTTTTGAGAAATCTGGATGGGGTGAGAACCAAGGCTTTAATGAAACTTGGACAACTATGTCTTTGCATCTGGGATTTATTTTTCCTTTTTCCCTAGGTTTTTGTTTGTTGTTTGCTATGTTTCTGACCGGTTGCTGGAAATTTCACTCTATGAATATTGGGGTGACATTTTTGAAAGATCACAGATATTTAGATATAATTATTGGAACATATAACTGGTACAGCCATTCCAGGATAGCCAGTGCCAAGCTTCCAAGATGTGTATTTCTCCAGAGACTATATGAGAAAAATTCCAAAGCACTATATGAGATAAATTTAATCAGTAAAGCCCTAAGCACTTGCCTGAGGAGAAAAGTGCAGCAACTCCATCATGTACAGAAAAAAGCTAGCCACTCTCAGTGTCCTTTCCTTCCTGTCTTCCTTTCTTCCTTTTCCCGAACTCTTATGAAAGACTGAAAAGGCAAACAGAAAGTGCAGAAGAGCAAATAATTGTTGAATGCTCTATTTTAAAGCTTATTTAGAATATGTGGGCGAAGCAGTTTAGAAATCCTAAAGCATGTAGTTGTCACTTTTATGAACCTAGATTTATTTCTTAGGATCTTTATTTTTTAAAAGCCAGATTTTTATATATAAATCAAACATTACAGCCAAATAATACATCGAGCCAAAAAGGACCTTATGTCACCAATGGAAGTGAAAGAGGGGTCCATTTTATTTTCACCTGGATAAAAAGTGAAGTCAATGTTGGAAGCAGCAGAGGTATATATGAAAAATACAGAAATTCCAGTAAAAAATATCACAGAAAATGTTTGCACACAAGTTGAGCAATGTTAGAATTCTTTCCCAATTTTTACCATTAAGTAACCATACTTAATAGTTCTCAGAAGATTTTAGCACTTCATTTGGATTTTTAATTACAAAATATTTCACAAAGAAAAAAATACTAAAACAGGGGCACCTGAGTGGCTCAGTCGGTTGAGCATCCGAATCTTGATTTTGGCTTAGGTTATGATCTCAGAGTCATGGGATAAAGCCCTGCATCAGGCTCTGCACTTGAGTGTGGAGCCTGCTTAAGATTCTCTCTCTCTCTCTCTCTCTCTCTCTCTCTCTCTCTGCCCTCCCCCACTAGTGTGTTCCCTTTCTCTCTTATAAATAAATAAATAAATAAATAAATAAATAAATAAATAAATAAACAAAACTCATTCATCATGTAGCACAAGAAATAACACATTACAACTATAATTATACCCCTTTATCTACCTTCCCCAGATCCCATTTGCCTTCTCTTCTTCTTACAAAGAAAATTTCTATCTTAAATTCAGGGTTTGTCACTTTCATCAATGTTGTACTTTTATTCTGTTTAGACCATCAACAATACATAATATTGTTTTGCATGTTTTAAGCTATACAAATGGAATCATATGCTATGTATAGCTTCTACAATTTGTTTTTTATCTTTAAGTGTAATGTTTGAGAGACTCGTCTATGTTGATATATGTACTGTTTTATTCATTTTTGCTTCTGGAGAGTATTGCATTGAATGCATTATATCAGTATCTCATATATTTCATGGTTTATGTTGCCACTCATTTGTGTTTTTACCTTTTATGCTTTCTAAATTTTTCACTACAACAATGCTCGGGGCACATTTTCATGCTGTGTGGCTGAGTATTCCTAATATATGTACCCAGGACTGGGATTACTGGGCCATCGGTAATCAACCTCACTGGATACTGTTAAATTGATCTACAAAGTAGTTATGCCATAGATGTATACTCCCACAAGCACAGGATGAGAGTTCCTAATTTTAATTTTCTGGCAGTCCTTTTAAAATTCTCTTTAGCAAAGCCTAACTACCAAATCACTTAAAGGAGAGTCAGAATGAATGACATTCTCATGATATAAAATGTCACCTGATGCACCACTGCTGAAGTTGAGTCTTACAGTCTTTGTACCTTTTATGGAAATATAACTTGGGTAAGTATTAATGGAGTGTGGATATTTTTAAAAACCCCAAAGCATTTTACAAATAAGTAGGATATAAACTTAAAGTAGTTGTATCCATAGGGTTAACGTATATAGAACAGTTTTTGGTGATGAATTATGACTAAGGTAAGTAGGTACAGGATTAGAAATACCCATTCTGTGTGTTGGACATTAAATTTAATGACTGGAATAAGCTTCACCAAATGCAAGTACTCTTTTTTTTTTAATCAGAGAAAAAGAAAGGGATAAAACTACCCATGAGTGAAAGTGAAAGAATTGTCTGGTTTGTGTTGAGTGGGTTTTGAGTCTTTTAGGCATCTACTCAGACGATGAAAGTTAGAAGTTAATAGAATGCTTAATTATTTTTTATTAAAACTGATATGTATTTCTGAAGACTGGTAATTGTATATGGAAGTCACAGCACAAAACTTGCCCTCAGGTTCATGAGGGAAGAAATCAATCCCTTTGTTTGCTTTTTCATTCTCACTCAAAAAATTTTTTATTTGTGGAGAACGTTCTATATATTGTTGTTTATGCAGGCACAGTGATAGGCCTAAGAGATCTCTGTGCACACAGAAATTGATATTGATAAGCACAAACAATATTGTCTTCCTGCATGCAGATATCTACTATGGTGTCTCGTGTGTCCTGGGCTATCCCTTTATTACGGGGTTGATGTGGCTACTGGCTGACTGAGGAAAAGAAGAAGAATGAAAAAAACCTAGAAACTAAAGAGAGGCTTGTGAAAGCCAGCTTTTAACTGGCCTCCAAGGATTTTTGTCTCCTGGTATCCACACCTTTAGGAAGTCCCCTTCCACATCAAATAGGTTGACATGAATAAAAATAGTACATTGAGAACAAAAATGTGTGACTCTCAAGGCAAGGTCATAAAAATCATTGTGGCTTAAGATTGCCCTCTTGGATCACTTGCTGTAGAGGAAGTCACCTGCCATTTTGTGAAGACCTTCAAATGGTCATAAACAGAGACCAATCTGGCAAGAAATTGAGCCCTCCTCTCAATATCCAGCCCCTATAAGCGAGCCAGGTGAGTGGACCACGCTGGAAATGGACCCTCCAGTTCCAAGCAAGTCTACAGGTGACTGCAGCTCTGGCTGACATATTGACAACCCCATGAGAATCTCTGAGCCAGAACCACACATTTAAGCTGATCCTGAGTTCCTGACCCATAGAAATTGTGTGAAATAATAAATGTTAATTGTTGTTTTAGGCTGTTTTGAGGTAATTTGTTTTGCAGCAATAGATAACAAATATAGGGTTGGAAAGAGGAATGAAAAGCAGCTCTCTTACTTCCTTTCTACAAAACTGTAATGAATGTTTATTTTTACTTTTTTTATTTAAAGAATTAAATCAGTTGGGGCACCTGGGTGGCTCAGTAGGTTAAGTGTCTGACTTCGGCTCAGGTCATGATCTTGTGGTTTGTGAGTTCTAGCCCCATGTCAGGCTCTGTGCTGATAACTCGGAGCCTGGAACCTGTACAGATTCTGTCTCTGTCTCTCTCTGTCCCTCTCCTGCTCATGTACTCTCTCTCTGTCTCAAATATTTAAAAAAATAAACATAAAAAAATTAAAACAGTCCTCTCCTGGGGAGAGGTTGGAGAGACATCTAAGACACCATTCTCAGAAAAAAAAAAACCTATAGTAAAAAGAAAAATATATCACCAAAAATGAGTTTATTCATTCACTTATTCAACAAATATGTATTGAGCATACTATATGTCAAATACTGTGCTAAGTTAGATAACTACAACACTAAACAAGAGAGTCATGAATGCTGCCTCATGGGATTTGCATTGGAATAAGCAAGATGCACAACAATCAAGTAAACAAATAATTCAAATTCTTATAAATGCCATGAGTTCAGTGAATGAAGTATTGCAATATGTAAGAGGGGAAGTAGAATCTACTTCAGGTTAGTGTGATAGGTAAGGCCTCTCCAAGGAGATATCTAGGCTAAGATTTGGCAAATAGGAAGAAAATGATCATTGAAAGAAAGGTGGGAAGGGCAATCCAGGGAGAGAAGATAGCGTATCCAAGTATCCAAAGGTGTTGAGGTACATGGATAAAAATGAAGGAACTGAAGAAGGGAAGAATGACAAGAATCCAATGTGTGAGGAGAAAAGTAGCAGGACCTGAAGTATGAGTTTATCCATGTGTCTTCAACATTCTAGGAGAAATACATCATTGTGAGAAGACTATAAAAATAATCTCACATACAAGGCCTGCTTTAGATAGTCCTTCTCCTTCACACTTAAAGAAACATTTACAATTTGGTAGAAGAAATGGGATCAAACCAAACAACAAACTTGAGCACTCAACCTGCTGGTTCTTCACTCTTCCAAGCCCCAACCACATGTCTTCCTCTTTTTGCCAAGATACCTTGGATTTCTAGACTTGTAATATCAATGCACAGCACTATAGGTTTTCTTTAGAGACACATAATGGCAGAGTCTAGTCTTAAAGCTGGGGAAATATACAAGAATATGAATACATCTCAAAAAGCTAAATTTTAGGGAAAACTAAGGCATATTGGATTTAACAATCATCAGAGGGGTGCCTGGGTGACTCAGTTGGTTGAGCATCTGACTTGATTTTGGCTCAGGTCATGATCCCAGGGTGTGAGATCGAGCCCCACATCGGGCTCTGCATTGAGCATGGAGCTTGTCTAGGACTCTCTCTCTCCCTCTCTCTCTGCCCTTTTCACCCTCTCACATGCACTCTCTCTTAAAAAAAATAATGGAGACAATAAAGTTTAGCTGGGAAGTTTCTGGCACTTCTCAGAGGATTATATGACTGCTTTGGAGTTTGAAGACCAAGTGTGCTCAGTGTTTGGACTTAAAATTCTGTCTCTGTGTAAGACCTTTCAGGCTGTGTTTGCTGAAGAAAGACACTGGAATGTAAAGTCTCCAAATCACATTGTAACATTGCTAGCTGCCCAGGTGTTGAGGGACCTTATGCTATTTACTTAGCCACGTTGTAATGCCCTTTACAATCCCAAATTCATTCTTGCCTCCAGAAGATTATTGAGATGGAACTTGTGAGATATACAGCCTATTTCAACAAACAGCAATTGACTTCTTCCTTTACAGTTTCCAGGGAAGGAAAAAAAAATTACCTTGCCAGCTGGTGCACAGGCTGTACCATCGAAGCTACTTGAATCCTAACTGTCAAAAAGTCACCAAGGGGATTTTAATATATACAGTGTGGATGTGTCAGAAGACTCATTTTATGAGGAGTTTAATCTGTGCATTTGAAAGAGAATGGCAGGAACAGTCCTGTGGGGCTCACCTCCAGGGCAGACAATGTTTTCACTCTGTAAAGAATCCCGCTTGATGAGAATCAATACGTGTAGTTGGTCTTGACTACAAATAGTTCATTCCACGCTGAGAAAAGGGCCGCTGCCACTCCATTTACCTCCTTCCGAGCTGTAATGGTCCCAACTCTCTCCATGTCAGAAAAGCCCACAATCACTTGATAGAGAAGAATGTATCGGGCAATTCAAAAGCTAGAAATCTCACGTGGAGATTTATAATTACAGGGGAGCAGATGTCTCGCATTTTAAAAATCCTGGTGCTGGTTTACAGCAGAACAGGTGAGACCATTGTCCTGTCCCCTCCTCCAGAGCTCCTCCAAATGCACAAACTAAGGCTGCCGGTCCCTAGAGTATGCCTAACGTGCCACAGTGTGGTCTCCTGGAGACATGGATACTCTCCTGTGCCTGAATTAGAAAACCTTGACCAGGACCAGAAGCAAATGCACCGTCAGCCACGGGCTATTCCTGTCCCTGCAGTTGCTGCCTGTCCTCAATATGGAGACAGTGACACTCATGCCATCTGAAGCTACCAACACAAGCTTAAAAACAAAGCCCCCTGACCCTTTGATTCCATTTAATGTCATTCACTTTGCTTTGGAAGGTAGTATTACATCTTTTTCTTAATTAAGTTTTTAATTAAAGTATGAGCTACGTTCAGAAGAGTGCAAAAATCTTCAGCGTACAGCCTGATGATGTTATCACCAAGTGAACATATTCGTGTAACCGCTTGCCACTTCACTCTCCATCCCTAGCCCACCCTCCTCTCAGGGGTAATGTCATCAGCCAGTTTCACTTGGCTTTGAACTTTAGATGAATGGAATCAGACAGTACATATTGGTTTTTGATCTGAATTCAGTAACTCAATACTACATGAGATTCATCCATCTTCTATACATACTTGTACTTTGTCCATTCTTATTGCTGGGCAATATATGACCATATACCATACTTTACTTATCCTTTCTACTATTGATGGACATTTGAATTGTTTCCAGTTTTGTGCTATTGTGAATGTTACTAAAAACGTTTATGTACATCTTGATGCACATATGCAGACATTTTTGGAGGGCATACGCCTAGGAGTGGAGCTAAGCTATGCCTAGCTTTTAATGTGTGCACACATTTAGAAATTTTTCTTTTAAAAAGAAATTAACATTTATTTATTTTTGAGAGACAGAGAGAGACAGAGCATGAGCGGGGGGAGGGGCAGAGAGAGGGAGACACAGAATCCGAAACAGGCTGCAGGCTCTTAGCTGTCAGCACAGAGCCGGATGTGGGGCTGGAACCCACAAACCGTGAGATCATGACCTGAGCCGAAGTTAGATGCTCAACTGACTGAGCCACCCAGGTGCCCCCAGTTAGAAATTGTTCTTGATGCTTTTGTCCTAGAAAAAACTTTGTGCCTTCTTTCCCAGAAAAATATCAACTCCCAGAGCTGCTTCTGCCAGTTTGTTCTTGGAGCTCTACTCTCTGTCACAGAATGATAGTGGACCAATGGACAGTCTTTGCCCTTGGGCATTTGGACTCTCAGCCCTCCTTCTCAGGAGGCAACCAAGAAGCATTCCTGAATGAGAGTCTGACCAATCAGTGAGTGTTCTCTTGCTGCCACAGCCCCTTCTCATGAGGTAACATCAATACCGTATGTCCTTCTGTGCCACTGTCTGGGATTTTCTGTCCCTTTCATACTCCCCTCTTGCCAGAATCACATACTACAGTATCAGAATTACACAATGAAGCAAGCTCTGAGCAATTTTAATCACTATAAATGTCCTTCCTTGAGAAACCCTACACCCACCGCCACTCCAAGGGAAGTAGCATGCTAACCATGTAAAGAATCACGCTGTCTCCACTTCCACATGGCTCACCTTCTCCCTTGGAAGACAAGATTCCCAAGCACTGGCCATGGCTTACCCTGGATGTGGCATGACCTCTAACAAGGTAACTCTAAGAGCAGAAGGAGAAAAATAATACCCATCTCCTACTTACACAAGGATGGGATTTATGGAGTGTTAAAGAAATAATACGGTTAAAACCTTAGTGATGAAAGGAGTATAAATATTTAAAAAATTATCTTTATTACCCACTTCTAGTCTTTTAGCAAGCTTGCACTTAAACACCTATCTATTCTTAAGAGGAAACAGTTTCCAACATTTCAGAACACGTTTGAGTATCTCATAATCTCCAGTTGGTAAGTTACTTCTTTGCAACTGGAAATCTTTTCACTCATCCCCATTAGTCTCATATTAAGAATAGCTGATGACTATTCTCTTACTATGACACTTTACGTAATGAAAATTTCCCTTGAGCCACTGTTTTTCCTTCCTTTGACTAAATAACATCAAAGTCCTCATCTTTCCAGAATGGGCTCTAGCCATCAATTCTCTACTCACACATTGCCATACTCCAAACTCAACTTTTGGAGTTCCAAACTGTCTTGGGTCATTTAATTATAACTGGTAACATCAAAATTCATGACAGTCTTCAATTTGTTTATTCATCCATTCGGTAACTAGATAATTGTTTTAAGCTTACTGTGAGTAAGAGCTTGAGCTTCAGTATAGAACTAGACAGATGAATCCCTCATCTCATGGATCTCACTTCCAAAATATATTAGAAAACAAAGTAAAAATATAAAACTTATAAAGGCTATGAATAAAATAAAACCATATGTTGGCCTAAAGAATGACTGGAATAGGAGCTACTTAGGATTGTATGATTGTGGAAGGTCTTTCTGAAGAGATTTCACTTGGCTGAAATCTAAATGATCTTAGGAGGTGCCAAGGAAAATGTATGTGAAAAGGGGTTCCAGGCAAAGGATACAGCAATGACAGACCCTGTGTAGGGAAAGTCACTGTGACCACAGCATGATATTCAAAGGGAAGGGAACAGTGTGGGGACACTAGGGAGGCAGTTGGGAACCAGATCAAATCCAGCCTTGTTGGCTATCATTAGGAGTCCGTCTTGCAAATCCCACAGGTCATTGGTGATCATATATGTAAGTTTTTCTCTGGATAACGAATCCAAGAGTGTGATCCTATCACTGTTGCATGCGCACTTCCACTTTGTGGTTGCCAGAACTCCCAAGGTCTCTCTGCCATCAGCATTGCTAGCCTCCTTTTCTATCTTAAAGCCCCTCTTCTTCTGAAACACAACCTTCAAATGAATCCTTTTTACAAGCTAAGATTTAATTCTACCATAACAGAAGGGCTGAGACACAATACACCTAGTTTTTGCCATGTAACTATCTTACCCTTGGCCAATAGGAAGCAATAGTTAAGAGATTAAGCTTTAGATTGAATCAAAACCAGGTTGTG
This sequence comes from Prionailurus viverrinus, assembly GCF_022837055.1. Taxonomy (NCBI): domain Eukaryota; kingdom Metazoa; phylum Chordata; class Mammalia; order Carnivora; family Felidae; genus Prionailurus; species Prionailurus viverrinus. The sequence continues at coordinate 21,264,583 of NC_062568.1, forward strand.
TTTCTGTTTTTTGACACTTTTACTGTGTGTAACTAGCATATTACTTTACCTTCCTGAGTTGTTTTTTTTTTTTATCTGTAAAATGGAAATTATATATCTACCTAACAGTTGTTGTAATGATTGATGGAGATAATACACATTAACCCTCAAGAGATGGTCATTAATAACAATGACATTCAAAAAGCAAAAACCATAGAACTTTGTAGTAAAACCAGTTAGATATTACTCCATTTATTTCTCTTATTTTGTATTTAAGTCTCTCTGAAGCTAAATAAATTGTCAATCGTCACATAGTCAGAAGTTCACCAAATTTCTCAAGTCAATAGTCTTACAGAGGAATAATTCAGCCATTCACCACTTGCTTTAGCTTTGAGATTTGGCTTTATGAGCTACATAATCATTATTTGAATAAATCATGCAGACATTCTGATACCTGATGGAGCAAATTGTGATTGAAAAAGTGTGTGGTTTAATAAATGCTATTTTTGAGGACTTGAGAGATTCAGAACCATGGATTCTACTTTTTATCCAATTTGTTAAGTGGAAAAGTCAATAAGAAGATGTGGCTGTTATATAGATCTCATCCACCAAATGTGGATTGTAATTTATAGACAAAGCTCTCACAAGAAAATAAATTACAGGTTATAGAAGAGCTTTAGTAAGCAAATTTTTGGGCACAGTGAATATGTCATCTAAGGGCCAAAATCTAGAGAAGTAGCTGTTCTGGCATGGAATTATATGAAACCCTCTTATTTCAAGTGCCTGTCATTGGCAAGTTTTCACATAGTTATCACACAGACATGAACTGACCTATATAAGTGTGAGGGGGAAAAATCTTAAGCTTTAAGCATAAGTTTAAAAAGTAGGCTTTTACATGAACTCTACATATTATACTTGTATTTAGTCCTTACTATTGGGTTTTAAAATTATTTTATTATTTGCTTATTTATTATATAAATAAACTGCAATCGTAGGAGAAAAATAGGAAATATAAAAATATGAAGAAGCAAAAGGAAATTTATGTATAATTTTACCAGTCAGAGGTAACTATTATTAACATCTTGCCATCTACACATACACACACACACACACACACACACACACACACACACACACAAATTCTTCCCATATCCACGTTAATTCTTATTTTACCTAAAGTAATACATCAAAGGAAATTGACAGAAAGTTTTAAACCAAACATTATACTGAGAAGTGATTATCACAAGGGAAAAAATATTTTATATGAAAAACTTCAAATTTTCACAATTATTGTTTACTAGATACTTAACCAACAACCTCTTTTCCTCAGGAATATATAAGGGATTTACGACAAAAAATTCCATTGTAATTCAACAAGACTTTACTAAACACACCTGTAATGGTCCCAATATTGGGGGAAGCACAAAACAGTGTCTATGCTTTTGAGAAATTATATCTGCGAGGAACACACACAACAAATTCAGATACTTGAGCAACATGATTGGTAGAAGGAGAGAAACACACATTGAATTTCTGATTCTAAGGCGGTCAATGCTCTTCTTTTTCAAAGTCTTCACTGTGAAATGGGACTATTACGTCTTTTCCTTTCCTCACAAGGAGAAAGACAGTAAAGTCCATTACACACTTTGTGTTCTCAAGATTTTTTTTGAGTTTGCTAAAACTTTGCTGACAGATGGGATTCCTGAGTTATTTTGCAGACATGGACTCAGCCAACAAGTCAAGTTTTTAAATTTTAAATGTCTTTTTGATTTGGAAGACAATTGATGCAGCCACTTTAAATCTACTTTAAAATTTTACTCTCATTGAAGTACTGTAGTTTCTAATTTGCCTTAATATTTCTTTTATATAAATATTGGCTTAATTGCATATGGCAGCCCCTAGCACTGCTCTTCTCTTTGTCTAGAACCCTCATGCCTTCCCCCTCACCTATGAAACCCTCTCTTCCTCTTGTTAACCCAAATATCCTCTCCTTAGAGAGGACTTCATCATGCCCGCAGGGAGGACTTCATGATGCCCACAAGTTTTTCCAACTCAGTGTTTTCACAGCCCTGTTTATATTTTCCCTCAAACACTCATCTCGGTTATAAGTTGATATTTCTTTGGGTAATGATTTACCAGTGTTTCCCTCACCAGACTGTAAGCTCAAGTTTTTGCTCACAACTGTATCTACAATGCCCAGAAGAATGCATAGGACATGCTAGATAACAAATGTTTGTTGAATAAAGTTCCCTAAAACCAATCATCTGGATGCAGTGCTCTACACAAGGTAGGTGTAGTATACGCTAAATGCTTGGCATTCACTGAGTAGATACTTGGGAACTCTACTACACATTTACATTAATATATTTTTTTCAAGAATCATGAGAATCATTTTTTCACCCATCCCACATCTAAAGTAAGTAGCCCCTCCTTAATAAAAACATCTTTCTCTAGGGGCGTGTGGGTGGTTCAGTCGTTTAAGCACCTTACTCTTGATTTGGGGTCAGGTCATCATGTTCACTGACTGTGGAGCCTGCTTGGGATTTTCTCTCTCCCTCTTTTTCTCTGCTCTTCCCCAATGCATGCGCACTCTCTTTCTTTCTCAAAATAAATAAACATTAAAAAATAAAATAAAATAAAATAAAATAAGCATCTTGTTCTAAATATAGCAATACCCACAGCAGGCTCTGTACACTGTATTATCACTAGAAGAGGAGCATAGGGTAAATCTATACTCTCTGTCCATGGCTTATGGAAAGGTTTGACTGAGTTTAACAATGATTCATCATATACCTGAGAAATACGAATTCCAGGTCCGCTCACCTTCCCCATACTAAAAGAGGAACCCAAAAGTCCTGTTAAAAGTTGTTGCCATTTATTCACTTGCTTAATTGAGACACACATTTTTTTTTATTTAAATCATCTTGCTTTTCCTTGTGGTTTCAGATAAAACTCATTTTCTTTAAACAATTACATGTTATTGTCCAAAATTATCTATTCATTATAAACTCTGAGTATCTGATATGGGTCAGCCATAGCCCTGAGTGTTGTCACAAAGAAATCCAGCCCAAACAGGGGTTTACATTTTATTCACCTCTCTCTCTAAAACATCAAGGAAGTCCAAGAACTTAGTCCATGACAACTCTTACTACAATTTCCTGTCATCTCTTGCTCTCTAGTACTTCACTATTCCTAAGTTCCCCCTTCCTCTATTACCTCTAGAGACGTCTGCCCTGTCCTGCCATCTTGGTTCTCCGCCAGCACCTGTGTCCCCCACAGCGAGTTCCCCAAAGCTCTTACCTTCCATCTTAGTAATCCCTGAGTAGTGTGGTTCTTTGTTTAATTGCATTCCTCACAGGAACTACTCAGAAGACTTTCTCTTTCATCAGAGGACAAATGCTAAGAGGAAAAGCCATAATCTACATGCATTACTATTTTTCACATCACAATTATAGGCATTCAAAATTCATCTCCTTTGACAAGTAATAAGAAGCTCTTAGCGTGGATGTGTGTGTGTGTGTGTGCACGTGTGCATTACAATGAGTTTGTGTGTGCTTGTAGCGTGTTTGTGTGTCAGTGAGTTTGTGTGTCCTTTTAGGGTTTGTGTGTGTGTGTGTGTGTGTGTGTGCGCGCGCGCGTGCGCACGTGTCTGTGTAGAGTACGTCTCCCAGACATCCATAAATTGGGCACAACTGAGAAAGCATAGAGTGCCATTAAAGGGAGAGCATAACAATGAGTGAGACTGCAAAAATTGAGTCCCTGTTCCTTCTCCTTCCAGATCCCAAGTCATTTTCAGCTACCACCTTTCCACTGCAACACACTTAGCCATGAACATTTTAGGAAACATAGTGACATCATTTTCAAATTCATATCCTAAGATTGATATCTTGCTTCATTGTTCTGAGGCATAATGGGAGGTAGTCTTCCTAATATTTCCCTACTGTCCCTGAATCTACACTGAGCTTGGATCTTTCCGAAGTTCCCATAACTCCTTTCTCATCTATCTGAACAATAGCCGACACAGACATGCATTGATATATGCATAAAGAATTATATAGATTTTTGTGAGTATATTTACACATATGGTATCAAACTATACTTCATATTCTGTAAATCGCTATTTTCATGTCTTACAGATCTTTCCATATCAGAATATATTGGCCTACCTCATTATTCCATAGAATTGTATAGGAAAAAAAAAACCCACACATACCATGTCAATTTAACCAATTTTTATTGATAGGCATTTGTGTTGTGACCTTCTTCCTATTAGAAACAATGCTGTAATACCATCCTTGTTCAGACTCCTGGTTCATAGGTGTGAGTATTTATAGTTAGTGTTTCTCAAATCTGGGTTCACATTAGAATCCTCTGGGGAGCTTTTAGAAATACTGCTGCCCATGCTCCCTAGCCCCTCCCCCCACTAGGCCAGTTAAATCAGAATCTGGGAGTGGAGCTCATGGGTGTTTAATAAAATCTCCCCAAGTAATTTTAACGTTTATTTATTTTTGGGACAGAGAGAGACAGAGCATGAACGGGGGAGGGGCAGAGAGAGAGGGAGACACAGAATCGGAAACAGGCTCCAGGCTCTGAGCCATCAGCCCAGAGCCTGACGCAGGGCTCGAACTCACGGACCGCGCGATCGTGACCTGGCTGAAGTCGGACGCTTAACCGACTGCGCCACCCAGGCGCCCCTCCCCAAGTAATTTTAATATGCAATCAAGGTGGAGAATCATTACTAATTATGAAGAATTGAAACAGTTGAGCTGAAGGGTCTATACATTTACATTTTGAACTCATTTTGTAAACAGTTACATTATATACAGTTTAAATTATGTAGTATCATTACTTCTGCTTTAAGTTCTCAGGAAATCTGAAAGCATAAACCAAGTACCAAAAAAGGGTCTCTGTTTAAGTTGAAATGGGAGCTCCTCCGAAATGGCTATATAAAGTGAGTGCCTGCTCCACCCGAAGTCATTATTTTCACAGCACTGGGTTTGCTTTCTTTGTATCAAAGGCATGGCTCAGAGATGTTGCTGGTTTGGTTCCAGACCACCAAATTAAAGCAAAAATCACTATAAAGTTAGTAAAATGAACTTTTTGTTTTCTAGCACACATAAAAGTAATGTTTACATGATACTGTAGTCAATTAAGTGTGCGATAGCCTTATGTCTCAAAAAACAATGTATATACCTTAATTACAAAATACTTTATTGCTAAAAAAAATGTTAACCATCCTCTAAGCTTTCAGCAAGCATAATCACTGAGCACAGGTCACCACAATAAATATGATAATAATGAAAAAGTTAAAAATATTACAAGAATTATGAAAACATGACACAGAGATGCAAAGTGAGCAAATGCTGCTGGAAAAAAATGGCACCAGTAAAATTGCTCAACATCGAGTTGCCATAAATCTTCAATTTGTAAAAAAAAAAAAAAAAAAAGAAAAAGAAAAAACACAAAACAGTATCTGTGAAGCACAGTAGAGCGGAGCACAGTAAAAATGAGTATGTCTGTACTTGTGACAATTTGCAATCATTTCATGTCATTGATCTTTCACACCCCAAATCTCCAACAGAACTCCAAGAGATCAGGAACCCAATCTGTCTTGCTCACCCAGTAATCCTAATGCCTATTATAAAAGGACATAGAATTTAATACATGGTAAATATGTGTAGAATGAATCAGTCCCTGTGGTTGTTTAATCAGTCATTCAGCATGTTAGGCTCTGAGAAGGACCAGTAAAACGAAGGAGAAATGCTGGTTGCTCTCATTTCCCAGGTCTAGAATTTCCAAATAGAAAATAGTATTTATTTTATTTTATTTTATTTTTTATTTTAATTGCAGTGTAGTTAACAAAAAACAAATATTTTATCTTAGCCAAAAAGAACCTAAAAACCTACACTACCATACAAGAAACAGATTAATGTGTGACGAATCTTGACCGTGTGGTAAAAACAAAACAAACAAAAAACATACACACACACAAAACACACACACAAACAAAAACAAAAACACAAAGAGATTAGAAGGTAGAATATGATGAGCCGTCTTTAGTAATAAATTTGTCCCCTCTCTGCCATTCTCCTGCATTTTGGTAAACATCTAAGAAAACTTATACAGCAATGGTACAGTTAAGCATGAGGAACACTTGGAAGATCTGGGCACAGAGCATATCAGCTGTCACTGAGAACATTATTCCTCAGCTGTTCCCCTTCTTTCCCCTTATAAGTAAGTCTTGTCACATAGTCCTATAAAAAGGAGGGGTCAAGACAGCAATTTTGTTTTGATTCTGATTATCATATTAAATTACTCAGGATCATAGTTGTAGAAGGTCTCTAAATTCTACTTTCTCAAAACCTAAAGAATATTAAAAAAAAAAAAAAGGCAGGGGACACCTGGGTGGCTCAGTTGGTTAAGCGTCCGACTCTCAGTTTCAGCTCAGGTCATGATCTCATGGTTTCATGAGTTCAAGCCCCCCATCAGGCTCTGCGCTGACAGTGCTGAGCCTGCTTGAGATTCTCTCTCTCCCTCTCTCTCTGCCCCTCCCCCACTCACACTGTCTCTATGTCTCTCAAAATAAATAAATAAACCTAAAAAATATTTTTTAAAAATTCTACTTTCTCTACATGTAAGTTCTGTGTATAACAAATAATGGCTAACCAAGTGACATACACATTGTGCCCAACAGGACTAACCATTTTTAAAAAGACCTCAGTGTTATAAATTATGAAGATGTTTAGACTGTCCTTCTATACTATACCTGACTAAAACACAAAGAACATTGACTAAGTAGGAATGAGACCTCACATCCCTTTTATTTGAAGTTTCAGGATGAATTTTTACATGTTTTAGAATTTCTAAATTAATTTATTTTAGGATAGATCTAGATTTATGGAAAAGTTGAGGGAAGTTCCCATGCACTCCACACCCAGTTTCTCTATTATTAACATCTTATTTCAGTATGGTACATTTGTCACAATTAACAAACCAATATTGATGTCCTATTATTAGCTAAAGTCCATGATTTATTCATATTTCCTCATTTTCTACTTAACGTTCCTCTTTTATTTCAGGATTACATCTAGGACACCATATTACATTGACCCATCATGTTGCCTCAGGTTCCTTTAGTCTATGAAGTTTTCTTAGTCTTTCCTTGTTTTCGAAAATCTTGACAATTATTAAAAGTGCTTATCAGGAATTTTGTGGAATGTTCCTCAATTTGGATTTGATTGATGTTCTTCTCATGATTATACTAGGTTATGGTTTTGGGACGAAGCTGTCAAACATTACCTCAGCAACATGGTCAAGGTTAATATCAATAGTAATATCATATTGATAGCATGTACCCTTGATATGATATGAATGGCACGTGTACGTTTGTGAGCTCCAGTTTTTAAGTAGAAAATTCTATACCAACATACTTTCCTCTGGTCAATAAATAAATCTGAGATATATAATTGGTAACATAAAGAGATTTAGATATATAGTGAAATCAAGTCATTTCCCCCTTAATATGAAGTGAAGTATTCTTATTTCAATTTTTTGACTCAGAACATAAAAAGTTCTTTTACATGTAAGCCTGTCATAGATTTTCAGGGATTTCCTTTCTTTCTTTCTTTCTTTCTTTCTTTCTTTCTTTCTTTCTTTCTTTAGACTTTAAAGGGTTTTGCACATAGGGAAGTATTAAAATAGGCTGTGGAGGCTCCTGGATGGTTCAGTCAGTTAAGCTTCCAACTCTAGATTTCAGTTCAGGTCCTGACCTCACAGTTCAATTTGTGACATTGACCCCCTAGTTGGGCTCCATGCTGACAGCACAGAGCATGCTTGGGATTCTCTTCCTCTCTCTCTGCCCCTCCCCTGCTCGCTCTCTCTCTCTCTCTCAAAATAAATAAACCTTAAAAAATAAAATAAAACAGGCTGTGAATTAAAGTAAGAGTTTATCCATCACTCAGTAATTTCAGAAAAACCCTATTCTTCCCTTGATAGTCCAAAGGAAAACAAATTGGTGGCTACATTTCTGTTATTTAAAATACAGTGTTTCTATTATAAAACAGCATTCTTTTTTAAATTCTATTCTAATTATTTAAATTTGAGATATTCCATATTCTTAGGTAAAATATGTTCAGGTTCTCCTGACTGTCTTGTATATAAAAAATGAGTACCAGCAGCTAATGTAGGTAATGATTGAATCCTTGGTGTGGGGTAGCGAAGGAAAGAACTAATAAAATACTTCTCCTGAACCTATGTGGGTAATATAGTCAAGTAGATCATGCCACTTCAGGATATAAGGAGACTGATAACTATGGGTCAGATGTGATTTAAGTGAATTATTGCTAATACGAGACTTTAAATCACTCTTAGCTATAATATATGGAGAGGAATAGTGACCTTCCCCAAATTGGGGAATGCTTTTATATCAGACCAAAAGAAAATGGCTAATAAATCTATATCTTTAAATAACAATATGCAACAATTAGAATACAAATATGTGTACTTACACATACATACTTATACATGTGTGTATATATATGTATATGCTCTTATATATCTTATATATCTGATATATGCTTTTGTAAAACCCCAAACTAGCTAGTGGGTTTTTGGGGTTTTTTTGTTTGTTTATTTTGGTTTATTTTGTTGTTGTTGTTTACTAACTAATAGCTACTCCTTAATTAAATATCTCACAAGTTAAAAGAACTGAAGTGAAGATGGTACATTGTTTAATCTTATGCTTCTTAATATGAGAATCTAGCTTCATCAACTGAGGAACCCAAAGACAGAAAAGGAAAAACTTTCAAGTTACCCACCAAAATTCACACAGTATTAGTAATTAAAGTCCTTCTCTCTCTCTTTATTTGTCTGGCCACTTAGATTAAAAATATACCTTATCTCCCTAATACGGATAAAAAAATCAGGTGATAAATAATTAGGCTTTACGCCATTTAAGAAGTAAAATGGATAAGTGTCTACTTTGATTGACTGTTATTTTATTATTAGAAAACCTGTTTTGCAAGAAGGTAAAACTTACATCCTGTTTAATTTTTTTAATTATAGAAAGAAAATTAAATTATAGGAAGCAGTTTTGAATTATTTTTCTTTAATACGCAGTTCATTACAATTACAAAAAGAGAAGGAGAGAGAGATAGAGTGAGGGAGGCAGAATTTGTGCTCCCTAGAAGGGAAAGCTTTTAATATTTGATGGGCTCTCCTTATACGTCTGCTTTTTATTTTTAAACACCACCACCTCTTTGCTGACCAACAATTTCTTGCAAATTATGGCAAGGGGGGCGGAGCATGAGCAAAGGAGCTGGGTGAAAGTTAGTGATACTCCCTGCCAAAGTTCCAAGTTGAAATCAAATCCTTTGGTAAAGTTTCTTGGGCATGAAAAAAAAAAAAGATTTACAACTTCAGCAGAACTGTAATTCTACCAAGAAAAAGTATCAGTCAATCTACTTTACTGTCACCAAAGGATCTGAAGCTGGCTTTGTCATACTTCTTTCTCCTTTATATATGGAGGTGGGGGGAAAAAAAAAAGCAAGAGGAGTTTAAAAAAAATTGATGAAGCCCTGACCCTTTAGATTCCATTTATAGTCTGAGCCTGAATGCCATCCCCCTTGACTAGCGAACCGTCCAATCCAGCCGCATGTGTCAAGATTCTATTAGGCACTAAGTGAAATATATATGCATGCCCTTATACCATTTAACACTCTGGGTCCACCTTCAAGACACTGGGCTGTGGATCAACTGAAGCACCACTCCTCTTCCAAGAATCATTTTGACAGGTTCTTTTGGAGGTGCTCCTTTTTTTTTAACCTATCCTTTTAAACAAAATGGCACCAAAGAAGGACGTGAAGAAACCTGCTGCCGCCCCAGCCCCTGCCCCGGCACCTGCACCTGCACCTGCACCCGCCCCAGCCAAACCCAAAGAAGAAAAAATTGACCTCTCTGCCATTAAGGTAACTAAAAGGGGTGAAATGTTTGGTCACTGAAACATCTTTCAACAGTAGGAAACTCTAGGAACTTGCAAAGGGGCATATTTTTCATTGAGACAAGTGGCGTTACTACACAGACTGGTAGATTTGGGGAGAAAAGAATCCAAATTAAAAATAAATAAACTCTGTCATTACTATGAATGTGATATTGCCTATGGAGCCTGTATTTTGCTCCAGTTTTTGTTCTCTGGTTTTCTTTTTTCCCTAAATGGTCAAAGTGCAATTTAGGGACAAAATGTGTAAGTGTGAAAAGGTCTTTCGCAAATACTTAAACCAGTGTTTTATTTTGTTCTGTTTTGTTTTAAACAAAATCTCTGTGGAAACTGGATCCCTTACCTTAATGCTACATCAAAAAGAAATTTTTAGCCCCGACTTGTTTCCAAAAGTTTTAAAACAGCTGATGACCCAGTTGTCCTGGGCATATTTATTTGACAGCTGCTTTATTTCTTCTGAAAAACAGGATTTTTGCAATTCAAGTTAATTCCCCCTTCAGCTTTGCTTAATAAAATTTGATACAACACCAAATTAGATCTCAGTGCAGACAATTATGCACTCAAGTGTTTCAGTGACTATAACTGTCATCTTGTTTATTTATATATAGTATTTAATTCAGAATGTGTGAGTTGCTTCTAAATGAAACTAACCCCCAAAATACTATAAAACTTGGTCATATGGCTTTTAGCTTATGTCTTTGAGCTCTTGCATACTGATCTTCAACTAAGGAGAACGTGATTGATTTTTGTGTCGACACTTTGCTGTGATCAAAGTTCTCAACTGCCACAGATTATCTGCTTTTGGGAAAATGACGCTGTGCATGTATGTGCCTGTTACCTCTCAGTGATGTGATACATCAAATGTGCTCCTTCTCCTCATTCACTGGGGCTTGACTGGTCTGAAAGACAGTTTGAAATCTTTCAGGAACTCTGCCTTATATGGAAAACTAATGGGCAAAAGGTCCTATTAGGTGATCTTTTCTCTTAAGCCAAAAGTTCTGTACATAATAAATCTAAATTTTGCTAATTTAATACTGTTTACCTGTAATGACCAAGCTGACCTATAAATAAACATTTCATTGACTATTTTAGTATAATCATAGATTTAAAAAAATACTCCCCACATAAATATTGAATTGGATCATCCTCAGATCTATGTGATGACATTAAATAAATACATTCATAATTTTTATAGCATTCTGGTTAAACATGAAATTATATGTTCCAAAGTAGGAATGGATTAATACAAATATTTTATCTTGAGTTTTTAGGTACCTAAAGCCATATTTGAAAAAAGTTGGTCAGAGAATCTAATACTGGTTAGGAACTCTTCTTAATGAATATCCACTTAGGAGGAGAAATGCATGTCAGATTTTCTGATAAATGGTGTTCTAGCTAAAGGACTGCATATAGTTCATTAAGAAAAAACCAAATTTTTCATCTCCAGCAATTCTAGTTAATGTATCTTTATAGATGCACACTGACTACATTATACAATGAACGTGATTATGGCCACTACAAGAATCCTAATCATCCGTATTATTTGACTCTCCATTCCATACTAAGACTAGAGATATGAATCAGTGTCAAAGCTATTCCACTATATTTATTGTGATTTATAAGACAATGTTACCTCTTTGTATCCAGTATTACAAATATCTGTGGGAGGATAGCGGATGTGCCTTCTTAAGAAGAAAACAAAATATCCCACTAATGAAGGCAAGCATTAATTTTCTTCCCTGAAGAAATACAAATAACACTGATTGATGATTGATTGATTGACCGATTGATTAAGAATTTAGTTTGGCAGTAAGTGTCTAAGGAAAGACAAAACATCACTTTTTTAAATCCAGAGATTAAACTGATTGTCCACAGCACAGAAGTGACGCTGTTTTGAATCTTGAAGGTTTATCCTTTCATCTATATGTTCAATTCATGCTAGGGTGGCTAATGTAGCTAGCACAACTAAGCAAAAGAAGAAAACAATCTTAGGGCGTCTCTGCAGTGATGAGGTATGTAACATCTTCACTAGTTCATTACAGAACGAGAGATGCGATGGATCCTGATAAGGGACGCAAACTAAAATGGAGCAGTTAAATGCATCTAGAAGAAACAGGAGGAATTTAACCCTTATATTTCTTTCAGAGGGCCTATTCTTAATAAAGAGAGAGAAAAGGAGAAGGATAAGACTGAAACTAACATGTTTTTGTAAAGGAATTTAAAGGTCTTCAATGATTTGCATTCATCACTATGAAACCAGTGCACATTTATAGGTATTATAGCCAAAGAATGGACTACATCTTGAGAAGTATATAAAATTTAATTTCATCCCAGTAGGTAACAAGGCAAATTAAAATGTACATTAAAACATTTCATATTATGATGCTTTTAATCACTTAATGATATTTCTAGATATATTACCTCATATAAGTTATAAACTTTTTTCAGGCAGAGAAAATGAACTCTAAAGAAATTAATAGAGCTGTTATATGTGTTCATTAACTTTCTGAAAACTCGATAAAGAACAAAACTTAATTGAATTTTAAACTTTCTTTCATAAATCATATAATATTAGAAATCCAGCTGTCCTTGAGACTTTGAGTAATGCTAAAGTTTAAGTAACTATCTCTGTAGTATTATAGGCATGGCAACAGTAATATTTAATTCTTCACTACTATTCCCAGCTACTATCTATGTTCTGCCTTATAATATACCATCTTTAACAGCTATATATTTAAGTCCCCATAAACTCTGAACAATCTTTAATATTGTTAATTAGTTTTATCAATTTCTTTAATGTGCTTTGCAACCTGATTTCCTAGTTTGTTGGTTATTTAGAACATTTGTTCAGTTGTTCTGACATAAAACCTCTGATATTCACTGAGGGAATGCTTACCTGATATCCTATGACCATGGATTTTCCAGGAGTGTCCTTTTCAAAAACACAAAGACAGCTGATATTTGAACACTAAAATTACTTTCCTGGATGGTTCGAAACACTCTTTGCCTTCAGAGAGCTGACACTTCCAGCAACAATGCCCGACTAAAGAACACTGTCTCACAGACTCTCAAGTGTAGGAATTAAAACCCCCCATGAGCATAGTTGCAGGCGCAAACACAAGAATTAACACCTGCTGCCCAACACTTCAGCCAAGTGTTGAAATAATGAAAAGAAAATAAGTAATGAGATGACTATGTGCCTATATTTTAAAAGATCAATGTGTAAATAATTTTTTTGCACGATGCATGCCACAGCTGATATGTCAGAATTGCTATGAGGATATAAGACTTTGAATGATGTCTGTCCTTGTGCTGTTTAAGTTTTAATTCTCACTGTTTTCACTGTAATTCAATCAGGTCATCTCTGACTAGACGCTGCAGGTGGTATTTACAAAAAGTGGTAAAGGTACAGAATGCATTGACAGAAACTTATCAAATAACAAATCTAAATGATTCAACACACACTTGGGGAGATTTAAACTTTCAATTTAATGGTAATGTAGGAATACAGCATTCCCAATAAATGCATGTATTTACTGACGGGTATTTACTGGAGGCAAATATTATATATACACTGCATTACCTGACTGGCTCTGGTCCAGGTATAGGATTATTTGTTTTAATCTACAAATTCATTTTTCCTCAGCTCTAACAAGGCTAATACAAACCCAGTCCCATTTTGAAGAATTGTTGAGAAAATCAAATGAGGTCATGGCCCATGAAAGGCTCTGAAAACTACAAAGTTCTTTGTAATATAATAATAAATATTCATTGTGAATTAACTCCTGTGCACTATTAGCTTATTTAATCCTCAAAATGTTATACTGGGGTGGTTTTTAGCCTTGTTTTGCAAGAAAAGAAATTGAGTCTAATGAAGTTCAGTGCTATGTTCACAATCAGATAACTAGTAGGTGGTGGAGCTAGGATTTAACCTTGCAGGCCAAGTCCAGAGTCAACTGTGGTAATTGTATCCCAAACTACCTCCTGTTCATAAAGAGTAAACTGCTGTTAAGAATACATGAAGAAGGCTTTTTTTATTCTTAAATGTATGGGGTAGATTGGATCTCATATTGCCCTGCACAGTCCTGTGTAGCCAGAGTTAGGGGTGATAGACACAAATCAGAGCAGGTTCACGAAGACTGTTGACCTTGGCCGTTCACTACTTTTCTGTTCTCTACAGATTTCCCCTATCTTAGCACCTGTTACCGACAGGTTGGGTGCCCTCTTTTACAGATGAAAGGTGGGAATATTAGGAACCTAGAAAGACTCCTAGTCACTTTGTTCTAGCTTCCTATAAAAAATTTGTAAATGGAACATATATATTAAAAAAAAAGTCGTTATGTGAGTAGATTAGTAGTTGTCAGGGATGGAGCTGGGGATGGGGTAAATGTGTAAAGGTGGTCAGAGGGTACAAGATTCCAGTTAGAAGATGAATAAGTTCTAGGGGCACCTGGGTGACTCAGTCACCCAGTTGAGTGTCTGACTTCAGCTCAGGTCATGATCTCGTGGTTCATGGGTTTGAGCCCCGCATCAGGCTCTGTGCTGACAGCTCAGAGCCTGAGCCTGCTTCAGATTTGGGTCTCCCTCTCTCTCTGCCTCTCTCTCTCTCTCTCTCTCTCTCTCTCAAAAATTAAATAAACATTAAAAACATCATTTAAATACTTTTTTAAAAAGATGAATAAGCTCTGGGATCTAATATACAGAATAGTGACTACAGTTAATAATACCATATTGTACTCTTGAAAGGTGCTAAGAGAGTAGATCTTAAAAGTTCTTACCACACACACACACACACACACACACACACCATACACAAATTGTTTTTTAATTTTAAAAAACTATTAAATAGATGTATCAACTAACCTTACCATGGTAATCATTTTACAATATCAAAATCATCACACGTCAAATCATGTTGTACACCTTACTTAAACTTACATGATGCTATGTCAGTTATATATCAATAAAGCTGGAAAAAATAAACTATACCAAAGTATTTTTAAAATGCTCTTAAATGTGAGGCACCTGAGTGGTTCAGTCGGCTAAGTGTCCGACTTCAGCTGAGGTCATGATCTCACACTCCGTGAGTTCGAGCCCCACATCAGGCTCTGTGCTGACAGCTCAGAGCCTGGAGCCCGCTTCAGATTCTGTGTCTCCCCCTCTTTCTTCCCCTCCCCTGCTCATTCTCTGTCTCTCTCTGTCTCAAAAATAAATAAAAACATTAAAAAAATTTTTTAAATGCTCTTAAATGTAATTAAACAGATTCAATTTTAAAATAATTTTGGTTTTGTTTAATTAAGTATACACATATACCAAAACTGACCTCCAAATTTTGCCATCAGGCCAATATTCTGAGAAAAGTATGGGATCTCTATTTTGTTTACAAATAGCATGATTTTAACTGTAAGGAAATATCAACCATATATCTTTTGGAGTGATACGCAGAAATATAATACCACATGTATAATGATTAAATCTTAACCGTAACCAGCTTGAGAAAAAGAACCAGGAAAAGAACACATATAATCAATTTCTGATTAGAAGGAATGACTGAAAACATCTATAAGGTGTCTAAGTTTTCTTTAGGTAATTGTAAGAGTTTGTTTTTTTTATCTTGACCTTTCAATAACACAAATTAATTTTTAATACAACTATAATGTAACAAATTGCGATATCAATCCATTTGCAGTGTGAATATAACCTCAGGAGCAAATAAAAAATTATTTGAGATTACCACTAGATACCATATCAAGTTTCCACTTTTAAACATCTATGTTGTACAAGAAGGGAACAGGTGGAATGGGGTGAGAAAACACTAAAGGGCATTCTATAACTCTCCAAAATTACATTTTGAATGATATGTATCTGGATAATATCTTTGCGAAGTAAAATGCAGTTTGGAAAGGAATAGATATGTTCACCAATTAATAGTGAATAGCACTTTTAATTTTAAAGATAATGAAATCTTTGCAAGACAAGGAGACCACAAAGTGACAGTGACAAATTTAGACTCTTGACATTCTAATGTTGCAAATGAATCCCCTGGCAAGTTGTCTTTAGAAGTCGTTCCATAATTACCCAGCATTAAGCACCATCTGACTCATGGAAATTATGGAAAGGATTATATTTAGTCTGCTGATACTACACTTTCTTCTGCTTCTCCTCATACTGAAATACTTTTTGTATGAAAATGAGATCTATAGTTTGTTTCTACATCAACTTCTACAGTTTGTTTCTCACTCCAAATCAGAATTTGGAGGGCAAAAGTTGCAATATACAAGGTGTAGTCGCTTCAATTATATTAGTTAAAAATTCAAACTATATGGATGACAGATCCTTGTTATTCTGGCCATAAATTAATAATAGTGAATTGAAGCCAGAGGAAAAAAAATTACCTTAAAGATAAAACCACATCTACTCAACTTTATAGTCTTTCTTCTGTTGTGGCGAGTGAAGTCTTTGTACATGGCACGTGCCTAATGGTTCAACGTCTCCTGTTTCTGAAGCATCTGACTCACTTGAGCACAGTTTATGAAATTATATTTTAACTCCTCTTTATCTAAATTACTTCAAAATAATGTTGCTTAATGAGTTTTTAAGCACTAAGCCCTTTTCCATTAAAAAAGGAGGTTGAGGTTGATTCTACTAACAAAAGCATGGAAAATTCACACCAGTGCAGAACATAGCAAACCTAGAAATCATACAGAGGAAGCTGCGACCCAGAGAAGTTATTTAATCAAAAGACACATGCTTTCTTATAATAGAACAAAGTTCTGAATGTTTCAATCCCTGTCTAGTTCCATTCCCATCATATCAAAAGACCTGAAATCTCTAAAATGGTAATGCCAATATTCATAAATCCCTGTGGTCACAAAAAGAACTTTTATTCCAGATGAGGAAAAAGCAGATACTTTAAATTTCTTAAAACACATACACCAAGAATTTTTCGAATGCTCACATTTTTTAAATAAAAAGAGGAAGGAAGGAACAAAAACAGGACTTGGATTTTTAATAAATTGCATATAAATAAAATGTACAAAGTAGAGAAGGTACAACTCTTAAAAAATCTTAAATTTATCAGTTATTAACCATAGGTAAGCTGAAGAAGTATAGACTTAGGCCACATGTTTAAATTTTTATTAAAATTCACCTAGGCCTCTCATTAAGTCTTATAGGTCTGAATTGTGTTATCTTACAAATTCAGCCTTTGCTCCAATGTGACTGAATTCAGTTGACTAGTCCACACTTTCTCAGCATAGAATTACTTATTTCTCCTTCTGTTCAGATAAATGTATCCAATATAGCCATCTACTCTCTCTTATATTGGACAGCCTGGACTAATACTGTATTCTCATTGTTCTTAATTTCTCCCTTTTATTTCATATTATAGTCACCAGCCTAAGTATATCCTTTGTTGAGGTAAAATAAAAAATGAAATGAAAAATATGTATTTCCTTTAAATCAAATAAGTTACTCTGAGGCACAAAATTCTAATTTCCAAAACAGTATTTCTGCTGCCTTTTTATGGTGATTCACAGTAACTCTGTGAGATTAGAATGAAAAATAATAATCTAAGTTTTTCTTAGGTTTTGCATACATTCTAGGTCTTTAAATGCCTCTCTGCCAGGCATTAAATCAGAGAACATGCAGCAATGTTTTCTTGCTTGAAAACTGGCCCTGCTTAGATTAACTTCTTTACTTAGCCTTACCAGTCATTAGCCTCATTACGTCTTGCAGGGAAGATGAAGACTGTTTAAAGACCATAGTCTATGTTCCTTCCTAGGGCATTTTCTCTCAGTATTCAACGTCACGGATCTCCCAGATCATCCTTAATTATAGCTCTTCTTGATATACTAAAGCTTAACATACAACAATTTCAGAGCCTGTTTGATTAAATTCATCTTAATATTTTCCCAATAAATTAATTCCTTCTATACACTAGAAGCTTTATTTTGTCTTTAATCAGTTAACTGAACATCACGAGTACTTTTCAAAGTGAGAAAACATCTGTAAACATTGCAATAAAAATCCTTTTCACCACCAGTCCCTTGTAAACTACTACTTACTTAAATCCAGTACTAAAGAGCACAGGAGTCACAAAAATATGGCATATAGCTGTTGTACTAACAGTCTAATATAGGTATGTAGGCTAAGATGGAAAAGCAAATTGAGGGTTGGCAAATTAGAATTCCTAAGCATAAACATTTATGTAAAATCTAAGGAAAGACTGTGGAAATATAAAGGCACATACATCAATTATTCAAAATTAGCATGCCTCGTATGTGCTTGGCAGTTCTAGGTGCTGGACCTATACCCCTGAAGAAGAACATATCGCCTTCTATAGAATGTAAGCTCTTTGAAGGAGATGATGAAATCTCTTCCCTCATGGAATATAATATTCTAGAGGAGAAGCTCATGTTTGAGGTTGGAACTTACTGTGCATATGCTCTAATGATTTTAATTTATAGAAAATCTGTTGAACAACTAATACAGACAAGGTATTTTATAGAGCTATGGGAAATGAGTTATAAAAATAAGGCAGAGGAAGCACTCTAGGGGGAAAAAATTGGGGTGGGCCCATGCCCAGTTTGCATCATGGACAAAGGTAAATGGTTTTCACTAATGGCCTGGACTTTCCAGAAGTTTACAACCAGGAAGGTTAAACATCTTTCAGTGGGAAGAAAGGAGCTGAGTAAATAGAGAGAAAAGATTCTTTCAAGAGGAGATTTTATCAGGGCTTTGAAGAATAGTTAATTTTTAAGAAACAGAGATGAGAGGAGAGCATTCCAGGTAGAATGGACTTAAATCTAATTTTTTAAAACAAACCAAATGATGACAAAGCCAACGGGGGCCAAAATCAGCTGACATTTTGTATTAATATCATGTCTTTGTTCAAAGAACTGATTACGTCATCATTCCAACACCAAGAAAAGAGATGCAAAGGAAACTCTTCATCATTTGTAGAAGGTGTACCAGAGAATAAGAAGCAGTTCCCATTTATTCTATGACCACAGCGTTCAGGTCTTTTAACTTTTAAATTGTAGTTTATTCTCTAGGCTAGAATACACTGTCGCTTTTCTGCTGTTATCAATAACTTGCTTAAATGCTTACTTTGATTCTCAATAGGTACAAAAAAATCTAAGCTCTCATCCTTTACGTAGTAAAGTTATATAGAGTAAAATTGTCTGACAACCGCCTGCCACTTCTATTTTAATAATAGTAAATGTTTACATAATATTCAAGTGGTTAGGAATAGCTTAATCATAGTATAAATACAACTTTAAGAATTATGTTCCAGTGTACTCCACAGGTATTATACAAATTTACCATATTTTATATGTATTCAAGGACACATTTTTCTGCTCAAAAAAAAAACCTCGCAAATAAGCATTATGTAGGGCAAATGATAGGCATTCTGTAGGGCAACTTTGGTGGATTTATTTTGTATTATTTGTAGTTTTTAGTTCTACTAAAGATATATACTAGTTCTCAATGTTAACCATAGGGCAATTTCAATTTAATGACACAGTACATAAATATAATTATAAGACTAAAAAGAACACAAAGAAATATGGTCTGCTCTCATGGCTTTAATTTGGGCATCAAAAACCATGAGGCTCCAAATTACACACTTATCAAAGGTTAGAAATTTCCACCTTTGTCCCTCCCTTCATTTCCTCCTAATAATCTGAAGCATCTAAGTTTTTCTATTAACTTCCATTTCTCATAAATTCTCAAAATGTCTATTTATTAAAGTACATTTTATTGAGTACTAATATTTTTTAAATTATGTTTTCAGTCCTCACTTTGGGATTTAACACCCTATGAAATTTGTTTCACTACTTGTAAACTTGGGACAAAAAGTGATATGCATTTAAAATTTGATTTCTTCCTAAATGTTTTGAAGTAAAGCCACAAAGGATTCTTCT
The DNA here is from genome assembly GCF_022837055.1 of Prionailurus viverrinus. Lineage (NCBI taxonomy): Eukaryota > Metazoa > Chordata > Mammalia > Carnivora > Felidae > Prionailurus > Prionailurus viverrinus. The sequence continues at coordinate 21,284,485 of NC_062568.1, forward strand.
ATCTAGTGAATGGAGACTTCATGCTTTTTGTGACCATTCTCTTAAAAATAGTTGCTGAGACAATACTTAAATCAAAATTTATCTCCAACGTTCTTTGCACATATAAGCTGCTTTAGGTATGTAGAAAACTGATAAACATGTCTGAATGTTCGTGGACATTCTAGGACTGATCTTTCCTAAGGACCACTTTTCACAGTACCATTCCAAGAATGGAGTTCCTTCCTATTTTCAGGTAAGCTGCCATGAAAACCCATTACCAGCCAATCCCTTAGGTACCTTTAAAATCCTAAAGTGCCAACTGGCACTTTACAGCCCCTGCTTTGGGTTTTTCTGGTTCTCAGTCTGGACTCTGAGAATGGAGGAAATACCCATTTTACTGTACAAAAACTAAGGGAGAATGGTGAAAATGGAGCTTTGAACTATCCTGGCTTAGATAAACTCTATACATCTGAGAACACAACTTGCAAAAGAGTGGTCTTTAGTTAGGGATTTCAAGAACTGACCACACCTTCACTTGAGTGAACTCTAAGAAACACGAAGAATGTGCATGCCCTTTTCAAGTCTTCTGAACTTTACCACCAAGGACAGAGCTCCGCAGGCTCTTCCTTCTATAGTAATTGCCATTTGAAACCCCAACCCAGTCCCATCCAATAAATTCCATTAAATATCAAAACTTGCTGATGCAAAGTTTGCAAAGTCCATAATTCAACGAGAGAAGGGGTCAGCCTGAGTGTTCGAGAAATTCTAAGCTCCTCTGCCACTGAACAAGTAAGCTTCTTAAAGGAAGAGGCTCCAAGAGTACATCTCAGGGATAAAGACCATAAAAGTACTGACAGGCTTCGTCTCATTATGGCTGTCCACTCCTAGGTTCTGGTTTCCTAAAAATAGCCCTCAGGGTACAGAGCCCTCCTTCCCTTTGCCCTAAGAAAGCTAAAGACCTCTCCAAGGGGAGTGGCCACTTCTCTCTGAAACCTGATGCTAGCTGTGAGGTCACAGCTTCCCCAGAAATAAAAGGCAGCCTCGGCAAGCAGGCCCCACTCAGGGACTGGAGCGGCCCTCAACTCACTCTTCAGCTTTGCCGCTGTTCCTCAGCCCAGAAGTTCTGCCATGGTGGGTCCTGTGAGAAAACTCTTTGTCCTTTATAGGAGGTTATAGTCGTGGATATGACCTTACTGAATAGAAAGGCAGTCAAGGAGCAGAACTAAGGAAAGAACATATTCAGTATAAGTCTGTAGAAAAGTCTGTAGAAAGTCTGTAGAAAAGTAGAATCTACTTTTGCTTTCGTTGAGGTCGGGTGAGGATACATGAATTCCAGCTATTATGCTAACTGAAATAGTACATCTTACTCCCCAAAGCAGTACTTTATGCTTCACTAACTTTTGTTATATGACATAAGGTTTATTATATCTAAACATGGGGGAGAGGAAATTGCTACTATAGCAAAATACTATACTTTTAAAAACAGTCTGATGAAGACAGCTAAAATAAGTAAGCTATTTCCGACCCATCAGACACATGGTCGAGCAAAAACCTCCTAGTTAAATAGAAGAAAGACTTAAGGTGATCTTTTTAATGCAGTGTATCTCTATTTCTTAATTCAGTGTATCTGTATTAGACATATTTTAAATACATCACAGACTATTATGATATTCCAGGAAGTATTTTACTTAGCATTTGTTAAATCATTGATTCATTGATTAAGATGCAGAGAGATGTTCCCTAATTATCTTTTGCAATAGCTTATTTTTCCTAGATTCCAAAGTATCCTAAGGCCACCTCTTATTCTATGACACCTACATATTCTCCTAGAAATCTCAGAACAGAGAGCACTCATGCTTCTGTCAATGCATTTGAAAGAGTACTATTGTTTCTTTCTTTCTCCCTCTCTCGCCACTGCAGTCCTTCAGTGCCGACCAGATTGCTGGTAAGTGAATTGAGCTTCTCTACTCCAGATGTAGGCAGAGCACTGCCTGGTTTCTGAAATATCCCTTATCTCTAAGGCATGTTACTGCGTGGCTCAACCTGTTTGTGTCCAAGCTATGCCTGACCTCTGAAAAGTAGGCTTGCTTTTGGAGCTTACTTTGAAGAATACTCAGGGAATGAGCTTGGATACACTTAAAAATAAGGACATTTTTGTTTGGTTAAAATATTCTTTGTGGTTAATTTCTTTCTAACAGATCGAGTTCTCTAAGGCACAGCAGGATGGTAAGTTTAAAAGATACAGTTGTTAATGTGTGCACACTCATAAAGATGGCATGTGAGAAAACCAACTCCCCTGAGATGAGATCAGCTCTTCCTAATTATCCCCACTGGTGTAGCCACTCTAAATATAAATGCTCTCAATCACTCTAAATAGAAGTTTTCTCAACTTGAACCTCTTGCTTATAATCAGTAATCAAAGGTTTATGCAAACAAAAGATAGACACCATAAAATAGGTCTTTGCAATCACTGTTCTAAGTAAAACCATTTTGATAGAGTAGCCAATACCATAGATAAACCCAAAAAAAGTTGTAGATTTTGAAAGGCTAACCTGTTCATCAAATTCCTGAAGACAGATTTGAGAGGTCTGAATTGTTCCATTTAGAAAATAATATTGATTGTGAACCTGCCAATTACCAAACCTACATAATTTCAATGGGCATCACAGTGAGTTGAGAGAAACAAGTGAAGTGGATATAGAATAAAAGTGAATTCAGAGACAGAGAAGGAAGAAAAGTTTATCATAAAACTGTGCAAGAAACATTAGACATCTCCTGGTCTGTCTTTAGAGAGCTGATAGGACTTGTTCAATGACCCAAAGTATTGGTAACAGGCCCAAACTCTGGTATTAGTTTAAACTAATTAGAAATTTATTTCACAAAAACAGTTACTAACTAGAAGATTTCAAATTATTAAAATTCAAGAGAAGCTGAGTACTTTCCCTAACATTTCCTTCAGGTCTTTGGATCCAAGAGACCCCATGTCCCACGAAGTTTGTTTTTTCACTAGAAGCGTAGGAGAGAATGTTTTATGGACTGATAGTGTCACAAGTTCAAACAAACTGAGAAAGAAATTACTTCTAAAGAAGTGAGGGAGAGAAACACTTTAGTTATATGATAGCATACATAAATAATTATAATTATAGGTGTTTAATAAGAAACTACTCAAATACTTGGTTCTGTACCTAAGAAATGCCACATTTTTCAGTCTGTCTCAATGCCTAGAATATTTCATGTCTGGACGTCAAGTAAGAAAAAAAAGGATATTTGCTGTAGTAAAAACGCATATGTATCTACATCATGGTTGATGATCTCATGTCAACAGATCAGGTGATTCAATGACTCAGAACTCAAGAGCATTTGAAATTATACTACAAAGGACTATTTTTTTCTCATTGAAAAAAAATGGTAATCCTACTATATTTTGTTTGAATTTTAATGCATTTTTAACGAGTGATGCTGCTACATTATCAGCTACTGCATCCCAGTCCTCTCAAATATCCAATTTACGGTGTCACTTTGGCTGCCAAACTATGGTGGGACTAAGCAACAGAAGACTTACTGTTGGCCAGAAGGACAGAAGGACTTACTGTTGACCATTAAACCTATAACTACATATATGAAAGAAGTTTTAGATATAAAAGTTCAGGAAGCATTGGTGGGGTGGACTGGTTTTCTCCTTGTGTCAGGAAAGCGAATGTAAGCTCTTAAAATTTCAATGGAAATACAATGCTTTTGGAAATGAATGAAAACTTCTTTGGTTTCCTTCCTTGTTCAATGATTAAAGAGTTTTGGTCATGGCTGCTCCATTTGAATGTATCACAGGTTGGAAGAAAAGGGGAAAAAAAGGAACATGATTGCATTCTAAAGGTCTAAGTCCTGTGATGTCCAGTGGAGTTGCTACTTAGCCACATGTGGCCATTTAAACCTGAATTTTAATTAATTAAAAATAAAAGCATTTAAGCAGCTATTTTCTCAGTTGCACTGCTCATATTAGTGCTCAGGGGCCACAGAGGGCTTTTGGGTCAGCCCAGACATAGAACATTTTGATTGTCACAAAAAGGTTTCTAGTGTTGGTCTATACCAGGGGCTGTCAAATTTTTTTCTTAAAGGGCCAAATTGTCAATATGTTAGGCTTTATTGGGAGTACAGAAAACAACTCCACTCCATTGTTGAGGTTTAAAAATAGCCATAAACAATACATAAAATAATGGGCTACATTCCAATCAAACTTTATTTTAAAAAACAGGTGGCCAGCCCCTAGGTAGCAGTTTGCTAATCCATATTCTAGACTCTTGAAGAGAATAAATCTTAAAAATCTGGGGTAGGAAGAGCAATATCTGTCTGTCCTTGGCATTTAAATCAACAAAGGGTTAATGTCAGAGAGATTCTATTACAGCCCATAAAATCCTATTTGTATATCAGCATCTAAGCAGGGTAATAGTGAACCCTCTGAGCAATCTGTGCATGAAAGCATGGAGCCAGTAACAAGAATAGTTCAGTTTCACATGTCCCTTAGAAAGATGAAAAATAATATTTGACTAATAATCCTACTGTGCCTGCAGCGTGTTTTTAGGTTAAGGGAATGGTCTGATATAGTCAAATTGCATAGAATCTGAAGGGAAACCTTTAGCCAAGAATGGTGACATGCTCTATAGTTGATTGTGAATATGTGTGGTACAACCTTCCATCAAGGGATAGAGGGATGATAAAATAGGGCATTTTGCTGAGTAATCTATCTAGATGGCATCTTTTGATCTAAGGCCATTAATGGTCTAAAAACACTGTTTTCAGCTCATTAAAAAGTGGTTGTTTTGAGTGTTGTTGGGATTAATCCAACAAGTTGTCATCAATACTTTTGGGTTCTCCAGAAAGTCTAATTTAGTTAAGTTTAGAAAGTTTCAGTTAAAATGTCACTTCTGGCCCCTTAATCCATAGTAGTACCCTTTTCTGTCTTTTTGGCATATACTTTGTTAACATAATCCTGAAAGGCAAAAACAATTCCAACAACATAGAGTGACAAAATTTAGGGAAAGTCAGCAACAAAGTGATTGTGATAAAAATAGACAACACTTTAAAGATATGTACTTATACACACACATAAAAGTTCAAATAAAACTAGAAATATCTGAATAAAATTGGTGGAGTCTATCAATATGAATATTCTGTTTGTGACAATATTGCCATAATTTTGCAAAATGTTACTACTGGGGGAAACTAGATAGAGTATTTAAGAGATCTCTCTGTAATTTTTTTTCCTTAACATTGCAGGTGAATTTACAATTATCTGCATAAAATTGTAATTTAAAAAATGTGTACTTAAATTCTAAAGCCAATATGGTGACATGCTGTCATATGTATTATCTGAAAAAGAGTAAAGTTTAAACAGATTATGATAGTGATATATCCAAACAAATATTTCTCCTTCTGAATCGATTACATTGGGAGCCCATTAAAGAAATACAATGCAGTGGTGAAATGACACTATTGAACTCAGAGATTTGTTTCACCTTTCTAATTTTTTTTTCCTGAGAAATGAAGTTGCTCCTGAAGATAACTAGTCCAGGGGGGAGGCTAAGAGATTTGTCCTCCAGGAAGAGGGTTTTCTAAATAATTTGAAAAACCTGGGTTAACCTCTTATAACACAACCCTGATTGAAAATTTGTTTTCTTGAAATTTTATTAACTTTCTCAATTATGAGGAGTTCTTAAGGTTTCTCAAGACCTCAGAATTTCTTAACCCAGTCATACTTCTCAGGCAGATGAAGGAAATATGAATAAATACATCAAGGAGCTTCAATTTCCGTATCTGATTAAAAATAATATATGATTTGAGGCTGGAAATGCTGCTTTAAAATAGTCCCCAAAAGAAGTGTCAGAAAGGGTTGCCAATGACTGTTTGAGCTAAGAAAAGGAAGAGTTCAAAGATAACAACATAAGTGGTTGCAAAAGGTGAAAACAGAGGAGAGTGAACTGGATCCTTGATGAAATTAGGGGTAATTTATAGGTCTAAGGGAGAAAAAGTATCCTAAAGCTTCTTGCTTCTTGCAGAATTCAAGGAGGCGTTTCTCCTGTTTGACAGAACAGGTGATTCTAAGATCACCTTAAGCCAGGTCGGTGATGTCCTTCGGGCTCTGGGCACAAATCCCACCAATGCAGAAGTCAAGAAGGTTCTGGGAAACCCCAGCAATGAAGGTAACTGTGTTTTCCCAAGAAGTTGGGAAGCAAGATTATGTGTGCATGCACACACACACACACACACACACACACACACACACACACCACAAGGAGGGGGGAGGGGAGAGACACAGAAAGGGAACTTTATTGAGAAATAAGATCCATAGAATAGAGCTTAACTTGTTCTTGATGGTAAATGTGCTTCTTGTCTGTCTAGAATCTCAGTTTTTCCTCATAAAATAAGTGAACCTTCCTTTGAGAATTTGCAAGCATGATAAAATTTCATGCCAATGAAAAGAAATAAAATCTAATGCTAACATTGTCATCCTCATCCCATCTAATGCTCATAATTTAAAGGTTAATGAATAAAATCATATCCAAATCTGCACATTTTTTCCAAACCTTCAAAGGCAAAAATACATTTTGACAAAGATGTTTAACATGGCCAAAACACAATACATTTTGTGAACAACTCAGCAAATTGCAATGGCACACTTCTAGAAAAGATCTACTCTGATAAGAGCTGTGGAAATAAAATCACAGTGCTTTCAAGAGGTTGACAATGCCTGCTGACTTTGCCCAGTGCTCAGTCTCTTGACACCCTGCTCTGTGCCATTTTAAAAGAAACTCACCTCTCCTAATTAAGAATAGACAGGATGTCATTTTAATAAGAATATTTTCTATTCCCAAAGAATCACAAGAGGACTTAAAAATTGAAGCCAAAATGTACATTCAGTCCCCCAAAGTAAATCCCAGTACAAAAGACAGTAGATATTTAAGTGGCAAACTGTAGACATCATTTGCTTGATATGGTCATCCAGTTATTAGTCTGGAACAAAAATATTTTTTTAATTCCAAAGATTCATGGCACAGTGTAATAGTCTATTGGAAAATAGCACACTGAACAAAAAAGATGAGAAAAAAACTGAAATTTTTTCAAGTAGATATTTGAGCTGTTTATCTTTGCCATGAGGGGGAAAGAAGGAGGGGAGAAGAAGTAATCTCATTTTCCCCTTGATAACTGAAAAGACTATTTTCCTTTTATACCAAAGCGGGGGAAGTGGAGCTTGAGTTTATGCAAACGGACTTCTAAATCACTCCACTGGAATTTTTCTCAAACTTCACTTTCTTTAGAGGAAAATGTCTAGGTAAATCATTCAAAAGGTAGCTGAGAGCATGAGATAAAATGAGAAAATGATAAGCCAAATTTTATTTTGTAAATGCCATTTTGTAAATTACCCAACATCTATCTTTAGCAACATTATTAGGTAAATAAATGTTCATTTATTCAATGTTCAGATGTGGTCTTTTCAATATCATTCAATTTCCATTCTATGAGGAAGGACTAATAAAAGGAAATTTTGACTTTAGGGCTACATAACTTTGTCCATTCACATACATCTGGATAGTCTGTTTTACACTTTTGTTGTAAATGCGATTTACCTTGTTTGTTGTATATTTTTACATTGCTTCTTTAGTATTTGTAGAAAATATTAAATTGACAATACTAATAAAAAGCAGTTAACACTTTTCAGCACTCGGTTTGTCCCAGGTATTGTAATAAATTTCGCATGTGTTATCTCATTTAGGGCTCACACTAACACTCTGAGGAATCTCTCTCTTACAGATGAAAAAGTTGAGGTACAAAAAAGGGTGAGAAAGTTGCCCGTGATCACACAGTTATAAATGGTGGATTGGGGATAGAAGTTTAGGCACTGGGACTCCAGAACTCATGCTATCATCTATCACCAACTTTTTGTCATCAGCAATTTACTAACTGAAATTTAAGCTATATGAAGATATTTTAGATCAGCTGGAATGAACTTTCAAGTTCAATTTGTGATTCAGAGATGACATTTTATGGTAGCTAATAACTCTCCAAATTGCAATTTCTTCCAGAGATGAATGCCAAGAAAATTGAATTTGAACAATTTCTGCCCATGATGCAAGCTATTTCCAACAACAAGGACCAGGGCACATATGAAGACTTTGTTGAGGGTCTGCGTGTCTTTGACAAGGAAGGCAATGGCACAGTCATGGGTGCTGAACTCCGTCATGTTCTAGCCACATTGGGTAAGGAACATTTATTTCAGCAGGCTTCATAGGACAGAATATATAGGAAAGAGCATGACTTAAGGAAATCAAGTTATAACAAAGTAGGTAGGGAAGAAAAGCTATTGGTAAAAAAGAATAGTCAAAAATTAATGACCATTTCTACTGGCCTCTGTGCCAACAAGTTTGTTTGGGGAAAGTGGTAACTTAAGTTACTAGTAATGAGTAAGTAAAGTAAAGCATGGTAGTCCACATAGGATAGAGCTTGGATGATCAGGTATAATGTGTATTTAAGTCATTCATTAGAAACAATTCATTGACAACATACTAAGTGCTAGAAGAACAGGATGGGCTTGATTTCTATCCTCTAAGAGCTTAATCACAGTCTCAAGGAACCCAAAACTGATCAGTTATGGTGAAATTTTGAAAATATTCTCTGGCCTTCTTTCTGAACAAAGAGTTTTCTTTCATCAGGTGAGAAAATGAAAGAGGAAGAAGTGGAAGCCTTGATGGCAGGTCAAGAAGACTCCAATGGCTGCATCAACTATGAAGGTACAATCTCATGTGCTTTGGTATTTACAGCAACTCTTAACTGATTGGGTTTTTGATGGACTCCTTCCAAGCATAAAATAACTTCATCTCTGTCTTCTTTACTGAACATATACATGTTACTTATTATCAATCAATTACACAATAACTCTAAAAAGATATTCTCTAAGAATCTGGCCGTGTACATAAGATTTTTATTCCTGTGGGTTTTGACAATCCTGGGCATTGTTAAATAGCTTAAAATGTTTTCACATGTATTCTTTCTTGCTAGATATTTACCACATTTCTGTAAGATAGACAGGGTTTATGCCAGAATAGGGTTTAATAGAATATTAAAGTTGGAGAGATCTCAAAATCTTTAACAGCAAGTAATTATGAAAATGAGGAAACTGAGGGCCAAAGAGGTTTAGTTACTCAGTGAAGGTCACACCATTAATGGAAGGGCTGGTACTAAAATTTAGTTCTTCTCCTTGTCTGGTGTTCTTCCTTTCATGGCCAACTCTCTATGCTGTGTTACCAATTTAGAGCAGCTTCACCCAAAGGGTTGGAAAAACAACACTCCACACAAAATACAGATGCAAAATAAAATTCCATGACATAATTTGTAAAATTTAAATTTTCCAAAAAAATTGAGAAACTTTTCTATCAAAAAGACTAATCTAGCCACTTTTCAATAAAGCTACGTTGATAGCTTTGATGTAAATGTCGAGATGAAGTCTAATGACTTGGGGAAAAGTAAGAACAGAAAAGCAGGGAGAAGAAGAGGGGAGGAGAGGGCAGGAGAAGAGGCAAGCAGTCAGCCAAGCACATTTTCACTGACAATCTTAATTAAACTGCACTTTTTCCCCTGCAAACAATGTTTTACATTTGGTTATTGCCATAAATGCATTATATAAAAGAAGAATCATTCAATAAATATTGTTTGCACAGGTGGTTAGTCATTTAGAAAATAAAGTCAGATCTGGATCTCATACCAGGATAAATTTCAAATGGTTCAAAAATTTAAATGTAAAAGCCAAAAGCATAAAAGCCATGGACGAATTCTTTTATAACTTTTAGAGTGGGAAGGTCCTTCTAACACTGATAAAAACCCAGAAGGCATTACAAGTTTTGATAAATTCAACTACATAATTTTTTTAAATTCCATATGGCAAAAGCCACCAGAAGCAAAGCCAAAAGACAAATAGCAAACCATTAAAAAAAGTAATCAGTATCAGAAAAATCTCATTTTCCTAATTAAAAAAAAAACTATTGCATATTAATAAAAAGACTACAACCCAATAGCAAAATTCATAAGTACATTGGAAATTCACATAAAAAGACATTTTAAAAATCTATAAATACAATGTTAAACTTCACTAGTAATAAAAGAAATACAGATTAACAGTACAAGGAGATACCATTTTTCAATAAGCTGATTGCCAAGCATTAGAAGTGTGACAACACTTTGGGTTGAGAAGAGTGGATGGAAACAGGAAATCTCATGCATTCCTGTTGGGAAGGCATATCATTAAAATCCCAATATGGTTATGTAGTACTAACTATTAATTCTAGCGAATCTACATCACGGGATGTAGCTTTTAGATATGCTTGCACTTGAAACAAATGATACATGATTATTCACTACGTTGTTGTTGGTAATAGCCAAATGTTTTAACAACTTAATGTCCACTAACATGGTATGTATCAAATAGACTCTGGTACACCTACACAATAAAATACGCCTACACAATGAAATTCCCCACAGCTCCCTCCCCACTCCCCAAATAATAAGGATACTCTGGTTTGCAGTCATTAAGTGAGAAAAGAAAAAGAAAAATAGTTTGTAGAATATGCCACCATTAGGGTGAAAAAGAGTTTCAGAAACACATATTTGTATTTTCTTATACATGCATAATACCTCCACCAATTTCACCATAAAGAGAGACACTAGATAGATGGGAGGCAGTGGTGAGGAATATTTCTTTTTTATTATAAATTCTTTCATACTTTAAAGAAACTTCTAACCATGTGAATGTACCATTTATTCCAAAAATTAAACTTACAAAGTCAGGGGAAAGGCCATGAATCCAGGATGAAGAATAGTAGACTATACCGAGCTTTAAAAAAATAAATGCTAGTATTACAGCTAAGGAAAATTAAGATTGAACTAATTTGCTAAACCTCTCTTTTATTAAACTTGATGGTTTTCTAACTCTAAACTGTCTATATTATGCCCACAGCTTTTGTCAAGCATATCATGTCTAATTAAATGGAGCTCTCAAGGTAAATATCTGTTTGCTCTTTATTACATAAGCTCTTTCTTGATGCTGTATTTTTTTTATAAATTTAACAGTTTCACTTTGTGCTATAAACATAATTAGTATTAGTTCATAATTAAGATTTATTTATATTTACCAGAAAATATCAACGCATCGAAATGGGTTATTTGGAAATAGAGGGCTTTTGTATAAATGTGTAAGCAAAAATCTCTGAGACCTTTGCTTCCATCTATAAACCCTAGCTTTGATTGTGTTGTAATTATGCAGTGAAGATTCAAACAAGCCAGAGACTAGTTCATTAATTTATCTGGAACATAACACTAATAAAAGTAGGGGCCTAAGTTCTTTGAATAATAGATGTCGCTTTTAACAATTACTGCTCTAGAAAACGAGGTTATCACAGTTCAAAGTTAAGCACTTGAAACGAGGTTATTATAAGTAGGAAAAGGCTTACCTTGGAAATGCTGGTTCATTTTGTGTTTTTTCTTCTTTTGCACTTCAGACTATTTCCTCCCCAGCTTTCTTTCTGAAAAGATGCAATCAACATCTAACTCATTTTCCCTTTTCCTTTGTAGATCAAGCATTTTTAGGACAACTGGCTGGAAACTTATTGCAATAACACCCATGACTCACTGCCCAGATCTGCGTCCCATCATTCAGAAAACAAAACGATGTGGACCGTTCTAGATGGAAAGACTCCCTGAATTTTTATATACTTCACGTTCCTCTATGAATTGTATTCATACCACACAAGCCAAGTGTCTCCTGCTCTAGACAAGAAGGATAAAATACTCACAACCTCAAATTCAAGCACCACTCTTTATTTTCTACCATGGGTCATTGAACATCCTTAAAACACTAAATCAATAAATAATTCTGGTCAGTCGGGAACGTTCAAGTTGCATTGTGTTTTTACCTTCTTCCTTAGAGAAAATAATTTTTAAATTTTCAAGTCTTTTGTTAATGTACAGAGTATGGATGAATTGTAAACTTCTAGAGAATAAATCCTTGCAGTCTGCATAGTAATCACAAATGGAATAATCATCATCAAAATATTATTGAAAATATGAAATAGGGAACTGAGGAAATTCAGGTAGATCAGAGACATTTTAATATAAATTATCCAGGCAGTTTAAGAATGAAGCAGGTTTTTTCAGTTTTGTGTAAATCATCGTGTACTTGCCTTGACTTATCACTTCTAGTGACAATCTAGCCTATTCATAAGAGAAAGTCCTACGAAGCCCTGATCCTTCTCACTGAATGTCTTCAAGGATAAAATTTAAAGTGACCTTTCCGTGGTTACTTAAAAAAACCTCTCTGTATGAGACTGTTACTCAAGAACTCAAGATCCTGTCTATTAATATTCTGTCTCCAACTATGTCCCCTCTACTTTGCATGCCCATGTCCCTGAATCTTGGTTCGACCTTTTAACACTTGTCCTAAATGGTAACACTAATTGATTGAAAAGTTCAGAGTGTAAACTTACTTTATAATCTCATCATGCTATCAGGTATCACTTTTTTCTTTAGAACAGAGGAAGAATTTGCAAATTAATAGTCATCTATACGTAAGAGATAAAGTGACAAATAGTTCTCCCACTCTCTAAAGAGAGACCCGTAATATATGTGATTATAAAATCTCTGAAAAGTACCTGTCTGCCTATACATTTTTGGAAGCTGAAATTTTTGGGTGCTTCAGGTCAACATGACCTTCCACCTTTAGCAAAGGGCACCCAGAGCTCGGGGAGCCAACAGCTTCAACTCTGACCTATGCTTTTGTAGCCAAATGATGTTGAGACATTATAATCACTCTTTTTTAAAAAAAAATTTTTTTTGTTTATTTACTTTTGAGAGAGAGAGAGGGAAAGAGAGAGAGAGTGAGTGGGGGAGGAGCAGAGAGACAGGGAGACATAGAATACTAAACAGGCTCCAGGCTCTGAGCTGTCAGCAGAGTCTGATGTGGGGCTGGAACTCAGGAACCGCGAGATCATGACCTCAGCTGAAGTAGGACACTTAACTGACTGAGCCTCCCAGGTGCCCCTATAATGACTCTTTTAAGGAAAATTCACTATGGCCTCAAGATCCTTGAGGCCACGTTTTCCTAAGATCAGGATTCAAAAAGTTTGCACAGCACTGCCTACTAGAACTTTCAGTAAAAATAGAAATCTTCATGTACATTGTCCTATTTGGTAACCACTAACCACATGTGGCACCTGAGCACTTGAAATGTGTCTAGTGTGACTGAAATTAAATTTTTTATTGATCTAAATAGCTGCATGTGGCTCATGAATACCATACTGAACAGCACAGGTTTCAATATATATTTAATTTGGTTGTCACATCAGGCAATAAAAAGGCTCTTCAAAAATGACAAATGTCACCATGGAGAGAAGGTGGCTGGTACAAATAATCCAATCATAAAAGACTCATTTTTGTTTTGGAATATGTGGCTAAATTTCACTTATTTAACATGTATACTTCTTTGTCTACAAGGTCTACAAGGTACTAAAGTTTTAGTCTCAAGCTTCTTCTTCAATGCTTTTTCCTGAAGACCTTATAAAACTGCTTTAACTCCCAGTGGAATAACATCTTGTACACTATCATGGGACTTAACCTTATTAAATTACCATGTGTGAAATGCCCATAACTCAAGTAGTAGCAGGTGCAAAATAGAGCAGCGAGCGGGAGAGTGACAGTAATTTTTAACATCTATACCAGCTGGCAGAAACGACAGGTGCTTAATTCCTCAGTCTTTAAAAATAACTTTTGAAAGCCTGTGCTGCATAAGCAAATATTCTCAAATTTGTTTTTTTAACTACCTTCAAATTACCTTCCTGAAAAAAATGTAATATTATACACTGTGGGCCTCAAGGTATATATATATTTGAAACTTAGCATACAGGAACTTAATTTATTCCCCTCTATGAATAAAATAAACAATTATTAAATCAGGGAAATAAAAATTAGTTTTTGAGACTTCATAGTAATATTTCTCAAAAAACATATCAGAAAGAGCTCTTAACATATATTTTTCTAACTATAATTACATGTTTTTTTCTATACTGGCAAATAAAACTTGGAACTTCATAAACATTCTTTATCATAGAATGGATAAAGAATGTCTTCCTTTAAATTCTAAGTCTAGTGAAAACCATGAATCTATAGATTTATTTAGCGAACCAAGTCTATACCACCCCCTCCAAAAAAAGAGATTAAACAGCAAGTATCAGCAGTCCAGACTGAAGAGTTATGTTCCCTTAAATTACCAGAATAACTGAAATTAAGGAAGAGTATAATGATGGAATAATTCAGTCAATGATCTCAATTTTATAGTTCAATGAGTAAGCCCCAGACATGTAGGGGTAGGCCTGCTGAGAAAGAACAAAGTCAGACTTTTCAGGGACAGATCTTGAAGTTCCCCAGAAATGCTCCAAAAAAAAAAAAGTAGAAATACTTCTCTTCTTCTTGAACTTTTAAAAAATAACAGAAGTTAAATTCCTTTGTCAGTAATCACATAGGTGGCCAAGAAAAATTTGAGTAAGAAATAAGTTGGGCTTTTCTTTCTATTCTTAAAAAAAAAAAAAACAAAAAAGCTTATCCTTTTCTGGGGTGCCTGGGTGGCTCAGTTAGTTAAGCATCCAACTCTTGATTTCAGGTCAGGTCATGATCTCATGATTTGTGAGATAGAACCCGGCATCAGGCTGTATGCTAACAGCACGGGGCCTGCTTGGGATTCTGTCTCCTCTCTCTGCCCCTCCCTCATGCTCACTTGCACTCTTTCACTCTTTCTCTCTCTCAAAGTAAATAAACTTAAAAAAAAAGAAAGATTATCCTTTCCGATTGTCTTCCTCCAACCTATGAAGGAGAAAATCAACTCATCTCATAATATTCATTGTGTAGGGTAAGAATAAGTATAATGCTATTAGAAGAGTAGTGATGGATAATAATGCTTAGTGGTACAATTAAAAAAATAAAAAGTGAATTTAAAAGTGATGGGCAGGGGCGCCTGGGTGGCTCAGTTGGTTAAGCATCGACCTCGGTGCAGGTCACGATCTTGCAGTTCATGAGTTCAAGCTCTGTCTGTGCTGACAGTTCAGAGCATGGAGCCTGCTTCAGATTCTGTGTCTCCCTCTCTCTCTTCCCCTCCCCTACTCATGCTCTGTCTCTCAAAAATAAATAAACATTAAAAAAAGTGATTGGCAAAAAAATATTTGCGGAAAATTCTTATACTTAAAATATATATATTAAAGACTTAACCCATAACTTGTATAAAAGTGTGCTTAATGATAATCATTCGATGACCACTGGTAAGATTCACTGGAACCCTAATTCAGCAGAAATGTTCAAATAGCAAACATGTACTTTCTCTTGCTTACTTTTCCATCGTCATCAGTTAGATATTCTTAGGAAGACCTTGAGGGGCACCTTAAGGGGCAGGTGCTTTAGAGTCAAGGCTTGGGTTTGATCCTTACTGCTACTACTCCTGTAACAGCAGTAGCTGTGTGACCATGGCACAATCACTCAACCTTTGCAGGTCTCAAGTTTATCTCCCATAAAATGTCTTTTAAAAAGGAAGGATTGTTTTATGGATTAAAATAAATTAAGAATGTGAGGTATTTGGCATGTGGCAAGCACTCAACTATTTTTCTTCTCGGTTTCTTTAGTACTATCCTCTGGGTTTATATGGAGCATTGAGTTAAATCTTTAATAACTCCCCATTACTGAGAGAATAAAATTCTGAAATTATCAAGACACACAAGAGCTTTTAGGAACTTTTTCAGTTTTGTCTCCTGGTATTTCTTCTTAATTACTCTTCCTCCCAATCATATTGAATGGTACAGTGGGTAAGAGCTCTGACTTAGGTTTCAATCTTTTCTGTCACATCCTAGATATGTAATATTGATTACATCATACATAAAATAGAATACTTAGGAAGCCCCGCTGTGTGAGCTAAATGAGGCAATATAGATAGAGTGCCTATGGAAGAGCTATTTATTGTGAAATCTAAACAAAGGAAATGGTAGGTATTATAATCATCACCTCTTGAAATTGTTATGAAAGTTCCTACTGAGAAAAATTATTTCATATCATTTTTAATGTTTATTTATTTATTTTTGAGAGGGGCAAAGAGAGAAAGAGACAGAGAATCCCAAATAGGCTCCATGCTGTCACCACAGAGCCTGACTCAGGGCTGGAACCCACAAACCATGAGATCATGACCTGAGCCAAAATCAAGAGTCAGATGCTTACTGACTGGGACACCCAGGTGCCTGTTACATCTAAGACTTTACTCAGCTATCACCTCTTCCATTGACCTTTCCTCACTTCATCCACCCAGAAATCCTCACCAATGTGTATCCTATAGTACCTTGTATCTATTACCATATGTATAATATAGCATAATTACTTGTTTGCATCACAACGTATCTGTATCCCCAGAGTGTAGAACAGTGCCTGACACATGGTTAGCATTAAATATTTTTAAAAGCATGAATAAATAGATGAATGAAACTATATCTAATGTCTTCCCTTCCCTCAATCTTGAAGTAAAAACAAAAACAGAACAAAACAAAAAAAAAACATGTCCTATTGATATGTGTATCCTGAATTTTTAGGTGAATAATAAACTCAATAGGTATTCAATTCACTAAAAGTTCAGTGAATGTATTCATGAATTAATTTACATAAGAATGTATTAATAAATGAAAATTCCTACAACTCTGAATACAATCCCTACACTCTGAAGTATATAACCACCTTCTAGGACCAGGTAACCAATGGGCACAAACTCTTTTTGATTGGTAGTGTTTGTCTGGAACACCTTTTTAACCAGAATTATGTGGCTATGCCCAAGTTCAACAGGAAAGAATGCTGTGATTGATTAGCATCAAAATAAGTATTGTGAAGTCTGCCCTAAGATAGGATGGGTAAGTAATGGCATGCATGCCATGAATTTGTTGCTTCTGAGAGTCTAGGGAGTTTTCTTCATCAAATCAGTCCATTTCAATAATGTCAGATATTATGAGATCAATACTGAACTGATCACATTTTAAAATTATTCATTGGGCCATGTTCTATCTCAGCACATCAATGAACAAAACATAAAAATACAGCAGTCATCATGGACTTCCATTCTGCAGGTGGGAAAACAGATAACTAACCAAATACATAAATAAATAATATAGGATTTTAGAAGGCTATTATGTTATAGAGAAATGGAAAGTAGGGAGAGGGAATGCAAAGCAAAAAGGGAAGGAGAGGGCTGGGGACAGACCAGGGAAGACCAGAGAAAGCTGAGAAAAAACTCGGAATAGGTTAAGCCAATTGTTTCATGTATTTAATTCCAAAAATGGTTTCGTCTCCATTGGATTACATTGATAAGTAATCCAAATCACTGCCTTGTTTTCCCTTGTGGATCCCTTGTGACTATAGGAGTTTAGAATTTATCTGTCAAATCCCTTAAGTTGTGGGGGCACCTAGGTGGCTCAGTAGGTTAAATATCCAACTCTTGATTTCGGGTCAGGTCATGATCTCACAGTTTGTGAGTTCTAGCCCGGTTTGGGATTGTCTCTCTCCTCTCTCTGCCCCTCCCCCGCTTGTGTGCAGGCACGCTCTCTCTCAAAAGTAAATAAACATTAAAAAAAATTTTTTTAAGTCCTTAAGTTGTAGTCCCTGAACATCACATGGCAAATAAAATCTACCAATACTGAATCCAGTAAAATTAGTATATCTCTCCAGTTGATTTTTGTCTCAATATTCCAAATTCAAGTTCTATAAGTTACAGCAAATAAAACACAATAAAACTTTATGCTGCAAAATATACACACACACTCAAAAGGCTAAGAAAGATACAAGTATTGTTGATATCGATATGGATAATGATGAGATTTTTGCTTGTTTGTTTGCATGTTTTCTTTATGTAGGAATTCTTGACTTTTCATAGTAGGGGTATATTGCTTTTGTGATTAGCAATTAAAAACAAAATAAATATTCTTTTAATTTTGAAGTCTTTGAATTTTGAAATACCACATAATAGTAGTAGAACTAATGTCAAAAGGAAGATACGGTAACAAAAACATTTTTAAAAGACAGTTTACTTGAAAGGAAGATTGTAAGGAGGTTTAGGTTTTAAAAGGAATGGGTATCCATATCAAAAGTAAAGATTTAATGAAAATTTCCATATAATTACCACATTACTCAGTTTTCATTTTTCAGTTGTTTATGGTTATAATAATACAATATAATAATTAATATTATTATAAAATATAATATAATATAATATAATATAATATAATATAATATAATATAATAATTTTCCCACGTGATTTCAAAAGACAGGGATAAAGCTATTTCTGTTGGGAAGTACTTTGCAAGAAGGCTGAAGTTCTAACTTATTATGAGAACTAAACAGGTGTTCCAGTATTGTTGGTTTCTCTACTTAGTTTTTGCTCTCATAACATGATGGGTGCACTAGCCAAGATGAAAGTAAGTGTCAGACTGTTTTCATGTAAAACCATCTACTTTGCCTTTTGCCTTGGTGGTCAGGAAGCTCACAACAAATTTGATATATTTTACAATTCTCTCCATATAATATTTTTCTCTTCTTTACATCTTTTTTATCTCAATTTTTACCTTTATTTTTAACTGTCCTATTGAAATTTCTTTTATTTTAAGCCATTTCAATCTGTTTGCAAAGATTGGTGGTATAAACTATAATAACCATATTGATAGACTTCATGGTTTCATCTTTCCAGATATAAACTTTATTTACTACCCATGAAAATCAACTTCCTGGATCAAATAAAAAGATGATAAAATGGCTCATAAGGTTTCTGGACATCAAGCATTTTCCACCAAATAATATTTCAATGAGTAATGTATAACTAAATCAGAAACAGATTTAATTTCCCTTGAAATTCACATGGCTTTAGGCTAAGAGTTTAACACTTATTATTTGCTGAGTTTGCTAAACCCAGATAAAAAGAGAATTAGCTAAAGTTTTCTAAACAACCAAAATTCTATTTTTTTCCTGTTCTAACTGAAAAAAAAAAATCAAAATCAACAAGGGTCATCATAATATAATAGAAAATATGAAGACCCCCCCCCCCAAGATAGCAATAATAATGATAAATTCAACTCTCTTAGGGTGGGTGTCCTTACTTCAGAGGCCAAACTGACACTTGAAATTCCCTTCATACTAACCTGTAGAATCAGGATTGAAATTAAAACCCCATGCCATTCTTTCCTTGATTGTGGTACCATCACTTCATCGTGTGTGTTATTTGTCTCTTGAACTACACTAAGCTTGAATACAAATAAAAAATCTTTACTGAATACAAATTTGTTTCCAGATTGTTAGATAGGCTTAGAAGTCAATGTTGCCATTTGCAAATTTCTGTACTGTACTAGAGAAGTTGTAGAAAACAAGAAACAATTCTACTCATTGAAGACTTCTTTCCAAAATGGCATCCTCTTGACTCTTAAAGGGAGAGACATCAAATATTCGTATGCATAGGTTTTCTCTTTGAATTTTTTTAATGTTTATTTATTTTTGAGAGAGACAGAGACAGAGTGCAAGCGGGGGAGGGGCAGAGAGAGAGAAAGACACAGACTCCAAAGCACGCTCCAGGCTCCAAGCTGTCAGCACAGAGCCTAACGCGGGGCTTGAACTCACGAACTGAAAGATCACGACCTGAGCCGAAGTCTGACACTTAACTGACTGAGCCACCCAGGCACCCACCCCATAGGTTTTCTCTTTGAAAACTTGTCCTGAACAATGGATTTTTTTTTCTAATTTTTTGACACTGTAAAACCTGTAACTGATTTAGTTTCTATCTCCCATGATCTATGGGACACATTTGCAACCCATTTCCAGCAACTGTGCCAGAAGGACTCTATGATATGAGTTTCTGTGCAAATCTTTGAGGTTCAACTTTTGTACAACTTATTCTTTTAAACACTATTCAGTGAAATTCTTTAATCTCTTTTCATACGCTAAATTAATATGGGGGTTTTGTTGTTGTTTTTTGGTCTCTAGTCAAATGGATGCTTCCACCTATCTCTCTCTGTCATTTCCTGTCAACTAAGTTTACCTTTGGCCAGGAACACTGAATTTGTTCAGTGGACTGCCTGCACCTCTATCTTTCTTGAATTCGTTGAATATTTATTGCATTTTGTACCTATTCTATAAAAATGAGTTAAAAACTGAAAATTGAAAGTGTTTGTGATATTGATAAAAGCATAGGCTCCATAAATATAAAACAAATCAACAAACATGGAAATTATTAAGTGTACCAAAGCAGCAAGACAGCCTCAATTCCATATTCATGTGTTGGTTGACTAGATATTCGATTATAAATTAAAAGAACATGTTGAAAAACTGGAAATGTATAATGCAAATACTGAGACTAAAAGGCAGAAAACATTCCTTTTGTTACGTAACTCTTTGGGTCCACACTTGCAATACAGACAGTTTTTGTACCTATGTTATGGTAACTTTATCTCTCTTGATTCACCTAGTTTGCTTTTATATTCCCTGTAGGTAGTGTTTTTTTTTTTTCCTTTGATAACCTATTCAGTTTACTATATTTGCTCTGATAAGCTTCCTCATCCTTTCTGGAGTGAGGTAGAACACACAATTATAAATTAAATATTTATTGAATAAATGATGGCTTGCTTACCGTTTTATAAAGTAATAAGAAAAGTTATTTGCACTTGTTTTGCTCTTTGGGCAGGCTGTTTTGTTAGAAGGTTATGGGCTAAAAGGCCAGAAAGATTTAGATATGAAATCATAAGCAAGTCACTTAATCTTGCTGATTTTCTGTTTCCTTTTTTATAAAAACAGGGATAAAACTGCATTCCCAGGCATGGTGAGGACTGGGTGATCTTGCCTGCATTTGGCATATATAATAATTACTCTCTAGGTGTAAGCTACTATTCTGATGTGCAGCTTATGGCTCTGTGTTGTAAGTTTTGCTACGGGTAATATATATATCATATAGATAATATAAGACACCATATCATATAAATATGACTAAATTAAATTGCATATAGTTCATATAAATATGATATCTCTGGTTAACTTTTCTTCCAATATTTGTGCTGAATGCTCTCCAAAAGGTCCCACTGGAATTGAATCTACAACATTTTAGGGTGTGAACTACTGTGGCTTTTACCTTAATTACTCACAGCATTTAGGGAATCACCTAGGTTGTCATCCTGAAAAGACATGTTACTATACTGACAGGGATGAAATACTTTTGGGAAGGAAAATATATGAATCGGCCTCTTAACAAACACATATAAAGGCACCACAATGGCCTATCTGAAAAGAGGAAACATTTGAGTCTGTATCTAGTGACTCCATGTGGTATACAGCAAGAGCACCATGCTGAGCTTGCAGGAAGAGCAGCGGCAGTTCTCTGATAATGTCATTGCAATGACCCACACCTCTGAAGTGGAGAAGAGCGGAAGGGGGATTAGCATGTTTCAAAAAGTAGGATTAAATCTCTCCTCCTCCGAGGAAAAAGTCCCGATTTACTTAAGTACTGAAACTTATTACCTCATCTTGCAAGCTCTAATTATGTAAAGCAAATGCATTGGTGGTTCTCTTTTAATGGTGCTGTTTTGGAACAGGACGACCATTAAATAATTTATAACTGGAGATGGTCTCTGTTAGGAAGCCTCCTGTCCCCTGTCTTCCATCAGACAGGGGACAAAGTCAACAAATGAAAGGCTTGCTTTTCACAACTTCCCCTTCCCTTGTCCATTTAACTATACCAGTCATGTTTTGTGGAATGAGATGGAGAAAACTACATTTAGTAGGATTTTTCTCGGGAAGAGTGTCGTATATGCTTTTAAGAAATGCCTTAATATAGTGCCGGAAAGTAACAGGAATGTTTTTATTGCGTAAGAGTGAGTGGGAGATATATCACAAATGGAAAATTTGATCCGGAAGGGAAGAGATTCAACAGAGAGACTCAAGAAGAGTGGTGAGGCTAAATGAAGCTGTTTTCCGCTTGTACCCAATCAAGGCCGCCCACTCAAAAGCATGGCTATTTTGGGACTCTAATTCCTTGTGATCCTACCTCTTTCACAGCAGAAGACGATGATGGCTGTGTAGCTATGCCACCGCCTTTGTACTGCGTCATTGCCCTCTCTCTGCAAAATTAATTACTAAACCAAATACCAAAAGAACTTTTCTAAGTGATTTTCTCACCTCCCCAAAAGTCATTTTCCTCTTCATTGAATTCAACCAGTCAGTTAAATTCTAAAACCTATTATTTGTGCATCACTTATGCAATGACCCTCCTCATCACCTCCTTGTCAATTTGCACCTGTTCAGCCAGCTCGCTTTTATTAAAGCTATTTATGGGGTGTGGAGGATCATTCCTTCTTATATTAAGAATTAATTATAGGATTATTTGGATGTGGCTTGAACAAAAGTACAAGCCTATCAAATTTTCTTTCCCAGGAAAGAAAAATATAATATTCTTATAGGAATGGCACTGGATCACACGTTTTTTTCCTAAAATCCTTTTAATGTTTGACCTCGAGCAAAATATTAAGGGTGAGCTACATTAAGGAGCATATCTCTAATGTTTTATTTGTGTAACCTGAGTTACTCCAGGCTTCCCACCAGATTGTGGGAACAGATGGGCAGATGATAACAGCAAAAACCCAGACTTCACTCATGTTTCTTCCCCCCCCGCCCCCAACACCCCACCTTGTTAAGGCAATACCTCTAAGCTCCTATAAAGGGTACTGCCTGCTCCCAGCAGTTGTTTCTGGAAGTCCCCAGGTCTTTTTCACAGGTGTGTATTCAAGTCCCCCATGCTGAGCCTCACCGCTGCCTTACTGAGTAAGTACATCTAGTACAAACCACCATGCACCTTAGCTTGGCGGCAGCTGCTAAATCCTACCAACTCTGCTGTGTACGTGCCATTTTCCACAGGCACCCACTGGACACCAGGATGTTGTTGGACACCTACAGTTTGCCACTGTGTGTCTGCTGCATATGGCCATGTAGCTGGACACCACTATTCTCTTGCCCCTATTGAGCGACCAAAGTCTCTTAAGTTGTCAGAGCAACACAGTTTTCTATTTAAAGGTAGGAGAGGGGGCATATTTCGTTCTTTCTCATTGCCATGTAGTACTCCATTGTGTATATAAACCACAATTTCTTTATCCATTCATAAGTTGATGGACATTTAGGCTCTTTCCATCATTTGGCTATTGTTGAGAGTGCTGCTATAAACATTGGGGTACAAGTGCCCCTGTGCGTCAGTACTCCTGTATCCCTTGGGTCAATTCCTAGCAGTGCTATTGCTGGGTCATAGGGTAGGTCTATTTTTAATTTTCTGAGGAACCTCCACACTGTTTTCCAGAGTGGCTGCACCAATTTGCATTCCCACCAAGAGTGCAAGAGGGTTCCCGTTTCTCCACATCCTCTCCAGATATCATATGTTTTCACTCTTATGTGGATCCTGAGAAACTTAACAGAAACCCATGGGGGAGGGGAAGGAAAAAAAAAAGAGGTTAGAGTGGGAGAGAGCCAAAGCATAAGAGACTCTTAAAAATTGAGAACAAACTGAGGGTTGATGGGGGGTGGGAGGGAGGGGAGGGTGGGTGATGGGTATTGAGGAGGGCACCTTTTGGGATGAGCACTGGGTGTTGTATGGAAACCAATTTGACAATAAATTTCATATATTGAAAAAAATAAAAATAATAAATAAATAAATAAATAAAAATAAATAAATAAAAGTAGGAGAGGGGCGCCTGGGTGGCTAAGTCGGTTGAGCGTCTGACTTCAGCTCAGGTCACGATCTCACGGTCCGTGAGTTCGAGCCCCATGTCGGGCTCTGGGCTGATGGCTCAGAGCCTGGAGCCTGCTTCCGATTCTGTGTCTCCCTCTCTCTCTGCCCCTCCCCTGTTCATGCTCTGTCTCTCTCTGTCTCAAAAATAAATAAACGTTAAAAAAAATAAATAAAAATAAAAGTAGGAGACAATGTCACTCTCCATCCTTACATTAAGTTCTATGGAAGGGTCCCTACCTACTGCTGCTGATGTGGTCAATATTTTATAGTCTAAATGAAATTAGTTTTTATTAAGGTACAATTTTATAACCTCCCCAAATAGGGCATGTTAGGGCAACTGCATAAGAGTACGCAATTGGTTCCCAAATGAAGAGTCAAGTAGGGACTGTTAGTGCCGACACTTCTAGGAGGTACATCTCCTTGGAGGATGAGAAGTCTTTTTCTTCTCACAAAGGCTGCATTATCTTGCTGAGCCACTGAGCCTTGTGCTGCTGGGACTGCATCTGACCAAAAGCGGTGCCTTTTCCTAGTTTGCACAACAGCACTACAAGGGCTGCAGCAACCCATGGCACATGTATCTACTTAGTGAGGCTGGAGCAAGGAACCAAACCAAGAGACCCACACTGTGCAGTTTCAGAACCACCCTTCCCTCCACCTTCTCGGAATCAAGAATCATGGCTCTCTTCCTTAATCAAATGTATTGTGCACACCTCCATTTTTCTTCAATGAGTGATCCCAGAAGGCCCCTGGATCCTTGTGCAAATGAGCTTCTGAAAAGCCCTCTCACCTAATTTTCCAGACATGATCAGGCATAGATTAGTATCCCTTAGACAGAAGCCATAATCCTACAATCACGAAATAGTCCTGTGTATTATCTCAATGCTGGATATAATTTTTCATGAAATAATTTGTGAAATAATATTTTATACTTTGAATAATACCTTAATCCATAAATTGAAGGATAAATATTTATATACTGCCAGATACCAACTATGCTTCCAGGATCCACGTTCACCTTGAGTTGCACTGTCCTGCCCTTAAGATGTGCCATTTCTCCACATAGAGGCGGCAGCAAGTGAAGACATACAACCTGTTCCTCCACGAGTCTTTCAGCAACATTTTCTGACTTGAGAAACACTTTGATTTAGTGAGAAGAGCACAAGATTCAACAGCAAAGGGTTTGGGTTCTAATCCTAGCATTGCCACTGGTTCTGGCCAACACCAATTTTCTAAGCCACAAAATGATGGCAAAATCAATTCTGCTTATTTTACGTGGTTGCTGTGAATATCAAATGGAAATATTTGAGAAACTATAAAAGCACTGGATAAATGTAAATCATTGTTATCATCTGCTATCCACAAGGACCTAGAAAACCTTTTATAACGAAAGACTCTTCATATAATGATGCTTACTAAATGGGATATTGTTTAAACATACAGATATATACATACAGATATATATATATATACACAATCAGATATATAGATATAGATATAGATATAGATATAGATATAGATATAGATATAGATATAGATATAGATATATACACCATTACTGCAATACATTTTCAAGAAGTACTTTTACTACAATTAAATTTCAAAAGATAATTATTCCTTTCATTTAAAAATTATTACACAATTTGCTAGTGGCAGCAACATGCATGTATATGAACAATTCATCTCCCAACCTCATGAAACATATGATAGAGCACTGAAGGGAGAGTGCTGAGCCCTGGGTCTATGTCTAACTGGCTCTAAGACTTTGAGCAGGGTGCCATGAGTGTGCTCATTTAAATAAACAGAATCAAACACTTGAACATAGTCTTGCCAAAAGAGCAATACACTGCCTTAAGAAAATCTGAATTCTTTCCTCGGACCTGCTGTAGACATCTTTCTTATTTCTCCTATAGGTGACTAGTGAAACTAAAGAGACAGAAATTATTGTATAAGAGAGGTACTCTGATAGTTGAAAGAGGATCAGGCAGAGGCAGGATGCTAACAAAGTAAGATTAATTACTGAAAAACTAAAACAGAGAGGGCCACAGAAGAACCAAAGTCAGGGTAAGTGGAAGAGTACTCCTCATTTACTTCTAATGACATTTTAAAGATATGTTTCTTATTAATTTACTTATGTATGAAAGTAATGCCTTTTGCTCTTGTATGTAAATCTTATTTTTTATTTCTTATATATTAGCTCTGAATTTCCATAGAGTCAAGCCAAAATGGAAACAGCGGACTACACTGCTATCATCGCCTACTAAAAGAAGCATTAATAATTCTTCATGTAAACACAGTAGAGTTTATGGAACCCATGTCCAAAGAAAATTATGTCAAGGATGTAGGGGAAAAAAGCTAGATAATGATGAACTAATAAGACAAATATGTGGAAAGTATTGAGAATACTTTTCTAGTCTTTAAATGTTGGAAAGTCTATTGGGATAGCAGTTAATTGTTCATGTTCAACAAGGCATGAAAATAGGAAAGGGTTCTTTGTGTTACTTTTTTTCTAAGTTTTTATTTATTTATTTTGAGAGGGTGAGCAAGCTGGGAAGGGGTAGAGAGAAAGAATCCCAAGCAGGATCCATGCTGTCAGCAAGAAGCCCAATGTGGGGCTCGAACCCACAAACCGTGAAATCATGACCTGAGTGGAAACCAAGGGTTGGATGCTCAACCAAATGAGCCACCCACGCACCCCTCTTTGTGTTACTTTTATTTTTTATTTATTTATTTATTTTTTTAATTTTTTTTTTTCCAACGTTTATCCATTTTTGGGACAGAGAGAGACAGAGCATGAACGGGGGAGGGGCAGAGAGAGAGGGAGACACAGAATCGGAAACAGGCTCCAGGCTCTGAGCCATCAGCCCAGAGCCTGACGCGGGGCTCGAACTCACGGACCGCGAGATCGTGACCTGGCTGAAGTCGGACGCTTAACCGACTGCGCCACCCAGGCGCCCCTTTGTGTTACTTTTAAATTGGATGCCATTCTTCTCCCACAACTCACTGTTCATTTCTAAATGATGCATCTACTTATTTTTATGATTTTTTTGTGTTTGTGTGTACGTTTCTTGAGATCTAGCAGGATTTTTATAAGCTTTTTGTTTTGTAGATTCACCTAAAGTTGCAAATAAATATACAGGCAACTGCCATGAATCATTCTTCCTCCACCAGTATTGACATCTTGTATATCTACTATATAATAACAAAACTAGGAAATTGACATGAGTATACTCCACAGAGTTTATTCAGACATCACCAGTTATACAGACATTCATTTGTGTGTGTGTGTGTATGCATGTGGTTTTATGCAATTTTATCAGATGTGTAGCTTTATGTAACTACCACCATAATCAAAATACAAAACTTTGCCATAACCACAAAACTTCCTCTTGCTACTCCTTTATAAACACACTCACTCTTGGGGCGCCTGGGTGGCTCAGTCAGCTAAGTGTCCGACTTCTGCTCAGGTCATGATCTTGTGGTTCATGGGTTTGAGCCCCGAGTTGGGCTCTGTACTGACAGTTCAGAGCCTGGAGCCTGCTTCAGATACTGTGTCTCCCTCTCTCTCTGCCCCTCCTCCACTCGTGCTCTGTCTCTCTCTCTCTCTCTCTCAAACTAAATAAACATTAAAAAAAATTTTTTTTAAACACACTCACTCTTTCTCCCAAATCTCTAACGTTCAATCTATTCCCCATCTCTATAATTGTGTTATTTCAGGAATGTCATAAAAATGGAATCATACAAGATTAGCTTTTTTCACTCAGAATAATTTCCTTGAGGTCCATCCAAGTTGTTATGTGTATCAAACTGAGTTAAAATCCAAATGAAGTCATCATTCTTCAGATGTCTCCTTTGAAATCTGCCCATGTAATTACAAATGCTTATCCTCATTTGGTAGAAAAAAAATTTACTTTTAGATGAAGCAACTATTTATCAGACGTGATCCTATTATTTCTGTCTTGTTTTAAGTAATACTGCTCTTTATTCAGATAATTATGCTCAGAACATCTGATCAGCTACAAAAAAATCTTAGTCTTACATAAGCCTTCTAGATTAATTGGTTCAATGGCATACAGTACACTTCATTAGAGAATTCAACTGAACTTGCTTTTGCCAATAATCTGTACTTCATAAGGAAAATATAGGTTACTTCGTAAACATTTTATCTCAAGTTAATGTAGCAATGATTGACAGCAACATTCTTAAAACAGTTTGTGATAGGATGAACAACTGTTAATCTCTTAAAAGAAAATGCATTGGATCAGTTAGGAGAGAGAAGGAGTGAGAGGGAAAGTATATCCGTCAATCTCTTGAAGTTCCCTTCCTCTTCTTATTGTAACCAATATTTGACCTTCCCCAGAGACCCGGTTTGCCCTGCAAGTAGTACCTATTTTTTTTTCCACACTGAATCACATATACATATATATATATCATATCTATGATATTATATATTATATCTGGAGATGAAGTGAGCCACTTCCAGAAAATTCTCCCTTCACCCTAGAACACTCCAGCTTTGAAGTTCCTGCTATCAAGCCATGTCAGCTGCTGTCCCTTCTTCCCGTAGTCATCTACAGATCCCTAGGTCATTCCCTTTCACAAGTATTGAGGATTCAGATATCCATTCAAATGATCTTTCTGACATTTTGACCTCACAGTACCACGGCCCTTTCCACTTCAATGATCTTGTCCTCTAACCTTGTCTCAGCCACCTACTCATATGGTCATGCCCTAAGCCATTGCCATCACCCATCACTACACACCCTCCAAAATCTCAAATTTCAGCTTCATAGCACTCCCTAATTTTCTTCCTCACCCTCTTTGGTAGCTTGACCCCAACAACTCAGCAAACCACAGATCTTATTTCCATTTGATTTTGTATTGTCTCTCACCCCTCCACATCCTTTATCACATCACTTCACACTTTATCTAGTTTAGCTTCCATGATACATAATTATAATTACACCCCTGTACACAGCTTCAATTTCCTCACCCTTTTGTTGTCTGTAGTACTCACATGGCCAAACCTCAACCTTGGTGAAATCCATCACACAGCCCACTTTGTGACACCTGCCACGGTTGAGAGTGACTAGAAAAACAGTGGTGGTGACTAGTCTCCATTTAAGTTTACTTTGGTTTAGTAAACCAACCATGACGTTGGTTTAGTAAAACTATTACATTTTCCTCAGACATTTACTTTCTCACTCTTCTAGATGACGATTTCTCACTTCTTCCTCCCCTCTCAAATCTCTAAACTTCCTAACCCATCTCACTCTCAGAGGATGCCCCTACTTCCTACATCACTGACAGAATAGAATAAACCAGAAAAGAGCTTCCACAAGCCCTCCCCAACCTTTCTACCAGCCTATATGCATCTGTGCCCATACACTTTGCCTTATCTCCATTTTATTATGGAAAATCTAGCTGTGGCCACCTTTGTTCACTTGTGCATGGATTCCATCCCCTCGTGGCTCCTCAAGGACATAGGTTCTACAATCCCTCCACCACCACCATTATTAATATTCACTCTCTACTTGATCATTTCCATCAATATACACAATTGTAATACCTCCCATGTTTTCAAAAAGTTACCTCTTGACGTAACTCTCTCTTCCAGCTCTTCCCTAATTCTCTGCTGCCCTTTACAGAGAAACTAGTAAAGCATTGTCTCCACTCATTGTTTTTAATTTCTCCCCTCTAATTCTCTCTTTTGAACCCACTGGACTTTCTCTCCCACCACTCTGCCAAAACTGTTCTGATCAAAGCACTTCATTTCATAAGTGAATTCTCAGTCCTCAATTTAATTGATGTTTCAGTTGCATTTGAGAAAGTCAATCATTCCTCTTCCTTGAAACGCTTACTTCAAGACTCTGCTACTTCCATGGTTTTCCTTCTATCTCCTGAAAGTTCACTTGTTTTCCTAACTTCAGTCATTGGCTTTTTTCTTCATTCACTTCCTAGGGGATTACATCCAGTCTTATAACTTTAAATACCATCTATATGCTAATAACTCCCAAATTGATTCTCCAGGCCAGTTGTTTCCTCTGAACTCCAGGTTCATATATCTAAGTTCTGGTCAACCTCTTCATGTAAATGTCTCAGTTACCTCAAACATAGCATATTCAAAACTAATATTCTGATTTTCCCTCTCCAAAGTCTCCTCCTCACACATTATCCCCCATCTCAGTGAAAAACCTTGGAATCAGCCTTGATTGGTCTTTTTTCTCTCACTTGGCACACCCAATCTTTTAACAAATCTTGTCAACTCTATCTTTAGAATAGACTCAAATTCTGACCTTTCCTTACTCCACCACAAATGCTAGAACCCTGTTTTCAAGCTACTATATCTCAACTGGATTATAGCAATAGCCTCTGAATTCATCTACCAATTTCCATCTTGTCCATCTTACAATCTATTCTCTACAACACAGCCACAATTATCCTTTTTAAAATAGAAATGGAGGGGCGCCTGGGTGGCGCAGTCGGTTAAGTGTCCGACTTCAGCCAGGTCACGATCTCGCGGTCCGTGAGTTCGAGCCCCGCGTCAGGCTCTGTGCTGACAGCTCAGAGCCTGGAGCCTGTTTCCGATTCTGTGTCTCCCTCTCTCTCTGCCCCTCCCCCGTTCATGCTCTGTCTCTCTCTGTCCCAAAAATAAATAAACGTTGAAAAAAATTTAAAAAAAAATAAAATAAAATAGAAATGGAATTATCTCACTCCCTGCTTAAAACTCTCCAATCCATTTCCAGCTCACTTGGAGTAAAAGCCAACGACCTTACAATGTGCTGTAAAGTCTTATATTGTCTGGCTCCCACTATATCTCTCACTTCGTCCCTTAATCATTTTCCCTTTAGCACATTCTTTGCTTGCTACCCCAGTCCCCTTTCTGTTTTCTGAACATGGTGAGCACATAGGGTCTTTACATCTGTTATTCTCCTAACTGGACAACACTTCACTGGTTACACTCTTGGCTCACTACATTACTTCCTATGAATCTCTGCTCAGATGAACCATATCACTGACCTTGACCACCTATCTTTCTTGTTTTGCTCCATTCATCCCTCTAGATCTTATCATCTTCAGATACACCATCATTTGTTCATTTATCAGCACCTCCCTCCCCCAGCAGAATTTAACTTCATAAGGGCAGGGACTGTGTGCAGCACCTTGAACAGTGCCTAGCACAAAGTAGATATTTCAGTAAATATTTACTGAAAAACATTTGCTTATCTGTCATACAAAAAAATAAAAAATAAAAGCTATCCAAGTAATCTTTAAATATAAATGTTTTATTGTTCTTTTGAGTTAAAATTTTTTGTTTTAAAGAATTTTAAAAGAAATTTTAAGGGTGTAAAAGTTGTAATATCTTTAAATTTTATTTATTAACATTCAACATAATTTATTTGGGCATTATCCTCAACACAAAGAACTAGAGGAAAGATATTTATACCCTGGATTAATTTTTTTAATTTACTGTAAAACAATTTCAAGCTTATAGGAAAGTTGCAAGAATAGTACAAAGAACTCCCATGTATACTTCACTGTATTTGTAATCACTAACATTTTTCCACATTTACTTTATCATTCCCTCTCATGCATGCACATAAGGGACTAAGTTGTAGATATCATACTCTTTTATTCCTAAGCACTTCAGTTTACATGCTGGCTTCTCATATCTACTAATTTCAAATGGAAATAATAAGTAAACTAAAAATACCACTAATTGACTAACATGGAAAATTATAAACCCACATGCAATTCTTTCTAACTTTATGAATTCAGATTAGTAAAATAATTCATATAATGAGTTATTGTGACTCAATTTTTTGATGAGGAATGTATGTTCTTTACTTTATTCCTCTTATAAAAAAAGTACAGAAATACCTAATAATATGAAATAACTTGGTCAGCTTGAGCAATGAAAGGACATGTCCTACAGAAAAAACTTGAATTGGGGATGTTGGTCTTATGTATTCATATTGCTACCAGAAAGATAAATGCAGATAGTATATTATGGATGCAATAGGGGGTAACCAAAAAGTTCTAGGAAGAAAAACCAATGATAACAGCAATCCTTACAGCAATTTCTAAGTACAGGAGATTATGCTGTGCAGAGGCAAAGGGCTTCAGAAAGAAGGTAGTATTTGAGCCGAACTGTTACAAGTGGCCTGGATTCCAATAAATAAGAAAAGGAGAGGAGGCCACATCTTACAGAACACATGGAAAGAGTAAGGGCCCAGAAGTAAAAAATAAATAAATAAATAAGTGAAATGTGTGCTCAGGGAGCAGCGAGGTGACCAGTCTGATTGGAACAGGTGTGTACTGAAAGAGAGCAACACAAGAAAATGCTGGCAAGGGAAGCGGGGCCTTACTGAAGAAGACCCTGCATATTGGCCTATGGGTTCTGAACCCACTGAAAGTGAGCAGAGAAGTGAAATGGAAACCACTGAGAGCACCAGGCTGGCTCAGTTGGTAGAGCATGCAACTTTTGATCTCAGGGTCATGAGTTTGAGCCCCATGTTGGGTGTAGAGCCTACTTAAAAAAAAAAAAGAAAAAAAGGAAGGGGACATCTGGGTGGCTCAGTAGGATAAGCATCCAACTGTGGCTCAGGTCATAATCTCACAGTTCATGAGTTTGAGCCCCTTGTCAGGTCTGTGCTGACAGTTCAGAGCCTGGAGCCTGCTTCAGATTCTGTGTCTCCCTCTCTCTCTGCCCCTCCCTCTTCATGCCCTGTCTCTCTCTCTCAAAAATAAATAAATATTAAAAAAAAATTTTAAAAAGGAAACTTGAAGGTATTCAAACAGAAGTATAATGCTCAGAGTAGGGCTCTAGGAATATTTTTTTGGACAAGAAGACATTGAAAAGCAATTCAGAGAGTATCACAATGATCCAGTTGTGCTAGAGATCGGGAAGGTAAAATATTAAAGACCTGAACAATGAATGAGAAGTCAGTTATTAGACCTAGATATCTAAAAAAATGGTAAACAGTATTGTGATAAACCAGGAACTCCTTAGAGGGTAATCTTTATTGAAAAAGGCAATCAGATCATCTTTGTTCAACAATGTATGTATCCCTTGTGGCTAGTGTACATGGTACCTGGTGATTATTCAGTCCATATATGTTCAAAAGATGAGTAGATTGGGGCGCCTGGGTGGCTTAGGCAGTTAAGTGACCAACTTCTACTCAGGACATGATCTCGTGGTTCATGGGTTGGAGCCCCGCATCAGGCTCTGTGCTGACAGCTTGGAGCCTGAAGCCTGCTTTGGATTCTGTGTCTTCCTCTCTCTCTGCCCCTCCCCTTCTCATGCTCTGTCTCTGTCTCTGTCTCTCTCTCAAAAATAAATAAACTTTCTTTAAAAAAAAAAAAGACGAATAGATTACTTTAGGAGAATAAATTAAAAGATCAGTTTAGGACAAAATAGATTTTTGAGAGCATATAGAGATAACCACTAATT
The DNA here is from genome assembly GCF_022837055.1 of Prionailurus viverrinus. Taxonomy (NCBI): domain Eukaryota; kingdom Metazoa; phylum Chordata; class Mammalia; order Carnivora; family Felidae; genus Prionailurus; species Prionailurus viverrinus. The sequence goes on from NC_062568.1 coordinate 21,317,767, forward strand.
AGAAATAAAGAGCTGAACCTTAGGAATTTGTCAAACTGAATTGATCTAAAACTTATCAAATGTTTTTAAATATACTTTGCTCTTCCCAACTTCAATGTGTTGTTTATTAGACTAGAAATCCAAATTTTAGATTGTTTTTCTATATAGGAATAATCATTTGATGAGATCTTCAAGGAAAGGAAGGTACAGAAAAAGACAGAAGTCTTAAATTAGAATATTTAAGAGCACCTATTTAATGGGTGGGAGGAAGAAGAAGAACCTAAATAATAAATAGACAAAGACTTTTCAGAGAGGTCAGGAGGATACTGAAGGGACTGTAATATCATATAAGTCAGCAAAAATGAAAGTTTCGATGTGTGTGATACTGTTGAGAGTTAGGTTATTGAACAGCAAGGCTACTGGTGAGCCAGGAAATGTTAGCAGTAAAAATGGATGCTAGAAGAAGAAGACTAAGAAACTAAAGACATAGAATGTGAGCTACCCTTTTAAGAAACTTGGCAAAGAAAGAAAAGACATGGAAGAAAAGGACAATTAATTTAAAAATCAAGGGAAAGTAATTGCCGTTTACAATACTACAAAACTGACTTTTTTCCAGCAAAGAAGGGATTAGGGACAGAAAAATTGGCAATCACCTTCGTTTTTGCTATTTCTGTGCTCTTTGCATATTTCCCATGTCCAAATCACACGACAATATAATTAGGTCTGTATTTTTGTCTCTCCTTCTTGACTGCACTCCTTAACTATCTCATTCTCCTTTGTAGCCCTAGCTCCAGGCACATAGGGGACACTCAAAAGTTTGTAGAGCTTGAACTGAAAATTTAAGATACAAGAGGATCATTGAAAGAGCATGGTCTTGAAGGAAGTGGGAGAGTTTGAAGTGGAGGAGAAAGCCTCTGGAAAGGAAAAAGGACGCGTCTGCCTTTGTGACAAAGGGAGAGAACTGGATCTATGAAGTGGAGGCACAGTGGAGAATAGAGAGGAGGGAAACTGAGGAAATCCCATCAGATGAACTAGATATGGTTAAGTAGGATAGGCCTGGCAAAAGATACAGGAGGGAAAGCTGAGGAGAATGGAACACGTTTGCACAAAAGCTAGAGAAAATGGGATGAGAATTGATAAAAGATTGTTCAAGGCCAAGCTAGAAGTGTTAGTCTCACGAATACTAATAATACTTAGCTCAGTTGTTCTCAATCCTAGATGCATAGTAGAATCACCTGGAAATGCTTTTTAAAAAATAATTTATATTCTTGCCCACGGAAATTCTAATTTAAGAAATCCGGATGAGACTCTGGCATTTTTAAAACCCTCGAAGGTCACTAATGTGCAGCCAAACATGAGAACCTCTGGCTTCATAGAACTTTGGTATTTAAATGGAAAAATGGAAAGTACTTAGCATCAATTATTGGTACTGTGTAGATTTCATAAAGAGAAAAAATGACAGTGTACAGGTAACATGTCTATAAAGACAGTGAATTGGATAATTCTGTGTACTACAGTTCACTACTCTCTGCTTTATTATGAAAGAAATGATCAATAATGGTGCTAATTTCTCTCTACAGACACACAGACTTCTATGAAGGAAAGTCACCCTTAATGGTAGTTTTCTTTGTGAGTCTCTGTCTCTGCCTCTCTCTCTCTCTCTCTCTCTCTCTCTCTCTCTCTCTGTGTGTGTGTGTGTGTGTGTGTGTGTGTATCTCTTTTAAGTTATAGATTGGAGCCCCCTCTGCTAATCTGAATCCAGTTTGTTATTTTATGCAAATTAAAATGCAAACTTTAACATATTCCTATAGAGTACCAGATCTCTCAGGTCCAGCAATAGAAAGATCTCAGTTTATTGATATTTTTACTACCTTTACTGACACAATGAGATCACTTCACAAGTCCTGCTCTATAAAGCTATAATCACATCATCAATGAGTGGAAATGAGCCTGCATTTACTTGACAAACTGATTAGAGGAGATTGAATGCACCATGTTAAGGATAAAGTATCTGTGGCAAAGAAAGGAAAACACTCTAAATAAAACACCACACTCTATCTATCTCTGACATAATGGGAGTAATTACTGTCCACCATAAATAGAAATATGCAACCTGTTCTTGGAAATTTTTATTTATTTTATTTTGTTTCAATTATATACTTAAGAAGCAACAAAAAATGTTTCGACAGAATCTAATGGTTAGTATTTTTTCAAAACTACAGTTGACCCTTGAATAATGTGGGGTTAGGGGCAACTTAAAATCTGCATATAACTTTTGATTTACCAAAAACTTAGCTACTAATAGTTTCCTATTGACTAGAAGCCTTACTGATAACATAAACAGTAGATTTACACATATTATATGTGTTATCTACTGTATTTTTACAATATAGTAAGCTAAAGAAAAGAAAATGTTAAGAAAACCATAAGGAAGAGAAAATACATTTTATAGTACTGTTCTGTATTTATGGGAAAAAATCTACATGTAAGTGGACCCATACAGTTCAAACCTGTGTTGTTCAAGGGTCAACAGTACAACACAAATTTCTTCCACCCTAGTTTAGTGGGAAGAATAATAGCTAACATTTTTTAGCTTCATATTACATGTCAGGCACTGAGCTAAATGTACCATTTCATCTAATCCTTACAATATCACCACAAAATAACAGCTATTATTACTCCTATTTTACATAAGAGAAAATTAAGTTTCGGGGAAAAAAAGGGTCCTGAGGATTCTTTTGCACAGAACAAGAGAATGCTGATATCAGGTAAGGTTTTGTTGTCACTGACTTTTCTTTTTTCTTTCTTTTTTTTTTTAAGTATGAATTTCAGTCTACTTGCAAAATAAACTATTTGTAAGAATTTTGAGACAAAGTTTGGATAAGTAGTCAATATAAGCATATTGAAGGACAAGGGCTAGGAAAAACTACATAAATGCCTCTACTGTTAAGATTTATGTTACTCTATTGCCATCTTCTGGTTTTATTCTAAAATGCACTTTATAAATGTTAATCTGGTTGCACAGCTAGGTGAGAAACACCATCATAGCATTATGTATTTCAAGATGTGAATTCTGGAAATTGCAACACAGCATGGTTTTAAACTAAGCTCTTCACTTTATATATGAGTTTACTTATTTTTTAACACATTTATTTTATTTTTTAAAGTGGGTATCCCAGGGGCGCCTGGGTGGCGCAGTCAGTTAAGCGTCCAACTTCAGCCAGGTCACGATCTCGCGGTCCGTGAGTTCGAGCCCCGCGTCAGGCTCTGGGCTGATGGCTCAGAGCCTGGAGCCTGTTTCCGATTCTGTGTCTCCCTCTCTCTCTGCCCCTCCCCTGTCCATGCTCTGTCTCTCTCTGTCCCAAAAATAAATAAACGTTGAAAAAAAAAATTTTAAGTGAGTATCCTTTAGGGTTTGTTTTTTGTTTTTTTGTTTTGTTTTTTAATTTGAGAGAGAGCGCGAGAGAGAACGAGAGAGAGAGAGCATGCACATGATGGGGGAGAGGGACAGAAGAAGAAAGAAAGAGAATTTTAAGCAGGCTCCACACTGAGCAAGGAGCCCAACGTGGGGCCCAATCCCACGACTCTGGGACTCTGCCAAAATCAAGAGTTGGACACTCAACTGACTGAGCCACCCAGGCACCCCAATACATGTATTAATTAAACAAATTTTAATGAATCTGGGACTGAGCTGAGTGCCTGTGATAGAACAGCCAAGACATGGTCATCCCATCAGGAAAAGCTAGAGCCCTAAGTAAAGGAAAAGGCTTATTCAAAGCCACCCAGGTGTTCCATAGACATATGGCAGCCCGAGTTTATCATCACCCAGTTACATGTATGCTTTACTGTAACATACGCAGCATATGAAGCATTTAATTAGCACTATTTGAATAAAAATCTAAAGCAATTACAGAAAACAATATCTAGCCCTTGTCTACACCATTCCACTCCTACACCCCACCCTTCTTCCCTTTAACTTAATGCCCAGCATTATTAACACATTGTAGTCAGCTGCACACAAGCTGGAGAATGTTGTCCATTACCATACTTAAATCACTATAGCTTTAATGTGAACCAATAAACTCAAATGTAGCTATAGGAAAAGACAAATCCAAAATCAAATGTAATTATCCCAAACTTTTAATACCTTAGAGTTGACATTATCTGTACTATACAAGAAGCAAATTAAATAACATGCTAACTGAAGCAATCTATAGTCCCACTTTGTTAGCTCTGCATAGTGGATTTCTTTTTTAATTACTTACAAATATTCAAATATTACTGTGTTTTATATAAAATTATAACCTTTGACTGTGCTTGAAAAATTGGAAGATCTACAATTGCATAAGCATTCTTCCACGGTAATAATGGGCTAGCCCCAAGTAGACAGTGTCCCCTTTGGATGGGGCATGATTTCTAGTTTGCCTTAATCCTGGCTACATCTCCCCATATAATCCATTTTATATGTAAAATTATTCTCTATTTAATATAATAAATCATACAAATACATATAATTCTATTTCATCCATTTTAACTCTAGTATAGTATTCTATTGTAGGACTACAACTGAATTTATTTATACATTCTTACATTATTCATTACATTATTTACACATTATTCTACACTAATGAATATTTAGGATACTTCTCATTTTTCCAGTATTATAATAATTCTGCAATAAACATTCTTGTAGATGTCACTTTATGGTCACACATAATTTTTCTCTAGGGGAGTGGATCTCAAAATTTAGTGTTGCTGGTTAAAACACTGTTGATGGGCCCCATCTCCAACATTTTTTCCAATTCAGATGGTTGGGGCGAGAACCTAAAATTATCAATTCTAAAAAGTTCCCACATGACCCTGATGCTGCTGGTCTAGGGATACCCTTCGAGAACCACTCCATTACGATCTACACTGAAGAATGGAACCACTCCATGCACGATCTACACTGGCTTCCATTCAAGATAAATACATCTTGAACTTATTTAAATATTGCCACATTGCACTTCCAAAGACAGTATAAGAACTGATAATTCCATTATCAGTTTTTGTAAATTCTCTTTGTTCAACATTTGGTATTTTCATATTTATATTTGTCAACTTGCCAGATTTGAAATGCTATCCCATTATAGATTTAATTAGTTTTCTGATTACTGATCTGATTGATCATCTTTTCATGTATTTATTTGTCAGTTGGTTTTTCTCTCTTTTGCCTATTCTTCTCATTGTTTATTTTAGGAGTTTTGACCATTTTCTCACTGATTTGTAGAAGTATTTTCTGTATTTTGTGGGTTTTTTTTAATGTTTATATTTGAGAGAGAATGTGCACACAAGCAGGCCAGAGAGAGAGGGAGACAGAGGATCCGAAGCAGGCTCCAAGCTGTCAGCACAGAGCCCAATGCGGGGTTCGAACTCATGAACCCTGAGATCATGACCTGAGCTGAAGTCAGACGCTCAACGGACTGAGTCACCCAGTGCGCCTATATTTTGGATAATAATCCAATGTCTGTAATGCACAGAATATTTCAATTCTACCATAATCAAACTTACCAATCTTTTCCTTTAAAATTTGTGTAAAACATTTTTTAAAAATCTACTTTGAGACCACAAGGATAATCTCCTATTTTCTCTTCTAAATGTTTTATAGCTTTTCTTTACATCTAAAGTTGATTTTGGGATAAGGTATAAACTAAGAACGTATATTATCTTTACATATAGGTAAGGAGTTGTCCCAGCACAATTTATATAGAACAATTCACCCATTTTCACACAATTTTTAATGTCTTTATTTTTATTTATTCATTTAGAGAGAAAAAGATGTGTGTGTGTGTGCGCGCGCACATGCAAGTGGGAGAAGGGCAGAGAGAGAGGGAGAGAGAGAGTCTCAAGCAGGCTCTGTGCTGTCAGCTCAGAGCCCAACGTGGAGCTAAACCCCATGAACTATGAGATCATGACTTGAGCCAATATCAAGAGTCTGATGCTTAACCAACTGAACCACCCAGGCACCCCTCACACCATTTTTTAATGCCATCTCTCATAAATTAAGTTCCCACAAATGAAAAGGTATGTTTTGAGGCTCTCTTAATTTGTCCTATTGGTTCATTTGTTCATCTTCTCATTAATAACACACTGTCTTAATTAACACAACTTTGTAAGCCCCTTCCCCATCTTGTCTTTCTTCAGAAATGTGTTTTTCTTGATCCTTTGGTCATGTATATATATATATATATATATATATATATATATATATATGATCCTTTGGTCATATATATATATATATATATATATATATCATTTTGCTTTGATGGTAATTTTATTAAATTTATAAAATAATTTCATGAGAAGAAACACCCACTCTTCTCTATGAACAGTAGTAGTCTTGAGTATGGACTGGCAATTAAATTCACAAGAAATAACTGACTTCATCCGGTACCACATTTACTTAACATGAAGAAAGAAAATACAACAGCCAGCCATACAGCATACATGATGACATAAAGTCTGGTGATGCCCAGGCCTGGCTTCCTAATTTCCAAAAATCACCATATGGTCATTTGCGGTCATGAAAGACAAAATTGAATGTGCAGAATAGCTCAGCTCAGTGAAGCCATCAGCACTGAGGGCCTCCAGGTTTCTACCCTCTAGTCACAAAGTCCTCTCAGAGCTACGTGACTGGTGCCCATTCTTCAGTGAAGCTGTATTTCATCCACACTGATTACTCATCAATTGCAGATTACTTAATAAACAGTCTTGACAATGAACACTAGGTGGTTGGTCTGGTGCACAGTCAGCTCTGCCACTTTCACATTTTCTGTTGCTGATGTGTATGGGAAAGTAATTGAGTTTTTAATGCCGATCTCATATACAGTAAACTTTGAGATCTTATTTCTAATAATTTATCCCAGCATTCCTTTGGATTTTTCCATACAGGCAATCTTTATCTGATAATAATAACACCTTTTATACTTTCTATTTAATATTTATAACTTTTATTTCTTTTCCAACCATTCTTTTTTTTAAGATTCTATTATTTTTAAGTAATCTCTACACCCAACATGGGGCTCAAACTAACAAACCTGAGATCAAGAGTTGCACACTCTACCAATTGAGCCAGCCAGGAGACCCCCAATTTTACCATTCTAATAACTAGAATTTAATTTTGGATAGATGTGATATCGGAAAAGGAATACTTGTGAGATTTTGACATTTATTATAATATTTACTGCAGATTGTATTGTACACACCCTTTAATGGGTTTATGATGTTCCTTTCTTCTACGTTACTAAAAGTTTTTGTCATGATTTGGTTTATATTTTATCAAACGGTCCTTTTATTCTCAAACAATTTTTCCATTAATCTGATTTGTTTCATATTAATATAGCTACATTAGCTTTCTACTGGTTCACTCTTAGCTAACCTATTTTACATGTTTTTACTTACAAACTTTCCAGGTACTTATGTTTTAAGCATGTCTCTCATAAACAGCCCATAGTTGTTTGTTTGTTTGTTTGTTTGTTTGTTTGTTTGTTTTAATTTTAGGAGTTTGTTGCTGTTTTAATGGTTTTAATCCAACCAGATGATCTGTCTTTCAACTGGCAAGCTTAACTCATTTACATTCCCCACAATGTTTTTCATTTATTTGTGTCTTCTTTCCATTTTCTCAAAATATTTTTTCTATTGTTTCTTCAAACTACTTGTTCATATATTTGCACAGAAAAAAATTACTTGTTCATGTATTGGAAAATTTCTGTTCACTATTTTTTACCCTGCTACCTTACAAAAATTGTTGTATAAAATACTTTCTTTAGTTGATTTCTTGGGTTTCTAGATATAAAATATTATTATCTGTAATTAGTTTTCCTTTTCAATTTTTATGTATATATTTTTCTTGACTGCAATAAAATGTTAAATAATAATGGCAGTAATGGACAACTTTGTGTTATTTTTTTAAATTTTAGCCATTCTTATGGGTACATATTTGAAACCTAAACCTAAGTGAAGTCAGGCCAATAGTTCTAAATCTTTAGGAAAGTATTTTTCTCATACCCAGAGTCAGGTTGAGCTGCATAAACTTCCTTATCACCTATGTGCTTGCATTTATGGGTAGACATTTTTCTTTTTCTTTTTTCTTTCTTTTTCTTTCTTTTTTTTTTTTTGAGATATAATTACCATATAACATATTATTAGTTCCAGGTATATAGCATAATGATTTTCTATGTGTATATATTGCAAAATGATCACTACAATAAGTCTAGTTAACATCCATCACCATATAGGTACAATTATTTTTCTTTCTTGTGATGATGAGAACTTTGTAAGATCTACTGTTTTAGCAACAGCAAGCATTTTCTTTGCCTTTTCACTTAGCATGTAGCCCTTTGAGGATTCCAGTTTAATGCAAGATCTCAGTATCTACTTCCCACCTTTTAAATTAAACACTTAAACTCAAGCCCTTAATTACCAAGATCAGGGAAGATCCTTTCCTGCCTCCAAAGGCAACTACATTTCCAATTCCCACGTACTCTGCTATTTGTTTCCCTCTTCGTTTTTGATAGCTGGGCTTTACTTAACTTTCTTGTAATTCGACTATGAATTTTAATTTAAATTTTAGAAGTGTGCATTGATTTTGTATCCTGAGACTTTTCTGAATTCGTGGATCAGTTCTAGCAGTTTTGGGGTGGAATCTTTTTGGTTTTCCAGATAGAGTATCATGTCATCTGCGAAGAGTGAAAGTTTGACTTCCTCCTTGACAGTTTGGATGCCTTTTATTCCTTTGTGTTGTCTGATTGCTGAGGCTAGGACTTCCAACACTATGTTGAATAACAGGAGCCAGAGTGGACATCCCTGTCTTGTCCCTGATCTTAGGGGGAAAGCTCTCAGTTTTTCCCCATTGAGGATGATATTTGCGTTGGGTCTTTCATATATGGCTTTTAAGATTTTGAGATATGATCCTTCTATCCTGACTTTCTTGAGGGTTTTTACCAAGAAAAGATGCTCTATTTTGTCAAATGCTTTCTCTGTATCTATTAAGAGGATAATGTCATCCTTGTCCTTTCTTTTATTAATGTGATATATCACATTGATTGTTTTGTGGATATTGAGCCAGCCCTGCATCCCAGGTATAAATCCCGCTTGGTTGTGGTGAATAATTCCTTTAATGTATTGTTGGATCCGGTTGGCTAGTATCTTGCTGAGGGTTTTTGCATCCATGTTCATCAGGGAAATTGGTCTGTAGTTCTCCTTTTTAGTGGGGTCTTTGTCTGGTTTTGGATTCAAGGTAACGCTGGCTTCAACAATGAGTTTGGAAGTGTCCCTTCCATTTATATTTTTTGGAACAGCTTCAAGAGAATAGGTATTAACTCTTATTTAAATGTTTGATAGAATTCCCCTGGGAAGCCATGTGGCCCTGGACTCTTGATTTTTGGGAGACTTTTGATTACTCATTCGATTTCTTTACTGGTTATAGGTCTGTTCAAATTTTCTATTTCTTCTTGTTTCAGTTTTGGTAGCTTATATGTGTCTAGGAATTTGTCCATTTCTTCCAGATTGCCCAATTTATTGACATATAATGCTCATAATATTCTCGTATTATTGTTTGTATTTCTGCAATGTTGGTTGTGATCTCTCCTCTTTCATTCTTGATTTTATTTATTTGGGTCCTGTCCTTTTTCTTTTTGACCAAACTGGCTAGCGGTTTATCAATTTTGTTAATTCTTTCAAAGAACAAGCTCCTGGTTTCATTGATCTGTTCTACCATTTTGTTTGTTTGTTTGTTTGTTTGTTTGTTTGTTTTGATAGCATTGATTTATGCTCTAATCTTAATATTTCCCATCTTCTGTTGGTTTGGGGTTTTATTTGCTGTTCTTTTTCCAGCTCTTTAAGGTGTAAGGTTACATTGTGTATCTGAGACCTTTCTTCCTTCTTTAGGAAGGCCTGGATTGCTATACACCTCCCTCTTATGACTGCCTTTGCTGCATCCCAGAGGTTTTGGGTTGTGGTGTTATCATTTTCATTGGTTTCCATGTACTTTTTAATTTTCTCTTTAACTTCTTGGTTAGCCCATTCATTCTTTTTTTTTTATGTTTATTTTTGAGAGAGACAGAGACAGAGAGAGAGCGTGCACAAATGGGAGAGGGGCACAGAGAAAGGGAGACACAGAATCCAAAGAAGGCTCCAGGCTCTGAGCTGTCAGCACAGAGCTCCCAACGTGGGGCTCAAACTCAAGAACTGAGAGATCATGACCTGAGCAGAAGTCAGAGACTTAACCAAATGAGCCACCTAGGCGCCCGACCCATTCATTCTTTAGTAGGATGTTCTTTAGTCTCCAAGTATTTCTTGTCTTTCCAAATTTTTTCTTCTGGTGGATTTCGAAGTGTAATATATTAATATAGCATAACAAATTTTAAATAAGCTATGAAAATTCTCTCTACACCACATTTTTGTCATGATTTGGCTTATATTCTTGCCACTAATTCTCACCACAAATAACCCCACAAGTAACCACTACTGCTTCTTGTATATGTCTCCAGATTTTCTTTATACTTGTACAATCAAATACAAAATATATTCTAATTATAGCCCCCTTTTTATTCAAAAGGCACCGTACCATACACAATATCCTGTGCATTGCTTTTTTTCTTACTTAACAATATATCTTGGGAGATCTTTCCACATTTCTACATATGATGCTTTCTCATTTTTATACAGACATGTTACATTATATTGCATGAGTGAACATAATTTAGCTGATCAGTTGCCTACATTTATAATATTTACATTTTCCTCTATTACAACCTATGTTGCAAAGAATAATTTACATATAGATCATTTGCTGGGCATGCAAGCATAACTATCAGATAAATTCCTCCAAATTGTATTACTGGGTCAAAAGGTATAAGCACTTGATATTTGGACAGTTATTACTAAGTTGTCTTCCTTACAGGTTGTAACAATTTGCACTTGCCACCAATAATGTGTAATCCTCTTAGTGGTACTGAGGTTTACTGAGCAGAAGTCCAGGGTGGAAACCTGGACAGGAATGATTAGCTCTGAGTTTGGGTTCCCGGAAATCCCAATGCTCCATACCAGCTTATGTTCAGCCACTAAACTAAAAATTCAACTGGCTTCTCCTTGCCCTAGTAGACTTCCTCTGCCCACTGTCTCCCACAACAACTGCCCCTGGGGGTGGAGATGTCTGAAGGTCTCTCTGATGTGCCACCCAGATCCTCTATGGTTCACTCTTTCTGAAGACTTTACTCAGTCTTCATTACGTTCTTTAAAAGCTCTAAACATAAATGAGAGTGCGTTTCTGCTTGTTTGTTTATCCAGGTCTCCTCATTAAAGATGGAACCAGGGCCTTGCCCTCACATACCCTATTTGAAAGCTTTGTCTTTGTTTTTTGTTTTTTGACATGAAATGAAAAACCTCTAGTGTTTCCAGTCATCATGATACTGGTTTGGGGGCCGAAATAGAATAGTCTATAGTTTGAAGAAATATCCATCAATCCTTACTTTACTGAGAAATTTTTTATTCACCAATGTTTTTTTTATTTTATTTTAGTATACACAAAGGATATAAGAAAGAAAATTTTAAGCATTCTTATGTCAGAGAGGGTAAAGACTGAGGATGAGGCCCAGGACTTAATTATAACGGTGTCAGAGCTACAGAGGAGATTAAATTCTCAATCCTGCTAAATCTAACTATTCCTGGATTAGAAAGGACTGAGACCTTGAAGCATGGGATAAGAACTTTAGTTTAATACACTCAAAAATATTGAATCCCAAATCCTCCTGAATCCTCTGGGCCCACAGAAGTGGCTCACTCTTCAGTTAAAGACTAATGCTTAATGAAAAAGATCCACTTCTGCAGACCTTACTCACTGGCTTCCAGCTCATCCACTCTCTCCCCACTTTTCCTCCCTTCTTACTTTACCCTTTCTATTTTCCATTCCTGCATTAAATCACTGGGGAGTTTATAACACAAGACAATGACTTCCTTCCTAAATGAAGAGAACACGAAATCCCAGTAACTGTTGTTTAAATAGTGTCACATGTTATTTAAGAGTAGAATGGTTCATTGAACCAGTCTTATAAACTTAGAATTCACACCAGAGAAATCTTAACAGTTCAAGGTAGAAGTGACAAGTAATGACAGATTTTTCCATAAACTATTTCATGACTATTTCATGACTGTAAAGTGACCATATTTCCAACCACTTACTGAGCTATATCTTCTATCAATATTCAAGTGAAATGTTGCTTCTGTGGGACCCAAGGAATTTAACAAAAATCCCCTACCCCTGGACAAGCAGAGCAAGACTAACTCCATTTTGTGCTACACCCACCATCTCATGTATAACCCCCACATGACCTACTTATTGCTTAAGACACTCCCCCACCCTAGTCAAGCCGCTGAGCACACCCTTACTGGAAAACGGCTCATATAGGAATGCGGAAACCCTAACCACCAAAGAATGTAAACCCTGCCTTTTGCCCGCCAAACTTGCGCCCCAATTTTGACCAGAGTGATAGGCTAGTTCAAACAGTTACTATAGGGTAAATTGCAATTCAATTGGCCACCTGCGTGTGGACTGGCATGACTATGCAACTTTCTGTGTGTGTTACAATCTCATTGGCCACTGGCCCCTATAAAACTGCTACTACTTTTAACCTAGGGGTCCAAGTCCCTGCTCCACTGTGTCGGGTATACTTGGGCTCAAGCTCGAGCTTACAAATAAACCCTCGTGTGTTTGCATCGGTATCGGCTCCTTGGTGGTCTCTCGGATTCGAAATCGGGGGCATTACAGCTTCCACATCTAATCTGTTGATGCTGTAGTCTGAATATTTGTGGCCTTCTTTCTCCACAAAATTCATGTCGAAATCCTAATGCCCTATGGGATGGTATGAGGAGATGGGGCCTTTGGGAAGTGTTTTGGTCATAAGGGTGGAGCTCTCAGAAATGGAATTTCTGCCTTTATAAAAGAGGCTCCAGAAGGATATCTTGTCCCTTCCCCCTTGTGAGGATAGAATGAGAAGTCTGTAACCTGGAAGAGAAACCAAAACCTGACTATGTACTGGCACCCCACTCTTGAACAAGCTACACAGAGCATGATATTTTGTTATGGCAGCCTGAACAGATCAAGGCTGTTGTCAAACCCTGTCAATTCTATCTCCAAAAAATATATATTGAGAATCCATTCATTTCCTTCCATCCCCACTACATCTATTTCCAGATGGCCATCAGCTCTCACCAAAAGAGCACAGTAACCTCTTAACTGGGATCCACAGAACCACCCACCAATCCCCTCTCCACAAATGTAAACAATCATTCCACTCCCCTGGTTAAAACCCTCCCCTGGCTTCTTTTTGATGCAAAAATAAAATCTCAAACCCTTCTCCTGGGTTCCAATGCTCTGTATGACTTGGCCTCAGATTAGCTGCCCCCTCCCCACATCTTACACCAGCCTCCCACTCATTCACTACATTATATTCCAAACAGGCTAAACCTTCAAGCTGTTCCTCCTCCAGGCTTTCCCTCCAGGCTTTGTAAGTGCTCTTCTCTCTACCTGAAAGGTAGAGATGATCCACAAAATGAAAAACCATCTGCTCCTCTATTTTGTGGTCTTATATATCTTTTTACTTTAACCAAGAAATAGTGTATACATCGAGAATCCACTCCTCAAAACTAATGGGATAGGTTAGGAAGAAAAATGGGAGGTGGGGGAGGAGTCATGGAGACAATTCTATATCACAGTATGCTAATGAATGTGTATTTGGTATTGAATGGGCAAGATAGGAACAAGAAAATAAACCCCTGCCCCTCTATTTTTTCCACTTGAGACAGACTTAAAAGCTATAAACAACATAGAATTTCCCTTCAGGCTAAAATGCTAGCCAGTACATGCCTGTGCTCCCTCATTTAGAAATATAGACATTTTAAAGCTATCATATTTAATGTCATTTTTCTGCTAATATCAAGAATTAGATCACTGGTATAATTGCAATGATTCTAGATGGAGCAGGAAACTGAATTAGGGATGAATGGGTTTATTAAAAGCATCTGTCCTCCTAGAAATGTTTCAGAGAATTGCATTACTTAATCCTAATTATTGGATCTTTATAATTCTGAGAGCTTTCAAAAGAATTCTCCAGCTTCATATTCAGAAACAAAATATGCATTATTTACTTTCTACAGCTATAATAGCTGCTTTACTCTGGATTCAAGTCAAAAGAAAGATCATACAAGTGGGGAGCATGAAATTAGATCACACACTCCTAGCCTGGGCAGCTCATTATTTGAGTTCCCACTGAAAATTAATGAAGCAACTACCACCAGCTCTACCAGAATTCTAAATTTTCAAATTTTCAGTATGTTTTAAGCAGGTTCTCCAGAGAACAGGAACAGTAGGATGGATAATCTTCCTACAAGGAATTCGTTCACGTGATTGTGAAACATAAGGAAACAATAGAACATAAGGAAAAGTTAGTACGCACCCACTGTAGAAATTCAGCATTTATTCACTTTTACTAAGTATTCATTGAACACTTACCCTATACAAGACAAATGTGGCAGTGAATAAGGCAAGACAATGCTACACTCATCAGAATTCTATTTAAAAACATATTTTAAAAGTATAATAGCTAACATTTCTTTGCTACTGATTATGCAGCAGGTCCTATGATTTTATTCACATGCATTTCTCGTTTACTCTTGTAATTTACTCCTTTACTCACAAATGTAAATTAATCCTCATCTTTTAAAAATTATATATGAAAGGGAGGCGTCTGGATGGCTCAGTCAGTTAAGCGTCCGACTCTTTATGTCAGCTCAGGGTATGATCTCACAGTTCATGAGATCGAACACCAAGTCGGGCTCTGTGCTGATAAAGCACAGCCTGCTTGGGATTCTCTCTCTCCTCTCCCACTTGGGGGTGCCTGCAGTCTCACTCTCAAAATAAATATATTTTTTTAATTGCATATGAAGGAAATGCAGTAGGCTGAATAATGGCTTCCCAAAGATGTCCATGTCCTAATCCACAGAACCTGTGAATAAGTTAATTTACATGGTAAGATTGGACCTCGCAGAAATGATTAAATCAAGACTGGTAGATTCTGGATTCCAGGTGAGCTCGATGTAATCACAAAGGTCCTTCCTTATAGGAGGGAAGGAGGAGGATCCAACTCATTAATAGATATGTAGGCAGAAGCAGAGCAGAGTGGTTGAAGAAGATATGAACCAAGAAATGGAGGCAACCTTTAGAGGATGAAACAGGCAAGGGAACAGAGCCCTCCTTGGAGGTTCCAGGAGAACACATGCCTGTCAACACCCTTGATTTTAGCCAAGTGAAACTTATTTGTCTTCGGACCTCCAGAAGGGTAAGGTAATAAGTTTGTGTTGTTTTAAGCCACTAACTTTGTGGTAATTTGTCATCCCAGCAAAAGGAAACTAATACAGGAAGACAGAACTTTTAGGAGGTAGGTACTGGTTCTCTGCCTTCTAGTGACTGACTTATGAAATCTTTTATGGGACCAGGTTACTCTGAAAATGTTCCTGAAGTGCCTCCAATAGTCACTCACACTTGGATAAAAGCTTTTGGTAGGTAAATGAAAGATCAGCACTATCTCTTAAAATTTGATGCAGGACGTAGAATTCCAGGTAAAAACTACATTTCATTATATCCCAGTGATTATCTATAACTTTCCTAAGTTGTTATATCCCCCTAGCAACTGAAATTAAGCATTGGAACTAAGTATATCGAAGATGAAGTCAAAATAATATAAAGTACAATTTTATGAAGAGGTTTTTACCTCTTTGTAGATTTACCTCTTGGCAGAACACAGATGGAGGCACTTTACCAATACAGGTTCCCCCACTTTTTGAGTTCACATTAGGCCACTTGGCTTTTATAAAAGATCTACGTTAGTACTTGTTTTCCCTAACTGAAAGAGATTTGAAGAATTTTCACTTTCACGATGAAAGGTAAAAAGCGAAAATAGCTTTGTATGTTTTGTAGCAAGCTGTTATTGAGCTGGCATACACCTGGTGAGGCTGGAGGGCCCCTCCAAGCTCCTTCCCCAGGGACCACACAGCAGCTCACCATCAAGCCACTGTAGACTTGAACTGTGTCTGTGATCCTCTGTGCTTTATCACAATTTATTTTGTGCATCCGTTAGCAAAATGTACCCTGAGGTACCGGTAAAGCCTAAAAAAGGTTATTTTTGGGGTGAGGGTATGCCCCAAATTTTTAACATATAAATTAATGGTTATTGCTTCTATTTTGTTCAAAGGAATACGCCATTTTTGAATAGCAGGAGAAACCTTTATTCTTTGAGACTTTTCTGAATTTTGCCTTTTATACATGTCTAACACTCTCATTTAATCTTCTTGTATATATTTTTTGATATTTAATTACAAAAAACAAAACTCCCGTCTGTATAGGTGCCTCTATACTCTACCTCTGTATACCTCAAAGTCCTTATGAATTCATTCATTCATTCTTCCTCTATTAGCTCACTTACTCATACTCAAATCATTGAGTGTTTAGCATGTGCAAGCCTCCCCTGCACACATTCTTTGTACTTGTGGAGATAAACAGACAAAAAAGACATAGTCCTTACCATCAAGAAACTTATTTCCTCTATGCTTTATTAGCAATTTGTAAATACCTTTATTACTGTGCCTCTTACATCAGATTACAATTGTTTATGTCTATGTCTCCTCCAAGACAGTGAGCTCTTGTGGACAGGAAGCAGGTCATATTCATCTTTATATCTGTGGAATTCAACAAACATGTGCTTACATATGTTCCTGATTGAATGAATGAATTTAAAAGGAGGCTAAGGTAAACAGACAGAAAATCACCCTGACAAGTCAAAAAGAATATGGAAAATCACATTTTACTGGGGGGATTTTACAGATGGAGATGGCATATGTGACAGAGTCAAGGCTGTAAAGTCACCAACCTTTTTTTTTCCCACCTGAACACAAAGGAACACAATATTTTTTTTATTAAAAAAATTTTGTTTAATGTTTATTTTTGAGAAGAGAGAGAGAGAGAGAGACAGCGCATGAGTGGGGGAGGGGAAGAGAGAGAGGGAGACACAGAATCCCAAGCAGGCTCCAGGTTCTGAGCTGTCAGCACAGAGCCCAACACGGGGTTCAAACCCACAAACTGTGAGATCATGACCTGAGCCAAGGTCAGACGCTTAACTAAGCCACTCAGGCCCCTAGGAAGACAATATTTTCCAGACTTCTCAATCATGATGGGGTCAAATGAAGCCATATGGGATCATGTGATTAGTTATGACCCATGGGACATGGGTCAAAAGAACGTAGGCTACTTCAGGGCAGCCCCTAAAGTCGGTCTCCACTTAGATTTTCTGCTCCATTTTTTTCTTTTTTCTCAACAATCTTAGAGGTCACAAATCAAAGACATGGTGTTATGTAACAGAAAGATCTGGGTACATAAATGTCTTCATGTCATTAACCACCTCCCTCCCCACCACTTTCATGAAGACTGTGATATAAGCAAACATTAAACTTTTATTATATTGAGCTCTTGAAATGTTGGGATTGTTTATTACAGTAGTTAAGCTCTGACTAATACAGAAAAGGATGGCTTTCCAGGCAGAGGGAGCTACAGGAACAAAAGCAAAAAGGAAGGACAATAATACCAAATGGTTGCAAAGTGTAAGAAAGAAAAGAGTCAGAAGAAATCAAACCTAATGGAACACCCAGTCAGAGGCCAGGAGGGCTTTGATTGATGAACTAATCTGAAAGCAAATGAAAAGCAGTAATTTTCCAAAAGTGACACAATCAAAATAGTATTTTAGGAAATCTAGATGGCAGCAGTGTCATCTGGATAAAACTTTTCGTTCTTTGGATGGGATAAAATCACAACTCAAGTTAGATTATCGGAAAAGAGAATTTACTGACTCCCATAACTAAAAAGTCAGGCATAGTTGGATTGAGGGTTTCAATAAGACTCTGAACTCAGTCTCTCCCTGGATTACTCAGCTTTCCCCTGTAATAGTTTATTCTATTATCTATTATCTATTATGATAGTCATGATGTTCCCCAGTAACTCCAATCTTATTTTCTATTAGCATCAAGTCCAGCAGAACAAGATTCTCTTTTGTAACTCAGAAGTGAGTTTATTTTTGGAGAATATGATTAACATGCACAGCTCAAAATAATCACTGTGCTCAGGTCCAGGTCACAGGCTCTTGGCTGCCAGAGAATAGAAACTGTTGGGGAGGAAATGTTTTTCCTTTTTTTCCCTTCTATATTCTTTGATTGATATAATAATTAAATTGACATAAGACAGATCAAATGGAGAAAAACAAATTTAATTTCATACCTACAGGAGCTCATAAAAATGAGACTCAAAGAAGTAACCAAAGCAGATAGCTCTTATGCCTTTCAGACAAAGAGAAAATAAACTTGTGAAGAATTGACAAGACAAAGAAGTTGGGGTTTGGAGTAGCACATTAATGAAGCAGTAACAAGGCTTGTTTATACAGCCTTGTCAGACCTGAGTTTCCTACCTTTGATAATAAGGATGCTTTCTGGATAGAAGGCAACTTGTGAGAACAGGGAGAGTAGTCTTTCCATGAAGAATTCATGTCCTGCTTTCAGGGGGACAAAGGACAGTCAGGGTGTCCTTCTGGTACCATCTATTTCAGTAACTTTAGCTCAAAATAATCAATATGCCAAAGAGGCATATTTGAGAAAAGCCTGCTCTGAACCCCACCATAACCCATTATATCTATTACTTATTACAGTAGTAATGCTGTGTAACAAACAACTACACAGCTTCAAAAGCCTCCAGTAATAAGCATTATTGCTCACATGCCTGGGGGAGAGCTGGGAGTTGGCTATAGGAAGGCTCTGGTCCCTCTCGTGAACCTCCATGGCACAGCAGGAGTGCAAAAGAGGAATCAGAAACATGCAAATCTTCTTGAGGCTTTGATTCACTTTCCCATAAGGCTATAGGCCAAAGAAAATCACATAGGTTGGGGAAATGAATTTCAACTTTATAGGAGAAACCCCAAAGTTACATATAACAGGTGTAATACAAAGAAGGATGAAGGACTTAGACCACTAAAGTGAACCATCTACCACAACCCTGGATACCCTATTGGGCAGAATGGGAGAGAGATGCTATTCCAAGGAAAACATGAATTCCATTAATGGAAAAGTGGTGAATAGATTCGGGTTAGCAAAGTCAATAGATGACTACTTCTGGCTGACAGACCACAGTAGAAAGCAGAGTGTAGGAAAATAGATATGGTATTTGTTTCCCAGGGCTGCTATAATATATTGCTACAAACTGGCTGGCTTAAAACAAAAATCTAGTCTCTCACAGTGTTGCAAGTCCAGGAGTCTAAAATCAAGGTCTCAGCAGGGCAATGCTCCCTCCGTGGGGTCTGAGAAGAAATTTTCTTTGCCTCTTCCAGTTTCCAGTGGCTCCTGGCACTCCTTGGCTTGGGGCTACAAAACTCCAATGGCTGCTTTTCTCTCCACTTGGCCTTTTCCTCCATATGCCTTCTCCTTTCCCCGTACAAAAAACTTAAAAGATAACTTTACAAAACACAGGAGGGGTGTGTGCCTGGCTGGCTTAGTCTGTATAGCATGTGACCCTTGATCTCAGGGTCATGAGCTCAAGCCCCATGTTAGGTATGAGACCTACTTAAAATAAAATTTTAAAAATTTTAAAAAACTTTATTTTGTTAGAGCACAGTTTTAGGTTCACAGCAAAACTGAGAGGAAGGTACAGAGACTTCCCATATATACTCTGCTCCCAAACATGCTTAGTCTTCCCCAGTATCAACATTCCACACCAAAGAGGTACGTTTGACAAACCTACATTGACACATTATAATTACCCAAAGTTAGTTTACACCACAGTTCACTTTTGGTGCTGTATATTCTATGGGTTTGTCCAAATGTATGATGCCATATATCCATCATAATAGTGTCATACAGAGTATTTTTGCTGCCCTAGGGAGCTTCTGAACTCCATCTATTTACCCATCATCCCCTCCCCCAACCCTTGGCAACCTAGCGACCACTGATCTTTTATTTTCTCCATCGTTTTGCCATTTCTAGAATGTCATATAGTTGGAAACTTACAGCATATGGCCTTTGTAGACTGGCTTATTTCACTTAGTAATATGTATTTAAGGGTCCTCCGTGTCTTTTCTGGTTTGATAGCTCATTTCCTTTAGTACTAAATGCTATTCTATTGTCTACATGTGCCCTGGTTTATTTATCTATTTACCTACCGAAGGACATCTTGGTTGCCTCCAAGTTTTAGAAAGTATGAGTAAAATTGTTGACATTCATGTGCAGGTTTTTTGTGGACAATAAGCTTTCAGCTCCTTTGTGGGTAAATACCAAGAAGCACGATTGTTGGATCACATGGTAAGAATATGTTCAGTTTCATAAGAAACTGTCAAAACTGTCTTCCAAAATGGCTGTACCATTTTGAATTCCCACCAGCAATGACTAAGAGTTCTTGTTGTTCCATAACCTCATCGTTTAGAGATATTGGTGTTTTAGAAGTTGGCCATTTTAGTAAGTATGCAGGTATATCTCATTGTTTTAATTTAGGCACTTTTCATTAGATTCAAGGTCCACTAGTTAATCCAGAATGATGTCATTTTGAGATCCCTAATTCCATCTGCAAATTCTCTTTTCCCAAATAAGGTCACATTCACAAGTACCAAGGGTTAGAACTTGGAAATATCTTTTTGGGGGCTACAATTCAGCTCCCTACAGATGCAACTATAAAGGGTCCAATAAAGATAAAACACAAACTAACTGGGGCACCTGGGTGGCTCAGTCCGTTAAGCGTCTGACTTTGGCTCAGGTCATGGTCTCACAGTTTGTGGGTTCAAGGCCTGCATCAGGCTCTGTGCTGACAGCTCAGAGCCTGGAGTCTGCTTCAGATTCTGTTCTCCCTCTCTCTCTCTGCCCCTCTCCCACTCATGCTCTGTCTCCATCTCTCTCTCAAAAAATGAATAAACATTAAAAGAAACTTTTTAAACACAAACTAATACAGACTGTTTAATAGTAGAAATGTGAAGAAAGCAATGTCTGAAAAATGTTAGAAGTAGAATCATTAGTATTTTATGACTATATTTAGAAGTGAGAGAAATTGGCCCAATGATTCAAGCCTAAGTGGACTGGAGAACAGTGGTACATCTGTTGGATAAGATGTACTTGGATAAGTTTCAGGGTAAGGGAGTGAAGGAAACAATAAATTTTATTTTAAACATAGTGTATAGATGGGTGAAGAAAAAGAAAATAAAACTGAAATGGAGGGGGATAAATCGAAGATGTTCATCTAGCTGAGTCTGAAGTACAAAAACTTTCCTTAAAACCAGAATTTTCAGAAGTTGTACTCTGAATTTCATCTCAGGTCTTTATAGCCAACTCTTCATCATATTCATTACCTTTATTGCAAAGATACCTTCCGGTATCTTGGAGGATGAGTTTCTAGAAAAATCATTAGTATTTTGTTCCTATTAACAGGAACAATTATGCTCTACCAGTATCATAAAATCTTGAAGAGCTCAATATCATGTGATGTTTTCAGGATATCAATACAATCAATATTATCAAGAAAATAATACAATTCAATTCAGGGTTTGTGCCCTGTTTATTTGGTTAGCATCTGATTCCCTTTAAATGAGTAGATCAAAGTAGAGATTCTATTGTGAATCTCTACTAAGCAGGATGTTTCCTTTTAACCAGAATATCTCTACCCAATGACCATCAAGGTAAGTGGTGATCTGATATTATCTTTCTAAAAACAGATGTCTTTAGTTAGGATAGCTTTCTGCATTCTATGGTTAAAACCTGGAGCTGTTTCTTGTGTCAGATTTTCTTTTCTCTCTTCTGCAGGTTCGATTACAGCCTATACTTTTTAGTTCTACCCTTAGAGCAGTAGATCAACTTGCTTCTAGAGAATTTACCAATACCGGTAATTTAGAGAGATTAAGAGGAAGAATACCGGGGGCGCCTGGGTGGCGCAGTCGGTTAAGCGTCCGACTTCAGCCAGGTCACGATCTCGCGGTCGGGGAGTTCGAGCCCCACATCGGGCTCTGGGCTGATGATGGCTCAGAGCCTGGAGCCTGTTTCCGATTCTGTGTCTCCCTCTCTCTCTGCCCCTCCCCCGTTCATGCTCTGTCTCTCTCTGTCCCAAAAATAAATAAAAAACGTTGAAAAAAAATTAAAAAAAAAAAAAAGAGGAAGAATACGGGCCCATTGTTGTGGGATACAGAATCAGACAAGCTGGGCCACTTGCTGGCTAGGTGACTTTCGGGGAATTACTTATCTTTCTGTGCCTCGGTTACATCAGAATACTTCTGCTTTTCATGTTTTGCCAAAGGGATATCAAACTCAGATGCTTTCTTAATTAGCAAAGTGAATATCAGAAAGATATTTTCACGGGTAAAATTAATGACTTGCTGGTCATCATAATTGTTATTCAGATTATCACTGGGAAAATTAGTGGTGTTCAAGATACATGATTGGCTGAAATGTATCATGCATGCTTCCCACACTTAACAAAGAGCTAGGTTTTTTTTATTTTGTAGTATGAACTGTTTTGTGCTTGCCTGCAAATACATGTTTAATAAATGTCTGTGTAAGGGGTAAAATTTTGTCTGAGACTTGCTTTTACTATAATCTGTCATCAAAATGTGGGGAAATGGACAACCTTCACCCACCTCAAACTTTTCCGTGGTTACTATTATCTGACAAAAAGAATCTTAAGGGTTGTATGTGGCCAAATAGGCTTAAGTCCATTTATAGTAGTAGTTATGTTGAGTAAATGTTTAGCAATTAGTTCCTAGTTTCAAAAATCATAAGAGACCATATTTAGTAACCCCCAGGAATAATAATTTTAGATGGAGAGCCAATATTTTCTGCTATTATAATTTTTAATAGACTTTAATTCCAGCAATTTAAATATATTATTTGTGACTGAAGTTCACTACAACAGGTACAGTAAAATATTTCGGCTTTTAAGAGCTAAGCAAAAAATACACATGGCTAAATGTATCAGTTGACTGTATTCTTGTTTAAATTCTAAAATCTGGGATCATAAAAATGGGGTATAAACTTAATGGAATAATGAGTTCTTGCATAACTACCAAGGACCGGGAAAATCATCCTCCATAATAAGAAGAAAGTTCAAAGAAATTAACAAAAGAAAGAACTCTTATTTTTTCCCACTGGGATTAAATTATTAAACTCTAGGGGTGTTTCTAGTACAACTCTGATTTTGTAATAGTGTACTAGGAGAAAGGTGACCTCTAAAGCACTTTTATACAGCTTTGGATCAAGGTATGTATGTCCTTCATAACTTAGGTTAAACTTTGAGATACATAGATAGATCTTATTTAATTGAGTGAACCTTCAAATGTAATTACCTTCAAATTTATGGCTTGCTTTATAAATCATGAAGATGCTTTGCTAAATATTCCAGAAGGTAAATACCTTTAAACTGAAAAAATGGGACAGTATTTATCAACTCTTTGACTGTCAGTTTCAACAGGTAACATTGTGCCAGAATTTTCATTAGCTGCAAAGATTATATATTGCAGCATAGATAAAGCGTATTTCCACCCAGAAGTATCTGGGTGAAAATTCACAATGCAATTGTTATTTAGTCTCTCTCTCTCTCTCTCTCTCTCTCTCTGAATAATAAAAGAAAACCATTTTGACCCTCTGGGTAGATAAAGAAAACTCTGGCATTTCTCACTGCTGGTTTGCCAAGGCAATATTCACCACCAATCTGGAGAGTCTACCCAGCTTGTGACCGAGACAACAGCAAATTGCAGACCTCAAGCAACCAGCCAGAGTTCAGGAAGTTCAGGCAAAACGTTGCATTCTCTGAAAGGATAGGGTGTCTCTTGTGGCTTCTGTAAGCTTTGGGGCTGTTTCTCCTCCATGAGCACTGGTAATGAAATTTGTCCTGGGATGCCAAGCAGCCTGGAGCCTGCTTCAGATTCTGTCTCTCTCTCCCTCTCTCTCTCTCTCTCTCTCTCTCTCTCTGCCCCTCCCCCAGTCATACTTTGTCTCTCTCTCTATCTCTATCTCTCTCTCTCAAAAATAGAACATTAAAAAAAAAAGATACTCTTCAGATCAAATATAAAATAATAAAATAATCTTAGTCACTCCATTTGTATAGATTTATAAACAGACAGCGAGTGACTGAAGTTAGAGAAGCTGGCATTTCCATCAGTCCAGAAAAGGACCATGTGGACCTGATATTTACAAACAGGTATCAGGACAGAAACATATGCAATCCCTATACCTCACTTACCCTCTAATTAAGAGACATGGCATACACAGTTCTTAAACATATAAGACAGTGTATCTTTGTATAATCTCTAATAAGTACTATTAAGAGAGGGAGAGCTAAATACAGTTAAGGAGATGTTTTTTCCTTCATATACTCCAAAGGGTTAAAGATTCTTATATTTCAATTGGAGAACTGGTGGTAATTTTTTCTTCTTCTTTAAACTTGTAGTTTTGTGGGTTTGTTTGTTTTTTTTAGTGTTTTTAGGAGTTTCTCTGCCTTTTTTTGTATTCCAAAATCTAGATATTTCTCAAGGATGAGAATAGTTGCAAGTTATTGAGCGCTTACTATAATCCTGTCATTGTTCTAACCACTTCATCCTCTTTTTCTGAAAAATCCTCCCAACAATTCCATGATATAGATACTGTTATTCTTCATTTACATGTGAGTAAGTGGAAGTTAAGAGAATTATGCTGTGTCTACTAAGTCCATGCCACCTCTGAGATGACCTGTGTCAATCAGACTGTGTACAAAGGAGCCTTAAGAAAATTGAAGCAAGGAGTGCCTATGTGATTCACTAGATTAAGTATCAGACTCTTGATTTTGGCTCACGGTCATGAGATGGAACCCCACTGGGCTCCTCTCCCTCTCCCCCTCCCGCCTCCCATGCACACTCATGATTTCAAGATTTCTCCGTCTCTCTTGGGGCGCCTGGGTGGCTCAGTCGGTTGAGCATCCGACTTCAGCTCAGGTCACGATTTCACGGACCGTGAGTTCGAGCCCCGCGTCGGGCTCTGGGCTGATGGCTCAGAGCCTGGAGCCTGCTTCCGATTCTGTGTCTCCCTCTCTCTCTGCCCCTCCCCCGTTCATGCTCTCTCTCTGTCTCAAAAATAAATAAATGTTAAAAAAATTTAAAAAAAAAAAAAAAAAAAAAAAAGATTTCTCCGTCTCTCAAAAAAAAAAAAAAATTCAAGCAAGCCAGAGAGGTTTCACAACATCTAGTAGATTCCAGTGAGCCCTATCCTTGCCACGACTTCCCTTACGTCTGTCTTAATCATGAGATATCAAACTCTTATCTTACCTCTTACTCTTGGCTCCACTTCCTGGACTTTACTGCTGTCTGACTTGTGATCCTGTGACTTTGATGTATTTATTGTCATAGCTAAATAAATTTGAAAGTTTCCAGAGAGTTTAACAACCCATCTGTCCCTTCATGGTCTGTAATCTTGGGTTTTCCTTTAAAATATTAAAATATGAAATATAAAATATCTGTTCCCCTAAAGGTAAATAAAGCTTAAAGTCTAACATTCAAAGTGGTTGTTTATACCATATCAGAACATTTAACCAGGATTATTGCTCAATTTTAGAATCTGGACAAATGAAAGTCTTTTGCACCTTAGCTTACATTTGTTTTATCTTGAAAGATCCCTAGTGTTGGTTGCAAACTCTTAGATGAAGGACAAGCAAAGGGCAGCATTTTCTCAAATGATATTAGTAATGGGGGCTTATTTTAGCTTTCTCTAAAATGGGAACAAGCTATGGAAACAAATCAACACAACAGAGACTTAAAGCTAGCGCCCATAACCCTTGCTCACCCTCACAATACAAGGGTTAACTAAAGTGACCAGTAGACACTGGCCTAAATATCTGAAACTAGAAGAAGCAGCTTTCCAAATGAATGATGGCTAACTCAGTTGGAAGGAAGGGGCAGTTTCTATGGGTTTTGTTTCCCTACCAACTTGGGAAGAGGATGGCCTCTCCTAAAGATGAAGGTAAGGAAAAACAGTAATGATGTTACTATGAACTGGGCTCTTATTGCTGCCAGACTGGACGCTACCCATGTTTTGCCTTGTTTTAGCCTCAGAATAACCCTGTGAGGTAGACACTATTAATATCTCCATTTTACAAATAAGGAAACAGGCATGGAGGAGAGATTAATTAACTCAAGGGAGAGGTTTCCAACTTCAGTCTTGATCTGTGGAATGTTATATGCCCATGATTTTTCCACTAGCCCATAAAAATAAAGTGGGAAAAAGAGGCAAATCAAGTAGGCCACCCACAGTGTCAGTTCCCTGCTCTGGACTGTTACCTTACTCCTACATTTATCATGCTCTGTCTTACATTTTAAATTATCTTATACCAGTCTTATTTTCATAACTGTATTCCAAGGTCTTTGAAAGCAGATATTTTATCTTGTACAATATTGTACCCTTAACATTAGGAGGAACCCAACTAGTATTTACTGAATAAGAGAATAAATAAATGAATGAACTCTACTCTCCTAGGTCTTAGGGACTCTACCTCCTACTACATCAAATCTAAATTCCTTGGTGTGATATTTAGTAATAATAAAAATACTGGCCAACAGTAACTGAACTGAATAGCTACAATGCAGCAAATGGCTCTGCAATACCCTTCACATAAGCATCAGAACTTAATTCCCACAATGACAACAGACAACTGGTAAGGAAGAGAGTTAGGATTAAACCCAGGTGGTCTCCTGCCCAAATCCATACAGCAAGCCTATGTCCCAGGGTGCCTCCCAGCCACTACTTATCTGATGAACCTGAATTCCTACTTCTTCCCAATATCCATCCTCCAGACTGTCCTTCCTTTCTAGAAGCCTTCCTAGTTTTGTTCCAAGCTCCTCTAGTGCCCTGATCTTTCATTCCCTTCTGTTAATTACTAAAGCTCTAAATTCAAGGTATATGCCCTAACTGGAACATTCCTTGATTACTCTGGCCCTAATTTACATTTCAATTAATAAAAGTATGCTAACCTGCCAGTAGAACTCTCAGGTAAAAGGTGTGACTTATTCCTGCCAAGGAGATATAAACGGCTCAAAGTATTCATGAAGCACTGGGCAATTTGACTAAATCATTTCTGCATTCAGAAGCACATTTGATCTTAATTCACAAAATGAAACACAGGAACTTATGAAATACTACCTTTGTGATGGAGAAACCTGGTGAACATCATCTTAACCAAGTTAAAATATTAAAATTAAGGTGGTTCAGACAAGAGAGATCCAACATGGCGGAAAAGTAGGGGGACCCAGAGTTCCCTCGTCCCTCAAACACAGCAGTGTTGATGCCAAAGGACCTTGAATTCCAAGAGTCCGGGCTGTAGAGGGACAAAGACGTCTCCAGGGGCCCACTGGGACAACCTGGTGGGCCATAGGTGTGTGATTGCAAACTGGGAGAGATAAAATGGGTGGCATAGGCATGAAGGGGAGGGATCCCCTTCTGTGGAGAGACACAGGGAAGAGAACAAGAGGCTGGGGAGTGTACATCTGTATCTGTACAAGTGAAAAACCATGGACCAGGACAGAAAGATCCAATCTCTAATTGGGGGGCTTCCTCCAGACTGGGGCCAGCTGCTCAGTTCGCATACCTGGGGAGGAGGGGAGCCAGTCCTGGGCTATGACTAGTTCAGAGGCATAGTCCGCAGTGGGAGAAAGCAATCCCCTCCCTGGAGTGCTGTGAGAAGAAGGTATAAAACCGTTCAAAGGACAAAGACTGCCTGCACCCACCAGCAGAGACCATATATGGGCAGCGGCAGCATGGAGAGGCACTCCCCCTGGTACTGGGGCGCATGGAGTGGGACCCTTTAAGACATTGGGGTTTTAAGCCCAGTCGAGCACCAGGGAGGCACGAGAGTCAGTGGAGTTAGACAAACTGCCTCATTCATGCCCGTGGCACTGCGAGGACAGCCAGAACAGAGTGGTTTGGGACACCTGATCCATAGAGGAGAGACTGGGATTTCACCATTTTTCTCCCCATCACCAATAAGGTGGGATCTCAGGGAATGGAAAGAGGGCCCACAGGGGAGGCAGGACCAGCCTACACCAAACCACAACCCTCTGCGCCTGGGAACTGCATTGCTACTGGAGCGGAATGGATGCTGATGAACCAGACAGCCCCTCCTCCAGACTAGCACTGCCACTGGTTGCAAGGCACCCAGCAGTTTTTCATTTCCTGATTTAATTATTGGACAATTCTTATTATATATATATATATATTTTTTTTTTTTTTTCCTCTTCCTTTTCTCCTTATTTCTTCCCTTCTCTAGTCTGGTTATCCTGGTTGTTGGTTTGTTTAAGCATACATATTTAATCTATTCTCTTTATACCTGTTCTGTATCTCCTTTATTTTCCCATCTCTCTCTCTCTGGATTAAGCCATAGATTTTCTTTGCCTGGTCAATTTTCTTTTCTTTTCTTTTTCCCATCCCTGTCATAACTCTCTTTGTCTGGGCTTGAAAAATGCATAGAAGACAGCAGATAATCTATTGTTTCAGAGATCAAGGAACTAAAATAGTAAATGAGTAAATACTAAAATAGTAATGATGAATTAAAAAAAGCTGTAAATGAGGGGCGCCTGGGTGGCTTAGTCAGTAAAGCATCCGACTTCGGCTCAGGTCATGATCTCACGGCCTGTGAGTTTGAGCCCCACATCGGTCTCTGGGCTCACAGCTCAGAGCCTGGAATCTGCTTCTTATTCTGTGTCCCTCTCTCTTACTGTCCCTCTCCCGCTCGTGCTCTGTCTCTCTCTCTCTCAAGAATAAATAAACCATTAAAAAAAATTCAAAAAAACAGGACGAGAAGGTTATTTTTTAAAAAAGCTGTAAATGAGGTGCAAAATAAACTAGAGGCAGTGACAGCGAGGATTGAAGAGTGAGAGGGGAGAATAGGTGAAACAGAAGATAAAATTATGGGAAAAGATGAACCTGAGACAAAGAGAGATAAAAAAAATTCTGGACCACGAGGGGAGAATTAGAGAACTAAATGATTCAATGAAATGGAATAATATCTGTACCATAGGAGTTCCAGAAGAAGAAGAGAGAAAAAGGGGCAGAAGGTGTACTTGAACAAATCATAGCTGAGAACTTCCCCACTCTGGGTAAGGAAACAGACATTGAAATCTAGGAGGCACAGATAACTCCCTTTAGACATAACTTGAATCGATCTTCTGCATGACATATCATAAAAACGGCAAAATCAAAGATAAAGAGAGAATTCTGAAAGCAGCTAGGGACAAACATGCCCTAACATACAAGGGCAGACACATAACAGTAGTAGCAGACCTATCTACTGAAACTTGGCAGGCCAGAAAGGAGTGGCAGGAAATATTCAATGTGCTCAATATGAAAAATATGCAGCCAAGAATCCTTTATCCAGCAAGTCTGTCATTCAGAATAGAAGGAGAGATAAAGGTTTTCCTAGACAAACAAAAACTGAAGGAATTCATCACCACTAAACCAGCCCTATAAGAAGAGATCCTAAGGGGGACTCTTAGAATAGAGTAGAATGTTGCAAAGACCACAAAGGACCAGAGACATCACTACAAGCATGAAATCTACAGATAACACAATTACTCTAAATCCATATCTTTCAATAATAACACTGAATGTAAATGGACTAAATGCTCCAACCAAAAGACGTAGAATATCAGAATGGATTTAAAAAAAAAAAAAGACCCATCTATTTGCTGTCTACAAGAGACCCATTTTAGACCTGAGGACACCTTCAGATTGAAAGTGAGGGGATGGAGAACCATCTATCATGTTACTGGAAGTTAAAAGAAAGCTGGAGTAGCCATACTTACATTAGGCAACCTAGATTTTAAACTAAAGGCTGTAACAAGAGATGAAGAAGGGCATTATATCATAATTATGGGGTATATCCATCAAGAAGGGCTAAAAATTATAAATGCTTAGCACCAAATTCGGAGGCACCCAAATATTTAAAACAATTAATCACAAACATAAGAAATCTTATTGGTAAGAATGTGGTAATTGCAGGGGACTTTAATACTCCACTTACAACAATGGACAGATCATCCAGACAGAAAATTAATAAAGAACCAATGGCCCTGAATGATACACTGGACCACATGGACTTGACACAGATATATTCAGCTTTTCATCCTAAAGCAGCAGTATACACACTCTTCTCAAGTGCACATGGAACATTCTCCAAGATAGATCACATACTGGGTCACAAAACAGTCCTCAACAAATATAAAACAATTGAGATCATACCATGCACATTTTCAGATCACAGTGCTATGAAACTCGAAATCAACCACAGGAAAAGTTTGGAAAACCTCCAAATGCATGGATGGAGGTTAAAGAACATCCTACTAAAGAATGAATGGGTCAACCAGGAAATTAAAGAAGAAATTTAAAAATATATGGAAACAAATGAAAATGAAATCACAACAGTCCAACCCTTTGGGATGCAGCAAAGGCATCCTAAGAGGAAAATACATTGCAATCCAGCCCTATCTCAAGAAACAAGAAAAATCCCAAATACAAAATCTAACAGCTCACCTGAAGGAACTAGAAGCAGAACAACAAAGAAACCCCAAGGCCAGCAGAAGAAGAGAAATAATAAAGATCAGAGCAGAAATAAACAATATAGAATCAAAAAAACAAAAACAAAAACAAAAGTAGAACAGATCAATGAAACTAAGAGCTGGTTTTTTGAATTTTTTTTTTAAATTTTTTTTTTCAACGTTTATTTATTTTTGGGACAGAGAGAGACAGAGCATGAACGGGGGAGGGGCAGAGAGAGAGGGAGACACAGAATCGGAAACAGGCTCCAGGCTCCGAGCCATCAGCCCAGAGCCCGACGCGGGGCTCGAACCCACGGACCGCGAGATCGTGACCTGGCCGAAGTTGGACACCTAACTGACTGCGCCACCCAGGCGCCCCGAGAGCTGGTTTTTTGAGAAAAAACAACAACAACAACAACAACAACAACAACAACAACAACACAAAACTGATAAACCACCTGTCAGACTTCTCAAAAAGAAAAGAGAGAGGAACTAAATAGATAAAATCACAAATGAAAATGGATTTATCACAACAATCCCTCAGAAATTGTGGGGAATAAGCTTAGGAATTCCCTGAGCCTGCACTGATGAGTTAACAAGGCAAAAAGAATTACAAAGCCATAGGATGCTCATACCCAAGTTTGGGTGAACAAGATTAAGTAAATAAGTAAGAGAGGGTGGGGCAAAAGCCCCAGGATAGAGACAGCAGGGCTGAGGCCCCAGGATAGAAAGGGTGGAGCAAAGGCCCCCATTACAGTATATAAGGTAAACAAGATTAGGTATTCAGGGCAAAAGTGTCCCCCAATTTAGTACTATAGCAGGAAGCTGCTTTCACAGGAAGGAAGGACCAAATTAGGCAAACAGGTAAATAGGGCTATAGACCCCTGAACTACAGGTGAAGCTGCCCAGAGCAGAGCTGATTAGCAAAAGAAAAGGTGCCTTGTTAACGCTGAAGTACTTGCTCTCTCTGTCTTATTCCCTAGGCTAGCTAAGATAAACAGAGGTGGTGCCTCATGTCTGCTGTAAACAACCTTCAGCCCAGTTGCCTGGCACCAGGATTTTGTTTTGTATTAACCCAAACCCCTAACCTCAAATATCTTTAAGATGCCCTTTCCCTAACATCCATGAGTTAATGTTCACAGTTTCATTGTCTCTTTGTGCACGTCCATCACTATGTTTGTAAGCCTTATGATCCTAATAAAAACAGAGCAAGGACCCTTAATCGGGGCTCTTGTCTTTTCCCAGACATTAGTCATCTCTCGCATTTAATCCTGTGTCCCGCATTCTTGCTAGACAAGAAAGAACTTTAGACTTAGAGTCCAAGACAAGAAATACAAGCAATTATCAGAGAATACTATGAAAAAAAATTTTTTTTAAATGTTTATTTATTTTTGACAGACAGAGACAGAACATGAGCGGGGGACAGGCAGAGAGAGAGGGAGACACAGAATCTGAAGCAGGCTCCAGGTACTAGGCTGTCAGCAGCACAAAGCCCAACGTGGGGCTCAAACTCACAGATGATGAGATCATGACCTGAGCCGAAGTCAGACGCTCAACAGACTGAGCCACCCAGGCGCCCCCTATGAAAAATTACATGCCAACAAACTGGACAACCTGGAAGAAATGGACAAATTCCTAGACACCCACACACTACCAAAATCAAACAGAAAGAAACAGAAAATTTGAACAGACCCATAACTAGTGAAGAAATTGAGTTAGTTATCAAAACTTTCCCAACAAATAAGAGTCCTGGGCCAGATGGCTTCCCAGGGGAATTCTACCAGACTTAATACCTATCCTTCTCAAGCATTCCAAAAACTAGAAATGGAAGGAAAGCTTCAGGATTCATTCTATGAAGCCCGCATTACCTTGGTTCCCAAACCAGACAGAGACCCCACATACAGGCCAATATCCCAAATGAACATGGATGCAGAAATTCTCAACAAGATACTAGCAAATCGAATTCAAAAGCATATTAAAAGAATTATTCACCATGATCAAGTGGGATTCATTCCTGGGCTGCAGGGCTGGTTCAATATTTGTACATCAATCAACATGATAGATCACATTAATAAAAGAAAGTATAAGAACCATACGATCCTGTCAATAGATGCAGAAAAAGCATTTGACAAAATACAGCAACTTTTCTTAATAAAAACCCTCAAAAAAATCAGGATAGAAGGAACATACATAAACATTATAAAAGCCATATTTGAAAAGCCCACAGCTAATATCATCCTCAATGGGGAAAAACTGAGAGCTTTCCCCTTGAGATCAGGAACACAACAGGGATGTGCACTCTCACCACTGTTGTTTAACATAGTGTTAGAAGTCCTAGCATCAGCAATCAGACAACAAAACCAAATAAAAGGCATCAAAATTGGCAAAGAGGAAGCCAAACTTTCACTTTTCGCAGACGACATGATACTCTACATGGAAAACCCGAAAGACTCCACCAAAAGGCTGCTAGAACTGACACATGAATTCAGCAAAGTCACAGGGTAAAAAATCAATGTACAGAAATCGGTTGCATTTCTATACACCAATAATGAAGCAACAGAAAGAGAAATCAAGAAATTAATCACATTTACAATTGCACAAAGAACATTTGCATTTATACAATTGCATAAAATACCTAGGAATAAACCTAACCAAAGGGGCACTTGGGTGGCTCAGTCAGTTGGGCGTCTGACTTCAGCTCAGTTCATGATCTCACAGTTTGTGGGTTTGAGCCCTGCATTGGGCTCTGTGCTGACAGCTTGGAGCCTGGAGCCTACTTTGGATTCTGTGTCTCCCTCTCTCTGTGCCCGTCTCTCACTCATGCTCTCTGTCTCTCAAAAATAAATAAAAATGTTTTAAAAATTAAAAAACACTAACCAAAGATATAAAAGATCTGTATGTTGAAAACTATAGAAAACGTATGAGGAAAATTGAAGAAGACACAAAGAAATGGAAAAACATCCCATGCTCATGGATTGGAAGAATAAATATTGTTAAAATGTCGATACTCCCCGAAGCAATCTACACATTCAATGCAATCCCAATCAAAATTGCACCGGCATTCTTCTCAAAGCTAGGACAAACAATACTAAAATTTGTATGCAACCACAAAGGACCCCGAATAGCCAAAATAATATTGAAGAAGAAAACCAAAGTGGAAGGCAGACTTCAGCCTCTACTACAAAGCTATAATCATCAAGACAGTATAATATTGGCACAAAAACAGACACATAGACCAATGGAATAGAATAGAGAACCCAGAATTGGACCCACAAATGTATGGCCAACTAATCTTTGACAAAGCAGGAAAGGGTATCCAATGGTAAAAAGACAGTGTCTTTAGGGGCGCCTGGGTGGCGCAGTCGGTTAAGCGTCCGACTTCAGCCAGGTCACGATCTCGCGGTCCGTGAGTTCGAGCCCCGCGTCGGGCTCTGGGCTGATGGCTCAGAGCCTGGAGCCTGTTTCTGATTCTGTGTCTCCCTCTCTCTCTGCCCCTCCCCCGTTCATGCTCTGTCTCTCTCTGTCCCAAAAATAAATAAACGTTGAAAAAAAAAAAAAAGGAAAAAAAAAAAAAGACAGTGTCTTTAGCAAACGGTGCTAGGAAATCTGGACAGCAACATGCAGAAGAATGAAACTAGACCACTTTCTTCCATACACAAAAATAAACTCAAAATTGATGAAAGACCTAAATGTGAGACAGGAAACCATCAAAACCCTAGAGGAAAAGCAGGCAACAACCTCTTTGACCTCAGCCTCAGCAATTTATTGCTTGACACATCTCCAAAGGCAAGGGAATTAAAAGCAAAAATGAACTATTGGGACCTCATCAAGATAAAAAGCTTCCACACTGCATAGGAAACACAACAAAACTAAAAGGCAACTGACAGAATGGAACAAGATATTTGCAAATGACATATCGGATAAAGGGTTAGTATCCAAAATCTATAAAGAACTTACCAGACTCAACACCCAAAAACCAAATAATCCAGTGAAGAAATGGGCAGAAGACATGAATAGACACTTTTCCAAAGAAGATATCCAGATGGCCAACCGACACATGAAAAGATGCTCAACATCACTCATCATCAGGGAAATAGAAATCAAAACCACACTGAGATACCACCTCACACCGGTCAGAGTGGCTAAAATTAACAACTCAGGAAACAACAGATGCTGGCGAGGATATGGAGAAACAGGAACCCTCTTGCACTGTTGGTGGGAATGCAAACTGATGCAGCCACTCTGGAAAACAGTGTGGAGGTTCCTCAGAAAAGTAAAAATAGAACTACCCTAATACCCAGCAATAGCACTACTAGGAATTTATCCAAAGGATACAGGAGTGCTGATTCATAGGGACACGTGTACCCCAATGTTTAGAGCAGCGCTTTCAACAATAGCCAAATTATGGAAAGATCCTAAATGTCCATCAATTGATGAATGGATAAAGATGTGGTTTATATATATAATGGAATACTACTTGGCAATGAGAAAACATGAAATCATGTCATTTGCAACAACATGGATGAAATTGGAAGGTTTTTGCTGAGTGAAATAAGTCAGTTAGAAAAAGACATATATCATATGTTTTCACTCATACGTGGACCTTGAGAAACTTAACAGAAGACCATGGGGGAAGGGAAGGGGAAATAAAATAGTTACAAACAGAGAGGGAGGGAGGCAAACCACAAGAGACTCTTAAATACAGAGAACAAACTGAGAGTTGATGGTGGGGCAGGGGAGAGGGGGAAATGGGTGATGGGCATTGAGGAGGGCACTTGTTGGGATGAACACTGGGTGTTGCATGTAAGCGATGAAACACGGGAATCTAACCCCAAAACCAAGAGCACACTTTAGACACTGTATGTTAGCCAATTTGACAATAAATTATATTTTTGAAATTGCCTGGCTGTATTCTTCAAAGAATGTCAATGTCATGAATTATTAGACAAAAGGAACTGTGCCAGGTGAAAGGATATTAGAGAGGCAAGATAACAAAATATTCTACATTGGACTTGTCAATAAGTTCAGAAATAGCCAAATCAAACCAGTGAATCATTGAAGAAGTAATTAGTAAAAGTTTCTTCCGCACACACCAAAAGTTCACAAATGGGAAGCACTCAAACAAAAACATAGAATAAGGCTTAGGGGTTTATTATTATAAAGCAGTTTAACAGTAGTGTACCCCACCCCCACCCCAATCTAGTTTTGCTTTCCACAGTTTCAGTTCCCCATGGTCATCTGTGATCCAGAAGCAGAGGATCTTCCTTCTGACAAATCGTCAGTAGCCTAACACCATGTCATGGTGACCACGTCATTCACCTCACTACATCTCATCACATAGACATCACAGGAAGAATGGTGAGTCCAGTACAATGAGATAGTTTGAGAGATCATATGCACATAAAGTGCTCAAAAAAACATTATTTTGAAAAACAAAAAAGTTCATTGAGGAAAAGAAGAGATAAAGGTGCAAAATAACAAGATTACATGTCAAAGGGGCAATCAAGCTCACATTTCAAGGAGGTATGGCAAGTATCCAAAACAATTATTTAGTATTTTCACATTTGAAAATGGCTTATAGATCACTTAATGTTGTATTTCATTAAACACATAGATAATGTCTTCCTAATCTCTTCATGTAAATGGAAATGTATAATGAAACCCGTCTCCACAAACATCACTAATCACTCCCTCTAAAATTAGGAGTCTTGGGGTTTCTTCAATGATGTGGAGAACAAAGGCAAAAGGAAACATAGATAAAAATAAATTTCCTTTTACCTGCAGCCCATTGACAAATACTTGACACAGAGTGTAACATTCCTCCAGGGACTCCCCCAGCTGTGTTAATGGTGATGCCTGGCTAGAGGGAAAAAGAACCTTAGCTTGACAATAGCCAGGCCTCCAGGATCCTGCAAGTCTTCTTTAACATATGAAAATCCTTTTGGAAATCCCACCCCCTCCAAAGTATACAGTCAACTGCTCTTCACAATCTCAGTACAGCTCTTTTTGTTCAAGGGTCCTGTCATGCTATAATACAAACACCTTTTTGCACTGAAAACATCTCAAGAAATCTTTCTTGGCCATTGACGCTGGACCCCAACACTTCAAATCACCTCACTTATGTTACTGCATT
This sequence comes from Prionailurus viverrinus, assembly GCF_022837055.1. NCBI lineage: Eukaryota > Metazoa > Chordata > Mammalia > Carnivora > Felidae > Prionailurus > Prionailurus viverrinus. The sequence continues at coordinate 21,354,529 of NC_062568.1, forward strand.
TCCTAGGGATTTGGCAATAATTCTAAAACTCTCTAGAGAAATCTTGCCTTTGTCATCTACATGGGCATGCCTGGTCCTGTTCAGAGACTCAAAACATAGCCACAAAGTACCACAAAGGCCTGCTTGCTTCAGACAGCTCCCCCATAGGTCTGCCCCAAAACTTCCGTTTCCTCTTGAGGCAAATGAATTTTTATCTTGTTCAGATCTTCTTGATCTGAAATATCACTATCAGAGCCAATTATTTGAGTTAGAAAAAATCTAATTGTTGTCAAATTGATTATTAAAGGCCATTATTAAAAGTCAGGATTACCTGAAAATGTGAATATGTGAGTGGAGGAGAATAAAAACAGCTTACACTTACAGAAAGTTCTATGCAGAGGCTTCAGCAACAGTGCCCTAGTCCAGGTCCTAGATGTGGTCTAGGTGAGATGGAGGCTGCAGAACTTGCCAAGGCAAGGCCAAGGATATCTCCTCACTAAGTTGGGCCTCCTGGTCAAGGACATGAAGATAAACTCCTTGTGATGTGGGAAAGAAAGGTAAATGAAAAATTAAATTTCCTTATAACCTATAGCCCATTGACAAGTCCTTGACACAGGCAGAGTGACCTTCCTCTAGGAGCTCAGCTGTCTCAATGATGACACTTCACTAAGGGGCAAAATGCAATCTTGGCTTAACATTATCCCAACCCCCCAGGATCCTGTAAGTCCACTTTAACATATAAAAATTTCTTTGGAAACTTCTTTTACCTCTTCCCCCCAAGATATAGGCTGGCAATCATACTCCAAGCTTATGGCCCACTGATATACTTCTGAAGGGTCTCATAACTAAGTTTTTACTAAACAGTAATAAATGACCTTTTCCTAACAACAGCTAGCCCCTCAAGGTCCTGGAAACCTTGTTTCCAAACTACCTTAGAGACTTATGCTATCCCCACCCACCTCCCAACCTGAAAGTATATAATCAGTCACTCTTCATAACCTCAGTGCAGGTCTTTCTGCCCATGGGTCCTGTCCCCATGCTTTAATAAAACCACTTTTTGCACCAAAGATGTCTCAAGAATTCTTTTTTTGGCAGTTGGCTCCAAAGGTCAACACTTCATACCATATCACTTGGCGTTCTAACTCTTCTCCTTGCCTATTAAGGAGTTTGAGATCAACTTTTTTTCTATTAATGTATCTCTTTAAAGATTAAGGCCATGCAAAAGGAGACCTGCGCTGGCCAGTAGACTGAGTTCAAGGCATTTGTCACCATCCGGAACTACAATGGCCAAGTTGTTTCTGGGTGTTATGTGCTCCAAGGAGACAGCGTCTGCCACATGCTGGGGCATGGTCTTGGCCCACTTCTCTAGACACAGGGCAGTGAGTGATGGGGTTTTGGTACAAAATGCTAATATTATTAAAGCATGGGGACAGGACCTGTGGTCAGAAAGAGCTGCCCTGAGGTTGTGACAGGTAACTAACTATATACCCTCAGGTTGAGAGGGAGTTAGGGATGGAGTAAGTCTCTAAGGAATTTTGGAAGCAAAGTTTCCAGGACCTTGAGAGGGGAAGTGCTGTTAGGAAAACACCATTCATTGCCATTTAGTAAAACCTCAGTCATGAGACCCTTCAGATGTATATCAGGGGGCCATAAGCTTAGGCTATGATTACCAGCATATATGTTAGGGTAGTTGAGATAAAGGAAGTTTCCAAAGGAATTTTTATATGCTAAAGTAGACTTATAGGACCCTGGGGTGGGGGGCGGTCAGGATAATGTTAAGCCAAGATTCCCTTTTGCCCCCAGCAAAGTGTCATCACGGAGGCAGCTGAGCTCGTAGAGGGAAGTCACTCTGCCTGTTTCAAGGACTTGTCAGTGGACTGTAGGCAGTAAAGGAATTTAATTTTTCATTTGCCTTAGTTTCCCACATCACCATGGCAAGCACTTAAACCCCTTTCCTTTGTTTTTGGGTGGCCAGGAGTATCCAAGGAATATCACACATATTCCACCTGCGAGGTGGGGAGAAGCAGGATTGCTGTCAGCCTATACTTTGCCCTCAGCCTGCCTTATGCTTCCTCCTCACTATCAAACAAATAATGGTAAACCTGAGGTTGTATTGCTTGGGTAAATGCTGTCACTGTTCAAAGTTATATATATATATATATATATATATATATATATATATATATACACACACACACACACACATACAAAGGAAAATTATAGTTTTTGTGACTCTTGTTGGAAATATTGCTTGTCCTCTAATGTTTGTTCTTCCAGATTAAGGAAACTTTCTCTTAAGATACCTATGACTTACAGAAATGTGATAAAATATTCCTTTGTGAACAAAATAAAGCATTTAATTTTCTCCCTACCTGAACCCTCTGAAATTCAAAAGCTCTCAATAAGGATTCTTTCTCTCATGGTCATTACAGTTATTTGCATAAATTCAATAAGAATCTGTTCTCCTTGTAACAGTTCACCCTTGGAGGTACTGGTTATTTTTACCAAGGGTTTGACTGGAATGTCATATTTGAGAGTGACATGCATAGACTCAGATACGACCAGACAGTTTTAAGGAACTAAGGTTGACTTTATGAAGCATGAAGCCAATAAAGCCCCTTGGAAATGTTGGTCTGATACCTCGCTTAGAGAGTTCCCAGCAGCCTTACCAGGTGAGTAAAGAAGGTCACTTCCCGGCAGGTGCAGGAACCTCAGGATACCTTGGGGACCTCATGAAGAGGAATTCACCCGATCCTATCGGTATTGCAGGCATGTCTGATGGCAAGTACTTGGCTTGGCTTCTGGCCTGGCGAGGCTACTAAAAGTTCAGTCTAGAGGTTCCTTATAAAAAGTTCCAGCAAAGCAAATTTTAAAAGATCTATATGACCAATCACTGTTCTTGATGAGCTTATGTAAATAATTAGGCTGAGTTTGTTAAAAGTGGACTCATTCTACAAATGAATTAGTCTTGATTTGGCTCTCTCTGGAAATCAGGGTTACTAGAGAGAAAAATTATATTTCAATAACGCACCTTTATGGACGTTAAATTCTAGTTCTGATTGCCTTTAAATGTTTGTTGTTTGCCTACACTAGACAACTTGAGGCAAACTTCAGAGAAATTGTCACAAAACTCATGTATAGACAATCTTTGTGCCTGTTGCTCTATGGGCCATTCAGATGGATCACCACAGACATTTGAATTACAAACCAGAAAACCCCATCTGATTCTTGCTGCCTGTTCTCAGACTATCTGAGGATGCTTCAAGCTTAACATCTAAAAATCTCACTGGTAGAACTGGCAGACACTGGGTTTATAATTTGGCTTTAGCCATTAACCTGTATTTTTGTTTCTATAATTATCACTTACTAATCACCTAAGCAAAACAGAATCTGTATGATGATTAATTAACACTACCTATTACACAATGAAGGCCTTAAACGATTCTCAAAATAACATTATATTATTAAACACTAAAATAACTCAAATGCATTAAACAATTCTTCAAAATAAAATGCCTTAGATATTTTACCTGTTGCACAGGTGGAATTTGTGGTCTCATAAAAACAAAGTGCTGTGTATACATTCAGATTACCACAGAAATATTTCTGAGTTTCTAACTGAAAAATACTCAAATTGGCACTTTAAATGATCCTTCTCTTTCCTTTAATAAGTGGTTGAACTCCTGGACCGAACTAAAGGAAGATTTTTGTCAACTATCAAAGGACTCTTATTTGGGCCTCTTTTTGTTACTTTAATCATGTTTTGCTGTTTTCTCCCATGTCTCTCCACCTGGTGCCGAGACTCCTTCAATGCTATAACTTCAAGCCAACAGATGATCCTTTCTCCTCAAGAAAACTCCCATATGATATCCACTCTAGATATTGTTGCAGTTAGCCTTTTCTAACTCCTATTAAATTCTCAACTGACTAGCCTTGACCCTTAGGTAAGCCCATCTCTACGCCCTTATTGCAGCATGAAGATGCTACAGAAGATGAGACCTTCTGCCTTTAACAACCTTAAAGATTTAAGGGTCAAAGTTGTTCAGGGGGGGAAATGAGGTAAATAAAGGCAAGAAAAATGTAGTTTAAATTAAATTCCCTTCTAGCCTGCAACCCACTGATAGATGTCAGAGACCTGCAGCATGTAACACTCCCCAAGACCTTTATGGTTGCCATAATGCCTTAACGTTTACACTTCCTTAAAAACTAGGGGCACCTGGGTGGCTCATTGCATCTGACTTCCGCTCAGATCATGGGCTCACGGTTCCTGGGTTCGAGACCCGTGTGAGTCTCTGTGCTGACAGCTCAGAGCCTGAAACCTGCTTCAGATTCTGTCTCCCTCTCTCTCTGCCCCTCCCCCACTCTCACTTTGTCTCTCTCCCTCTGTCTCTCTCTTAAAAATAAAATAAACATTAAAAGAAAAAACTAAACTAAAAGCAACCTTATCTTGAGAATAGCTAAATCTTCAGGGTCCTGTGAGACCCTACTTTCAGCATCCAGAAATTCCTTGGAGACCTAAGTTAGCTATACCCCCCTCCCTTCACAAACTTGAAAGTATATCATCAGTCGCATCTCACAGTCCCAGCGCAGCTCTTTCTGCCCATAGGTCCTGTTTACGTGCTTTAATAAAATCACCTTTTTTGCACCAAAGATGTCTCAATAATTCTTTCTTAGCCGTTTTCTTGCGAACCCCACTTCAAATTTCATCACTGGTATGGCTAGCCTGGTAGGGCTTCCCCTGGAAGCACTAGACTCATCTGGGCCCAAGAAGCTGCTGAGGATAACTGATAGAGACAATAGCCACACCTACACCAAAGATTGCACTGCCACCACGGGCAATTTTGCCAAGGTCACCTTTTATGCCATCTCTAGTATCTATGGCTATCTCAACAAGACAGCCTCTAGAAAGTGGCCCCATTCACCAAGTTTCCCTAGCAGGAGTTCATGAACCTTCTAGTAAAACACAGAAGAGTCTCCATGCAGAGGATCCAGTCTCCAGCTGTTGCCACCACAGTGTTTTCATACAGGTAATTAAAAGTGAATTAATAAGCCTATAAAAAAAAATCACCTGTGAGATGTGTAACTATAGGATCCTGGACCTCATCATCAAATGTTATGATTCAAAATGTAGTGCTGCTGCTCCCTGATTCTCAGACCACACTGAGGCACTCTAAAGCAGTGTTGTATTATTATTTTTCAGACGTTCAGCAAGATCATGCAGAAAAAGGTCTCTTATTGCCCCATACAGACAGGTAATTTGATCAGCCAATTACCATCTTGAAAAACCAAGAGTCTGGTCCCATGAAGCTTATAAATACCCGGCACAGCCTCCTAATGGCGGAGGTCCTAAGACCACCAGCCAGCCAAGTCTAGAATTTTGGCAGGCCTGCACGGAGCCTGGTGCTTCCCTCAAGTCAACAAGTATTATTCACCTAATATTAATACCTGATCGGTATTAACTCCCTTTTTAGTTTTTAACTTCCTGATATTCTGCATTCAGTGAATAAGTTCTTGATTTCTAACACAAAATCTTGTTTTCACTTGCCCAAGTTCAGGCCTTGATAACTGTCCTCCACTAGTCGAATGGTCTAAATGGCCTCTCTTACCTCCTTAGATTTCCACTCGGCAAACCCTATTTAGAGTTCAAAATCCTTCAGAGATTTCCCATCTCCAAAACCAAGTTCGTAAATTTCAACAGCTCAGACTATCACCCCGTTGAAATGTTGGTTATTACACAGTATTTCATGACTTCTGGAAAATGGCATAGCAGGAATCCAAATCAAATATTATTTGGGTGGCTGCGACTCTGAAGAGGGGAGTGTTGCAACGCTGGGCTACGCTCCGCCCGCCTGCTCGAGGGCTGGCAGGTCTTCTGGCTTCCGGCTCCGCAGCCGGGCGCATTTATCCCCATTAAGCCGAGTAGGACCGTGAAAGACTGTCGGCTCGCGGGGAACTCCGCCCTAGAGTCGCCGAGGAGTGGCGTCCTGCGCCCCTGCCTCCCTACGCCGTCCCAGCCATGGCTGCACGCCTGCTCCGCAGCTCCCTGCGCATGTGGGGCGGCCGGTGTGCCCTGCGTTCACCGCCGGCCGCGAGGTCAGTGCCCGCCGGGCTCCAGCTGAACGGCCCCGGGGGTAGGGGGTTGTCTACGGGGTAGGGGCGGCGACACCTACCCTTCCTGGGGACCCTGAACGCGGCGGCGAGCAAGGCGCGCCAGTCTGGGCCGGAGACTCCGCGGGTAGGGGCTGGGCCTGGTGGGACCCACGTCGGCGAGGGCGGGCGGGGGTGTCGGCCATGACCGCCTCACCGCGGGGTTGCTCGAGTTCGGGCTGCAACCTTTCATCTTAGAAAGGTGGCTGAAGGCCGCGTCCTGATTGTGAACGGGTCACTGGGACTCCCCGACTGGCAGATCTGGAGATCGCAGGAGCCCCCTTTGCGAAGCCTATGTGGAGGAGTGCCCCGAAGAAGGCAGCCTGGGACAGCAAAGACCTGACACCAGCCCCATGACACAACGACATTGAGGTTTATTTAACAAATCCTTTAATTAATTAAATCCAGGAGAGTTAATAGAGTTTCTAAGTGGCTCTGTGCCTATTAAGGTAGTGTTCATAAGATCAAAAGTTTAGATCATATAAAATCCATTCATCGGATAAACTGGAAGCATCCGGGATTCGCTATTAAGGAGAATGACAGGAATGATAAACTAGCTCATTATAACATTGGTGGAACTCTGAGATGCTATGGGAGAGGAAACGTGTGTTATTCCTGAGGAGAGTTGGGAAGACTTCACCGAGGCGGTGACCTGACTTTAGGATGCACATACTTTTCTAAGCTCTTCCCCAGAACGTCATAAGAGTGTGAGCCTCAGATTTTTGGTGTCACTACTTTTTTATGCCCTGAAAGTTAAAGGACCACCTCAGAGATTGTTTTTATTTGGGGGGTTGTATCTATCCATATGGGTATCAAAAGATATCTACAAAACAAATTGTACAAGTACATAATTTAGTTCATTAAAAGGAACAGTAGAGATTATGGTAAGTGAAGTAAGTCAGACAGATACTGTATGATTTCACTTAGAAGTTGACTCTTACAGAAAACAAGCAAAAAAAAAAAAAAGACACACAGTCTCTCTAGACACAGAGAACAGATTTGTGGTTGGGGGCAGGGCGTGGAAATGGGTGAAGGGGGTCAAAAGGTACAAACTTCCAGCTATAAAGTACCATGGGAATGTAATGTACAGCTCAGTGACCATAGTTAATACTGCATGTATATTTTAAAGTTGTTAAAAGAGTATACCTTAAAAGTTGTCATTAGAAGGAAAAAATGAGTATGTGTAGTGATGGATGTTAACTAGACTTACCGTGTTGATTATTTACAGCGAATACATATATTGAAATCATGTGCATCTGAAACTACTGTAAAGGTAATATGTCAATTATATCTCAATAATAAATAAGTAAAAGTAACAATAATAAGCCCATTATATGTTAACATAAATAACATTTTTATGAAAAATAGCTTTTTCAAAACAAGAGAGACATTATTTACATTTTCATGGATTCTTTAATGTCTGATTTAGTAGAAGACAGCCCAATTCTCATATCTGTTTCTGCATTATGTCTTTTGGGGTAAGTTATTATGGTTGAAGTATAGGAAGAAAATCTCACAGGGAATTTTGGGAAAAGGAGGACCTGAGGGACCATCTGAATAGGCTTGGGACTGTTTTATTATAGCAGGCTTCTTAATGTGCATATGGATCATTCAGGGATGTTGTTAAAAATATAGATTCTGGGGTGCCTGGGTGGCTCAGTCAGTTAAGCATCCAACTCCTGATTTCAGCTCAGGTCATGATCTCACGGTTTGTGAGTTCGAGCCCCGCATAGGGCTCTGCACTGACAGTGTGAAACCTGCTTGGGATTCTCTCTCCCTCTCTTTACCCCTCCCCTGCTCATGCTGTCTCTTTCTCTCTCAAAATAAATAAATAAAACTTAAAAAAATTAAAAGAATACAGATTCGATTCAGTAGATCTGGGGTGAGATCTGAAATTGTATATTTGTAACCAGTTCCCAAGTATTGCTGAAGGTGTTGGTGGAAGCTGTCTCCCTTTTATAATGTAAATGAAGTTTTTTAAAAATAACAATTAGGGGCGCCTGGGTGGCTCAGTCGGTCGGACTTCAGCTCAGGTCATGATCTCACAGATCTGTGAGTTCCAGCTCCGCATCAGGCTCTGTGCTGACAGCTCAGAGCCTGGAGCCTGCTTCGGATTCTGTGTCTCCCTTTCTCTCTGCCCCTAACCCACTCACATTCTGTCTCCGTCTCTCTCAAAAATAAATAAACATTTAAAAAAATGTAAAACTAACAATTAGAGCTTAGCCTGTTAAATTGGTAGAAATTTCTTTTTGTACAGATTTCCTGGTCTTCATAGGGAGAAAAGGGGCCAATTTATTCAGTGAAGTTTTCTTGGTCTTCAAGAAATGGATGTACCAACATACTTGGTGCAGGTGTTTTGGTTTTCTTCTCCATATGCTCTCTTGAATACTTCTGACTGACCTGAAAGTCTTTATTCTTTCTGGCACTGCTTTTACTTTCTAATGTCTAATGTCTAAATACTTGGTGTATTTAACTTAGAAATATTCCAATATTCCAAATATTCCGATATTTTCTTAAGGTAATATGGGATATAAAATTTTAAGATCCAGGCAGACTGGAATATAAATTCCATTCTATTATTTGTTAACTATGTTACCAAATGATTCAGTGTTGCAGAGCACCAGTTGCCTAATCTCAGCACATTTTTTTCCTGAGGAAAAATTCTCAGTATGGAAAAGAAAAGCTGTATGGACAAAAGCGTGCATGATAGTTTTATTTCCACTAGCAGAAAATTGCAACCAATCATTTCAATTAGAGGATAAAGTAAATTTTAGTCTATTTGATGTAACGTTATAGTGGTATGTAAGACCCCTGTACATCCTGATGTTGTTACCTCTCACTTCATCTACTGTTTGCACTCAATCCACACTTGGTGTCCCTGCTCTTTCTAGAATGCATCAGATACCATCGTGCCTGACACCTTTTGCTCTAATTGTTTTCTTTTTTTTTTTTTAATTTTTTTAGTGTTTATTTTTGAGAGAGACAGACAGGTAGAGCATGAGCAGGGGGAAGGGCAGAGAGAGAAGGAGACACAGGATCTGAAGCAGGCTCCAGGCTCCAAGCTGTCAGCACAGAGCCCAATGTGGGGTTCGAACCCACGAACCGAGAGATCATGACCTGAGCTGCAGTCAGATGCTTAACTGACTGAGCCACCCATGCACCCAGCTCTAATTGTTTTCTTGACTTAAATTCTACTGAGAAATCTGCTTGACTGTCACCTTGAGACGTTTGCTCAAATTCTCATTTTTCTAACTTAACCTACCCTGACTGCACTATTCCATGCCGCAGCCAATGTCCCAGCCTTGTTCCAGACACACACTCTGATCTTTACTCTGCTTTTCTTTTCCATAGAATTTATCATCTTCTCATATATGCTTTAATTTGCTTCCTTACTATAAATAGTATAGTTATTCAGACTCCCCTTCTAGAAATGTGAGTCTGGAGACAGGGATCTTTATTTTGCTCACTGTTGTATCCCAAGTTACCTGAACAGTGCTTGGTACATAAAGGGTACTCAAAGTATTTGTTGACCAAATGAATGAATACGCTATTAAAAATGATGATTTGGATGAATGGGTAGTAACTAAGAAGGCAAAAGGCAGACTAAGTATAAAATTTGTAGTACTGCATGTTCACAACCAACGACTACTACCTAAAAGGCATCTCAAATTATATTCATAAACTCCACTAAAAGTTGCATATAAAAAATAAACCTAAAGCACAATGACAGAAATTGCATGTTAAATGTATTACTCAGCTCATGCTGCCATAACAAAATACCATAGACTGGGTGGCCTAAATAACAGAAATTTATTTCTCATAGTTCTAAAGGCTGGATAACCAAGATCAAAGTGCTGATGAGAGTGCTATTTCTTGTTTGTAGATGGCTGCCTTCTTTCTGTATCTTCACATGGTCTTTCCTTGTTTCATGCACACTGGGAGAGCGAGACAGAGAGAGAGAGAGAGAGATCTCTCTTCCTGTTATAAGGCCACATATCCTCTTGGATTAGGATCCCACCCACATGACTTCATTTAACTAACTCAGTAAAATCCTCAAACAGCATTTCATGCAAAACAGAAAAACATCCTTTGCTAATATTTGGATATATGATAAAAAGTTTTGTTTTGTTTTGTTTTTTAAATATGAGCTTGAATTATACAAAGTGACACACAGATTTTCAGAACTTTTCAGGAGTACCCCAAGAGGGAAATAAATCTGAAGACCATTGAACTAAAAGGAACTACAAAACAGTCTTATTTTAAGTGTAATATGAGGGGGGTATGGAGAGGGAAGGGTCAGTTTCCAAAGATCTTGAATAATTCTGTACTAATCCTTACAGAGATTCGTTGACATTTTTTTTTTTAATTTATACCCAGGTTGCCTCTAATATGGCAGTAACATCGCCATAGTTGTATCTTACACACCTGCCATTTCAAATTGTGTGATTCTGAATGAAATAGTAATTTGGAAATGTTAATATCATCTTAAATATTGTACGTGACATGAAAACTTATCAATATGCTATGGTGGTACTGTATAAAATAGTAATTTGAAAATGTTAATATCTTAAATATTGTACATGACATGAACACTTATCAATATTCTATGGTGGTTTTGGAATTTTTACATCATTTAATTTGCATTTACCTCAACTCAGACATGTAGGTTAGTCATGGGTTTGGAAGTGAAGAGTGAGCTGAGTAAGGACATACTACTTGATCTTATCCAGGTGAGGTAGATCCTATCAAAAGTGGTAATGTTCAGATTTGAACAGGTCTGTCGAATTTCACACTCTTCCTACCTACCTCTATAGTGTCTCTGGGGGAAATAAAATCAGCGTTTTTCCATGTTGTTCGGTGGCATTAATTTGGGTATGAAGGGTCACAATTTCACTTAATTTTCTTAATGTATATGTATATTTTAAAGATGTTCTCATTCCGGAGAGGAGAAACGCCTAGAAACTCCTTCTGCTGAAAAATTAACAGATATAGGAACTCGAAGAATCTTTTCTTCAGAACATGACATTTTCCGGGAAAGTGTAAGGAAGTTTTTTCAAGAAGAAGTGATTCCTCACCACGCAGAGTAAGTGGTACATTTTTCTTTAAAGTAATTTGCATAAAGAGAACATTGAGAACCATTTCCTAGGGTCGCCTAGGTGGCTCAGTCAGTTAAGTGTCTGACTCTTGATTTTGGCTCAGGTCATGATCTCAGGGTTCATGAGTTCGAGCCCTGAGTCAGGCTCTGCACAGACAACACGTGGCCTGTTTGGGATTCTGTCTCTCCCTACCCCTCTCCCTCTCACATGTTCCATATGCTGCTCTCTCTTTCTTCTCTCGCTCTCAAAATAAGTAAATTTAAAAAAGAAAAAAACAAACCATTTCCTAGAATGTCGTATGCTGTTCTACAGAAAATATACTGTATTAATTGCTTTATTAACATTTTGCTGTTCTTAACTGTAATACTCTAAGATCTCAGGATTCTTAAATTAGTCCAAAGCTGTTTAAATGAATTTTAAAATATACAATTAAAAGTAAGTAAATTTGAAAATTTGCAGCTCAATCTAAGAGTAGTATTTTGAATACTCTGGTTAAATGGCAATTAAGTAATTACTAGTCAATTCCAAATGTTTTTTTTCTGCTTCATGAGTGAATTAAAATGAAGGCTCATGAAAGCTCAACAGGCCAGTTGACAAATCTTGGTTGGCAATGGACAACCTTAAAGTATTTTTACTGCTGGATGAGATGTATATTGATTAACTGCTTAATTACTGATCACCTACTTTTTTGACCAAAACACTGTCATTTCTATGAAAGTAGGATTTTGCTATATTTCTAAACTTCATTCACTGCCAGTAATTTACTATAATTAAAATGTTTTTGAAAACATTTTTAAATATCTTCCATTAAGATTTCATTAATGCTTTCGCTATAAAAATGACCAAAATTAGCTAAACCTAATGCGATGACTAGTCTTTGGTGAAAAGCAACTATTTCTAAAAAGAAAGAAAAAGAAAGAAAGAAAGAAAGAAAGAAAGAAAGAAAGAAAGAAAGAAAGAAAGAAATTTATTATGGTACACTCTAGGAGAATCTTTTTTGTTCATTACTCTACTGATTCGAAACTTTGTTCCAGAAAAATTATTGATGAAGATTTGAAGTAAAAATGATAGAAGTTGACAGATTTGAGATTAATGATAAAAATGTTTCCAAAGCTAATTTAGGCAATATGTACATCAAAACATACATGATAATCAAACTCTTTTAAAATTTCTTGAGGCATCTGTGTTTCTCTTTCATCAGTATCTTCAAAAATATACCTCATTTTTGGTAAGTATATCTAACTCGCACTTAAAAAAATAAAACAAAAATTCTCAGATTCTTTATTTCCAACTAGCTCTTTCCTCATCATGCCTGTCTCATTTTGTAAAAATGTTTATTTATTTTGAGAGAGAGAAAGAATGAGCGAGCGCACGTGTGAGCAGAGCAGGGGCAGAGGGAGAGAGGGAGAGAATCCCAAGTCGTCAGCACAGAGCCCAATGCAGCGTTCCATCTCACAAACTGTGAGATCATGACCTGAGCTGAAATCATGAGTCAGACACTTAACAGCTTAACGGACCTCGCCACCCAGGCGCCCTGCTATTCTTGTTTTTAAAAAAGCAGAGGTTGCACAATCTTATTCGAATGTCTACTCTTTTCAGAAGTTCATTGGACAGCAGTTGTGCTGCAAGATGCTTATGTGCTTCTGTTGTTCCAACTTAAACTGTAATAAGATTGCCTGCTCTTGTCACCTTTTTATGTGCTCATCCCGTTAAGTTCAGCACTTTAAGGAAATATACAGAGGGCTATTGCCTTTATAGGATAAGTTGGACAAATTCCCATGACTATATGACACAACTAAGATTCCATCTTAAGGGGACCAGCTGAGACAAACTGTACCCATGAATGTCAGTACATGTAATTTGTAGGTCTGATGAAAAGTCAAGGGAGGAGAACAGTGGCAAATATGAAGAAGTAAAGAAGAGAATAAGGAGAGAAATGATGAAAGAGTCCAATGCAAATAGAAAGTTATGGCCAATGTCAACAACAATTACCTTAAAGGAACATTCCTGTACAAGATCATCCATAAATTCAAATTACGACCATTTAAATAACATGAAAAAAGCTTCTCTGATTTTAAAATGTTTGCTATTTGCAGATGGGAGAAAGCTGGAGAAGTGAGCAGGGAGCTTTGGGAAAAAGCTGGCAAACAAGGACTTCTCGGTGTCAATATTGCAAAGCATCATGGTGGTATTGGTGGAGACTTGTATTCAGCAGCTATAATGTGGGAAGAACAGTGAGTATGCAGACATTTGAAGTGGAATCGTGTTTTGTAAGCACACTGCTCACTTTTCTGAGATGATAAAATATGCTTTCTAATCTTATAATATTAAAAACTAAAATGTGAATGAATATGTGTATCATTTGTACATTTTTTAATGTGTGAAGATAGGAAAATGCCCTATTAAGTTATTAAAATAGTTGCTGCTGAAAATCAGAGATTGCTTCATTTCTAATTGCCTTATGTGTTCATTTTCTTCTTTTAAAAAAAAAAGTGGAAAAATATCCCCATCAAATATACTTAAAGTTTAATATATAAGAAGAAATAAAGATTTCAGTTGATGAATGGGCAAAAGATTTGAACCAACAGTTCATCAAAACAAAATACAAATAGGTTCTTTTATTTTTTTATTAAAAAAAATTATTTAATGTTTATTTATTTTTGAGAGAGAGAGACACACACACACAGAGTGTGAACAGGGGAGGGGCAGAGAGAGGAAGACACAGAATCAGGAGCAGGCTCCAGCCTCTCAGCTGTCAGCACAGAGCCCCACAAGGGGCTCCAACTCACGAACCACAAGATCATGACCTGAGCCGAAGGAGGATGCTTAACCAACTGAGCCACCTAGACACCCCCAAATAGGTTCTTCTAGATGAAAAAAGGCTCACCCTTACTGCCAATCAAGTGTAAATTAAATTAACCTGGAGGTTATCATTTTGAGTATTTGCAAAAGTCAGTGAAAATTCAAAATCATAATACCCTCTGCTGACAAGGTTGCCGTGAAAACGGCATACTCACACTATTAGTGGCATTATAAATTAGAACAATAAATGCTTTGGTGAAGCATTCACCAATTTTCATTCAAAAAATGAAAATGTTTCTGCTCTTTGATCCAGGGCATCACTTTGGAGAATTTATCTTAAGGAAATAATTTAATAGAAAAAAGAGGAGCTATGTACAGAAATCATTGTCATGTTAGATCATAAACATCCAAATATGGAAGCAATCTAAATGTCTGGTATTGGGAGAATGAATAAGTAAATTATTTAAAAAATGTAAATTATATTACATAAACAATTTGGAATACTTTATAGCTATTTCAGATTATTGTTATGACAACATGTAAAAAAAAAAAAGGACTTTTTCATGCCATATAATAATAAAAAAAAATAGTTAACGAGATGCCTGGGTGGCTCAATTGGTTAAGCATCCGACTTCGGCTCAGGTCATGATCTCACAGTTTGTGAGTTTGAGCCCTGCATCAGACAGGCTCTGTGCTGACAATTCAGAGCCTGGAGCCTGCCTTGGATTCTACGCCTCCCTCTCACTCTGCCCCTTCCCCGCTTACACTCTGTCTCTCTCTCTCAAAAATAATAAACACTTAAAAAAAATTAGTTAAGTATAAATTCACACCACGACTGCAACTATATTAGAATATATGCTTATGGGCAAAGGTAATTTGTCAAAATGAAAACAGTTGCTATGTTAGGGTAATACAATTGTAGGTGATCCATACTTTGAAATGTTTTATCTTTTAATTCACTAGGTAAGTTCTCATGGAGCTCTGTTACAGTACTGTCAATATGCAAAAGTTAAAAGATTAGTAAAAACAAAGAGAAAATCCTCAGGAGCTCTAGGTTTGTGGGGAGACAGGCTATTGTGACACAATGTGATAAGATTTAATAATTTGTTGTTCTTTAGGTGAAAATCAAAGAAACAGAAAGCAGAACAAAAGAACTATTTTGTGCTTTAAATTTTCTTCTTTTTTCTCTCTCTAAGAGCATATTCAAATTGTACAGGCCCAGGTTTTAGTCTTCATTCAGATATTGTCATGCCCTATATTGTGAACTATGGCTCTGAAGAACAGATTAAGCACTTCATCCCCCAGATGACTGCTGGGAAATGTATTGGCGCCCTAGCAATGACAGAGCCTGGGGCTGGAAGGTAAATCAACATTGATTTGGTTTTGATTTTTGGAAGCAGGGCCCTAACAGCAAATATTTTCTCAGTACTCAGTTCATACAAATATTTGCATGATGTACGAGGAAGGATACAAAGATTAACACAAGCTCAATTTACAATCTCAAGTAACTTCAAATTCTAGTAGGAAAATAAGGCCTTATCATATATAAAGAACAATAAAACATAATATATGCTGTTTTTCAGATATTAATATAGGGCAATGCAAATAAAGTGGTAGGGTATGACTAGAATTTGGAGCATGGTAGATTTTGGATGTGGTGTGACATTCACATGGCAATGTGCAGCAAAGATTTGGGATTCCGATGCAAGCTGGGGTGGCAAGAATTGGAGCAATGAGAAAGAATAAGATCATTTATTCAGTCATTTGAAGGTTACTTACTAAGTGCCTGTAATGTGCCACATACACAGTGGTGAACTAGAACAGATGTGGTCTCTGTGCTTATTGAGGAGAATAATGAGAAACACATAAATAAATATATCCCTAATTATAAATTATGATAAGTACTATGAAGGGAACATGGTGCTATGCTAGAGACTAATGGTGTATGTGTGTTTGGTAGGAAAGGGAAAAATGAATTTAGATATGAGTGCTAGAGAAGGCCTATAAAAAGTGGTTACATGTAAACTGAGATGTGACAGCTTTACAATATGATTGAAATCTTGAATTGTGACACCTCCAGTTTTGTTTTGTTTTGTTTTGTTTTGTCTTGTTTTGTTTTTCAAGATCACTTTGCTATTCGGGGTCCTTGGTGATTCTATACAAATTTTAGGATAGTTTGTTCCAGTTCTATGAAAAATGCTATTAGTATTTTGATAGGGATTGCATTAAATCTGAATATTTCTTTGGGTAGTATTGGTATTTTAACTGTATTTGTTATTCCAACCCATGACATGGAATGTCTCTCTGTTTCTTTGTGTTGTATTGAATTTCTTTCATCAGTGTTTTATAGTTTTCAGAGTATGGGTCTTTCACCTCTTTGGTTAAGTTTATTCCTAGATATTTCATTATTTTTGGTACAAGTATAAATGGGATTATTTTCTTAATTTCTCTTTCTGCTGCTTCATTATTAGTATACAGGAATGCAACAGATTTCTGTACATTGATTTTGTAGCCTGCAACTTTACTGAATCCATTTCAGTTCCAATACATTTTTGATGGAGTCTTTAGGGTTTTCTATATATAGTATCATGTTATCTGTAAATAGCAAAAGTTTTACTTATTCCTTACCAATTTGGATGCATTTTTATTTCTTTTTGTTGTCTAATTGCTGTGGCTAGGACTTTCAGTACAATGTGGAATAAAAGTGGTGACAGCAGACAGTTCTGTGTTGTTCCTGACCTTAAGGGAAAAACTTTTAGTTTTCCCCCATTGAGTATGATGTTCACTGTAGGTTTTTCATATGACACTTTTATTATGTTGAGATATGTTCCCGCTAGACCTACTTTGTTGAGAGCTTTTATCATGAATGGATGTTGTACTTCGTCAAATGGTTTTTCTGTATCTACTCTTTCTCTTATTGAGGTGATTTATCACGTTGATTGGGAATAACATGGTAAATGATTTTTTTTAATGTATTGTTGGATTCGTTTTGCTAGTATTTTGTTGAGGATTTTTGTATCTATGTTCATCAGAGATTTTAGCCTGTAGTGCACGTTTTTTGTGGTGGCTATCTGATTTTGGTATCAGGGTAATACTGACCTCATAGAATGAATTTGGAAGTGTTCCTTCCTATTCTATTTTTTGGAATAGTTTATTTTTATGTTTATTTGTTTGTTTGTTTGTTTGTTTATTGAGAGAGAGAGAGCATGCGAACACAAGTGGAGGATGGGCAGAGAGAGAGAGGGAGAGAGAGAATCCCAAGCAGGGTGCCAGCACAGAGCCCAGCACGATCCTAAGATCATGATCTGAGCCAATCAAGAGCTGGATGCTTAACCAACTGAGCCACCCAGGTGCCCAATATTTTTTGAAATAGTTTGAGAAGAATAGGTATTAATTCTTCTTTACATGTTTGGTAGAATTTGCCTATGAAGCTGACTGATCTTGAACTATTGTTTGCTGGAAGTTTTTTGATTATTAATTCACTTTCCTTGCGGGTAATTGCTCTGTTCCAATATTCTATATTTTCCTGCTTCAGTTTTGGTAAGTTATATGTTTCTAGGAATTTATCCATTTCTTCTAGGTAAAAAATTTTCCATATCTCTTACAATTGTTTGTGTTTCTGTGGTATTGGTTATATTTCTTCTTTCATTTGTGATTTTGTTTATTTGGGTCTTCTTTTTCTTTTTCTTTCTTTGTTTCTTTCTGTCTGTCTGTCTTTCTGTCTTTCTTTCTTTCTGTCTTTATTTCTTTCTCTCTGGATGAGAGAAAGGTTTGCTAGAGGTTTATCAATTTTGTTCATGTTTTCAAAGAGGGAGCTCCTGGATTCATTGATTGTTCTATTGTTTTGTTTGTTGTTTTTGTTGTTGTTTTAGTTTCTATATTATTTATTTCTGCTCTATTATTTCCTTCCTTCTCCTGGTTTGGGGTTTTGTTTGTTCTTCTTTTTCTAGCTCCTTTAGGTGTAAGGCTAGGTTGTTTATTTGAGATTTTTCTTGCTTCTTCAGGTAGATCTATAATACTATAAACTTCCCTCTTAGAGCTGCTTTTGCTGCATTCCATTGTGTTTTATTTTCGTTTGTTTCTATGTACTTTTTGATTTTTCTTTGGTTTCTTATTTGACCCATTAATTGCTTAGTAGCATGTTATTTAACCTCCCTGTATTTGTGCTCTTTCTAGATTTTTTCTTGTGGTTGATTTCTAGTTTCATAATGTTGTGGTCAGAAAAGATGTGTGCTATGACTTTGATCTTTTTTAATTTGTTGAAACTTGTTTTGTAGCCTAATATGTGATCTATTCTGGAGAATGTTCCAGTTATATTACAAGTCATATTACAAAGCTGTACTAATCAAAATAGTATAGTACTAGCATAAAGATAGACACATAGGGGCGCCTGGGTGGCACAGTCGGTTAAGCGTCCGACTTCAGCCAGGTCACGATCTCGCGGTCTGCGAGTTCGAGCCCCGCGTCAGGCTCTGGGCTGATGGCTCAGAGCCTGGAGCCTGTTTCCGATTCTGTGTCTCCCTCTCTCTCTGCCCCTCCCCCGTTCATGCTCTGTCTCTCTCTGTCCCAAAAATAAATAAACGTTGAAAAAAAAAATTTTTTAAAAAGATAGACACATAGATCAAGGGAATAGAATAGAAAACCCAGAAATAAACCCACAATTATATGGTCAATTAATCTTTGACAAAGGAGGAAATAATATACAATTAGAAAAACTCTCTTCAACAAATGGTGTTGCGAAAACTGGACAGCTACATGCAAAAGAATTAAACTGGACCATTTTACCCTATATATGAAAATAAACTCAAAATGTATGAGACCTTAATATGAGACCTGAAACCATAAAAATCCTAGAAGAGAGCACAGGCAGTAATTTCTCTGACATCAGCCATAGCAACATTTTTCTAGGTATGTCTCCTGGAGCAAGGGAAATAAAAGCAAAAATAAACTATTGGGACTACATCAGAATACAAAGCTCCTTTCCAGCAAAAGAAACAGTCAACAAAACTAAAAGACAACTCACTGAATGGGAGAAGATATTTGCAAATGACATATCCAATAAAAGATTAGTATCCAAAATACATAAAGAACTTCTACAACTCAACACCCTAAGACCAAACAATCCAATTTGAAAATGGGCAGAAGACATGAACAGATATTTATCCAAAGACATACAGATGACCAACAGACACATGAAAGGATGCTCAACATCATTCATCATCACAGAAATGTTAATCAAAACTACAATGAGATATCACCTCACACCTGTCAGAATGGCTAGGTCAAAAAACATAAGAAACCACAAGTGTAGGTGACGATGAGAAAAAGGAACCTTCATGCATTCTCGGTGGGAATGCAAACTGGTGTAGCCACTGTGGAAAACAGTATGGAGGTTCCTCAAAAAATTAAAAATAGGACTATCCTACAATCCAGTAATTGCACTAGTAGGCAATTACCCAAAAATTACAAAAATACTAACTCAAAGGAATATATCTCCCTCTGTTTATTGCAGCATTATTTACAATAGCCACATTATGGAAGCAGCCCAAGTGTCCATTGATAGATGAATGGATAAAGAAGTGGTATATATTTATGTACTTTCGAACATTTCTTAGCCATAAAAAAGAATGAAATCTTTCCCTTTGCAACAATATGAACAGAGCTAGAGAGTATAATGCTAAGTGAAATAAGTCAAAGACAAATACTGTATGATTTCACTCATATGTGACATTTAAGAAACAAAACAAATGAGCAAAGGGAAAAAAGAAAGACAGAGAGAGAGAAACTGAGAAAAAACTCTTAACTATAGAGAACCAACTGATGACTTACCAGAGGGAGGTGAGGGGGATGGGTGAGATAGGCAATGGGGAGTAAGTAGTGCACCTATCATGATGAACACTGAATAATACATAAAATTATTGAATCACTATATTGTATTCCTGAAATTAATATAACACTATCTGTTTACTAGAATTAAATTAAAAACTTAATAAATAAAATAAACACCTATATTACTACATTAAAAAAATAATAAAGTGAGATGTGACAAATGAGAAAGAACCAACTGCAAGAATGGAGGGGAGGAGCTTCCACATAGTGGGACCTGATCCTCAAGGATGACAAGGAGAGCAGACAGGAAACCTTGGGCATTATGCTTCCTTTGGAACTGTACAAAAGGCAGCCACAGAGACAAAAGGATGGAGTCTGAAGGAGATCTACACCAGTGCTCTGTCGTGAGCATGAGGTGAAGTGACTTTGAAAAGGTGATAGGACAGGAGTGAGAAGTTAATAATGTCGAGGCCACAAAAATGTTGAGGGTTGAGAAAAGGTCATGGCAGGCCACTGGTGGTGATCTTTTGATTGTCATTTCAGTAGAGAGGAGAGGCTACTTTGGAAGAGAGTTGGGTATTGAGAAATCAGATGTGGAGAACACAGACTAATCTTTTAGAGTTTGTGGTGAAAGAGAGTGTAAAGAGAGACAGTACTGTTCTGTGACAGGCCAGCACAGTAAGGGGAAGGGTTTATGTTGAAGGGAACAGCAACTTCTAGGCCAACGGGAAACAGGCAGTGCAGAGCAACAACCTAAAGGTGTGGCAGAAGCAGTAATTGAAAACCCAAGGCTTGTTTCTGCAAAGATCAGGCCCTCATGTTTTACACTGCTTTTCTGACACTGCTGTTTATTTTTAAATGGCTTAGCACTCCATAGTGTGACTTGGCAACATGCTTAAATTGTATTTCTCCTTCCCAAATATAAACCTATAATTACAGGCCAATCCTGATTCTTAGTTTTTCCAAAGGTAAAAGGTTTTTGTTTGCTTCTTTTGCCTAAAAATGTGATCTAAAAGAAATAAAAATTTAATCTTCCTTTGCTTTTAAGTTAGATAATTTTTCTAAGATAAGTGACTGACTGACCAAAATTTGGATTACATCATGCTAGCTCTGGAACAGTATGTTCCTGTTCCAACCCACTGAATGCTAGTTCTCACTTAGAGGCAATATAAATCAAAGATCCTAACTTGTCCCCAACTTACACAAGCAAACAAAGGCTGATTGATTTTTGCTTATTTAAATTCTCTGTCCTCATCTGGGGTTAGGTGAATATACTTAAGATGGAAACTGAGAAGAATGGAGAAAAGAGGCAGATGGTTTGGAAGGCTGGTATAAGTGATGGAAGGGTAGCAAATTGGTCAGGTATTTAGAGACGAGCAAAGGGGCCATATGAGTGAGTGCAGGAGTGAAGGAAAACAGCAGATGCAGAAGAGTGTTTGAGTGTTCAGGACTTCCAAAAGAAAGAAAGAAAAAGCATGTGGGAGAGAAGGAATAAAGATGGGAGATGGTTTGTTGTGCCGGATTTTAGGAACAACTTGGCCACTCTTACATTCTTGCTTTCATTTGGCCTTCACCAAAAAGGGTGGAGTTTGCTAGAAAAGATTCAGAGTATCCCTGCCTCTTTTCCTTTCCACGTACATAGGAGACTCCCTAATGTGTAATTGTGTGTATTTGTATGATACCTTAACATTTTGTATCTTTCATGTTGATTTTCTGTTTGGACTATCACAATAATCTATATGAAGATATACTGTGATTCCTATGTAAAGGAGAACAGAACATGAGAAATGAAGTATTTTAACCAAACTCATAGAGCTAACCTATGATGACATTGGATCCAGAGTATTCTGACACCAGCTGTATGATTGTGGGTGAAATCTCTGAACCTCAATGTCTGTATCAGTGATACTTAATACAATTATTGCAAGGGTCGGAATTCTTGGCAATACTATAAGTAGTATATATTTTAGTAGTATATTTTTAATATTCCATGTTTACCATTCAAGAGCTTTTTTTAATCCACAAACTGAGCTGTGTCATTACCTTTGTTACTTTTGATATGTCCCTGTATAGAACAAGTATTTCAATAAGCCATGTATTGATTTTAAGAACTAATATTTCATATTGACTTACAATATAAAGACCATATATATTCAAGAAGAAGAATCAGAAAAAGTGATGTAGACTATTTATACATGATGGTATTCATTGTAGGATATTTATGAAAATTGAAAACTAAGTATTCAATAATAGATTGTTTTTAAAAAATGATAAAGCTATACAATGTAATTCTATGCCATTGATAGAAATGAAATTATAGAAAAGCATTAGATATTATTAAGAGGTCAAAATCATATGTATGGCTCTGGTTTTATAAAAATACGTATATGTGTGTATCTATTTTCACTGAAAAATTCTGGAAGGATGTATTTTAGAAATGTTTATTCTAGGAAGTAAGTTTTTTTTTCAGTATTTTTTCTTTGTCAAAAATATTGTCTATCTTTTGTATTTTAACTATGGATATTTGTTTATTTTATACTTAGAAAAAATAATCTATTCCACTTTTAGAGCAGTCTTGTTAAGGGAAGCATTTGAGACGTAAGTCTTTTAAATAGCTAACTTTTGATCAATAGAGATAAGGGAAGGAATCAAGGTGAATAGAGGGAGGCAGATATGTGGTGGCAAATAATTTCAAATATAGTGGGCTTTGAGATGCTATCTGAGTCCAATTTGGGGATCTACTTGGGAGTTTTTATGCTTTATAAAATCTGGCTACTTTATGTAATCTTAATCATATATTCATTTGTGTAAGCGGTTTAGAATATAATACATCAGATGTGGTTTTTCAGTGCATTTGTGTGAACATTCTTAATGTTAGTTAGAAGTCAATTCTTTTCATAGTATGAACAGTTTGAATTAGCACATTATATGCATACTTATACAACAATACTTGAATAACTCAGTTTTTACCAACTAATGAATTTTCCTTCATTATTTAAAAAATTATAGTGATTTGCAAGGAATAAGAACAAATGCCAAAAGGGATGGGAGTGACTGGATTCTCAATGGAAGCAAGGTATGTAAAGAGGGGCTCCCATAGCCCTTCTCTCCAGAGTCCATGCCACAAGTAACAGTGTCTCAAAGACTGCTCATTATTGATTGTCTCATTCTATGGACTCATGTAAGAATTGAATTTACTTAAGTTGTTTTGTTTGGGGGACAATGTGAACTTTGCAACATTTATATTACATGAGATCTGTTCTTCTTGTATGTTCCATTTTACATGCTCCCCTCACTATTATGGCAAATGTTTTACTGTCCAAACGGCCCTTATCAAGCCAGAAAAGGGGAAGGAGAGGCTCACATTGTCCAAATATGAGACAAACGATAATTAATAAACTTGATGTTTGTGAAAAATTGGAGATAAGATTTTCATATAAATATCAAGAAGACTTTCAAAAGTTCTTAGGAAAGAAGGATAGCTTTGATAGAATTTGAGAGCCCTTCAGTCCTTCTGAGAGTCACATCAGCCTAGATGAATTGGAAAGCCCTTCCAGTTAAGGTTACAGATGGGCTTAGGAGTAAATATATCCCTTAGAATCTAATATCACTGATGACAGAGGATTTTGTTTACCTAAAACTGTGTCTGGTATACAGTCGGGAAATATTTATTGTTGACTGAGTGTTAAGTGAAGGAAAGATGTTTATTTTCCACAACTAAGGAGGTCTTTCTGAAAATTGTTTCAAAGCATGTTGAAGAACTAATTTGTTTGTTTTCTTTGAATTTTTTTAAAACTTCTAATTAGTTTTAGACTAATACCTTTGCATTTACAAAATCACAAGTTTGAATGTTGTGCTACTGTCAAATTGCTCTCAATTTTGTAAACATCCTTGATTTCTGTACTTACGTTGTCAAGGACTAATAGCAGTTTGTGGACTGGAATGGGTCTGAAGAACACATTTTGAGCAGCCCAGGTCTAAAGACCATTTCATAATCTAGTTTCATAGTTGTTATACAAAAAACCAGTATTTGTGGTGTCAAATAAATTTAGAAAATGTGTGCAACTTCTCACTCTTTGACATGCTAATGTGCATTATAAACCTCTAAAAGTTTGGTATAGTATGTCTTATGCCCTAGGAAATTATCTTTATAGATTGAGTCACTAGTATTTTCCCAAACATACTTTTTGTCATAGACTCTAGGTCTGGCGTTGTCTCTTGTCCAGCAAGAGAGCAGATGCAGGATTGAAATGTGAGAGAGGCTAATGTCAGGGAGGAGACGAGAGTGCCGAATAAGGGTGCTTGCTCAGTTTTTATTAGGATCAGAAGGCTTACAAGCGTGATGGACTTACACAAAGAGACAATGAAATCGTGAACATGAACTCATGGGCATGAGGGAAAGGGTGTTTTGAAGATATTCAGTGTTAGGGGTTTGGGTCAACGCTAAACCTGGAGCTGGGTGGAAAGTTGTTTACAGCAGACATGAGGCACCACCTCTGTTTACCTAAACTGGCCTAGGGGACAAGAAGGACAGAGCATGCTACCTCAGGGTCAGCAAGGCATCTTTCTTTTGCTAATTAGCTCCAGCTCTGGGCAACTTCATCCTCCTGTGGTCCAAAGTCCTGTTTTCCTGTTTTTGTCCTTCCTTCCTGTGAAAGCAGCTTTCTGTTACTGTACTAACTTGGGGGGGGGGGGCATTTTCACCCTGAATACCTAATCTTGTTTACCTCATTTTGGATGATGAAAACATCCTGAGATTTCCTATTCCTATACCTTTCTCCTATACTGGGGGCCTTTGCAACCTATTTACCTAATTTTGTTTACCTAATCTTATTTAGCCAAACTTGGGTGTGTTCATTCTGTGGGTTTCTAATTCCTTATGCCTTGTTAAGCCATCAGTGCAACCTCAGGGAATTCCTAAGCTTATTCCCCACAACTGTTAGAAATTTTAGTCTAAACTATTTGTCTTAAGGATTATAGTAAAGATGTATAATAAAGATTATAATAAAGATGATTCCAGTATAATAATCACTTAACTCTGCACACAGAGGGCCACAGAAGACTAAGATATTTGATCAAATGGGAAACACATTCTCTTATGACTCCAGCTTTGTTAGCAGTTCTTCTGTGGGAACCACCCAAGAAAACTCCACTGACTATGTCCAAACCTCTATTAGAAATAACAAAAAATTGAAAGGAAGTGGGGCGCCTGGGTGGCGCAGTCGGTTAAGCGTCCGACTTCAGCCAGGTCACGATCTCGCGGTCCGTGAGTTCGAGCCCCGCGTCAGGCTCTGGGCTGATGGCTCAGAGCCTGGAGCCTGTTTCCGATTCTGTGTCTCCCTCTCTCTCTGCCCCTCCCCCGTTCATGCTCTGTCTCTCTCTGTCCCAAAAATAAATAAACGTTGAAAAAAAAAATTAAGTTCTTTAAAAAAAAAAAAAATTGAAAGGAAGCAAAAGTAAAGGAATAAGTAAGTGAATATATTACCTCAATAAGATGACCTAAGGGGTGCCTTGTGGCTCAGTAGGTTAAGGATCAACTCTTGATTTCAGCTCAGGTCATGATCTCACGGTTCGAGAGACCAATCCCTGTGTCTTGGGATTCTTTCTCTTCCCTCTCTCTGCCCTTCCCTCCCCCCCCCCCCCGCCACAAATAAATAAACTTAAAAAAAATGACCCTAAGATGTGCCCATCAAAGTGTCGACACAAAGTTTTTAATGGCTTAGGAAAATAATTAAGTGAAGAGATCATATTAACTTCTATACACCTAGATTTCAGCTAAGTAACAAAATGCACATACATTTCAACTATGGTAAAAGGAAAAAAAAACAGAAAGGAAATTCATAATGATATCTACATGACGGACTTGAGGATTTTTTTTCTTTTTTCTTTATAACAATATACTATATATAACGTCCACAATGAACTTATAAACATTCAATACCCAAAAAAATGATGGCCCTCAGTAGGGATAATCCCAGCCCTATTAAGAGTTTTGACTGTCATAATTAAGAACGAAATTGAGACAGTCCTTTTACAAAGAGAATTTTCTTATAAGAAAAGGAAAGCAGTCATGCTGGAAATACTCGCCTTCTGTTGGACTCTTGCAGAAATAGTTCAGAATCGATTAACCTTCTTCCATAATTGTGTCTAAGAAAAACTGTTGAAGAATTCTATTCACTTTTTCCAAATTGAAGTCAGAGTGTTAAAGCGAACAATTTTTTTTGTATAAACAGCTCCTCCCTTCCTTTCATTCCATTGTTTGTCTTTTATCTATAATAACGTCTGTTAATATATGTCTGAGGCCGTGGATTTAGAGCTTATAGACACTAATCCCAGGACATGCGATTCAGAACAGAAAAGCACTATTTCATCAATTCAACTGTGCACCTACACAGATGGTCATTATTCTCTTAGAAAAATATGAAATTGGGAGACTTGAAAGGTTTTTGAGCAAGTGGTATAATGGAGCAATATTGTAGAAAAAAATACATTGGCCATGATGTATAATTTTTTTTTCTAGGAACACATTTTTCTCATTTATTCAGCAAACATCCTTGAAAGCCTTCTATATGCCAAACACTACTCTAAGCACTGATGATAGTCCCTGCCCTTGAGGAGTTCCTTGTAGAGAGAAATGTTGAGGGTCTCTGATTGTTGTGTCACTTATAACCAGGCCACCACCACGGCCTTCACTTGCTATCATGTAGACAACACTAACATCATTGGCTTATTTCCCATTATTTTTATGTACAGCACTGTGGATTTGAGAACATAAATCTTATAAAGGGCATAGATGTTAGGTGATAGAAGTAACTAATGCCATTTTATACTCCTACTATTTCAAAGGGATAGAGACAAGAATAGATCATTTGAATACAGTTTGATAAATGCTAAGATGATGGTGAATTCAGAGTGCTTACAGGAGCTCTTAACCTGGCCTGGAGAATTTGGGAAGACTTTAGTCCAGAATGGTAGGATGTATCCTAGCAGCATTGGGAAACAGCCACCCAGTGGAGGAAACAAGATTTCTGAAGACACATAGGTAAAGAAGACCTTAGAATAGAAAGGATAGCAAATAGTTGAGTGGAGTTGACCTGAGGACAGGGAATGAGAAAAATGAGATAAAAGATAAGGTTGGACTGATAAGCTAGTGCCAGTTTTTGATGAGTTTTATATGTCCTTCTAAAGGTTTACAGTTTATCCTGAGGCCTATTACGAGCTATTCAGAGATTTCAAAATATGAAAATGATATGATTAGATTGCATTGTAAAAAAGGTCTCTGAGATCATGATGAATAATAGAGGTGCAGGGACATCAGTTGTAGGAACTTAAGAAATGATGAGGCCCCGAAATAAGGTAATGGCAATAGAAGAGAAAGGAAGTGAGTGGATTCATAAAGTATTAAAATGGATTAGAGAGAATTAGAAGTCAAATTGAATATGAAGCAAGATGATGACATGATTTTTTTTTTTTGGCACCATTCACTGAGATAGGAAAAATAGATTTATATTCAAGATTAGTTAAGAGTTAAGGGTAGGAAAAGATATGTTCTGCCCATGAGTCATCAGGTGGACTCTCCAGAGGCAGGTAGGTATACAGGTCTGAAACTTAGCAAGAAATTTCACTTAAAGATTTGGAGTCATTAGCAGATAGATGGTAATTAAAGCCATGGAAGTGCTTGAGGTGACCCAAGAAAGGCACAGAATAAGTTAATAATTTGTGCTGGGTATATTTGTTTGATAAATAAATATCATCTGGTAATCTCATGTCTCTTATTTAGTATGTTATTTTATCCCTCTTTAATCATTATCTCCTTATTGAGGCCATTTGGAAAGAAGTAGGCCATCCATCATCAAAATCAAATCCATGCCTTTTCAAAAACTGTTGTAAGAGTACAAATACTTTAATGTTGCCATTTAGAACAGATTCCTTTTTCTCATCTGCAGTTTCTTTCTAAAATATAGTTTATCGTATAGTTATCATAGAGTATTTTGCTTTAATTTAGAAAAGACATAATAAGTTCTGTTCATTATTTACAGTATTAATTGTGGAATGAAAATGTACTGACTTCATTCTTTGAAACAATGGGTTGTTTTCCCTGTACTTTTTAATAACCTTATATATGAATAATCAACACTGAAGATATTTGGGTAGAGTACAAAGAGAGGCATAAAGCATGTCTTGTCTGGTTTAGTCTTCTTGAATATACTTTCCTCCCATCATGACTTAAACATCGACCTGGTTTATTGTGAAGTGTCACAGTAAATTTGGGGTTTGCAGGTATTCATCAGTAATGGGCAGCTAAGTGACATTGTGATCGTAGTGGCAATCACAAATCATGAAGCTCACTCTCCTGCTCATGGCATTAGCCTTTTTCTGGTGGAAAATGGAATGAAAGGATTTATCAAGGGACGAAAGCTACATAAAATGGGACTAAAAGCCCAGGTAAGTCACAATATGAATTATTAATTATAAATAATTGCGTGTACTCAAATATACTTTATAGAACTACATATAGCAAATCATACCTTCCTATGCCAGATTCCTAAAATATGCTTTTCAGAAATGGAAAGAGAGGGGTGCTGGGAGGCTCAGTTGATTAAGTTTCTGACTCTTGATTTCAACTCAGGTTATGATCTCACAGTTTGTGAATTTGAGCCCTGCATCAGGCTCTGTGCTGTCAGCACGGGGCCTGGTTGGGATTCTTTCTCTCCCACTCTCTCTCTATCCCTCCCCCACTCGTGCTTGCTCTCTACAAACAAACAAATGTTAAAAAGAAAAGAAAAGAAATGGTAAGAGAGATTTATTCCATTTATCCAAATTATCTCTGTTGTTCAGCAGTGGAAGTGAATCAGCATATTTTGAATATCTGCTTCAGAAATGGCAAAATTATATGTTAATAGACCTTCTATTAAATTGATTGAAGAAAATTATGAAATAAAAGCAGAAAATATTTTTCTATTATTTGGTAATTATTTGGTAGCTTTTTCATTACCAAAAAGAAAAATGACAGTGTATTGCAGTGGGAAAGCCACAAATTTTTAGAATCAAATGGATCTGGGTTTGAATCCGTGGTTTATTACCTACTAGATGTATTCATTAACTGCTCCAACTTGGCTTCCAGTTTCTTTTGTTCTTGTTTTTGTTTTCTTAAATGGAAATAATAGTCACCTCATTAGAGTGTTGGGAGATTTAAGTGAGATCATTCTGTACTTAATTGTGTGATCCCTTAGGATACTGCAGAATTATTCTTTGAGGATGTACGGTTACCAGCTAGTGCCCTACTTGGAGAAGAGAATAAAGGCTTCTATCACCTCATGCAAGAACTTCCACAGGTCAGAATTATTAAATATTCCATCTTTTGATTAGTTAATAAAGTGGTATGAAATAGAACTATGTAAATTCGTGCATATAAAACTTGTGACATAGCCAATCATTTGAGTAAAGTTAAAGTTGAAAAAAACCCTGACTTCTTGGAGTGCCCGGATGGCTCAGTCAGTGAAGCATCTGACTCTTAATCTCAGCTCAGATCTTGATCTCAGGGTCATGAGTTCAAGCCCCACGTTGTGGGGTGTGGAGACTACATAAACCAACCAACCAACCAACAAAAAACCTGAGTTTTGTTGCCTAGATAAGTAAATAACTGAACTCAAGGATATCCAATCAAAGCTTATAAATGAGTAGGAAAATTAGGTATTTTAGTTCTGTGATACCTTCTTAGAATGATTTTAGCTTCTTAACTACAAGTCAAGAATTCTTATCTCCTTGTAAGGAAATATCAGCCAAAATATTTGGCAGAATTTTTTTTTTTTTTTTTTGATGATACCAAGGAATCATCATACCGGAAAGTTTTAGTCCATCATAGTTAGCTCTCACATCTGTGTTTTTGGAGTGTGGTGCCTATGTGATTGTTGAACCTCACATGCCAGCATAGAAACATAGGTGCGTTTGTCTAGTGATTGCCACAGCCTGGGCTAAACTGGGGACAAGGTTAGGAATACTGCCACGGAAATAGAATAGAATATAAAGATCACCAGCAAGATGGATTTAAACTGACCATGGATACTGGCAGGCAGAATTTAACCTATCCACTTTAAAAAGTTGATTTCCATAGACCTATTAGAATATGCAGTGTGCAGAGATCAATAAATAAAAGTCAACAATTTCATATTTCTTTTCTCATAGATGACTGATGAAGGAATTAAATCAATGATGTATATATGTATATGTAGTAAAGACAGACATTTATAAAAGTAAAGGATTTGTTTTAAAGAATTACTATGGCTATGTCCAATATTCTTATAAATCTATGGGAGCATTTTCTTATAGAATTAAGAAATAAATTAACTTTTAGGAGTTTTATAACGATTATTTATTGAATTTATTATCATCAAAATCTTGTGGAATTAGAATGATGCTTAAGACCTAATTTTGGGTTATAGGAAAGGCTAGTGATTGCTGAAATGGGACTTTCAGCCAGTGAATTCATGTTCGAAGAAACCAGGAATTACGTTAGACAAAGAAAAGCTTTTGGGAAAACAGTTGCACATCTACAGGTAAGCTTATTTTCATGATTTAGTATTGAGCGACATCAGTTTCCTCATTTAAACACAAATATGGAATAACTCTCATAGAGGTGGTATTAGAATCCATTGAGGTGGATGAGACCATTGAGGGATAAAGAGTAGAGAGTAAGATAAGAGGTCCTAGGACAGAGTCCTGAGAAAAATTTAGTATTTAAAGGTGGACTAGTAGGGAGAAACCAGCAAAGACAACACAGAATGAAGGACTAGAAAGAAAAAAGCAAATCAAGCAAGTAGAGTCACAGAAGCCAAGAGAACAGGAGATTTCAAGTAGGCAGGAGTAGGGCCACAGGTTGCTTAAAGGGAAAACAAGATGAGAATCAAGAGTGCCCATTGGACATCGCAATAGGGAGCTGATAACTGACTAGAGTGTGGTTGCACCAGGCCAGAGTAAGTAAAGGGGTAAATAGAAATGAGGAAGTAAAGATACTGATGGCACACAGCTCTTTCCTGAGTTTGGCTGTGAATGGTAGGTAGGTTACTAGGGAGTAAGAAGAGGATGGCGGGTGACAGGTAGAATCTTGGGGTCAAATGACATACTTATAAGATTTAAGGTTTTTTTTTGTTATTATTAGGATAAGAATGCTGGAAGCACTTTTTTTTTAAATTTTTTAATGTTTATTTATTTATTTTTTTTTAATTTTTTTTTTTTATGAAATTTATTGACAAATTGGTTTCCATACAACACCCAGTGCTCATCCCAAAAGGTGCCCTCTTCAATACCCATCACCCACCCTCCCCTCCCTCCCACCCCCCATCAACCCTCAGTTTGTTCTCAGTTTTTGACAGTCTCTTATGCTTTGGCTCTCTCCCATTATAACCTCTTTTTTTTTTTTTTTTCCTTCCCCTCCCCCATGGGTTCCTGTGAAGTTTCTCAGGATCCACATAAGAGTGAAACCATATGGTATCTGTCTTTCTCTGTATGGCTTATTTCACTTAACATCACACTCTCCAGTTCCATCCACGTTGCTACAAAAGGCCATATTTCATTTTTTCTCATTGCCACGTAATATTCCATTGTGTATATAAACCACAATTTCTTTATCCATTCATCAGTTGATGGACATTTAGGCTCTTTCCATAATTTGGCTATTGTTGAGAGTGCTGCTATGAACATTGGGGTACAAGTGGCCCTATGCATCAGTACTCCTGTATCCCTTGGATAAATTCCTAGCAGTGCTATTGCTGGGTCATAGGGTAGGTCTATTTTTAATTTTCTGAGGAACCTCCACACTGCTTTCCAGAGCGGCTGCACCAATTTGCATTCCCACCAACAGTGCAAGAGGGTTCCCGTTTCTCCACATCCTCGCCAGCATCTATAGTCTCCTGATTTGTTCATTTTGGCCACTCTGACTGGCGTGAGGTGATACCTGAGTGTGGTTTTGATTTGTATTTCCCTGATAAGGAGCGACGCTGAACATCTTTTCATGTGCCTGTTGGCCATCCGGATGTCTTCTTTAGAGAAGTGTCTATTCATGTTTTCTGCCCATTCCTTCACTGGGTTATTTGTTTTTCGGGTGTGGAGTTTGGTGAGCTCTTTATAGCTTTTGGATACTAGCCCTTTGTCCGATATGTCATTTGCGAATATCTTTTCCCATTCCGTTGGTTGCCTTTTAGTTTTGTTGGTTGTTTCCTTTGCTGTGCAGAAGCTTTTTATCTTCATAAGGTCCCAGTAATTCACTTTTGCTTTTAATTCCCTTGCCTTTGGGGATGTGTCGAGTAAGAGATTGCTACGGCTGAGGTCAGAGAGGTCTTTTCCTGCTTTCTCCTCTAAGGTTTTGATGGTTTCCTGTCTCACATTTAGGTCCTTTATCCATTTTGAGTTTATTTTTGTGAATGGTGTGAGAAAGTGGTCTAGTTTCAACCTTCTGCATGTTGCTGTCCAGTTCTCCCAGCACCATTTGTTAAAGAGGCTGTCTTTTTTCCATTGGATGTTCTTTCCTGCTTTGTCAAAGATGAGTTGGCCATACGTTTGTGGGTCTAGTTCTGGGGTTTCTATTCTATTCCATTGGTCTATGTGTCTGTTTTGGTGCCAATACCATGCTGTCTTGATGATGACAGCTTTGTAGTAGAGGCTAAAGTCTGGGATTGTGATGCCTCCTGCTTTGGTCTTCTTCAAAATTCCTTTGGCTATTCGGGGCCTTTTGTGGTTCCATATGAATTTTAGGATTGCTTGTTCTAGTTTCGAGAAGAATGCTGGTGCAATTTTGATTGGGATTGCATTGAATGTGTAGATAGCTTTGGGTAGTATTGACATTTTGACAATATTTATTTTTCCAATCCATGAGCAGGGAATGTCTTTCCATTTCTTTAAATCTTCTTCAATTTCCTTCATAAGCTTTCTATAGTTTTCAGCATACAGATCCTTTACATCTTTGGTTAGATTTATTCCTAGGTATTTTATGCTTCTTGGTGCAATTGTGAACGGGATCAGTTTCTTTATTTGTCTTTCTGTTGCTTCATTGTTAGTGTATAAGAATGCAACTGATTTCTGTACATTGATTTTGTATCCTGCAACTTTGCTGAATTCATGTATCAGTTCTAGCAGACTTTTGGTGGATTTTCCATGTATAATATCATGTCATCTGCAAAAAGCGAAAGCTTGACTTCATCTTTGCCAATTTGGATGCCTTTGATTTCCTTTTGTTGTCTGATTGCTGATGCTAGAACTTCCAGCACTATGTTAAACAGCAGCGGTGAGAGTGGGCATCCTTGTCGTGTTCCTGATCTCAGGGAAAAAGCTCTCAGTTTTTCCCCGTTGAGGAGGATGTTAGCTGTGGGCTTTTCATAAATGGCTTTTATGATCTTTAAGTATGTTCCTTCTATCCCGACTTTCTCAAGGGTTTTTATTAAGAAAGGGTGCTGGATTTTGTCGAAGGCCTTTTCTGCATCGATTGACAGGATCATATGGTTCTTCTCTTTTTTTTTGTTAATGTGATGTATCACGTTGATTGATTTGCGAATGTTGAACCAGCCCTGCATCCCAGGAATGAATCCCACTTGATCATGGTGAATAATTCTTTTTATATGCCGTTGAGTTCGATTTGCTAGTATCTTATTGAGAATTTTTGCATCCATATTCATCAGGGATATTGGCCTGTAGTTCTCTTTGTTTACTGGGTCTCTGTCTGGTTTAGGAATCAAAGTAATACTGGCTTCATAGAATGAGTCTGGAAGTTTTCCTTCCCTTTCTATTTCTTGGAATAGCTTGAGAAGAATAGGTATTATCTCTGCTTTAAACGTCTGGTAGAACTCCCCTGGGAAGCCATCTGGTCCTGGACTCTTATTTGTTGGGAGATTTTTGATAACCGATTCAATTTCTTCGCTGGTTATGGGTCTGTTCAAGCTTTCTATTTCCTCCTGATTGAGTTTTGGAAGAGTGTGGGTGTTCAGGAATTTGTCCATTTCTTCCAGGTTGTCCAATTTGTTGGCATATAATTTTTCATAGTATTCCCTGATAATTGTTTGTATCTCTGAGGGATTGGTTGTAATAATTCCATTTTCATTCATGATTTTATCTATTTGGGTCATCTCCCTTTTCTTTTTGAGAAGCCTGGCTAGAGGTTTGTCAATTTTGTTTATTTTTTCAAAAAACCAACTCTTGGTTTCGTTGATCTGCTCTACAGTTTTTTTAGATTCTATATTGTTTATTTCTGCTCTGATCTTTATGATTTCTCTTCTTCTGCTGGGTTTAGGCTACCTTTGCTGTTCTGCTTCTAGTTCCTTTAGGTGTGCTGTTAGATTTTGTATCTGGGATTTTTCTTGTTTCTTGAGATAGGCCTGGATTGCAATGTATTTTCCTCTCAGGACTGCCTTTGCTGCGTCCCAAAGCGTTTGGATTGTTGTATTTTCATTTTCGTTTGTTTCCATATATTTTTTAATTTCTTCTCTAATTGCCTGGTTGACCCACTCATTCTTTAGTAGGGTGTTCTTTAACCTCCATGCTTTTGGAGGTTTTCCAGACTTTTTTCTGTGGTTGATTTCAAGCTTCATAGCATTGTGGTCTGAAAGTATGCATGGTATAATTTCAATTCTTGTAAACTTATGAAGGGCTGTTTTGTGACCCAGTATATGATCTATCTTGGAGAATGTTCCATGTGCACTCAAGAAGAAAGTATATTCTGTTGCTTTGGGATGCAGAGTTCTAAATATATCTGTCAAGTCCATCTGATCCAATGTCTCATTCAGGGCCCTTGTTTCTTTATTGAACGTGTGTCTAGATGATCTATCCATTTCTGTAAGTGGGGTGTTAAAGTCCCCTGCAATTACCACATTCTTATCAATAAGGTTGCTTATGTTTATGAGTAATTGTTTTATATATTTGGGGGCTCCGGTATTCGGCGCATAGACATTTATAATTGTTAGCTCTTCCTGATGGATAGACCCTGTAACTATTATATAATGTCCTTCTTCATCTCTTGTTACAGCCTTTAATTTAAAGTCTAGTTTGTCTGATAGAAGTATGGCTACTCCAGCTTTCTTTTGGCTTCCAGTCGCATGATAAATAGTTCTCCATCCCCTCACTCTCAATCTAAAGGTGTCCTCAGGTCTAAAATGAGTCTCTTGTAGACAGAAAATAGATGGGTCTTGTTTTTTTATCCATTCTGATACCCTATGTCTTTTGGTTGGCGCATTTAATCCATTTACATTCAGTGTTATTATAGAAAGATACGGGTTTAGAGTCATTGTGATGTCTCTATATTTTATGCTTGTAGTGATGTCTCTGGGACTTTGTCTCACAGGGTCCCCCTTAGGATCTCTTGTAGGGCTGGTTTAGTGGTGACAAATTCCTTCAGTTTTTGTTTGTTTGGGAAGACCTTTATCTCTCCTTCTATTCTAAATGACAGACTTGCTGGATAAAGGATTCTTGGCTGCATATTTTTTCTGTCTAGCACCCTGAAAATCTCGTGCCAATTCTTTCTGGCCTGCCAAGTTTCAAAAGAGAGATCAGTCACGAGTCTTATAGGTCTCCCTTTATATGTGAGGGCACGTATACCCCTTGCTGCTTTCAGAATCTTCTCTTTATCCTTGTATTTTGCCAGTTTCACTATGATATGTCGTGCAGAAGATCGATTCAAGTTACGTCTGAAGGGAGTTCTCTGTGCCTCTTGGATTTCAATGCCTTTTTCCTTCCCCAGTTCAGGGAAGTTCTCAGCTATTATTTCTTCAAGTACCTCTTCAGCACCTTTCCCTCTCTCTTCCTCGTCTGGGATACCAATTATGCGTATATTATTTCTTTTTAGTGTATCACTTAATTCTCTAATTTTCCCCTCATACTCCTGGATTTTTTTATCTCTCTTTTTCTCAGCTTCCTCTTTTTCCATAACTTTATCTTCTAGTTCACCTATTCTCTCCTCTGCCTCTTCAAGCCGAGCTGTGGTGGTTTCCATTTTGTTATGCATTTCGTTTAAAGCATTTTTCAGCTCCTCGTGACTGTTCCTTAGTCCCTTGATCTCTGTAGCAAGAGATTCTCTGCTGTCCTGTATACTGTTTTCAAGCCCAGCGATTAATTTTATGACTATTATTCTAAATTCACTTTCTGTTATATTATTTAAATCCTTTTTGATCAGCTCATTAGCTGTTGTTATTTCCTGGAGATTCTTCTGAGGGGAGTTCTTCCGCTTGGTCATTTTGGATAGTCCCTGGCGTGGTGAGGACCTGCAGGGCACTTCCCCTGTGCTGTGGTGTATAACTGGAGTTGGTGGGTGGGGCCGCAGTCAGACCTGATGTCTGCCCCCAGCCCACCGCTGGGGCCACAGTCAGACTGGTGTGTGCCTTCTCTTCCCCTCTCCTAGGGGCGGGATTCACTGTGGGGTGGTGTGGCCCGTCTGGGCTACTTGCACCCTGCCAGGCTTGTGATGCTGGGGATCTGGCGTATTAGCTGGGGTGGGTAGGCAAGGTGCACGGGGGCAGGAGGGGCAGGCTTAGATCGCTTCTCCTTAGGTGATCCACTTCAGGAGGGGCCCTGTGGCAGCGGGAGGGAGTCAGATCCGCTGCCGGAGGTTTGGCTCCGCAGAAGCGCAGAGTTGGGTGTTTGCGCGGAGCGAGCAAGTTCCCTGGCAGGAACTGGTTCTCTTTGGGATTTTGGCTGGGGGATGGGCGGGGGAGATGGCGCTGGCGAGCACCTTTGTTCCCCACCAAACTGAGCTCTGTTGTCAGGGGGCTCAGCAGCTCTCCCTCCCTTTGTCCTCCAGCCTTCCCGCTTTCCGAGTAGAGCTGTTAACTTATGACCTCCCAGACGCTAAGTCGCGCTTGTTGTGGGAACACAGTCCGTCAGGCCCCTCCGCTTTTGCAAGCCAGACTCGGGGGCTCTGCTTGGCCGGCGAGCCGCCCCTCCGCCCCGGCTCCCTCCCGCCAGTCCGTGGAGCGCGCACCGCCTCGCCGCCCTTCCTACCCTCTTCCGTGGGCCTCTCGTCTGCGTTTGGCTCCGGCGACTCTGTTCTGCTAATCCTCTGGCGGTTTTCTGGGTTATTTAGGCAGGTGTGGATGGCATCTAAGTGATCAGCAGGACGTGCGGTGAGCCCAGCGTCCTCCTAAGCCGCCATCTTCTCTTCCTCTTCCCAATGTTTATTTATTTTTAAGTGACAGAGAGAGAGTGAGCAGGAGAGGGGTAGAGAGAGAGCAAGCAGGGGAGAGGGAGAGAGAGAGAGGGGGACATAGAAGCTGAAGCAGGCTTCAGGCTCTGAGCTGTCAGCACAGAGCCCATCGTGGGGCTTGAACTCACAAACCTCAAATCTTGACCTGAGGTGAAGTTGGTTAGGAGCTGACTCTTAACCAACTGAGCCACCCAGGTGTCCCTGGGAGCATGTTTTAATACCTAGATAAAGGATTTAGTAAAGAAAGAAAGATTGTAGATGTGAAGAAGACAACTGCTATGATATTTGAGAAAGAATCAGGGTGTGGGTGCGAAAGCATATGGAAAGGTAGTCCTTCCCACCTCCACCGCAGAGGTGTTTCCTCGGTTGTGACGGGAAGAAAAGAGGAAAGAATGGGTATGGGTTCAGTCAGACACTTGCTCTGTTGGTAGAAAATTGCAAAAGCTCTTTATGAAGACTTCCATTTTCCTTAAATAACATAGGGAAACTCAGCTCTTGAAAAAGAGGTGAGTGAAGGGGGCATGAAGGTGTCCATGGAGAGAGAGGAATATTTGAGATACCCTTTCAAAGTAAGAGACTGAACTAACTAGAGAAATATAATAAGGCTGTGAGCAGTAGTGAGCAGTATTGAGGACTCAGACGAGGTTAATGATTATGGGTGTATAGTGGTATCTTCTGCTTTTTTGTGTTTTAGATTTACTAGAAGGATTTAGCTGTTGATGATCAAACACAGAGAAGGTGGATAATTGTTTAAGGTTTTGCAGGGAAGTTTAAGGTATTTTCCAAAAAACTCAGCATAAGGTGGCCATAATCACTAACCATGCCAATCAAATATTAGACTCTAGTTTCTTCTTAAATGAAAGAAAAGTTTATAAACAATTTAGCCATAAAGTTGCTTCAGCATTTTGCCAGCAAAAAACCTGGAGTTGGAAATCTACCTAAACAGTTTCAAGTGGAATGGCTTATGAAGGGCTTTGTGAAGGGCAAGGCGGAGATGAAACACTTTGGTAGCCTTTGAGGACCAGCTTTATGGAAGTAACTTCAGTCATTTTTAAGTCCTAGCTCAGCTACTTGGATCTCTGTGGTCTAGTCAGGTTGTATGATCTCTCTAGGAAGCATTTTCTTATTTGCAAGATGTGAATGATATCCGTAGCTACCTTATAGAATTGCTGTGAGGATTAGCTGAGATAATATACACAAAGTGGTCAGAATATTGCCTGGCAAATTTAGCACTCATTACAGTTTGCTATTTTTGCCTTACATAATGTCATCTTCTATTTTGTTCCAATAAAGGGAACCTACTCCGTTGTTCATCAACATAACTTTTTTCCATTCTGAAAAAGCTTCTTTAGATCCTAACTTTCTTATTGGCATAACAGATCCAAAAATAGTTGTTCTGAATCTGTAAACATGAGGCACACACTTTAGAAAACATTTTTAAAAAGCAGTATGACTTGACTTTCCTAAATTGTGATTTCCTTAAGAGTAAGGATTTTAGGGTTGCCTGGGTAGCTCAGTTGGTTGAGAATCTGACTTTGGCTCAGGTCACGATCACACAGTTTTGTGAGTTCAAGCCCCACATCGGGCTCTGCACTGACCCTGTGGAGTCTTCTGGGGATTCTCTTTTTCTCTCTGCCCCTCCTCAGCTTGTGCTCCGTCTCTCTCAAAATAAATAAATAAACTTAAAGGAAAAAATAATTAAAAAATTTTTAAAAAGAGTAAGGATTTTAGAGGTGCCTGGGTGGCTCAGTCAGTTAAGCATCTAATACTTGATTTGGGCTGAGGTCATGATCTTGCAGTTCAGGAGTTCGAGCCCTGGGTCAGGCTCCACACTTCAGTGCAGAGCCTGCTTGAGATTCTCTCTCTCCCTCTCTTTCTCTGCCTCTCCCCCACTCGTGTTCCCTCTCTGTCTCTCAAAACAAATAAATAAGCATTTAAAAAATAGTGAGAAGAATTGACTTTATACAAAAACAGAGTGAGGATTTTATACTGTAAATTCCTTTTAATTTACATATCATTAATTTATACCTATGAGTGATTCTCAGTGATTGCCCTCTTCCCCTCAGGCATTTAGAACCCCTCAGGAGGTGGGGTACACAGCAACTGGGGGTGTGTTTGGTATTTAGTGCTCTGGAGGCCAGTATGGTTAAATGTCCTGTAATTCAGAGATAGTTTCCTATAGCAACTAATTGTCTCACTCAAAATGCCAATAGTCTCCCTTTGAGAAATAGTGATATACATAACTTATTCCATTTTGTTTCACTGAGCAAATATGTATTGACTGCCTTCTAAAGGTTAGATGCTGAAATGTAATTTGATAGGTGTGATTCTGAAAATACACACTATAAGCTGCTAGTAATATGAAGTGGTATTATTCTGTGACTTTTGGAACTTTACCCAAAGAGCATTATAGGCATACCTCGGAGGTATTGCAGGTTCTGTTCCAGAATATCACAATAAAGCGATTATAATGAAATTTTTGTTTTCCTAGTGCATATAAAAGTTGTGTTTACACTATACTTTAGTCTATTAAGTGTGCAATAGCATTATGTCTAAATGGTGTCCATACCTTTATTAAAAAATACTTTATTGTTAAAAAGTGCTAGCCATCATCTAGCTTTCAGTGAGTGGTAATCTTTTGCTGATGGAGGGTCTTGCCTTCATGTTGATGGATGCTGACTGATCAGGGTGGTGGTTGCTGAAGGTTGGGTGGCTGTGCCTTTTTTAAAAGACAACAACAAAACTTGCGACATCAACTGACTCTTCCTTCAACAAAAAATTTCTCTGTAGCATGCACTGTTTGATAGCATTTTATACACAGTAGAACTTCTTTCAAAGTTGAAATCAATCCTCTCAAACCTGATGCTTTATCAACTAAATTTATCAACTAAATTTATGTAATATTCTATATCTTTTGTCTTCTTTTCCACAATCTTCACAGCATTTTCCCCAGGAGTAGTTCCATTTCAAGAAAACCACTTTTTTTTTATGCATCCATAAGAAGCAACTCCTCATCAATTAAAGTTTTATTATAAGATTGCGGCAATTCAGTCGTATCTCCAGGCTCCACTTTTTTTTTTAAGCTTATTTCTTTTGAGAGAGAGAGGTGTGTGCACAAGCAGGGGAGGGGCAGAGAGAGAGAGGGAGAGAGAATCCCAAGCTGTCAACACAGAGCCCAATGTGGGGTTCAGTCCCATGAACTGTGAGATCATGACCTGAGCCAAGATCAAGAGTTGGACACTCAACTGACTGAGCCACCCAGGCACCCGCGGGCTCCTGATTCTAATTCTCTCGCTATTCCCACAATATCCCACAGTCACTTTCTCCACTGAAGTCTTGAATCCCTCAAAGTCATCCAGGAGGGTTGGAATCAACTTCTAAAACTCCTGTTATTGTTAGTATTTCAATCTATCTCTATGCATCATGAATGTTTTTCATGGCATCTGGAATGGTAGATTCTTTCCAGAAGGTTTTCAATTTACTTTGCCTGGATCCACTAGAGGAATCACTATCTATGACAGCTACAGCCTTATACAATGTATTTCTTAAATAATACAACTTGAAAATCAAAATTACTCCTTAATGCATGGGCTGCAGAATGGATGTTGTCTTAGCAAGCATGAAAACAGCATTAATCTCATTGTGCATCTCAGTCAGAACCCTTGGGTGACCGGGTGCATTGTCAACGAACAGTAATATTTGAAAGGAATTTTTTTCCTGAGCAGTAGATCTCAACAGTGGGCTTAAAATATGCAATAAGCCAAACACGTTGTAAATAGATGTACTGTCATCCAGACTTTATTGTTCCAGTTCTAGAGCAGAGACAGAGTAGACTTAGCATAATTCTTAAAGGCCCTAGGATTTTCAGAATAGTAAGTGAACATTGGCTTCAACTTAAAGTCACCAGCTGCATTAGCCCCTAATAAGAAAGTCAGCCTGTCCTTTGAAGCTTTGAAGCCAGGTATTGTCATCTTCCTAGCTGTGAAAGTCCTAGATGGCATCTTCTTGCAATGTAAGGCTGTTTCATCTACATTTAAAATCTGTTGTTTAGTGTGGCCACCTTTGTTAATTATCTTAGCTAGAATTTCTGGATAGCCTGCCTCAGTTTCCGCATCAGCGCTTGCTGCTTCACCTTGCACATTTACGTTATGGAGATGGCTTCTTTCCTTAAGCCTCATGAACCAGCCTCTGCCAACTTAGACTTCTTCAAGCTCCTTACCTCTCTCAGCCTTCATAGAATTGAAGAGAGTTAAGGCCTTACTCTGGATTAGGTGTTGGCTTCAGGGGATGTTGTGGCTGGTTAGAGCTTCTATTTAGACCACTACAACTTTCCATATCAGCATAAGGCTTCTTCACTTTTTTATCATTCGTGTGTTCACTGGAGTAGCACTTTTAATTTCCTTTAAGAACTTTTCCTTTGCATTCACAGCGTGGCTAACTGGCACAAGAGGCCTGGCTTTCAGCTTATCTTGGCTTTTGACATAAGTAAGCTTAGTCGTTTCCAGCTTTTGATTTAAAATGAGAGACGTGTGACTCTTCCTTTCACTTGGACACTTAGAAGCCATTGTAGGGTTATTAATTGGTCTCATTTCAGTATTGTTGGGTCTCAGGGAATAAGGAAACTCAAGGAGAAGGAGAGATAGGGAACAGCTGGCCAGTGGAGCAGTCAGAACACGCACACGTATTGATCAAATTCGCCATCTTATATGGGCGTGGTTCATGGTGCCTCAAAACAAGAAGACGAGTAACATCAAAGATCACTGATCACCATAACAAATATAATGATAGTGAAAAAGTTTGAAATACTGTGAAAATTACCAAAATATGACGCAGAGACACGTGAGCAAATGCTATTGGGAAAATGGCACCAATTGACTTGCTCCACAGATTTGCCACAGACCTTTCATTTGTAAAAAATGCAACATCTGCAAAGAGCAATAAAACAAAGTGTGCCTGTAATAGCTTTTGCTTCTGAAAACCAACCATCACCACCTCACGCCTTTGGCCCTGTTATGGACACTATAAAAAGTAAATCAAATAGGCATATTTTCCATCCCCTTGGAAATCTACATCTCCTTTTATGGAATTCATATTAAATTACAATAAAGATGACTATGATATTACCCAGATTGTTTATAGCTCAGAACGTTAAATATGATTTGACATTTGACCATGAAGGAGATAGGAAACTGGTATAATGTTTTCCCAGAGAAGAAAAAAAGTCTGTAATATGTGTATTTGACTAATATTTACTAAATAAATACATTTTGATAGCAAAAAGAGAGAATATAGTTTTAATCTTTTTCAAAGCGAGCACTGTTTTATGAAGCACTACCTTCTTTCAAAGGGAGTTTACCAAACTGTCACTAGGTGGCAGTAGTATCACTTCCACCAGTGTACTACGCTACCTATAGTCTGGTTTTTCAAGTAAATTTATTATGTTCTCAGATTTCTGGGATATTTCTTCTAATCTTTTTGCTTTACTGAAATAAAGATCTTTGAATATTTTCATAGTCAATCTAGGAATGTATTCAAAGAATATGAATGACCAATATATGCTTACACCTCCTATTCTAGAGCTTGGTACACTATTGTTCCAGTTATTAATATGAAATAGAAGACCTTTAAATGTTGTATTATACTTAGCCAAATGTCATTTTACAGTCGTTTAACTATTCAGTTTCCTTTATCTTTGTTATGCTTGAATTTTGAACATTTGGGGCCTTTCTGACCATTTCGGTGCATTTCACAAAAAAATCATTTTCTTTGTAGAATGGAGACCTAACCATACTTAAGTTGCAATTATTATAAGATTTTTATTCCTTTTCATTCATTCAAATATGGATATATTTGATGTCAAATCTTATGATTTTTCCATGGAATAGATAATAAAATGGTAAAATTCAGTTATTAAATAATGATAATGACTGATTTGTTACATTGTTCCCATGTACTAGACACTGTGCTAAATGGATTATCTTGTTTTTTTCTTCACAACTCTCTTTATAAGCATTCTTTTTACCTTCATTTTACAGATGAAGAGATTGAGGCGTGGAGAGGTTAAGCAAGTTTCCCAAGATTACACAGACATTATAACTCTGAAAACTACACTCTTTTTTTAAATCTTTTCTTAAATTTTAATGTTTATTTTTTAGGTTTATTTATTTATTTTGAGAGAGACAGAGGCAGCGTGAGTGGGGGAGGGGCAGAGAGAGAGGGAGACAGAATCCCAAGCAAGCTCCCTGCTGTCAGCGCAGATCCCAACGATGAGGTGCTCGAACCCACAAACCTGGAAGATCCTGACCTGAGACAAAACCAAGAGTCAGATGCTTAACCGACTGAGCCACCCAGACACCTCAAATGTTTATTTTTGAGAGAGAGAGAGAGAGAGGGACAAAGCACAAGCTGGGAAGGGGCAGAGGAGATGGAGACACAGAATCTGAAGCAGATTCCAGGCTCCGAGCTGTCAGTACAGAGCCCGACACGGGGCTGGGACCCACGAACCCTGAGATCGTGACCTGAGCCGATGCTGGACGCTTAATTGACTGAGCCACTCAGGCGGTCCTGGAACGTACACTCTTAACTCCTATCCTAGTTTTACTACCCAGAAATTGAAAGTAGATAGACCTTTTTTCTTTCCTCACTTCCCTCACCCATGGGCGATGAAGTGAAAATGTAATGTTCTTTTCTAAGACAAACTTTAGTTATTTCCTGTGTGGGATGTGCTCTTTAGTCTAAGGGCACAGAATATTATGAAAAGGATAGGAGAGGGAAAAAAAAATGATACTTCTTCCTTGCATTCCTCCAAAATGTAATTATCCAGTTCTTAAGACCTTGAGTGTGGGGTTAATTATAAAATTAGGTAGCAAACTGAAGATGTTATATTTTATATTTGAATCATAATATATTACAGTACAATTAACAGTATTGTTTAAATGGAATATGGGCTGGATAACCTCTCCAAAGTGTATTCCAATTCTATAATTCCATGATTCTGAAAATAATGTCATTCAGAACTCTGAAAGAGACTTGATCTGATACACTTAGTAAGTTTTGAGGAATTTAGTTAAATGCTAGCTGTAGTATTATCTATTAGCGATTAGTAATGAATGTTTAAAAGTAGTGTTACAAGTGTTGATCATTCACAAAAAACACCTTGCTAATAATGTGTGGTACAATTATTAGCCACCACCCATTACACAATAATTTCTGAGAGCTAGATACAATGTCTGTGGTAAAGAACCCAGACAAATTTTATATAGTAACACCCAATGTGATGCCAAGAATATGCAAATATAATCTGCTTATCCCCAGAGAGTAAATTATGTACTCTTGGAGGCATTAATTTCTTCAAACCTGTGGACCTCACTAAGCGACTTAAAGAAAGTGTTCTTTAACGCCTGGGTGGCTCAGTCAGCTAAGCGTTCAACTTTGGCTCAGGTCATGATCTTATGATTCCTGGGTTCCAGCCCTGCATTGGGATCTGTGCTGACAGCTCGAAGCCTGGAGCCTGCTTCAGATTCTGTGTCTCCCTCTCTCTCTCTCTGCCCCTCCCCCGCTCACTCTCTGTCTCTGTCTCTCTCTCAAAATAGGTAAACATTAAACAAAAATTTTTTTTTCATTTTTTTTTAAAAGAAAGAGTTCTAAATGAGCCCATCCTGGTCTAAAATTTAACTTCAGCTTCTGGAAGCTCCCAGAATTCCC
This sequence comes from Prionailurus viverrinus, assembly GCF_022837055.1. Lineage (NCBI taxonomy): Eukaryota > Metazoa > Chordata > Mammalia > Carnivora > Felidae > Prionailurus > Prionailurus viverrinus. Next base: position 21,399,265 of record NC_062568.1, read on the forward strand.
AGAAAAACAGCTCTCATGGAAGGGAATTGGGCTTAGAGATCTTGATTCCTTCATACTGTAAATAGCACATAAATTTTCAAGTGTGCCATCACAATAGGGAGAGGACAAAACTATCTGGACACTTGTCAGATTCTCCCTTATCTTCCAAATGAAGTATCATGGTTGGTGTCCTTGAACGAAGCCAGGAGTCGGCTCAGAGGGAATATATACTCATCTGTTTTCAATGTATAGAATATTTCCCCACTTTTTTTTTCTTGTTCTATCTCTAGATTTTCTATGAGTAATCTTGGCAGAAGTGGGAAACTCTGTGCTGATTTATTGTGTAGAGATTTGGCCTAATTAAATATAAATGGATAGAAAGGGAGATAGACAATGTAAGGAAAGAGTGAGAGGGGAAGAAAGTTTTGATGTGACCCAGCATGTTCTGAATTAGAGGCCAGGATACAGAGGTGGAAAATGTGTGGCATCAGCCATCCTACTGTTTGGTTTTAGAACCATTAGGTGCCAGCTATATTGTCTGTTTCTAGAACAGGATGGAATAAAGCCAAGGGAAAGGCAGTCAATTGGGTTTTTCATTAGTATGGTAGTTATATTGATACACCTCTGAGGAATCTGTCCCTCAGAGTTCCTACTCCTCCTGACACCCTGGTTTTGCCTGGTCCACGGTCTTATTGTATTCCTTTTCTAGAAATGGAAAGTTCCCAAACTGTCCCCACTACAATGATGTTGAAAGGTTCAGTTTTGTGGTTTGAGAATTGCTATAACCAGTATGAATGGCAGGCAGGGCCAGCATCCTCATGAGAATCTGGTCCCTGAAGCCTTCCTATTGGGAACTCAATCTTGGGTTTGAACTTGCCAGTACATAGGTGTGGCATATTAATGTCTTGTTTGAGTTGAACTGTGCAACCTTTTTCACTAACTTCCATGCTTTTTTTTAGCCACAGTGAAGGTCTCACTTATAAATCTCATAGCAGAATGATCAAAACTCTGTTTCTGCCTGTATTTTCATAAGGAAGGGAAAGCCAGCTGACCAGTCCTGGGCCTTGAACTTGAGAGGTCAACTAGAATGGGGTGTATTTTGGGGAGTTACTCAAAGTGGAAAGTCAATATGTCAAATCCAAGTCAGTTTCCTGAAGGAGGTTCAAAAGTTGGTGCCAAAGAGACCAAATGTAAACTCAGAATTTAAGGTGTGGGAGCCAAGAATCTGGAATGTAAAAATATTTGATTGAAATGAAAGCAGTCAAGAACACTTGAGAATAGTCTAGATAGAATGATTTCCAAGGCTGGTATAGGTTGTCTGTGGCTGGCAAGAGAAAGTATAATATGTTGACATTGTTGACCATTCCAGACCATTCAGTTCAAGTTAGAGACTAGCTATTGAGGGGGGTCAGTGGGGGAGGGTGGAGACAGGCGGAAGAGGCTGAAGGATACGACTTTGATCTCTTGAGTGCTGATGTCGTTCTTCTACTGCATTCTATAGATCTAGATTAACTACTTCCCAATATAAAATAATGTTTAATGTTTTTAATGTCGTCTTTCCAGCTTGTTACTTTGTTATTTTACTCTAGAACAAAGAATCAGAATAGAGAAATATATATACTTAATTAAAAAATATGTATACTTAAAAAAAAAGGATGTGGGGGTGCCTGGGTGGCTCAGTCAGTTGAGCAACCCACTCTTGATTTTGACTCAGGTCATGATCCCAGGGTCGTGGGATGGAGCCCTGAGTCAGGCTGTATGCTGAGCATAGAACTTGCTTAAGATTTTCTCTCTCTCTCCCTCTCTCTCTTTCTCTGCCCCTCTCCTCAGTTCTCTCTCACTCTCACTCTCTAAAATAGAAGAGAGACAGGCAGAGAGAGAGAGAGAGAGAGAGAGAGAGAGAGAGAGAGAGAGAGAAATTCTTCATGGTTTTAGATTCCAGAGGAAAATAGGTGTTTTTAACAGCTGTACTTAAAGGACTATACCACAAGATGGTGCTCACCTATTAAAGTCATGCTGGTTGTCAAGCAGTTTCCCTAAATGGGCTAAACTTTTTAATCTAAAACATGAGATGTTATTTATCATTTACTCTTTTTTTTTTTTTTTCCATCTTCTAGTACAACTTTCCTTAGTGGTGATGAGTATTGTGGGTTTTAAATTTAAGCCGTTTAGTTAATATTTGCCTCTTTTGGAGAGTAAACAAACAAACAAACAGTAATTCCACTTTTGTTTTGCTCTAAAGGTCTTTTAATATATAATTTTAGATATGCTAGGTGACTAAAAATGTGCTCTTTTAGTATGCTCACTTCTTTTTTCCCCCTTTCATTTCTTTTAAACTCAAGACAGTGCAGCATAAGCTGGCAGAATTAAAAACACACATTTGTGTAACCAGAGCTTTTGTGGACAGCTGTCTCCAGCTGCATGAAAAGAAACGTCTGGACTCTGCCACTGCTGCCATGGCGAAATATTGGTATGTGTGCCTCAGTAATTAAAATGTGGTGTTTGCATAGACTGTTATGGAATTCTTCCAACTTTAAACTCAACCTTGAGGGTCTTAAAAGAAGAAGGCTGTGAAAATGAAAACTAACAGTAGGAACCAACTTTTTAAAAAACGCTGAAAGGTCCCATTAAGCCTATTTATAGTGCGCTAAAAATTACTCAAGTTGATTTAACTTTTAGCTTGCAATTGAGAATAAGATATTGCGGCGCCTGGGTGGCTCAGTCAGTTAAGAGTCTGACTTCGGCTCAGGTCATGATCTCAAGGTTCGGGAGTTCGAGCCCTGCATTGGGCTCTCTGCTGTCAGCACAGAGGTACCTTTGGATCCTCTGTTCCTTTCTCTCTCTGCCTCTCCCCAACTCCACACACGCTTTCTGTACTTTGTCTCTGTCTCTCTCTTTCTCTCTCTCTCTCTCAGAAATAGATAAACATTTGGGGCCTCTAGGTGGCTCAGTCAGTTAATGGCTCAGGTCATGATCTCATAGTTTGTGAGTTTGAGCCCCACATCAGGCCCTGTGCTGACAGCTCGGAGCCTGGAGCCTGCTTCAGATTCTGTGTCTCCCTCTCTCTCTGCCCCTCCCCCACTAATGCGTGCATGCTCTCTCTCTCTCTCTCTCAAATATAAATAAACATTAAAATAAATAAACATTTAAAAAAGAGAGTAAGATATTAAGGTATTGAAGTAGGATGACTGATTAACTCATTCAAGTAGTAGTTTAATTTCAAATTATCTGATGAGTGGCAGTATAGTGAGACCACAAAAGAACAGTATCACTTAGAGTCCTGAGATTGAATCCCAATTCTTTCATTAAATAACTATAATTAAATTTAATTCTCTCTGGGTTGGGGCACCTGGGTGACCATTTGGTTAAGTGTCCAACTTTTAATTCTGACTCAGGTCATGATCTTACGGTTCATGAGTTTGAGCCCCGAGTTGGGCTCTATGCTGACAGTTTGGAGCCTGCTTGGAATCCTCACTCTCCCTCTCTCTCTGCCCCTCCTCTTCTTGTGCTCTCTCTCTCTCTCTCTCTCTCTCTCAAAATAAATAAATACACTTAAAAATATTAATAATTCTCTCTGGGCCAACATTTTGATATCTCTGAAATGAGTAGATTAGACTCCATTTTTGATTTTAAAATGTGTCCAGATCTAAGAAAAATTTCTGAAAAATTGATTATCCAATCAGAAGTTGCACATGCTCTATTAAGTGAAAGGGAAAGTGTCCTATTAAATTTGGAAAGAACTTTCATTTGTATTAAAGATGACTAGCAATTGTATTAAAGATGAGTTAATTGAAAAGAGACTCCTATAAGGCCTTTGTTTATTTTAAGATGCAAGAACATGGTTTAAATCAGATACTGAAAATGGGCTTGGTTTCCTCTGTTTTAAAAACAAACATTCTCATATCTCATTAGCCCAAAAATAACTTAGAAGAAAATTCCTGTCATTATTCATTAACCTGTGTTCAGTTCAGTCAGAACTAGAGTGGAGAAGTATGCAGAATAGTTCTTTATGAAATGATTCCAAAATAATAAAACTGGCAGGGTGGAACTGATGTGGAATTACTGGGAACTTCTTTTAGGGGGAGACATTTTACATTTACATTTATAGCAAATCCTGTGACTAGTTGGAAAAGTGTAAAAATTTTTTAGGCAAGGTATTTTTAGAAAAAGAAATATTCAGATAGCTATTAACCTCATTGTTCTTAAAAACACCAAGTTTCTAGGGGCGCCTGGGTGGCGCAGTCGGTTAAGCGTCCGACTTCAGCCAGGTCACGATCTCGCTGTCCGGGAGTTCGAGCCCCGCGTCAGGCTCCGGGCTGATGGCTCGGAGCCTGGAGCCTGTTTCCGATTCTGTGTCTCCCTTTCTCTCTGCCCCTCCCCCGTTCACGCTCTGTCTCTCTCTGTCCCAGAAATAAATAAACGTTGAAAAAAAAAACAAAACACCAAGTTTCTAGACATACTGTTACTTCACATTGAAGGAGAGGAAGCAGCTAGTTATACCCAGTGAATATTTCACTAAAATACTTGCCAAATACAAAAATTTATAGAATTCCAAATATTGTTGCCTCCTGAGTCTTACCTGTTAATCATTATATTGTTGCTGTACTTTTTAGAAACATCCTCACCTGTCTTATGGCTTGAGTTAAAAGTTATTTTATTTTTTTCCCAAATTTTTATTTAAATTCTAATTAGTTAACATATAGTGTAATGTTGATTGCAGGAGTATAATTTAGTGATTTATCACTTACATGTAACACCCAGTGTTCATGACAACAAATGCCCTCCTTAATACCTATCAGCCATTTAACCCATCCCCTACCCACCACCCTCCATCGATCCCTGAGTTTGTTCTCTATCATGAAGAGTCTCTTATGGTTCGCTTCCCTCTCTCTCTCTCTTTTTCCCCCCTTCCCATATGTATATCTGTTTCCCACATGTATCTAAATTCCACATAAGAGTGAAATCATATGGTGTTTGTCTTTCTCTGACTGACTTATTTCGCTTAGCATAATACTCTCTAGCTCCATCCACGTTGTTGCAAATGGCAAGATTTCATTATTTTTAATGGCTGAGTAATAGTCCATTATATAAATATACTACATCTTTATCATTCATCAGTCAATGGATACTTGGGCTCTTTCCATAGTTTGGCTATTGCTGAGAGTTAAAAATTATTTAAAATAGGCAAATGTGTCTATTCTTACTTTTGCTTTAGGTTTCCCATTATTGAAAAATACTTTTAGGGGACCCTGGCTGGCTCAGTCAGTAGAACATACAACTCCTGATCTTAGGGTCATGAGCTCAAGTCCCATGTTGTGGGCAGAGGTTAAAAAAAAAAAAAGAAAAAAGAGGGGCACCTGGGTGGCTCAGTCGCTTAAGTGCCAGACTTTAGCTCAGGTCATGATCTCACGATTTGTGGGCTCAAGCCCCACATCCGGCTCTGTGCTGACAGCTCAGAGCCTGGAGCCTGCTTTGGATTCTGTGTCTCCCTCTCTCTCTGCCCCTCCCCAACTCACACTATGTCTGTCTCTCAAAAATAAATAAATAAACATTTAAAAAAAATTTTTTTAAGGGAAAAATGAGATGCCTGGGTAGCTCATTTGGTTGAGTGTCCAATTTTGGCCCAGGTCATGATCTCACAGTTCGTGGGTTTGAGCCCCATGTCAGGCTTTGTGCTGACAGCGTAGAGCCTGCTTCAGATTCTGTGTCTCCCTCTCTCTCTGCCCCTTTTCTGCTTGCTCTCTCTCTCTCTCTCTCTCAAAACTAAATAAACATGAAAAGGAATCTCTAATTAAAAAAGAAAAAAAAGAAAAATGGGGTGAAAAGAATTTTGAACTTATATTTTTATGTTGAGATGAATAAAATCCCTACCAGTTATCTTATGAATTTTAATGGTAGTTAAAATTACTGTGATGAGACCAAACAAGAATATTTCTCAAGTATTTCATATTAATATACATATACTTTGGGAATAATAATACCCAAGTAATCTTTTAAAAGTTTCCTATATGATGGTATGTACTTTAATAGTACTTTTTAGGTTTTTACTTTTACTTTCAGTTTATTTCTGAAAAACTCTAAAAAATTTTTTTCACAGTTACTGAAATTCAGAATTGCAACTTTCGGGTAGAAGTGGCATCTTTGGAGAAAAAGACATATCACAAGGCAAAAGAAAATGGATGGCTGTATAACTATACATTTAACTGAGATTATATGGAGAATTTAAATAAATATGCAAAATTCAAGTTTTTATTATGTCCTTCTCAAGCCTAAAGTAGCCCAAAACCTAATAGACTATGCTTTCCACTTTTTATTTCTAGCTTTAACAAAAACCCAGCCAGAACCAACTGATGCAGAAAGTATTCATTACATGAAAACTTTCCAGAAGTTTATTGCATATGTAATTTATATCAGTCTTCTCTTGTTGGCTAATATGTGTAATTGTAATTGTTTGATAAATGTATGTATTTAAACAGTCATAAATTATTTGTTTCCTGATTGTGAAGCACCTCGCGAAAACCCATTTCAAATGTTCCTTTTTTGCTTTTTATTTTGGTCATCCAGGGCAAGTGAGTTACAAAACACTGTAGCTTATGACTGTGTCCAGCTCCATGGAGCCTGGGGATACATGTGGGAGTACCCGATTACAAAGTGAGTATGGTTGTTGTGGTACACACTTCTGGATGATGTGAAGAAAAAGGAAAATTTCTTTACTGTACTTTGTGCATTGAGTGTAGAGGGAAAAGAGATGCAAAATCTTTGCATTTGTCAGCTGACTACAGAGTGTGTTCAACCAGATGAAACAGCTTCAGGTTATCAGCCCACCTGATAACCTTTTAAAGAAAGGATTTTATTGCTTTTAAAGAAAGGGAAGAGATCAGTATATAATAAAACTTGGCTTTATTTGAATCGTTTTACAGAAGGACTAATATCACTTTTGTTATAGTTGAATATTGTATTTTATTGGTTAACCATAATCTGGTTATTTCTACTTTTTTGCTATGACAAGCAATGAATGCTGCGACAGAACACCTTTATGCGTTTGTCTTAGATACATGTGTTTTCGATTACAATGGGACAGAGTTCCAAAAGTAGTATTGCTATTTCAAAAATATGCACATTTTAAATTTTAATACATTGCCAAATCATTTTCTCCAGTTAGTAGCAACTCTTACTCAAATGAAAAAAGTCTGAGGATAACTTATCCTCCTAAACTATGAATGTTCTTGCTTTTTAAACTTTGTGCTAACATAATGCATAGAAAATAGGTTATTATTCTTCCTTTAATTTGCATTGGCTATTAGTTATTTTATCTTATTTTATTTTATTTTATTTTATTTTACCCTGGCAAAAACATTTAACATGAGATCTACCGTCTTCATAAATTTTTATGTGTCGCATACTGTATTTTTTTTAATGTTTATTTATTTTGAAAGAGAGAGAGAGAAAGTACACATGCATGTCAGCAGGGGAGGGTCAGAGAGAGAGGAGGGAGAGAATCCCAAGCTGGCTCTGCAGTATCAGCACAGAGCCTGATGCAGGGCTTGAACTCAAGAACTGTGAGATCATGACCTGAGCCGAAATCAAGAGTCAGATGCTTAACCAACTGAGCCACCCAGGCACCCTGCCATGCTGTACTGTTAAGTGTAGGTACAACGTTGTGCTGCAGATCTCTAAGGCCTATTCATCTTGCTTAACTGAAACCCTATGCCCATTGATTAATAATTCCCCATTATCCCCTTCCTTTGTTCCTGACAACCATCATACCTCTTAGGTTCTGTGAATTCGGCTATTTTAGATACTTCATTATAGGTAGGAATCATGTAGTATTAGTCTTTCAGTGACTGGCTTATTTCACGTAGCAGAATGTTCAAGTCCATCCAAGTTGTCACACATTGCAGAATTTCCTTCTGTTTGAAGGTTGACTAGTATTCCATTCCATTTTCCATATACATTCGTCTGTCCGTGGACGCTTAGGTTGTTTCCACATCTTGGCTATTGTGAATAATACTGCAATGAACATGTGAGTGCTAATATTGCTTGCAGGTCCTGATTTCAATTCTTTGCAATAAATACCTAGAAGTGGAATTTTAGGATATGTGGTAGTTCTGTTTAATTTTTTGAGGAACCTCCATACTATTTTCCATCACAGCTGCCCTGTTTTGTATTCCCTCCAACAGTGTGCAGGGGTTCCAATTTCTCCACATTCTCACCAACACTTGTTGGCCTTTGTTTTTTGTTAATAGCCATCCTCACAGGTGTGAGGTGATATCTCCTTGTGGTTTTGATTTGTATTTGCCTGATGATTGGTGACAGTGAGCATTTATTCATATACCGTTGGTCATTTATATGTCTTCTTTTAAAAATATCACTTTTTAAAGGTGAAAAAAAAGGCACTTTAGGAAAAAATTTGCACATGAAAAATATCTAAGTTGTCATATCTTAAGCATTTGATTATTTTCTCTAAAAAACAAGTTAAAAGTAATAATTTTTTCCAGATATAATTTTTATTTCCTTCCAAAGAAATTAAATGCACCCTTTTTTACTCTCTTACACATGAATATTCTTGTTATTAGTTTGAAGCAGTACTGGTTTCTCAGTAGGCTGCATCCTCTTCTACATTTCTTTCTCCACTTCCATAATCTCTTCTTTCCCTCTTCCCCTTGACATTTCTCGTCATCACTCTAGAAAATAAACCTTTCCTCTAATTTAACAATATTTTCAGTTTATAAAACTTACTTAAAGAAGTTTTACTATATGGAGACAGGTCTGGTTTAGTTCTGAATCTGAGAATGTGGATGCTATGGGCTTCTAAAAACTTTTTCTAGTTTTTAGATTTTTTTGTTTTTGTTTTTAGTTTTTTTTAGTTTTTTCTAGGTTTTTTTGTTTTTTGTTTTGTTTTGGTTTGGTTCGTTTTTTTTTTTTTTCCTAGTGGCTCTGTTGGTTAAGTGTCTAACTTTGACTCAGGTCATGATCTCATGGTTGGTGAGTTCAAGCCCCACATCAATCCCCACATCAAGCTCTGCATTGGGCTCTGTGCTGATGGTGCAGAGCCTGCTTGGGATTCTCTCTCTCTCTCTCTCTCTCTCTCTCTCTCTCTCTGTCTCTCTCTCCCTCTCTCTCTGCTGCTTCCTTGCACACACACACTCTCTCTTCCTTGCAAAAATAAATAAACTTAAAAAAAACTTTTTCTATTCTAATTTTAATGTAAATACTATCTAAAGGGAAAATTATCAAATTAGTATTCAAACTGACTTTGACATTTATCATTTTGGCAAACATAATTGGAAACATTTGATACATTTATGGTCTTTAATGAGGAAAATAAACATTTTAGTTAAGTTAAATTAAGAACAGAAGCTGCAGCATAGATATAATCTGCTAATTTTCTGTAAAATTAGTTCAGAAAGCTTTAATCACAGGGTGTGTATAATTTACAACCTTTATAAAAACTCAGCAACAACTAGGGCTTTCCTTTCTTTGGGAATGTAGACGCGAAGTAACTAAATGATTTTATTTATATATATATTTTTTGGCAATCCTTGGACTTGGATTTTGGTATATCCTTTCAGAACTACTTCAAACGAGCCTTAATCAAAAGCAGATTTTTTTTTTTTATCTTTGTGTAGTCATGAAATCAGAAGTAAACACTGAGTTATGCTAGCACAAATTAAATCATCCCTGGAATTTTTTTCTGTGCATTTTCATGTTTTATTCATAATATTAATCCATCTTATTCACAATATTCACAATGCTAAGAAAGTCAAATCATAATGAATGTCTCTATTTTTATACTTAAGTGTGTTGTTCCAACCACTGCTGGAAATGTAAACATGTAGTGGATTAGTTTGTCTAGTCTAGTTCGGGTTCTAAGGAAGATACATGAGGTGAGGGGTCACCCATCCACATGACTTAAGATTAGAGTGCAGAGTAAGTCTTGCTCTGTGTTTTCTTAGAGGCGATTCCTTCAGGTCAGTAGCAAGCAAAAATTGTAGCTTGATGGCTTATTTGAAACCCCTGGTTTCAATTTGAGAGACTTATATTTCCTTTCAAGAATAATAATCCCCTTCTTGGCCGGTTTGTTAGTTCAAAGATTGTATGAACTTTTAAACTAGACTGCTATTTCTCACCCCAGAGATACAAGGAAAGAACTTTTCATAAGTTAACAAGAGATAGAGTAGTAGATAGCATCAAAGGCTGATTAGACACATTAGGGGTTATGTGGTTGCAGTGCACAGATTTTGATTTGATAGGAAAAAAAATCACTCTAATGGTGTTTCTTATATCCTCGGATTAAGCTATTTTATTTGTGTATTTATGTGTGTGTATTGCTGAGTCTTGATTTTGCAGATAAAACAGGTGCTTCTTTTTTTTTCTTTTTTTTTCTTTTTTTTCTTTTTTGCTTTGTTTCATTTTATTGTTGTTGTTTTTTAAATAACTGGTCTTAAGCTAGTGAACTTATTTGACTCTTACTCATTAGGCTTGGGGCCTGTAAGAGGTGAGGCTTAAGCATTGCCGTTTCAAGACCTCTCTGCCATGCTAGGAAGAACAGCCTGAGATACAGAGCTCCATCACTGTGTGGTTAAACATTCCTTCTGCTGCCTTTCTCTGTTAATTTTAGTTGATGACTGAATTTAATTAGTAACCTATAAAAGGTCTACTGATCTCTTTCATTACCTACTCCATTGGAATTTCTTTAATGTGAAAAAAAGAAAAAAAAAAGCCCAATGCAATCCAAAAATGTCTGGAAGCGTTGAGATTGCTGAAGTAGGCCAAAGTGCCACGTAGATTCTCCATATGCAAGTGCTGGATTTTGTGAGCACAATGGAATCTGTTCAAAAGAAAAAATATATATACTTGAAAATACAAATATCTTTAGATTCCAAGTTTCAACAAAAAGTAGGTATTGAGACTCTAAAATTCCTTGGTAATACACTAAGTCAGTAAATATTTACTGAATGCTTACTTTTTATAAGGTACCATGAAGAATATGAAGAGTCCAGAATTGGTCATGTTCCTAGAGAGCCAGCATATTTAATTTGTCTCAAATGTTAAATTAAAAAAAACATTAAAAAATAAAAAGCAAAAACCAAAAATAGATTCTGTGCTTGAGGAAAAAAATGCCTTTGAATTTGAGTCCAAAGCTCAATAACTAATCCTACATGCTTGGGCCAATGAAAATACTATGATATAATAAAAAAGATACTTGCCAAAGTGGCAGGATACCTACCTTCTCAATCCATCCTGCCAATTATCTGTTATGTGATCACTAAATAACAACCATTAATTAATATGTGTATTAACTACGCTGCATCTCAGTTCCCTTACCTACAAAACAATAATAATATTTATCCTTCCTGATGCTGGAGTTGAGAGGATAAAATGAAATGAGAAAAGGTAAAAACAACTATACAGTATCACGGTTGCTATCTTTGCTACCGAAAGTGAATTCCTGGTAACGTGTGTGTGTGTGTGTGTGTGTGTGTGTGTGTGTGTGAGTAAACTCAGCTACTCAGTATTTTAATGTCATACATTACTGGAATGACTACTAACCATTTCTAAAAAATAAGTTACTTGTTAACTTTGTGGGAAGTAATATTTTCTAAAGCATCGATTTATACTCCTGATGGCAGCAGTGGTGGTGAAATCTAAGGGATGTTAGAAAATAGATACTTTCTTTTCTCTTTTGTTTCCTATAAAACCAGTGGATTTCAACATTTTTAAGGAAACATTAAAGATAATAAGAAATTGAGACATTCTATCCACTCTAAATCTGAAACAGCCTTTTTAGAATGCTAGTATATGTGCTGAAGTTTACAAAATTAAATCAAATGAAACATACTAATAAATGTTATTATTGGGGTTCCTGGGTGGCTCAGTCAGTTAAGCGACCAACTCTTGGTTTCTTCTCAGGTCATGATCTCAAGGTTCGTGAATTCAAGCCCTGCATTGGGCTCTGTGCTGATGGCTCAGAGCCTGCTTGGGATTCTCTCTCCCTCTCTCCCTGTCCCTTCCCTGCTCATGCTCCCTCTCTCTCAAAAATAAACATTTTTTAATGTTATTTTGAAATTGTAATCTAAATTGTAATCTAAACATCAAGCAAACTAAAAGCTGTACAAATGATCAGTACCTTAATAGAATTTGATAATTATACAAATCTAGGATGAATGCCATACTGAAAAAAAAAGTAATTTATAGAGAACTTTTATTTTTTGGATTTCATTAAATGAATACTTTAAAGGAATCAATAGTTTCCTGCTGAGACAAAACTTATAACTTCCAGTATCTTTTATGTATTCATTCAATCATCTTCTGATTTACTTAGAGCATATGTGGATGCCCGCGCTCAGCCAATCTATGGTGGTACCAATGAAATAATGAAGGAGCTGATTGCAAGAGAGATCATCCGTGACAAGTAGACATCTGCCCACATCCTGGAATCCTATTACAACTAATCTGCTTTTAAATCTACTCAAGATAAAATGCAACCTGGAAAGGGAGGAAATGTTAAACATGTTTTTATATGTTCTCTCTGTTGAAAGAGAAATCAAATATGAGATTAGTACAATGATAGGAGAAATCTTTGAATTCAAAGATTCTAAAATTGTCCAGTATAGGCTTAACTTTTAATTTTTATATAGCTAAAAGGCAAATATTTTCTGATTCTAGAAGCCTTGGTGTTTGGTTTTTCCCTAAAATTCTAAAATAAATAAATAAAAAATAATTGCTTTCAAATTGAGACAGCAATAGTTTTGTTATTATACTAGAAAAACATTAATAGCAGTTAGAGATCATTGACTTTGAAAGGGAAAAATAAATATAATATACAATGCAAATGTTTTCTACCACCCTCCCCTAAACCTATTTCTAAGCAGTGGAATCATTTCTTCAAACAAAAGCTTATGAAGAGTCTCTATGAAACGGTGATGAGTGCTTTTAGTGGAAGCAGGAAGCCCTCTTGCCTTATTGCCTTGGATCCACTATGACTCAAACTGAGCATTCACTTGCCCAACTCCAGCTAGAGAATGTGGTGGCTTATCAGGTGCCTGGGTGCCTTAGTTGGTTAAGCATCTGACTCTTGGTTTCTGGGGCTCAGGTCTTGAGTTCGAGTCCCACTTCAGACTATGCTGACAGCACAGAGCCTGCTTGGGATTTCTCTTTCCCTCTCTCTCTGCCCCTCCCCAGCTTGCTCTCTCTTATGCTCTTTCTCTCAAAAAAAATAAATAAATAAACATTAAAAAAAAGAGAGAATGTGGTTGTTTCTCTTATCTACTGGCACTTGGGCTTTTCAACAGATACCATCCCAGTTTAATTTATAGTAGAACACAGAATCATTTATCATCCTTTAGTTTCAATATATTGGTATATTTATAGATATCAAAACAGTGACTTTTATTTTGAAACAGTGTACTTTTAAAAATTAATTTAACAAGTACATTGTGTCTTCTATAAGCTAAACTGTTAAAAATATGATGGCAAATGAAACTGGCAAGATCCCTGCTAATAAGTGAATAAACAAGTAAGTTACAATAAATAAGTAAGAACTAAATAAAAACAACAAGATGCTTTCAAATCATGATAACTGCAATGACAAAGTAAGCATTTGAAATAGGAAGGCAAGGGGGTGTCTGGCTGGCTCACAGAGTTGATAGAGCATGAGACTCTTGATCTCAGGGATATTAGTTCAAGCCCCATATTGTGTGTGGAGATTACTTAAAAATAAAATCTTTTAAAAAATAAAATAAACAAAATAAGAAAGTGATGAAACATTTGATTTGACACTTGAAAGTAATTATTTTCAAAAAACAAACCATTAATTTAATTTGTATTCTTCTAGAATTATTTCAGTACGTTTTTTTTTTCTTTTTGCATATACTTGCAATACAGTGAATAAAGACAGTTTTAATGGAAACAAATAGATGTATTCTTGGTAAACTTAGAAAACCTAAACATTTTATTTGTTATTATTGGTATCAAACATTGTTTTTTTAATGCAACCATTACAACTGGGTAGAGCAAAAGGAAGAGAAAATACTTTGATACCATTCTTTCCTAGAATTCCACACCTTTGGTTTGCTCTTGGATAGAAGTTTGTATGGTCCCAACCTGGAGTTCTTGTTTATATACCTTAAATACCAGGCAAAACAGGTTAAAATAAATGTTCACCTCCCTCCTATTACCAAGAAACCAGATTGGATTAGACAGATGGACCCCCTCCTCCCAAGCTCCTTTTCCTTCCTTTCTCAATCTTAATGAAACTAGATTTTAGGAACATCTGTAGCATAAAAAGTAAATTGCCATAGTAAGAAAAGCCTACTATGTAGAGGTGCACAGACCTGAGTTTGAGTAATGACTCTACTTTTTAGGAGACACTGGACCTTGGGTAAGTTCTTTTAACTTCTCAGGATTCTTTCAGGTGCAAATGACAAAAGAAACCTAATTTTTACTATTGTAAGCACAAACTCGAATGTGGTAGCTTAAAAGGATTGTGGGGTAGCTCATACAATCTAAAGAACTATAGGAACCAGGGTCTCAGAAAGCCTGGTTCTGGGGCTTAGAACTGCCAGCACTTACATTGCCTCCACTTATTTTCCTTTTTTTTTTTTTTTTGCAAATTGGCCTAATGGACTCTGTAGAGAAATTTCATTACACGGTTTGTAAAAATGACCTTGGGCTTCTCTAGGCCTACAGCTTTCAGCACAATGTCATTATAAGGTAGGGGAAAGGTGCATTATGATTGACAGTCTCATCAGGAATACACAGACTAGGGGAAGCAGTTCCTGAAGCAGAGAGTGGTATCATCAAAAAAAAAAAAAAAAAGGGGGGAACAGAAAAGTCGCTGGGCAGACCTAAATCATACACCACGCACAAAGCTATTATAGTCCACTAGAGCTGGGAATAGGTTTTAGTAATTTTTATACCTCAGAAAGTAAAAGGATTTGTAAGATAGGGTATCTTTTTGGAACGATGTCTAGGATGTTTTCTATCTATTCTAAGCCGGTTGTTTTCTTTGTCTTGTCAATTTCACTCTTGCTTTGGGCCCCTAAGAGAAATATGTGTTGTATCCTGGGCTTAAAGCTGAAAGCAAAAAAAGGGAATACAGAATGTGTTTTTTAACCTTTCATGTAGTTTTCATTTCTTAAATAGCTAATCTTTGTATTTTGCTTGTGTGGCTTTGATTGTTGTCCCCTAGGGAGGGAATTTGTCATCTGTATATCACGCTGTGCTAAGTGCTCAAGAAATGATAAATAATAATAATGCTCAAAAGAACAGACTGGACCAACACAGCAAGAAAGCCACACTGTGTAAATAATTAATGAGAATCGGAAAGCCTGAGTAATTTTGGTTTTTAGCTGAGGTTTTTAGAATCATAATTATTGCTATAAAATTATTTTTGCCCTTTATTTCTTTGATAGTGTCGTTGAAAGTGGAAATATGTAAAAGGAGCTGTTTTGATTTGCTATTTTAAAATCTGACTGCAAATCTTTACTAATCTAGTAATTTTAGGAGTTCATTGTTCAAGATGTAAGATTTCTAGGAGACTGTTTTTTTTTTCATATGTCAGTATTATTTTTGGCACACACAGCATTTATTTATTTGGAGTCATTGGAAAGATTTGACATTGAGATGAAAACCACCTGTAGGCCTATCATATCTTCTGCTTTATACTAACTGTGGAAAGGAAGTTCTACTCTGTTTTTGAAATCTCATTTTCTATTTTTAAGAGAAATTACAAAAAACTTTAAACATACTAAAAAATAGTAAAGATGGTATGATGAACCTCTAGCTTCAATATTTGCTAATGTATCTTCCCCACTTTTTTTCTCAATTTTTTAAAAATCACATCCCAGACTTAATCCTATTTCTCTCTCTCACACACACACACACACACACACACACACACACACACGTATATTTCAGAATAAATATCTAACTGATGAAGATTTGTTTTTTACATAACCACAAGGCCATCATTATAATTAAAAACTTAAATTTAACTTCTAGTTCCAAGTCAACATTAAAAGTGTCCTGATTGGGACTCCTGGGTAGCTATTGATATGTTGATACCTGCTTAGGTTGTGACCTGCCTGTGGGTCCTGAGATGGAGCCCTGCATTGGGCTCTATGCTGAGTGTGGAATCTACTTGGGGTTCTCTCTCTCCCTCTCTCTCTCTCTCTGGCTCAAAATAAATAGGTAAAAATTAAACAGATTTTTTTTCTTGGTTGTATCAAGAATGCCTCTTGTAGTTGGTTTGTTCAAATCAGGATCTGAACAACGTCCACAAATTGCATTTTTCCTATTGTCTCTTAAATCTTATAACAATTCTCCCTTCTCTCTTGTTTCTGTCTTTTTAAATTTTACTTTGTAAATTAACATGTAGTAAATGTGCCTGTTTTTGGTACATATACATACAGTAAAATTGCCTTTTTTGGTTCTCTGAATGTAACATGTAAATAGATTCATGCAATCCCTACCACAGTTCCATTACCCACCAAAAATACCTTGTATCCTTTATAGTCACACCTTCTCTTGTGCCTCTAACTCTCCTTCCCCCTTTACCACCAATCTGTTCTCTATTATGGTTTTGTTGTTTCAGGACTGTCATAAAAATGGAATCATACAGTATGTAACTTCTTGAGAATGGTTTCATTCTCTTAGAAAAATGAATTTAATGTTTATGCATGTTGTGTGAATAGGGTGTTCCTTTTTTTAGTGCTAAATAGTATGTCACTTTGTGGATGTGCTACAGTTTATTCATTCATTCATTCATCTGCTTTACAACATTTTGGTTGCTGAGATTAAATACCCAGGAAAGTATTGTTAGGTCATAAAAGTAATTGTATGTTTAACTTTCTAGAAAATGCCAAGCTGTTTTTCCAGAATACTTGAACCATTTTGCTCCCCACCAACAATGCAAGAGTTCCAGTTGCTCTGAATCTTCTATAGCACTGCATTTTTTATTTTAGTCATTCTAATATGTATGTAGTGATATGGTACTGTGGCTTTAATTTGCATTTCCCTAATGCCTAATGATATTGAACAGCTTTTCATAAGTACTGCCTTCCATATGCCTTCTTTGGTGAATTTTCTGTTCAGGTCTTTTGCCCATTTTTTAGTTGGGTTGCTTGTTCTTAATATTAAACTTCAAGAATTCTTTATATATTCTAATACTGTCAAGCACAAGGCAAAGCCAGGCTGACAGATTCAGCCAGTAAATAAACAATGAGCTCTTTTTTGACTAAATTTACTGTTTACACAGAGTTAAAAGATGAGTAGCGTAAAGGTATCTACTCTCTGTGGCCTTTGTGTGGGATGACACTGAAACAAAAGAGGCCAAAAGAAGCCAGATGACTATAGTAGGAATGAGGGGACACTCTCTTGTTGCAGATTCCATTCCATGATGGCTGCTCATTACTTTTATAGCTGTAGGTGTGCCTTATGGGTGGCAAGGCAGAAAAACCTCATACCCCATAAGAACCTGAAACAGTGAGGACTGTCTGGGTAGATAGGGAAGCCATTGAGAAACAGCTTGTAGCAACACCTCACAAGTCTTCCATGCTCTCGTGTTCCAGGGGGCTCACCAAGTATTCTGTGTGGAAATGTGCAAGGTCGTCAGTCTCTGGCTCTTCCCCAGTGGATACAAGTCCTTTGTCAGATATGTGATTTGTAAATATTTTCTATCTGTAGCTAGTTCTCTCTCTCTTGTTTTTTAAGTTTATTTATTTATTTTTGAGAGAAAGAGAGAGGGAGAGAGAGAGAGGGAGAGGGAGAGAAAGACAATCCTAAGCAGACTCTGCACTGCCAGCATGGAGCCTGAAGCGTGGCTCAAACCCACAAACTGTGAGATCATGACCTGAGCCAAAACCAAGAGTCAGATGCTTAAACAACTGAGCCACCCAGACACCCCTTGTAGCTAGTTCTGAAGTGGATGTTATAGAGCAAACATTTTTAATTTTGATGAATTTGGAAATTTTTTCTTCTATGGATCATGAATTTGGTATCATATCTAAGAACTTTTTGCTCACACTCAAGTCATAAAGTTTTTCTCCTGTTTTATTCTAAGAATTTTTTTATTTTACATTGTTCATTTAGGTCTGTGTTCCATTTGGTAATTTTTATAATATATGAGATTTATGTCATTGCATTTTTTTTGCTTATAGATGTCTAATTCTTTCAGTACCATTTGTTGAAAAGAATATCTTTTTTTGTTCATTGGTTTTCCTTTGTACTTGTGTCAAAAATCAGTTGACCATATTTGTCTGGGTTTATTTATGGACTCTGTTCAGTTTCATTGATCTATATATCTCCTTCTTTGTCTTGGTTGTAGTGGTTTTATGGAAAGTCTTAAAATTCCAGATAATGGGATTCCTCTTTCTTCTTTTTCAAAATTGTTTTGGCTGTTCTAATCCTCTTACCTTTCCATACAAATTTTTCAATCTTTGTATCTACAAAAAAAAAATCCTTTTAGGGTTTTGGATTGGAATTATAGTAAATCTATAAATCACTTTGGAGGGAATTGCCACTTTTACTATGTTGGATTTTACAATTCATGAATGGGAATTTGGGAATGATTCAATTTATTTAGATCTTTGATTTATTTCTTTTTTCTAAAGTTTATTTATTTATTTTGAGAGAGAGAGCATGTGAGCAGGGGAGGGGCAGAGAGAGAGAGAGAGAGAGAGAGAGAGAGAGAGAGAGAGAGTATTGTAAGCAGGCTCTGCTGTCAGCACAGAGCCAGACACAGGGCTTGAACTCACAAACCATGATGTCATGAGCTGAAATCAAGAGTCAGATGCTTAACCAACTGAGCCACCGGGTGCCCCTTCTTTGATTTATTTCTAAAACATTTTGTAGTTTTCAACATGGAGATTCTGAATGTGTTTTGTTGTTTTTTGACTTTGCATCTGCTAAAATCATCTATGAATTCCAGAGTGTTGTGTTTTGTTTTGTTTTGTTTTGCAGATTCCTTGGGATTTTCTATATAGACAATAATGTCATTCATGAATAGGGACAGTTTTATTTCTTTTTAACCTGTATATCTTTTATTATTTTTTCTTTCATTTTTTTTTCTTCTCTCTTTCATTTCTTCTCTCTTTCTTCCCCCCTTCCTCCTTTCATTTCTTTCTTTCTTTTTCTCTTATTGTACTTATTAGGACTTCCTCTACAACATTGCATAGGAGTTGTGAAAATGTACCTCCTTGTTTGTTTCTGATCTTAGGAGGAAAGCATTCAGGCTTTCACATTAAATGCAGATTTTCTTTAAGTAGATTTTTAGTAGATACCCTTGATCAGGTTTAAGAGGTTTTATAGTATTCCTAATTTGATGAGAGTTTTTTACATTAATGGATATCAAATTCTGTCAAATGCTTTTCTACATCAATTGATATGATCATACAGTTTTTCTTCCTTGGATTATTAATATAAATTACATTGATTGTATTTTAAGTATTGAACCAACCTTGCATTTCTGGGATAAACCCCATATGGTCATTGTGTGTTATGATTTTTAGATATTGCTTGGTTCTATTTGATATATTTACTGGGGATTTTTGCATCTACCTTCATAAGGAATATTTAGCTGTAATTTTCTTTTCTTGAACTGTCTTTGCCTGGTTTTGCTATCACAATAATGCTAACCTCAAAAAATGAATTGAGGATTATTTTTCCTCCATGCCATCGATTTGTTGGGGATTGATTTACCTGACTGATCTTTCATGGTGATTTTTAACTTATCCCTTTATTCCCTATGTTTACTATAAACTGGTAGAGCTAAAGGCTTGATTAGATTCAGTCTCAATATTTTTGCCCAGAAAACTTAATAAATGGTGCTGTGAATATTCTATTGCATTGTGCCAGAAGACACATAATATCTAGTTGTCTCACTTTTAGAGATACTGAGATTGATCAGTGGATTAAGATAGTATTACTCTGATATTTCCCTGAAATTCCCTGTCAACATTTTACCTAATGGCTTTAACATTCATTAGGTATGTTAGGTAGGTAAAGGATGGTTTTCTAATTTTTAACTCCTTTTGCATTAATGAACTTTCATTAAGAAAAATTTTCATCAATTTTTTGTTTAGTCTGTGTGTGCTTTGAGTTGTCTAGGAACCAGAAGTGGAGACACAAGTGCAAAAGGTTTTTTGAGAGGTAACATCTGTGAAAGATGAAAATGGAGGGAAGTCAGTGGGCAAGGAGAAAAGAGCCTTAGACCATGAAGCAGATCTGACAAAGTCTTGCACAGCCCAGTGAGGAGCTCTGGAGTTAAGACTCCTTATTAGAAGAGTCCCACATTTGTCTTAAATGGTCAGCCCCTTGTTCTTCTTCCCTGCTCAGTCATTGTCCAGCGACTGCCTGGAAAGAGCCTGGCCTCAGCTCAAAAGCTAATGTGGATCCTGCGGTGCTAACAGGCCTGAGCTAGAGGCTCAGTTAACCGTATTCCCTACAACAAAGTCGCAAGTTCTTTCTTGAAGGGAGATCTGAGAATTGCACCTCCATGGCTGCCACATCCTGAAATAGAATTTGTAAGTTAAAGCCAAATAAATTCTTTATTTTTGTTTTTCTTTTATCAGTTTTTAGAGTATGAGTGGGTGTCCCAAGAATCTCCAATGATAATGGCTTCAATAAGAACTCAGGGATTTTGGAAATGTTGATGTATTTTAGTTAATTACAATCATGATTCTTTCTGATGTGTGAATTGTTTCATCTTAGGCCAGTAAGAGTTTCTGCAAGTTTGTCCCTATTTTTTTTTCTTTTTTATTATAAAAAATGTCAAACATGTACAAAAGTCCGGAGAACAATAAAATAAAGCACCATGTATACATCATCCAACTTTGACAATTATCAACTCATGACTAATCTTTAGTCACCTTGTAGCACTATATAGCCCCTACTGTCATGGATTCTTTATTTTTTTAAGTTTATTTATGTATTTTGAGAGACACAGAGAGTGTGTGAGTGGGACGGGGGCAGAGAGAGAGGGAGAATCCCAAGCAGGCTCTGTGCTGTCAGTGTGCAGAGCCTGATGCGGGGCTTGAACTCATGAAACTGCAAGATCAAGGCCTGAGCTGAAACCAAGAGCTGGCTGTTTAACCGACTGAGCCACTAAGGTACCTCTGTCATGGATTATTTTAAAACAAATACCAGGGGCGCCTGGGTGGCTCAGT
The DNA here is from genome assembly GCF_022837055.1 of Prionailurus viverrinus. Taxonomy (NCBI): domain Eukaryota; kingdom Metazoa; phylum Chordata; class Mammalia; order Carnivora; family Felidae; genus Prionailurus; species Prionailurus viverrinus. The sequence goes on from NC_062568.1 coordinate 21,420,411, forward strand.
CATCAGCTCAGGTCATGATCTCTTGGTCTGTGAGTTCGAGGCCTACGTCAGGCTCTGTGTGGTTAGTTCAGAGCCTGGAGCTTGCTTCAGATTCTGTCTCCCTCTCTCTCTGCCCCTCCCTGCTCACTCTGTCTCTATCAAAAAATGAATAAACAGTAAAAAAAAATATTAAAAAAACAAACAAATACCAGGCATCATGAAATGCTGAATCATTTTGACATGACCTTGTTATTTCTGATAGTGTGCTTGCTGTCTGGCACAACAAAATTTCCCATACTTATCATGTACAAATTCTGCCTTAGAGCTGAATTTAGCCATTTTTCCAAATATCCCTAGTTTATTTTAGCGATGTCTTTCTAGTTCTAAACTACTACCAAATTTATTTATTTATTTATTTATTCATTCATTCATTCATTCATTCATTCATTTGATAGAGAGCACAAGTGAGTGAAGGGCAGAGAGAGGGAGAAAGATAGAGAAAGAGACAGGCGGGGCTCACCAAAAGCAGGGCTCGAACTCACAAACTGTGAGATTATGACCTTAGCCTAAGTCAGATGTTTAACCAACTGAGCTACCCAGGCATTTTTTTTAACTTCTGTTTAATAAAAATATCTTGAATATATTATGATTGCTAAAAATTGTACTTTTTCTTCAGTCTTGTCCTTAAATATAAATTCAACATAAGTTTATCAAGAGATAGTATGTTCCATTTTACAGTAGAAATTTAGATTGATAGAATGTTTTCTGCTGCAAGAAACAGAAAACCCAAATCAAATTTGACTTAAAAAATGTAAGAAGGGCTCATGAAACTGGAAACCTCAGAGACAGGGCAGACTCAAAACAGGTTGACCAAACACCTTAGTTTTGTCACTAAGGACCCACTTTACTAGTTTCTTTTCATCTCTGTGTTCTGTCATTTATAGTATAGGCCCAATTTTAAAAGTGGCTCCTCTAATGGTCATGGGATGGTCTTTATTATTCATGTCTAGAGTGAAAGAATGCACTTCTGCCCAGCATTTTGGCCATAAGAGCTGAAATTTAGTCTCATGGAGCTAGTTTTAGTCACATGCCCACCTTTGAGCCAGTGACTGTGCCAAGGGAAATGAAATGCATTAATTGACCCAAGCCAATTTGGGCCCACTTTGAAGCGTAGTGGTAGGAGCAGATTCACTCAGAGTACATAAGCTTGGTGGAGGGCTGGAAACCAGCATGAAAAACAGGAGAATGTTAGGAAAAGGAAATTGTGGGATAGAAACCAAATAGGCAACTAACACATACCTGCTATAATAACCACAAACTAGGGGCTCCCAGGCGGCTCAGTCGGTTAAACGTCTGACTTTGGTTCAGGTCATGATCTCACAGTTTGTGAGTACAAGCCCTGCATTGGGCTCTCTGCTATCAGCACAGAGCCAGCTTTGGATCCTCTGTCCCCCACCCCCTTCTCTGCCCCTTCCCACTTGTTCCCACTCTGTCTCTCTGTCTCTCTCTACCTCTCTCTCAAATAAATATTTTTTTAAGTCTCTGAAAAAAAAAACCCCAAAAACCTACAAACTTGCCTTGAAGATTGTCACATCTCAAATGAGACAATGTCTCATTTGTTGGTGCCATTTAAAAATTTTTTGATGGGACTTTATTAGTAGAGTTTTAATATTCATCCATGCACAAGTCTCCTTTCTGGGCACATGAGAAATTCTGGGCATCCATGCACAAGTCTCCTTTCTGGGCATATTTCCTGGTTATCTTGCAATTGGGCAGGGCCATGTGACTAGTCCTTGCCAATGAATTTTGGATGCAAGGGATGTATGTGTCTTACCCTGTGGCAGCACTTGTAGAAGTGATGAAGTTACAGAAGACCAAAGCATGGAATACAGATCCAACATACGGCAAAAAAGGGCTCTGGATAGTTACCTGTACCTGCAACAGACTTGTGTGAGATAGAAACAAACTTTTTTTTTTGGTCTCAAATCATTGACTTGGGTGTTTTTCATTACTGCTTCCTAACCTGACCCATCTTGACAAATACAAATTTTATATGTTCTTACAATTGACATGTAACTGAGGAAATAGAACTAATACAATAGAAATGTAACACCAGTGATCCCAAGAAATACCATGATGTTCAGATTTCATGTGAAATGAATCAGAATGTTGGGATAGTTTTTTGAGTGTGGTGATTTCTGACCAGCATTTCCAGATACACTTCTTTAGTGAAGCACCTATGAGATTAGCGTTCTGAAAACAAAGCTTTTATCATTTCACTTACTTATACAATAATCTTCAATGGTTCCACTGTTACTAACCTTTATATTCCTTACTTAGTGTCTTGCCTCGAAGCCTTCTGCATTTTGGTCCTAACCTACTTTTGCAGACGGATGCACCATTATTCTTTCTAATTTCATCAGTGTGTTCATCATTCTCAATACTCCTGGACACAGCCACAGAGCCTGAAAAGGGAATGTAGTTCAAAAAATTTCTTCAGGTGTTTTTGTTTGTTTGTTTGATATCCTTTCAACCCCTAGCAGCTTGCTACATTTAGCAGCTCCAGTTTTAGACGTTTTGCTTTGCGAATTGGTGGAAACCATTGACTAACCAACATCTATTCTCCCTTTCTTTCTAAGTGATCCTGTATTATTCCTAATAGTCCGTGCATTATTGGAGGTAACAATGTGTTCAACTTTAGTTGTATTTGTTAGTCTCTCTTGCAACTAGATATATCCACAAGAACAAACTGTAGAATTGTGGAGAGGGACGTCAGAAGAGGAAGAGAGAGACTTAAAAGCTCTGTTTCCCTTGCTGCCTGGTAAGTAGATACGGTGGCTGGAGTGCTGGTGGCATGGTCTCAGGAGCCATCTGGGACCATGAAGTTACTTTGAGAATGAAGTCAAGACTGAGAATGGCAGAAGAGAATAATAGAAAGCAGCCTGGGTCCTTGGTGACCTTGTGGAGTTTCTCTATCAGCTTGGGGCTACCTACCTTTAAACTTTTTTTTTTTTCCAATGTTGCATTAACTCTTAAGGTGCATCATTATATGCATTATTAAGAAAGCCCATTACCAGTCAAACTGATATAAGGAATTCTTATTGCACCAGCACTGAGGTTATTTCAATTTCAGAAATGTTAAATTGTAACAAAAAAATGTTTCAGAATCAGCAAAATATAACAGAGATAATCAACTCTTTTGCTTACAGTGGTCATTATTTTGGGCTTTTGGATACATTTCATATGGATTATCTGCATCCTAACTAATACAGACCGGTTTTTAATTTTTCTGCCTGCAGTTTGGACTCAATGCTCCTTCAAATTTCTGAGTTGACTTCAAGCAGAGTCCTTGTTTTAAAAATCGAGTTTATTGAAGTATAATTCTCATACATTGGCATGTACCTGTTTTAAGTATGTTTTGATGAGTTTTGACAAATGCATGCACCCATTTAACTTCCAAAATGGTCAAATTATAGAATATTTCCAACACCGTTTATACTTATCCTGGCCAATTCCCCCTACCCCAGGCCTAAGCAACTGCTTTCTATCATGATAGGTTAAATTTGAATTTTCTAGAGCTTTATATAAATGGAATCATAAAATATTTACTCTCTTTTGAGTCTGGCTTCTTTCATTCAGCATACTGTTTGAGACTTATCTATGTTGTTCTGTATATCAATATATTTTTTTTCTTTTTTATTGCCGAGCAATATTTCATTATATGGATGTACCACCATTTTTTAACTTTTTACCAGGTGATGGTTCTTAGGGTTGTCTCCAGTTTGGGGCTATTGTGAATAAAGTTGCTATCTGTATACATGAAGAGCCATTTTTTATTCCCCTACAGGCATGGGCCAGTTCTGGCCACTCTTGTATCCTGCCCTGGTTCTAAGAATCTTATAGCTCTGGCTACGTAGCCCTGCCCTTTGTTTGCTTGTTGTTGACACTGACTAGTTCGAGCTAAATCTATCCTGAATAGGAGTTATCATCTATTAGCCCTGCTACTTCTCCTATCCCACTCTGTAAACATGACCGTAAAATGAAAGAATTAAATATACTAGCATATAAAAGTGGAGAACACTTGCCCTGGGCATGGAAATTTTTGGAATAAATTGTACAGGCTTTCAAATTAGCTTTCTAGTCCATGAGAGGTAGTGGTGAAGAGACTCTGGATTTGGAGCTGGGCAGGTCTGTCTTCACATCCCACATTGGCCATACCTTATTAGTGTGAGAATTTGAATACATTATTTAACCTCACTGAGTTGCTTCCCCCCCCCCCCCCCCCCCGACCCCAACCTGGAAAACAAATATAAAACTCACTTTGCAAAATGTGAGAATTAAATGCATGCATGCATTCAACAAATATGTATTGGAAACTTACATGTGTTGGGCCCTGCCTAGGATCTGGGGATACAGCAGTGAGCAAAACAGTAAAAGTTCGTGACCTCATGGAGTTTACATTCTACCCAGGGAGACAGGACAATGAAAAACAAAAGAATCAAAATCAGTGTTGTTAGATGGTGGAAAGTACCATGGGGAAAAATAGAACAGGGAAGAGAGAAAAGGATGCACTTGTAACTCCTCCTTGACTGTGTCCTGCTTGAGACTAGAATATGATCTTTTTCCTGTATCACTAGCATTTATCATAATGTCAGCTGTATATTAAATGCTGCACACATGTTTCCTGAGTGAAAAGAGTGACAGAATAAAAACCAGTGTTGAGGAGAGAAGTTTATCTCATGAAATCATTGTAATACTGCTTACCTGGACACTTTTATGTGCTTCTAGACAGGTAATAATTATGTCAGCAAGAATGGTGCCCTTCCCTTCTCCTTGTTCTTGCTGGATTCTGTAAGTCTCCTAGCCATCGTTATATTTTTTCTTAGATATCAGAATGTCTTTAATGTACCCTCTTTATAATAATATATCCTTGCTAAAAAAAATTAACTATGTGCATTTTTCAGGATTTGCAGAATAAGGAATATGGAAAACAGTTTGAGAAATGGTTCAATATGTCAGCTTTCATATTAAAGAGCTTTGGTATTCTACATTTCTGGAAAATCATTATGCATATGCTACAAATATTAGAGTATTTAGAGTAATGTCCAGTGTCAATAGATAATGTGCTTAATATTTGGTTAAGTGGGGCAAAAAAAACCACAAACAACTGTGTGCAATATCATCTCACACATATAAAGTACAACAGGATTTACAGATGACTGTGCTTTTCTTCTTTGGGTTTTTCTACATTTTTTATTTTTACTTTTTAATATTTTTTTAATGTTTATTTATTTTTGAGAGGGAGAGACAGAGAGACAGAGTGCTTGTTGGGGGAGGGGCAGAGAGAGAGGGAGACACAGAATCAGAAGCAGTCTCCAGGCTCCATGTGAGCTGTCAGCACAGAGCCTGACATGAAGCTGGAACTCATGAACTATGAGATCATGACCTGAGCTGAAGTTGAACACTTAAGCGAGTGAGCCACCCTGGCGCCCCTTGGTTTTTCTACATTTTTTTAGACCAAACCTGTATTATTAATCACTTCCTCCCCCCCCCCCCAAGTCTCTATTATTTTTGGAGGTTCAAGAACTGAATATTAAAGAAATGAGAACTTATATCTGAATGATGGCTTTGATTGAAATATTTATTTAAGGTCTACAAATTTGGCAGGCTGTAGGACTGACCACAAGATAGAAGATTTAACCTGGAGTATTGGAAACAGCCTGTCTTCGGGTTGTTTGATGAACAAACTAGATAATGTATGTAAAAACGCCTTCTGAATTATAACTTGTTTAATTACAAAGCTTAATGCCTGTACCATCCTCTACAAATTCCACCAGGGCAGGAACTTTGTTTATGGCTGTATCTCCAATACCCATCACAAAACATGTGTGCAATAAACATTTAGTAAGTACATGAATACTTTGTTTTCGTAAATGATAATTATTTCATAAAAGAAAACTGTATCCTCCACTCATTTGAATGCACTACAATTCCTTCAGGTTAAAATCTGAATTCCTGCTATTCAAGATTTACTCAATCTAGTTGACATGTACTTTTCAAGCCCAATGATATCATAAACACAACCTCTACTCAAAGATACTATCTCCTGATTGATGTCTTCTCTCTTCTCTGCCCAAAGTCTTTAAAAATATCCAGCTCAAATTAAAATTTTCCTTTGAACTACCTCAACACTCATTTGACTTCTCAGACTGTTAATTAAAAAATAAAACATTTAGGGGCACCTGGGTGGCTTAGTTGGTTAGGCTTCCAACTCTTGGTTTTGGCTCAGGTCATGATACCACTGTTTCCTGAGTTTGACCCCCACCCTGGGCTCTGTGCTGGGGCTCGGAGTCGGCTTGAGATTCTCTTTTTCTCCCTCTCTGTCTGCCCCTCCCCCATTCACGCTCTCTCTTTCAAAAATAAACTCAAAAAATAAGTAAAACACTTTAATGTCTTATTTTTGCATTTCTGTCCAAAAGGACAAGGACAACCTTTTGAATATAGTAAATATCCAATAAGTATTTATTTAACTATTTTCATAACACACTATTCGCTTACAATTTTTATTCCAGTGAAGGTAAATCAATTTCCTGAAATTCTTCCCTTACCCCATATTAAGGTGCAATTATTGTCATGAACAATTTTCAGAAAGCATTCTCTGCTATAAATGCAGCTTGTCATAGAAAGTATTGCAGTAACGGCCCAATCCACTAGAAAAATCGAGAACGAGGCAGTTATTTTCTAATTCCAGTAATCTGTGTTATGCCTTACCCTTTGTTGTAACTCCAATTCCTTGGACTCCCCCCTCCCCCTGCCATGATCTTATCCAATTAATAAGGTTGAAATAATGCCATTTGTCTTTTTGGAGCTAAAATTCTAGTGTGCTTTATTCCCTAAATCTTTTTATGTGTAAATTAGGTGCTTAAGAAAACCTGTAGTACATCATCTAAGGAGTTAGATTTTAAAAAGTTTATTAAAAAAAAAAAAGTGCGCGTGTGGGGAAATGTCCGGGTGTAGTTTAGTTGTGAGTGGAGCGCTGGGCCAGGTGCAACTCTCAGAAACGTTTTTATGTGTCCCTGGCCAACTATCTCCACACAAAACCCGGTTTATTTATTTGCGCTACTGCGGTACATAGCTAACTCTACCGCCACTCAAACTAGCTTGGTGCAGATTTAAAAATGCTTGAGCCAGCGGCTCCTGAGTTTTACCATAAAACGACCCAGCTGGATCCAGGACAGTTTTGTCACCCTATTTCAGGGCCTCTCGAGGGTCGTACAGAATTAGGACTTTGGATTTGAGCGCAGAGCGTGTATACAAGCAAACGCAAGGAGACGTATAGATTTGGCAACTGTGACAAAGCTTTAAAACTTGCCCCTCAAGCCGCAACACGGGATGGTCGGGACGCCAGGAGCCGGCGCAGCCCGAGCGCGGGCGGTAGGGCGTAATGCAGCCCGACTTTCCCTTCGATTTGCTTTTCCTGTCACGGTGGTACAGAAATAGCAAAGCAAGGGCGGGAAGTCGCCCGCCCGTATTTTCGGTGCGTGTGTGCGCGCGCGCGCGTGCCTGTTTCCCGCTGGCAAGGGAACAGGCAAGAAGCGAGAACGACCCGGAACCCGCCCCCGGGGAGCCGCCGCGCCTCTGCACCAGGGCTCGGGCGTTGCGCTTCAGCCACTTCCAGAACGCTCCAAGTCGCTTATGCAGGCCCCGCCCCCTGCCGGGGTTTCCCCGCCACCCGCGCTCATTTGCATGGCGCTTCCCCTCCCCCGCTGCCATTGGCTGGCGTCGCGCCCCGCCCACTGCCCCTCCACCTCGGCAGGGTTCTGTCCCCGAGCCGCCCGGAGCTGCGGGTAGCGGGCGGACTGTTAAACCGCGGCGGCGGCGGCCGGGGCGGGAGCGGGGCGCGCTCTGGAGACGAGTCAGCGGCGCCCCGGGTGGGGGGAGGCGGGCGGGCAGCTAGAGATCACTTCAGCAGCCCCCACCACGGCCGGACCGAAGGTGCGGCGGCGGAGGGGAGCCAGGGCGCCCCAGCAGGCGAGTGGCCGGCGTCTCAGCGGCGGGCTGAGGGGGGTGGGTCTCCTCTGCCGGGGACGGCGGCAGCGCGGGGAGGGGAGAGCGGAGAAGACCGCCGGGTGGACTTGCGGGCCCGGCAGCCGAACGGCAGCCCCTTCGCCCCCCGAATCCTCTGGGCTGTTGGACTCTGGGTCCCGGCACAGGATCGCGCTCTAGGGCAGGGGTCGGACCGCAGCCAAATTTAAACGGCTAAACCTAACAGCCTTGGCAGAAGCTGAGGGGAGGGGCGAGAAGGAGTGGAGGGAGGGGTGGGGGCGGTCCTAGGGGCGGTCACGTGGGGGCAGGGGAGGGGCTTGGCAGGCCTCCCTTTTGTTTTGGCTGGCGCGTGCGCAGAAGGAAGAACACGTGGTTTCCTGGGCCCGCCCCTTGATTTAGCGGCCGCTCCTCTCCGGGTGCGATTGTGGTGTCGGCTGTTTTGGGAGAGCTCTGAAGCGGAGCTGTGTTAGATGTGACACTTGTTTTCTTTATTTTATACTTTGTTTCAGGCATACGTTGATTTGGTCTTTGGAATTAGATGGGGTGGAGAGGAATCTAAAGAATTATTAAGGAATGGTGTTGCCAAGTTTGTGTTGCTTCTAGGTGTTCTGAAGGAACCGACGTTGCTGGAAAATTTGAGGATATGTGGTGATTGGTAGCCAGAAATACAAAGCTGTTTTCTAGTCATTAAAGAAGAGGCTAGCTTTGCATACAAGAGGGAAGGCACTGGATGGACCCTCTTGTAATGCTTTTTTAACTTCGAGAGAATTAGTGTTTGTTTGGTTCCCTGCCCGGCATATCCACTCCACCCTTTACCTCGGATCAGCTGTGAGGCGCGGCTCGGGGAGGTGGGGGGTTTTGGCGATTTCTTCTTATTTTTTTTAACTGAGGGAAGCACATTCCTTTTTGATTCCCCAAACTTTAGTCAGCTGGTGAAGTTTAAGAGGGTAACTTATTTCGTCTTAACTCCGTTTGCTTAACTTGGTGCTGAGTTTGGGTCGGTAGGAATGTTTTTAAAATGCAGGATTGGGGTAGTTTTGTTACCTACCAATTAAACGTAAGAGATATTTACCAGTACTGCAGACAAAACTGGCGGTGTTTTTTGACTAGGTAAAAGAGGCTTTAAAAATAATTCAATATTGGAGAAAAACTTGGTATTCTGGAATGTAGATTACTTGAGAAAGAGGTTTAGCGTCGAGTGGTTTCTGCTGTTTCCAGTTTTTAACTAGCTGTTTCCTTGGGCAAGTCACAACCCCTCTCATCTCAATGTTTGTTTCGTCTTGCAGATAGTTTCATAATACTATCCCTGCTTTAAGAGATTGTTATGATAATTAAATACCTTCTGTTAGTAAAAATCTTCACCAAGCATTACAAATACAGAAATTGCTAAGGAATACGGTTTTATAGCAAAAGTCAGTTGCTGTTGTTTTTTTTAATCCAGCATACTGGAAGAGTATAAACGGTGAATGAATCATGAAATAGGATATATTTGAATATCTTTAATATCTGTTGTAACTATTATTTTTGATTCTTCTCCACTTTCCTCCTATTTACTCAGATCAGTGTCAAGGTTGCCACCATTTTTCTGTAGTTTTAACCTAGGTGATCATTATTTCTCTTCCCCAGCCCTTCTAGAGTTTCACATGATTTTTTAAAAATCCAGGCCAGTTCTATCACATTTATTTTTTACATTTATTTTTTGTGCGTCATACGTGCCATTTCTAAATAGCAATTGCTTACTTAATCTTATTATAAAATAATTTGGAAAATAAAGATGAGTGCAACTAAGAAAAATACAATTTGTGTTTCTCTCTATGCCTGTTTGTGTATTTTCCCTATAACTGGGTTCATGTGTTATTTTCATTTAACTCTACCTGGTAAACGTTCCAATGTCATTAGTCTTTGAAAAGTTATTTTTAGTTGCTTAAAATTATATCATGTAACTATCATATTTAAAATTTTTCCTATTGGCAGATGTTTGGGATGTTTCTGATGTTTTGCTAAAGTGTAAACTTCACTACAGAGAATCACCTTTTACATAAATCTTTGAAAAAATTTTCCCCCTTAGGTTTGTAAAAGAGAAATTACTAGGTCAGAGTCTGTGTGTGTGTGTGTGTGTGTGTGTGTGTGTGTGTGTGTTTAAGGCTCTTGAACATCACCAAACTACCTTCCAGAATGTTGTAACTAGTATGACACAGTGTATCTAGTGTATGAGCCAACCTCACATTATATCTTTTTTCCTCTTCTAGTTATTATTAGTATTGAAACAAAAAAATCTTGCTTTAATTTGCATTAATTTTTTTTTTCCACTGATGTCTTGTGACCCATATATTTTATTTTCCTAACTTGTAAGCTGCTGGAAGGAGAAGAGTGTATTTCATATTTGACATGCTGCTAATCACAAAGTGAGTGATCAGTGAATACTTGCCATTTGGCTATTAATATTTACCTTTTTGACCTCTGGAAGATTAGGAAGTGATGTCTTGCCTTTTTTGTCTTACTGAGTTTACCAGTACATTGTTGGCAACATACGGTCATTGTGATTGATTCATTAGAGTACTCCCTTCATGTGGGGGACTCACTGCTCTTCTCAGAGATGTCTACTAAAAGGTCCAGTGACTTCTCATTGTTCAACTGCTACATTATCCGAGAGCTCCATCCAGTTTTTATGCCATTTATCACAATAACTTAAACTATTTCATTTCCTTTATTCATTTATCTATCTTGTATAGAATTCACTTACAAATTTCATTTTGATCATTCTAGTTTCACAGGTAGCCTTTACTGGGTTATTATTTTTTTAAAGCCTAATGTCTGAAGTTTCTTTGTTTTATTCACATTGTTCTTGATAGTCCACCAGTTATTGCCTATAACATCTTTTACTGCCTTTAACCTACATAAACTTTATATGTATCTGTACTTTTTATTTTCCTTTATTCAGTTATTTTCCTCTCATGTCCTTTTGCATTTGTCTATACTGTATTAGATTGTGAAGGAGGCAGAAATCTGTTTCTTTTGGTTTTAGAATTGTGTTTAGGATTGTTTACTAGTTGAGTTCCTCAAGTTATAAACTGCAAGGAATGGGGCTACTTGCAACAGAAGTGACCGGTAATAGGGACTTTGCAACCAATTTACTGACTTTAAAGCATATCATCTTCTACCTCTATCCTAAAGTCCTGACTGTATTACAGTACTTTAATGGAATGCTGTATATAGGGATGACCCCAAATTATCAATACAATCTTACATTACTTTCTGTATTTTATCTTCAATTTAGAAAGGCAAGGAGGGTGTATCATTTACACACGATTTCTTTTAATTTTTTTCCTCTTAAATGTTGTCTTAAAGAGAGATTTCCATGAACTGTGCTCCTTATTCCATGTAGGATAAGTAAAAAACCAAATGTTAATAAAAATGGTAATATTGTACTTGCCTGTAGACAGTATAATGAAAATCTGAAGACCATTCGTAATGAAGGTTTTTAATACTTGATTCGTAATGAAGGTTTTTAGAAGCATGTTTTATTTCTACACACATGTGGCAGTTCTCTATAAGTATTCAGAATTGGGAGAAAATGAATTCATTTATAATATTGAGGTTTTATTAATATTTGTAATGCACCTTGTATGTATTGTCTGTTTCCAGTCCTATAAGTCCAAGAATTCTCAAGCATGTTTTTCAAGGTAATTAAAAAAAATTATTTAGTAGTAGATCATTCATTAATCATTGTTTAACGACATGAAATTAAATTGAAACAAATGTGATAGTGTATTTCTAAATGTAAATTTCTAGATCCAAGCGGATGTACACAGAAAAAAACCCTTCATTTATATTCCTATGAGTCATGCACTTATAACTGAATAGTAATAATTCTGCTTGAAGTATGATCTGTTTGATGTGTTATGTGGCCACCCAAGTGGCTTTATCTTTAATTAAATTCCTTTAGTCTTCAAAGAGAATTCCTTTTTAGGGATAGTTTTCAAAGTGGAAGAAGTTCTTGCTATAAACATTACTGAGTACAGAGTACTGAGCCAACTGTACCCTGGTCATGCCAATTACTGCAGTGTTTTCTGCTGTAAATTGAGAATGCCTGTATGTAACAAACCTTGAAAACATGACACTATTTTATATTTATATCTTCCATCAGTTCCTGTATTTTTGAGGAGTAAAATTATACCAGTATAAACTCTCATTGCTTCTGTTGTTTTAATTGGAATTTTTCTTTATGAGTTATAAATTTAAATTTTTGAATTTTTAAATATTTTATTAATATTTGAAAGAGCTTCTCTCATACTTTGCTAAGAGAATTTGGCTTTTTTGCCTTTTCTTTCTCTGACTTTTATAATGGATCAGCTGTCTGAAACACATTTAAGTTGTAACTGTGGAAAATAATTTTTGTCCCTACTTCAGGCTTCTCCCTCTCTCATAATGCTGTTGGTAGTTTTTATTGTTTTAAACTTGTAGATGAGTCTGCCTTATTTTCGATACTGTAATTCCTAGTTTGTGTTACTGCATTTAAGAGAACTGGGATTATCCAGATTCCAGTTCAAAGAGTAAATTAATGTTCTAGGTAGATTTGAATAGGATATTTTCCATGGACTCTGTGGGATATACATTCATGTGCTAGAATATAAATCATAGTCAAAGTCTGGAGTATTTTAGGGGGTGGAAAATCAGATTTGGCGTTTAATTTTTTTTTCATTTTCAGAAGGAAGGATGGTTTTTCTTATCTAAATTGTCTATCAGTTTCAATTCTGAAGATAGACTAGAGTAGCAAACTTTTTAAAAAAATTATTTATTTTAGGGGCGCCTGGGTGGCGCAGTCGGTTAGGCGTCCGACTTCAGCCAGGTCACGATCTCGCGGTCTGGGAGTTCGAGCCCCGCGTCAGGCTCTGGGCTGATGGCTCAGAGCCTGGAGCCTGTTTCCGATTCTGTGTCTCCCTCTCTCTCTGCCCCTCCCCCGTTCATGCTCTGTCTCTCTCTGTCGCAAAAATAAATAAACATTGAAAAAAAAAATTAAAAAAAAATTATTTATTTTAGAGGGAAAGAGAGCACATGTGGGAGCAGGGGAGTAGCAGAGGGAGAAAGAAAACCTCAAACTGGCTCCACACTCGTGCGGAGCCTAACACGGGGCTCAATCCCACAATGCTGGCATCATGACTTGAGCTGAAATCAACAGTTGGATGCTCAACTGACTGAGTCACCCATGCACTCCTAGATTAACAAACTTTTGATTTTTTTTTTAAAGAATGTATGCCAAACGTTATTTGGTATATGTGACTTACATATTGTAAAGATTTGATCTGCCAAGTGTTGGGACCAACTCAGTAATTACTGACATCGTAAGTATCTCATTACGTACATGCCAGTTTAGAGGGATGACATATTTACTTTATCTCATGAGGTCTACAGGACTGTTTTACATTTAATTAATGCTAAATTCATAAATCTGATTTATAAATATTAAATTACTAATGGAAATGTTTTGTAGACATCAGGGCAAAGCTTTTTATTTGTGGTAATATAGCAACTAATTTCTTTCTTAATTCACAATGAATGTGTTGGATTAAATTGTAGACCAAATATCATAATTTATGATACAGACTTTAGACTCTTTTTTATACTGGATTAATTTGATTGTATATAATAATGAAGCTTAATATGGCCAAAACAAAAGACAAAAAGTTTTGATTTTTTGTGGTTTTTAAATGTTTGTTATTTAAAGGCATAAACTTTGAGGGCACATAGGTGGCTCAGTCAGTTAAGCATCAGACTCAATTTCGACTCAGGTCATGATCTCACGGTTCATGAACTCAAGCACTGCATCGGGCTCTGTGCTGACAGCATGGAACCTGGTTGGATTTCTCTCTCTGCCTCTCAAAATAAATAAATAAACTTAAAAAAAAAAAGCATAAACTTTGGCTTGTTTCACTGCAATTTTCTCTCTGGTTTGTATTTTTTGGAAAAATGGACTGTTGGCTGTAGGGTTATTTAGTTAAGTGGATTATCTGTAACAGATTTATAACAGATGGGTTTTTGGTTTTGTTTTTTGCCACACACAAAATGTCGGGGCTTGGATGTGCTAAGGTATTTAATTAATTAATTACTATTTAAATTGAAATGTTAGTTGAAAACTTTGTTGTAAAAACACAGAAATGAAATTCATGCTCAGGAAATAGTTGATTTTTGGATTATCGAGAACAGTTGCTTCTTGACAGATAATCAGAATAATCTGACTAGTTGCTTTCTTTGAAAGGGTACTGGTTGGTTCCTAAGCTTGCAGTTTTGTTTCTTAAATCCTGTTTGCTTAATATTTTACTTTTTTATGTTGTGGTCAAAAGGAGTTTAGTTTTTCTCTGTTACCTGTTTCAGGTTCTTTAAAGTCCTATATATGAAACTCTTAGAAGGGGGGCCTGTTTTGCCTGATTATCTTAGGTGCATATGAAATAAATGGTCCCTACAGTACATAGAGTACAGTATTTACAGTATTTTAGCAGCTAGAAAGAAATTTCTTAGATTTAGCTAAGGTCTAAATGCTTTGTTCCCCACACAATTATGTGCATGATTAGAAACTGAATAATAGAACCCAGAATAATTAGAAACTAGATATTCATAAGATCAAGATGCTTCTTTGAAAGCTTTTTAAGGATTTGCCTTTTCTATATTCTTTTTGGATAACATAAAATATTATTAGTGTCTAAAAATACTAAACAATATGTTTAGCTAAGAACTTTGGGAACTGAAATATTTTAGTTAATGGTTGATTCTTGTTTACTTAGGGGGACTATATACTTTATACTTTGTACTGTCCAGTAAGGTAGGCTTTAATCACATGTGACTATCAAGCATTTGAAATGTGGCTAGTCCAAATTGAGTTCATGCTAAATGTAAAAAACCCTGGATTTTGTGACTTAGCAAACATACAAAACATACAATTTCCCTTCAAGATATGTTTATATTACAGATTGAAATAATATTTTGTGTATAATGGGTTCAGTGGAATTAAAATTAATTTCATGTTTTTTTTGTTTGTTGTTTTTTTTTTTTACTTTTTAAAGTAGCAAGTTTAAAATGAAATGTGTAACTCACATCATATTTTTGTTGGACAGCAATGTTCTATACTACTATTTCCTAGCCTTAAGACTCCTTTCATAGTAAAATCTCATGTACCTCCTTTCTCGACATAAAATTTTTTTTTTTTTTTAATGTTTGTTTATTTTTGAGAGAGAGAGTGCAAGCAGGGGAGGGGGCAGAGAGAGACACAGAATTCGAAGCAGGCTGCAGGATCCAAGCTGTCAGCACAGAGACTGATGCAGCCTTGAACTCAAGAATCCTGAGATCATGACCTGAGCCGAAGTCAGCCGCTTTACTGAGCCACCCAGGCACCCCCTTCTTTGACATTTTAAAATATAGCTGGCCCTTGCACAACGTGGGGGCTAGGGGTCCTGACCACCCCCATACAGTCACAAATCTACATAAAACTTTTGACTCCCCAGAACTCAACTACTAATAGCTTACTGTTGATTGGAAGCCATAACATAAATAGCTGATTAACACATATTTTGTATGTTATATGTGCTATATATTCTGTTACAATAAAATAAGCCTGAGAAAATGTTATAAAGAAAGTCATGAGAGACAGTACATTTATAGTACCTGTTCTGTATTTACTGGAAAAAAAAAAAAAAACAGCACATTTAAGTGAACCTACACAGTTCAAACCCATGTTGTTTAAGGGTCAATTGTAAATTTGTTATATTTGATGCTATTAGTTGAAGAAATACTTATTAAGGGCCTGCTTGCTGTGTGCCAAGCAATATTATAGGATACAGTACTGAACGAAAACATTCAAACCCTGCCTTCATGTGGCTTTCATTTTAGTGGGAAAAATATATATGATAAGTAATTTT
Source organism: Prionailurus viverrinus (assembly GCF_022837055.1). Taxonomy (NCBI): domain Eukaryota; kingdom Metazoa; phylum Chordata; class Mammalia; order Carnivora; family Felidae; genus Prionailurus; species Prionailurus viverrinus. The sequence goes on from NC_062568.1 coordinate 21,436,346, forward strand.
TAGTAAAAATTTTTACATGAAGTATTGTGAGTATGCTATTGTGTATAACTTAATGTAATATAATTTTAATATAGTGCTTCATTTATCTGGTGACATATGCTATCTTAATTTACTTTTGGCATTTGTCTTGTATGATCTCTGAACTTCGGAATCTGTAGTTTGATATCAAATTAATTTGGAGAAGTTCTTAATTGTTATTCAAATAGTTCTTTTTCATCTTTGCCTTCTGGTATTCCCATTACATGTAAACACATTTTGTAGTTTTCCCACAGTTCTTGGTTGTTCTCTCCCTGGGTTTTGTTTTGTGTTGTTTTGTCTTTTTCCTCTTTGCTTTTCACTTTTGGAAGTTTCTGTTGGCATATCCTCAAGCTCAGAGATTCTCTTCTCAGCCATGTCCAGTCTACTGTTGAGCCCATCAAAGGCATTCTCATTTTTGTTACAGTGTTATTGATCTCTAGCTAATTCCTTTTTGATTCTTTCTTAGAATTTCCATCTCTTTGCTTTTATGATGATGCATCCGTTCTTGCATGCCATCTACTTTTTTTCCTTTAGAGCCCTTAGCAAATTAATTATAGCTTGTTGTTTAAGTTCTTTTAAATTTATAGTTTCATGATTCTAACATTCCTTCCATATCTATGTCTGGTTCTGATGCTTGCTCTGTCTCTTCAAACTATATTTTACCCTTTGGTATGCCTTATAATTTCTTGTCAAAAAAGGGGACATGATATATTGGGTAAAAGGAACTCCAGTAAATAGCCCTTCACTAAGATGTTGGGGAAGCATTCTATAGTCTGATGATTAGGTCTGTCTTTTAGGAAGCCTGTGCCCCTGGGCTGTGAACTGCACAAATGCTTCTGGGGTTTTTTTCCTCCTCTTAGGTAAGAACAGGATGGCTAGAAGGAGCTGGGTTTGGGTATTTCTTTAATTCACTCTTAACGGAGAAAAAGCAAAGCTTTTCAACAGATTGCTTAGAAAGTAATATATCATATGTCACTTTGTTATCCTTATTTTATTTGACTTCACTGTAATTTGATGGACCTGCTCCTGTTTTCTTTATATACTTTTAAACACTTTGAGATCTCAGTTGCCACACACTTGGGAATTTCCTTCTCATTACCAACTGGACTTTTTAGGACTCTTCTTCTTTGGTAGCTCCTCCTCCTTTGTGCCCCTTTCCCCCCCCCCCCCCCCCCAAATGTGAATGCACTCCAGGGCTTGATCCTGGGCTCCTTTCTCTTCTTTACCTATATTCTCTCCCTAGATAAACTCTTCTAGTCCTTTGGCTTTAAATACTATTTATAACCAACGACTTCCCAAAATAATATCTCTAACTATGAATTTTTGCTTGAACTTTAGACTTGTTTATCTGACTGCTTCCACTTGGATGGCTAATAGGTACTTCAAACTCAACATAACCCAGAAAGTTCTTTCTCCCTCAACCACCTGTTACCCCAAGTCTGCCCAATTTCAGAAAATAACATCACTAACCACTCAGTTGCTCAACCCAAAAATCTAAGAGTCATACTTAATTGCTTTCTTTACCTTAGGCCCCACGAAATCTTGGCTGACAAAAGTTTTGTTAACTGTCTTGAAACATATCTTAGATTCATCCTTTTTTTTTTGGTTTTTTTTTTTTTTTTTTTTTACTCAACTACCTCACTAGTTTAAGCCACCAGTACCATCTCTTGTTTAGATTACTTCAAGTAGCTTTTCGATCTCCCTACTTCTGTTCCTGGAAGGTATTTCCATTCTTTCTCCATACAAACCTTTTCTCTATGGAACAGCTAGAGAGTAATTTTTTAAAAATAAAAATGTAAATTAGATCACATTTCTACCTTATCCAAATATCTTCAGTAGTTTTCCTTTGACTTACATAAAATGTCTGTGCAAACCATTTGCTTCTCTGATCTTATTTCCTCTTACTTTCTCTCTCTGGCTCATTATATTCTAGATATGTTTCTTATTTTTATTCCACAAACACAACAAATTTATTTCTGCTTTCGAGGTTTTTATTAGTTGCCTTTTTCTTGGAAGGCTCTTACCCCCAAATCTTGGTTGGCATGTTATTGTCATTTCAGGTCTCAGAGCAGATGTCACCAACACAAAGGCCTTTGTTCATCTACAAATCTAAATTAACTCCCAATGCTGGCATGCTGTATCACTCTTTAATTTTTTACAAAAACACTATGGAATCCTTATTTGCTTGATATTTTCTTATTTGTGTATTTATTCTATATCTACCATTTGCTAGAATGTAAGCTCTGTGAGAATGGAAACCTTATTTTTCATGTTCACTCTTATGTTTCTAGTAACTGGGATAGTGTCTGTTACATGTTGATCAATAAATGTGTATAAATTGAATTGTTAAATGTTTGGTTTTAGATTGAATATATATTAAATGGAGGTTAAAAATCTAGCTTCTACCAAAAATAGACAAAACTATATTTATGACTCAAAGTTGGCCATTTCTTCATTTTCTGCTTTTAAAAAGTTAATTCTTTTTTTTTTCAACTTGTTTATTTCTGTAACTTTTGGAAAGTTTTTATTTTGTTTTGTTTTTAAAAGATGAAATTGGTTTTCAGCTGCCATTCATGAGTACTTCTCTATAAATAACATGTTGTGGTATGGACAGTCTTTATACTCAAATGAAAACCAGATGAGTTGTAGCCAGATATTCTCACTGTCTTGTTTTTTAAATTGACTTCTGAATCCTGGAGATACCTTTAAGTGCTATAAAATAATTGTGATCATGCGGAATACAGCTATGGAATTAAGCTTATGTCATTTTTTTTTTAATTTTTTTTTTCAACGTTTATTTATTTTTGGGACAGAGAGAGACAGAGCATGAACAGGGGAGGGGCAGAGAGAGAGGGAGACACAGAATCGGAAACAGGCTCCAGGCTCCGAGCCATCAGCCCAGAGCCTGACGCGGGGCTCGAACTCACGGACTGCGAGATCGTGACCTGGCTGAAGTCGGATGCTTAACCGACTGTGCCACCCAGGCGCCCCCTTATGTCATTTTTTTTTAACGTGTTGGCATTTTTTTATAGTTGGTATTTGTAAGTCTTTAAAATTTGTTTGGCCATTTTTTTCCTTAAATAAGGAAAAAAGCAACCATCATCAAAACTCTGTGCAAGCACAAAAATACTAGAAACATATATCATTCCAAAATACTTGCAAGAAAATTATGGCTGTAGAGTCCGCATCAACACATTGTAGTGTATGTACTCCTAGGGGGAAAAAAGCTACAGTATGTTGAACAATTGACTGCCACCTGTAGTGTGAAAACTCAAGAACTTGGACTTTTGGGACAAATCAACATCAGTCACCAGGAATTGTTTAGCTCAATATTGAGGTGAATTTGCAGAATTCATTATTTTATGCTCTAAATCAGTATTCCTTATGTATCTGCCTCTAACCAGTTGTCCATTATGCCTAAAAATGAGCCGGTGACTGAAAATAGTTAACAATTTAAAACTATGTAATGGTTGAAACCATTATTTAGAGTTAACCTGAATGGTAACTCCTTATCTTTCACGAGTATGCACATCTGATTTCTACTAACTTAAACATATGTCTTGTGCATATATATGTCAGAAACTCCTAAGTTACGTTTTAAATAATTTCTTTTGTTTATTTAGTATTTTAATTTTGAGGAAGTCTAGTTTATCAAGTATTTTAACTTTGAGGAAGTCTATCATTTTTTTCTTTATGAATAACGTTTTTGGCGTTCTATCCAAAAAATCTTTGTCTAACCCAGAATCAAAGATTTTCTTTTGCATATTTTTCTAGAAGTCTTATGATTTTAAGTTAACTTTTATGTCTGTGATCCATTCTATTGGATGTGACCATTTTTATATAACATGTGAGGTATGGATTAAGTTTCAGGTTTTTGCATACAGTTATCTCCAGAACAGTGTTTAAAAAAACTAGTCTTTTTACTAGTTTTTACTAAAACTAAAAACTTTTTACTAGTTTTTACTGTTTAAAAAACTAGCCTTTTTACTAATGAATTGCCATTGTATCTTTGTCAAAAATCAGTTGACCATATGTGTGCTGGTTTGTTTTGGAGCCCTGTATTCTTTCTGTTAAGTGTTCATTCTTTTACCAGTGCCACACTTATTTTGACTACTTTAGGTAAATAGGTAGTTTGAATCCTCTAGCTTTGTTGTTTTTCTTGTTTTAGTTTCTAGTTCCATGCCTTTTCCAGTATATTTTTGAATTGGCTTGTTGATATCAGCAAAAAATTCTGCCAAGATTAATTGGGATTGTGTTGAATCTGTAGATCAGTTTAAGAAGAATTAACACTCTAACAATATTGAATAAACTAATACATAAACACAGTGTATCACTCCCATTTATTTAGGTCTTCCTTGATTTTTTAATTGGTGTTTTTTATTTTCAGTTTTTAATTTTAGAAATACAAATGATATTTGTATCTTGACCTTATCTGCTACCTTAGTAAACTCATTAGATCTAGGAGCTCTTTGTATAGATCTCTTGGGATTTTCTATGTAGAAAATCATTTCATCTGTGAATATAAACAGTTTTACTTTTTCCTTTCCAATATGTGTCTTTTATTCTTTCTTCATCTATTCCACAGGCTAGGCCAATAGTATGGTGATGAATAGGAGTGGTGAGAACACTTGACTCATTACCAATCATAGGGCAAAGGCATTCAGTCTTTCATCATTAATGGTGAAGTAATGCTTAGGCTTTTGCGTAGATGCTCTTTAAACAATTCTCCTTTTCCTAATATATTATTTTAAAAATAATTAAAATAGGTGTTGTTGCTATTTATTACTACCTAAATCTCTGAACACATTTCATAATCATGACTCATTTGTTATTAATTCAGTCAATAAATATCTGACAATTTTTGTGTACCAGGCATTGTTTTCAGTGCCAGTGATTAGAATATTGACCAAAATATAGTTCTCTTAAAATAAATTCCTCAATAGAATGTAATAAAATAATAAGTAATGATTAGTGCTATCAGGAATAATAAACATTATGAGGGAATGGAGTGTCATGAGTTGAGGGGCTCAAGCTATTTAACATGTATTAGTCAAGCCAAGACTCTGGTGAGGTGATCGTAGAGCAGAAATATGAATGAATTGAGGGAGCCAGCCATTTTATCTGTGGAAGATTGTTCCAGGCTGAGAGAATTACAAAGTGCCTTGAAGCAGGGACTTTCTGGTGTGTTTTAAGAGTGGCACAGAGGCCAGTGTTGTTGGAGTGTAGTAAATCCAAGAAGAGAGCTGTAGCATATGAAGCATTCAGGGACCTGATAATGTAGAACTTTGTAGATCATAGAAAGGGCGACTTTGGATTTTATTCTAAGTATAATGGTAACCACTTATTTATCCACCAGGTATTTACTGAGCATCTACTGTATGTCAGGTACTTTTTCATGTTGATGATAAACCTACTTTGGAGATATTGTGGGTTTAGTTCTAGATCCTGAAAAACAAAGCAAATACTGCAATAAAGCAAGTCAAATGAATTTTTTTGCTTTCCAGTGCATAAAAGTTGTGTTTTTACTATACTGTTGTCTATTAAATATGCAATAGTATTATGTCTGAAAAAAAACAATATACAATTGACCCTTGAGCAACATAGATTTGAACTGTGTATGTTCACTTATACACATAGTATGTTTTCAATAAGTATAGTATTGTAAATGTATTTTCATAATAACTTTTTTCTCTAGCTTTAGTGTAAGAATATACTATATATTACATATAACACGTGAAATGTGTTGACTATATTATTGGTAAAGTTTCTAGTAGTTAAGTTTTGGGGAGTCAAAGTTATATATGGATTTTCAATAGCATTGGTAGTTGGCACCCTTAACCCCTTCATTGTTGAAGGGTCAACTGTACATACCTGAATTTATAAAAATACTTTGTTGCTGAAAACTGTTATCTGAGCTTTCAGTGAGTCATAATCACCAATCAAGATAACCATTACATATATAATAATAATGAAAATATTGTGAGAATTGAAATATTGTGAGAATAATGAAAATGTGACATAGACATGAAGTGAGCATATGCTGTTGAAAAAATGGCATCGGTAGACTTGCTTGATGTGGGGTTACCACAAACATTCACTTTGTAAAAGATGCACAATCTGTGAAGTGTAATAAAGTGAAGTATGATAAAATGAGGGATGCCTGTAGTTAACAAAATAGTCAAAAATCCAAGCCTTCATAGATCCTTAGAAATATTAGTGGTAAATGTAGTTTATGTAATATGGAGGAAGTCAGAAGTGGTAAAGTTTAGGATAATCAGGATACATTGTTAATATGTAATGATCGCATATTTAATAATTTAAAATTAGATTAAATGCACTTATGTTTCATGATAAAACTAAATATTAAGTGAGATTTATTCCAGGGATGCAAGGATAGTTCAATGTTTGCAAATCAATCAGTATGATACATCACATTAAAAAAAAAAAAAACTATACAAACACAGTTTAATCTCTTATTTACAGGAGACGTCTATTTTTAGGAGTTTCGTTTAGATGCAAAGTAGAAAGGCTTGAGGCTGGGAATTTTATAAGGATATGCTTGGGAATAGAATATAGAAGCACTTTATGGAAATCCTAGAATGGTAACTGTGATATGGATGGGGCTTCCAGAGACTAGAACCCAAAAGTCTTCATATCCAAGTGTATTAGTTACCTATTGCTTTGTAACAATTTAATGTCTATTTCACAGCTTCCGTGCATCAGGAATCTAAGCATGGCTTAGCTGGGTGCTTCCGGCTCAAGATTTTGCACATGGCTGCATTCCATGTGTTGGCTGGGTCTTCTGTCATCTGAAGGCTTGAGTGGGGAAGGATCTGTCTCTCAGAACACTGGCATAACTTTTGGCAGGCTTTAGGTAGTTGTTGCTGGAGACATTAGTCCTTTGCCATGTGGGTCTTCCCAGTTCGCAGCATGGAAGCTGGCATTCCAGAATGAGGGTGACAAGATGAAAGCCACAGTCCCTTTGTAACCTAATCTCAGAAGTGCCATCCCGTCACCTCTCCTGCATTCTGTTTGCTAGAAGCAAGTCACTAAATCCAGTCCATACTCCAATAGAAAGGGCATGAATACCAGGAGATGGGGATTATTAAGATCATTTTAGAAACTGGTAGATACTACCAAGTAAGCCCTAGAGATCTCACCAGAGTTTTTTTTTTGTGTGTGTTTTATTCTAGTTCTATACCATAAATGTGTCTTAGCCAGTCTAAATCTGCATTTTTTCTTTCTTTCTTTTTTTTTTTTTTTTTTTTTGCTACCAGCTCTACTTCTTAACTACTAATCTCTTTATTTTTTTACCTCTTATTTTTAGTTCCCCTTATATTTAGTTTATCAAGGGCCTAAGATGAACTCTGCTGCCTCATGACATTTTACCTTCTGCCTCTGCTACTAGTCACTTTAATTATGTTTCTAGCACCTTGTTCAAAGTGAGAGAGAGAAGGTGGGGAGGGAGGGGATAGAGTATAGGACCTTTTGAATATGACTACCTCATCTGTGATTAACACAGTTTTCCTTAGAGAGCAGTGTAGTTATCTAAATACTATTGTAGATGTTTATAGATTACAATATAATAGAATATTTCTTATAAAATTAGAAACTAAAAATAGACTTTAGGGAGAGAAGAATGTCTATATTTTTTTGAGACATTACACAGAAAAATATAAAAAGAGCAAACATCTCTCTATTTTTAAAGTAATCTCTACATGCAATGTGGGGCTTGAACTCACAACCTTGAGATCAAGAGTTGCATGCTGTATTGACTGAGCCAGCCAGGTGCCCCCAAACATCTATATTTTTATCACATAGAATTAACAACCAATAACATTTGTTCATTTTGCATTTAAGTCATTTTCCTCCCAGTACTAAAGTTTGTAGTTGAAACTCAACTCCTCTTAAACTACCACTTTTAGTTCTGTTTCATGGAAGTTATCTGATGTGCAGCTCACAGATATTCACAGATTTGGTGGGCATTTTTCTGGTTCATTTTTTATTCTTGTAAACACATAAACACGCACACACATATATATGGTGTGGTCTTCTGTTTGTATTTCCCCCCCCCCCCCATATCAATGCAGGTTTTATTGTATTTTTAAAATCTCTCAGGGGCGCCTGGGTGGCTCAGTCAGTTAAGCGTCTGATTTTGGCTCAGGTCATGATCTCACAGTTCATGAGTTCGAGCCCCATGTTAAGCTCTGTGCTGATAGCTCAGAGCCTGGAGCCTGCTTCGGATTCTGTGTCTCCCTGTCTCTCTCTGTTCCTCCCCCACTCAGGCGCTGTCTCTGTCTCTGTCTCTCATAAATGAAAAAACTTAAAAAAAAGTTAAAATACCTCAAGTCTAAAATACATCTGGCCTCTTGGTGTTTCCATAGCTGGACAACTTAGATCTTATTTATCAGCCTGCTGAAATGTTCCTTTTTCAGAAACATAGATGCCATCCAAGAATTTTTTTTGATATCTTTGTTTTTAATTGTTGTAGCTTGTTGAATCAAAGCAGCTGCGTTTGATACAAGTTCAATGTCATTTTCTTCAAGAATTAACTCATCTATCTTGGCTTGAGATACTGAACAAGCAGCACCTGGTCTCATCCAAATCCTGTGGAAGTATTTTCACCCAAGAAATTTTGGATTTCAACAAGAGAACCATTTTTATAACTAACAGTGTTGATGGGGAAGTGAGAATACACAGATCTCATCTCGGAAGCCAGTGTAATGCCCTTGATTATGACTATAGATAGTGGGAATAGTAGCCAGTTCTTTTCTGTTTCTCCACCATTTGTCAGCTCGGAACCTCTTTTTCTTGTCAAGGAGACTTAGTTCTACATTGAGGTAATTGAAATTCCTTTGCAGGGTTCCTCTGGGACCCTTCACAATAACAGTGCGTCTCTTCAGAGTGACATCAACATTTTCTTGAAAGTTGACAGTTTGATTACTGAGAATGATTCTCATTCTCACAGTAGTTCTAGCAAAGAGAGCTTGTGTTTGTATTGTATTTATTTGGTAGCATATACTGTACCATTCTTTTTAACTTTATACTCTTAGATTTGTGCATATTGATATATATATAGAGATCATTCTTTTTAGTTGCTGTATAGTATTCCATTGTGCTTTATTATGCATCCTCTTATTGCTAGCTATCTAGGTTGCTTTGAAAGAATATTTTGCTGTTACAAACACTGCTGTCTTGTGCACTTGTGACAAATACATTTTCCAAATTAATGTCAAATTTAGAGTTAACTTATAGTCCAAATAGATGTGAGAAATCTTATTTACCCACATTGTCATAATAAGTGATATTTTAGATTTAAAACATTTTGTTTTATTTTATTTTATTTTATTTTATTTTATTTTATTTATTTATTTTTTATTAAAAAAAATTTTTTTTTCAACGTTTATTTATTTTGGGGACAGAGAAAGACAGAGCATGAACGGGGGAGGGACAGAGAGAGAGGGGGACACAGAATTGGAAACAGGCTCCAGGCTCTGAGCCATCAGCCCAGAGCCTGACGCGGGGCTCGAACTCACGGACCGCGAGATCGTGACCTGGCTGAAGTCGGTCGCTTAACCGACTGCGCCACCCAGGCGCCCCTAAAACATTATTTTAAATTTAGTGATTGGGAAACTGTTCTCTTGCTTTATTAGTCTATAATTCCTTCATTACTAGTGAGATTGAGTATGTGTTTAATGACCATTTGGATGTCATCTGTGAAGTGTCTAACTAGTTTCCTCATTTGTAGGAGTCCTTTATGTATTTTGGATACAAATTATTTTCTATTATATATGTTGCCAATATATTCTCCTAGACTATAACTTGCTTTTAAGTATTTTTTTTAACTGCATTGAAACTTTCATGCTTTTTTACCTTTGAGCATATTTGCTAGTCTTTGCAAAGAATCCCCTTTTGGTTTTGTGTTTTTCTATATAGGAATGAGGGTATAGAGTTAACAGCTAGCACCTGGGGACATACGATATGAGAGTGTGGCCATTTAAATGACTATTAACTGTCATGCGTTGAAACAAAACTTATGTAGTATCATTGCACAGTATCTTATAAAAGTCGTAATTTTTAATGATATACAAATTTTTTCACTATTCAGTCTTCATAATTTTCAATGGTAAAGGATTAACTTTTTTTTTTTTTTAATTTTTTTTTTCGACGTTTATTTATTTTTGGGACAGAGAGAGACAGAGCATGAACGGGGGAGGGGCAGAGAGAGAGGGAGACACAGAATCAGAAACAGGCTCCAGGCTCTGAGCTATCAGCCCAGAGCCGGAGGCGGGGCTCGAACTCCCAGACCGCGAGATCGTGACCTGGCTGAAGTCGGAGGCTCAACCGACTGCGCCACCCAGGCGCCCCAAGGATTAACTTTTTTAATGAATCAGACTGTATGGTATATACACTTTTTCTTTTGATAAAATACAATGAAATTTGTTTAATTATAGGATTAATCTTTAGTAGTTATCTGTTACAGCCCCCACTATTTTCCAGGCAGGAGTAACAGCTTTTATAATGATAACTGATGACTCTACATTGTGAAAAGGGAAAAAAATTATTACAGATGCTTTTTCAGAAAAATTTTGCACATTGCTTATCAAGCAAGTTTTTGCTATCATATTATTTTTAACAGTTGTGAAATTATATACTTTTTAATTTCTAGTTCAGTTACTTACATCTTTTAACATTTAGCTTTAGTTAATATTTATACTGTTCAGATTATGCAATTTAAGTTGAGAAATGGATGTTTTGAGCAACTTACTATATTTTATAAAGATAAGTAATTCTTACTTTGGCAGAAAATATGAGATTAAGTTACATTTTCAAATATAATTCCCCAATTCCAGGTTGGAATTTTTTTCTTTTGCCTTTCACTAAACATTGTCTCAAAAAAAAAAAAAAAAGGAAAGGAAAAAGGAGTCCTGAGGCACATCCACAAGCATTTGTCTAACACGTGCTAGGTAATGTGCAACCATAATTGGAGTTTTTGGAATTGGGCCCACAGTCAGAGTGAAGAATAGTTTAGTCTTTGTTGAATTCGTTACGAATTAGGAGAGAACAGAGATATTATTAGGCGTTGGGAAATAAAGGAGGAATTTGGTTTCATTTACATTTTAATCAGAAACATTGAAAATGTTGCCCTTGGAAAAAGTGTAAGCATAAACTTTTTTTCTAGATATTTGATCATTTATTTTTACATTATTTTAGGTTTCCAGTAATTATCTGCAGGATTCGCCATGACCCCAGCTTTGAGGGAGGCAGCAACAAAGGGTATCTGCTTTTCATCTTTACCAAGTACCATGGAGTCTGACAAGATGCTATGCATGGAAAGTCCAAGAACTGTAGATGAAAAGTTAAAGGAAGACACTTTGTCTCAGATGCTGGGATTTCCAACTCCTGAACCTACTCTTAACACTAACTTTGTGAATTTAAAACATTTTGGCTCCTCTCAGTCGTCAAAGCATTATCAGACGGTTCTTTTAATGAGTTCAAATTCTACATTAAATAAATACAATGAAAATTACAAACAAAGGAAATTAGGGGAACCTAATTGCAGTAAGCTGAAAAACATACTGTGTAATGGCAGCAACATTCAGCTTAGTAAAATCTGTCATTCTCATTCTGAAGAGTTCATCAAAAAGGAACCTCTGTCAGATACCACAAGCCAGTGCATGACAGATGTACAAATTATTCTGGATTCAAATACAACCAAAGACATTAATGTAGATAAAGTACAACTACAAAACTGTAAATGGTACCAAAAGAATGCACTTTTGGATAAAGTTACTGATGCTGAAGTTAAAAAAGGTTTATTGCACTGTGCTCAAAAGAAAAGTGGGCCTGGCCACTCAAATGTGCCTGTTGGTTTCTCAGCTGCTGAAAAAGAGGAAGAAGTGAATGCTCGTTTACTTCATTGTGTAAGTAAACAGAAAATTTTACTTAGCCAGGCTAGAAGAACTCAGAAACATTTGCAGATGCTCCTGGCAAAGCATGTTGTTAAGCACTATGGTCAACAAATGAAATTTTCTGTGAAACATCAACTCCCCCAAATGAAGATATTTCATGAACCTACCACAATTTTGGATAGCAGTTTACCTAAATGCACTGAAATTAAGCCAGAAGTCAACATGTTGACTGCAGAGAATAAATTGTGGAGTGATACAAAAAATGGCTTTGCACGGTGTACAGCTGCAGAAATCCAAAGATTTGCACTGTCCGCTACAGGGCTGTTGTCTCATGTTGAAGAAGGTCTGGATTCTGATGCAACTGATAGCAGCTCTGATGATGATTTGGATGAATATACCATTAGAAAAAATGTGGCAGTGTAAGTGCAAAATTACTCTTAGTCCTTTTACTGTTCTGTGTATAGCAGCGATTTTGTCTTGATTTCAAGGTACGTTAAGTGGAAATAAGTTTTCTAAAACTTTAGTGCCATAATCTTTAAGTTATAAAACTTTGGTGAATTTTTAAAATGTTTTGTTTGTTGAACTATGTATGAATATATACATACTGTTTAAAAATGAGTTACTCAACTGCTCTACCTAGGAAAAATCCATATAGGAATAATGTAAGCTCTTTAGCTAAAAGTAAACATCTTTCCTATTCTTGAATAGGCTATAGACAAGGCTGAAAATTTTGCATATTTTAGCCAATACGTATAGTCAAAATTAAAAACTTCAGTCTGCATGCAGGGAGCCCTCATTGACTTCAGGAGTTTATTAGTTGAGAGTATATGTAAATTGATCTCCTTTTTGTGTGTGTCTGTGTGTGTATTTTTAAGTTGGGAACTATTTATTGTTGAGAGAGAGAGAGAGGCAGAGAGGGAGAGAGGGAGGGAACCCAAGTGGGGTAGGAGCAGAGGGAGAGGGACAGAATCTTAAGCTGGCTCCACATGGAGCCCCACATGGGGTTTGAATTCATGACTGTGAGATCATGACTTGAGCCGAAATCAAAAGTTGGATGCTTAACTGAGTCACCCAGCCGCCTCCCCATTTAAAAAAAATTACAACATTTGTATACTCCTTGAGTTCCCACCTTTCAGCCCTGGTCTTTACCAATTTAGTCAATTATAGTGTCACCTATTAGATTGAATACTTACTATGTTCTGGACCTGGAAGATTTATTTGCGGGCAAAATATTCATAGTCTCTACACTCTTGAGGATCTGCTTTAAAGACAGGTATCCAAATATTTAAAACCAAACAAACACAGAGGTAAAATAGTTTTTTATATATCATACTGTGTTAATATTCCAGAACAGCCCTATCTGATAGAAGTTTCTGAGATGATAGAAATGTTCTATATCTGTGTTATCAAATAGCCTTATGTGGCTATTGAGCACTTAAATGTGGCCAGTGCAACTGAGGAACTGAATTTTAAAATTTTACTTAATTTGAATTAAGTTTTTTAAATTGCTAGATAGAACATGATTTTCAATCTAGCTTTCACAGAATCTGTTAATGTCCCTAAATTGATGTGAAATGCTGTGCATATGTGGTATTTTGGGAGGAAGAGGTCCATCATTTTTATCAAATTCTCAGAGATGAATGAGAGTCATTACAGAATTAGAAGCTGAACACATTAATTTTTACTAATAAATAGAAAGTCAGTATATCAGTTTCTATGGTGAAGAATAAAATGTAAAACAAAGAGAGCATTTCAGTCTTTTGGTGTTCTGTTATCACTATATTTGAAATGTGTTTAAATGTGGGAGTTAATATTAAGCACATGACTGGGATTGTGCTGTTTACATATCTTGTATTATTTAATCCTTTCAACAACCATTGGAAGTGACTGTTGTTATCTTTATCTTACTTAAGAAGAAACAGTCTCAGCATGGTTAAGCAACTTACCCATGGTCAAAAAGCCAAATAATTGATGGAACTAGGATTCTTGTCCATGTATATGAGACTTAAAACCACTGTTCTTGCTATTGGACTGTGCAACTTTGTCTGTGTATCATTCATTGATCTTAGAGCCACAGAAATTATTAAGTACATGAGTTCTGAAAGAAGTCCAGAAATTTACCAATTTATATATATACATATTTATAATGCTTTTAAAGTAATTCAATTTACTAAAATTTAGTAGGTAAACTTAGTAAATTAATTACTTTTCTGTTGTGGACAGCTAATGGGCAAGTTTGTCTCTTTTAAGTTGGAAACAAAAATCAGAAAATAATGTCTTCCTAGACTGTTCTGACTTTAAGATTTTCTTTCATTGATCTCCTATAGTACTTGATCTGCCATATTGTTTATCATTATGTCCTATTTTGTTCTATATGATTTGCTAAGTTATGTTAGTCTTAATAACCCAACACATAGTAAGAATGGAAACCACATTTTATTGTGTTTTTACTTATCTATCTATCCATCTGTCTATTTTTAAGTAATCTCTATGTCCAACTTGGGGCTCAAACTCATGAACCTGAGATCAAGAGTCGCATGCTGTACTGAGCCAGCAAGGCATCCCTGAAAACCACATTTTAAACTTAAAAAAAATCTCATATATATTAAGCATATAATTACTGATTGGTCAAGATATTTTAAGATTTGCCTTTCTTCCTTTAGTCAGAGAACACTAAGTTTAGACACTTGTATAAAACATTCAGGAATAGGGATATTCAAACTATTAAAAGATTTTTTTATACAGAGCATCAAGCAATATACATCTCGTTTTATTTTCTTCTCAACTTTGCCAGTTTATTAAGGAAAATTGAAGTAAAGTAGCCTGGAAAAAAATTGGGTTCAGGCTTGGAAAGTTTATTTCTTCTCATTCTTTCTTTTTCCTATAATCAGCTTGGAAAGGCTCAAGGACACTACACATATATTTTAGAAAGTAGTGAATCTAAGAAGTTTAATATTCTTTAAGATATACTTCAAGCCTCTTGCATTATTGGCCATTTATATTAAGATGCCTTGGTTATTAAAGCTCATATCTATATTTCTAGATATTTCTAGATATTTCTGTATTTCTAGAAATATCTATATTTCTAGAGTTCAGATCCACTTCATTCTCGGGTTATATTCATCTGATCGATTCAAATCATTAATACTAAATTTTATAACAACTTTGACTTCTTTAAGTCACTGAATTATTTGATAATTGTTTAGGTTTTTTTGTTCTTTTTTTGCTATTTGAACTCTATTTGCATTTCTTGATTTTATGTATTTCCCCCCAAATTAGATATTAACTTTGCTTTGAGTATTTTTACTAATGCTAATAATGTGGGAAATATTGTTTTTCAACATTTTATTAATTTTGATGCTGACTGAATTTTGAGAATAACGCAAACTTAATTATTTGTATCTTTTGATGTGAATATAAAAATGATTTCTGTTTTTTTAAATTGGAGTTCTTTTACAGGTTAAATTCATTTAATAATTTAACACATTTGTCTTAATAAGTTTTTTTAGTCTACTTTTCTTTTTTTTAATTTAGTTTTGTTATTTACTGTGTATTTCTGGAAATTCACGTTTCAAATGTAGATGAATATTTTTAATGAATGAAGTTCAAGTTAAACCTTAAACATAAAATACATTTAAAAATGCATTTTGTGGACCTAAATTTTAAGTAGTGCTAATACAATTACATTTTCATTATCTCTACTGAATATGAATAGACTTCTGAATTTAATCATGAGGTCTACAGTGGCAAATACTAAAGTTTACTTCAACTTAATTTTAAGTAACTTAAGGGCAAATATTACTTTTGATGTCATTGTATATTCACTGCCTAGCATTGTCTACTTTTTAGTGTTTTTTTTTTTTTGTATTTGTTAATTAAATGAATTTTTCTATATTTGGAAATGTAGTTTTAAAGATACAAAAATTGGGGTTGGCAGTCTATGAAATTTTTCTCCATATGTTTGTCTTTTCTCCATCCATTCTGTAGTTTATTTTTACTTTGTCCCCCCACCCCCTTCCTTTTTCTCTAGTACGAAACTGGCCACAAGATGTATCTTATACATCTTAGAACCAGCATGAGTGGTTATGCAGTGAATGAATAAATGAAATACAGCATGACAAAATATGTACATTTAAAAGTATTTTATTATAATATTTAACATTTGTAATTTAAAGATTGACAAGTAAAATGAATTATATTTATTTAAAAAATCTTGGATTATATTATTATAAATGTCTTCTATTCCTATTTTTTTTTTTTTAAGTACTGATAAGAAAAACAAATTCCTTCATTCTGATTAGGGAATTTAGCTGTGAAGGAATATAATTTTTAGGAAATTGGAAAGCACTCACTGTAGCCATTACCATTTCCATTGTGTATTTGACTTGACCCTTTTCTTCCCCCCCAAAAAATGTAGGCAATAGATTAATTCATAATGACATTACTAATTACCTTAAAAATAACTCTTGGTTGAGAGACTAGTGTGTTTTGGAAAATTTTTTTAAAAGCTGTTTTCCTTTGGAAAAGAAAATATGATTTTATGGTTTTTGTAGGTTTGAGATATAATCCTTATAATATGAATAGAACCCCCCCCCCCGCCCCCTTCCATGTTCTGTTCCTTTGGTGAAGGAGTGCAGGTTTTGGACCTCCTGTGTAATAGTCATGGCTTGCTCTGTGACCCTGAGCAAACGTTAATGTTATTTTTAACTCTTTGAATCAGATTCCTACCTTAAAGAGTTCTAGAGATGATTAGATGAAATACTAACTATAAAGTACCTATACATAATAAGGCATGGATTTGAAAGCTAATAAAGAGTGTCTTATCGAGTAATTTATTGTAAGAGACTGGAGCTTAATTATTCCATGAGAAACTTGGGGAACCATGGTAAAATACATGCCTGAGTTAACCCATTTGAGAGGCGAGGAAGCTGGAGTATTTATACATCAAGTCCCATCAGTTACTAGGTGAAGGTTAATTCCCCTGCCCTTTTGTTCTGCCACTCTGGTGACAAAGCAAGCTCAGGCAACAACAGAAAAGCCCTGGGTCAAAGAAATGCATGTGCTGGCATTTGGAAGTCAGGTCTTTGTGCGCTGAACTGGTAAGTGTCAGGGGGTATGGGTGAGTCACTGACAGACTCAGCTACAATTATGTTCTCTCTCATCTGGTGGTAAAACCTTAAGAGTGCTAGCATTTTCTTCTGGGAAATAATGATCAGTTACTTTCATCTAGGATGCATATGGGGAAATGCACAGATTTTGTCACAGACATATTCTGATCCTCCAAGGTTGTTAAAAAGGAAGAAACATGGTTAAGTCTTTTTTGAGGAAACCTGACAGTATCTTCTGAATCACCCAGCTGTCTTGGGTGTTGGGAGAAAAATCTCTTTGTTTCCCCCAAATTAGTCCCTATATATTCAAATTTCTTTGATAATTGGCAGTCTTGATAAGGAAATTCTTTTACTCAAAATTAGACATTTACCAGGAAAGGAGAGAACTGTTGTTATTTAGTTAGAAGCTGTCAGGTCAACCTTTCTAGATTGAAAAAAATAAATAATTTCTTGCAGACCTAGAGAAGTGTATACTCATAGTGTGTGCTTTCTATTTTACCAGTGGAAAGGACAAGAAGAGGTAAAATCAGGTGATGAATTTCCCTTCAAGAAATTGGACAAATAGAAGTATGAACTCAGTCTGACATTCAGAGAGTAAAGAGACTAACAACATTTCATTAATAAATTGCAAATAAGAGTACCTTTATATTTGTATAATGTGAAGTTGGCAAGTTAGTTTTGCATTTATTACCTTTTAAATTCTCTACACTTCAGAAATAGATGAGAAAAGTGTGGTTTTCTTTTATTTTACTTGAATGGGAAGCAGAAAAAGTCGAATGAAGAACAATCCTAGAGAAATTGTAATGATACTTGAGTGACAGTTTGTGACAGAAGAGCAGAAATTCAAGTGTAATTGCAAAATGGAGTAATAGCTACAAAAGGGTGAAGAAATACTTTATGTCTTGCCATATAGACAGCACTGAGGAAAGTAATATTTCAATTAAAATAAACTCCTTGTTTTATATATTTTTAAACTAATCTTATTTTAGAGCAGTTTTAGGTTAACAGCAAAATTGAGTAGAAAGTATAGAGAGTTCTCATGTATCTCCTGTCCCCTCACATGTGTAACCTCCCCATTATTGACCTCCCCTACCACAGCGGTACTGTATAGACATATCATTATTACCAAAAGTCCATAGTTTATTAGTAGGATTCACTTTTGGTGTTATACATTCTATGGGTTGGACAAATATATATGACATACATCCACCATTGTAGTATCATACAGAATAGTTTCACTGCCCTACATATCTTCCATGTTCTGCCTATTTATCCTTCTCTCCTCCAACCCCTGACAGCCACTAATCTTTTTACTGTCTCCATAGTTTTGCCTTTTCTAGAGTCATATAGTTGGAATCATACATTATGCAGTCTTTTCAGAGTGCCTTTTTTCACTTAATAATATGCATTTAAGTTTTCTTTGTCTTTTCCTGATTTGATAGCATATTTCTTTCTGGTGCTAAATAATATTCTCTTGTCTGGATATACCATGATTAAACCTGTTGAAGATGTCTTGGTTACTTCCAGGTTTTAGAAATTATGAGTAAAACTTCCATAAACATTTATGGGCATATTTTTTTGTGTGAACATAAATTTTCAGTTTATTTGGGTAAATGCCAAGAAGTGCAATTGCTGGATCATATGGTAAGAGTATGTTTAATTTTGTAAGAAGTTGCCAAACTCTGTTCCAAAGTAGCTATACCATTTTGCCTTCCAACCATCAATGAATGAGATTGCTGTTGCTCCACATCTTTGTAAGCGTTTGATGTTAGTGTTTTGCATTTTGGTTATTTCAAGAGGTGTGTAATGGTCTCTTACTGTTGTTTTAATTTGCAATTCCCTAATGACATGTGATGTTGAACATTTTTTTATATGCTTATTGTCATATCTGTATGTTCTTTGGTTAGGTGTCTGTTCAGATCTTTGCCTGTTTTTTAATTGGGTTGTCCATTTTGTTATTGTTTAGAAGTAAGATATAAAAAGAATTGATTGGGATTTTATTGAATCTGTAGATTGAGTTGGAAAAAGCTGACATATTGACAATATTGAGTCTTTTTTTTTAAAATGTTTATTTAGTATTGAGAGAGAGCAAGTGAGAGAGAGAGAGTGAGTGAGCAGGGGAGGGGCAGAGAGAAAGTGAGAGAGAGAATCCCAAGCAGGCCTCACACTCAGCACAGAGCCTGACACGGGGCTCTATCTCATAATGGTGAGATCAAGACCTGAGCCAATATCAAAAGTCGGCCTCTTAACCGACTGAGCCACCCAGATGCCCCAATAGTGAGTCTTTGAACATGGAATATCTATTTATTTAGCTCTTTGATATCTTTCATCAGAGTTTTGAAATTTTTCTCATATAGATCTTGCACATATTTCATAAGACTTATATCTAAGTATTTTATTTATGGGCATGCTAATGTAAATGGTAATATGTTTTTAAATCAAATTCCACTTATACATTGCTAGTATATAGGAAAGCAGTTGACTTCTGTATATTTACTTTGTATCCTGCAACCTTGCTGTAATTATTAGTTGCAGGGTTTTTTGTGTGTAATTCTTTTGGATTTGTCCTATAGATAATCATGTTACCTATGAACAAAAAGTTTTATTTATTCCTTACAAACCTTTGTATCTGTTATTTCTTTTTCTTATTGCATTAGCTAGGATTTCTGTGATGTTGAAAATGAGAAGTGAGAGCATATATTTCCTTGTTCTTAATCTTAGTGGGAAAATTTCTGGTTTTGCACCATTAAATATAATGTAGCTGTAGGTTTTTGGTAGATTATTAGGTTGAGGAAATTCTCTCTATTCCTAGTTAACTTGAGAGTTTTTCATTTGTATTTGTTTTTAGTATAACAGAGTTTTTATCCTGAATTGGTGTTGAATTTTGTGAAATGCTTTCTGTGTATCTATTGATATAATGATATGATGAATTATATTAATTGATTTTTGAATGTTGAGCTAGGCTTGCATACCTGGCATAAATCCCACTTGGTCATGGTATGTAAGTCTTTTTATACATTGTTGAATTTAATTTGCTAATATTTTGTTGAGGATTTTTGCACCTATCTCCATGAAACAAATGATCTGTAGTTTTCTTATAATGTCTTTGGTTTTGGTATTAGAGTAATGCTGACCCCAAAGAATGAGTTAAGAAGTAGTCCCTCTGCTTCTATCTTTTGAAAGGGATTATAGAGAATTGGTAAAATTTCTTCCTTAAATTTTTGGTAGAATTTACCAGTGAACCCCTTTGGGCCTGGTACTTTCTCTTTTGGAAGGTTATTAATTATTGATTCACTTTCTTTAATAGATATAGACCTATTCAGGTTGTCTATTTTTTTTTTTCCTTTTTTAAAAATTTACATATTTTATTTATATCAAACCCAGGAGTATTTTGTTAAGGTTATCTAGTTAATTAATGTACAGTTTCAAGTGTACAATATTCCATTCAGTAATCAGTGATCATCACAAGTACACTCCTTAATTCCCATCGCCTGTTTAATCCATCACCCCCATCCACCTTCCTGTCTATTTCTTCTTGTATGAGTTTTGTCAAGTTGTGCATTTCAAGGAATTGGCCATTTCACCTAGGTTATCATATTTGTGGACTTAGAATTGTTCATGATATTCCTTTATTATCCTTTGAGTGTCCATAGGATCTGTGGTGATGTCTCCTTTTTCTAATATTAGTAATTTGTGTCATCTCTCTTTTTTTCTAGTTAGTCTGGCTAAAGACTTATTGAGTTTATTGATCTTTTCAAAGAACCATTTTTTGGTTTCATTGATTTTTTTTCAACTTTGTATTTTCAGTTTTATTGATTTTTTTTAGTTTTTATTATTGCTTTTTTCTGGTTACTTTTGGGTTTAATATGCTCTTCTTTTTCTGGGTTCCTGAAGTGGAAGCTTGTATGATTGTTTTTAGATTTTTAAAAAATTTTCCAATAATGCATTTAATGCTATGTATTGTGTAACTTTCTCTTACACTTCCCCATAAGGACTGTTGTCACTGCATCCTACAAATTTTGGTGACTTGTATTTGCATTTTCATTCAGTTTATAGTATTTTAAAATTTATCTTCAGATTTCTTCTTTGTCCCATGCATTAGTTAAAAGTGTGTAATTTAATTTCCAAGTATTTGGAGATTTTTCAGTTAGTTATTTTTTAAATTAATTAATTAATTGAATTTTAGTAATCTCCATACCTGTTGTGTGACTTGAATTCATGACCTTGAGATCAAAAGTTGCATGCTCTTCCAACTGAGCCACCCAGGCACTCCTGTTTGTTATTGATTTCTAATTTAATTCCATTGTGGTCTGAGAGCAGACATTACATGATTTCTATTTTTTTTTTTTCTAACTAAAGTTTGTTTTATGGCCCAGAATGTGGTCTCTTTTATGTCCCTTGGTGTGTGTGTGTATGTGTGTGTGTGTGCATGCGCGTGCACATGTGTTGTGTTTTGAGATTTTATTTTCACGTAATCTCTGCATATTATGTGGGGTTCAAATTTACAACCTGAGATCAAGATTCACGTTCTCTTCCAACTGAGCCAGCCAGGCACCCCTCTTTTATGTTTCTTGTTAACTTGAGAAGAACGTATAATCCGCTGTTGTTAGATGAAGTAGGCTGTCAGTGTCAGTTATGTCTAGTCAATAAATGGTTCAGCTGTATCCTTACTGGTTTTCTGCCTGTTGGATCTGTGCATTTCTGGTAGAGGGAGTTTTATAGTCTTCGACTGTAATAGTGGATTCACCTATTTCTCCTTGCTGTTCTGTCCGTTTTGCCCCAGATAGTTTGATGCTCTTTTTGTTAGCCACATACACATTAAAGATTGTTATCTTCTTGGATGTAGACCCTTTTATTGTACTGTAATTCATGATAACTTCCCTTGCTCTGAAGTCTGCTGTCTGAAATTAACATAGCTACTCCTGCTTTCTTCTGATTAATGTTAGCATACCATAACTTTCTCCATCTCTTTACTTTTAATCTGTATGTGTTTTTATATTTAAAGTTGGTTTCTTATAGATAACATATAGTTGGGTCTTATTTTTTTATGCACTCTGACAATCACTGTCTTTTAATTGGTATAGTTAGACCATTGATGTTTAAAGTTATTATTGATGTAGTAGATTAATACCTACTATATTTGTCACTGTTTTCTATTTGTTGCCCTTGTTGTTTGCTCCTGTTTTTGTCTTCCACATTTTTAATGCCTTTTGTGGTTTTAACCTAAACATATGATTCCACTTTTTTTTTCCTTTCTTAGAATATCAATTATACTTTATTTATTTATTTATTTATTTATTTATTTATTTATTTATTTATATTTTTTTCTTTTTAGAGAGAGCGAGCAAGCAGGGTAGAGGGGCGGGGCGGGGAGGAGAAGAGAGAGACAATCTTAAGCAGTCTCCATGCCCAGTGCACAGCCTTCCATGGGGCTTGATCCCCTGACCCTGGGATGATGACCTGAGACTAAGTCAAGAGTTGGTTGCTCAACTGACTGAGCCATCCAGGTGCCCTCTTTAAAAAACTCTTTTTAGAGGTTACATTTACAGCTAATTCAACTTTGCTCTTAAATAAACCTGCAGGTACCTTATAATGACAAAATAATCCTAATTTTTTCCTCTTTTTTTTTTTTTTGTATCACTTCTGTCATTTATTTCACTTATACATAGCATACATAGGCATATATAAGCATACACACATGCATGGACACATTCATAATCAACTAATTGTTGCTATAATTATTTTGGACCAGATTTGTTACCTGTTAGATCCATTAAGAATAAGAAAAATAAGGGGCGCCTGGATGGCTAAGTTGGTCAAACGTCCAACTTTGGCTCAGGTTATGATCTTGCGGTTGTGAGTTGGGGCCCCGTTTCAGACTCTGTGCTGACAGCTCAGAGTTTGGAGCTTGCCTTGGATTCTGTGTCTCCCTCTTTCTCTGCCCCTCCTCTGCGCACGCTCTCTCTCTCTCTCTCTCTCTCTCTCTCTCTCTCACCTTCAAAAATAAATAAACATTAAAATTTTTTTTAAAAAAAGAATAAGAAAGAAGTTACTATTTTACCTTCACTTATTCTCCAGTGTTCTTTCTCTCTTTATGTAGATCTGTTTCTCACCTATGTGATTTTCCTTCTCTCTAAAAAACTTAACATTAGGCATATAGGGGAATGATGTCAATATAATAAAGGATTTGGTGTGGGTGTTTTTCAAACCACTTAAAACATATTAATGTTTTGGAATGAGCAGGGGCAAACTTTTTCACAATTAAAGAGAGAAAACCTTAATGGTATAAGAAAAATGCTGAAAATTCTGTAAAAGTACCACCCTGCAGTGCAGTAAATTGCTGGTTTATTGGCTTAAAAGTTACTATATATTCCACTATGTTAAAAGATCTGAGGAAATTGCAGGTTGCTTTGCAGAAGTTGCAAAGATCGTTCCCTTGTGTTAAAAATAAATTACTGATGAAGAAGTCTATCTCTAAGTGATATTTTTAATGTTTATTAAACTGGTGTCTATTAGAAGTGATTGTCTTTAAGAACCCACATCAAAAGAAATATGAGCTCCAGGATATGAAGCTTTAAAGGGTGGACTGGCTTATTCTAGTAGATACAAATGCCAGTGGAAAAAACTACACTAATATTTTTATAAGGATTGCTATTTTGTTAGAACTCAGATTTTAAAATTCCATTGATTTTGAGTGGTCTGGCTCCAATTCTATTTTCTCTGTAAGTTCAGATAATTTTATTTTACAGAACATGGGTTATTCAGCAGTAGAAGAAATGCCTATGCCCAATTATAGGTTTGTGGTAGTCCCCTTTTAGAGTAACAAGGGTATTTGATCATTTTTTTCTAATTCTTTTTTAGTGCCCATCATAGTGGCTTGTAGGGCCATCATTAGCCCATTTTTGTGCAAAACAAAAAGGTGCTTCTTCAAGAACTCGGAGCAGATTTAGATTTGTAATTACAGCCTTAAAATGTAGACTTCTTGCTGGATTTAGCACTGCTTGTACTTTCAGCTAGGCCCTTGTGCACTGTAGAGTTTGGACGCCGTGCATGGTGGCTTGGCTTCTTGAACAAAAGAGACATGCGCGTGCGCATACACACACGCACACACACAGTGCTTGTTGAGATGCTGACAGGCATGACTTCACACTATCCATTAGCATATATGTTTTGATTAGTTTAAAAAGTTATTAATTTTCTTATATGTTCTTGGTTGTCAATGTTTGATTTATGCAAGGATTTTAAAAACACAGTTAAGACTATTTAGCAGGCCATTAGCTTTCAAAATTTTTTCTGTATAAGAGAAAGAGGGTTATATTGATAGTATGTATGAATATTCCCTATACTCCTTTTTTCGTTCTCTCTTCCTCTCTTTGGCTGGGAGAAGGGGTGAATAGATGGTAGGGGAACAAACCTAAATTTGCCAGTTTGATATGTGAATTCTTTTAAACTAATACTAAAAATTTCAGTTTAGGTAATTGACACACTGGATTCTGCCAGAGTTCTAGGCGGAATTGCACAATATATTATGATTATTCTTGTTCCCTTTCATTTCTAATGTCTTTTCTAGTTCCAGTCTCAGTTTGTCCTTGGACATCCTAAACCCCACCCCTTAACTTAGTTTATCACCATGCCAAAATTTCCTAGAGTTCACAACTGTTTTCTTTTAAATGTTAGTTTGTTTATTTTGAGAGAGAGATAGAAAGCATGAATAGAGGAAGGGCAGAGAAAGAGGGAGAGAGAGAATCCCAAGCGTGGAGCCCTATGCAGAGCTTGTGAGATCATGACCTGAACCGAAATCAAGAGTCGGTCACTTAACCAACCAAGTCACCCAGGTGCCCCCAGAGCTGTTTTTTTCCTTTATTTTTTTGTTTGCTTGTTTATTTTTCCTGTGTGTATATACAACTAGGTGGTACAGTATTAACGTTGTTAACTTGTATGTCAATGAGGCATAATCTTCTTAAAGATAATAAACATTTTAAATGAGAGCTTGCTAACCTAAATGATTCTTTTTTTTTTTTTTTTTTAAATATTTTTTTTTTTCAACGTTTATTTATTTTTGGGACAGAGAGAGACAGAGCATGAACGGGGGGAGGGGCAGAGAGCGAGGGAGACACAGAATCGGAAACAGGCTCCAGGCTCCGAGCCATCAGCCCAGAGCCCGACGCGGGGCTCGAACTCACGGACCGCGAGATCGTGACCTGGCTGAAGTCGGACGCTCAAGCGACTGCGCCACCCAGGCGCCCCCCTAAATGATTCTTAAAAGCATAAAGTAATTTTGAGGGAGGGGTGCGTTGGTTAAGTTATATGCTAAGGTGTCATAAACAGCAAGACGACCTCAATATGAATGTGTAGAATCTATTTTTCTCTCATTTCATAGTCAAGAATTAGGTATGTGGTATGTTTCACGGGGTTTTGCCAGGGACCTGTTGGCTTTGCCAGCCTCTAGGATGCTGCCCTTGCTTGCATTGTTGAAACTTACTCACCAGTTGCTCATCTGATTTTCACACACAATCATTTTTTAATGTCAAGTAATGCATTGATTTGGCTCAAATCTGATTGTTAGGGACTTAATGACATACACCTAACTGCAAGTAAGACTGGGAAATATATAGTACCTTGCTGAGCTACCATGAGCTCAGCTAAAACTGAAAGGGTTCTATTATCAAAAAAGAGGAGAATAGGTGTTGAGAGAAAATAAGCAGTCTGTTTAGTTTGCCTCTTTGGCCACCCAAATATCCATATACTCCCTTCTCATAGAGAAAACCTCCACTCCTCAGGATGACAATTCAGAGTCACTTTCAATAGGTGGAGTAGTGTCTTTTCAGTCAGGTATAGATTTGATTCCTTATGATGTGGTGACCTATAAATAGACAATTTTCTAACCCTCTTACACTCTTGTTTGTTTTATGTATGTAGTAATAGAGACAGGAAAGCTACAATAAAAACTCCTGGGTAAAGAAAATGAGATACACATGATAGGTTCTTACAATAATTAATAAGACATCTTGCTCTAGAAGTATAACAAGGTCTTGGTAGAATCCTAATTTTCCTTTCTGAGAGAAGCTTCTTTGTCCTTTGTCTCTCATAGTCTCTTGCCTTTGCTTTTTGGGACTTACTCCTTATCCATTATCCTTTGTGTCTATATCTGCAGTTAATGTTGGAGAGCGTACCTTTAAGTGGAGGCTGTACTGCATTCCCACTTTGCTTCTTGTCGGTGCAAGTTTGGGTTTCTCAGGTAGAGGATGTTTTATGGTACTAGAGTTTCCTCAAAAGGGTGAATTTCCATTCTGTTTGCCTCTAGTCAGTTAAATGTGAAAATATCACAACCAAAGATTTCATTTGTTCATAGTTGTTGAGCCTATAGACTAATCAATTTATTAGTTATTTTTCTCAGGCCATCCAACTCTCCCTCAATTCAGTGACTACTACCTTGAGGCCACCTGCAACAGTACATTTGGGTAGGAATTAATCTAATTTTTGCTCCTAGGTTCATTCTTATTGTGTGGCTTAGAACTCTTAAGAGAGATTCTTGGAGTATATTTTTTTGTTGTCAGTTGTGGAAAAGCAGGTAGTTGGCTTTTGTATTTCTTTAGGGCCCTGTATTATGGATTAGTTAAAATTTCATTTATTACCTTTATTTATGTGTTCCTAGTTGCCAATATTTGATGTTATGCAAGGGATTTTAAAACATAAATATACCATTTCCTTTCCCATTTGGTAGGTTGCCTTTTTGGTTTTGTTGATGATTTCCTTTGTTATGCAAAAGTTTTTAGTTTGATGTAGTCCCAATACTCTATATTTGCTTTTGTCACCCTTGCCTGAGGAGACATATCCAGAAAAACGTTGTTAAGATAAGTAACCAAGAAATGTTTTCTTCTAGGAGTTTTATGAATTCCAGTCTTACATTTAGGATTTTTTTATTCCATTTTGAGTTTTTTTGTGTGTAAGGTATAAGAAAATGGTTCAGTTTCATTCTATTGCCTGTAGCTGTCTAGTTTCCCCAATAGCATTTATTGAAGAGACTATCTTTTACTGATAGTATTTTCTTTCCTCTGTTGTCATAGATTAATTGATCATATAAGCATGGGTTTATTTATGAACTCTATTTTGTTCTGTTGATCTATGTGTCTGTTTTTGTGCCAGAACCGTACTGTTGTGCTCTCTGTAGCTTTGTAGTATAGCTTGAAATCTGGGATTGTGATCCTCCAGCCTTGTTCTTTGTTTTCAGGATTACCCATTTCCTATTTTTGTGAATAGTTTTATTGGAACACCATCACACCCATTAATTTATGGCTGCTCATATGCTATAATGGCAGAGTTGTCTCCCTCCTTACAGAAAATGTTTGCAAAACCCTGGTCTGAAGGAATCAAATTCCAGGGAAAGATAAACTCTTCCTGGGTGAGCAAATACCAGTAGAGAAGTTTGGCCTAATTTAATGTATTTTTCCCAGGACAAACCTTATTTTTCTTAGGACTGTAATTTTTCACAATTGGATCTTCTTTTCTAATTTTTTATCCTAGTTTTTTATCATTGTTATCAGTAAGGTAACAAAATCTTTATGTTAAAACAGAAGTAATATAAGTCTCTCTTTAATCTTGGTATTTTAAGATGTAATATTAGAAAGCTCTGTCTTATTCTGGGAACTACACTTCAAGATCAAAACAGGGATGTAGGTTCATGATGTCGACAAGAAGTTAGTATCAAGAGAAATTGTACTCAAAACCACTTGATCTAAATAGCTTGCATTTTTTTTTTCCTGCAAGTTAAGTGGTGACTGCAAATAAGCAAGGTTGGGTACTGAAGGAATATGCTACCTTCCTGGGGAATGACTAGTCTCACTCCTCTGGTGGTTTCCACTCACAGATGTCTTTGCCTTGATTTTCACTGGAAGTAGGAACCCCACCTTATCATCAGCATGTGGTGGTCTGTGATTTGTTCAACTCAATGCAGGGAGTCAGGGTTCTTAGTGGTCTGGCAGGCCAGGTTTATATGCTGACTGGGAAGAGAGGATACTCGGTATACACATATTCTTCCTGGTTTGTTGTTGTATCAGCTATGTTGTCAGTACTTACGTTCTAAGTTTTATTAGCTGTTAAATCATTGGTCATGTAAGTTGTTTACATAAGACATGTCTTGATTTTGAGATATAACAGGTGTTAATATACTTTGAGTGAAATAGCCATGTGCTTATCTGTAACATGTTTACAACCATAATTATTTTTTAGATATGTTTTTAAACAAGGGAACATTTTTGGTGGTAAAGCTTTTTTGTCATTTTTAACCATACCAAACAGATTTTATTAGGTCCTATTAAAATATAGGATAAGGTGTCTGTCTCTTTCCAAAATGTGCATCTAAACCCATGGATCTCTGTATTATTTCAATGTGGTTATATGTGATCAGCCATCATGTAAGCTGATAATCTCATACTTAATTCTAGTTCAGTTGAAATTTGCCATAAATCATATCCCATTTTGACTACTGGCATAAACTTTTGGATAAATTATTGTTTTTTTTATCCTATAAAATTGGATTGACTTTCCAAAAAAAAAAAAGGATAAGGTATCTTTTATAGAAAATTCATTTCATGTATTACAAGTCCCAGGATTATTTAGTTTACGTAAATTTGATCTGATATTACTATTTTTTGTGTTAATATAATTTAATATAGTGTGTGAACATAAACATAATTTTTAATGTTTATTTATTTACTTATTTATTTATTTTTGACCCACT
This sequence comes from Prionailurus viverrinus, assembly GCF_022837055.1. Taxonomy (NCBI): domain Eukaryota; kingdom Metazoa; phylum Chordata; class Mammalia; order Carnivora; family Felidae; genus Prionailurus; species Prionailurus viverrinus. The sequence continues at coordinate 21,465,124 of NC_062568.1, forward strand.
ACCCCCAATGTTTATTTATTTTTGAGAGAGAGAGAGAGCATACACAAGTTGGGGGGAAGGGCAGAGAGAAAGAGAGGGGCAGAGTATCCGAAGCATACTCTGTGCTGACAGCAGACAGCTCAGTGTGGGGCTCGAACTGATGAACTGACCTGACCACCATGATGAACTGATGACCATGACCTGAGCTGAAGTCAGACACTTAACTGACTGAGCCGCCCAGGTGCCCCAAACATAATTTTTATAAACAACTTCCCTATCAGAATATTTTTACTAGAAGTACAATAACATGAACTCCACCCATATTTTTTTTCTTTTTTAGCTAATCGTGAGTTTGACAACCAAACAAAATTGTGTGTTATAGGGAAATTTTCAACTGGAACTAAATTTAATGAAGGAATATTTAAGATCGTCTTTGATTTCCCCATGCTTATTCCCAAACCATACTCTGCAAGTCCTTTCAGCTTTAAAATGAACCTTGAACCCATCCTCTTATCTTCATCTCTTCTTTATCTTCCATTCCCTTATTGGTTCATGCCATTTTCATTTTTTATTCAGTGTTTTAGTCAGAATAGGCTCTCAAGTAACGAATTAACCTTCTAATCTCAGTAGTTTAAACACAGCCAAGGTTTACTGTGGCGTGCATAAAATCTAATGTGGTTTGGGTTGTGATCCCCAACCAACACATCTTGTAGCTATACTGTCTGCAGTAGTGGCTTTGAAGGTTGTCTGGTGGACTGGAAATGACAATATCACTTTTGCCCACAGCCCATTGGTCAAAGCTAGTTACATGGATCCAACCTAAGTGAAATACATAAAGATCACAATTATCTGTACCACACACAGTTTACTATAGTTGTATCTAATTGATTTCCTTATTACCTTTCATATCCCACTATCATGCTTTCTCTACCTAGTAGCCAGAGTGCTTAGGGAAAAAATTTTTTTGTTACTGCCTTGCTAATAACTTCCTTTTTTCATAAAATCCAACACTTTACGATTACCTGTACAAGTGCTACATGCCATGGCCCTTGCTTTTCTCACTAATTTTATGATTGGCAGTTAGTATTATTATCTATGAATAATAGATATTCGTATCTATTTTTTTTTCATTTTAACAGTTTTTATTTAAAGTTGTATATAAGATTACTTTATTCCTGTATCTTCTCAGTTGCTTCTTCCTTCTAATTTGCCATTTTCCTTTCCTACTTGGCGAGACTTGGCTTTATGTTCAAGGATCTTTTTGTGATCTTTGTCCACTTTTAGTCTACTGATAACCACCTTGCTAGGATGATGCCCACCTGGACAGGTGTGCCGTTTGCCTTCTCTCACTGTACTCATTCAGTGTAGATGATGTATTTCTTCCCATAAACCTGAACTACTTTTTCAATTTCCTGACCTTTGTAGTGTCCTCACACATCCTGTACTTCATCATCCTTTTGGATGGGCATGGATCGAAACTTGTACTTCTGTCTCAGCTCTTTGGAGAGAAGGGAAGACATAATCTTCCTGTGAATGTGGGAAGATGCATTGAAATGCCTTTTGCGATTTTTGCTTCTGTCGGAAGTCACAAAGGGGTTGAACTTCATTTTGGCTGCTGGTGCTTCAGCAATGGCTGCAAAAGGGAAGAGCTAATATTATATATTTTTAAATTTATTTATTTAAGTAATCTCTACACTCAATGTGGGGCTCGAACTCACGACCCAAGATCAAGCGTCGCATGCTCCTCCAACTGAACAAGCCAGGTGCCTCTATATAAATATTATTTTGAATAGACATTCTCTTTTATTGTTTTCGTAATTATGAAAATATGATTTAAAAGGGTGTCATTTACAGAAGCAGAATAATGACTACAAACTGCATAAATAATGATACCAAGAGAATTCCTAACTTATATGAAGGTCTCCTCAATCATATTGTATGCAGTTGGAATCTTAACAAAAATAGCTCTTTAGGAACATTAATTTAATGTAAAATCCTGTTATAATAAATATATTCTATATAGTAAAGTTGTAATGATTGTATTGTTTCTCTGACAACAAATGATAATTTATTTTTAAGTTATTTATTGTTTTTAGCTTATTTATTTATTTTGAGAGAGACTGAGAATGAGCGGAGAAGGGACAGAGAGAGACAGAGAGACAGAATCCCAAGCAGGCTCTGCATTATTAGCACAGAGCCCAGTACAGGGCTCAAACTCATCAACTGTAAGATTGTAACCTGAGCCAAAACCAACAGTCAGATGCTTAACTGACTGAGCCATCCAGCTGCCCCTCTTTTTAAGTTTTTATTTAAATTCCAGTTAGTTACCATACAGTGTAATATTAGTTTCAGATATACAGTTTAGTGATTTAGCACTTACATATGACACACTCATCACAACAAATGATCTTTTATTTGCTTCATTTTATTTTTATTATTTTTAAAGACTTTAATCTCCACACCCAACATGGGGCTCAAACTCACAACCCTGAGATCAAAAATAGCACACTTTACCAACCAAGCCAGCCAGGCACCTCAACAAATGATCTTTAAAAGAAATATTTACTCTGGTTAAAGTGTGTATGGAAGACATTCAATTCAATTATGGTTAAATATGTAAAAATTAATAAACTTTATTTTTTTAGAGCAGTTTTAGGTTCACAGAAAATTTGAGCAGAAAATGCAGAGAGTTCCCATATACCCCCATCCCTACACTGATAGAACCTCCCCCACTATCAATACACGGCAAACCAGCGTAGTTCATTTGTAACAGTCTGTGAATGTACATGAACAAATTGTTATCAGTTAGTTCTTTACTTTATGTTAGGATTCACTCTTGGTGTTGTATATTCTACGAGTTTTGACTGTAAATGGAATTTTTAAGCAATTTTCATAAAGTTTGTATTCTGCCATTATTTATTGCTTTTCATTTGTATCTTCAATTTCTGTCATGTTTTCCTTTGCAGTCTGAAGCTCCTAATTAGTCTAATCCCAAATAATTGTTTTCTAGTTGGAATATTTTCATAAAGACAATTAACTGTAATCTCACAAACTATCGGTTAGGGCAGTGCCCTTGCTCAAAGGTAGAGGAGCTAGGGTTCAACCCTTATTTTCAAATATGCCTGAAAGAAAGTCTTTATGTAATTTTTTTAAAAAAAATGTTCATATATTTATTTTTGAGAGACAGGGAGTAGGGGAGGGGCAGAGAGAGAAGAGAGAATTCCAAGCAGACTCTACACTGCCAGCTTAGAGCCTGACGTGGGACTCAAACTCACATAGTGAGATCATGACGTGAGCTGAAACCCAAGAGTTAGACGCTTAACTGACTGAGTCACCCAGACGCCCCTTTTATATAAATTCCTTATTATCTTTGGTCTCTGAATCCTGAGAATCAGGTTTTAACACACTGTTAACCTTAATAAACATCCCAGGACTTATGTATTTGGTAGGCTTATTTGAAATGTAGGGCATATTTTTGGTATTTTTTGACAATATATTTAAATTGAGTTTAGGTATTTAGCTAACAATGACCACTGTTTTAGTGAATGAAAATTGCATATAATAAAATTGCTGTGGTTTGTTACATTTGTTACATAGATTTAGATCTAGCACAGTTCAAATGACTGTACTTCTAGTACTTCTGTTTACATATAAAAGCTTCATGTAAGTTTTTATGTGTTATTAGTATCATTCCTGTTTCCTTTCCTTTGCTGGCCCACTCCTGTTTCAGCCCTTGTGCATTAATAAAGTATTAAGTAACAGAAGAGATGATCTTATTACTGGGTATGTAATAATAAAAGCAAGCATTTGTTGGGATAGAAAGATAAGGAAGTTAAAGCTTTTTCTTTGATAAGTTGATATGTGATTCTTGCATGTAATTAGATGTTTTATAAAGGAATTGGGGATTATATGACAGAAGTCCAGGAATTTATTTAGTCTGTGAAAATTTGATTGCCTTTGTGCCTTGACTAACAGTGTTTGTCTTATTCACAGTAACTGTAGTACTGAATGGAAGTGGCTTGTAGACAGAGCAAGAGTTGGCAGCCGATGGACATGGCTTCAAGCCCAGATTTCAGAGCTAGAATACAAAATCCAACAGCTAACAGATGTTCACAGGCAGATTCGTGCCTCCAAGGTATTGTCTGTATTCTTGTATTTTTAAAAATATTATTACTGTTTTAGTTTCTCATCTCTCCACACAAAGTAATTATTATAAGACTTTATAAAAATGTAGTTAATATTAACATTTTTGATATGTCAGTTGCTATAAGTTGAAGCTATCACTATCATGCCTTTTTATTTATCGCGATGAGCAGTTCAGCTACTTGAGATACTTTTCAGTTGAGGTGCTAATAGTCCTTCCTGATCCCATTCTCTTTCCCCATGCCACTGTAGCCAATATTTTGACTCCAACATGTTTTGATATTTATTATTTTTATGTATGTTTTTATATTATTGGCACATAGATGTCTGTGTCTACAACTACTATTTTCCATGTTTTTTAAATTATTTATTTATTTAGAAAAAATTTTGTTTATGAGAGAGAGAGAGAAAAAAAAAACACAAGCTGGGGTGGGGGGCAGAGAGAGAGAAAGGGAGACACAGAATCCGAAGCAGGCTCCAGGCTCCAAGCTGTCAGCACACAGCCTGATGCGGGGCTCTAACTCATGAACCATGGTATCATGACCTGAGCCGAAGTCAGATGCTTAACCACCTGAGCCACCCAGGCACCCCAAGTTTTCTGTTTTTAAAGTCCATATAAATGATATATATACTACAAACTCTTTTGTGACCTGCTTGTTTTTGCTCAGCATAAATTTTACATTTTATAGATCCTGCATGTTATTTAATTGTATGAATGCGATGGAATTGTATGAGTACAATGGAATGTTTTATCTCTTCTCCTGTTTTCTATTGATAGACATATACATTGTTTAGTTTTATGCCAGTAAAAACAATACTGTAATGACTGTCTTCTGTGTGTTTTTTTGTGAACAAAAAAGAGTTCTTGGTATATGCCTAAAAGTGGAAATGCTGGATCTTAGGCCTGGCTATCTTCAGCTTTCCTGTACTTACTGATGTGATTGGGTAATGAATTTTCCCAATGGCAGTGCATGAGACCTCATATTTCTTCACATCCTTGCCAACATTTCATAATTTTTAACCTCTTAATTTTTCCAGTGTAATGAGTATGAAATATTATTTTATTACTGTTTTAATCTAACTGTTCTTTAGTATAGAGATTTGGACCTCAGTGTAATTGACCATCAAATGTTTTTTGTCTAAGAATTAACTTATTGTTTGCATTCACTCTTTTTTTGGGGGGAGGGTGGTTGGTAGAGGTATGTGTTTGTGAATTATTTTTAAATTTTGGAGACTAATGTGGTCAATTATGAATATTACACATCTCTCATGTTGTGGTTTTTTTTCCAATTTTAATATATATATAATAGAAAAGAATGCATGTTCTTTGTGTGTTCATTATAGAATTCTTTGTTAATTTGTTGACTTTATATATCTGCCATATCTTTATACCTCTATATCTTTCCATTAATGATACAGATTTGTTAAAATTTCTCATTGTGAATTCTTCAGTTTCTTCTGGTAATTGTTAGTTTTTGCCTCTTACATTTTGAAGTAATGCTGCTTGGTAGATACAAATTTTTGATAATTCTAGGTGTTTCTTTTTATAAACTATAAATAGCTAGATTTAAAAAATTGACTCTGGGGTGCCTGGGTGGCTCAGTGGGTTAAGTGGCCAACTTTGCTTCAGGTCATGTTCTCATGGTTTGTTAGTTTGAGCCCCACGTTGGGCTCTGTGCTGATAGCTCGGATTCTGTGTCTCCCTCTCTCTCTGCCCCTCTCCAGCTCATACTCTATCTGTCTCTCTCAAAAATAAATAAATGTTAAAATTTTTTTTTAAAAAACCGACTCTGATTGGTTTTTATTTTTTATTTGCCCTTATTCTCCTCTCTTTGTATTTATATCTTGTTTTCTTTCTTTTTTTTTTTTAAGTGTATTTATTTATATTGAGAGAGAGAGAGTTCATGAGAGCACATGTGCCAGCAGGGGAAGGGCAGAGAGAGAGGGAAAGAGACAATCCTAAGCAGGCTCCACACTGTCAGCTGTCAGCACAGAGCCTGACTAGGAGCTTGAACCCATGAACCGTGAGATCCTGACCTAAGCTAAAATCAAGAGTTGGGCTCTCAACTCACTCAGCCACCCAGGTTCAAGACACCCTATATCTTGTTTTTTCACCTTTTTGGATTGGTAGAATTTGCTTCATTCCTTTCTTTTCCCTATGCTGGTTTAAAAGCTATTCAGTACAGGTTTATTCTTTGTTATTACTCCCAATTTTTAACATACTTAACTATAATCCTAACAATGACTAAAAGTACTCAGTATTTCATATTTTTACTTAAAACATGGATTCTAATGTTATTTAACTACTCATTGCATATGTCTACTCAATGTAGTTGCTTTTTTACGGTCGGTAATTAATTCTGTTTCTAACTAATTTTATTAAAAATGTGCTTACTTTTGTGTTCTCCCTATAAAGCTAGTTTACAGATTAAGCTGCTGTAGCAAAGAAACTGAGAAATATCGCAGCTTTATGCAATACATAACACTTCATAACCGAGGGAGTGAATACAGGCTGTGGTCTTTTCTGTCTTGCTGCTCTGCTATCCTCTAGAGTAGTGGTGATGGCACTATTAAACAGGGTTGTGGTCACCTCCTCATTCTGGCCCTTGGGAAGTGAGAAGAGGAGTGCAGCATTGTTTGTTTTCAAGTTGGAGGTGACTTGGAAATTGCACTACTTTGTCCCACATTCATTGGCCTAGATTTAGGCACATGGCTGCAGCTAGATATGTAGCAGGGAAAGGTGAACAGTACAGCCTTACAATGAGAAGTTGTAGGCATAGCTAAAAATCCAGTAGGTATGGAGTTTGGTTCTAAAAAGAAGAGGAAAATGGATATAGATTGTTGTAGTCTCTGCTACATTCCCTTTTCTCTCGGTTTACATTTTGCTGAAATACATTCTTTAGTGGCTTCTATCTCAAAGTACCTTCATTTTACCCTCACTCGTCAATGATACTTCAGGTTGATATAAAATTCTAATATGATGGTTCTTTTCCCTTCGTCCTTTAAAGATCCTATTTCACTGTTTTCTGCTGAGCAGTCTATCTGGTAACTTAAAAGCTGTTTTTGTATATTTGATGGTCTACATGTTTTTACCAATAGGTGTCTAATTATGGATTTATTTCTATTTTATCTGTTCTCAGAAGACACATTTTTAGCAATTCACTGAATTTTGACAAATAGGTAGTTGCATAACCATCACCATTCTCTCTTCCCCCATTAGTTATTGGAGAAAAGTGCTTGTTTTATAGGAAAATTGATAAAAGTAAGCTTTCTCACACATTGACTTTAAAGTTCTATCAGATAACTCATGTTGAGATGTCCTGAAAGACTTGGAAATATGAGTTATTGGAAAAGGCAAGTTTATAGGAAGATACAGATTTGGAGTTACTTTAGTAGAAATGGCAGTTAAAGCTATGTTATTGTATCAATTTTTACTTTGTTATTTTTTTAAAAATTTATTTTTAACTTATTTTTTAATGTTTATTTATGAGAGAGAGAGAGAGAGCGCAAGAACAAGAGGGGTAGGGGTGGTGGGGGGGGTGGGGGGGAGGAGCCGAAGCAGGCTCTACATTGACAGCAGAAAGCCTGATGTGGGGCTTGAACTCATGCACCGTGAGAGCATGAGCTGAGCTGAAGTTGGATGCTTAACTGACTGAGTCACCCAGGCGCCCCTGTATCAGTTTTTAAATAAAATTCATTCATCTCTCCATCCTGTCTTATCTTCTGCCTTCCCTCTGCCTTTCCTTCATTCTTTCCCATCTTTGCTTTCACGTATACTTATTAGCGTAATGTGTGCTTAAGGTACACAGTGAAGAACAAAACGCACAGAGTTCTTAAATTTTTAGGGTTTAGGTCAAATGGGGGTGAAATTACACAAATGATTACACATATAAATGTTATTTTAATTCCAACCAAAATTTTTCCCCCAAAATTACAGGCTTTTGCTTGGAACTCAAAGTATATTTTTCCATTGAAATAATAATATGAGGAGTTCTTATACAATCCCATCAAGTACTATTTAATTTAAATATTGCTAAATATCTCTTTGTAGCTTTGTTTTTATGGGAAACTGTATTCTACATAGTGAAACTGTGGACATTATGGAGATAATATTGTAAGGTTGATGGTTTTTGGTCTGAAAAGAAAAAGCTGAGAAGGAAAGGAATCAGAGCTCTTAACGACATGTTTACTCATATGGTTAGCCCAACGGTACCAAGAGTCTGTATGTAAATAAAGATTAGTAAGTTTTAGGTACTATTGTGAGTTTACATTCTGGTAGGGGAGAGAGACCATGTAAATAATTAATTGCAATATAAAGTAATATGTGCACTGATACAGGTTTTTAATAAGATATAGAAGTGCCATAGAGAGAATGCATAACTCTTATTTAGGGGTTAGCAGGTCAGAGAAAACATCAGCAAAGAGATGATGCCTCAGTATGGTTTTGGAGGATAAATAGTTTGCTTGAACCAATGGAACTGGAAAAGGGCATTCCTTGAAGGTCTGATGGCATGAAACAACATGATATGTTTTGGAATTTACAAAGTAGAATGAAAATTCAAAGGAGCAGAAAGTATGAGTTGTGCAAGGGTGGGAGAGGAAACTAGGAATGAATGAATGAATGTTATTGAATTCCTTGCATAATTTGTCGATTGTCTGTAGGAAGGTGAATAGGAGGATAGACTTTAAACCCTTAGGCTTACCTGTTCTCTCTGTTGGATTTGGGAGAATTTTGTTCAAGAATAGTTTCCTGATGGAAGTCGTTACTGTTTCTTAACTGTCTTCACCAAAACCTTCAGTAATTTCCCAATTCTTTCAGATTACCAGATAATTTATCCTTTCTGATCATTTTCTTTAAAGGAGATAATATCACAGGTATTTTTATAGTAAATAGAGTTCTTCGAACAAGTCAAGTTTAAACCGATTAGGAAATTTCCAAGAAAATAGATTCCTAGTAAAATTGATTACTAAGTTTCATACTTGAATCTACATAGTCTGGTTCAGTGGTGTTTTAATGTTTTGTGTGTTCTAAACAGTGCTATATACTTGTTTAAACATTTTTAAATTTTGATTATGTCATCTATTGGGATAAATTATTTTTAGGAAAGAAATCTAAACTTCCCACTAATAATTTATATTTTTCTTAGTTCAGGCTAGATGTGTATCTGGCCCTTTGTTTTCTTAAGGATCACGTTATGTTTACTTTATGGAAAAGTCACTACAATATTTCTTTTAATAGTTTCTTCTTACATTTCTTGGAAATCAAGGTGTGTAGTTGCTTATTTATGTGTAGTGTAGTTAAATTATTATACTGAATAGAGAAAACTGCACTTTCTTTGCTCTTCTGGCTTCTTGAATTACTGTAATTAAAAAATTGAGAAGCATGTGGCTAAGTTATCTTGAAGAAACTTTCTATTTAACTTACCTTGAAAGTGAAAAAAAATCCTTTCTTAGTTAAATTAGAGATAAAGGGAGGGGAAAGAGATCTAGAGATGTTCTTTTGTAAATATCCTGTTTAAACAGGTCAGGAAACACTGAGATCTACTAGTAGATCTAAACATTTTAGGTCTTTTTTTTTTTTTTTTTTTTTTTTTAACTTATTTTTGAGACAGAGAGACAGAGCATGAACGGGGGAGGGTCAGAGAAAGGGAGACACAGAATCTGAAACAGGCTCCAGGCTCTGAGCTGTCAGTACAGAGCCCGACACGGGCCTTGAACTCACGGACTGCAAGATCACCACCTGAGCCAAAGTTGGACGCCCAACTGACTGAGCCACCCAGGCGCCCCACATTTTAGGTCTTTAAGCTGCCATTTGCCTCTTCTTTGACACACTGGGGGTAGTCTAACTTTTGCTAAATTTTTAGAAAGAAGAAAAAGCACATGTTAGCAACATTCCTTCCTTGTTCATCCAACACTTTGTCAACACATTACAACTTCTGTGTTTCTCCTTTTCTTTGCTTCAGCTTTCACTAAGACAGTAGCTTCTCATCACTTTCAGAAAAAAATTAAAATAGTTTTTCTTGGTTGAGAAGTTGGTTAGCCTCTATTAAATGTTTTCTCTTTTAGATTTCGTTTGTTATCTATATTTTACATTGTAATTTTGTGTATTTAAACTTTTTCATTTAAATTTTTTTAAAATCTTAGCTTTCATGACTTTATATAAATACTGATGATGATGTTGAAGCAATTAATTATTTTTTCACTAAACCTAGTTGCTGGGTAAGGATCTCTTCAAGTGTTCATATCAGGAATAGTTGTCTTCTGGTTAGGTTGACTTGCTTTCATCTTATGCTAGAGTTTTCATAGGTCTCAGTCATTGCAACTCATCCCACTAAAACATTTCATATCTTTGTTATTTACCTTGTTTTCTCTATGATTAGACTATTCTTTTTCTGAGTTTTTTAAAAAATTCAGCTTTATTCAGGTATGATTGACAAATAAAATTTTAAGATATTTAAGTGTACATCATGGTGACCCAACACACCTGTATTCTTTTCCTGATTTTTAAGAACTGAAACTATCTCTGTAGTGTCTTCAAAGGATATAATCTTCTTCCCTTTTTACTCTATTCTCAGCCATTGTGAGAGTTTTGTCCAGGGCAACAGTTTAAGGGGGAAGACAATAGATTATGACCTTATTACAGATGTCTTCCTGGTTGAATTTTTAAAATATTACTTTTCATTGAACTAATTGTAGCAAGTTTCCTACTTCTAAATAGGTAGTATTCTAAAGGTTCAAAAATTGATCTTTTGAAATTCAGGATCAGTTTTTCCATATGTACAAGATTATTAGTAAGGGTTATGAAAACAGGCTAATTCACAGCAGCCTGGCTCATAAAATAATCAAACCAAGGGGAATTATAGCTACATTGATATGATGAAAATTTGTATTTGTTTTACAAGCAGATACTGTTGAAAAATCTGGTGAGACGCTTTTACAAATTTTGAATGACATTTCAGATACTTTCAGTCAAGAGCTTTTGAGATTGATGATCCTCTATCAAGTCTACTTTAACTTTAAAAATATCAAATGAAACAAAAATTTTTAAAAAATATATTTCTTCAGATTTCTTGATAGCCATATCTGTGCATTCTAGGACAATAGTTATTGAGATGGGATCAACAACTGGATCTCCTTCTCTTTGTAAAAGTTACTAGCACTGTTGGAAGTGTAGTTTAAAAATAATGATAATAACTTACTTGTTACTTTTACCACACATCAGTGGTAATATATTGCTACAAAATAATAAAATGTATGTTTGATACCATACCTGAATGTGTTCATGTTACAGTGATATATGCTCCAAATTAAGGTGTATATTGAAACTATCCATATATAACATTGTAATTTATAGGCTGTTTCCATCCTATAAATAGCACTTATACATGATATAAGCTGGCCTATACAGTTTTTTTTTTTAATTTCCATCATGAACTACTGTACTTATATTAGTGTTTTAGTTGGCTTTTCATTACAAGAATATTTCAGCCACATAGCCATTTAATACTTATCTGACTAGCCTATTAGGAGCTTATTGGCATTTTGCAAAACAACCACATATGTGTGTGTGTGTTTCTTTGTGTGTGTGTGTATACAACCATTAATATACAAGTATACATATATACAACCATATACACACACATTTATACATTATGTGAAAATATATATTATTCTTTGCAGGGGGGGAAGTGGTAGAAGCGGTAGGGAGGGAAAAAGTTTTACGGTGAGAACTGATTATGAAACTGTTGAGATCATCTCTGTGCATTCTTTTTCCCCTTTCTCTTCTGTCTTCATTGCCATTGAGGGGCCTAAGGGTGAGAGCAGTTGGAGTGAAGAATCTGGGGAATATGGGAGAATATTTAGCAAGCCAGTTGTGAGTAAGTATACGTGTGTGTGTGAATGGTAGGCAGGGAGGACAGAGGCAGCTAGATCCCTACTCTTTCTTCTAGTTTCTTACATTTCAGAAAATACCGCAGCACAGTTGAAAACTTGTGCCTGTATTATTAACTCATCTACCTAGTAAGCACTAGTGTGGCCTCGAGAGTACTTTTTCTCAATAGTGCAGTCCTGCCCTTTGTTGCTTGCTGGCAGCAGCAGAGTTGGAACTCCTTAGAGTGCTCGGAAAGAAGTTAGTACAAAGTCAGAATGTTGTTTGGATGCTTGTAAGTTTGGTACTTTAATTTATGAAGCTGGGAGTACTCAAGTATAAAACTCAAATGGAAATGCTAGCTACCAAAATACTCGAAGACTGTATCAGGAAGTGTTCCAAATTTCAGCGTGAAATATTCACATTCTATGTATAAGCCTTTATTTTAAATGTGTCATGCTTTTTACTGCTAATAACTAAAACCAATAAAAGGAAAAATAATTGCATGTATACAATTTATGACAATATTTCACAAACCTAACCCTTAAGACATACATTTTATTTTAGCTACACATGTTTTAAATCAGCCAAGTTTTTACAGTTAGACTGTACTTTCAAGTGTGCTTTCTGATTTCCAAGCAATAATGAGAAGCATGGTTTCATGTGCATTGTAACATTAAAATTGATTTAGCAGTCAGTTTGTTTTCATTTCAACTCTTTAATTGCTGTTTGCCTAGGGGATAGTGATCCTAGAAGAATGTCAGCTTCCAAAAGACATTCTGAAAAAACAAATACAATTTGCTGACCAAGCGGCTTCATTAAATACGACAGGGAATCCCCAGATTCCCCAAGAGAGTCAAGATCCTTTACCAGAACAAGATTTTGAAATGTCACCAAGTAGTCCTACACTTCTTCTTCGCAACATAGAAAAACAGGTAATGTGAAGTAAGAGTAAGATGGGAGTGGCACGAAATGACTTTTAATCAATTTTATGAACTCTTCAAATAAACCTGTGTGTCTGCTTGGGATCTTGGTTATTAAAGTTTGCCATTTGACATTAAATATAGTTAAAATATTTAGTATGTGACTGGTCTCTCTTATAATGTTGATAGAATTAAGATTATTTACATATTGTATACAAAGTATTAGTACATAGCCATAGGATAACTCATTTATGCAAGGATTGGAAAATCTTTTTTTCTAACAAAATTGCTCATCATTGGACTTTTCTTTCCTGGGGAAAGAGGAGTGATACCACTTAATAGATCTGAATCTGAATAGTTGTTTGATCAATTTATTGATAGAGATTTTTAATGAAAGATATCAGAATATGAGTTCCTTTATTTAAAAAAGGTCATGTAAATAAATGGCAAATTAGCCCCTAACAAATTACTTTGATTCTAAAGCCTTTCCTGATATTTAAATTCTATTATGGTTGACTCTAGAAGTCTAATTATTTTTTCCTGTATCTATCCTTTAAAATCATACCATTTATTTTTATTTAGACATTGGTGGCTTTTGAACAAACCTGACTTTCTAGGAGTTTGTTAACTTGTAGCTGATCTGAATCTGCTGGAATCTACCCAGTTGGGATCACAGCTGCATGATTACCTTGTTCCAGTGGATAATGTGGATTCATGCCTGCCCACATCTAATTTTTCTAAGTTTTTCTGACATATATTGTGAAATAATTTAGTATTAGGTTACTACTATTTTATTTCCGGTAAATCAGGGTATGGTGCAACGCCTCTTCCCCCATATTTGTTGCATTTACAGTTGCCTGGAGTTTTCCTTAATTGCAGAATTGCATAATCAAACTACTTTTATGACTATTTTGTAATTCAGAAAGTTATTTTATAATCATCTGATATTAAATTGGAATGCACTTTACCAGATAGGTGGTGTTTTCAGTAGTGTTGCTTATGTTCCCACTTCACTCTCTTTTCTCTCTCATCCCATAGGATCACTACCCTTTCAGTTTGGCCCTAATTATTTCTCACTCCAGAATAATGTACTTGCTTGGTCAGTCAGGTCTTCTGTTTTTTTGTTTTCGTTTTTATTTTTTTTACCTGTAGTTCATTATTTATCCCTTGAAAAGAGATTCTTTCAATATTTTTTTTTCTCCTTGTTACCACCGATTTGTTTTGTTAGACCTGAGTTATTAATATCAGAATGGGCTAATTTACAGGGTCTAGTGAGAAATGAAATCACATAGCTCTTTGTTAAAAACAATTTTGAAGAGTTTTAAGTCAGTAGCAGCAGGGCATTAAGCAAGCATGGCACCCTTCTGAGTGCAGCCTTGTGTGACTGCTCAGGTTGCTCACCCATGAAGTTGACCCTGGGTATCACATGTTTATTTTTGGTCCCATTGCTGACAGGAGTGCCAGAGGCTCTGGAAGAGAAGGGAACCGGGAGTTGTGAGAACACTGGTAATGGCTTTAGGTATAGGAAGAGTAGAGCAAAAGGATACAGAAAGGGACACCAGCAATCTCTTGTAGAGGTCATTAGTAAATTGCCTATAAACAGGTCATTTGCTCTTGACACATATGCTAATAATGTTTTCGTAGTCAATTAAAAAATTGTTTACAAATGCTGCTGAAGAGGGATGAGAATTAAGTGGCAGGCCTGGCAACCCTGATACTACACACATTTTTCTTAAGATAATCTGTTGGTATATAACTGTTTGTTGACTATAGTGGACCTTGAATATAGATCCGGTATTGATGACTTACCTGAATTAATTTTATTAGAGAAATGTTCGCTTCCCAAACAAAATTTATTTATGTATCTCAAAACAATGAAAGAGTTGGCAATTAAAATACTAAAGGCACTATTAAGTTGTACACTGCTTTGAGTTTTAAAAAGCAACTTACTGGTCTATAATATTAATGTATACTTGCATTATTAGATAATGTATTTTATTCATAAATTAAAAGGTAACTTTATTTTAGAACTTTAGGTAATTTAAATTTCAAACTGGTGTATTTACATTAAAAACCTTGTTATCCAATAGCTAGTGTTTTAACTTTGAGTTGATTAGTTTTTATCTTAAGAGTTTAAATTATGCCTCTCCTAATTTTACTTTTTTCTCATTTTTATTATGAATTTCTTATCCCAAACATGGACTCAGATATTTGTGATTTTTATTGGGCTGGATTGAGTTGGTTGTTATAATGTTCTTTTGAGCCAATTATTCACACGTACCTAACCGGTTACCTCCAGGGGCTTAGAAGATTTTTAATGATATTTTTGGCAGTGTTTTGGACTGAAAAATATGGGATACTTTATATATTTCTTTGTATGACTAAACTAATGAATGCTTACCAAGTGAATAAAGACTGTATTTGTACTGATTTTGAAAATGAGCTTTAATTGAAAAATGAGTGATAATTTTTAAAATGAAGTCATTTGGTATGTATTACTTTTTAAGAAAATAAATGGTAAAAAATTTTCAGGGTCCTTTTCAAAGGTTTTTTGAAGAATTCAAATATTAGATTCAGTTCTATTATATTCTTTAGTCTCATTATTTCTAATAGTATGTTATTAGTTTCATACAAATGAAAAATTTAAAATAATTATTTTATGTGCCCCTCTATTTTATAATGGAATATCTTTCAGTTAATAAAAATGGTGACACAGGTCTACATATTTAAAACAATAAAATCATACATTAGTAAGTGAGAAAACCAGGTTTTAGAAAATTGATGTGACACGATTAAATTAGAACTGTGTGTGTGTGTGTGTGTGTGTGTGTGTATGCGTGTTGTATTTACTCACATATACTCAGAAAACTTAGTCTAGAGGGATGGATATATACCAAGATATTAGCAGTGTTTTTACTCTGTGAAATATGAATGCAAGAGACTTTCTTTTCCCTTTTTAAGCCCCTCTATACTTTCCCTTTTTTCTACAATAAACACAGATTACATATGTAATGAAAATAGTTGTCATTCTTCTGTAGAAACGTACTGTTTCCACTGACGTGGCCTATGTTTATTGTAATTGTTGTAGGTTATTGTTTTAGGATAATTTAATATTTATTACATATTACAAATATATTATGTATATTTAAATTTGGAGTAAGGGTCAATGAAAATTTGGAGTACCTAAAAAAACCCTGATATTTTTGAATTAGGAAAAATATTGAGAAACAGTGTGGCATTGGATTCAAGCCTGAATTTCTTACCAACTTTATAATCCTTGCTCAAGCTTCAATGTCCTCAGCTGTAGTTGATTTTAATAGTAATATCAGTAGTTCTAATACTAATTACTTTGCAGGTTAATTGTAAAGATTAGAAATAATCTGTTTAGTGCTTTGTATAGTGCCTGGCACATAGTAGGCACTTCATAAATTATAGCTATGACTTTGTTATTATTAACTTGGCTGCCTCAAAGGAAATATTTTGTGATGCTATTAGCTAAATTCAAATGTTTTAAGAGGATAGGATGAGTAGATAAATGACCTGTAACAAAAATGGATATGGTAAAGGACTACTTTAAAATGTGAACATACTTATAATAAATGGAAAAATTAGTGACATAAATCATCTTTGGAGATTAAAATATTTACTAAAATACAAGCATTTACTTGTTTCATGAAAAGTCAAGCATTTAGTAGGTGCTAAAGGTGTGAGACTTAACTCACATGTCTTGCTTAGCAGTAGTAAAAGGTTACTTGTTTTCTTGCAGAGTGCACAGTTGACGGAAATCATCAACAGTCTGATTGCCCCTCTCAACTTGTCCCCAACTTCATCACCCCTATCCTCCAAATCCTGTAGCCATAAATGTCTAGCGAATGGCATTTCCAGGAGGTAGGTATCAGTGAGATAGTTTGGTTTCTAAATTTGACTTTGGTGATTTTATTTTATTTTATTTTTGATCTTTTAAGTAGTATAGCTGCTTTTTTCTTCTTAAGCACTATTAGAGTACAATCAATAGAACATGGATACATTTTTAGATAGCATCAAACTTACATAATTAAGATTACTGTAAACCTTAGAACGAGGGAGAAAGTTTCCCAGGATGTTTAATGTTTCTGAAAAAGAAAAACTGCGATACCCTTTGTTAAAGAAGTACTGCTTTATTTAACACACGTTCCATTTTGTACATTTTCTATTCTGTAGCTCTATATGGCCTTTTCAATGCATTTTAAGAAAAAAGACGCTAGATATATTTTGGACACAGAAGATGGATAGATTTCACCCGCAAATTCAGTTTAAGTTTCACTTAATCTGTATCTCAGCTTTTATAAGGAAAAAAATTTTTTCTGAATGTAGTTAATATAAAAATTCCTGTAATCATTAGCAATTTATTACGTTTATCAGCAGATACACAATTACATATATATGGGATCATAATTCTTTTTTGGGAACAGCTTTTGTTCTCTTTTATTTTCCTTATTTTTCTCTTTTAAAGATTCAATTAGAATTAAAGATGCTAATAGAATATTATTTTGTGTGAACATCTAATTTTTTTCAAATAAAATTGTAATGTGGGCTCCTTTAACTACCATAGAGGACTGAGTATAATTTAGTATTGGGAAATATTTATATTAATAATTATATGATTTATTGTTAAATTTTGTTTAATATGGCATGAAAGAAACATTTGTACCATGGTAAAAATGATGCAGAGTAGCTATCACATTCTTAATGAGATTAGTGGATATAAGCTGAGTCTTAAATATAGTGTTATTTGGGTTTTATTTCTAATTTGTTATTTTGAAAATCTAAGTTTTGATACTTTCACTATTTCATTTGTGCTGAGTCTTTTATTCATTGTTGTGTTACAGAAAAAGTTCTTCTGTTGGTTTCACTTTATTTTTGTTGATTTTATATATTCATTCTTTATATCACTGGTGATTCACTTTGAAAGCAGATTCTCACATATTGTGTAGGACAACTCTGATATCTTCATTTATGAAAACATATGCTAATTAAGGAAGTCATAATTACACAAACAAAAAGAAAGTCATAATTACAAGTTGAGCCATTAAATACCATTAAATTGGTGTGCAAACATTGTGATTTGTGGCCATGCCCATTTTAGGTAACACTTGTTTACCTAACCAGGTATTACACTATTACATAAATATGCATGTGTGTACATATTTTCATTTTAATGTACTTGCCTATATTTTTCATTATTCATTCATACAGCATATTGCATAACTATTTGCTGTATGTCATATAGTCAAAGTTCTAGGTTACAAAGATGAAGAAGACAGTCTCCACTTTTAGCTAACTTGCAGTCTCATAGGTGAAACATAATAATTTAAAATATGTAATAATAAAGGAATTGTGTGAAGTTGTTTGAATATTTGATTTTAATAGCTGTCATAGTTGAAAAGATAGCTCATAAAGATAACATGGTTCCAAATGAAAGAGGTATAACATGGGCTTTATTTACTAAATCATGATACTTTTTCAATTCTGTCTACTAATAGTTCAGAGGTTCTTGTTGACATCTGCTAGTAATTGCCATCTTTCCTGATCTCAGGTATTTATTCCTACAAATTAATTGGAAAGTTTGTTTTTGAAAGTTTAGGAAGGGGCCTGGGGGGAAAACTAAAAAAAAGGAAAAAAAAAAAGTTTATAACAGGTTCAAAATCTACTTAAATTCTTTGTTTGCTAGATTTAAGACCAGATTAAAGTTTGCTCTCCAACTTTTTGAAGTATGCTGATATGTAAGTGTTTTCATTAGTTTTATTAATTTTACTAATTCATTTATTTTTGGCAATAATCAGCATTTTTTCAAAATGCTTTCTATATAACATGAGTTCCTTTCAAAAAGCATTCTCACATTTGTTGTCAAAATACATTTCTTGTGAAGAAAAGATTTTATAACATTTGCTAGAAAATGTAATATAGCCACCTTTCATTTAAAGAGAAGGTAGGCAAATTTAGGATATTAGAGATTTTGTTTAAAATGTATAATTTATGTTTAAGTTTATTAGCTGTTTTTAAGTGCTTTGTTACCACATAACCAGCAAACTGCTGTGTGAAACAAAAGATTTGGGGGATACTTCTGGTTTCATTAAATTTTTTGTAAAAATTCTGTTTGTGATAAATATATACCATAATATACAAGTCCATTTAACCAGGAACACAGAAACTGGAACATATTGCAGATAACAGAGTAATAACTCTGAAGGAAAAGTAGAAAGTTTTGAGGGTTTGTGATTGTTGTCTCACATGCCAAAGGGAGGTACTAAAAAATGTCTCTTGGCTTTGTCAGTTACAAATTGAGACCTTAGCACAAGCAGTGTAGTGGCATGATGGAGAGAGACAAGCGTGAGCTAGTAAGAGAATTGGAGATGAAGTACAATGGAGTCAAGGTTACATTTTCAAAATTGCTTGCTGTAAAGGCCAAAATAAAATGGATGTACAAGGCCAAGAAAGGAATTTTGTTTTTAAAATGGAAGAAATGTAAGTATCTTTATTAAAATGGAGGAAAAGAGCTAGAGATGGTAACTATAGGAATACATATCATAAAGTTATGGAGGGGCCTTTAAACAGGTGGAAATACATGTGTTCCTAGAGAGTGGCATGACAGAGATTAAAACAGATGAAGTCACAGTTGTTTATATAAAGTGACTAGCCAAGAGTGGCAAAGGGAGCTATAGGAGTTAGGTAAAGGTTTGGATAGACACTGACCAAACATTTCTCTTCTCTTCATTTCCCTTTCTGCCCCTCCTCCTTTTTTTGTAGCATGAACAGCCTACCCCTGGAGAATGATGTTTTGTGGTTTCTAAGTTGTTTTCTTTTTTTTTGTTAACCCTTTAGCTATATTGCAAAAAATACTTAACTGATATTTGTACAACTAGTAAGAATTTAAAAGCAGTCTGTAATTGAACTTTTTATAAAATAAGCAAATGCATAATCGTGAAATTCTATAAATTTAACAGATTATTTTAGTACTCACATTTGAGAATATTACCATAGATTTAGAAAATTAATTGGACACACAATTTTATATTACAGTAATATATGAAAAAACTTTGGTTTAAAGATATCTGTATTGAAGGAAGGTGAAATTTATCTATTTATGAGCCTTTTGATCCTGGAAGTAAATAAATGCCGAATGAGGCCTAAATTTAGTTCTTACATCTTTGTCATTTTTCAGCATTGTTGTTATTTTTTTCTTCACATGTAAAATGTGAAAAAAAAAATCTTTAAAACTCAAAGGTTTTCACGAATAAGGACTTAATTAGTTTAATGTTATTCAAACTTGACACTTAACTAGAAAGTACTTTCTGAAGATGTCCCTTTTAAGCATATAAATACTATTCATTTTATGTATTTCAGTAAATGCGAAGGTAAGAAAATTATTTGAATAAGAACTTTTAAAATCCTGATAAAACAGGGGCACCTGGGTGCCTCAGTCAGTTAAGCATCCAACTTCAGCTCAGGTTGTGATCTCGAGGTCTGTGAGTTCGAGCCCTGTGTTGGGCTCTATGCTGACAGCTCAGACAGAGCCTGGATCCTGCTTGGGATTCTGTGTCTCCCTCTCTCTCTGCCCCTCCCCAGCTCGCACTCTGTCTCGGTCTCTGTCTCTCTCTCTCTCTCTGTCTCAAAAATAAACATTAAAAATAATTAAAAAATAAAATCCTAATAAAATGTACACAACATAGAATTTACCATTGCAACCATTTTTATGTTTAATGGCAGTTAGGTACATTCATTGTTGTGCAACAATCACCATCATCCATCTCCAGAACTTTTTTTTCATCTTTCTGAACTGAAACTCCATACCCATTAAAGAGTAACATCCCATTCTTCCTTCTTTCCATTCCTTGGCAACCACCACTCTGCTTTGTGTCTCTGTGAATTTGACTACTTTGGATATCTCACGTAGTCCTACAGTATTTGTCCTTTTGTGACTGGGTGATTTCATTTAGCATAAGGTCATCAAGATTCATCCATATTGTGACATGTGTCAACATTCCCTTTTTAAGATTGAATAATATTCTATTTTATGTATAGAATACTTTTTTTTAGTCCATTGATATCTGGGTGAACATATGGGTTGCTTGCACCTTTTGGCTATTGGGACTAATGCTGCTATGAACATGAGTATAGAAATATGTGTTTGAGTCCTTGCCTTTTTTTTTTTTTTCGTTTTCATTTGAGGCCTTTTTAATTTTTTGGACATATATCCAGAGGTGGAATTGTTGGATTGAATAAGAATATTTTATTAGGTATTTTGAAAATGAAAAATTAGTGAATGTTAATGATATTTCTAAGCCAAAAGCTAAGAAAAAGTGAGAAACCAGAAAAGTAAGCAAAGCTCAGCATCTACTATTGTCTGAGGACAAATTCTGACAAAATTGAGTTTTGATAGCTTTGTGGAGGGATAAAGAGAAATCAAAGCCAAATCAAAAATCAAGTGAAGTTTTTTTTTTTTTAAATTTTTTTTTTTTTTCAACGTTTATTTATTTTTGGGACAGAGAGAGACAGAGCATGAACGGGGGAGGGGCAGAGAGAGAGGGAGACACAGAATCGGAAACAGGCTCCAGGCTCTGAGCCATCAGCCCAGAGCCTGACGCGGGGCTCGAACTCCCGGACCGCGAGATCGTGACCTGGCTGAAGTCGGACGCTTAACCGACTGCGCCACCCAGGCGCCCCTCAAGTGAAGTTTTAATAGCTTGTGGGGTGAGAGGAAGATAAATCAAAACCTTGCCTCTGATAGGGAGATGAAATGAAATCTTCCTCCATGGTTTACAGCCTCAGAGTAAATGTAACTCAGGAAGAAAACTGTTTCCCCTTCCCCACATAGGGCACCATGGGGGAGAGTTGCCCTGGTCCCGAGCAGAACAGAAACAAAACGAAACTTATCTGTCTTTGAGATAGCCTGACCATGGTGGGGACTTGCACATTGATTTTTAGTTCAAATTTGTATTAATGAGTGATCCAAGGAATCCCTAGTTTAAAATGGTTTTGGAATGGGTCATACTACAAGGTAGATGGCAGAGGTAATTGTAGGTTCACTTCTTCACTGGAAGAAAACACCTTCCTTCTTAGCCCTAGAAAATCCTTAGGAATAATTTTTCAAGGCAGTGATCAGCACACAGTTAAATATAATCAAATATGTAAGGACATCAGTAGGAGTAAGAATAAGGAAAATGACAGCAAAAACAGATTACAAAGTTCTCAGATACCAGAATTATTAAACCCTGATAATTTTTAGAAAATAGTGCTGCTTCTGATTTTAGAAATAAAAGATAGGCTTGAAAATATCTGCAGGGAAGAAACTATAAAAGTTATGTAGCACATTTGAAAGAGGTCCAAATAAAACTTCTGAAAAATACTGAAATTAAAGAACTAAGTAAGTTTGGGGAACCTGGGTGGCTCAGTCGGGTAAAAATCCAACTTCAGCTCAGCTCTTGATCTCACGGCTCGTGGGTTTGAGCCCCACATTGGGCTCTGTGTTGACAGCTCAGAACCTGGAACCCAGAACCTGGAATCCCAGAGAATTCTATGTCACCTCTCTCTCTCTGCCCCTCCCCTGCTCCCTCTCTGTCTCTCTCTGTCTCTCTCTGTGTCTCTCTGTGTGTGTCTCTCTCTCAAAGATAAATATTTAAAAAATTAAAAAAAATAAGTTTGGCAACATTGACACAATTGAAGAGAGAACATATAACAGAAGATAGATTAGAAGAAAAATTCCAGATTGTAGGAAAAGAGACAAAACTGTGGGAAATAACAAAGAGTCATTTAAACAAGTGAAACATATTGAGTAAGTCTTAAATGGAGACCTGAAGATGAGATAGAGAATGGAGCAGAAGCAATATTTGAAGAGGTTTTGGTTGAAAAATTACCTGATCTGATGAATGACACCAAATTCAGGAAGCCAAACACAGATTCTTGAGCAGGACAAATAAAAAAAAAAAAAAATCTGTCCATAGAAACAGAGGAAATGGGGAAAAAACAAAGACAAATGGAACATTTGAAAGGAATAATGGAGGGGGGAAGGAGGAAGATAACACCTTAACTGAAGCCACAGTTGGACTAACAGCTGACTTCTCAAGAATAAGAGCCACAGTGCAGTGGAAGGGGATCTTCAGTGAGTTGAAAGAAAATTGCCAGCCTAGAAATTCTATACCCAGAGAAAACATCTTGAAAGCCTGAGTGTGAAACACAAATGTTCTCAGACAAATGAAAACTGAAGAGTATGTCACTAGTAAATTCTAATTATAATGATAACCATGGTGTGCGTCAGGCAGTGGAAAGTGATGATACTAGAGGAGTAATTGGAGATGCAAGAGACAATGAAGAACAAATGAAATGGTAAATAATTATATGGGTATATTTAAACAAACAGTAGTAAAACATGTCTAGTGGGGCCGAAAAGAAAAAAAAAAAAATCTGTGGCAACAATAGCATGTAGGTCAGGAGGAAGAAAATGGTTTGAAGTTGTTCTCAAGTCCTTGAATTATTCAGGGCACTGGTAAAAGTACTGATTTTGATTTAACTTTTTATCTTTCTATGCTAAATATGAAGAGGAAGTCCACGTGGTGGGGAGGAGGCTTCCTAGGTGCCAGTAATGTTCCATTTCTTGGCCTGAGTGACGATTATGGGACAGGAGTAGGAGGAGTAGAGAGGAGTAGGTGAGGCATTGCTTCATATTAATAAGTTAAACATAAGATAAACATTTTATGTTTTTATCTATAGGTAACATATTTCACAATCAAAAAGTTCAGAAAAATAGGATACAAATTATACACTTTAAAAATGATAAATAGAAAACACAGTGGCCATAATAGGTTTAAAAAAACAATTAAAATTTTTTTTAATGTTTATTATTTTTGAGATAGAGAGAGAGAATACGAGTGGGGAAGGAGCAGAGAGAGACGGGGACACAGAATCCGAAGCAGGCTCCAGGCTCTGAGCTGTCAACACACAGCCCGATGCAGGGCTCAAACCTATGAACCATGAGATCATGACCTGAGCTGAAGTCGGACATTTACCCTGAGAATGATCCAGTTAATTGATTTTATAACCTTTGCCCTTTATCTGTCAAATCTGTCTTAATCTAGGATATTCATTCTTTTTAAATGAAAGCATTCATACATACTTATGGAAAGCAGATGAAGAATGCCTAAAAAACATAAAAAGGACATGTAGCTGTAGTGTATTTTTAATTGTCCCTCTGATCGAAAAGTTCTTTTATAGGCACTTGTGAATTTTGAGGTGCATACTCAACTGAAATGTGTAAGTTAATTCAAATATCAGACCT
The DNA here is from genome assembly GCF_022837055.1 of Prionailurus viverrinus. Lineage (NCBI taxonomy): Eukaryota > Metazoa > Chordata > Mammalia > Carnivora > Felidae > Prionailurus > Prionailurus viverrinus. The sequence continues at coordinate 21,489,347 of NC_062568.1, forward strand.
AATAATAGCAGTATAATAATAGGAAGTTGCAGAATGTAGATACAGGCAAAAGGTACACTTAAAAATGATAGGAAATTTAGTGATTTACTGTGATAAATAATATATGTTTACTTTGTAGTTCTTAAAAGTTATAATGGTGCCTAAATATTTACATTCTTTCTGCTCCAAAAATTTGATAAAATCTTAACAACATTTGGCCCTTATTCAGTTCCCACTCCTACCCAATTTTTACAATCATATTATCTTAAAAGGTACATGTTAGTCTATTAAAATGTAGTATACCACAAAACAGATCATTGAGAATTAAAGGTATGTCTTGCAGTAAACGTTAAATATTGAAAGATAGTACATGATTGTATGAGAAGTAAATAAGATAGTACATACAGAAATCTTATAACAATGCCTGGCATGTAAGAAATAGCCAAATAATGTTAACCATTGATATTCTTATGTAAGAACATATTATATATGTTAAAACTGTATATTAAAATTAGGTAGTCTGTTATGTCTTTTATATCCTGGCATTATACTAGTTATTGATTTAAAACTATCCTTACTTTTTTAAAAGAGTACTTCAAAGTGGTCTTGGTTATGATAAGGATTTTAAGGCGTATGTAGGGCCACCTGTTACTGAACACTCATCATATAGATACTGGAAATCAGAGATATCATCTGTTTCTCCATCATGTCTCTTGGGGAGATATAAGTTGCTGTCCTACCTTTGGTCTGCCTGGTGGGTATGGTACCCTGTAATTGAACCAAGTGTGTAAAAATTCAGGGTAAACATAGTGTTGGGTTTTATTCTCAAATTATATAAAACATACCTTCTCAAAAGATCGTATTGGGACATTTAATCTCTCCCTGCCCCCCTAAAAAAGTTTTAACTTGTATTCATTTTTAACCAGTTAATAGTGCTTTTTATAATTTAGTTCTTTTGGGGTAACCTGTGGTTATGAGAGTATAGAGTATACATTTTTATATATTCTTTTTGTTTTAGACATTTTGTGACCTTGAGCAAGTCAGTTAATCTCTTTATAGCTCATTTCTTTAAATTTACTGGGACACAACTATTTATAAAGTAGTTTCTAGTACTAATATTTTTCAATTAAGCGTTTATTTTTGAGGAACTCTTTTTTGAAACAAATGAACAATAAAAATGTAAAGATTTCAACACAGCCTAAAATGTGTCTTTTTGTCACATGACTTTGTGATTTGCTTTGGATGTAGTCATTTTATTTAGCTTATATCAAGAGACATAGTGAATAGAGACAAATTATTCAACATAACTTAAAATCATAATCTAGAAGTTAATATGAAAGAGGTACTCGGGACAGTGGGAGAAATGAGGATTCTACTCAAACGCTAGAAACTTTCAAATAAGCCAAGAATTGTTGAAGTAAAATTTATTGCATATTGCCTTTCTTGGATGACACTGTGGTGAATTCAGTTTTTCTTTGATAACTCAGGCTCATGACTATGACCACATTCTCAGGGACTATGGAGATTAATAGTTGTATATCTGTAAAAGAATTCACTTAGTAGTTCACAAAATATCTACTGTGTGACCTCAGTGTGCTAGGCATTGGATTGGGCACTGGGGATACGTGTTGAATAAAAATACATGTGGCTTCTGTCCTCACAATATAGGCTCTAGTTGAAGAAAAATGCCATCAACCAAATACTCAAATAAATGCATAATTTTAAACTCTGATCAGTTACTATGAGAAAATTCATTATTAAGCATACACCTTTGGAATCAGACAAATCTGACTCAATCCCAACTCTGCCATTTGGTAGCATTGTGATCTTGGGCAACTTTCTAAGTCACAATTCAAAAGAAAAAAGTCTGCTTCCTGGATTGTTGTGAGGATCAAATGAAATAACAAGTGTGACATTGTTTTGCTTTATTTTTGTTTTGTGTTTTTTTTTTTACTTGTTTATTGTCTATCTTTTTGGATGAGAAAATATGAGCTCCATAAAAGCAGGAGTTTTTTTAGTCTGAGTTATTAACTGCTATTTTCCTAGCATCTAGATCAGTGAGTCACATAATGGCAGAATAGATGTTCATTGAATGAATGAAATATCTTTCAAGATTTCTTGCAGGTAATCAGCATTCCATAAAAAATTTTTTTGTACTGCGGCACCTGGGTGGCTCTGTTTGTTAAGCATCTGACTTTGGCTCAGGTCGTGATCTCTTGGTCTATGAGTTCAAGCCCCGCATTGGGTTCTGTACTGACAGCTCAGAGCCTGGAGCCTGCTTTGGATTCTGTGTCTCCCTCTCTCTGCCCCTCCCCTGCTCGCTCGCTCTCTCTCTCTCTCTCTCTCTCTCTCTCTCTCTCTGTCAAAAAAAAAAAATTGTACTTATTTGTCTTTTCTCCCCCATTGTCAGATTGATGCTTTAGTTATTGCTCTCATGGTTATCTCCTGCAGTTCTGTTTCCTCTCATCTAACTTAACTCTGGACCAGAAAAGTAGATAACCAAAGTGGTAGAACGATTTATACTATAAGAGACATTTCTTAGTAAGAAAGAATGCCTCTCCTAACAGTAACAGGAGTGAACTTCTGTGAGGTTTTTTTGTTATTTAAAAAGCTTTTGTGATTTCATCCATATTCTAGCTACTTGGGGTTGCCAAGTAAGTAATCTCATAAGTGAAGATTATTATTATTACTTCACTTATTTCTTCTAATAAGGCATACTTATTCTAGCTTTATATCACATTATATCATAATTTTTGTTTATAATTAGGTTAGAAGAAATTCAAGTTTTGAATTTTTAAATGTTGGCCACTATTCTGTTTATTAATTTTTAGTGGATCACATAGAACTAGCTCAATGTTTGATATAATTTTTAAAAGACATTTCAGGTCATTTTTACAATATCCTACTGAACTGTTCTCTCACAATATCTAAAGTAAATTCACTTGGTTAATTATTTTCCAGGCTACCTGTTTGCCCACTTGTTATTCATTGATTGCCAATCCCCACCTCTTATTTAATGGCAGTATCTCCCAGAAGTTAGAATTGTTTTTTTTTAGCTTTACTCATCTTGGCAACAGGGTCTAAGATGAGTCACCAGGAACTGAGAAAACTGAAAAGATTGAGTCTTCAAACAAATGAAGCATTACATTTTATCATCATCAGAGATAGTTACTAGTTTTTAGATCTCCTACTCGAAAATGAAGATAAAATGTAAATGGATCCTTGTTTACCCCATGGGGTATTATTATCTCTGAGAAAGTGAATTTCTATTTGAAGTAATGTCTAGATTTTTATTATTGTTGCTTCTTTTTGCCTTAATGAGACCCAGAACATGATATGAAATTAAATTCCAATGAATCATTGCCATGCTATTTATTTCCACTAATGGTAATTATCTCATGAAATGCAACCATTCCTTCTAATTGGGTATTATAATTGAAAAACTGCAGTAAAACTGGCAAACTAATTACATAGAAAGTAATTCTTTTATACTTATAGTATCTTCAATAGTTACTTTTCACCAGAAAACCCTCTTAGCTGCATATTCTAGGCTGATATTTTCAACATAATTTTGGATTCATATGAGCAACACATTATCATATTAGCTGAATGTGTGACATCAATAAGGAAATAAAATTTCCCAGCTGTGATTTTTAAGTAATGCCAGTAGGAATTAGTTTCTTTTGTAAAAACATTTCTTTCCCCTTCTTACCTGTAATTCTAAAACCTGATTTTATAGAGAATGTGTGGCATCAATAAGGAAATAAAATTTCCCAGCTGTGTTTTTTAAGTAATGACAGTAGGAGTTAATTTTCTTTTGTAAAAATTCTTCTTTTTACCTCCAAGTCTAAAACTTAATGTTATAGGGAATGTTTAAATAGTGTTATAACTAGTGGATGGAATATCATGTATTTAAAAAATCATATGGTAACATGTTTAGTTTGGAATGTTACGTGGAAGAATCAGGATACCAAAACCATTGTATAGGAACATTTCATAGAAAAAAAGACTTGAAGGTTATAATTTTAATGAAAGCTGTATTTGTGTTTAGATGATGGGATTTTGAAATTCTTTTTCAGCTTTTTTCTATTTCCAAATTTTCCTTTAAAATGAAAAATAGTAATTAGTAAAACAGAAAGTCTCCATTTCAAACTTTAAAACAAATTACATGTCAGAAAAACAGCTAAGAGATTATATTGAAGAATCTGAACCGTATCTCCCAAACTATATATTAGCTAGAGATGTTTGACAAACTTTAGGTCTCAATTCTCACAAAAATATAACCACCACATTGGTTTCATAGTCTCTTTGCTTAATGCTTTAAAAAGCACCACTTGAGAGGTGCCTGGGTGCTTTAGTTGGTTAAGCATCCGACTCTTTCAGCTCGCTGCCACTGTAGAGCCTGCTTGGGATTCTCTCTCTCCTGCTCTCTCTCTGCCCCTCCCCTGCTCACACCCTCATGCTCTCTCTCTCTCTGCCCCTCGCCTACTCTCTCTCAATAAATAAGTCAGAAAAACCCTTAAAACCAAAGTACTATTTGAGGGGCACCTGCCTGGCTCAGTCAGTAGGATATGGGATTCTTGATCTCAGGTTGTGAGTTTGAGCTCCATATTTAGACATAGAGATTACTAAAAAAAAAAAAAAAAAAAAAAAAAAGTACCACTTGAAGTTGAGTCAGAGATAAAAATAGCAGATAGCACTATAATTGTCTCTTTTACTCTCTACCTTTTATTATGGACAAGTTTGACATATAGAAAGCTTAGTAAAATGAAATCACATATTCCCCAGGTTTAAGAATTCCCAAGATTTTGGGGTACCTGGCTGGCTCAGTCAGTAGAGCATATGATTCTTGATCTTGGACATGTGAGTTCAAGCCCCACATCAGGGATAGAGTTTACTTAAAAAAATTCCCAAGATTTTCCTGATTCATTTCAGCTATTTCCCTTCCTGACATATTGTTTTCTGTGAATTTTTAAAAATCAAATTGTATTGATTGTTATTTTAACTTATAAATACTAATGTGTATTTATTTCTTTAACCAACTCTTCTTTTTAACATACCCACCATGGTATTATCATCTGCTTATTATTTTTATATTATTAGCCATAATGTGCTGCTATCATGAATTTCTATTCATATTTAGATTTCCTTCAAAATTATCTTTTTATGGTTAATAAAATATGGTTTATGAATCAGGATTGAAACAAAATCCATATTACATTTGGTAATTATCTCCTAAGTCTCTTACTCTCAAGTAGTCATTTAAAAGTCTATTAGAATTCTCTAATACAAGGGCACCTGTCTGGCTCAGTTGGGAGAGCATGCAGCTCTTGATCTCGTGGTTATAAGTTCAAGCTCCACATTGGATATAGAGATTACTTAAAAACAAAATCTTAAAGTGTGGGTGCCTGGGTGGCTCAGTCACTTAAGCGTCCGAGTTTGGCTCAGGTCATGATGTCACAGCTCGTGGGTTTGAGTCTTGTGTTGGGCTCTGTGCTGACAGCTTAGAGCCTTAAGCCTGCTTCAGATTCTGTCTCCTCTATCTGCCTCTCCCCTGCTCGCACTGTCTCTCTTTCTCTCTCTCTGTCTCAAAAATAAATCCACATTAAAAAAAGATTTTTTTTAATCTTTAAAAAAAGTCCGTAATACAAAAAAAATGATTTCCAGATGATATTTTTGTTTAGAAAAACAGTACAAGCTCATTTTAGGAAAATTGGAAAATTCACAAAATATTGAAAAAGTGGAAATCATATTGCTCAGAGTGTATTTCTTTTCTGTCATTTTATACATTATTTTCATAGTTGAGCTCTATTAGAAGCACTTTTAGATGTTATTTTAACATTATATCTGAAGCTTTTTCTACTTAAAATATTTCCTTTCCATTTTAATGTCTGCATTAAGATATACTTTATTTCTTGAGAATAGGTATATATCTAATTAGAATGCTATTTTACATTGTACTTCAAAACATTTTCTTATTGCTAGCGTTGAAGAGACTTGTATTTTTGAGTAAGGGGTACAGTTCTTCTAATTAATACCTAGAGTAGGGGAAATAACCTGGCAAAAGGACAGTTTTCTCTGTACCAGATTAATGCCTGTTATCTTGATCTTGATTCATTGGTCACTTGAGAGAGGTGTTTTACTTTTGCTGCTTGGAAGACAAGTAATGCCCCTAGTGAACCATTTTAGTAAGTTTATGTAAGCCCTATTTTATGTAATTTATTTTAAATTGGTTAATGCCATCCTGAATGTCATTGAGTTGAGTATATGATGCATTCATTTCTCCAAATACTATCAAGGGAAAACAAGATAGTAAATTCAACTATCAGCAGGATGTTGCTACGGTTAATACTACCACCAAGATAACACCCAAAATCTAACAGGTGTCCCTATATCTTTAGATTGTTTTATTTATTGTGAGATAAGTACATAATATTAGCAGGAAATGATTTTGGTAGTGACTTTTGGGCCTTTGGTTCCTGTAGTAATGAAAGTATAGGGATATACTGTTAAAATTGACTTTAAGTTTTCCATTTATACTCTGTACAAGCAAATTGAATGCAATATATTATCCATAAATATATTAACTGCCAAGATTTTCTAGGATTTTAATAGAAAACCAGTGATTTCAGAAAGTCATTAAATAACTATTAGAGAAATTAGTGTTAATGTGAATTCACAACTTTCTAATTATTAGATAAAGCTCTCAGTCATTTTGCACTTTTTAGATGAGAAGAAATTTTTTAGACTTGATTGATGCCTTTTTCTTTTTACAAATCAGAACATCTTATAGTTCTCATCAGCTTTTTCTTATAAATTTATGTTGGACATACTTGACTATAAGATAAAATAAGATGTGTCGTATTTTACTACCAACAACTACCTTTTGTAAACCAAAGAGAGATTTAGAATAGAACTCAAGGCCATCTGAATATATATCTTTCTAATAAAAGCTCTCTCATAACCTTCTGTTTAGAACTTATTTTGGCTCTTAGGTTAAAGTGTTCAATGTCTACTCATTCACTAAGCTGATTATTTAGGTGTAGTGTGTGTTGTCCATGCACCGTATATAAGCACAGAGCTGGAATGATAAACGTGTATTTCTCCATTCAGTAAGTGTTTATTGAGCATCTGCAGTATGCAAGGTACAATATCAGGAACTTCTGATACAAGGGTAACAAAACAGACACACTCCCTGTACTACTTACAGTCTAGAAAGCAAGACAGTCATTAATCAGATAATCATACAAATGAATGCAAAATTATCACCATGAAAAATGCTGTGGTGGACAGGTGAACAGTGCTATCAGAGCTCAAAAGGGGATGACCTAGTCTTTGGAAAGAGCATAGCAGGATAAGATTTGTTTTCCCACAAGATTGGTATACAAGGGACTGAAGGGGGAAAAGTGTGGATGAGGGAGACCAGTTAGAAGCTATTGGAGTATTTCTGGACACAAGCTTGGATTAGGGAAGTGAGTGACGGTGGAAATGGAGAAAGGTGTAAACCCACCCTCACTGTTCTCCCTTCTCAATTATTTAATTCATTTTAAAGCCAAATTATGCTATCTGCCTAGAAAACAGAAAGGATCTATCCTTTGAGGGATTTTTTCTTATTTTTGAGAGAGGGAGAGAGCAAGTGTGCATGTGAGTGGGGGAAGGAGAGAGGGGGAGAGAGAGAAAGAGAGAGAGAGAGAGGATATGAAGAGGAGTCTGTGCTGACAAAAGAGAGCCTGATGTCGGGCCCAAACTCAGGAACTGTGAGATCATGGCCTGAGCTTAAGTCAGAGACTTAACTGACTGAGACATCCAGGTGCCCCAAAGGGATTTTTATTATTCTCTGAGTCATAGCTTCCAGTTGGAAATCTACAGAAGTATAATTTATTGCCTCACCTGCTACTATCCCACTTATAAGTTTGTGATTTCAAGAGTTCAGTGATAATTGTATAGTAATACTTATTGATATTGTCTTGATAATTATAACATGACAGTACTTTATGGTGACCCATTGCATCCTTTGTTTCTGGAGTTCCCAGGGTGTACCTACAACTCAGTGTGAACGTTAAGCCTTCTCTTACTGAAATGTTTTTTTCCCCTGTCCTGGGATTTTGCCTCCATGTCCTCCTCCTCCTCCCAATATTATAATAGCTCTCTCTCTTTTTTCTTTTTCTAAGAATGTCACGTGATGATGATGTCTTATATTGGTTTATTAATGATATCTTTGTTTTAAATTCTTATGTAATGCTTAATTACTAGATATTATCTCCTGATAAAAAAGCTTTATGTTATAGAGTTACTTGAGCAGGGTTGTTGTCTTCCAAATTCCCTCATTTTTCTCTTGTTCTGGTTTTCATTGAGATTAATTGATTGACTCTCTCTTTAATGTAAAACACTGTGGAAAATAACTGAATTTATCAGTAATTTATAATAACCCTTTACAATAACCTCATTAATTATTTATAAAATTGGTTTATGTACCAAATGAGTTTTGGTGAGAATAATGTGTTTTACACATTAGTTATGAAATAAACAGATTTCACATCTCTGAATTTCAGTACATTTCCCCATTTATTTGGGAAGGATAATTTTTTTTTTAATTTTAGAGAGCATGCAAGTGGGGAGAGGGGGAGAGGGAGAAGGAGAGGGAGGGAAGGAGGGAGGGAGAGAGAGAGAGAGTGAGGGAGAAAATCCTAAGCAGGACTCAATACCAGGACCCTAGGATCATGACTTGAGCCGAAATCAGGAGTTGGATGCTCAACAGACTAAGCCACCCAGGCACCCCGAGAAGAATAAATTTTGATGACACTTTGCAAGGATGCTTAACAGAGAGTGTTGAAAGTCATTAAGGAAGAATTGTCTACAGCTAGGAACATACTTAATTTAAAAAAAACAAAACTTTTTTCCCCTTGATGGTATTGTGTCAGTCACTTGAGAAACTTGAAAATACAACAACATTTAGTGAACAAGTGGCATGTTTTCTGTTTATCTTTAACCCAACCTGTAAGCCTCTAGCCAGTTCAAAAGCTGTTTGCTGTCAGTCTATAAAGAGATTGTGGTTCCCTTCTTTAGGGCTAAGTCTCCTGTGGGTAGGGGAACTAAGGACTCATTAACAACTAAAGAATTGTAAATAGAGGGCCAGGTTAACAGTGCGTCAGGGTCCTGGAATAAAAGCTCTTAATATTCTGTAGATATTACAGAACCTGTCTCTTTTAAGGAACCAATATACGTATCTGCCTAAAGGTATTTCTAACTTGCCAGAAGAACCTCTTTTTGTGTCCTGCCTTCCTGGATCCTAGCATCCTGACTTGACTTCTTAAGTCAACTAGCTTCTGAAACCTGTCTTCTTCCTGACCTGACACTTCTGTGCCAGCCCTGTGCCCAATTTGATATTCCTATCATCTATACCTTCTGCTCACCCTTGACATGATAGCCTGACTCCATGGCTGTTTCTCAAGAGAAGACTATGACCACTGTTACACTTGTTACAGAAAATAACTTCAGGATATGAGATTGGACCTGTTAATTTGAGAGTAGTGTTAAATCTTTCTCAGAAGATCTTTAGAATGCTTACAAACTGGGACTTAAGACATTTTTGACTAGGGCTCTCTGAAGACTAAAGTTAAGATTTTAAAAGTGAAATAGATAATTATTATCAGCTCTTTTCCCTAAACTGGTTTGGCCAGTAGTACATATTCAAGTATTTGTTGAATGTATGGTAGTCCCCAAATTTCATATTTAATTCTTTTTGGTGTCACCAACAAAAGCCATTCGGGTACCTTTATATCTGAGTTAATACCGTGTAAAGCAGTTTTGAATTACTTGCTTTTTATGTACAAGCTATTAATATTTTATAGCAGCCATAAAGATGATTGAAAACTAATGGTGCTACTATAGAAAAACAATATTTTATATTTACTGTTAAACACCAATTCTACTTAAACCAAATAGCATATTTAGAACTTACATGATGATTAGCAGTCCAACACATAACACATTCACTTGTTGATATTAGAATACTGGAGTGCCTGGCTGGCTCACTCTGTAGCACATGCGACTCTTGATCTTAGGATCATGAGTTCGAGCCCCACGATGGGTATAGAGATTACTTAAAAATAAAATCTTGGGGCGCCAGGGTGGCTCAGTCGGTTGAGCGTCCGACTTCGGCTCAGGTCACGATCTCACAGTTCGTGGGTTCGAGCCCCGCATCAGGCTCTGTGCTGACCGCTTGCTCAGAACCTGAAGCCTGGTTCAGATTCTATGTCTCCTACTCTTTCTGCCCCTCCCCCGTTCACGCTTTGTCTCACTGTTTCTCAAAAATAAATGTAAAAAAAAATAATAATAATAAAATAAAATCTTAAAAAAAATAAAAAACTAAATTGACTAGCTTCTGTCTATATAAACAAGGTTGAAATTGGTATATTGTAGTGCCTGAAAAAATTATTTTATATATAATATACTGTATAAATGAAATTAAATTTGTGTGGCATTGAGCATTAACTTCCTCTTGCTATTCTGATTTTTAAAATATTTAAATATGTTTAAAAATTAATACGAAGCATAATGATGACATTAATATTGCTTATTTTTATGTGTAGCTTGTGTGGTCTATTTCAGTTTATAGTTGTAGCTTCTATATCATCAGAAGTTTTAAAAAGTTCCTAAAACATAGTAGGATGCATGTTTGTTTCAGAATTCATGGAGATGGTATGTAGTGTTTATTTCAGAGCAACTAATGATTTTCAGTATGGGATTTTAGCCCTTTTCAGACTAATAATCTTATGTAATTTCACCCACATGCAAAAAACATATGATGTAAATAGTTACAACACTATGCAACATGCGCGAATTATTAATTTACAGTGAACATTTACGTTGCACCAGCGAACTCATGTCAGCATTTCTAACCTATGGGATTTTTGTTTTGCAGGAGGAAATAGAAGTAGAAATTATTTTCACAACTTGAATATGTAATTCCCCATTAATATCAATTCTTTTGCCAATTGTTACCACAAAATTGGCTAAAATTAATACTCTTTTGTCCTAATAGATCAAGGCAATTTACATTTAGTTTTCTTTGTCTTTTTTGTTTGTTTGTTTGTTTTGTTTTATTCCCTCCACTCCCCAATTATTTCATGGCATTTCAGTGCTTCAGAGAATTTAGATGAGCTCTCTTCCTCCAGTAGCTGGTTACTTAACCAGAAGCACAGTAAGAAAAGGAGAAAAGACAGGACAAGATTGAAATCTCCATCCTTGACTATCATGAGTACAGCAGCTCGAACAAGGCCACTTCAGAGTTTCCACAAACGAAAACTCTACCGATTGAGCCCTACTTTTTATTGGACTCCACAGGTAAGGCTGCCTATGGGGAAACATGAACAAAGATTTTATCATCAGTATATTTCACATACAAGAGGGTATGGATTGTACCTGGTTATTTAGAATAATTACATCTAGAAAGCTTTAAATATATAGTTTATAAATCACGTAGGTATTGATAATATCTAAGTGGAATTAGTAATTTTTTAACATAGCAGTGTATTCTGAAACTTCTCACATCTCCATTTTTTTAAATGCACTGTTATGTTTAAACCAATTTGAAGGAATATTACATATCATGGTTATTTAAAAATTTTACTGGTAAGAGTAATAAAGAAAACACAAGTGTACTACATATTTGTCCTTTGCTTAGTAAAGAAAAAAGTAAAGAAAATCTGTATAGCTGTCACTTATTTTGTAGGAAATGGCATTGCTCTCCTTTTTAGGTTTGGTATTTGTTAATTCTTGTGAGCACGCCTTTTTCTTTTTCTGGAATATAAGCAATGCAAGTTTATGTATCCGTGCTTATTCTTTTTATAATTAAAATGTACTTCATTAAAGCCATTCATTTTAAAAATCATATTTTTCACTTGTTCACAAAATGTTAAGTATGCATCTTTCAGTGCATATCTGAACAAACTGTGGTAAAGGGAAGATGAGTTACCTCTAGTTTTTGTTATATGACCTGCTTTTTTTCTATTACATTTTTAAATACTATGTCAAAGGAAAGAAATGATACTATCATTTAATATTGTTTCTGATTATTACTATATTAACTATTAAATATATTTAACTATTTTAAATATATTTGTATAAAAATCAAGATGCTTGTTTCATTAGAAACCAATTTTAAATTTGGTTTTATAGGCTCCAATTTTAAATAGAAATGTGCATTCTGACAAATTAGTTTTTATTAATACATTGATTTTTACCATTTAAGTAGTTTAGATTTTATTACTATTTCCCAACTTGAAAATATTTTTTTAAAACTTAGGTTTGTTTCAGAATTTTAAGAAATTCTATGTAATCAACCAAATAGGAAAATATTTTTATTTAAAGTTTTTATATACAAAATCATATTTTATTTTTATTTTTAAAGATGCTGTAAACAATAAGTAGTATTTTTGAAATTGATTTTGTAATTTCAGAATTATAAGTAGAATTGTCTAAAATATTGAGCATATGACTATGCCAAAATATTCTGACTGGAAGGAATTTGCTTGAGTAATTTTGGAGATTTGCTAGATGTTGCTGGAATACTTCATATACCCTGACATTGTAAACATGGGCCTTTGTACAGCAAACAAATGAAGAAACAAGTGTCACATTATTGTTACTGGTAGACCATATACTTTATCATATTCCATTCACAATGCCAAGTATTTTCAATACATTATTATTTATTATTATCTCAAAATATAACCATGCAGTATTGTTAATCCCCTCTTTAGATACAAAAGTTGAAGTGCAGAGAGATTAAGTAATTTACCCAAGGTCACACACCTAGTAAGCAATAAGTCTGATTCCAAAGCCCGTGTTCTTACCCAGTGTATCAATAATGCCAGAAATAGACCAAATCTTTTGTGCTTTTGAAATCCGTAAAGACACTATATTTGGGGATTGAGGGAAGGGGCTTATCTGGTTAGAAGTATTCAGAAATGCATCATAAAATATGGGTTTTGAAAGATAAACAGAATTTTGAAAAGTCATAGGAGAGGTAGAGAAAGAATTTTAATAGAAACAGAGATGAGAAAATGATGGAAAATAGAAAATGCCCCCACCCCTAATTTATCCTCCAAATTGCCAGGAAAATAGTTATTTGCCTTTCTAAACTTAATAAATGTCCTTTCTCTCCGGAAGGCTTCCTTGACATCCCTGTAGTGGGATATTAATACAACAAATACCTTATGTTATGAAAATAGTCCATTTTTAATAATCATTTATTTTTCTGTCTTCTCATTACAAGTTCTTAGAGAATAGAGAGTATATATTTCTGACCCTACAGAGCTTTGAATAGTAACTGTCCCTATAACATATGATCAATATATAATTGCTTAATTTTTTTGAGAGAGAGCAAGTGCGTGCACGAGAGAAAAAGGGCACACGAGCAAGAGCAGGGGAGGGGCAGAGGGAGTAGGAGCGAGAGAATCCCAGACAGTCTCTGTGCTGTCAGCACAGAACCCAACACAGGGCTTGATCTCACGACCATGAGATCATGACCTGAGCCAAAATTAAGAGTCAGACGTTTAACCTGCAGAGCCACCCAGGTGCCCCTAAATAATTGTTTAATGTGTGAAAGAATTAATGTAATGGATATAAGAGGTTATTTAAAAGGTAGTGAAGAATGAGAATGAGTGTGTGTATGTGTTTGTGTCCTCAATTTGCTTTGTGAAGGGATCTTAGTATGTAATGTCCAATAGAATTTTCTTGTAATGATGGAAATGTTCTGTGAATACTTGTTCTGTCCAATGTGGTAGAAACTAAATACATTTAGCACATGAAATGTGGCTAGTGCAACTGAGGGAATGAACTTTTAATTTTATCTATTTTGATTTAAATAGCCACATATGGATACTGGCTACCAAATTGGATATGACTGGTCTAGACTTGTACTTACCCTGACAGCAGTGAGTACATATGGCCCTCATTCTTGTTTTCTAATACTATTCCCTACTGAGAGGAAACAGGGATCTTTGGAGAAATGGTCAATCTCCAGACACGGGGAACAGAAGGTGTAAGATGAGCCTGGAACATCTCAAAGTTACCAGAAGGCAAAGAAATATTACAAAAAAAAAAAAAAAAAAAAATGATGGGCATGTCAAAAGAACCCAAAAGGTAGTTTGAAGAGGCTGTGCTGCTGGCCAAATTTAGGGCTATTTGAGCATCAAAATAACTAAGGACAGTAGTGAACCATTGAAGAAATAGGAAACCATGAGTCCATACTACTGTTAGATCGATAGATAAAAAGGAGAAAGGAAGGACTTTTCTGTATAGTAGGTTGCTGATTAATAAATGTGGAGTGAGCCCAGGTAGAGAATTATTGCAGTAATCATAGTAAAGACTGGTTGGGCAAGAGTCATCAATAGGTGGTCAAAACTAACACAGCCTACGAAAAGGATACAGTATCGCTATGGAGTATTTTGGCCAGGGATGCATGGCCTGAATATAATTATAAGGAAATATTAGACAAAGCCAAAATCAGCAACATGTTGTTAAGAAATTGTGAAAACTGGCCTGTATTCTTTTTTTTTTTTAACAATTTTTTTTAAGTTTATTTTTTTATTTTGAGAGAGAAAGAGAGCACAAGCAGGGAGGGGAAGAGAGAGGGAGAGAGAGAATCCCAAGCAGGCTCCACACTGTCAGTGTGGCTCCCGATGCAGAGCTTGAACTCATGAACCATGAGATCGCAACCTGAGCCGAGGTCAAGAGCCAGACGCTTAGCTGATTGAGCCACCCAGGTGCCCCAGCTAGCCTGTATTCTTTTTAAAAAGTCAATGTTGTGAAAGGCAAGAAAGACTAAGGGAATATTTTAGATTAAAAGAGAGTTTAAAAAGATATATGACAGTTAAAGAAATATTTGATCCAGTTTAGAATTATCTTGGGAGGGGGGAGAGAAGGGGGATTCTTGGGTATTAAGAAAACTGTACTGTTGTACTATGGTAGATTATATAAAAATATTGTATCACTGTATCAATATTAAATGTGGTAACTGTTTTGCCATTACGTAAGAAAATATCCTTATTTTAAGAAATGCACATTGAAATATTAAGGGATAAAGTGGCTAAGGCATCCATTTTATGTAATAAATTAACTCCTGCGCATGTAGAATGGTACTAGCCATGTAGCATCCTTGGCAGAGTTGAGAAAATAATTATTTAAATTACTTTTTATAGCACTTAACTCTCTAGCAGAGTACTGGCTGTAAAAAGCTTATATAAAGACAATGGAGAAGTAGGAGTCCTCTGCTACTACGTAGCATATAGTAATTGGCTGATCCTCACTTTCATTGCAACAACTACATGTATAAATTGCAGAGAAAAAAAAAATCATACTAGTAAAGACATTAGGAAGACTTCTGGTTTCAGCTCCAGCACATAAGGACCCTGGAAGTCATCACTGCTACCCTTACAGTAAGAG
Organism: Prionailurus viverrinus; assembly: GCF_022837055.1. Classification (NCBI taxonomy): domain Eukaryota; kingdom Metazoa; phylum Chordata; class Mammalia; order Carnivora; family Felidae; genus Prionailurus; species Prionailurus viverrinus. The sequence goes on from NC_062568.1 coordinate 21,504,776, forward strand.
AAAGGTGAACAAACTGAAAATCACTGCTTTTCCATGGTCCCATCAAAGAATTAAGGCTATGGGACAAATTGCCACCCTGAAATATGGAGAGAAAAGCAACTTCAGAGAGCTACAGCCAAGATGTGCTCTCCTAAAGCAGAAGCCACAGTAACCATTAACTAAACTGTTAGGAACACTTACATGGTAACTTTGATGAATTATTTGAGGCTGAGTGTGGATTACCTTGAAATTAAAAAACTCCTAGGTACTCCTGTCTTAAAAGTCCCCCCCCAACACTTTCATGGGCTTTACTTCTACGACCCCACAAGGTTCTCATAATGAAGAGCTAAGAAGAATCCTTAGTGGCTTAAGTATGGAAAGGGAAGAGATAACTTTTATGAAATGAGTTCAGAGCATTGTCTGTAACACAGCTTTTTCTTCCAGTGGAAAGACTTCAGTAAAGTCTTAACTTTGCCTGGGAGAAAAGCATTTTCCTACTGCTGCCCCCCTATAGAGGCAATGAGTGTAGAAAATAAGAAACACTTGTTTAAGTAGACCCACTAAAAGACGATTTAATTGTAAGAATATAGTACATTATGCTACTGTAGTAGGTGGGCTTCCTTTTGTTCTTTTTTTCTTTAAAAAAATTTTTTTTAATGTTTTGTTTATATTTGAGACTGAGAGGGACAGAGCATGAGCAGGGGAGGGGCAGAGAGAGGGAGACACAGAATCCAAAGCAGGCACCAGGCTCCGAGCTGTCATCACAGAGTCCAACGCGGGGTTGGAACCCACAAACCATGAGATCATGACCTGAGCCAAAGTTGGGTGCTTAACCGACTGAGTGACCCAAGCACCACCCCCCCTTTTTTTTTAAAGTAGGCTCCATGCCCAACATGAGGCATGAACTCATGACCCTGATCAAGAGTCACAGGCTCTACTGACTGAGCCAGCCAGGCACCCCTTGTATGCTTCCTTTTCCTCACACTTTACCACCATACCAACAAGTTTCTGGTACTATAACAGTAGGGTACAGCTGCAAAGCATAGACTTTCTCTGAGGAGGAGTGCTTAAGAAGTCAAAAATTAACAGGGAGACAAAGACACTAGAGGAATTTTGAGGCCTCTGGCACCTACAACTATATTAGCCATTAAACACCGCCCACTCTTAGCCAGATTAATGTAATGCTTCACAGTAAAATTCTCTTTACATCAGAGCACCTGGCTGGCTCAGATGGAGGAGCATGCAGCTGTTGATCTCCAGGTTGTGAGTTCAAGCCCTATGTTGGGTATAGATTAATGGAAAAAAAAAAAAAAAAACAACACACACATTCTGTTTACCTCCAGTCCTATGACCTGATACATCATATCCAGCTTTCAACAAAAATTACAAGGCATGCTAGGAAAAACACACTCTGACAAGACAAGGAAGCCATCAGAACCAGGCTCACAGGGGTGCCAGGATGGCTCAGTCAGTTAAGCATCCGACTTGGGCTCAGGTCATGATCTCACAGTTTGTGAGTTCAAGCCCTGCATCAGGCTGTGTGCTGACAGCTTGGAGCCTGGAGCCTGTTTCACATTCTGTGTGTTCTTCTCTCTCTCCCCCACTCATGCTTCTCTCTCTCTCTCTGTCTCTCTCTCTCAAAAATAAACATCAAAAAAATTTTTTTAATATTAAAAAAAAAAGAACCAGGCTCAAATATGACAAAGATATTGAAATTCTCTTAAATAAGTGTGATTAATACATTAAAGTCTTTAATAGATTTAAGTAGAAAACAGGTAAGAATATATGGGTAATGTAAGCAGAGAGATGTAAACTTTTAAGAATCAAAAGTAAATGCTAGAAATCAAAAACACTGTAACCTAAATGAAGCATTCATTTCATGACCTCATCTATAGACTGGACATGGCTGAGGAAAGAATCAGCAAGCTTGGGTAAGTCAAACTGAAGCTTTGCAAACTGAAATGCAAAGAGAAAAATGAATGCAAAAACAGAATAGCCCATTCAAGAACTTTGGGGTAATTTCAGAAGGTCTATCAGATATGTAGTTGGAACAAGGAAGAGAAAAAGAATGGAGCAAAAAAATATTTGGAGTAATAATACATGAGAATTCTATAAAGTTAATGACCAGCACCAAACCATATATCCAGAAAACTCAAGCAGGAGAACATCAAGCAGGATAAATACCTAAAAAACAACAGAAGTAACAAAAAATAAAACACTTAGGTATAACATATTCAAACTGCAGAAGACCAAAGACAGAAAATCTTGAAGAAAGGCAGATGAAAAACAAAAATAAAAACAAAGACTCTTACCTATAGAAGAACAAGTATAAGAATTGCAGCTGACTTCTCATCAGAAACCATGTAAGCAGAGAGTAGAATGAAATATTCAAAGTGTTGAAAGAAAAAAAAAAAACAAAAAAAACTAGTGGGCATAATTGTGTCTCCCCACAAAAAAACCTGTCCATACCCTAACTCTTGGTATCTATGAATATTATGGATTCATTTGTGTCCATCAGAATTTATATGTTGAAGTGCTAACCCCTAGTATTTCAGAATTTGAGCCTATTTGGAAAAAGGGTTGTTGTAGATATAATTAGTTAAGATGAGGTTATTGGGATGAGCCCTAATCCCATATGACTGATGTCTTGATAAAAAGGAAAATTCAGGGACACCAGGGTGGCTGAGTCAAAGTATGGAATCATCAAAGTATGGAATTTACAGTGTAGTTTCTTCTTGCTATTTATAGTAAAATATTAGAAGAAATGGATAAGTTGAGGAAGCAATTGTTAACCAAAAAGGAAGCAGAAATTGATAATTTGGAAAGTTTTCATTCTGTTGCCAAAACCAAACAAAAACCGTGTACTCTGTCTTGGAGAGAATTCAGGGGGTGTGGCTGGACAGACTTTTCCTGAAGAGATTAGGCATAGGACCTACTCACAGATCCAATCAACCATCTTAGCAGAAGTCAAAGAATAAAGATAAGGCTATCCATAAAAGACCTGGAGGGCACCCTCTTGTCTAATGACATGGATCATCTTGACATAACAAGGTTTTTGAGAATTTTATATTAACAAAAACAGTATCAGCTTAGACTAAAAAGGGCACAGACTGGATGAAAGAAAGTTATTGGATCCCGAAAATTTTATAGGCAGGAAATAGGCAAGAGAGCTACCTACTCAGCTACAAATATGTACTACCCTAAAAAAAAAAAGAAAAAGAAAAAAAAAAATGGTGACTCATAGACCTGAAGGTGAGAGGAAAACATTAAAGCTAGAAAAAAACATAGGAAAATACCTTCCTGTCTTTCTTAATCAGGACACAAACAACAATAAAAGAAAAAATTAATTTAGACTCTGTTAAAATTATTACCTTATTTATATAAAAGGTAGCATTAAGAAAGTCAAAGTATACACTGAAGAAAAAGATTTTTATCTTGAATATATATATATACACACACACACATATATATATGCATTTTAAACTAATAAAACAAGAAAAAGACCAACAGTCCAATTAAAAATAGGCATAAACATTTGTACACTTTTTGAAAATGTTTATTTTGAGAAAGAACAAGAGCATATGAGCAGCAGAGGGGCAGAAAGAGAGAGAGACTCCCAAGCAGGCTCTGCACTTGTGGGGCTCGAACCCACAAACTGCGAGATCATGACCTGAGCTGAAACCAAGAGTCCAGTGCTCAACCAATTGAGCCACCCAGGTGTCCCAGAGTTGTACACTTTAAAATGGTCAAAATCATAAATTTTATGTGTATTTTACCACAAGAACTTCTTTTAAGTAAAAAAGAAAGGCATAAGTTATGAACAGATCTTTCATAAAAGAGGATATCCAAATGGCCAATACACATATGAAAATGTTTTTAAAATCATTACTCATCAAGGAAATGCAATTAAAATTACAACAAGATACCACTACATACGCCTACCCTTCTAATAGCAAATCCACTTTTAGGAACTTTCCTCAGAGAAATGAATACTTATGTACACAAAAATACTTGTGTTAAGAATGATCACAACAGCTTTACTCATTAAAGCCCCAAACAGAAAGCAGTCTCAATGTCCCATCAGCAGAATTGTGGTGTATATACATATAGCAATAAAAAAGATGGACTACTGATACAAAAATATGTATCTCCCAGACATTATGTTGAGTGAAAGGAAAGAGTACATAGTCTCTGATAAATACAGACAAAACTTAACTGGTGGTAATATAAATTAGAGTTGTGGTGACTTTTATATGGAGGATGGGAGTTGATCAGCAAAGGATGTAACCGAGGTTTCTGGGTGGTTGGAACTGCTTCATATGTTGATCGAAGTGGTGATGTGGTTACCAGGTATATACATATGTAAAATGTTATGTTAGGTATGTTCTTCATCATAGAAGTGGGCATGGGTCCCCTGCTACACCTTCAGAGTTACCCCATCCTTTTTTATTTTTATAATCTACTGTTACATAATACACTATTCTAAAATTTAGTGATTTAAAACAATTATTTTTCATAATTCTGTGAATTGCCTGAATGGTTCTTTCAGTCTTGTCTAAGGTCTCTCATGCAGTTGTAATAAGATGGTGATGAATCGGAATCATTTGGAGGCTTGAATGGACTGGTGATCTGGGCTTCTTTTTCTTTTTTATGTAGTCTCAGGCCTTTCCATGTGGACTTTCCCATGGTTTCTTTAGCAGAGTAGTTTTACATGGTGGCTCAGCCTCTCCAAAATGCAAATATGAAAGCTGCCAGTTCTTCTTAAGACTTAGGCCTAGAACTAAGATAGAGCTTTTTTGTTCAATTTCTTAGGTAAAGCAAATCAGTGTGAGATTTAATATGGGAGGGACTATTCAAGGGCTAGAATACCAGGAGGGAGACATGGTTCATTGGAAGCCATTAGTGGAGGCTAACTACTATAGTTCATTTCTGGTTCCTATTTATTGACCTCTCATATGTAAAAATCACATAATCTTTTTCCTGAAGATCCCTGTGTCTCATCTTGTTACCTCATTAAGCTCAGGCTTAAAAGTCCTGAATTTTATCATATTAAATGATGGTCAGGTACCTGAATTGAGACTTTGTTTTTTTTTAGTTTTTCTATTTTATTTTCCTAGGTAAACTCTACTAATGTGGGGCTCAAACTCATGACCTAGAGATCAAGAATCACATGCTCTATCGACTGAGCCCACCAGGCATCCCTGAAATTAGACTTTTTAGGTGTAGGTCCATCATGTGTGGTTCTTTGGGTATAGCTCAAGTATGGCTCCTCTGGATTAAAAGACTATTAACTTGTGAACTAATATTATTACTTGCTTTACACATACCCAACATACAATAGTGAGACAGGTGATAATCAGAATAGACAGTCTGCTCAGATGGGGAATGAGAGGAATAGAGCAGTTCTGAAATACAGAATTAGGCACATGTTACAGGTTTGTTGATGTGGGTCTGTTTCTCTGGAAGTGGTTCTTTGTGGCTGCTGTGTCTGCCCTCTGGGCTCTTGACTACATTCTCTGTCATTTTTTCTTTTCCATACAAAAGATCCCCTTTTGGGGGCTCCTGGGTGGCTCAGTTGGTTAAGCATCCAACTTTGGCTCAGGTCATGATCTTATGGTTCATGAGTTTGAGCCCTGCGTCAGGTCTGTGCTGACAGCTCAGAGCCTGGAGCCTGCTTCAGATTCTGTGTCTCCCTCTCTCTGCCCCTCCCCCACTTGCACACTGCCTCTGTCTCTGAAAAATAAACAAATATTACAGTTTTTAAACCCTTTTTGCATGTGTGTTTTCTCAGCATGTCACTGACTGAAAAAAGCTGAAGGCCCAAAGTCCTTTTAATTTTGAACTATTTCTTAATCTGAGTTCAAGTCCTTGAAACTTTGTAGACTCTTTATGTATCGCATGAAAATAAACTCTGCTGAACAAAAGTCATATCTATAAATCTTTTCAAGAAAGGTCCTTCTCATTTTGGACTTTGTGTGGTGCAGGGGGACAATACCCTTAGGATCCTTAGAAGCACTTTCGGCTAGCTGAGAAGATCATTGAGAAACACCTTTAAGATTCTTAGAAACCTTTGGGGCACCTGACTGGCTCAGTCCATAGAGCATGAGACTCTTGATCTTGGAGCTATAAATTCAAGCCCCGTGTTGGGTATAGAGATTACTTAAAAATCTTGCAAGAAAAAAAAAATCTTAGAAACCTTCTTATCTAGATGCCAGGATTTATCAGCATGCCCTAAACCTTTGTAAGGTCTTAACAAAGAGTCTTGCAGTCTCACCTGTGAGATCTTGATACTGAGGCCAGTTTTACTGGCAAAGTTTCCTGGGTTTGGTCTTTGAATTGGTATCATTTCTTTGTTGCTTTTGAACCTTTTGCTCTCTGGAGTGGCCAGAAACCAGCAACAATCTTACTGTTTGAACCAGCAAGTCTTGGTTCTGTATTTCCTCTAAACTGTTTGAAAACTTACCAGCTCCTTTTTGAGCTCGCCCTATTACATCCATAATTTATCTTAGGCAACTAAATGAAACCAATTGGTACTTCGAAAATTCTGCCTAGAAACCTCCTTAGCCAGATCTATGAGTTCATTATGTACCCTCTTTATCCTCCACATTTCTACAGGCAACGGTTACACTACTTTTTCTGCCAGAACAATAAAGATGAAAGAAATAAAGGTGTAAGAATTGAAATGATTATTTAGAATCCTTGTTTTCAGAGGTTATGATTCCTTTGCTGGGCAAAATTAATAAAAAGCATAAATTAGTATATATTTTTTTGTGATTTTGCCATTTTTTCAATACCCGTCTCTAATGAGAATGTCAAATAATCATAGCTAATATTTATTAAGGAATTATGTGCAAGGCATTGTTTTAACTTATAAATGCTTTACATTTATTTCTTATTTAATGTACCCCATTTTATATTGGGAAACTGAAGTGCACCTAGAATGCAAAAATACACATATTTAGCACTATTTAAATAAATGGAAGTAAGGAGCACCTGGGTGGCTCAGTTGGTTAAGCATCTGATTCTTGGTTTTGGCTCAGGTCATGATCTCATCGGGCTCTGTGTTGGCAGCACGGAGCCTGCCTGGGATTCTCTCTCTCCCTCTCTCTTTGCCCCTTCCCTGCTTATGCTCTCTTGCTTTCTCTCTCAAAATAAAAAAAATAAACATTTAAAAAAATAAGAGGAGGGGCACCTCAGTGGCTCAGTTGGTTAAGCGTCCAACTTCGGCTCAGGTCATAATCTCAAGGTTCATGGGTTCAAGCACCACATCTGGCTCTATGCTGACACCTCAGAGCCTGGAACCTTCTTCAGATTGTGTCTGCCTCCCTCCTTCCCTTCCTCTCTCTCTCTTTGTTTGACCTCTCTCTCTCTGCCCCTCCCCCACTCATGCTCACTCTCTTTCTCTCTCTCACTCTCAAAAATAAACGTTAAAACAACTTTTTAATTAAAATAAATGGGAATACAATTTTGTAATTTTCTTTTAAATGTTAAGACTGAATCTTAACACTATTTCTTTTATGAACTTCAGTAAAACTCCTTCCTGTGAAATCTCAGCCCATAGCAACAGTTGTTAAAATCCATGTAGTTTCTAAAGCTATTTTTTTTTTTTTTTGGCCTTCTTCTAGCTGAATCACATATTTTTCTGTCTAATCTTTATTCATTACTAAGAAACTATCCTTAGAGAATCTATGCCTTTTTATGCTTGATATAATATTGCTTGATCTATCTAAAGTATAGAAATATCTTCAGATTCGGGAAAACGCATTGACAGACATAGATATGAATGTGTTTTCCAGAATAATACTCTAGTATAAGTCTTAAAATGTAAATGTAGCCACAAGCTTGCTTTAAAGTACAATTTCACTTTTAATTAAGAATTAAAGAAAAACACTATTTGGCCATAATATGGTTCTTCAGCCTCTTCTTTATAAGAGTATCAATATAAGAGTATCAATCACCATGCAACCTTAGGCCCTACCTTGTTAGTGTCTCAGCCTTTGGTTAGCAGGAACCACCCTGATGAACTCCTGTCAGGGGAGTTCTCTGTCCCACTAGGATAAAAGGACAGAGGTTTCTGTCATCCAAGGTTACAATTCTGGGTACAGTTTTCTATAGAAACAGGCTGTGGGTAATTGGGCATAAATAGTATATATAGGGTGCTAATCATAACAAGAATTCTAAGTTAGAGTAGTGATTTTATTTTATTTTAAGATTTTAGTAAAAATAAGTGAGCAAGAATAAACTGATAAATTTATTCAGTTGGTTAGATTAGAGGTTATTTTATATGAAACTGATAAAAGTATAGATGGTTTGCCTGGGAATAGGGAAAGAAGGTGGTTGAAAAGCCCAAAGTTTATTTGGTTATGCTCCCAACCACTTTCCATATTTGGGACTGGCAGTGGTGGTGATTATTTCTTCCCCATTAATACTTACAGCTCCTTGGGTACAAATTATAGATCACTGTACTGTAAATATCAATATGTTACCTAGGCAAAATTTTTAAATACATGAAACTTTATTTGTGGGACCTCACCTGTCTTCTGTCATCCCTTTTCCTCTATGGTGTCTCCCATCCCCTTGGTGTCTAGTGCTCTCATGTAAGGGTCCTGCTTACCCATAGTAATCTTTAAGTTTTCTAACTTAGTATTTTTTTTTCTTTTTTTCTCCTTGCCTTTTTGCAAATATAACTAACCTGTGTTGTCTCTAGGTGACCCTGCTAATCTCTGGTAAACTATTTAGCAATGATCTTGTCAATCTAAAGAATGCTATTTTCATTATGAGAAGTCCTACACAAGTAGTAAATTAAATATAAAATAGTCACATAGGACTATGGCATGTGCTGGATGGGAAACTGTTATGAACAGGAGAATTTTTTTCATTTTTCATTTTAACATGCAAACTAAGAACCATTTCATATATATTTATGGTAACAGCTGTTGTAGGCCTAACATATTTGCAAATTGAGGTAAAATTTATAATTAAGAATAAATATTAGGGGCACCTGGGTGGCTCAGTCAGTTAAACGTCCGACTTCTGCTCAGGTCATGATCTCGTGGTTCATGAATTTGAGCCCCACACTGGGCTCTGTGCTGACAGCTCAGAGCCTGGAGCCTGCTTCAGATTCTGTTGTCTCCCTCTCTATGCCCTGCCCCACTTGTTCTCTCGCTTGCTCGTGCTCTCTCAAAAATGAATATAATTTTTTTTTTAAAAAGAATAAATATAACCCTTATGAAATAAGGAAGAACTATTTCTGTATTTTATTTATCTACCATGTATTTATTTTTCTCCCTTCACCCATTTTACTTATTCTTCCCACTCCCTTTCCCAATGGCAACCATCAGTTTGTTCTCTGTATGTTTACATCATTTTTGGTTTCATTTGTTCATTTGTTTTGTTTTTTAGATTCTACATATATGTGAAATCATATGGTATGTGACTCTGACTTATTTCACTTAGGCCCATCTATGTTGTTGCAAATGGCAAGAATTCATTATATTTTTCTGGCTGAGTGTGTATGTAAATATATATACCACATCTTTATCCATTCACCTATCAATGGACACTTAGGTTGCTTCCATATCTTGGGTATTGTAAATAATGCTGCAACAAACATAGGAGTGCATATATCTTTTTGAATTAGTGTTTCTGTTTTCTTTGGGTAAATACCAAGAAGTGGAATTACTGGGTTGTATGGTATTTCTATTTTTAATTTTTTGAGAAACCTCCATACTGTTTTTCATAGTAGCTGCAGCAGTTTACTTTCCCAGCAATGGTGCACGAGGTTTCCATTTTCTCCACATCCTGGCCAACGCTTGTTATGTGTTGTCTTTTTTATATTAGCCATTCTAATTGGTATGAGGTGATAACTCATTTTGATTTTGATTTTCATTTCCCTGATAATTAATGATGTCGAATGCCTTTTCATGTGTCTGTTGGTCATCCGTATGTCTTCTTTGGAAAAATGCCTATTCAAGGTCCTATGTTCATTTTTTAAAAATTTAATCCCAATGTAGTTAATATACATTGTTATATTAGTTTCAGGTGTACAATGTAGTGATTCAGCAGCTCCATATATTACTTAGTGCTCATCAAGATAAGTGTATTTTTAACCCCTTTCTCCTATTGCACCCTTCCCCCACCCGCTCCCCTCTGGTAACCATCTGTTTGTTCTCTATAGTTTAAGAGTCTGTTTTGGTTTGTCTCTTTTTTTTCTTTTATTTGTTTTGTTTCTTAAATTCCACATATGGGTGAAATCATATGGTATTTGTCTTTTTCTGGCTTATTTTGCTTAACATTATACTCTCTAGATCTATCCATATTGTGCCTGTGTTCATTTTAAAAATCATATTTTTTTGGTGTTGAGTTACATGGGTTTTTAAATATATTTTGGATATTTGCCCCTTAGAACTATTCCTATTACAAGCTCTGTTATTCTGTGTTCTTTTATATATTTCTCAAGGCAAATTTGTCTAAGTAGTGTTTCTTGGTATTGATAGTTCTCATTTTTGTTATTTTTATAGATTTCAGATCCAAGGTGGGTGGCTTAATAATACAAGTAAGGTATATACGTTAATGTGTATATAATAAAATTTCCATTTTAAAGTTTTCATTTAGTTTTTAAATTGTGGAATGATTAGCTTTATACGCTTTATGTGCATTCAGGCTATTTTTGTGAGCAAATAATTTAAGAATTTTAAAGGAAAATAAAGACCTGGTTTTACAGAAATGGAAGTTCCTGTTGGGGCAATAAGGCACAAATGTGCAAATTAAAATGTAATGCAAGGGATAAATTTCAGCAAAATGAGATATAGTCTACTCTTCTGCATTAAGGGCAAGAAGAAGAAAAATCTGAATTGAGGTAACAAAATAAGTTAATTTCATGGTATAGGAAGTGTCTGCTTAAATGAAGAAGAGGAGAGGTCTTGAGGCCCTGAATGTATTCTTACTTAGCTGGGAGACTGGCTTTTCCTCTTCTGTGCCATCCTGACTTCAGCTCTACCTGCTGGAGCATCTGCTCTAGATAGTGGAAGTATGTTGGTTGAAGATTTCCTCACCATGCTGCAACAGTTCTGTGCTCCTGGGTTTTATGGGTTGACTCAGAAATGTATAGAATGTATGACCTTATTTCTTTGAGAAAAGATGCTTTATGTAATTGTAGATAAATCTGGAAGGTATCAAATTCTAGAGAGCCAAAAAATTATTTCCTAGGGGGGGAAGTAACACTTTTTAGTAGTCTCATGCATGGGTTCTGGAAGACATATTGTTTGGATTGAAATCTTAGTTCTCCTTCTTAATAGTGTGTAGTATTGTCTAAATCACTCATTGCCTCATTTTCCTTACCCATAAACGTAGGGTTACTTTCATGTGGCTATATTCAGTTGGAGGGTCTGTTCAGCTAGAAGATTCTAGCCTCACCTACTTATCTGGCGGATAAGTAGTGCTGGATGTTGCCTGAGAAGACTCAGCTCTCCTTCTTGTGGCCTTTCGTTGTGTAGTAGCTAAGGATGGCTTCCCTAACATGGCACTTCAGGACAGTATTCCAAGATAGCAGAGAAGTTGCAAGTTTTGAGGCCTAGGCCCTGGGTCTCAACAACCTCATCTCCACTGCATTTGATGGTGGAGCAAAGCCAGTCACATGGCGGCCCAGATTTAAGGAGGTGGAGAAATAGACTTTACCTTTCGGAGATAACTGCAACGAAGGGGTATGCATATATATAGCAATAGGAGGAATTTGTGGCCGTTAAGCATTCATCCATTTGGGGTCTACCTTGGGGCAACAAGTAACCTCAAATTAAGACATCAGCTGAATTAAGCAGTGAAAAAAAGGGAAAAAAATAGGGTTACCATATATAGTTGGGTTGATACTAAATAAGATAAAATATTTGAGAGGTGCCTCGGTGGCTCAGTCGGTGACTTAGTCGGGTAAGCGTGTGATTTTGGCTCAGGTCATGATCTCACGATTCGTAGGTTTGAGCTCCGCGTCAGGCTCTATGCTGACAGCTCAGAGCCTGGAGCCTGCTTCGGATTCTGTGTCTCCCTCTCTCTTTGCCCCTCTCCTGCTCATGCCCTGTCTCTCTCTGTCTCTCAAAAAGGAATAAACATTTAAAAAATGTAAATAAGATAACATATTTTAAAGGTACTTAGCTCAATGGCTGGCAGGTTAAATCCTCATCAGTTGTGAATGATGATGACAACAACTGTGATTCGGTGATTATGCCAACACTCAATAATCAGTGATGGTTGTGTGGGGAAGTAAAATGATCAAAGTATTGTTTTTGAAAGCTTGACTTGGTACCTTTGAACAAGACAATTTGCCCTGGGAAGGGATTGGGGAAACAGATCAATTAAAGAGGCTCCTAGGCTCCTATAGTAGTCCAGATGTAAGGTTACAAAGAGTGGAATGAACCAGATATATCTATCTCTATCTCTATCTCTATCTCTATCTCTATCTCTATCTCTATCTCTATCTCTATATCTCTATATTTATATAGATATATATTATATATATTATATTTATATATAAATATAGAGATATAGAGATAGATATAGATATAGAGATAGATATAGATATAAAACAGTTCAAAGAAGAAATAACTATTCTTAAGTGATTTGATATGATAAAAGAAAAATTTTAGAGAGGAGTGGAAGAGGAGGCACTTATGGTATTGCTGAATCCATTTTGTAAAATGCCAACTCATATAGTAACACTTCTATCAGGGATTAAACAGCAGTAGAACATGTGCCAAATCTGGCTTTCAACTTAATGTCATCTGAGTCACAATTCTATCAACTCCATTTTGAAGTGGATGAGTGAAACCTTCTTCCACAACACAAGTAAGCAAACCTTAAGTCATTTGCTTTAAATGTGTATAGTCCTCAATTATATCTTTTTTCTTTATAGCTCATTCTCCTTTATTCTTTCAAGCCACTGAAGAAAGGCAAATATTCCCCACCTCTTCTCCTGCCTACTCAATTGACTGGTATCGGCCATTGGCTGTCCGAAGTGCTATTTGAGAGAGTTTGACGTCTTGGCTTGGGGAGGGAATGCTATGGTTAATTTTTAATGTTTGCCACAAATGAGGGAAAGAATGGTAATAGACATGCTATATTATTTGCCATTTCTGTACTAGGGTGCCATTATATCAACATTAATATGTTCAAATGAGTAATATACTTTCTATATTACCTAGAAAGTAATAAATATGTGCAGTGCTGTTTTGTTTATAGATCACTTGCATATGGAATTCAGGAGTTGCTTAGCAAATGGAGATAATGTATCTTTAGGTTCTTAAAAATATTAGGGAAAATGAGCCAGTGCTAGTTTGCACACTGCTTAGTAATATTTATTTTAAAAAATCTGTTAAAATGTTAAATCTTGTAGTAGCTTTGTTCACTTTCATAAATTTTTTAGGAAAAGAACCTGAAAGCTTAAGTTTGCTGATTTTGTTTAACCATTTAAAACATTTCTAAAGAATGAAACATTGTTCATTACTTCACTAAAAGGTGATTTTTTGGCCCTCAACACACCTTCTTATTCCTACTGCTTATTCTTATTACTCTCTTTTTGCCTTTCCTCTTGAAGGGCTATGAAAATGAATAATACAGATATGTAACCAGTCCTCCTGCAGATTTCTTGGAAATTAAAAACACACTGTCCTTTTTATGACCACAATGGAGTCCTTACAAAAGTTAAAATATTTAAATTATCTAAGAAATAATAGATACCTAGAGTTTCAGTAATGTAAATCAGAATTATGACTTTTTTAACAGTATCTACAGAAGAAAAAGATATACAAATCTTCTAAAGTTTTCTACTGTTTTTAAGAGCAACTTTAATTTGACTTCTATTGCTGCTATACCTTAGAGCTGGTCATTTTCCAGCTTTATTACTCAGTCAAGATGGTTCTTATTGGGTTCTGTATATACATCCTAACTTCTTGCCTATGCAATATCAACTTTACCTTTCTTTCTTTAACTTTCTTCCCGGGGCGCCTGAGTGTCTCAGTTGGCTAAGTGTTCGACTCCAGCTCAGGTCTTGATCTCACAGTTTGTGAGTTCAAGCCCTGTGCCCTGAGCTGTGCTGACAGCTCAGACTCTGGTGTCTGCTTCGCATTCTGTATCTCCTTATCTCTCTGCTTTTCCACCCACATACTCTGTCTTTTTCTCTCTCAAAAATAAACATTTAAAAAAATGAAAAAAAAATAGAGCCCTAAATTATACACAGAGTGGCAGTGTGTCCTGCTAAAAAATACATCTTATAAAAATAGAGAAAAAGAGTAACTCTCTGTCCTTAAATTTGAAAAATCATGTAAAATGGACAAAGTCCTTAAAATTATGTAGCATATCAAAGGTGAATAAAAAAATCAACCTGAATACTTTATAACCATTAAAGAAGTTTAATCCATAATTAAAATTCTTCTCAAGAGAGGGGTGCCTGGGTGGCTCAGTTGGTTGAGCATCCAACTCTTGATTTTGGCTCAGGTCATAATCTCTAGGTCGTGGGATCAAGCCCCACATCGGGCTCCAGGCTGAGCGTGAGCTGCTTAAGATTCTCTCTTTCCCTCTCTCTCTCTGCCGCTCTCCCCTGCTTGCTCTCTCTCTCCAAAATTAAAAAAAAATACTAATTTAATTCTTCTTACAAAAAAACTTGAATTAAGATGACTTCATTAAATATCAGCTGCTAGTGAATAATCAAGGAAAATATTCCAAACTTATGCAAACTCAGAGAAAAGAAATTGAGTCTAATATACATAAATACATAAATAACATAAATAACGTTTACATAAATAACACGGGCAGTAAGAAAAGGAAAATTTTAGGCCGATCTCTGTTATAAATGGAGATGGAGAAATTCTAGACAAAATCCTAACACTTAGCAATATATAAAACCCAGCAATGTATAAAGTGAATATGACCTCTTGACAAAGCTGGCTTCATACCAGAAATGCATGATTAGTTTAACATTAGGAATAAATTAGTTTACTGCTTAGGTAAAAGTGGATTTAGGTAAAAAACCATTTGATTAGTACAGAAAACATGATTTGAATATATTACTTGTATCTTCATGATAAAAACTCTGGAATACAAAGTTACATTCCTTTTTTCCTTAAGAGTTTATTTTTAAATTTTATATTCCTTTTTTAAAATTAAAAAAATTTAATCTCTACACCCACTGTGGAGCTCAAACTTTCACCACAATATAAAGAGTTGCATTCTCTACTGACTAAGCCAGCCAGATGCCCCGAAAGTTACATTTTTACTCTGATTTTTAAAAACTTATCTAGGGGCACCTGGGTGGTTCAATCGGTTGAGCGTCCAACTTCAGCTCAGGTCATGATCTCACAGTCCGTGTGTTTGAGCCCCACGTCAGGCTCTGTGCTGACAGCTCAGAGCCTGGAGCCTGCTTCGGATTCTGTGTCTCCCTCTCTGCCCCTCCCCTGCTCATGCTCTGTCTCTTTCTGTCTCAAAAATAAATAAAAACATTAAAAAAATTTTTTTAATAATAAAAAAATAAAAACTTATCTAAAAAAGTACATATTAAACATTATATTTAATGGTGAACACTGAAGACTTTGCCTTTGAGATTGGGAAAGACACAGGATGCTTGCTATTGCCAGTTTTATTCTGCCTTTCACCACAAGGATCATCCAACACAGTTGGACAAACAATGAGAAATTAAAAAAAAACTTAGAATGAAAGAATTAAAAGTCATTTGTAGACAGTTTATAGAAAATCCAAAAGATGAGCTATTTGAATTAATAATCAGTTTATAAACTTACTTTCCATCAAAATAAAATTAATTTTTAAAGATACCATTCAGAGCAGTTTTCAAAAATTAAGTGCTTTGTAATGTATCTAGCTAAAGATGTACAAACCCATTGTGGAAAAATTTACAAAATTTTGTTGAGAGATATTAAAGAAAATCTAAATGGAAAAACACTTTCATAAATAGGAATACTGTCTTATTGCAAAGAAGTCCATTCTTTCCACATTGACTCATAGCTTTAATACAGTGCCTATCAAAATCTCAAAAGGTGGTTTAAGTATTTGCTTTTTACTTTTTTGTTTTTGTGTGTTTTGAAACTTGACAGATTCAATTTATATGGTGGAGCACCTGGGTTAAGCGTCTGACTTTGGCTCAGGTCAATGATCTCACAGTTTGTGGGTTCAAGCCCTAAGTTGGGCTCTGCCCTGACAGCACAGAGCCCGCTTGGATCCCCTGTCTCCCTCTTTCTCTGCCCCTCCCTTGCTTGTGTGTGCACTCTCTCTCTCTCTCTCTCAAAAATAAACATTAAAAACAAACAAAAACACAGCGAGAGGACTTGTTCTGCCAGATACTAAATAGTATTCTAAAGCTCTGGGAATTAAGACATTGTGCTATTTTGGTACAGAGGTACAAGGCTAGACAAAGAAATAGCTCAGAGAAAGACTCAATGTATATGGGCACTTGATTTAAGACAGGAGATACTGGAGAGCAGTGAGGAAGGAGTTATATTTTAAGTTAACATTGCTGGGAAAATTGGTTATTCAAATGGGGGGGAAATGCAATTGGATTTCTATCCCTTACTATGTACAATAATATATAGGTGGGTTATAGAATTAAATATAAAAGAAAACATTAAAAGGCATTTTAGAAACTATGGGATGTATGAATTTCAAAGTAGGAAAATTTCCTAATACACCATAAAGTGGCAAAATTACATTAAAATGAAATTTAAAAAAATTTTTTTTAAGTTTATTTATTTTGAGAGAGACAGCAAGTAGGGTAAGAATAGAGAGACAGGAAGGCAGAGAATCCCAAGCAGGCGCCATACTGCCAGCACAGAGCCTGATGCAGGGCTCAAACCCACAAAACCATGAAAGCACGATCTGAGCTGAAACCAAGAGTCAGCCGCTTAACTGGCTGAGCCACCTAAGCACCCCTAAAATGAAGAATTTCTATTGGAAAGTCAGAGTGAAATGCAAGCAACCATGTGAGAAAGATATTTGCCACACATACAACCAACATAGAACTCATAGAAAGACTATGAAGAATTATTAAAAGAAAAAAATTGGCAACAGTTAAAAATGTGCAAGACTTGAACATGTTACTTTGTAAGAAACTCTCCCCATTAACAAATATTAAAAAAAAAAAAAAACCAGGGGCGCCTGGGTGGCGCAGTCGTTAAGCATCCGACTTCAGCCAGGTCACGATCTCGCGGTCCGTGAGTTCGAGCCCCGCGTCAGGCTCTGGGCTGATGGCTCAGAGCCTGGAGCCTGCTTCTGATTCTGTGTCTCCCTCTCTCTCTGCCCCTCCCCCGTTCATGCTCTGTCTCTCTCTGTCCCAAAAATAAATAAACGTTGAAAAAAAAAATTAAATAAATAAATAAACCAGCCACTTCACTGATAATTAATGAAGATTAAAACAATGAGATACCCTTTATACCCACTAGATTGGGAACATTTTTTAAATAAAATAATATCAAGTATTTGTGTGGATGTAGAACAATGGAAGTTCTTAGTGCTGATGGGAAAATAATTGGTACAAGCACTTTGATAAAACATTTGGTATTTTGTAGTAAAGTTGAAGGTAAACATAGTTATAATTTAAGAATACATTTCTAGAAAGATATCCTAGAAAAGTGATTTTGGACATCAACAGGACATACATAATAGTGTTCAGAGTAACACTATTTGTGATATCTACAAACAGTAAACAATCCAGTGATCTATCAATAATAGAATTGATGAATAATTTTGATATATTCATATAATGAAATTCTTTATCACAATGTATTCAGAAAAATGCAACATCATGGATGAATTCCATTTATATTGAGTTAAAAGCAGGTAAAAATTAAATCAATATTGTTTAAGGTTGCATAAAAAAAAAGTAAAAGTGTAAAGACAAAAGTGAGTAGGTTATAAATTAGGATAGTGACTACCTCTGGTGAAACGAAGGGGCTAACGATTAAGAGCTACATAAGGACCTTTGGAGTGCAGGTGGTGTTCTATTGCTTGATCTGTTTAAGGATTACATGTGATTACTTTATAATTACTTATTACATTTATACTTAAGTTTTAGATAATTGTTTTGCATTTAATCATTTTAAAAGCTTAAAACTTGCTAGAGACTTTCAAAAAAGTAACTGTTTAAGTAGTATGTATGATTCAAGATGAAAAATTTGGAAAGGTATGAATTGAAGTCTTCCTGCCTTTCTATTCTGCTTATACCTACCTACTTCCCAACAAGGTAACCAGTGTTACTAGCATCTACTGTGTCTTTCATTCTATTTGTATGCATATATAGGTGAATATATATAGGTATAATTAGCCCCCACATTTTGACAGGAATAGTAATGTGTTATATTAACTATTCAGTACCTTCCCTTTCCCCCCTAGTAAACAGTACATTTTAGAGACTTTTTCATATCAGCTTTTTTAGAGCTTTCCTGATTCTTTTTTATGGTATTCCAGTGTAGAGAGATATTGTAATGTATCTAGCCAGTCTGTTGTTGCTGAATATTTGGATTATTTACACTGTTGCCTTTTGCAAGCAATGGAGCAATCCATTATTTCATATCACCTATCAATTTGCATTAAAAAGTAATTTATTGGGGTACCTGGTGGCTCAGTCAGTTAAGTGTCTGACTCTTGGTTTTGGCTCAGATCATGATGTCGCCACTTCAAGAGTTCAAACCCCATGGGGCTCTGCACTGGCAGCATGGAGCCTGCTTGGATTTCTCTCTTTCTCTCCCTCTCTCTCTGCCCTTCCCCAACTCACATAGTCTCTGTCTCTCTCAAAATAAATAAATAAACTTAAAAAAAAATAATTTATTGAGGTGAAATTCACATTACATTCAATTAACCATTTTGAAGTGAATGATTCAGTGGCCTTTAGTACATGTTCAATGTTGTGCAATCACTAACTGTCTAATTTCAAAATATTTTCATCACGCCAAACTAAAACCCCTTATTCATTAACCAGTTTTTCCCCATTACCCCAAATCCCCAGCCCCTGGCAACCACCAGTTTCTTTATGGATTTATCTATTCTGAATATTTCCTATAAATGTAATCATACACCACGTGACCTTTTGTGCCTTTTTTCTATTAGCATAATGTTTTTGAGGCTCATCTAGATTGTAGAATTGGTACTTGATTCTTTAATGACTGAATAATATTTCATTGTATGTATACACCACAATTTGTTAATCATTTCATCTGATAATGGACTTTGTGTTGTTTGCACCTTCTGGCTATTGTGAATAGTGCTGTTATGAATATGTATGCATATGTGCTTGTTTGTGTGTTTTCAGTTTTTGAGAGATATACCTAGTAATAGAATTTTAAGGTCATATGGTAACTGTGTTAACTTTTTGAGGAACCACCAAACTGTTTTCTGCAGCAACTGAACATTCCCACCAACAATGTATGAGGTTTCTAAATCTTCTACACTTGTTATTTCTCCACAACATTTTTTTTTTTAGTACACACATCCTAATGAGTGTGATGTGGTTTTGATTTGCATTTCCCTAATGATTAATGATGCTGAGCATATTTTCATGTGTTTGTTGGCCATTTGTAGATCTTCTTTGGTGAAAACTCTGTTTTTTTCCCCTGTTTTAATTGTGTTGTCTTTTTATTTATTGTTGAGGCATAAGAGTCCTTTATATGTTCCGGATACTAGACCCTTATCAAATATATGATTTGATATATTTTCCCATATTTTCTCCAATTTTGTGGTTTCTCTTTTTGTTTTCTTGACATTGTCTTTTGATGCACAAACTTTTTAATTTCAATCAAGTCCAATTTATTTATTGTCTATTTTGTTCTTTGTGCCTTTTTTTTTTTTTAATCTAAGACTCCATTGCCTAACCCAAGGTAATGAAGATTTACCTCTGTATGTTCTTCTAAGATATTTATGGTTTTAAGCTCTTATATTTAGGTCATTGATCCATTTTGAGTTAAATTTTGTATATGGTATTAGATAGGTGTCCCGCTTCAGTCTTTTGCTTCCTAATTGTGGATATCCAGATGTCTTAGTATCATTTGTTGATAAGACTCTTTTTTCCCCATTGGATAGTCCTGACACCCCTGTTGAAAATCATTTGGCCATAGGAGTATGGATTTAGTTAATACTCTCAGCTCTATTCCATTTGTCTATATGTCTGTATACCAGTACCACAATGTTTCGATTAATGTTGATTTATACTAAGTTTTGAAATCAAGAAATGTGAGTCCTGCAACTTCATTCTTTTTTTTTTCAATATTGTTTTGGTTATTCAGGACCCCTTGCATTTCCATATGAATTTGAAGGTTGACTTTTTCAGTTCTGCCAAAAAGGCAATTGGATTTTTTTCCTATTAATTACTTTTTACTGAGATATAGTTAACATACAGTATTAATTAGTCATTTTATATACATTACGAAATGATCACCACAGAAAATCTAGTTGTCATCTGTCACCATACAAAGTTATTACATATTATTTATATTTCCCATGCTGTACTTCATGTCCTCATGACATTTATTTTATAACTTAGTTTGTTCCTTTTAATACTCTTCAACTATTTCACTCTTTCTCTAGCCCCTCTCTCCTCTGGCAACCACCAGTTTGTTCTCTGTATTAATGTTCATTTGTTTTGTTTTTTGGATTCCATATATAAGTGAAATCATATTGTATATGTTTTCCTCTGTCTGACTTAATTTCACTTAGCATAATACCCTCTAGGTCCATCCATGCTCTTACAAATGGCAAGATTTTTTTCTTTTTTATGGCTAAGTAATATTTCTGTGTGTGCGTGAGTGTGTGTGTGTACAACATCTTATCCATTTATCTATTGATGTATGCTTAGATTACATCCATATGTTGTAAACATATGCTGAAAACAATGTTTACATGTTGTCCACATATTGTAAACAATGTCCATATGTTGTAAACAAAGCTGTAATGAGCCATGCCGGTGGATATCTTTTCAAATTAGTGTTTTTGTTTCCTTTGGATAAATACCCAAACGTGGAATTGCTGGGTTGTATAGTATTTCCGTTTTTAATTTTTTAGGAACCTCTGTTCTGTTTTCCATAATACCTGCACCAATTGACATTCACAGCACATGAGGGTTCCCTTTTCTCCACATCCTGGCCAACACTTGTTGTGTACTGTCTTTTTTGTACAAGCCATTCGAATTGATATGAGTTGATATCTCATTTTGGTTTTGATTTGCATTTCCCTGATGATGATTGATGTTGAACACCTTTTTCATGTATCTGTTGGCCATCTGTGTGTTGTCTTTGGAAAAACATCTGTTTGGGTCCTCTACCCATTTATCAGAATAATTTTTTTGGTGTTAAGTTGTGTGAGTTCTTTATATATTTTAAATATTAACCCCTTATCAAATATATTGCTTGCAAATATTTTCTCCCATTCAATAGATTGCCTTTCTATTTTGTTGGCTTTCTTTGCTATGCCAAAGCTTTTTAGTTTGATGTAGTCCTGCGTGTTTATTTGTGCTTTGTTGCCGTTGCCTGAAGAGACAGATCAAAAAAAAAAAAAAAAATTGCTAAACCAATGTCCAAGAGTTTATTGTCTCCGTTTTCCTTTAGGTGCTTTATGGTTTCAGATTTTACACATAAGTCTTTAACCTATTTTGAGTTTACTTTTACATATGGTAAAAGAAAATGGCTGTTTCATTCTTTTGCATGACTTATTCAATTTTCCCAACATCATTTATTGAAGAGACTATCTTTTCTACACTGTATATTCTTGTTTCCTTTGTCATAGGTTAGTTGGTCATATAAATGTGGTTTGGGCCCTCTATTCTGTTCCATTTATCTATATGTATTTTTTGTGTGTGTGCCAGTACTATGCTGTTCTGATTACTACAGCTTTGTTCTTCTTTCTCATGATTACTTTGGCTGTTTGTGTCTCCATACAAATTTTAGGATTATTCCAGTTCTGTAAAAAAAAAAAAAAAAAAAAAGCTGATATTGGTATTTTGATAGGGATTGCATTGAGTCTGTAGATTACTTTGAGTCGTATGGACATTTTAAAATAGTAATTCTTCCATCTATGAGCATGGTATATCTTTGTATTTATTTGCATTGTCTTCAGTGTCATTCATTGATGATTTACAGTTTTCAGAGTACAGGTCTTTCACGTCTTTAGTTAAATTTATTCTTATGTAATTTACTCATTTTTTTTTTAATGTATGATTTATTTTTGAGAGAGACAGAGAGACCAGGGAAGGGCAGAGAGAGAGGGAGACACAGAATCTGAAGCAGGCTCCAGGCTCTGAGCTGTCAGCACAGCCACCCAGGCGTCCCAGGTAGTTGATTCTTCTGAGGGGCTTGTAAATGGGATTGTTCTTAATTTATCTTTCTGATTAGTTCATTATTAATGTTTAGAAACACAACAGATTTCTGTGTATTAATTTTGTATTCTACAATTTACTGACTTTATTCTAATTTTGTTTTTTTTTTTTTTTATGGAATCTTTACAGTTTTCTATATACAGTATGTCACGAACATAATGGCAGAATAGGAGTAGTTTGACTTGTTACCAATTTGGATGTCTTTTATTTCTTGTTCTTGTCTGATGGCTGTGGCTAGGATTCCAATACTATCTTGAATAAAAATAGTAACAGTGGTCATTCTTGTCTTGTTCCTGATCTTAGAGGAAAAGCTTTAGCTTTTCATGGCGGAGTATGATGTTTACTGTCGTTTGTCGTATGTGCTCTTTATTATGCTGAGATATGTTCCTTCTATACCTACTTTGTTGAGTATTTTTATAATAAATAGATGCTGAATTGTGTCAGAGGCTTTTTCTTCATCTATTGAGGTGATCATATGATTTAAATTTTTTTTTAACTTTATTTATTTTGAGACAGACAGAGATAGAGCAAGTAGAGAACAAGCAGAGAGAGAGAATCCTAAGCACGCTCCATGCTGCCAACACAGAGCCCAACACAGGGCTTGAACTCACAAAACTGTGAGATCATGACCTTAGCCAAAACCAAGAGTCGGACACTTAACTGACTGAGCCACCAAGGCACCCCATATGATTTTTTTTTTAAGTTTATTTATTTTGAGAGAGAATCCCAAGCAGGCTCCATGCTGTCAGTGTTGAGCCTGGCATGGGGTTCAAAGTCACAAATCATGAAATCATGACCTGAGCTGAAATCAAGAGTTGTACACTTAACCAACTGATCCACAAGGATTTTTATCTTTAATTTTGTTAATGTGGTATATTACATTGATTTGTGAATGTTGAACCACCCTTTTATCCCTGATATAAATCCTACTTGATCATGATTAATGATCCTTTTGATGTATTGTTGAATTTGGTTTGCTACTATTTTGTTGAGACTTTTGTATCTGTGTTCATCAGGGATATTGGCCTGCAATGTTTTTGTAGTGTCTTTGTCTGGTTTTGGTATCAGGGTAATGCTGGCCTCATAGAGTGAATTTGAAGGCATCCCTTTCTCTTCAATTTTTT
Source organism: Prionailurus viverrinus (assembly GCF_022837055.1). Classification (NCBI taxonomy): domain Eukaryota; kingdom Metazoa; phylum Chordata; class Mammalia; order Carnivora; family Felidae; genus Prionailurus; species Prionailurus viverrinus. The sequence continues at coordinate 21,528,230 of NC_062568.1, forward strand.
GAAATAGTTTGAGAAGGATAGATATTAACTCTTTAAATGTTTGGTAGAATTTACCTGTGAAGTTGTCTGGTCCAGGACTTTTTTTTGTTGGAAGTTTCTTGATTACTGATTCAATTTCATTAGTAATAACTGATCTGTTTAGATTTTCTATTTCTTTCTGATTAGTCTGGGAAGATTGTATGTTTCTAGGAATTTTTTCATTTCTTCTAGGTTGTCCAGTTTGTTGGCCTAATTGTTTGTAGTAGTCTCTTATAGTCCTTTGTGTTTCTCTAGTGTTAGTTGTAATTTCTCTTCCATTTCTGATTTCGAGTCCTCTCTCTTCTTGATGAGTCTAGCTAAAGTTGATCAATTCTATCTTGTCAAAGAATCATCTCCTGGTTTCATCTTTTCTGTTGTTTGCTTTTTGTTTTGTTTTGTTTTGTATTTAATTCATTTATTGCTGCTCTGATCTTTATTTCGTTCTACTAACTCTGGTCTTTATTTTCTAATTCCTTTAGTTGTAAGGTTAGATTATTTATTTGAAATTTTTCTTTTCTCTTGAAGTAGCCCCGTGTCTCTGTAAACTTCCTTTTTGGAACTGCTTTTGCTACATCCTGGTGATTTGAGAGCATTGTGTTTTCATTTCATTTGTCTCAAGGTGTTTTTTCATTTTCTGTTTGATTTCTTTGTTGACCCATTGGCTATTTAGTAGAATGTTGTTTAGCCTCCATGTGTTTGTGTTTTTTCCTTTTTTGTTTTTTGTAATTGATTTCTATTTTCATACCATTGTCATTGGAAAAGATGCTTGATAGGATTTTATTCTTCTTAAATTTATTGACATTTGTTTTGTGGTATAACATGTGATCTGTCCTGGGGAATGTTCCATATGTACTTGAAAAGAATGTGTGTTCTGCTGTTTTTGAAGACAGTATTTTGTGTGTGTGTGTGTGTGTGTGTGTGTGTGTGTGTGTACACACATAGTCCATCTGATCTAATGTGCCATTTGGGTCAGTTTCCATATTGATTTTCTGTTTAGAGGATCTGTCCATCTATGTAAGAATAGTATTATACTGCTATTGTATTACTGTCAATTTTCCCCTTAATTACTATTTATATTTGCTTTATATATTTAGGTGCTCCTTTGTTGAATGCATCCATAGTTACAGGTCTTATATCATTTTGTTGGATTGATCCCTTTATCATTATGTAATGCCCTTCTTTGTCTCTCTTTAGTGTCTTTGTTTTAAAATCTATGTTGTCTGACATAAGTAATAAAATCTATTTTGTCTAAGTATTGCCACTCCAGCTTTCTTTTCCTCTTCACTTGAATGGAATATTTTTTTTTCCATCCCTTCACTTTCAGTCTATATGTGTCTTTAGGTATAAAGTGAGTCTGGGTTAGGCAGTAATGGATGGATTTTTGTTGTTGTTGTTGTTAATTTGTCCAGTTACTCTATCTATGTCTTTGCTTGGAAGATTCAGTCCATTTCAATTTAAAATAATTATTGATAGCTTGAACTTAACTGCTATTTCATTTATTGTTTTCTGGTTGTTTTTGTAGTTCTTCCCTGTTCATTTCTTCTCTTGTTCTCTGTATTTCTTCTTCAATTCTGGATGATAGTCTTGCTGTATAAAGTATTCTTGGTTGTATGTTTTTGTTTTTGTTTTTTTCTTTAAGCATTGTAAGTATAGCACGGCACTCCCTTTTGGCCTGAAAACTTTCTGCTGAAAAATCACTAATGGTCTCATGATATTTCCTTGTATGTAACTGTTATTTTCTGTTGTTGCTTTTTAGATGATCTCCTTTTCTTTAATATTTACCATTTTAATTACATGTCTTGGTGTGGAACTCTTTGAGTTCATATTGTTTGGGGCTCTCTTTGGTTCTTGAGTCTATATGTCTGTTTCCTTCTCTCAGTTAAGGACATATTTAGCTACCATTTCTTCAGATGATTTTTCTGCCCTTTTCTCTCTCCTCCTTTTGGACTTCATATAATTCAAATGTTAGTATGCTTAATGTTGTCTTAGAGGTCCCTTAAATTATCTTCTTTTTTTTTTAATTATTTTTTTTCTTTTTGCTGTTCAGCTTAGATGATTTCCACTTTCCTTTCTTCCAGGTTGCTGATCTGTTTTGCATCTGCCAATCTGTTTGTTTATTCACTCTAGTATAGTTTTCATTTCAGTTATTATGTTCTTCGGGTCTGATTTTTTTTAACTTCTTCTGGAAATTCTCACTGTATTCATCCATTCTTGAGTTGGTGAGCATCTTTATGACCATTACTTTGAAATCTTTGTCAGATATGATTGTTTGTCTCCATTTCATCTACATATTTTTCTGAAGTTTTGTCTTGTTCTTCCATTTTAAACCTATTTCTCTGTCTTCATGTTTTGCCTCAGTCTATGTGTTTATATGTATTAGGTATGTCAGCTCTGTCTATTGATCTGGAAGGAATGGTCTTATGTAGAAAGCATCCTGTTTTAATTTAAATTTAATTTAAATTGAGGTTTTTTTTTAATAGCTTGTCATATAGTCTAGGGGAATAATACATGCACACTTGAAAAGAGTGTATATTCTTTTTTTTGATGGAGTTTTCTACAAATGTTTATTAGGTTTATTTGGTTGATAATAATGGTCAATTCTTTTTATCTAGTTACTGATTTTATTCCCACTTGTGTTCAAATATCCAGTCATAAGGGTGGAGTTGTCTCTTTCTCTTTTTAGTTATTTCATCTTTTGCTTCAGATATTTTGAAGTTTGTTTAGTACCTACATAGATATTTTATTTTTATGTCTTTATGATTTGACCCTTTTATTCTTCTATGTTTGCCCACATCCTGAAATCTATTTTCACTGACACTAATTTAATGATTAGTGTGCTTGGGTAGTATAATTTTTTATTGTAACTTATCTATGACATTAAATTTAAAGCAGTTTTTTTGTAGATAGTATATGTTTAGGTTGTTTTCATCCAATATGAAAATTTGTGCCTTTTAATTGGAGTATTTAGACCATTTATATTTAATGTAATTATGATGTAGTTAGGTTTAAATCTACCATTTTGCTGTTTTTTATTTCTCCCATGTGTTGTTTGTTCTTTTTTCCTGCTTCCTCTCCCCCACCCACCCCGCCAAATTAATTGTTCTTAGACTCGCCTTTGTTGCTTCATTATATGCATGTGTAGATTATTATTTGACAAACAATTGAAAAGGACTCCATGTGGATTTCTGGAGCCCTTTCTCTGCATAGCTTCCTCTCTTAGGGCAATCTCTTCTACAAATTGTGGCTACCTTTTTTCCCCCCAAACTTTAATATCTATCTTTTCAAATCAGGTAGACTGTCATGCTCTACTTGGACCCCCTTCCATGTGCCGAAATCTGAGGAACATAGCTTCATGCAAAAAGCTTCAAGATTTATAGGATCACTTCACTTGTTTTTGTCTCTCAAGTATAACAGTCATCTGCTGCCTATTGTCCAAGTTGTTTGATGTCCATAAAAGTGTTATATGAAACATAAATGTTTCGTATAAGTCCCATAGCTGTACTTATTCATGGACATAAATGGAAATACCTCCTCTCCTTTCAAACTTATTTTTAAATAGCATATCTCATTTAGCCATTGTTTAATCTCTTTCCTCCACAATAAATTTGATAGTGTTTGTATTTATCTCTTTCAAATGTTGGGTTCCTAGAGAAACACTGCAACGTCTCTGGTTTCTTATTTCATTCTTCACCCTACTGTAGTATATGGTGACCAACAAAAGCATTTTATTGAAATATTGTTTTAAAGGTCAGAGTCACCTTTGAATTGCCAGATCTAATGCAGAACTTATTGTTCTAGGAATGTGGTGGAATAGTTCTTAGGAAAGCCTCCAGGTAGAAAATATTAGAATGTAAAATGTAAAGGATATTTTATATAATGCATGGTTAATCTGATTAGAAAAATGGAAAGCCACGGAATTAAAAATGAAACAAAGAAAGGAGAGAGAGAGAGAGAAATTTTTGTTCAATAGTCTTGTGATAGACTGGAGCTGACGCCTAGAACCTAAGAGATATGGGAAGGTATATTAGAGATCCTACATAACGCTAAGGGCCTTCAAAGGCTACTCACTCTGTTAATGAGTGAACTAGAACTTAACTCTGCTGCTGCACAGAGATGCAAAGAGCTTGCCTTTGTCTGCCTTAGGCTCTGATTAAAAATGTAAAATAGAGTATATGCATAAAATTCGTAACAAGAAATTAGGCCTTTTGTATCGTTAAAGTCTGAAATTATGCTTTGGATGTGATTTATTTAAAAAGACAAAAATTGGGTTTTAAAATAGGTAAGCTCATTTCCAGACTGGCAAACTTCAGATGTTGCAATTACCATATACGGAATGTAAAACCAAGTAAGTTTAATATATCTAAGAAAAATAAATTTAGGTAATTAGGAATATGATTAAGTGGATAGATACACCTGAAGAGAGAATTGTGTTGTTGGGGAATAGATGTAAATGAAATTATACAAAATGAAACATGTAGAGTAAAAAGAATCAGAAAATGTGAGAAGAGATTAATTAAATATAGAGGTTAGAGGAGAAAGTCTAACATATGTATGTCTTCAGAGGAGGAAACACCTAGGGGAGCTGGTTTGTGCAACCACTTTCATCTGAGCTTTGGCAGGAATTTTCAAATTTGGTGCACGTGCTCATAGATGATAGCTATGGAGGATGCTGTTGGTGGTGTTTGGGAGACCTAAATCACATGGCCAGATTTTACTTCAGAACCATTTTGACATTGTTCTCCTCAACATTTGCTGAATACTGCAGATGCACAGAGCAGGAGGCTTAAAGTATACTCTTAGGATTTAATTTTCTTAAAGTCTGGATAATCAGGAGAAATTTTATAAAATACATCAAACACTTAGATGAAAACCTTGAAGGGCTAAAAACAAATCAGATCTATGAACCATACTAGGACTGAAACCCAGACTTAGGACACATTCAGATTAGATTAAAGGAAAGAAATCTGCACTGTATCTACTTAGCAGTAGGGAGAGAGAACGCTCTGTACAGAAAGATTACATCATGTGGAGACGTTTGATTAAAAAAAAAAAGCCATTTGGCATTCAGTTAAAGATTACTGGGTATTACAAAAGATGGGACCCCATGACTAGTCTTCAAGAGGAAAAACAGACAATAGCATCAGACTATCAGGTGATTCTGATATTGGATTTAGCTGCCCAGAACTTTAAAATGGCTGTGATTCATATGTTTTAAAACAAAGAGAACAAGTAGAAAAAATAAACAGACTATTTCACCAGATAATTGGAATCTACTTTTTTAAAGAGACTCCTGTGAACATTTCAAACTGAAAAATACAACATGTGAAATTTAATACCTCACCAGATGAATTTAATTACAAATTAGAATACAAATTAGAGAAGTCAGGATTAATAAACTAAATATAAAATACTAAGGTGGGAAGGGAAGCACAGAGATAAGAAAGAATTAAACAACCAGAAGTGTGTGACAGTGAAAAAAAATCTACCCATATATGTTAGGGCATAGGGCAGAAGTAGTATTTCTCAAACTAAAAAAAGACCTTATCCTGTAGATTCCAGAAGTTCTGTGAACCTCAAAAAGAAAAATATATAGAAATTACATAAAGGCATATTATGGCCAGCCTGCTAAAATAAAGACACAGAGAAAATATTAAAAGAAGTCAGGGTAAAAAAAACATTATCTTTAAATCAGGGCAACAATAAGACTTAACTACTCATCAGAAATAATGGAAGCCAGGTGAATTGAAGGCATCCTTAAAATACTAAAAGAAAAAATGAAAACCAGCCTAGAATTCTATAATCACAAAAAATCCTTTGAAACTGGTGATATACAAAAGTTTCACGTAATAAAAACTGAGAATAAAAGCTGAGAGAATTTGTCAGCAAATTTACAGTATAATAATAGCAAAGGAAGAAGACACATGATCCTGTAAACACAATTCTGTAAGTAGAGAATTGTAGGAAAGAGCTAAGAACAACATAAAGGGTAAATAAATATATGGGTAATATAAATTTTAATAGTAATATATTGTAGTGTTTTGAATATATATAAAATTAAAATAACAGTAATACAGAAAGAGGAAAGTAGATGAAGTTAAACTGTTCTAATGTTTTCAGGGAAATGGTAAGAAAATAATTTGTCTTATTCTCTAAAAGCAAAAAAGTTAAGAATGCACATTATAATCTCTAGGGAAACCACTAAAAAGTAAATGATTATGTAAATTTAAGTTAATAGAGGGGGAAAATGTAATATTTGATTAATCCCAAAGAAATCAAGATAGGAGTCAATGAAATCTAAAATAAACATACATATACAATAAATTTCTACATACAGTGTAGAAAGTAAATTCAATTTCTGATTCTTTGAACAAAATTTGATAAGCCCCAGCAAGTTTACTCAAGAATAATCCAAAGTTGGTTTTACATTTAAAACTTTATTAACATCATTAATTCACCACATTATTAAATTAAAAAAGAAAACCCATGTGTAATTATTTCAATGGATTCAGAAAAAGTAAATGATTAAATTCAACATTATATATTTAAAAAATACTTTTGGCAACCTGGGAATATATTCTGATAAAGAATATACCCCCCCTAGAAAAATCCCACAATTACTCTTAATCCATATCATTCTTAATTCTGAGAAATTAAAAGCATTTCTTTTATAATATGGAACAAAACAATATCTCCTCTGATCATTTCTAATCATCACTGAACTGATGAACCCATCTAGCATGTTTGGAACCCTCTAAATAATAATAAAGATATTGCAATTGAGTGAAAAAAACTAAACTGTCACTATTTGTAAATAATATGTTTGGATAATAGAAAAGTAAAAGAAACTACAAATATATTATCAGAATAAGAAAGTTTAGCCAAATTGTGGGATATGTTCAAAGTATAAAAGTCAATTGTATTTTTAAATTCCTTTTACAATTGAAAAAATATTCAAGTACCTAGAAGTACACCTAGCAAAATATGTAAAGACTTTTTAGAGAAGAAAATTATAAAGTTTTATTAAAAGAAATTAAAGAGGGGCGCCTGGGTGGCTCAGTCGGTTGAGCATCCAGCTTCAGCTCAGGTTATGATCTCACGGTCCATGGGTTCAAGCCCCGCGTCTGGCTCTGTGCTGACAGCTCAGAGCCTGGAACCTGCTTCGGATTCTGTGTCTCCCTCTCTCTCTGTCCCTCCCCCGTTCATGCTCTCTCTCTGTCTCAAAAATAAATAAACATTAAATTTTTTTAAAAAATTAAAGAGAACCTAAGTAAATGAAGAGGTGTGTCATAGTCATGGATTGGATGACCTTTAATTATGATGTCAAAAAAAAAAAATCTCCCAGTTGATTTACAGATTCACTGTAGAAGAGCTCTGCAGTTTTTTGCTGGAAGTTAAGCATTTTTTAAAATGTATGCAGAAGAGTGAAAGCCAATAGTAGCCAAGATACCCCTGAGGAACAAGTTGGAGAAACTTGCATTGTCATATGTCAAGACTTAAACATGTAGTAATTAAGACATTGGTTATTTAGCATAGACACAAATGGTACAACATTAGAAATCCTGAAATAGTACCACACACATATAGAATGTGGTGTACATAACAGGTAGCATTGTAGATCAATTGGGAAAGGATGTTCAATAAAAGGTGTTCGGATAAATTGGTGATCCATATAAGAAAAAATTAAGGTTGGATTCACATCATGTGAATTAATTTCAAGTAAAGATCTAAGTACAAAGGCAAAAAACCTTACAACTAGCGGGGAGCAAAGTGGAAGCATATCTTTGACTTCAGGGTAGGGAAAGATTTCCTCATAGAGATATAAAGTACAAACTCTATATAAAGGAAATATTTAAATTAACATCTGTTGATCAAAAGACACTAGAAAGAAAGTGAAAAGAGAAGCTCAGACAGGGAGCAATAGATAGAACCTTCAAAGGATTTGTAACTTTCTAGAGTGTGTAAAGAAAACTTTAAAAATCAGTAAGAAAAAGACATTCTTAGAGAAAAAACACCATAATATGTATTTCTCAAAAGAAGAAAAAATGAATGACCAATTTTAGGAATGAAAAGGTGGTCAACTTAAATAGTAAACAGAGCAATGCAAGTTTAAACCATAAGAGAATATGTGTATGCTCTGAAATTAGCAAAAATAAAAAGTCTGACAGTATGCATGTTAGCATGAATCTGATGCAGTGAGCACCAGCATCTGCTTTGTTGGAGTGTAAATTTGGTTACAACTACTTTGTAATACAACATATCATTTAGTGAAATTGAATGTATGCATTCATGTGTTTCTTTAACCCAGCAAATCCATTTCTAACAGTGTACATACTCTTAGAGAAATTCTTACACCCATACGCCAGGAGACAAATAAGATATTCATACTAGCATTGTTCGTAGTAGTAAAAAACGAGAAACATTCTAGATATTTATAAACAGAAGAGAATGATGAATTGTATGCACATAATGTTGGGGAATACAGCAGGAAAGTACACTTAACTTTCTGTCTATATACATTTTAAAGCATGCAGATTTTATTTATTTTTAATGGTTATTATGTACATCTTTTTTAATTTTTAATGTTTATTTTTGAGAGAGAGAGAGAGCGCCAGAGCGAGGATGAGTGGGTGAGGGGGAGGGGCAGAGAGAGCTGAGAGACAGAGTTGTCAGCACAGAGCCAACTCGAGGCTCGAACCCACCAGCCATGAGATCATGACCTGAATTGAAGTCAGATGCCTAACTGAGCCACCCCGGTGTCCCAAAGGATCCAGATTTTAAAAGTTATATAGAATTACATGTATTTATGTGAAAAAACTATAAAGGAAATAATAAAATCAAAATTCAGAATAGCAATTACTCCTGGAATAATAAGAGAAAAATGTGGTTAAAGAGGCACATTGTATTAGTTAAGATACAGGTTCAGCTGCATTTGTCAGAAACCCTACATAGTGACATAAACAAGATACAAGTTTATTTCTTTGTCTTAGATTGAAAATATCCTAGATATGACAACCACATTCTACATGGTGATCTAGGAGCTAGGCTTCTCTTTTGCTTAATCCTGTATTATCCTCATCTACATGGTTATGGTAGCTCCGCACCACAGCTGTGTTTCAAGTATAACATGGAGGAATGGAGGAAATGAGTGACCTAAAAGGTCACTTCCCAGAAGTTGCACACATGACTTCTGGCTAGAATTTAAGTAATTTTTTAGATCCACAGAGGCTTGAGAAATGTGCCTAGCTGAAAATCAGCAGTTCTACAACAGACAGCAGAGGTATTGGAGGAAAGTAGCAATATCTGCTGCAGGCTAATGAGGGTGGAGTAGGAGGAGAAGGCATAACTGGTATTGTTCTGTTTCTTGAAATAGGATGGTAAGTATAGGTGTCCTTCTAATATTTTATTTTATGCCTTCCCTATAAATTATATATTTTTATGTATATGAAATTTTTCATTATTAAAGCTAAGAAGTTTAGTGGATACTTTTTGGCTTTGTTTTGCTTGAATCTTCTGCAGCATATGGAACTATCGATCATACCCTCTAAACATTTGAGTTTTTATTGGCAAGAATCTCCTGGTTTTTCTCTTATTTTCCCATCCATTTCTTTTCAGCCTCCCGGGCTTCACTTTCTCTGCAGGGAACAAAAAGGCCTTTTCCTAGATGCCCCTCACTTGTCTCCAAAATTATTTAGGATAGTTTCAAATTGGGTAATGGGTTTCCTGGAGTTGGAAAAAATTCAAGAAAAAACTAATTATATGGTAAATATTCAGATTTTATCACCTTTTGTTCATAATGCTCTATCCATATAAGGAAAAGGGAGGTTAGCACCCTTTTTTCTTTGTAATTTCAAAGATTTTTTTATATCTTTCTGAAGTACATCATAAAAGGACAAATAATTCTAGAGTGAGTCCAAAGTATCAGTGTATCCTGTAAAGATAAAGAACAGCAGTTGTTCCCATAAATATACACATATCATTAGAATAAATCTTGGAAACAACTCACATTATTATAATCATGTATAAACATATTACATCTTTTTATAAAAACCCATCGATTTAGTTGACCTCCCAGAATGACTGCATTTCTTAACCTTCCTTGCAGCTAGGTATGACTCTGTGACCTAGGTCTTGGCTAATGGAATGTAAACAGAAGTCACTGCATGATATATTTTAGCATATGTTAACAGGAACTATTTTTTCCCCAGTGAAATAGTCTCAGGCATACATGCATTTGAGAATTTGCATTCACTTAATTTTTATTAAGGCAAATAAAAAAAAATGCAGTTGGTTAGCATTCAGGTTTCAACCATATGTCAGGGACTGTGTCAGGTTCTGGGAATACAGCATTGAACAAATTATAGTCCCAACCTTCCAAGGAGCTAATAATCAAAAAAAAGTCTAGTTGAATGCTGTGGTAGAGATAGATGTGCCTAAGGTGCTATGGAAACATAGAAAATGCCAAGGTTAGCTAAGAAACTCAAACTCAAGAAAGTTGACAAACCTCATGTAAGTTTATAAAATAAAAGTGTTTAAAAATAGCATCTAAAGATCTCTTATTAGCATTTTAAATATCAATTACATTAAAAAACACAATGAGTCCAAATGTTATTATAGGGGATAATAGAGGTTAAGAGTGAAGGAAGGAGTACAGGTGAGCTCTACTGTAAAAATATTTTCTCTATTTTATAGATCTTTGCTTGTTTACTAATTTTATAACCAGAAAAAAGAATTTAAAATCCAGATTTTAAACAGAATATGTACTTCTTAATGTAGTAAGATAACTTTTTTTGGTTTAGCAACATGGTTTTCCTAAGATTCCTGGACTCAAATCTTTATTTTTAGAAATGCAAACTCGTGTAACATATTGTGTGTTTTATACATATTCTTTTAATGTTTTAAGTCAAATTTTACCTAATGTAAAAAGTACAATGCTCATAGTACTTCACAGTTATTCCAGTGTAGATATTTTCTTGCATTGGAATTTAAGACAGAGAATCCAGTTTCATTCATTGATTGTAACAGATTGCAATGAGGAAAACAGTATGCACAATTCTTAATCCTAACATAGCACCTGCTCACCATCAGTTACAGTTGTCACTAATGTGGAATGTAGCCATTGTCTTGTATTTATGTTTTTAATTTTTTTTTAATATTTATTTTTGAGAGAGAGACAGAGCATGAGTGGGGGAAGGGCAGAGAGAGAGGGAGACACAGAATCCGAAGCAGGCTCCAGGCTCTGAGCTGTCAGCACAGAGCCTGACACGGGGCTTGAACCCACAAACTGTGAGATCATGACCTGAGCTGAAGTCTGATGCTTAATCTACGAAGCCACCCAGGCACCCCTGGCCATTGTCTTTTAACCCAAAGTTCTTCACACTTATTTTTCCTTACTGTGATTTTGTAAGGTAAAGGAAGACCTTGCTCTTCTTTTTGAAAAACTGAAAAGGGATTAGTGAAATCTCATCATGTTTATGACCTTGAATAAATGACAAAGAGTATATCCCTCTGTCATTTTCAAGTTCTTTCTCCAAGGTGACTTAGTAAACTAGAACTTTCTTGTGTCATTTAGATACTGTACTTGATAACTATTATATCCTCTCTGACTGATTCAGTTTTTAAGCAAAAATGAAGTCTTTCTTTTCCCTTGCAGACTTTGCCTTCAAAAGAAACAACATTTTTAAATACGACGCAAATGCCTTGTTTGCAATCAGCTTCAACTTGGAGTAGCTGTGAACACAATTCAAAATCTCAGATATTAAGAGAGCATGTATCAGAATTGGACTCTTCTTTCCATTCTGTCCTATCATTGCCGTCAGGTAAGTCCACTTAAAAAAATTTCTAAGTAACTGCATATTTCTATGGTGAAATGTAATCCTATGGATATATGGAATCAAAATTGTATCAATTATTTTGTCACTAGATATTAGAATTAAAGTTTTCATAGAGGAATTAATCCTGAGTTAATCTTCTATCTTTGCAAGTTGATTCTTTAATTCCTTGGAAACTGTTTTGATTTACATTGATTACAGACTAGCTTTTGATCTTTTCAGGGTTAAATTTTTAGAATTTTATTGATAACTTGACTATGCTGTTGAAATGGTTGTCAGGAAGTCAGTGTTCTTTTTCTCATGTGTTATTCTGCATGGAATTTTCTCTGCCATATAATATTCCTCTGTTTATAATCAGCATGAGTTTCCCAAGAGAAGAAAATTGTCCGTCTTTAGGTATAGCTAATTTTTGAACCTCAAGAAAATCTATAATCCGTAACTGAGTAAATGAGGCACATACAGTCCCACCTCCTTTTAAGTTTCTAGTTCTTGATTTTTGTTGGAACCATTCCAGTTGTTTCTTTATTGAACTGAAGTAAATATTTAGGGTAAGAAAGGAAACATTCTTCACACTGGTTATTTCAGGTTCTTCTCTGTATGGGAAGACGTCTCAAATGGGCTTTTGTGTTTCCCTTTCAGTTTTCGGTTTTAATCATCCAGGGATGGCTCGTCTTCACAAAACACTATTTCTTGTACCTGTTCCTGCCCTGATTCCTGAATCTTAGTTTTTGTTTGTTTGTTTGTGTTTTGTTTTTACCAGTATTTGAGTGGTTTCTTAGCTACATAATACTTTGAAGTAAGTTTCTGGCAGGAGCTGTTACTCCATCTTTGAGGAAAACTTAATGATAGAAACAATAATAAATACAACAATAATCAGCCAACATTTGGGCTTAACATACCCATAAGCACATTACATTGTTTTAATTCTTTCAACAACCCTATGAGAATACATAGTTGTCCTCTTTATCTTACATACAAGAAAATTGAAGCTAAGAGATTTTAAATTACTATTCCAAGATTATACAGCTAGTAAATAATGGAGGCAGGATTTGATGTGAGTAGTCATACTTCAGAGCTACACTCCTAACCTTTACTCTTTACTGTCTGTTTTCTCATAGTACATTTGTTTCTCTGATGACATACCCCTGAGAGCTGATAGAATTATCCTTCATTTTAATCCTCTTAGGTCCCCTCCAATAAGTTAAGATTAACTTCCTCACCTGCCAGTTAGTGTTATTCATTTCTTCTTGCATTCATTTAATAAAGATTAAGTACCTACTGCTTACGAGGTACTAAGTAGGTATTAGGAGTATAAATACAAATAAATCCCTCAAGGTACTTGCATTCTAGTTTAAGAAAACTGAAATGTAAACTGATTGATGTACTACAATGTTATGATATATTTTTATAAAAGCCCAAAGTCACAGGGTAGGCACTAAGAAAGATATATGGATGGAACAAGGGCCTAACCCTAGTTTTCTCACAACTCATGACGAACAGTGGTAGAATAGGTGATATTTTCTTTATAAAAATAAGTGATATTTCTTCAGAGAAATAAGCTTATCTTTTGGTAGTTGGAAACCATTGGATTCCTAAAATGTATAAGTAGCATATTTAATTTGTGTTCTTAGTTTCATTTTGTTATGTAGTTTTTGTACGATCATAGTATATAGTGCTAGGATTGAAATCTTTCCTACCTCTGTTCTGTCCCTTGGGACAGATTCCATGTTGAAACTCATGAACATATTTTTTTTTCCCCCACACTTGAGTATGGATCTGTTATTAATATACAGCGTTTAAGAAAGAGGTACTTCTTTGTTTAAAGTCCAGACTCATTCTAGGTCTGTTCTGATTTATATGTTTGTAATTAGTTTTCTTTTTTCAGTAGCAAAACTTTAAATACATCAACTGCTTTATGAAATATTTGTTTCTTAGGAAGCAGTTTACGTGTCTCTATTAAATGCTTTATTTTAGCGTTCTTGATTGAAAAAAAAATGTGAAGCACATCTACTTTATTATTTAGTTCCTCTTTTGGTTGTGAGAATATAGAATATAAATATAGTGAATTGAACATCTTAAGTCTCTATTTGAAGGAAAGGAACTAGTCTGTATGTAAAAGTGTATTTTGTCATTCACAATACTAGTAAACTAAGGGAATGTGAACCTTGGTATTTTTATAAAATGTTGCATCTGAATTACAGTGGTTTTCCCTCAAGTAATTAAAATTATGTATCTTTTAGAAACCTCATTATTTCAAATGTCAAGTTTGTGGGGGTGGGTGGAATGAACTTAGGTGGCCGGGTTTTGCTCTGTTTTATTCAAGACCTTTGGCTGCATTTGTTTCATCTATGAATACTACTTATTAATACTAATAATTTCTATCATCTTATTATTTTGGTTTATGAACTTGTTCATCATCAGAGTTTTTGTTTATTTACAGCATATAATCAGTAATTTCCAAATTTCTCTCTGTATGCTTGGAAAGAGTATTTTGCCACTTCTGATAGTTGTGACATTTTAAGCTTTTGCTTATTTTTCTAAGCTTATGTGCTACTTAGAGAAAGAAAGCAATCTTAATATTAGAGTCCGTAAAGAATGGTATTCACTCAAAGTACTTTTACTTTATTTTGCCAGATGTGCCTCTTCATTTTCACTTTGAAACATTGCTAAAAAAGACTGAAATAAAAGGAGATCTTGCTGAAAATAAATTAGTAGGAGACTGTGTCATATCTCCATCACCTGGTATGTCATTTACAAATCTTGTACTTTATATATGTTTTACATCTTTCCGATACTCACTGTTTTTGCTTTCTAAGGAAATAAAATTTAACAGAAGAACAAATCTAAATCCTTAATTTTTAATATTCACTTTTTACAAATTACCACACACACACAAATAGAAAATACACAGGAGTGATCTTAAGAAGAAATGTGATACTGAATGAAAATTATGAAATGTTATTAGTAAATATAAAAGGAAATCTAAATACACTTAGAGAAACAGCATTCCTAGACAAGATTAATAAGGATATCAGTTCTTCCTATTGGTTTATAACTTGAAGTTCTAATAGATTTGGTTACTTTAACAAAATAATTGGAAAGCCCACTGGGAAGAATAAATGGGGAAATACAAAGTAACTGCTGGAAGAAGTATTCAGAGAATCCATCTTAACCACATATGGAAACATGACAAAAATATGTAATAATTATTAGTATAGATTTTGCATACAATTAGGAAAGTAAATCCATGAAGCAGACTATATAGCTTATACTTTATAATGTAAGGGAAGAATTGTAAATTCATGAGAATGTGGAGAACTATTCAGTAAACAATATTTTTAGTATTGTTAGTCTTTGGGGGGAAATTTTGTTTACATACTTATTTCATACCATGTATCAGAATAAATTCTAGTTGGTTTCAAGAACTTGAAATAAAACACTAAAATTACAAAATAAAACTTGAAGAATTAAGATGAAATTGTTTTCAGTATTATGAATGGGGGCAGGGACATTGCCTATGCTTGGAAACAAGAAGAGAAACATCAACATATTTTGACCATCTACAAGGCTGAAATCTTTCTAACATCAGAAAATTCATACAAACTGAGATAAATTCTTTCTAGATGAAATAATCATCTACCTCAAAAACTCAAGAATCAACTGAATGCCTGTTAAAATTGGGAGTCTGAAAAAGTATAGGAATTTAAAATATATTTATAGAAATCAGCAGCTTTTATAAATACCAATAATAACCATTTACAATATGTAAAGGAATTTTTGAGATATTGACAATGAAAATATAAACTATCTAGGATTAATTAAATTTGTAAGGGTCTACACGAAAGAAAACTTCCGAAGTTTTATTGAGGAATGCAAGATGATGTGCCTAAATAGAAATACCCTGTTCCTGTCAGAAGACAGTATTTTAGCATGTAAAGTGAGTAACATTATTGTTTTTCTCCTTGACTAGTTTTCTCAAAGTCACATTTGGGTAAGTGATAGGGCCAGGATCAGGCTCAAAGAATTCATGTTTTAAACAACTAAGTTTCCTTTGTCATCAGTGGATTAAACAATGATTTTGGGGGAACAATTGAGATCTCTACCACATACAGCACATTAGAATAAATTTAAGATGGGTGAACATTAAATACATTCCAGATGGATTAAAGAGTTAAATGTTAAAAATGATGTCTTAAAAGAATTATAAGAAAAACTAGATGTATTTAATGATGATAATAATGAAAATGATAATCATAAGTAACATATACTGAGTGCTTATGTGCAGACACCATGCTAAACATTTACTATCTTCTGATTACATTAAGACATTTAAACATTATAATCATCAATTCTGGCAAGACTGTGTGTAGTAAAAACAGGACCCTCAAATATTTTAGGTAGCATTAAGAATACAAACCTTTTGGAAAGTATTGGGAAATGAATGACAACGCCCTTAAACTACCTATTTTTTAAAATAAACTCATTGAAGAAAAACACTGTTTACTTGTTCACTTGCTTACAATTAATGTTTACTAAACTGCTAACTCTGTTTTCTGACCCAATACATCCATTTCTAATAACCTAGTCTAATGCTAAATACAAATATATTCATTTATATTTACAAATATATTCATTTTAAACACTATTTGTGTTAATGGGAAATTGGAAACAGAGCATAATTGAGATGTGATTAACCAACACGGTGGGACATACAGCTTTTAAAAATATCTTAAAAGTTCATGTAAGGATGGAAACATTAAAGAATGTTAAGTGATAGAAAAGGACAAGAAAGTTTTACTTCTGTGTATGGTCTGATTATAACTATATAAAAATGTTCATTCTTCTTTCAACCAAATGTAACGTGGGCCTTTTGGGGATCCTGATTTGAACAGGTCACCTGTACGAGCACACAAAATTTTTGAGATAATAAAAATTTGAAATTTGAACATGCAGGCTGTTGAGTATTAGTGAATTAATTTTGTTAGATGTAGCATGCATGTGTAGTAATGCATGTAGTAATTACATAAACACACACACACTTTTTATCTGTTTGTTAGAAATTCAAGCTCACACATATGTCGATGACAAGATAGAAGATAGGCAGTCCAGGATTTGCTTTAAAATAGGCCAGCAAAAAAAAGTTGGTGGGGAAAAAGATGAAACAAGATTGGTCACCAGTTTGTAATCATTGGTTATGAATATAGGCACAGGGGAGTTCATTCTTCTCTTCCTCATTTGTGTTTGTTGAAATTTTTCCATGGTAAAAAGTTAAAAAAAATAAGTGGAAAGCACTAAGGACAAGCAGCAGTTGCCTATGCTTAGGGGAGAAAAATCTAAAGAAATGCAGGAAAATATAGGTTATGTGCAGGTAATTTTTCATGATATAATTCTACTACTTGAAATTTTTCCTTAGACTGATCTTTAAAAAAGAAAATATGTATGCATGAAGATGATCATTTTAAGAATGACCATAATAGAAATATCATGATTAACAACAACCAGCTCTAATAGCTAGGGAATAGTTAAATGATATTATCTCTAATTAGAAGAGTGTTAGGCAACCATCTGAAAAAATAATTTGTGAATTATCAAATTTGAAAAATAAGTTAAACTACATTTGAAATGTGAATATGAAATGTATGCACATGTATAACTGAAAGGGAATATGCAAAACTGAAATTATATGCTGTTAGATAAGTGAGATTAGGTGATTATATTTTTTCTAATGTTGTTCTGTTTATCTATTTGACTTAAAAGGATAGGGCAGTGTAAATGTGTTAGTCACAGAATTAATGGTAACATACCAGTAATGCAATGCCATGCTAGTTAGGGGGAATTAAGAGCTAGGAATGGAAGACATTTGAGATGAGTGCTGCTGTATTATTAGGCAAATCATCTGAGTATGTAGTCTTCTGTATCTTGATCTCTCCTCCCTTATTTTCTTCCCCTACCACTCCAAACCCAAATAATTAAGGGTTAATTAGGTTTCATCGTATATAAGCATGTCGGGAATAGTCGCTTGTTATTTTTTCTTTTATTGTTAAGTGATTTCTGTAGAATTAAGTGAAACTAGAGTTCAACATTTATTGATCATATACTCTGTGCCAGGCAGACTAAGTGCTAAAGAATCAAAGGTGAATCACAGGGAATCAAAGAAATTATAATGTAATAGGGGGAAGCAGACACGCAAATAACTATTAAAATGATGTGAGCACAGATATGACAAAAACATTCTAAAAAGGAGAGGGAGTGTAGAACTCTGCCTGGAGGAAGGCAGAGTGATGGGGAAAGGGCAAGAGGAACTCCAGAAAGATGGTGATGCCAGGTGTAGCTTTAAATACGCAATTGGAATTTAAAGGAAGAAGAGCAAAGTGTTCCAAATCATTGTTTCTCAAACTTTTATGTGCAAATTACTTGGGCAATATTGTTAGAATGCAGATTCTGGTTCAGTTAATCCTGAAATGAAGTCTGATTCTGGATTTCTAACAAGGTCCCAGGTGATTCAAACGCTTGGACCCATATTGGTTTTAAAATGGAAACAAACATGTGATTTGTCACGGAACCATAAGACAGGGTGATGTGTTTAAGTATATACAGAATGCCTGGTATTCTTATAGGGTAAACCGTGTGAAGGTAAGTAGATGGATGTTTGCGAGCTTTGCCACAGAGCTTGTGTTTATCCTCTGTCGTCCAGAATTGGCAATTAAGAAAGCACAACTGACTTCAAGTAACAAGTAGGGAAAAGACAAATTGTAGTGGTTTGAAGACTGAATGATTAGTAGCTAATCATGAGGAAATACCAGGCAAAGCCAATTAAGGGCCTGTATTCATCAAAACATGCAGTCATGGAAGACAACAGTGGAACAGTTTCAGATGTAAGAAAACTTTAGAGATATGACAAATGCAGAGTGAACAGAGTTTTCTATAAATAACATTATAGGAATAATTGGTGAAATTCTATGAAGTCCATAGTTAGCTAATAGTATTAATTTCATTTTTATGGTTGTGTGGCCATGTAAGAGAATGCCCTTGTTTTTGAAAAATACATATTGACATAGAGGTACATCATGTCAACAACTTAATTTCATTGGAGTTCAGAAGGATAAAGCAAATATGGTAACATTTGCAGAATCTGAGTAAAGGGTATATGGGACTTCTTTTTACTATTCCAAGTCTGAAATTGTCAAAATGAAGTTTATTTTTTTAGTGGACAGATGAGAGGAACAGTAGCGCTGAACACAAGCCAAAAACCTAGGGCTCAGGTTTCTTCACCTACATGTCCTCATATCTAAGCCCATTGTCCTTTTGATCTTAATTATTTCAAATAAGCTCCTCTGTCTTCATTTCTACCACTTTCAGAGTCCAGTGTAATGATCCCTTATCTATACTGCTGAAATAGCCTAATCAATTCTTCCTTCTCTCCAATCCCTGTAGCTTGTGATCTTTTCAAGATGCAAAGCTACTTAATATCACACCTGCTCCCCACCACTATAACTTAAAATGATTTGAAAGGAAGTATTATTGAGGGACCCCTAAAGCTCTACCCACACAGGATGGCTCCTACCTGTTCATGGTTCTTTTTCACTATCCTCCTTACTCTATACTACCTAGCTGCTGTTCTGTTGCCAAATTTATCTGGCTTCCTGTTGGGCCTCTCTATACATACCATTCTCTTCCCCTTGACATCAGTTATTTCTATTCATATTTGAAATCTACCACTTTAGGATAGAATCTAGGAGAGGATTTTGGAGAGCAAGCACTGAAAGGCTGAGAGGGTTATAAATAGACGAAGAGAATGTATAGTTTTTCAATTGTCATATTACCTACTGTTTCAAGAGTCCATTGCAACCTCACAAGACAATAAGGGAAAGTAAGTGTAAAAAAATGATTAAAATTCAATAAAAAGTATCACCTTAGGGAAGGTTAAAGTTTCTTAAAGAAGTTTGACTTGCTTTTAGAAAAAAAGGAAGGTGATGAATTGCTTTTAGAAAAGAAGAGTGAATTGACTGGAATTTGTTTGAAAGTACTCCAAAAATGTTTCCATTAAAACAAGAGATGGCATTATTGGAATACCTGCCCATGCCAGGCACATACAATTTTAAAACCTCACAATTCTAGTTACCCTTTCTAGAAATGAGTTTAGAATTATGCCTGCCATCTTGTTTTGTTTTCTTTGTGACATCTTTCTCTGAAGTCTTTGGGTGGTAAGAAATCTTGGGGCCATCTTAGAATTCTGCCATTTTCCCTGAGCTTTTTAAGGTCACTTTCTGTTTTCAGGCAGGTAGTTTTGCCTGGTCAATTTGATCATTTCTTTGCAGTAATCTTATCCCTTTTCTGGTAAGTTTTAGGGTATCTTCATTGTGATGTGCTGTAAGATTAGAATTTTTTCCCCCTCCACTTGTCTTGACAGCCAAGTGAGTTCTTGAAATCTTAGGGTTAATATCACTGTGGAAAAACTTTGGCCCATTTCTTCAACACTGGCTACCATTCATTCTGTTACCCTGTTTTGGTTTGTCCCCTCCCCCCACCCCCAATATTTTCTATCACTCTATTCCTTTGAGTTGTACAGTTCTCAGTCAACCTAGATTTTGATGTTTAGCCCGTGTCCACTGTATCATTCAGTCCAGTTAGTGATGGTTGTTTTTAAATTTGAACAATCATATTTTCCATTTCTGAGGGCTCTCTAGTGGGGCCTTTTGCCTGTTTCTTCTGGCAATGTTAGTTGTTTCAGTCTTGTTAACTGTATTCTGTGCATCCATTCACTATTACTTGAGATGGTTCATTTCTACATCTTCTTTGACTTTTACGGTCTTGGTATTCAGATTTTTGGAGTCTTGTGTTCTCACCTTTACAGTTCATATTCACTATTAAGACTGTTCTGCCACTGCTATTTATGGGATCCTTTCCCTGGATGGGTAGAAGTTGCAGTATATACTGTTTTCAGGAGCAGTTAAGGTCAGGCAGGACATAGTTCAAAGTGAGGCACTTAGTATTGCTTTCTCATCCATTTCTCTGCTCGGCTTGGATTTTGTTATCTATTAAGACAGATTATCTCTAGGAGTGTGGCTGAGAAGTTGGCTTGTGTAGTCATCCTTTCAGTTAACTGTCCATCTAAGTAATTATCCTCCACTTTCATTTCCTCCAGGTCTAGAGCACCTTTGATGGTCATAGTTTTGTGGCAGCACTTTCTCATGTGCTTTTACCTTGTTTGCTCTCCAAATTCCATGTGTTATTAGTCTTTCAGAGGTTCCTCACAAATTCTGCTTTACTCACAAGTTCCCTTTTATTGCTTGCTAATGTGTATATATATATGTGTATATGTGCACATCTGTGTGTCTATGTATAAAACTTTTGTCTGTTACTTTTAGGGTGCTTTGTCATCTTGTAATCAGAGTCTGGTTACTGTTGGTAGACCACACTCTGTTTTTCAGTGTTGGTGAGAATTTGGCACTTAGGCCTACATTTCTTTTTCCATTCCTTTCCACATCTCCAACCCCTTCAAAAAAAGCCAATTTGGTTATTAATCCAGTACTGGAAATATGGGTTTCAGATAGACAATAATGATCATGAAGAAACTAACATTTATTAAATACTTTGGGTAGGTATCCTCCTAATGACCATTACAGGGATTAACTCATTTAATCCTCATAATCCCATGATAGGTGCACTTATCCTTATTTTACAGATAAGGCAACTGAGGCATAGAGACATTAAGTGACCCTAAAAGTTTTAGAAAATACATTGCTTTTAAAATTGAAAGAACAGTGCTAGGTACCGTCAGTTTGATGAAATCTGGTTCTTGCCCTCAAGAGGTCCCAGTCTCTTATAATTCTGTAGGATCTTACTTGATCCTGAATTATTTTCACATTGAAGGGTGAGCAGGGGCTAACTTAAGGATTCATATCATCCTCAGGCAACATTTACAGATGTGAACCAACCTCCTCTATAAAATTTTGCAATTTAGAAGACTTCGAGAACAGGTCACCTTTTCATCCCCTTCAAATAATGGAGCAACTATAGGAAATTGGATGCTTATGGAAGAGGTTTTTAAGGAATCTTATTATGGGTATTTTCAGTGTAGGATCATTCCATTTTGGTATAGAAGTATTTCATATGTTATTCTGAACTGGTAAATTAATGTTCTGCAATGTTATAAGAAATTAACACGTTCATTATCTGTGTCAAGGGAAAGAAACTTCACATTTCCTTTCTATTTGTTTTAGTACATAATACTTCTCTGAATCAATGGAGAAATGGATATTCTCCTACATGCAAGCCTCAGATAAGGTCAGAATCTTCTGTACAGCTGTTCCAGGGAAGAAAGAAAAGACACTTGAGTGAAACAGCATTAGGTAGGTTAAAATGAGGATTGTGAGCACTAGTACTAAAAACTGAAAGTAAATTCTGATCTTCAAAGAACCTCTGCTTCATGGTAATCCAGAATAATCACTAATTACACAAAATATCCATGGTCCTATAAACATTACAGCATATTCATATAGACAATTCAGAATGATCTGTGGACTGGGCATCCATCCACTAATGGCAATTAAGGATTTCCTTCCTATTTTCCCTGTCCAGAGTTATCTTCTACTGACTATCCTCCGAAACAGAACTTAAGCCTCCAGGGTTGTGTTCTGGACTCCGAGTATGTCAGTACAAAGTCTCCTCACAGAAATGTATTACCATTTCGGGGACTTACTGTGGGGGTGTCAATTCACTGAAGCTTCCTTAGAATTTTGAGAAACTGGCTGAGATTCACCAAAGGTAACTCAACCAAGTAGTTCAATTTCTCTTAGGAACTTATAGTTCCAAAATGGTCAACAGATCTGTTTGAAACTAGAACTCTTCTAATAATACAAAGTGGGATTTTTGTTGTGGGGACTTGGGACTATCAGATTGTTTCCAGAATTGTTGCAAATAATGATTAAAAATAAAACTTACCAGGAAATATATATGCAAATTATCTATATACTTTTTTGGTTCTTGTTCATTGTTACAATGGACAGAACACTATACTCATTAGTCAAGTATTCCCCAGATGTAATATGTCAATATACCCAAAAACTTAGAAATTGCATTCAAGATATGCTGGACTAATTATACTTGATGAATTTAACACATTTATCACTACTGTCTCTAGAAATCCCACCTTAACAGCCCAAGTCACTACCTGATAAGGTAGTGTGGCACAAAATTAAACTCCTGGGCCACATCCAGAGATTCCATTGTGCTTTTTAGTGCCTCAATCTTAGGACAACCAAGAGTCACCTAGCTTCTGAGGAACTTACATATAGAGATCTTTCTCTTTCAATTTACAACAGGGTTGTATCCTGATAAGCCCATGGTAAGTTGAAAATATCTTGAGTCAGTAATTATTTAATACACCTAACTTACCAAACACATTGAAGGCTTAGCCTTCAATGTGCTAAAAACACATTAGCCTACAGTTCAGCAAAACCCTCTAACACAAAGTGTTGAATATCTCTTGTAACTTATTGCATACTATAATGAAAGTGAGAAACAGACTGGCTGTATGGGTACAGAATGGTTTTAAGTATATCCATTGTTTATCTTCATGATCACATGGTTGACTAGGAGTTGCAGTTTGTTGCCCAGCCTAAGGGTGTCCCACACTGCTATCCCAGAAAAAGGTCAAAATCCAAGGTATGGTTTCTACTGAATGCATGCCACTTTGGGGCTGTCATAAAGTTGAAAAATCCTAAGTAGAACCATTGCTAAGTTGAGGACTATCTACATACCAACACACAGGAAAACTTGCATCTCTTAATAAGAACCACTATGAAGTTCAGATTACCTAAGATCTAAAATGTTTCACCTGAATTGATCTAACTTCATAACTTCAAGTTTGGTGGGAATACAGGAATAGAACAGGTAAGAGCCAGACTACAAAGTAAATAGGTAACTCCCTAAAGAGCAAGGTAGCTGGTCTCTTTAACAAATATCATGAAAAACAAACTCTTCTAGATTGTAAGAAACTTAAAAGACAGTAACTAATTTCAATATATGGATCCTGATTTGAAGAAACTACTAACCATAAAGGACATTTTTTAACAACTAGAAAAATATAAGTATGGACTGGGTATTAAATTTTATATTACACAGAATACTTTTTAAGATCAGTACTAAAGTAAAATAAACAAGGGCAGAAAATAAGTGAATAAATATATATTCACAATTAGGGAATCAAAACAAATGGAAAAATATTTTCCTATGTAATTAGAAATTAATAATTTAATGTATTAGCAGACAAAGTCTCAGTAGAATGGTCAGAAGATCAAGGAAAGGAAATCTCCCAGAAATTAAAAAGTCAAAATGAAAAACACAGAGAAAATTAAGGGGTAAGTCTTTGGATGTTAACATCCAAATAATAGGCATTACAGAAAACATGAACAGAGTGAAGAGAAGGGAGATTAAAGAAATTAGAGGTACTGGATTAAAAGAAAATGGAAATAATTGTGACAGAACTGTGGGTAAGATTTTTTTCATTTCCTTAATTTTTTGTTTTTGATACATAAGTTTTAAAAGTAAAAAGATCAAACAGATAAGGAATATTACCTAATTAGGAAAGTAATTTTAAGACCTATCACCATGTTTAATGTATGACATTCTCAATGGTTCTTTCCATGGCAGGAGAAAGAACTAGATTTGAAGAATTTGCTTTTCAACGCACAGAACCAGGATCCCATAGCAATTTTACTGCTGTTACTAATGTCAATGTTATATCAAGAACCCAGAATTCATCATCACAAGTAGGTTTTTTTGGTATACTGAACCCTAAAATTGCTTGTAGATTTTTAAAACTTGGCCAGTAAAAAAACGTACAGAATATTTTGTTAATCTTTAATAGCCTTATTTTACTTGTACATACCGGCCCGGTTTTTGTTGTTTTTGAAAGAAAGGGAGAGAGAGAGCGAGCAAGGTGGGGAGGGGCAAAAGAGGGGAGGACTGAGGATCCGAAGTGGGCTCTGTGCTGACAGCAGGGAACCTGATGCGGGGCTTGTAACTCATGAATCATGACATCATGACCTGAGCTGAATTCAGATGCCTAACTGACTGAGCCACCCTGGCGCCCCTAAAATGATCTTCTTAGGAAGCAATAAACTGTATTTAACTTTTTTACTAGTGAGCTAATTGCTCAGTAATCTTTGATTATAGTTTTTTTTTGTTTTTCCTGTGAGAAACTATCATAACCATCCCTACTCCTTACCAGGAAGCTAAATTTAGTCTTGCTAGTAAGAACCCAGCACTTGTGTTGTTCTTACTGTTTTGTCATCTGGTCAGAGTAGGGGTTAAAAGGTGAAAGGGTTTAGAAGAAACTGTAAAGCTCAGGGACCAGGAACACACAAATGAAGATTATAAAAAATGATCTTTACTAAATGGTACACCAAATATTTCATATTCTTTCCTAATAAGTGTGCTTGTTAAATGATCATTTCCTTGACATTTGGGTGCTTTATGGTAACCTCTGGTAAGAGTTTGACATTTTAAGGTATTCCTATTTTTTATGGTCTTAAAAATAGGCTTGTATGTGTACACAAATGTACACTTCACACCTGCCAAAGGGATTGTGTTGTTTTACAAAGGAGAGGTGTGCTTGTTTTTAACATTTTATAGTCCACTCTATCACAACGTATTTATAAAACATGTATGCAGTACACCTCTTCTGGCCCTCATGAAAGGAGGGCATCATCACAGGTAATGAGATACTGTTGTTGAGTTGCTGTCCTCCTACCTTGCAGAATACTGCACGACGGAGATTGAGAAGCGAGAGCTCTTATGACATAGATAATATCGTGATTCCCATGTCATTAGTTGCCCCAGCTAAGTTGGAGAAACTCCAGTATAAGGAAATACTTACTCCAAGGTATGTATACTTACATCTTTTTATTTTCTCTTCCTTCTTGAGTAAACTTAAATTTTCAAAGTGAAGTTAAAATTTTAATTAATGAAAGGAAGATGTTCCTCTCTCCTGTCTTCTACTTAGAGAACCATGGAGGGAGAACGGTGAAAGAAACCTTTACATTACTCATGCTGAAAAAAAGTGCCATATATTATCACCCTGCCTCTCAGTTTTTATTAAGAATTGGGAATTCCTAAGACTTAATTTACTCTAACGCTCTTAAGTCTTTTTTTCAATGTTTAGTTACCTTTTATGTATATATGGCACTAAAGGCTATTTAGGGATGTAAGTAAGCTGAGTAATAAATAACCCTTGCTCTTTAACATACAGTTCTGTAAATGACTGCAAAAAGGGTTCAAAGAAAGCAACTACCTTTGCAAGGGGTATTCACTGCAAGACAATAACACCTATGACCACAAAAATAAGATTCTGATGTATTGCCAAGTCAGCAATACATATATGATATTAGTGGGGCATCACGAAGGAGGGAAAAAGAAGAAAGTTTATTCACACAGGGAAACCACAGCAAAGGCACACAGGTAAGTGTGCAAGCCTAAGCTAGAGACCAAGTTTTTGTATAAGGTGATGAAGTTATGGCTACACAAGAAATTAGAACCAGATTATGGAGGTCCCTGAATGCCATACACAGATCTGCTTCCTAGTGGCAGTGAAGTTAGTCAAAGTCTTGCTTTGTTTTGTTTTTTAGCAATGATGAAAGCAGTTTCTTCAGAATGTGAATCTGGCACCAGAAAGTAGACAGAAGAGGGTGGAAACAGACATAAGCTCAGTGACACCTACAGTAATTCCTACCCCTCTCTATATTAGCTGATTTCGAATTCTCTTATTCCTAATTGCTTTGAGGTATTAAGAGCTCTTAATATTCTAGGAGGTATTATGAGAAATCCCACAGAGAACTTGTTGAGACATTCTGCAGAAGCAGAATACCATTTGTAGTTATGATGTTCTGCAGCAACGATGTTTTTTCAATTGACATTGGTAGGCTGCAGCTGGCTGGCTGGGTTGGTTGGTTAAATAGAGGAATTCTGTGATCCAGTGGTTAAACTCAAGAGGCCATGCCGGGTGTGTTCACACAAAGAAATTGCCAAATGCTCAAGTGAGGGATTTTTTGTTTTTTGTTTTTTCTTCCTGCCACTGTATCACCATCTATTGACTTAATTCAAAATTAGTATATTCTTAGGTATAAAATGCAGCTACACAGAAGAGACAGTTATTCACGGTAAGGCCAAAAGTCTCATCTTCTTTTCATAATACAAATTCTTCTCTTTAAAAAAATAAAGTATGAAAATACAACCATTTGAATTGTGCAAGTCCCAAGGAAAGAAAACACTACTGCATTAGCTGTGCTTAGAG
This sequence comes from Prionailurus viverrinus, assembly GCF_022837055.1. Taxonomy (NCBI): domain Eukaryota; kingdom Metazoa; phylum Chordata; class Mammalia; order Carnivora; family Felidae; genus Prionailurus; species Prionailurus viverrinus. The sequence goes on from NC_062568.1 coordinate 21,555,371, forward strand.
AATACAATTGCTACACTTAGATGAACATAAGCTGAAACTGGTTTGTATCTTCAACAGCTGGAGAATGGCTGTTCTTCAGCCTCTGGATGAATATAACGTAGGTGAAGAGGTAAGTTGCCTTTCAGTTACAGAAAGCTGCACTGTATACATTACGAAGCCTGCTTAATCTGGGACTTGAGGAACTCAAGGGAAATATAAGCCCTTTAGCATACATTGACTTGTTTTTCACTTAGGAAAAGAAAGTTCATTAAGGATATTAACTTCATTAGGAAAATGTTTTTGTGCAAATTTAGATTTGCAAACACAGTAACATATAAAGAAAAACATGTCAGTTGCTTACATGAACTGTTGAAACACTGAATTTATGTTAATATCTATATTCATTTCCAGTTATTAGTCCTGTTTTTCTGTTTAAGGAGATGTGGTCTTAATATTCAACCCTACAATGCCATATTCAAAACCTTGGGAACAGGTTGCTTTTGAATTTGGACAACTTTGGACTTAAGAAAGAAGACATATGTGGAGTCTAGCATAGTTCTCATAATCAAATATTAATGTTTCTGTAGGGAAATATTTATAGAAATTGGAATAACCTCATCATTCCAGAACAGGCTATGTCACCAAATGAATTATGAACACGTGTTTTTTCAGATTTTTAGAACTGAAGGAAAGGGACTGTGAGCCTGTATGGGTAAAACTTCTATTAAGACAAGCATAATTTCAGGGAAAAATGTGTAACCAAATCAATTTGAAAGTGATGATCTGTAGAAGCTGTATTATGTAGGACATTTTTGTCTCTGTCATAATCTTTCTAGGCCCACTGACTGTTCTTCAGCTACCAAATCAACTTTTCAATGCACTCTTCCCTAGTTCAGAATGATTCTGGCCAGGAAACCCAAATTCTTAAACCACTACCACCAGAGTCTTAGAACCTCTGATAACTCATTAGTTAAATTAATTTTCTTTTTTTTCAGTTTTACTTTTCTTTGATATTAACATGCTAAGAGAACAGTGTATTCCATAAAGGGCAATCAAATACAAACCTTTGAATGAATTAAGCATTAAGAATTTTTTATACAAAGCACTGTGAACCTATCTGTAATCTAGGTTAAGTCTTCCAGTATGACCCAGAAGTAAAAAAGTTAAAAAAAAAAAAAAAAGTTCACTCCCTCTATTTTCGAATTTGAAGTTCAATTTTAGAGTTTTCTTTCTATATTCTCTTGATGAGAAATTGTTCTATTTCAAAATGTTTCTGATAAAAGAAAAACTTTCTTTCTAAATCCAGGTAGAAGATCTTTCTGATGAAGTCTTCTCCCTAAGACACAAAAAATATGAAGAGAGAGAGCAAGCCAGATGGTCACTATGGGAACAAAGCAAGTGGCACAGAAGAAACAGCAGGCAGGTGTTATCAATTTAAAAGCCAAAACCATGAAATCCATGTAGAATTAACAAAATTCTGCATGAATATTGAGGAAGACCACTAGAAAGGAAAAAGTATATACTGTATAACATCAGTTATTTGTGCACAGGAGGGAAACATTGCATTTACTGAGCTTACATTAAAAATATATTTTGGCTGGGGCTCCTGGATGGCTCAGTCAGTTAAGCGTCCAGCTCTTTTAATTTTGGCTCAAGTCATGATCTCACAGGTTTGTGAGATTGAGCTCCGAGTTGGGCTCCACACTGATAGCACAAAGCCTCCTTGGGATTCTGTCTCCCTCCCCCACTCATGCTGTCTGTCAAAATAAATATATATATACATTTTGGCTAATTACAGAGTAATGAAATGAGTTTCTGTATTTTCCTCCACTCATATTTCTCATGCTTATGGTCAGCCTGAGGAACAGATTTAACTCAGCAAATAATGTGAAAATTCTCCCTAAAGTAGATCATCTCATTGTACTGTAATAGCAGACCTTACACTAGGGATTAGAATCTTGGTGATCGATTTTAACATACCCACTTAAAAAATACATTATTTTTTTAAAAAAAATGTTCTCAAAAAACCTGTCCAGTCTAAGAAGCAGATGGTCTAGGGCACCTGGGTGGCTCAATCGGTTAAGTGACTGACTGCAGCTCAGGTCATGATCTCAAGGTTCATGGGTTCCAGCCCTGCGTCGGGCTCTGTGCTGACAGCTCAGAGCCTGGAGCCTGCTTTGGATTCCATGTCTCCCTTTCTCTCTGCCCTTCCCCTGCTCGTATTCTGCCTCTCTCTGTCAAAATAAGTAGACATTTAAAAAATTAAAAGACTCGGGGCGCCTGGGTGGCGCAGTCGGTTAAGCCTCCGACATCAGCCAGGTCACGATCTCACGGTCCGTGAGTTCGAGCCCCGCGTCAGGCTCTGGGCTGATGGCTCAGAGCCTGGAGCCTGTTTCCGATTCTGTGTCTCCTTCTCTCTCTGCCCTTCCCCCATTCATGCTCTGTCTCTCTCTGTTCCAAAAATAAACAAACGTTGAAAAAAAAAAATTAAAAAAAAAAAAAATTAAAAGACAAAAAGCACCTGGTCTAAAATACTTTGAATATGACTTTTGGGGAGGGAGGATTAAATCCTGAGAACATAATTAGTAATTATATATTTGAGAAAGTCCATGATATTTTATATTTACATTTCACTGTGTTTTAATATAGTCGAAACTCAGAAAGGAAGATCATGAAGTCTGGGTAGTCACTAAATTTAGTGTGGGGGTACCTCTCATTTACTTAGTACAGTTGACCCTCAAACACAGGTTTGAACTTTGTGGTCTGAACTATGTGGGCCCACTTACACAGAGATTTTTAATAGTACAGTACTATAAATGTATTTTCTCTTCCTTACGATTTTAACAAATTTCATTTTTCTAGCTTACTTTACTGTAAGAATACAGTATATAATACATATACAAAATGTGTGAATTGACTGGTTTATATTACTGGTAAGGTTTCCTGGTCAACAGTCAGCTATTAATAGTTAAGTTTTGAGGGAGTCAAAAGTTATATGTGAATTTTTGAATGCACAAAGTGGTTGGTGCTCCCAACTCCTGTGTTCATCAAGGGTCAGCTGTACTTTTATTTAAGTAATCGCTACACCCAATGTGGGGCTCGAACTCACAACCCCGAGATCAAGAGTTACATGCTCTACTAAGCCAGCCAGGTGCCCCTCAACTGTATTTTGAAAACACATTTCTCTCTTTAGGTCTGAAAATATCCCGATTTCTTGTAGATCCTTATTCCAAGAGTTATGTTAACACATATATAAGACTCAATTGTCTTCTTTCTCCACATTCCAGAGATATAATTTTCTAGAAGTACAGAGGAAAATGTGAATCGAGTCTTACATGGATGACATTATAATAGTCTTAGAATACTCTGGGAACTCTGAAAGACTGTAAGGGTCAAGTAACTGTCCTTTCTTATTTAAAAATAAAACAACAAAAACTCCCTCCTTGAAAACCCAAAACCCACTATTATAATTTGGCAGTTTCACAAAATAGTATTCATAACATACTGTTTAAGTCTTTGAGAAAGCATCAGGAAGATTGACAGATGAATTTTTAGAAATCTTTTGGGCAGAACTGTTTAAAGAAAAGCTACCAAGTTAAATGGACTTAGGGGTCGTTCATAAAACGTTAAGACCTCAAGAAATAGTAATTAAATATTTTCTTGATTTTCTTGCTAGAGCTTACAGTAGAAACGTTGAAGGACAGGACTTGCTCTTGAAAGAATACCCTAACGACCTCGGTGGTGGTCAGCACTGTGCTGCCGAGAGTCCTGCCGCGCCTTCTCCGCAGAGCCAGGATCTGGGCACACGGGGCTCACCTTCCTTAAATCAAAGTCAAGAACTCAAGGTAAGTATGATATACATGACCTGTGACACCTCTTTTTCAATGCTTTTTACCCTTTTGAAAACCTGTTTGTAGAAACCTGCTGGTTGCCAATTAATGAATTCAGCATAACAATCCAGCGTTAACTGCTGGGTACAAATTTTCTAGTTCTGTCACTAATCATACACACCTTATCTTTTCGTAGAACAGGTCAGTATCTAACTCCACCTACTCACTTATCTGTTAGGAAATGGGGATTCTATCCAAGTTTCATGACGACACAAATCTGATTAGAGAGAACAGCACCTGGCACACAGCAAATGTCAGCTAGTTCTCTTCCCTTCATAACAGATTTTTACCTGTCTCCCCGTGGATCCAGTTCTTACCTCACAGGGAATGATTTCTAACACACCATTTATAAATTTTTGCACTGTTCTTCATAAGTAGGTGTTGAAAAAGAAGAACTGTATCTAGAACACAGAGCAGAAACTATAAAAATTAATAGGCAAGTCGTAGAAAGCTCGGGGAAGGAAAAGTCAATAGGTGTCTGTGATAGTTATGGGATGGAAATGGAGACGCTCAAGTAGATCAAACACCTTTAAAGGGGCTTTTCCCAAAGCGCTCCTGTGCTGATAAGGAAGACCCGTGCCTTATAGCGGTGTTTCCTCTTTGTGGAAGGGTGAAGTGGAAAGATAGTTCCCAAAGGTCTCTAAACAATTGCCAGTATGTTCCATTGGAGTTGCTAGATCTTTAGGCCCAAATGAAAATGTGTACATTGACGTGCTAAAGAACCAAACAATAATTACACAGTTGACATTTAAGGATTATTGGATACATGAACTTTAAACAAATTAGTTGAAACTTAACTGAAAAGGTTTTCTCTTTCTTTCAGTCTTTGTGGTGGGAACGACGGACTTTTCCGCTGAAGGATGAAGACACAGAAGCCTTACTATGTCAAGATGAAAAAAAGGATCATAGTGAAAGTTCAAGCCCCGTTTTCCATGGAGAAGTCTTCTGTACTAGTGCACCAGAAAACGGTCACCATCCAAAAAGGCAGACAGATGAAATGGAAGAATGCAAACCTTTTGGTCTAGGACTTACTCATGTTAAAAAAAACAGGTGACAGGGAAAGGTTAAAGAAAGTATGTAACTGAATGGAAAGCAGGAGGAAAAAATAAGCCCTGTTCTCCATCCCCCACCCCCTCAGCCACAATTCCAGAGTAAGAGCATGTACTGCATGTATTAATCTTTTATGCTGTTTTAAAACAGGCAAGGTAGGTCTCTTTTTCCTTGAACCACAGGAATAACTAGCTTTTCACCTACAGACAAGTGCTAGTCGTTTGTGTTTATGATGCAAATCACAAGCACCAGAAAATTAACTGCTGCAAGCTGATGTTAAATCGTATTACTGGGTAAATAATTTTTAGAAGACTTCATACCCACACATACATATGTACACACACAGAAACACCTGTGCATCAATGATCGCTCTTTTTCCTATACATTTCTATGTAATTTTTATGGTAATTCGCTAAAATTGCCTCAAATATATGCCTTTGTATATGGGAATATACAAATATGTGTGTATAGAGTATATATACATACATGTACACACACGTAGTTTTAAAAAACACTGGCAGTGACCACTCCACTTGAAATGCATGGATGAATTATCCCATGGAATGTAAGCTGCACTGTAAAGCACAGGTTCCCAGTGACTATGGAGATTTTAAACATGTTTAACCAAAAGAAGTTATATATGGAAATTTCTATACCAGATAACACAATATGCCTTTATTTGAAATCACTGTTATCTGTTGGACTAAATTCAGATCATCTTCTATTCACTCCTAACAGATTAAGACAAGCAAAGCAGAGTTAAATATTGGTCTAATTTTAAAACTTGAGTTTTATCTATCCTATGTATCTCATAAAGAGAAGACCCCCAAGTGAAAATGAGCAACAAATAGGAAAGTAAAAAATGTTGTATTTCTAGTTAATTTGGTCATTCCTTACCATTAGCTTACTCTATCCAAACAAGCATCTATTCTCATGTGTATGCTAGAGTGAGAATTTTTTTTAAAGGATAGTGCTTCAGTACTGAATACAGGAGTATAAAGAAACTTCTTGAAGCTATTACATAATTTTTTCTATATAAAAGTTGAGGACAATTTATGAATTGCTTTCTCTCATGTAAAAAAAAAGGTTATTCAAGTTATAGTCCCCATATAACTGACAATCCTGGCCACCTGGCCTAGTCTGGGGGACTGACACCAAGTTTTTGTTAGGGATGGGGAATTCTACTAGTCCCTTTAAAGAAGGAAAAAAATTCAAATTCAAAACTGACAAATTTTTGCTTGTAGTTTTACTGTACATTTATTTTTAAAAAAACAAAAGCCAAACCCAAGTTGTCTAGGCAAATAAGCTCAAATCTTTTTGTCATGTCTGACATTATAATCTTCTATGTAAGTTTTTTAATTAAAGTTATTTCTATATGCCTCGTGTTGTCTGATTTCAGTAAACGGCACCTGTTCATGGCACAAACCTTTCCGAAGTCAAAAACATTTTTACACTGTAGTATAGGAAAAAAACAAGCAAGCTCTATTCTATGCAGAAGTGTTAATGTTCTTATTTTTCAAACTTTTTATTTCTCAAAACTCATAGTAGCCTAAAGTTTAGGTCCTGTTATTTCTTGCCATATATCAAGACTATTTGCAAGTGGCAGATACATATTTGTTGTCAAAGTATAATTTGGGACACAACTTTAAATATTTATGGATTAACTCTACCTTATCATCTTTTAGCCTACCTGGTCTTTGTTGGATTAATATAATATATATCCTTGGGGTCAAAATCCATAACGTCCAGAATATCCTCAGCCATCTGGTTCTGCTACCGAGTAAAATTTGACAAGGTTAAATAAACGAGGCTACCTTTGCCTAATCTACCTCCCAAGGGCTCCATTTGTGAAGAGTAAAACCAGAAATCCTCTGCCCTACTGGATTCTTTCCATGGTACCAGCCTGTTCCTGAGCTTTTCTCTCTTCCTTTTTTAAATGGGGACAAAAATACCTGTCCCATTACTCAGAAGAGTGATTTGTGGTTTTAATGAAATTATATCAAAGTACTTTATAGGCTATAAAACATAAACTTCTGTAATGATAGCTACTTTGTATTGAGCATCCTCAATTCTACTATCCTACAATTCTGGAACTAGTAGTGGAAGCTTTACGTATACATAGTATCTCTTAGTGGTCAACACAACACCGCATGGTAACTGTAATTACGTTCAGTGTATAAATCAGTTAACAGATACTCAAAGAGGCTGGTTGATCTGATTTGCTAAGTCAAACCGCTGGAAAGGAGAAGAATCCAGATTCAACTCAATATCACTTCCAAGCAGAGGCTTTCCTTTCCTTTCTGCTCGGAGCTAGCACATTATTTCATGTCCTTAAGAATGGTGGGGAGGATTGAGAAAAGGTGGGGATCACTGTGTAACCTGCCCCTCCAGCAAAGCTAACAAGGAAAAACGCCCTGATAAAATCTATATTTGTATAAATTTTGTAAAATCTATACTTGTATTTTAGACCACCTGAAATCCCTGGGCTTCATACACTGTGCAGTTTTTATGTATCAAATATAAGGTACAAAATAAAAAACATGTTTAAGAAGCAAATTACTTCCATTCTACTCATATTGTCTCTCATACACACACACAAATCAAAAATGACATGAAACAGGAAAAACATAAGGACTTCCTTTGCTTTGGAAAAACAACCAAGAAACGAGAAGATTTAAAATGCAGAAAAAAAATATTTTTTCATAGTAGCTAGTATGCCTTCAGTAGGCAATAAGACACATTTCTGTTTATAACCCTATTAATACAGCCATATTTTTACTCTTATAAAAATCAAGTCTCCCAGTAAAAATGGTATTTTACCACACTAATCTTTAAATTCCATCACTAAAAATGGAGACATACACACCAATTTCTAACCTCTTGGAACATTCTGCAGGATAGATTTTAGTCACTGGAATGAACAGCTGCTCAGAGAAACAGCCCTGCTTCAACTGTGGTATGTTTTGGTAGTCGATATTCTTGTTTTCCAGGAGAAAGATTTCATGAGCGTAAACACTGGACTCCTCACGGTTTCATCGATCAAGAGAACGTTTCTGAGCAGCTTCTGAGCAAACATTTCTTAACAGGTTGATCACAGATCTGGGGTCATCGCTCCTCATAATGGCACTGCCAGACACAATCATGTTAGCTCCTGCCTGGAAGAAGTAAACACTCAGGTTATCCTTCAAAGGAAGACGCAGAGAAGCTTAAAACAATTTCTGGACTAGAGTTTCTACCCTTGCATTCGTCAGTGCTTTAAATGCACGAAAGCTACCTTGAGATGAACAGACTTCAAACAGTCTAGTTCCATGAACAAATAAAATGCTTAACAAATGAAAACATAAAATGATTTTTAAATGTATTTAAGAAATCACTGGCTTTTTATTAACCACCTTTAAATAAACGACATTGAATCTTTGCTAATATTTAAAAAAAGATGTAAAAATCTTTTAATCCTCAACTTTATTAAAGTTTTTCCAAAATATGCCAGTGCCCCTAAGGCTACTAAAAAACAAATTATCTTTTAATCTTTGGACTCTGTAGTTGACCCTTGAACAATGCAGGGGTTACGGGTACCAACCCCATGTGCAGTCAAAAATCTGTGAGTAACTTTTTGACTCGCTCAAAATTTAACTACTAAAACCCTTCTATTGACTAGAAGCCTTACCAATAACATAAACAGTTGATTCACACATATTTGGTACATGTATTACATACTGTATTCTTACAATAAAGTTAGAGAAGAGTGTTAAGAAAAGCAGAAGGAATTGGGGTTCCTGGGTGGCTCAGTTGGGTAAGCATCCGACTTCAGCTCCGATCAGGATCTCACAGTTTGTGAGCTTGAGCCCCATGTCGGACTCTGTGCTGACAGCTCAGAGCCTGGAGCCCACTTCGGATTCTGTGTCTCCCCCTCTCTCTGCTCCTACCCTGCTCACACTCTGTCTCTCTCTCAAAAATAAACATAAAAAAAAAAAAAAAAGACAAGAAAAGCATTAGGAAAATACCATTACATTACTATAACAACAACAACAACAAAATCCACATAAAAATGGACCCAGGTAGTTTAAACCCACGTTGTTCAAGGGTCAACTGTGAAGGAATTGATAGACCATTATTGCTAAAGTGTGAAACTATAAAATACAGCAACATTAAATAATTTCTCCTTCTGACGTCAGAAAGAATGAAGCACTTTTTCATGTATTACTTCACTGTATTCCAGAAAGGCTTTGAAGGGCCTAAAAAAGATATTCAATATACTTTTAAAGTGGAAACAAAGAAATCAAAGAGAAAAAGCAAGTAAGGGAAGTCCAAATTTAGCTCTGCACTCCCAGGATTTGACTTGAGGGAAACCCAATCTGTCACGTGATCCACTTCCGGAACAAAGTGGCAGGAGGCTACTGGGAGAGGCAGCAGAAGGGAGGAAAATTCCTCCCAGGAGACACCGTCACTCTGTGATACAGTGTACATCTCCAAAAACATTCCTTCCAAAAATGTAAAAAAAAATTAGTTTTGTAGGGTTACAGCCTAACATGGTTTTAATGTAAGCAGGAAAAACACCCAAAGGCACAGCACAGTTCAGTAACAAGAAATCCACAAGTAGTCAAAGGACATACGTTCACTAATCACCCGGTCAGCTCCTCTTCCAGAAGTATCTCACAGCCACGGCTTTTGACAAGTATCAAGCAAAAAAGTGTGGCATTTATACAAAAAACTTAAAGTGCAGATTAGACCATGTTGCTTAAATAAAAACAGGCCACATAAACTTCAATGACCTGCAGTGTTACAGGAAGGGCTGGCACCCTCTTGGGAAGCTCAGGGCTTCATTAACTCAGCTCAGCTGGCTACTTGGGAAGACTCATCCCCCCTCACGTAGAGGAGGACCACAGCTATCCAGAAATCAGACCAAAATTTACATCAGAAATGGCTCCAGACAGTTTTTACAAGGGACAAACCAGTAACTAATACACCTAAGCTATACAAAATCACAATCTTTTCACTTTATAAGCAGGTAGAGATTTTCTTTCCCTATTTTGGAAAAATGTCTTACTCCAAGGCCTAGAACTTAATGATCTCCCAAAGGCTGGCTTTCAGCATATTCTTTTTTAAAAAATAACTTCCTTCAGCATTAATGAGATAACTGGGACTTACTTTTTAATGATTATATGATTTGAGAATATTCACTTATTGCTCTTTATTCTCAATGTTCTACATTTGAACAAAAAAAAATACCTTTCCCAGAAAGAAAGGCAATTTAGGAAACACAAAAAATCTGTTTGGCGCACAAGACAATGTTCTAGACATTACATTTGATAGGAAACTGGTCTGTGACCAGTTCAGCTGTGACCTGAAGAGCAATCTCACCTCTGCACATTTATGGATAGTGTCAGGACCTACTCCACCATCGACCTCTATGTCCAAGGACGGGAACTGGGTCCTCAACCAATGAACCTAGATATACACGAAGAAATAAGTGATTCCTAAGGTGGCTATTTCCTAAGGGGAAAAACAACCAAATAAAAAATCAAATAGCCAAATACTAGCCACTAAAACAGGATTCCAAGTGTCTCACACAGTAACTTTTTTTTTCTTTCTTTATTTTAAGTAGTCTTTATATCCAACATGGGGCTCGAACTCACAACTCAGAGACCACGAGTTGCATGCTCTTCCAACTGAGACGGCCAGGTGCCCACCACACAGTTAACTTTCTACTAATACAAATTATGATCAGGGATACCTTCCTTTTTAATCCAGCTTCATAAAAGCAAGGCTTATTCTTCTGGGGCAATGGCACTGAACTTGTCATGGCTTTGCAGAGAATATACTTCATGCAAACAAGACAAAGAAAAAACCCTCAATGTTCAATGAAAAGAGATCTCCCAAGAGATCGAAAGGCTACAGGGATAATGCCTTTGACAGAAAATTTCAAGATTAAGATGTGATATTTTTCCTGATTTCCACGCTAAATCTCATACAGCATTTATCACACCGTACTCCAGGGATCTGCAGGCATCCCCCCCTCCCCCCACCATCTTCAGAACAGGACATGGCTAAATACAAGTGGCTCAATACAGGCTTACCGAATGTGCACACACTATAAAAGCCTCACCCCAAAACCAAATATTTCTTTACCTTTGGCATCATATCTTCCATGAATTTCTGCCCTCCAAACCCAGGTTCCACTGTCATAACCAAGGCCATATCTATCTGATTCGCCCATGGTGCCAAATACTCAACTGTAGTTCCTGGTTTGATGGCAAGGCCAACCTATAACAGAGACAAATTTGCTACATCACATTAATAATTATTTCCACATTATATTAATATGGCATGTCAGACCCAGTAGAAATATCTATTGTTTAAAAATTCATTTTTAATATTTATTTATTTTAGAGAGAGACAGAGCGCTAGCAGGGGAGAGGCAGAGAGAGGCAGACATAGAATCCAAAGCAGGCTCCAGGCTCTGAGCTGTCAGCACAGAGCCCGACATGGGGCCTGAACCCCCGAACCATGAGCACATGACCCAAGGCAAAGTCAGATGCGTGACCGACTGAGCCACCCAGGCGCCCCTAGAAATATCTATTCTTAAAGAGTAGAATATACACAGCAATGGAATGCATAAGTTATTCAAACTATTTTTTAGAAGAGTCAACAAGGCTACCCAAATGTAAATCTTCCTAAAAGGCAGAACTTTTCAGAAAACATTAGGGGAACATAGAAATCCTGTCTAACAGACAACTTATACTTCAACTCTGATTTCTCAGCTAAAAAACAACTGCTCAAGTCTGGTCTTCTCTGCCTATCACTTCCTGTCTTCTAATGAAACGTCCACACCAAGAGTGAAGAGTATTAAAACGTTATGGTCACTGTTGGCCCCTCACCTTCATCCCATTCTCCCGAATGTCTTTTATCAAAGCCCCAGGGTTCTCAGTAGCCTCAAGATGAAAGGTATATTGATTGGCTCCTGCTACAGCCATTGGTTTTACCCACTGTTCCGGCCTGGACACCATCATGTGCATATCTAGAAAGAAAAGACACATCTCCTGAATACTACTGAAAGGAAGATACCTGCCCCATATTGGTGAGGCCAGCCTGCAGTTTTGGCTGTTTTGGATATAAACTACTTGGCATTAAAAGAATTCTTAAATAATGACACTGCTGTATTGCTAGCCTCCTTTTAACTTGAAGATACGGTTTTAGTTAAACTCATTTCTCAAAAAACCAGTTTTCCACAAAAGGCATATGATGGTATATATGAAAAGGACTAGAATTCAGGAAACCTAGGTCCAGGAAATGCTAGTCTAAAAAAAACTCTCAACAGTCCTATTATCTATGCAGATTTCATTTCTCATTTATAAGAAAGCTAAATAAAGTGATTCTACAATATCTTATGGAGCACTTACTGCATCATTAAGTATTTTAGGCCCCAGGGACAGAGCATAAAAAACAGACAAAAATCTCTGCTGTTATGGGGATTACATTCTTAGTGGGGGGTGGGGACAGACCATAAAGACACTACGTTAATACAATACACACTGGGTTGGCAGCTTGGCCAGCATGGCTGGGCGGGAGGATCACAGGGGCACGGGATGAGGGGCCACAGCCTGGAGCTCTGCAGACCACTGGGTTTTATTCTGAACGAGATTGGGGGGGAGCACTGTGGGATTCTGAGCGGAGAGGTGACAAGATCTAAGCTGGAAAGCCACAGTAGTCACCCAGGAAGAAATGACGTTGGCAGTGATTGAAACTGGCAAGTAGCGGCAGGATTCTGGGTCTGCTCTGCAGCTATGGCAGCGGGAGCTGCTGCAGGCCAATGTGCAGGGGGAAGGGAGCCCGAAAACTGCACCACGGGGGGCGGGTCTCGAGGGAAGGACATGGTAACTGCAGGTCTGACACACATCCTAACTGTAAAGCTCAAATCACAGGGATCCGTTAGGGAGAGTGGGGGTGGCCTTCTTAAGGTTCTTGACTTGAAACATTAGACCATTTAACAAGAAGAGGGCGGCTTAAAAGTGGTTAAGTCAAGAAGGAAACAGTAAATACTCCTAGGTCAGACAGATATGCTAAGAAGAGTTTTGAGTTTGTCTGTTTTTTGCTAGAGGAAGCATTACCTCTGATACAGCTGAGCTACATTAAAGAAAAAATGTCTAGAATTCTAGACTCAACTAAGACCATAAAATGCAATAAGGCTTTGAAAAATATCAGGAAAAGGGAATACTGCTTGACAAAGCCGAGATTAAAGTTTGTATTTCTAAACTAACAAGTGACAAAAATAGAACCTATGTTAATAGGTAAAACATTGTTTTTAAAAGACAAACTCTATTTGGTGTTTCTTATTTTCTTTGTGTTATAAGTAAGGAAAAATCAATCTGCTTTAAAATATCTACTCATTCCTTTCGTTAACAGACTGCTGTGCCAGTCCACCTCCGGCGTGCGGTCACCGCTGGGAACCCTCAATGGAGAGTGTTCAGGGAGCGACCAGTTCAGTGAGTCATCTGCCTGTAGGTAACATACTGAGGTCACAGTTCTTGAATGTTCCAACATCAGCCTCCGCTTACACTGTTAAAAATTACTGAGGACCTCCAAAACGACGTTGATGTGAACTGTATTTAACACTGTCTAAAATGTTTTAGAAATTCAAACTAAGCAATTTTTAAGTGTCTACTGAACTCATTTAAAAATAATAATAAATCTATCACATGTTAACTTAAGAGTGACCTTATTTTATACTTTTGCAAGTCATTAATGTCTGGCTTAACAGAAGACCTCCATATTCTCACATGTGCTCTGCATTCAGTCTGCTGCAACGTGTTGTTTTATATGAAGAAAAGGGAAAAAAGTACACAGAAAAGGGAGGGGTACATTGATAGCCTTTTCAGACCAGTGTGGATATTCTTCTATTTCTACCCCAGAACTCAGCAAGTAGGACTTTAATAAAGGTTAGCTGCAATGTGGAATCTGTAAACTCTACCAATGAACTTTTTGAGCTTTGTTACACTAAAAGCCACTGGCCTGTCCCAGTACACTTTGAATGGATCTCTGCAGTACTGGTTTGCTGCATTACATAGGACTTCCAAAGAGTAACACGTTTTATTATTTGCTATCAGAAATTACGCAACACCACAGATTTTATCACAACAGCTGTAAACAGGAGAAAGCTAATAAGCTCACAGAAGCAGACACAACTTCTTCAAAATTCAAATTTTCATTTGCAAGCTCTAATTTTATCAGTGGAAACAATAATTAATGAGGTATCTTCCTTGAAATGACAGGCTTAGTTAACTTTCAAGAAAATGTCAGTAAAATACTGAAGTCTGATAACCATAGTTCATCTATCAGTTTATCATTCCAGTGAAGATAAGTGTTCGTGAAAAAGGCAGCCAGTTCAGTTCACAACTCAGTGGCGCAAGTGGGTTTTCCTTGAGAAAGCCATCATCACGCAGTATACTGCAGAAGCACTTCATATGTACTTCCTGCTTTGGCACACAAAACATGAAAAGAAATGCACCCAACCATCAGATTTACTGTAGTTAATTATTTGTACTGACCTTCAACGATGTGTACCATGAATACATGGTGGTGAAGAATAATTTAACAACAACTTGGATAGTTCAATAGCATTGCTTTGATTCAGGCTAAGGAACCAACAGACAAACTCACCATTGCTTTTGTACCATCCACACAAATAATGACAAATACCGCTGTAATATGAAAATAGTCATCACCTCATGTTCCACCCGCAAGAGATTCCTGGGGTCTTCAGACCACACGTGAAGACTGCAGATTTAGATGAGAGCAAAGAGAACAAAAACAAAACAACACAAAACACCCAAAACCAAAGCACAAAAATAACAGCTTTTTCCCTGTCACTTGATTGCTTACTGGTTATTTCCACTCAATACTGAGACTGAACAGTTCAGAACTGTACCAGTTATGCATGCACCTTGTGAAATACTTCTTAGAATGTACACATGAATTATCCAACAACCAAGATCCAAGAATCAAACAAAAAAAAACACGTCTTAATATAAAAAGCAAAAGTCACAAAACCCAAACATTAAAGCATTTGGAGTCCATTCATCTTTACTGTAGACCCACTTCTAGACAGACTGATTAGTAGCAAGTTTATTAGCAAATAAACTAAAAACAGAAAGAGCAGACTGTGTGTGGTTGTAGCAGTAGGATTGATACGAGAGGCACAAATGTAGGAGACACAAATAGCACTGAGTAGTGATGCGAGGAATCCAAGTAAAAGAAAAAAAAAAGAAAAAAAACAACTTCTTTTAAATTCATACAAAGCCAGATGCAGAGGACTCTGTGGCCACAGCACGGTGGGGGCAAACATGGCTACTTATTTCATTCACCTGATATTCATAAGAACAAATTTATTTTGGAAAATTCATTTTCTAAAATGTAATAAAAAAGTCCAGATCATCAGAGGATTACATTCCATTATTTGAAAATTTCAAAATGGTGAACAAGCTGCTGGAACATGGTTTCCCTCATGCCACATAAATTACGTGGTAACGCACCCTTTCTTATGTGCAAAATAGATGGATCCTATGAAGAAGCTCTGACCAAGAGAACTTCCTACAACGAGGGCAATGTTCCAGAATGGCACTGTACAACAGTCACTAGACTCATGTGGCAACCGAGAGCTTGCAATATGGTTGGTTAATGCCACTGAGAAGCTTCATCTTTCATTTTATTAACCTGAACTAACTTTAAATAGCTACATGTGGGTAGGGACAACCACATGGGACAGCATAACTAGAATCCTTCTCAAAATCGGCCCACAATATGCCAATAAAAAATACCTAAGTTTTACTAAATTCCAAGGTACTTAAGAACATTATTTATAAAAATTTGTTCAACTTCTTACGTACGAGACATTTGTCAGCTTCAAGCCGTTGCTAACTTAGCTTAAAAGAGCAGTAACAACATGTGGACTGAATTCACGTTCACGAGAATTAACAATTACACTAAACCCCAATCTTGTGTTTATGCTTAGCTCTACAAAAACCACAGTAAAACAAAGTGGATTAAATCCCTGCTGTAAAGGACAAAAGTAATCTGACTGAAGGAAGTTTGAAAAAGAAAATACGGAAGGTGGTCTGATAACTGGATAAAGGTTAATTTAGGATGGGGTGCTTAGAAAGGCTTCTCCCTGAGGAAATGCCAGTAATTCAGGGCCAAAAGATAAAGCAGAGCCAGCCAAGTGAACAGTTTTCTAGGCAAAGAGATCAGCTAAAGTGCCAAGGCCCTGAAGCAAGAAAGAGTTTGGCTTATTACAAGCAGCCAGTGAAGACTCAGCACAGGGTGGGGGTTGGGGGTTCCAGATGAAATTGGAGGTTGAGAGATCAATCATCTACTTGAGCAACACATCCAGCGTCAGACAGCGTAACACCCACTTACCAAAGAAAGGGTCCTGGCCTAGCTGCTTTCGGAGGCTTTCTACCACAGGGTGCCCAAAGGTGATGTTGGGAACAAAATGCCTATAAGACAAACAAAATCTTACTCTGAAAATGTTTTCAATTCAATTTCTGTATTGTTCTCAAAAGCACTCTGATAGGGGTAAATGGGACCATCTGTGATTGCAGTATTTTTCCATGTAGTATTTAACATCATCAGTATTAAAAAATACTAAAAATATCTCAGTAATTTCAGTTTTACAAAGCAGTATTTCCCTGATATTTCAACAAAATCAGACAGTGTCACAAGATTTAACTCCATCGTTTGTAATCCAACAGGTAAAAATGGAAAGACAACCAAATCCAAACTCCAAAAGTTTTATGACTTGCCCAAGTCACACACTAGTTAGGAAGTTCTGGACTCTGACATGGGTCTCTCAAATCCTAGTCTGTCATGGGCGGCCTGTGGCCACTTCTAATCCACTTCATTCAGTGGGTACTAAATCAGTTTAACCACCCATTACTGAGGGTTTCCAGCATGCCAGGTGTTGTACCTTACTTCATCTTCTCATCAGCCTTATGAAGTAGATGCTGTTATAGCCCCATCTGAAGAACACAGGAGAAATAACTTTCTTAAGTCACCCTGTTAATACTTTGCGGAGGCAGGATTCAGAGTAAGTCTTCCTGACATCTGACCCCAAAGTACTTCATGCCACTGGCCTACTCGCTTGTCCTTCTGTTCTATCACTAGCTCATTTCAATATGTAACAAAACCCCCTCTATGCAAGTACCATGATACGGGAGTTCCTGCTTACCCTAGAAAAGTTTATAATCTCATTGGTGAGAAACGGCTAACACCCAACGGAATCCCTGGCCCTGCTGTTGTATTTGTTGGGGAGAGCCGACTCCCTTGACCTCCAGGTGGCCCGTGCAGCTGGTTCTCCCCAAAGGCCTGTGAATTTCAGTGATGTGTGTCACTGCAGGGCCAGGAGCTTAAGGGGTATTCCTTTTTTGCCCTCACTTCACCCTTTTGCCAATAGAGAAGCCATTAAGGGCTGGCAGAGTCACAGGATGGAAGGAGACTACGTCCCTGAAATTCTTCATGGAAGGACATTCAAGCTGAACTGTTACGTGAATAAGTGAACTTTATAACATTAAGTCACTGAACTCGGGGCTTTATTGGTTAAAGGTAGTAGATATTACCCTGTATGAGGATAGCAAGAAAAGGTAAAGCCACAAGTGGGCCATATGAGGCAAGTAGTATGGCACTTGAAAAGAAGGGAAGATCACGAGATTCAGAGAACAAAGAATTTGTAAAGATGGGAAAAGAAATGAAGCAAAGGCAAAAATAAGCAACTTGTGTTCAAAGTGGGGGAGAGGTGGTGCTCTTCAGCTTGGTGAGGGTGAAAAGAACAGGAGGCAGAATATGTCACATCAAGGGTATCAAATGCCTGGCTCAGTGTTTGGATTCTATCCTGCTGTAAATATGAAATGAAGTTTTAAACCAAGAAACAAGGGGCGCCTGGGTGGCGCAGTCGGTTAAGCGTCCGACTTCAGCCAGGTCACGATCTCGCGGTCCGGGAGTTAGAGCCCCGCGTCAGGCTCTGGGCTGACGGCTCAGAGCCTGGAGCCTGTTTCCGATTCTGTGTCTCCCTCTCTCTCTGCCCCTCCCCCGTTCATGCTGTGTTTCTGTCTCAAAAATAAATAAACGTTAAAAAAAAAAAAATTTTTTTTAATAAATAAATAAATAAAGCAAGAAACAAGCAGGCCCATTTGGTAGAGTGTGTCACTCTTGATCTCGAAGTTGTGAGTTCAAGGCCCATAGCAGACATTACTTAAAAAAAAAAAAAAAAAAAAAAAAAAAAAAAAAACACACAAAGCAATGAGAAAATAAAAAACAAAGTGGAAATAATAAAGTGGGAAGACGGCCTGGGCAAGGAACAATGAGAATGGAAAAGACGACAGATAACACGTGACAGGACTTGTGAACTCATTAGATGTGAGGAGCTCAAAAGAGAATAAATGGTTAAGACCTTAAGCTTAGATGGCAGACCAATGAATGCTAATAAAAAAATTAAAACTTACACAGGCCAGGCACCATTCTAAACACGTTCCATATACTAACTCATTAAAACCTCACAACTCTATGGTGCAGGTACTCCTATAATCCATATATTACAGACAAGGAAGAGAGGCTCAAGGTCACACAGCCTGTGAAGTGCCACAAGCAGGCATTAAACACCGGCAACTTGGCTCCAAAGTCCAGGCTCTTAACCTATTACGCTCATCTGTCTCTCCACTGATAACGACAAAAAAACAAAGTCCAGGGGAGGTGAGACAAGTCAGGATTCAGGACACATGTGAGAGGGACCAGGTAAGGTGGACAGGTACGGACACCGGCAAACACTTTGGTCCTTGAAGGTAGGGTTTCTAGTATCTAGAAATCATTCCACCGTTTCACTTCAGAGCAATGACTGGCAGGGGCATGGATAAGATGCTCGTTATGTTTCCTGGAACTCAGAGGTGAGGGTCAGATAAGCAGACAGGGAGGCTTACTGGGTATCATACAGCTCTGGAATGAAAATCGGGATTTTGTTCACTGTTCTTTTAATTTGCTGCATGGCCTTAGAGTACTTTTGTTGCTCAACCTTAGGTTACCTTTATAATTAAACAGACATAATAAACACATACATCTTGAGAAAACAGGAGAACAGAATAAATATACTTTTTACTTCACTGGGAAACAGAAGCATATCATGTAACACTACTGATTCCCCCAGCTGCATGACTAATTGTACTACAGTGCTCTAGGCTCACCACGAACACTAGAAGAACAGAAAGGTACTGATACCCTGACAAGAAACCAAAGGTTTATGGTTAAGCTGAAACAGAAAAAGGCGACAAACCCAAGCATGAAGTGAAGGGGTCCTAAATTTGCCAGGCAACAGTAACCTTGGGACCACGTGTCACAAAAGGACTTACAGGCTCTATGCCAACCCTATGACACTAAAGAAGACCTGGGAATCTGAATTCTCAACAAATGCCCTGGGAGGTCTTTATGTTTATTTTGAAAGAGAGAGAGACAGAGAGACAGAGAGCAAGAGCGCATGCGCACAGGGGAAGGACAGAATTCAGACCTGGGAATCTGAATTCTCAACAAATGCCCTGGGAGGTCTTTATGTTTATTTTGAAAGAGAGAGAGACAGAGAGAGAGAGAGCAAGAGTGCATGCGCACAGGAGAAAGAATCCTAAGCAGGAGGTTCCACGCTGTCAGGGCACAGTCAGACACAGGGCTCAGTACCACAAACCAAGAGATCATGACCTGAACCGAAACCAACATTCAGATGCTTAACTGACTGAGCCACCCAGGCACGCCAATGCCTTGGGAGTTCTTATCAGACCAGCTTGGAAAATACATTATTTCACTCTAAGAGAAATTTCATCAAAGCAGTCGGCTTCACCATTGTATTATTCTTTTTCTTTGTCCTATTAAAGGTACTTTCTGCAGTCTGCAAAAAATAAAATACAATAAAAAAGTATCCCTTTTCCCCAGAGACTTAGTGAGATTAAGCTATAATTGTTTACAGCACAGGTATATAATTATTTTATCTCTCATCATCTTCTCTCATCAATCTGAAGCTCTGTTTCCAATTGTCATACAATCAATTTACCAGATCTTCCAAGATAAAGATGGTAAACGGAGGATTAAAGTTGATCTAAAATGGAGCAAGACTGTTGGGGTGCCTGGGTGGCTCAGTCAGTTGGGCATCCGACTTCTGCTCAGGTCATGATCTCGCGGTTCGTGGGTTCAAGCCCCACGTCAGGCTACGTGCTGACAGCTCAGAGCCTGCAGCCTGTGTTAGATTCTGTGTCTCCCTCTCTGTGTGTCCCTCCCCTGATGGCGCTCTGTCTCTTTCTGGCTCTCAAAAATAAATAAAAGCATTAAAATTAAAATAAATAAATAAATGGAGCAAGTCTGTAATGAGAAAACATTCCCTGTGAATCAGAAAACACAATCTCATGTTTCCAAGGGCTGGCAAAAAACACAGAGGAGCAATATAGGGCAGATGGAGACAGAAGACAATTGAAGAACATCTAGCCTGGTTAATGATGGTGGCTGCCATTCAGCTCCAGCCCATTGTGGCCTCATGAGGCTGTGGACCAAGTGCTAGCAAATCTTTGGATGTTTTTCAAAAGTCAGCAATCCAGTACTCATGTGAAATCTCCCCAATTTTAAATCCTGGTAACTAATTTAGAAATTGCATATTTGTGGGGCGCCTGGGTGGCTCAGTCGGTTAAGCGGCTGACTTCGGCTCAGGTCACTATCTCGCAGTCCGTGAGTTTGAGTCCCACGTCAGGCCCTGTGCTGACAGCTCAGAGCCTGGAGCCTGTTTCAGATTCTGTGTCTCCCTCTCGCTCTCTGCCCCTCCCCCGTTCATGCTCTGTTTCTGTCTCAAAAATAAACAAACGTTAGAAACAGACTTAAAAAAAAAAATTGCATATTTGCTCTGTTCCTACACTTAGGACTAACAGCACATTTCTGATCACTGTCCTGTCATGGCAGGTTTATATGCTTTCCAATGTTCTTTTCCAGAGAATTCATTGGTCCTTTTTTTTCAAATATCCAACCATACTAGTGCACCACACCCCACAGTATTCCCAAAACTTGTTCCTGACCTTCAAGATGAAGACATTCAGTTTTAATCAGGAGAGAAATCGGGGACCTTAGGGGAAAAGGGGAAACAACAGGTGCATCCAAACTAGAATACTAGAGATTTTTAAAGGGACCAGGAAAAAGAACAGCATAGAGGCAGTACCTGAAGAGAAGGTAAGTTGAGGCTGGCCACCTTAGAAAGGGGAGTCCATGCCCCCACTTTCACACACCTGGCCTAGGAAACAATGCAGCTCAGCTAGCTTTGCCTCTTCTGGTGGGACATCAGGAAGAGGTTGAAACTCCCTAAATGTTTCCTCCTTTACAAAAGGGGATCAAAATACCTCTGAGCTCAAAACGTTGTGAAGATTAAAAGAGAAAGGTTTTAAAATGGTGTTTGGAGAATTTAATTTTGTCAAACCAAGATGTTACTTGGCAAAGGGGGAAAGGAGCCAGTAAAAAACAAATATGTGTATCTTAATCAGCTCAGGGTCTGCCACTGGGCTGGGAGGGGACAAGGTGTTTCATCAGACATCCCTCTCTTATGATAGAGCCAATCATTCATTCAACCAATTATAACTAAGCCTGTCACCGTGCTTTACCTGCAGAGAATTCAGAGGTGAGCCAAAGACACCCTACTTTCAGGGAGCTTACAGTACAGCAGGAGAGATGGGAAAATAGACAACAAAAGTAATTGTATAAATTATTAGTTCTTTGCGGACAGAGAATGTCTTAATCCTTCCCGATAAGCCCAGAACCCACAGAAGACATTTAACTTCTGAGACCACACAAGCTGTTGCAGGCTTCTAATCCTGGCTCCACCATTTCCTAACTAGAAGACCTCAGACAGGTGACTTAACCTCTTTGTGTCCATTTCCCCACTGTCAAATGCTGGTGACAACAACAGCACCAACCTCATAAGGTTATGTGAGTTAATTCACAAAGAACATTGAAAACACTTACGTGCTCAAAAATATTAGCTACTACTGTTATCATTAATATTCTTGATTTGTGCACTGAAAAAATTATCTTCTCCATTCAGTTACTCAAATATGGCCCAAGACTTACTTAAAACACCAAATTGCTTTCTGTGTTAAACAGACTACACATGTACACATGTAGCCTGTTCTATCCTGAGGTAGGGGTCTCAGACACAAAATCTGTATCCCAGACATGAAAATGTACCTACCCATCTTTGAGGTACACCCTCCAGTTACCTGTGAAAGCTCAGAGCTTTCCAAAAATTATGTACGTGTACATAACTATGAATATGAATTATGTATATAACACAATAAAAATCAAGCTTTCGTGCGAGGTAATACTTACCAATCTTACACACTTAGCCTAGAATGCTTAGACTCTAAAGTAAAGACTTTGCCATGATCAGTTGGGATACTTACTGATAACTGAGTCGGATATAAAAGAGAAACAACAGATTTAACCAGACAGAACAAAGACAAAACTCTTGTAACAGGAGTGACATTAAAAAGAACAGGTAGTAACTGATCATCTTTTGTAAATAAAACAAATTTGCAAATTTGCACGAGGCCACACAGAAATTTTACCTGTTTAAATTTATTTTTTGACCCGGAACCCAAAGTAATGGCTGTTACTGCTTTCAGGCCAGTTATCAGCAGGGCTCAAGGAACTACTTGGCAAACCCAAGAAAATACAATTTGCAACTCTGTCACAATGTTGTGTAATCCTGAAAGTCCTACTGTCTTCTCAAGGTTAGACTCTACATTTTATAGCCAACTTAAACTAGCATCATACTGACTCTGAACAATATCGATTATGTGCTATAACTACAGTGCTTAAAAATTACTTACAAAAAAACTGACCTCCCTGAAGAGCAGGGTGCCTGAAGAGAAAATAAACAGGAAAATCAAAATTCGAACAATGACACAACACCTAGTAATTATTGAGAACTTACTATACGCCAGGCACTGAATACTTTACATGTTGGCTCATTTCATCTTCCAAAATTGCCTAAGCGGTAGGTTCTACTGTTACTCCCATTTTTCACATAATGAAACTGAAGCTCAATGAGGTTAAGTGGCTTGTCCCAGGTGATCCATCAAATGGCAGAACTCGGGCAATCTCGCTACAGGTACCAAGCTCTTAATCGTTACACAAGTCTGTCTCCCCAGCTTTGCTACTAACTAGCTATATGAGCTTGGGCAAGTCATGCCTATCCCCTTGGGCCTCAGTTTCTCTAACTGAAAATGAGAGACGCGTCCAAGAGATTTAAAATTGCGTCCAGGTCCTAGTGCTAGGGCCACACGTTACGTGGGGGGAGGGGAGGAAGTGGGGTTTGGGACGCGGTCGCAGCCCAGGCTGCCGCCTCAGGTTCGCTCCAGCCAGGGCCTCCAGGACTCCCACCCCAAGTCCCCTTTTCAGCACCGCGTTCAGAGTGCGGCGCTCCGCGGTACAGGGACGCCGTGCACCCAAAAGGCACTCAATAAAGGTGCGCCGAGCCCGCCCCGCGCGGCAACCCTGACCCGAGCCCCGCGGAGTTACCCGTCCATTACATCCAGGTGCAAATAATCGGCCCCAGAGTCCAGCATCCGGAGGCACTCAGCCCCTAAATTGGCCAAATCGCTGTTAAGGATGGACGGGCCAATCTTGCAGCCAGACGCCATGGTGCTGGTTCCCAAGAGCAAGTTACCCACGAGTCCTCCGGTAAGACGAAAGTGTCGCCCCGATTGGCTGCGCAGTTTTAGTCCCTTCCCGATAGCGTCTTCCGGACTCCACCGGAAGCAGCTGCCCGCAGGGAGGAAGTCCCTCCTCCCTTCGGGGGCGGGGCTGTCTGCCCGAGGGCTTAGGAGTGGGGCCTCTCGCCTGCAGGCCCTTGCCTCTTTCCTTCCGTCTTCCTTCTTGAAATAGTTTTTAGGTCTCCCAGCACTCGCCGAACTCGAAGAGTTTCTAAATCTTTTTTTGCTTTACATCCCCCGGGTTCTTTTCTTCTCGGCTCTTGCCCTCACTTCACTTTTTGCTTCTCCATTGTTTCCACCTGTGCTGCTGTCCTCTCCTCTCCAGCGCTTGTGCTTGCCTGTAAAACAACAGAACAAATAAATCCTTTCTTCTCATAGCTCCTTGAATTCTTTTTAGGAGCTGAAGGAGTCACATTTAGGGCGGAATTGTCGCTCTTCTAGGTACTAACTGGGTAACCCGGCGGTCACTTCTCCCAGTCTCCGTTTTCTCATCTGTTAGGACCCCTACCCAGCGTTTAGGGTTGTTGTGAGGATCAGATAGGTGAATCCAGATAATGCGTTCAGCGCGAGACCTCGGGTGCCCAGTACAAAATGGTGGTGATTATTGTTATTACTACTCCCCTTCTTGGCTTCTGGCCCTCATCCTTATTCATTTTTCTTTTGTTTTTCCTTTTTATGGAGGTTCGTTGACAAATTGTAACACATTGATTTACTGTTCGGACCCAATCTGGAAGAGAGTAGGCATGTCTGTTCCTCTGCCAAATGTGTCTAAGGTCATTGGGTCAGGAAAAGGGGGTGGGGGGAAATCCCGTGACGGGGGGAAAAAAGGATTTAGCAAGAGCATACCTTAGATGGTAGGGAATGGGCACTTTGTAATTGATTGAAAGTGGTAACTTGGACCCCGTGGTGGTCCTGGCCAGATTTAGAGGGCAACCAGTTCCTTCACATTCCTCTTGGGAAATCTACTGGTCATTCCATCAGGTCATAATCGGGGCAGAGAAATCAAACCTGGGTACCTGTTTCCCAATATATCCATTCTGCTTTAGTTTGAAAGATAGGGATGGAAAGCTTAAGTAAAACGGAGCTCATCTGGGGTTGGAGGGAAGAACTGGAGACTGGGGGTTGAGAAGAGACATCAAAGCACTCCCAAGGGTTCCAAAATGAAAACTTCTGAATGAGTTAACCTATTCCCTATGTTGAGAATGAGAAAATGAAACTTGATCAGGCATCTTAAATGTTTTTAGCTTTATTTTATTATATGTGCATATTCAAACACAGAGGTCTTAATATCTTTCATAAATATCTTTCATAAACGTTTCAGTATTCATATGCATTTTTTCCATGCTCTTTGGTCAGTCAGTATTCATCACAGACTTCATAGTCATCTAAGGGAAGTTGGCTGTGTAATCAATCTTTTGTTTTTACCTATAAAATGGCTAATAAAGGATTTTCATCCTGTAGTCACAGTGACTGTTGAAAAATATTATGGAGGTACATTGATCTGTAATGCTAAATGATCCTGAAATAATAGAAGTAAATTTGTCTTAAGCTTTTCCAAATACATTCTGCCCTTGTTTTTATTGTCCTGAGTGTCAAACCAAACTTCGTTTCTGAAATGCTGCAGTTGAGACCCACTAAAGTAAGCAAGGAAGTGGGACTTTCTACTCACTGCCAAGACAAGGCCATGGAATTGAAGTGTGAGGTCACAGGGCAACAGCATGACTCAGTGTGATAGCAGCAAACTCCAGAGGCTTAATAAAGTATCCTGTATAACTTGAGGAAGGGTATTTAGTTTGCATTTTGGACTGTAACTCCACTTATGACCCTTTTTTTCCCTCTTGGTCCCTATATACATCCTATTCTCATCTTATATCGTCTTACAGCTAGGCTGCAGAGTGAAGAATGTTCTTCATTGACTAAAGGGACAGGTACTAAAGAAGGGAGATGTCACTCTGCCTAATGTTCTCTTGCAGGCTTGAAATAGCAAGCCAGTTGCTCCCAGCCTAGCCAACAAGCCCTAACCAGACCCCCTCTCCCCAAACACCACATCATTTTTTTCTCCACCATTGTCCTGCCCATTTATGCCTTTTGCCACTATGGTTCTCAGTGACTTGTCCCAATGCACTCAGTAACTCAGTTTACTTTTTGGAAAAATCAAATAACTTATCTAATAGAATTATAAAAAGCAGCAAATACTGAAAAATGAAAGTAAAATGTTTTGCTATAGAAAATGCTGTATCCAGGATTTGAACTGCTTTAATTGAATCTGAGTGGTATAAATCTACACCCACTGTCATGGATGATACATTTTTATTCCAAGGTCTTTCCAAAGTTAATTTCAGAAGAAGCAACCTCTTGGTTTAGTCCAGTGTTTTACACATGGGAAGTAGGTGCCTGTTTTGATTTTCCTTTAAACAAGATAAATATCATTAAGCATCGTAGCTTAAGGAATAATCTAGTATTACCAATCTGTATTTACCATATATAATAATTTTTAGTCATATACTCAATAATGTTTTGAACATTACAAAAACGTGTTAATTATCTTGAACTTTTTTCTGATCTTCCCCAACTGTTTTTTTTTAAATAGTTATTCTTTCAAACTCCAGGTAACAGTACTCCTGAGAATACATCTTGTGACAATCTTATGCACATACATATAAATACTTTATCAATTACACAGAAACATTCAACACATTACATTCAACACATTTAAGGGCACCTTAAATGGAACAGATGCACACATCTGCAAAACCTCAGCAGTCCCAGTCTGAAAACATTCCCACTCTGTAAGGCCCGGTTTCTCAGAGTGGAGGCTTTTTTGCAAGGTACAACAATACTTAGCTTATTAAAAAGTTTCCAACAGACTTCCGTAACACTAGAATGAAGGAGTCGGGCTGAAACGCAGACATGCCAGTATAATCGTGTTCAAAACAGCCCAATACTTTTTAAATATATATAAAGGTATTTAGAATTCTTGTCATATATTCAAGTTTTGTTTTGACTCCTTTACTTTTTAAATATTTGATACGATTATACATAGAGAATTTGAATCGAGAACCAAAAAGCTGGAACAAAGTGCACACATATAGAGACTCATACAGCCCAGACACTTGTAATTACCAAACGTAAGGCCTCTAACACTAATTGAGCAGCATAATTTTTAACAGGCAAAATATATCAGCTTAGAAAGAATCATAAAGCCACCTTATACATATATTTCTGCACTTGAGAATTAATTCAGCATCAAGTAAATGTTCTGAAAATTTTGTAAAATTTTGAAGAGGCCGTTTACCACCTCTGTTTTCTCAAGTTTTAGATGTGAAAGTTTTCATTTTATCCATTATCTTTAACTCACAGGTGTCTTTCATTCTCTTAGGAAATGGGACAGAAAACCCCAAATAATATTTGAAAGTATAAATCACAACATAAGCAATGCCTATTTAATAAGCAATTTTAACAAAAAAAAAATAATCTTCCTTTGTGATTTGGGTGAGTTTAGCAGGTCTCTCTATAAACATACTTTTCATAGCCAACGTAGTTAAAAGTTTAAGCATACAGAATGTACTTTCGATTCACTGCCATATAATCAAAATCTATAACTTCAGTTGGAGGACTAGAAGATGCACACACACACGTGTGTGCATACACGCACCAATTTACGTACATATATGAGTTTTTATATGCTTAGTAGTTATGTAACAGTTTTCTAATGTAAACTGTTAAAATTTTGAAATTCAGTTTTGAACTATATGATGCCAAGCCCTACTACAGGATCAGTAACACACTGGATATGGCCTCACAAGTTTTCTAAGTTTTATGCTCTTCTTGAAGTAACTGAACTTCAGGTTAAAGTACACAAACCGACTGTGCCTATGAAGAGATTGCTCACTTTATCATTTCTCCTCATAAACATAGATGTCTAAAGGATAAGAATATTGTTAACACTGAGAAAAAGTTATTTTACCAAACCAATTCTAACAACAATAACCTCAATATCTAAAAATATACCCTCGAGGGCAGGCACAGGATACTGGAATCACATTTCCCAATATCTCCTCATCTTGGCATTGATGTGGTAATGGCTAGAAGTAGGAATACCATAGGTTTCTAGCTAGAATATTTACATTTAGTTTTCATTATAGTATAGGCTGTTTAGGTTCTTAATTCAAAATTGTGTGGTTATTTTTAGAATATTTTCTCTCTAACATGATTATGAAATGGAACGATCTTAGGGCATTAGCATTTTGATTTACAACATGCAAGGTAAATGACGGTTGAAAAATAAATATTGAAAAATCCACAGCTTTAAAAATAGTATTTTCTTTTTGTAAATGGCTGTATTGTTGGTCAAAGCAAAAGTGGCTGCAGGCTTATTTATTATTTAGTCTCCTCAAACTAATATTTTCCTTACTTATTATTTTTATGTAAATTGCTATGCATACAGCCACCTGATTTAATATTTTTGAAACTATAAAAATAAACATTTGCATGAGATGTATAATGTGAGTAATCTCAAAAATTGCATTCTCTTTTTAGAACATATTATTTGTTAATATTCCTAGGTAAGCAGCTCCATAATAGTATATATTTTTAACTGCTCAAGGCTTTTTGAATCATAAACAATGTGCAGTGAAATGGCTCTTTCCTCTTATTCTTCCCTGGTTTTTATGGTCTTCACACAACCAAATTCTCTTAGCCATTGATTTTTTAAAGGTGTTTATGAAACAATGTGCGCATTAGCAGCAAAATCTACTGAGATTTGTGTCACCCGTTGGATGTAAAGTGCTGTGTCTTCATCTTTTCCGAGCAAAAGTAGTCACCTTTGAGCAAAGCGATCCCTCCCACATCTCGTCTACACCTGCCACTCTTACAAGATCCAGAATTAAACATGAGACTCATCTAGGTCTACATCAGTCTCCCCCAGCTCAGTGGGCGTAAAAGTGAACTGGCTGGACAGCAGGGGGTTCTCCATGCCATTTTCCTCACTGATGTGAAGGACGGTGTCTCCGTGCTGTAGGAGGATGGATGTCTCAAGGCCTGTGAATTCATCAGGGTCTGAGAGTTGCGTAGAGAGGGGGCTGTGTGCTGTAGCACCTTGCGCTTCCGTGTCCTCCTTCTTTTCTCCTTCTTCAGCAGGGAGGGTCTCACTCTGTGACCAAACAGATCATAACATCATGGAAAGGTAGGATAGGTGCCAGGGAAGAGCATCAAAAATATTGTTGTCTACCTGAAACCGGATAAGAAATCACACGGCCAGTCCCCAGTTGTAGCATTTGCCATATGTGAGCTTCTCTGTGGGCCCTTTCAAGTTTGTAAGCCTCTGTTTTCTAATCTGTAGCATGAGTGGGTTTTTTTGTTTTGTTTTGTTTTGCCCTCTTACCTTGTTTGTAGACTGTGAGGTAATAGGATGGGATGGTGTTACAATGCTTTTTAATTGTTAACGACTATACAACGTATGTAGTGACATTGCCCCTTCTTTAAATACCACTGGGAAGAACATGGGGACCTATGGGAATTCACTTATGAAACATTGGAAGAAGAAAAAAAAATTAAAACCACAAGGAAAATATCAAAACAATGAGGAAAAAGGTCAGAATAGGAAGTTCCTCTCATCTCATAGGATACAGAAGGCTCTCTTTTTTACGGCTTCTAAACTGGTAACTTTATTTTCCTTTTAAATTGAACCACCTTTCAACCAGGTATTATATATTGGTTTTCAATGGTTATTTTAGCTGGGAAATATTTTCTCTTAAGTTTTTCATAACAAAGAATACCAAGGTTTCTCTTATTCCTTCTTAAGCAGCTGTATTCCTGACCATATACTTTATATGGATTTTCTTGTTCATGATGAGAGGACCGTTGTCTGTCTGGGTAACAAAATGTTACAGACTCAGACTTAAATTAAATGTAATAAATTTGCATATCCATGTTGCTCATAGACATAAGTGGGCAGGGAGCAAGCCTTGCCAGTTTCCGTAGAGCCCTCACCTGCTTGGGAGACAGGCTGTGAAGATCAGCAACCACAATGGCAGGGGAAGACGTGAGGACTGGTTTGTCCATTCCTTCTGGTTTCCTAGATGGAGCTGGGCTGCAGCCTTGTGGCTGGCCTATAGCAGGAAGTGTTTCTGTTGGGGAAGCTGCTGGCTCTGGCTGAGCCTCAATGAAGGTCACAGAACGTTTCTGATCCGCTGTAGGTCAGAATTAGAGCAGTAAATACGGAAAAAAAATATGTTGTCAGTGCTTAAAAATTAGCTTTGACCACTGTTTCCTGGCTTTTCTTTATGAAGACACTGCTGGCTTATTAATAAATGAGAACATATTTGACTATCAGGTACATGTTTTGATTTCACCTTCTTTCCTATAAAGAGTAGGACTTGGGTAGAAAAAAATCATTTTTACATAAAAGGCTTAATACAAGATTTCCATAGAGGGTTAGGGGAACTTGGTTATCACTCATAACAACTACCAACAAGACTTCAAAGTCCCTAGTATTCATCATTTCATTGTCTTTAGTAAGACACAAACTCAGTTCCTCTACTTTCTAGAGTCAAATCTCATAGCATTCATGGTTTACCTTGAACTCTTCCATTTCCCTAGGTTCATAGGGTAGGCATAGGTAGGAAAAGTGAAAAGAAGAAAAAGCACTAAAGTGTTCTGTGTGACTTCTTCCCTTATCCTAGCATGTTCCC
The DNA here is from genome assembly GCF_022837055.1 of Prionailurus viverrinus. NCBI lineage: Eukaryota > Metazoa > Chordata > Mammalia > Carnivora > Felidae > Prionailurus > Prionailurus viverrinus. The sequence continues at coordinate 21,585,755 of NC_062568.1, forward strand.
ATAGGTATGCTCATCTGCATGTGCTCAGGGTCTACAGACCTTCCCGACTGGGTTGCATGACATCAATGTGCCAATGGTACAGTCAGAAGGGACACAGGAGGCCTCACCAGATGGCTTCGTTTTAGGTTGAATGCTCCTGCGGGTGGTTGACAGCCGAGCCCCATGGCGGTTTTTGGGTTCAGTCTGGGTCTTCTGACGTGATAGTAGAGGACGTCTTAGCTAAAGAGAACAGGCAGAATAAAGCTGGCAAGAAGGGTCTGACTGCCTGGGAGGAAACTCTGTGCTCAGAGGATTCTGACTATGGTGTATTCTTTACGGGTTTCTGTGCATGCTTATATTTGTAGCTGATAAATTAAACTTCTTTCTGCATATGTAACTATTGCGTATTTGAATCTGGCATCCCCTTTAACCAATTCTATCTCCCAGTTATTAGTTCTTTATGTATCCTAAGGACGTAGATTAACATAATTTCAAGCAGTCATGTGGGAATTTCAGAATTACTGCTTATCAACTGGCCTCTACTCACCTAAAAGTCATAGTTAAACACATGCTCATAACGCTCAAGGGGAGGTTCATGAAAAAACTTCAGATGCTGAGAAAGCATCTCGTATCCAAATCAACGTTGAGAAGCTCCAATCAAAGCAACAGTGCAAAGGCTCATTTAAGTTTGTATTTAAAAAGTAAAGGAACCCCACCTAAGGAAGTTTGTAAAGATGATCTTTACTTTAATTTCGATTTTAACCTGAATCATTACTCTGGAAATGAGTACGTGTATGCCTGTATACAGAAACAGGCCTTAAATCAACTTTATTACCAGCCCTCCTTGCTCAGTCAGGTTGGTTGGGAAAGAAGGTTTCTGAATAGGGAACAGACAGACGTATAGGCCTACTTACTTTACTAAGCCATCAGCTTTGCTAATAAGATTCAAAGCCAACATAGAACTAAAACTCTCAGCTTGCCCAAGTACTTACCACATTTTAAAGTTGCGCTGTACAGCTTATTTCAGGTGGGAAGGCAATATATGATCTGAATACAGGTGGGCATTAAAAATTAAATAGAGCTTTCATTTCGTAGAATCACTCTCCTGCCCTTTCAGGGTCTGCTTACCTGCCTCAGGCCCCTCTTCCTCCCCAGTGGCTGCTGAATGAGGAGGTTCTGTTGGCCAGGCTCACTCTGGACACTTGCCACCCTGTCGAGCATCAACAGTGTTAGTGTGGACCCTGCGGAGACTACAGAAGACCATCCTCTGGTGGGTGGTAGCCAAAATCACTTATATGAAACAGTCACTTCAAAGATACCATTATCTTTGAAGGAAGGTCGGGAAAGGATCCCTGGGATGGGAGATTTCAAGGGTTTGGGAGGGAGAACGAGGCCTTACAGCCCCACGCTGCCAAAATTGAGATTTTTGTTTTCAGTCACTGATGCCATATCTATCATTGAGCAAAACATTGGTTCGATCACACCCCTGGTTTGGAAGCCACCATAAAGTTAAAGATGTCATATTCTAATCTCAATTTTTTTTTTCCAAGGGGAAGGGAAAAGGTGGTGACAAACAAACACAAACAACTCTATCACATGGATGGGAACACCTTCTTTAAAATTTCAATTCAAATGAAAATAAGATGGACAGATATCAAACACATCAGACACAGAATCCATTTGGGTGAAGGGGCACATTCAACACATGTTTGCAGCCTGAAGTCTCTGTGACTACTGAGTAAATGGATAGTCACATGGGTAGACAATTCAAATGTTTTTTAAAAAAAGATTTTAGATTTAAAAGGCCGGCGAAATAATTAAGCTATCAGTAGAACTCAGAAGCTTAATTAAGTAATATTGAGTAGCTGCACTCAAACATATTGTACAGTTTATAAAACAACCACCTGCTCCCCCCAAATTTGCTGTGTATGTGTGCATTTTATATGCAAAAATGACTATTGACAGTGGTCGCTATTTCAGTATTGGGTGAGGTGGAAAATATTGTCATGGGCCCATGATCCATTTTCATTCTGCATGCATGTATAATAGGTATTTATACTGGAAAACGGGGGGTGAAAAAAGGAAATGTATTGTGCCCCAGAGAACATTGTAATCCTACAGATGATGCCAATGTGCTTATTTGGTTAATTACTGCTTTGCCTTTGCAAAAGGAGAGTCATCTACAAATAGACTTTAGAGTAAAACATTCAGAGGAATCCTTAGTCAACAACTGTCCAGGAAAAAGAAAGACTATATTCATTCATTTCCATTTTTTTTTAATGAACTATCTAAAGTATCTAGCTGTAGTTACAGGGAGAGAAATTGATGGCAAGATGGACAATCAGATGTTTCCCCTGTTAAGTTAACAACTAGTTAACCATTGTATGGTTGATAGTCATATCTGTCATTTTTTAAATGTCTTACTCATATTTCCACTAGAAGAAAATTAATGATTCCCAAATGGAGTTTATCAAAGTTTTTATGAAATAAGGATGTAAGTATAATTGGCCATTTGGGATACACAATACAAAGTTCCAGAGTCCCCAAAACAGATGCTTTTTAAACATTCTTGTCTCTTTAATGTCAAGTTCAAAAGATCAATATACATTACTTTTATACATATATGACCTTGTATCATATATGACCTTTCTATGAAAATTATCCAAATGAACAATGCAATAAATTCTGATAAGCTATCCAGACTCTGTTGCTGTTTGAAGTGACATCTCCTTATTAATTATACATTTTAACATGTGTCTTAAATTGGAAAGAGAATTCAATTACATATGCACAAAAGTAGAAACAAGTTTCTCTCAAATACCAAGCAAAGCTCTCTTTGGCATGGTTTCTTCATTGACATCTAAATGTTACCTCAGTTCCCTTGGCCAAAAAGGGAGGTTAATACTTACCACCTACCTCCCATTAAGGTAGAGAAAAGAAGTTAGTTGATGTAAAATGGTTTGAACATGAAAAGGGATGTATAGAACATGCTTCTTTGTTTTACACTTGATATTTGTAATGAGTTTATTGCTTCTAGAACGCTAAAAGGAAGTAGGTTATAAAATGTCTTGAAAACAATTGGGCTGAGAAAATGAAATTGAGGCAGTCCACTTGTCTCATTTTTATTCAGTAATCTGAGATTGTGAGAAAAGAAAATGGCACGAGAAAAAAAATACACGTTACTCAGGGAGTGTTAAATGTCAAAGCATAATGGTAATTCCATGATGATTATTCCAAGAGAGGATCAGAAGCATAAAAATTTTCTCTATGGATAGAGAGGCTTATATCTAAGAAATGAATCAAGTTTATAGCTTTAGCAATTAGCTGTTCTATGTAAATGATCTAGCATTTCATCAGTGGAATGTACACATCAAAGATGAAATTACAGAACATGTCCTTGGAAATAGTATATCCCAGCTAGTAAATTATATTCTCCCTAAACATGTGGTGCTAACATGTTGGCACTGGGGACATCCAAGTCTGGCTTAAATGTGTACAGTTAGGCCACATTAATAATAAACAGCCAGAGAAGTTAATAATGGAAGTAATTTATGCAGAACACATTTCTTTCTCTCAGGTCTATATCAAATTGGAGTTGCATAGAAAAAGGAGTTTCAATTTAGCTTCTGAGTCATGTACTATATTAGTAGAATGTAGCATTTATGATTTGTGACCATAAGAATGTACAATACTAAAACCAACCTGGAGCAGACCAAGGTGTCTGCCCTATGCACCTCTCTAAAGAAAACTGGTTTCTTGTAAATTTTAATCTTGGGAATGAGAAATGGCTGATTTTCTACTGTTTGACAGTAGAATAGGTTAACTTATAGAATAGGTTAACTAATAATAGGTTAAGACAATAGAGATAAAAGGAAATAAAACTTTCTAAATTGAAGCTAAAATTATCCTTTGTATTTTGAGTCACTGAAAAACATCACCATGGCAAACCATACAACGATCTGGATTGTAGAGAAGTACATGCACTTGGGGCTTAGCAGAATTTTGACTCAACTGTCTATGAAAAACAAAAACACCTTACTCAAAATGCAAGGAAGTAATTTATAAGCTAGCAAAGTTTAGACAATGTTAGGAGAACAATTCTGGCACAAATGACCTCTTTTCCCCTGTTTCAGCCTGATGGCCTGAATTATAGTGTAGAAATATGTATGCATCTCCTGAGTGGGACATATACCAAAATGGTACTTCTTAAAAGAAAGGAGAGGTGAATAAGGGGATATTCAGTAATGTAATGAAAATATAATATGCAAAAATGTGATAACAATTCATATCATTTATCCTAAATTACAAAAAAGTATAGATTGAGACATTAGTATATTTCATAAGTGGAAGCTGTAGGTGAGACTAGCACAAGGAAAATGAATTAGTATTTTCATTGCCTTCACCTATGCTTTTAGTTTCAATTTTAATATGTTAGAGAAATCTAGAGGTGGAATACGAGACACAAAGCATAGCCATTTACCTGGAGTGATTGCCTTGTGATAGGAATGCATAAAGCCTGCACCAAAGGAGCTATAAAGCATTTGTAGAGAACAGGGATACAAACAGGAGACAAAATTCTACTTCTCCCTTTCCCAATAAAAGAGCATTGTTTAAAATTTACTTAGCCTCCACAGTGTCGGGAGCAAGAATTTCTGTCCACTTAAAAGTCCTTCTGGCTGGACTAAGAATCAAATTGACATGAGACAGATTAACAGGAGAAAATCAAATTTAATAGTGCACATATGGGGTATCCACATAGACATGGGAATTCCAAAGATAGGCAAAATGAGGTATAGGTGTTATTCTGAACTAAGTAGAAGGGGTTTGGGGTCTGGGATTCCAGAGGAAAGTATGTACTTCACAGGGCAATAAGAAGAGCAGGTATTTGGTAATTAGATGTTTGCTCTGCCATACAGATGGGTTGCTCAGATAAAATTTATCTCTATTAATAACACTTATTCTGGGAAAGACCCCCAATTTATATTCTGCAGTGTGGTTCACGAAGGACAAAAGTTTCCCTTGATGCCATGGGGTCTCAAGTGCCCTCAGCTCAAAATAATCCACTGGCACATTCTGGAGGGGGTCTGTCCAGGACCCCCTCAACAACATCCAGAAAATGTATTTTAAATGCCACAGAATTTAGAGATTAGTGGCTAGAATCAAGAGTAAAACGGGAGAATAGTCTGGATTTTAGATAGCCAGTAAGAACTGAGATAGCATTGGCAAAGGGCGTATCCGTGTATCACAACACACATTTTCTTAGCTGTTCATCCTCAGCTACATGAAAAGGTTTCTATATTTTTCTAAGTACTTGGAGAGTACTTGCCTAGTTTTCATACTTTGAAAATGTGGATGATCAAGACATGGGTTCTACTAAGTAGGTTATCTTCATTTTGTCTCACCCAGGCTTGTTCAGACTTGAGCCACGTTCTTATTTTTCATTGTGATTGAAGTTACAGAATCAAACAGCATTATAATATTTTTCTAAAATTTATAATTGACTGTTAATCTATACCTTTAAAAGTATTCTAATGTGTCCAAACAAAATCTAATTTTCCAGTACACACATACAGGCTAAAGTGCTTGAATAACTTCTGTATGTTTAATTCTTCTGGAGAGAAAACATGATTCACAGTGTGTGTATTTGGGGGCAGATACAGAGAGAGAACATCTACAGTGAGTTTCTATGCCTCTAAGAGCAACACTCTCAAAAGAAGAGAATCACTCATGGGATATTATTTTATCCCGTTTATTAATTTCCAAGAGAAAGAATCTTTGCTCCATAGTGTAGTACTTCTAACAGGCTGATATTTCCCGTGATGAGTATTTAAAAGAAAGCAGATAGCACAGGTTAGAAAAAAAGTCCTGGAAGAAATTTTCAAAAGGTCTGCAGAGTTTTTATTCTTTTCTACCTATTCATCAGATCACCTTAGTTATCTGGTCTCTTCCTTTTTTTTTTTTTTTTTTTTGGTCTCTTCCTCATTTTTCCATTAGGCCAACGTGTGCCACTGACCTAAAACAATTGCTCTTTCGAAAGCAAATCTCCAGAAAGTACCAAAATGTTGGGGGGTGGGGGAGAAGCAGCTTGTATTACTTTCCCTTGGGCATGCTTCCTGGCATCCTTTAAGCTTTGGAGCCAGATTTTCCTAAGGACTACTTTGGGTGTATTTTAGGGCCTGAGTGCTCAGGTGTGTGCTAAATATAATTGCCGTTGTTAATGCCTAACTGCTTCTTTAGGATCTTAAGAGTCTGAAACCTAAAGAAGTTTCATGTCAAAAATAAGAAAGCCTGGAAACCAAATATAATAAGTGTCTATTCTATTTTATAAACCCACCTCTTAGTAAATGCCAAAAGTTCCTCTCCTCCAAAGAGAACTTGGTGACGTGATGGAGTTTAAAAAATACGATTTGCAGTGTATATGGCAAAGGTGGATGTGCTACTGGCTGGTGGAATACCTCTGCATTAATAGAGTTATTTAGAATCCAAAGTGAATGCCTCATCTTCTCTGTTCTTAATGACCACCACTGAGGCTGGATGGCTAACACCCAGAACAAAAACATGCCAGTTACAGGAACCACAGATCAACAACAGTTGGTCTAAAACCGTCCCCAAAGTCCTCACATGACTGACTAATTCAGATGTAGATAAAAAGCTATAGCTTTGGCTCTGATTCAGTCTCATGTAGCAAAAACTTTGGGTTTTATTCCCATTGGTACTGGACCCAAGCCAGATTGGTTCTGATAACCCCAAAGTCAGCAACTTGAATCCTGAACCTGCTAGAGACGACTAAATCCTTTGGAGAGTTTGTAAAAATCAACTCAAATCCCTGCCTTCTCTCACCAAACCTGAGCTAGTATTGACTCGGCAAGAGTAGAATTTGGCCTAATTAGAAAAGCCCTGGCCGAATGGAAGTCTGATTTAATCCTTTCCATTCTCAGTGGGCCACGGAACTTATCTCCTAATCAAGGATCTGTTGTCTCAAGTCTGATTTTAAGCATCAAACAAATGCTTTCTTTGAAAGTAGTGGTCATGATGCTAGACTTGGTTCAGATCTTTTCAAACACGGTGAAGAATGAAAGGAAACCGTCTTGAGACCGTCTTGTTCTTCCTCATCCCCAAAGCTCTTGATAATGGAATTAAGTCTGCACACGCTGCAGCACTTCCACATTTACCACCAATAAGAGACTGATCTGTCAAGGCAAGGGCTCGCAAACACAAATGAATGTCATGAATTATGGGTCTAGTAAAAAAAAATGATACACCCGATGATGGACTAAATTTCCCATTTTCAGTTGCTAAAGAAAATGTGAAATCTGAACAAGATGCAAAGAAAACAAAGAACACCCTTTCACAGGAACGGCCTCTCAACATTTCCTCATCTTTGTGATAAAGCAATAAACACGTTGTATTGTACTCACTATATAATGCAGACCTGGAAGGGAATGTTTTCTCTTGAGATGGAACTAAGGAACTCTTAGAATGAACAAGAAGCATTACCCCTAATGAGGATTAGTTGAGAGGTGTGAATCAACAGCACAAGATTAGGGATGTGTGACGTGGTTTATCTGAGTGTTAAAGGTGCAGTCCCCCTTTCTGATGCTTTAAACCAATAGCCAAGGCACTTTGTTGTTTGCATCAAAAGACTTTTCTTACTTACCAAGAAATGTTTGTGTCTGATATTTCATGGCAAGTTTGGGAGTCATCTTTGTGCTGGGACATTTTTTTTACGTGCTGTTTGAACAAGCTACTATAATAGCTTGCCACATAGCATGCATCGAGGAGAGGGAATTATAGAAATTGTATTGACATTGCTACGTTTATCATAGCAGCATTGTTTGTCTTCTTACCATCCATGCTATTAGCTAAAAGACCTGGCTACATTTAATAAGGGGCTGCTTGATGATGGGGAGTTGTATTAAAAGGCTTGTGAAAAACAGTTCTCAAGGGATATCAGTGTGGGAGGGAATGATTCGATGGGATAAAATTAACATTTAGCATATCAAACTTTAGACGTCCATGGGACAAGCCCCTGAAAGAACTCCAGAGATTTTTTTTTTTTAAGTAAGCTTTTTAGGCCATTTGTGATTAAGCTCTGAAGCTGAAAATGAAGGAGGCTACACCTTTGACTTCCAGGCTCGTGTGTTCATGAGCAACAAAGGGTAAGAAATGGAAATAGATATCAAGACGGGGGCGAGAGGAGACAGAGAGACAGAGAGACAGAGGAGACAGGGAACAGCTTAGTTTCCCAGCACAGACACCAATAGACAGGTAGCATTGACACTGTACCTAGAGAGGCTGCCCTCGGCGGCCAGGCCCTGGGAGTCATCGAGGACATTAGGTTCACTGCAGGAGGGGTAGGGAGATGAAGCATTTAGGGAAAGAAAATGCAAACAAATAAAAGAAAAAGAAAAAAAGGCATGCAATTTTCTGCTTCCAAGAGCCAAAAATAAATAAATAAATTTAACAGAACAAGGAAGGAAAAGGAGACAGGTAACCATTTCACCTTGTGCTGGGTTTGTCAAGACAGGACTCGAGGCAATGGGGGAGGAGGGACTTTGGGTGGTTGCGACTCTCAGAGGAGTGATCTGTTTATTGGTTAAGCGTTGGGACTTAAAATGAGCTCCAAAGGGACACATGAGCTCTGAAATGCATTGCAGAATGAATCTGTAGAAGATGAGATTATAATTCCTTTGGTAACCATTTGGTTGGATGGGTATTACTTTTAACCTGTCTTACTATGTACATGATTCTTCATTGATCAGGAACCTGCTTCTTTCTTGTGTGTTGTGACATTATCACACAAAAACCACTTACCATGACTGCCACAACCAAACTCTTGGAACTGATGCCATTAAGAAAAGCAAAGAAAGAACTCAACTTCCCTTGCTAATTTTGCAATGAAAATGCAAGTAAACAAATGGAAGGAAGATAACCCTGGAATATTCACATGGAACTCTCATTTACCGCCTTAGTCCTCCTCTAGTGACTGAATTCTAAATGCCAAAGGAAAAAAACTTGTCAGGTTGGTGAGAGAATGATTAGTTTATTGATTTATTTGGGTGCAGCTGATTGCGGGTTTTGTGAACAGAAACTGTATCATGCTTGCTTGCTTGCTTGCTTTCTTTCTTTCTTTCTTTCTTTCTTTCTTTCTTTCTCTCTCTCTCTCTCTCTCTCTCCTTTAGTACCTAGCTATCATTGAGCTAAGCACCCATGAGCTGATTGTACACTGTAGAAATAGCCTCTGTCTCCAGAAAGAGGCTCCTTTTTCTTAATACACATAGACTTTACTACCTTCACTAGCCTTCCAAAATATGACTCAAGCCAAAGGGTTTAACTGTATGATTTTTCCGGATTTCCCATATATCCACAAGAGAACAAATTTTCTCCCTTGAAACAAATTACCCTCTTAATGAATATGTACAAAGGGAATGGATGGTCTTGTTAGTTTAGATAAATAACCAAGAAACTCTCTATGTTAAATTCCTATAATTCCCTAATGTAAATAAAACTTTTAAATAAATTACTGGATAGTTTTCTCTTGTCCTTGATAGAACCTTGCACATTGCTAGCAATTAAAAGTGAATTGATAGTTACCAATATTATATTTTATTTTTGGACATTTTATGTATGTATGTATGTATGTATGTATGTATGTATTTATTTATTTATTTATTTATTTATTTATTTATTTATTTATTTATTTATAAAGTAGGTTTCACGCCCAGCACAGAGCCCAATGTGGGCTTGAACTCAAAACCCTGAGATCAAGACCTGAACTGAGATGAAGAGTTGAACATTTAACCGACTGAGCCATCCAGGCACCCCCTTTTTTGGACATTTTATAGTTTAGATCTAATTTTGTTTGCACATTTTACTTGTAAGACTTCCTTTTTAAAGGCAAATTACCAAAAGGAAGGTACATAATCTTTTATAATGATACTAACCCTTACATATTATTAATTTTTGTAATAACCAACCAGTACATAAAACATTGCTTTCTTGACAAGTATGCAATTTCCTTATTAATCATCTTTTATCATTTTCCCCTATTTTTTGATATTCTCCCAAGTTAGGCTTCATTTCACAATTTTTTTTTCCATCTGTAAAGTTCATGAACTATTTGCTAAAGGATTTGGGTACAGGGTAATTATTCCTGCATATAAACTGATTTTATCTAAACATTAGAATGTGCTCCGGTTTGTATTATTTTCCATGTATGAATTATAACAATGAAACTGTAGTATTAAAAATAAACAACAAACTAGCCAAAAACACATAAGGCCAATGCTTTGAAAGAATTCAGTTCCTGAAGTGAAAATATCACTGGTTCTGAAATAGATAATGTTTTGACTTTTACATCACATAATTTTCTGTACTTGATATATGTATCTTGGAATGTTTCATGTATATTCTTAGAGGGCAGAGAACACATAAAGAAAATGTCTTAAAGTGGTTAGTCATGGAATCATAAAACTATAGATAGAGAAGGTACCGTGAAGACCACTTTAGCCAACTTCTTTATTTCACAGACAAGAGCATTGTTGACCCTTGTTAAATGACCTGCCCAAGGTTACACATGTTGGCATAGGTCCTGTTCTGTTTGGTTAAGCATCACTACCTCCAACTAAATACTAATGACCTACCAAAGTCTAAATTGTACCACATGTATCAAGCTAGTCTTATATGCTTGCCAGGTACTCATTAGCTTAGCTAATGATATATGTGAAATACGAAAATGTCATTTGATGACCAGAAAAAAAGATCATGTATCTATTTCTAGAGAATTTTTAAGTTGAAACAATGCATGCGTCCCAGCATTCTACTGGTCTGGCTTAGAAAACCCTGCAAACTGTTGCCTGCATGACTTTGGTTAAAACGTCCTTTGTTGAATGATCTACATAAAAACATGATTGTCTGCTTCTCTTTTGGCCTTTTAAGAATAATAAAAGTAAATTTTCAGCATTGCTAGCTTTGCCCCCAAATGCAGAATGTAAGATATCCATGGCTCTTTACCTTTGGCTGGGTAACATGCCCACCTCGGCCTGAGGTGCAGACATGCTAGAGACGTGGCTGGAAAACCGCCTCCTTCCGATAGCACTCAAGAGGTAAGCTTCTTGTTCACTTACCACACTGGGCATGCTTACAGAGTCATCTGATAGGGGGCAAAGGAATGGAGTGTTATAAAACTATGACGTCGATCAGAAAACCCAAACCAAATTTGTCCTTGGGTTCCATCCTTGGCTTGAATACAACCTTAGGGCGATCTCTGAGGCTATCATTTGTACCTTTTATAGACTATAAAGTAAGACTCCCAAAGGTCTTAGTTTTTCATGGGTACAAAGGGATAAATAACTCTTCATATCTACACATCTCCCACCCTCAAACAGCCCTTATGAAATAAACAAAAACTTCTTAGCCATTTCACAAGTAAATAACTTGTGAAAGTCAAGAGGCATTGGCAACATAAAGATTTCAGAAAAGCTGGACTAAACATTCTGAGAATAGTGCAGAAAGGAATATTATTAAATGAGTCAAGTACATTTCTTTGACATTCAAAAACTACATTGAGTACACCTAAAGATTTTTAGACAGCTGAGAGAAAGACTATTTCAGATAGTTTTAGGAAAAATATTTTAAAACTTATAAAGTTAAAAAAATAAATACTTATTTTGACCTAAAGTTTTAAACTGTATGCATGTAGTCTTACTTTCTTCATGGAAGTGGTAATGTATTCAAACCCACATGAAAGTTAGCTTTAACACAGTATTTGTGACAGGTAATCTCATTCAAGTGAGTTAATGTTGTTTGTTGCTGAACAGTAAACATATTTTGATTAACATAGTGTTGTGGTGAACTTATGCTACCATATAAGATCATCTGACATCGTGCATTTAAAATACCCCAAATAGTCCTATTTCTAATAAAACTTCTTTAAAACCCAAAGGTGTATATGAAGTGTCAGAAATATTAGCGACTGACTTGAAGTTGATTCTTGTTATAGAGTGGTATTTCTTTTTTAGGTGTGTTCACAGAGAAGAGAGTAAATAAATGTGCCTTAAAAATATGAAAAACATGGTAAGGTAGATAGTGCTATTTCTACAAAAATCAGATCTCACTGATTTTTCCCCCTATTTAAACTCATATATCACTTAAAAGTTTGTCAATATTTGTTTGATGATTAATTATGTGTTGCCTTCCATTCACCCTTTTGTTAAATGTTACCAAAAATGTTTGTCATCTCCTCTGCAGGGCTAGATCTAAGATCTCAGAGAATTTATTTTTTCTCATTCTTGTTCCTCATCTTGTACCTGTTAGATCTTAAGACAGGTTTGATGATAGAATGGGAAAATAGTTTAATTCAAAAGAGTCAACCATCTGGCCTTCATATCCACCCTATATAAATTAATACACAACCACATAACAACAACACATTTGTTAGCAACTCAGTTTCCACTGGGATGATTGTGATGTCTAAGAGCAGAGATAGTGACAAAAAATTACATATTCATCAGTGTGTAAGTGCTGGCCCCTAGCTAGTGGTTGTTCTGTTTATGTCCTCTCTACTTTTCTTCTCTATTTCCTTCCTGCTGGCTAGGACATCTACTTATTCCTAAGGTTACCTACAAAAAATATTTAGCTCTACTAAAGATTGGTGGTATAATTTCCCATAATTAAAAAGATTGCTGGGAGAGACTACTTCAAGCATTAAAGAAAAACAGATACTACTTGAAGTTCGGAACGATTATAAGGACTTAATGAATATAGAAACTGTTGATCCTTATCTCTCTCATTTTGTTTCCTTGGTCAAGATTTTCCAAGATTGCCCAAATTACAATTTGAAGAGTATTTCCATGCACAGTGACCAGGGTGATTTTGAAACAAGTATATCTGTAGGTCAAGTGAAGGACAATATGATTATCACTTTGTTATCTAATTAACCCTGAAACAAAATCTGGAAATGTTGCTGCATTTCTTTCTTTCTCTCTCCTACACATCCAAGTATAATAGGGTACTAAAATACTTTCATTCATGTTAATTAAAATTCTAACCTCAACTCTTATTTTTTCTAGTTTTGATTGAGGCTTTTTGTTGTTGTTTGACATGGAGAGGCTCTGAGTGAAGATCTACATTTTGTCTTCTTCATTTTTAAGACATTGACAGCATGCTTTGCTATAAATGTTATATATCAGAGGGTCTTTGAAACACAACTGGAAAATAATCAAGACAATAAAAATAAGTAAATTACCACGGTATTTCATTGGACCTTTACTTTTTACTTTTAAAACCTACTCCTGTTAAGCATACACATGAAGTATATTCTCAGCTAGATTTTCCCACATTTCATGACACCAAATCTTAGGCATATGAATTAGAAGCTCCTGGACTGCCTCAGTCATTAGGGATACTCTTAATTCAAATTTAGGTTGTATTCCCTCTTGGGTTGTATTTCCCCATGAGAGCCTACTAGTTTATGTTCTAGAGAGTGTAGCTGACTGGTCTTTTCTGAGTCCTGAGTACATGCATTGCTTACTTTTCCTTGCCCAATAGGGTCATGTAAGGGCTGATGAGCTTTCTAAGCAAGATAGCCAGGAGAAAGGGGAATAAACACTTCCCTTAGTTACCTAAGTACCATTTAAATGAGAATAAGTGGAAAAGTTTGAATATACAAGCTCAAAAAAATGTGGGGGTCACTAAAGATTTACTTTTTGTCTGAATTCCTTCCAAATGACCAAGACTATCAAAGAATTTATAGAAGAGTAGGCAGTAGGGATCATGGTCACAATTCCATTTTAAATCCTTTTTGTAAAAAATGACCAAGGGATCAGAACTGGAAAGGGTCAGAATGGCAGAAATCCTTTGCAAGCTCTCATTTGCATGCCAAGCTGGGTCACACATGCCACCCCCCCCCCATCAACCCCATACTGTGGGGTGACCTACTTTCCTCATCTTCCTCATCAGTCCTACTCAGGGTGTCCTGCGAAGCCTGCTGGGAGGGTTCACTGTCCTGCTCCCAGACAGTGCCTGTGCCCGTGTTGGAGCGGGACATGGTGGCCAGGCTCAGGCGGTAAGCGGAGGTGGAGGTGCCCACAGTACTGATGGACGTCTTCCCTTGGTAAGCTGGGAGGTTGAGAGACCAAAGGAAATCCATGGTGAGCATCTTGAAGGAAAACAAATGCTTGCTTCAAACTCCTCCTTTGTATTGGCTACTTGTATTTTTTTAGGAAAGGTCAGTGAAATAGTGTGTCCTAGATAAATAGTCCTTAGGATAAAATAGTGAGTGGAAGTGAAGATAGAAGAAGAAGAAGAAGAAGAAGAAGAAGAAGAAGCAGCAGCAGAAGCAGCAGGAGGAGGAGGAGGAGGGAGGAGAGGAGGAGGGGGAGGAGAGGAGGAGGAGGGAGGAGAAGAGGAGGAGGAGGAAGAAGAGGGAAAAGGAGGAGGAGGAGAAGGGGAATTGGCATTTGATTTACTTATAATTGAATAGTTTCTTCACGGGAATATAACATCTCTAATAACGTAAAATGCTTTGATATGGCTTCTTTTCTCATAGCTTTAGATATCATATGCTAAGCCTGGAAGAATGCAAGATAATTTTGACATGAATGGAAGCTTCCAACTTGGCAGATTTTACTGAGAAATATACCTTAGCTCACACAAGCATGCGGGAGTAATAAATACATTGTCTGATAGGAACTTCTCAATCAAAATCAGAATACAAATCAAAGCTGTGTTTCCATTCTCCTTTTCTGGAAATTATAACTTAAAAAATATCCCCTTGAATATGTCAAATTATTTTATCATAAAGCAGAATATTTGAATGGCACTGTGCAGATTTTACTAAGACTGTACTCATCAAAATCTGTCTTTAATACATTGCAAGTAATAATAAATTCTAGAAAGAAAAAGAAGCCACACATATGGGAGACTACTTATGGGTAATGACTGCCCTCTAATGGCAGATAATGATTTGTTTTCCCTCCTGGTAATGCTGTTAATAATTGTAAAAAGTAAACAGTACACTCCCCAAAGAAAACCTTTTGAATAACATAAAGCAAGGACCCCTAGCCCGCCAACTCTAATCCAACACTTCCTCCCCCAATTTGTGAAAGTTAAAGGCTTGTAAGCAATCATACTAGTTGGAAGTCCCCTCACTGTAGTCACTGTCAGGTGGGTAGATTATTTACCCTCTATTGAGTCTCCATTTCCTCATTCTTTAAGTGGACTCTCACTTATGCACCTTGCAGGCATTTGTGTGGATTAAATGAAATAACATCCATGAAATTATCTACTATGTAATAGATGTTCAAAGAATGCGAATCCTGCTTCTCCTTTCCAAAAAGGAAATGAAGGCAAGAATTCCAATACTATTTTTCTTGTTAAGTAGTCAAGTCAGAGCTTAGCTGCTGAAATGAAGACTGAAAAAAAAAAGTTTAGAAAAGATTCCCCTGCCTTGTTGTTGGTAATGATCACATGGTCAAATCTACCAGTGGACTGCATGGCTAACTTCATCCATGGTTCCAAAAAGAGTGGTGACCTGGACAGCGGCATTCTTTGTAGGTTGTGAGTTCCAGGAGTCAAACAAATTCCAAATACCCCACACTTACTCACCTGAGCCACTGTGAACTGCCTCTTTTAGAATTTTTAGTTCACTGTTGAATTCAGCAATAAGGGAGCTTTTACACAGAGGGCGTGGGATAAAGCGCCGCTCCAGCTGGTCAGCAATATGTTGCCGGGCAGAAAGCTCTTCATGATTCTCTGCTGGTTGGGCCAGAAGCTGAAAGGAGGGGAGAGATTCTCAGGTCCTCAATCTTCCCATCTGTAGAATGGGCTAATTATTGTACCTATTTTATAGTGGATTGTGAGGATTAAGTAAGGTAATACATATGAGCTTTTATTTGTTATTTTTCTTTAAATGTTTACTTACTTTTGAAAGAGACAGAGAGAGAGGGCATGCTTGAGCGGGGGAGGGGCAGACAGAGAGGGAGACAGCGGATACAAAACGGGGTCTGTGCTGACAGCAGAGTGCCCCATGCACCACTCACACTCAGAAACTGTGAGAGCATGACCTGAACCAAAATCGGACATTTAACCGACTGAGCCACCGAGGTGCCCCATGTGTGAAGCTTTTAGAACAGTGTCTTATACAGGAAGCTCTTAATCAATACATTATTTTGAATCACTGTCTCAGGAAATCGGGGCAGGAAAAGAATAACACAGTAGATGAATACTGAGGGAGGGGAGAAACAGGCCTTAACTGTTCTTTTTCATGATTATTTAAAATCAGATCTCTGTCGTGTCACTGAAGAAAGAACATTCTTCAGATGGTACCATTGGGGCAATCTTTTTTTCCCTTTTCCCCTAGGGGGCAGTGGTGAGTAGAGACAGAGGGCAGAGTTTTACAGACTAGAATAAAGGTCTCACTGCGAAGGTACTTCTAACATGAAGTTTTGCCCTCTGGGATCCTGTTTTGAGCTGTTTTCTCATCAAGCATGGTATTAACAGGGTCCTACTGACTAGCTATCCCGTGTCCCATGAGCACGGCTGCAGCAATCCTGCCTTAACTGGGAGAAGAGCACATTCCTGGGGCTTGTCATTTCTAGGAAAAGCACACACCACACCTTGCACTGGATGAAAGGGCGTAAGAGCACGAAGATGGGTATTCGGGTCCGCACGATGAAGTCGAGGAAGTCCCACAGGGCCAGGCCTCCCACCTTCCGCAGGGCCATCTCCTTCACCTGGAGGCTCAGCCAGTACCACTGGCTTCCCAGCTGCCTCTCAAAGCAGACGAGAATCACCTTCAGCGCTTTACACGAAGAAAAGAGAAGAGTAAGTCCGCATACTTGTGCTTTAGAGGAACGCTGCTCACAGCCACAGCCCTTTATGTGTCAGAAAATGTTCTGAATTTCTAAATCCTCTCAAGTTTCCAGAAACGTACATGTACTCCTGGGCGAGAGTATTCTGACATCAAGATAAAAATCTGGATGGTCCACATGTTTTGATTCTGATCAGGAGAACGCAGACATCTTTCTTAAGCGCATTTCGCTACCATTGTGGAAAATACAGAGCGCAGCGGTTCACAGGATTGGAAGGGAAAAGTGTTGTAAACAGAACGCGTGGCTAATATTTTGCTTTCTGAAAGTTTTGTCCTAGTGGCCTTATGGTAATACCAGCATATTACTCATACCCTAAGCTAAAACACGGGTATTTTAAGAGACTTTTTTCTTTTAAGCATAGACATAATATATTCTTGTTGTTTAAAGTAAAATCAAACCATACAGAAATACACGGAGTTCAAAGAGAAAAAGTCCTTCCCCTTCCCAGCTCCCTTGCCAGCCCCATCTCCTCCCCAGAGAGAACCAGGAAATGCATTTGAGTATATCCTTTCAGGTGAAAAAGCTCCATTCTCCCTCCCTCCTCCCCCCCTCTCATATTGCACATCATGTTTATTATTTAAGCCTGTTGGATTTCTTTTGCAATATCTCTATCTTCCTAGATTCTGGCAGCCCCGTCACAATCTACTTTTATTTATTTTATTTTATTTTATTTTATTTTATTTTATTTTATTTTATTTTATTTTATTTTATTTTATTTTTCAGGAAGAAGATTTCCCAAACAGTGTGTCAAGACCAAACAGAATATTGTAGAGACGTCAAACATTATGGCAGGAGCGTCCTCTGACATCTCAGCTCTCTGCACAGGGTCTGGCGTGGGGCAGTCAAGGGAGCCTTGGCCTTCCTGATCGTGTCGTAAGGTCCATCCCAGCAACTAAAAGGCGCAAACACCTTTATCACGTAGTTAGGACATTTCCAGGGGAAAACCATGCCATGTAACACAGAGAGGGATGTTGTAAAAGTTTTCTTTACCCACCCTCCTCAAAATCTCACCTTCACAGCAATCATTCACCCCCATTCCTTTCCCTTAACTAAACAAACAAACAAATGAACAAAAAGCAACACTCCTCTTTCCCTACCCTGAGCTTGGTGACATTTCTACTGTTATGTGCCTATTAGCCTTCTTTGTGTTTCTGCCATTCTGCTTCCCACCTTCACCTCTTTCAGCCCAGTACATAAGCAGGATAGAAAAGGGCTCAGGAGCAGTTACTCTGGTGCCAGGTGGCTTGGATTTGAAATTTGGCTCTGCTGCTTATTAACTGTGTGACTTTAGGGAAGTTACTCAACCTTTCTGGGCCTTTGCCTCTTCATTCCTAAAATGAGAAGAACATTTATACTTCTTAGAGTTGTTGTGAGGATTCAAAGTATACAAAATACTGCTTAGTGCAGAGTAAATGCCCAAAATAAATGCAAAAATCGATTTGAAACAGAGGCCCAGTGGCCTGGCCAAGTAACCAAAGGATCCACCTTCATTAAAAAGGCAGAAGGCAGAGTGAATTGAAAATAATTACTCATCAAGTGTTTTCTCCTATCCTTGCCTTGTGTGTTAAAACCCACCGTCTCCCTCCTCCTCTGTGCAATCCCAAACCTTATGCACGGCTTTGTCCCAGAGTCTAGATTTTATCTGAACCCCACATTCTCACGGCTTTGGCAACCAAGCCCCATATGGGTAGGTCCTGTGCACATGCATGCTTGTTTCCTTTTTTCCTTTTCATTCTCATTGTCAATCACATAATTTTCAAATACTTATTTGTTTATTTTTTTTTAAGGAATCTCTATGCCCAATGTGGGGCTCAAACTCACAACCTGAGATCAAGAGTCACATGCTCTACTGACTGAGCCAGCCAGGCACCCCAAGATCTCCCCTTATGATATAGTCCAAACTCCTCACACATTCCAAACTCCAAGGACCTGTTTTTACCGGTGTGTATGGTTCATCTTATACCCCCCACATGAAGCTCTACTTTGATAAACTGAAAAATGTTAGGCATGATTTTCTCAACTTGCTCCTTTTGAGATGTTCTGCTGCCAGTGCTCCTTATTCTCAGTGCTATGGCAGGAGTGGGGCTTTTCCCCAGCTTAGTGCATTCAGGGCCAAGGAGGGGGGCTCCAGTGTTCCATGAGGCAGGACCAAGTTAAAGGCAGGGATGGGGTGATAGAAAAGTAGCAGTGGAAGCCAGAAGGAAACTGGCAAGCCTATGGGGGAGAACCAGTTAACTGGCCTCACCAGGATGAAAATTAAGATAGAGATTTAGAGATGCTATTATAGTAAGGGAAGAAAACTAGCTAGTAGGGAGCATAATGTCCTGTAAGGCCACCATGTCTTACTGCGCAGGATGTGGACTGCCCCAATCTAGGGGCTCCGTTCACATAGACGACACACCAGTGAGTCCCATGAGCCATGCGACTCAGTGTCTCTGTGTATTAGACGTAGCCTACATCTGACAGCAGCTACCATAGGTAACCTCATTAGTGATCTCACACTTAACCAGCAAGGAGAAATTCTTACTACAGATGCTTTCCTTACATGTCCAGATGCTGTTAGAAAAACAACCAAGTAATTTAGGCACCACAGATAGGAAACTACTTTGTTTTCTGGCGTATGTTTACAGACTCTTTTGCAAGGGTGATGCTTCCTGCTTGCTGAAGTGGCTTCTTTAAATACCTCTGGACTGAGGTCTTTTAAAATACTTTTTGAGTCAAGGTGTAACATAACTCAGTAAGTATTTATGTTACACGTGTATATACACAAACATACATATATACATATATATATACACACACAAACATATATATATATTCTTGTGTGTGTGTGTGTGTGTATATACAAGTATGTGTGTATATGGGGGGGGGGGGCGGGCATAGGGATAGGACCTACCCAAGTATGCTGCTTGGCTTGTGGACTCTGCCAGCCCTTCCCTGCGCAAGTCTTTGCTGGCATCCCCAGGGGTGGAGCAGTGGGCAGGGGAGCTCTCCAACATGAAGTTCTTGCTCCTGGACGTGCTGATGATCCGTGGTGGCAGGAGAACATTAATGACTGTCTGCAGGAGCAGCTGTACCTCGGGCTGTTCCAGCCACGGGCTATCTAAGGGACAGAGTTCGCAACAGGGAAGTGGAAAGAAAAGCAAATCACAAGGTAGACTTCCCACATTAGACACAGTAAAATTCAGCTCTCTTTCCAATGCCAGACTAGAATACCCTAGAAACTCGGGTGTTTCCCCACCAAGTACAGCTTCTCCTCTGGACAAAAACAGCATCCCTGATACTGGGTGTTTTCTCCATAGTCAGCACCCAAGGGCTTGTGTTCTTAGCCAAATCTCCCGCTTACCATTGCGATCTGCTTTCTTTCTTTCTGCTCAAATACTCATAACGTATTGTCTTTACATTTGAGATAAAATTTCCCTAAAAGAAAAACACCCCAAGAAGGAAGAATAATGAAAGTATATTGGATTTAATGGCAATGGCGGGGTTTACGCTAACCCTAATGGCAGTAGATTATAAAGTCCATTCACTTGTCAATTCACACCACACTGTATTTCAATTAATACCATCTTCTTAATGGAAACAATGTTCTCCCGATTTTTGCTGTACTCAAGTGATTTTAAACAGGACACATCTTCCATGAAGTGGAGCAGAGAAACTCTTGACCCAGGGTAGCTAAACTGAAAAGAAAGGAAAACTCTATTTCCTAAGGCAACCCTGTTTAAATCATTCAGATGGACTTCAGTGATGGCCTTCATGGGAAAAAGAGTAAGAAATAACAGTCTGCCACTAAAGAAAGTACAACAGTGATAAATTTCCTTTAGTTAAATTAATCAGACCTTTGCTTCCAGATCCTACTGTGAGCACAAATGGGATGAGTAGATTTAAAAGCATCCCCTCCCTTCGCTCTTGATTGGTGAATGGGGAGATCACATGGCTTAAAGGAAAATCTTCTTTTAAAGCCTGTGCAGCAATAATAGAAAAAAAGATTAATTGACCCCACACCCATTTGGTATGTCTGTTTTTATACAGCACGATGAAGACGGTGATTCCCTGTTGGCTGCTCCTGGAAACTATGAGTTCAATTGCACAGTGTACAAGATTTACTCAAAGCTGATACTTTACCATTTGCTTGACATAACTGAGAGTTATATACCTAAAAAACAGTAACATCTTGAATATTAAATGCAAAATTGTAATACTTATGGTCTGGCACAAAAAACAACTGCACATCCCCATTCATTTTCTCCATGTGTCCACCAATAAATATTTTAGAGATAGAAGAGAAGGAATAAATGATAGCTTGCCACCTGTTCACCTAGAAGTTATTTAGAAGTCCTCTGACCTCTGACCTCTGCATAAGGCCTTCTCCAAAACAGAAAGGAATAGGCAATATAGAAAGAAATATATGATCTCTGTACACAGGTTATAAAGATGTATCACTTTAGGGATCATCGTTTCCCTTCTGCATGGTAGCCAAAGCTCTTGCTTAATTTCTTTTGTACCATCACCCATTCTCTGGATGATGGACCATCAAGTGTAGTTGTCAGACAATGGATGGGTCATTATCCATTTACATCAAGTGTGTATTTCCCATCAGTCACAGAGCTTACTGATGATCTACCATTCTCTAAAATCAGGTGACACACAGAAAGAGGCAGGGGAATTGGCATTCTGCACTTTTTGCCTTGGGAATATTATTTTAAGAAATAAAATAACTGGGAGAGTAAAAAAAAAAAAAGAAACCCACAGTATTCAACCCACAATCATTAAAGTAAATTAAGATATTCAAAGTCTAGTAATAACATTTGAAAGAATTTTATATTGCAATTCTTTCTGTGAATAATTTAAAACCAGACTTTGAATATTACTGTGTCTTTTAATTAACAATTGTGGGCTGATTATCTGTGAACTATTATTTTCCTAAGGTTTTGCACACATTGGAAATGACTTAAGTAGTTCTTGAGATTGTGGCAGGACTGAATGACTCTGCTATTTTTGAGATCTCGAGAAGAATTACAGAAGCACAACTTAGGGCCAAGCTCAGGACTGAAGCTCCAAACCCATAAAAGTTTGGAGATGTTTACACTTTTGTTTCACAGATTTTGCCCAGCCTTTGCAGAAAAAATAGAGAGAACACCATGATCTGGTGCCTCAACCAGCAACTTAATGAGCGTGACAAACAGGTAAGGCAGTCACACCTGTATCTGCAATGCTACAAGCCGGACAACAGCTGTGCTGAAGGGCAGAGGTGGTGAGAGATAAGGGCTGAGATGAAGAAGGGGTAATCCATCAGCAACACTGGAAGGTCCTACCACTCCCATCACCTGAAATACAAACAGAGCACATGACCAGCCTTGACTATTGCAATTTCATGCAACCGTAGTAAGGGAGTCTCATTCAGTAATAATAAAATAATAATAATAATAATGATGATAATAATAATTTGAAGGTTGGGCATGTTACTTTCAATCTGTTCTTGCTGCCTTCTTCCGAAGGCATGTAATGTCTAGAGTCAGATCGAACATGACACTGGATTCAGCCAAGGTTTTGTAGAATGTTGTTGGTAGCTAACTATGTAAATAATGAGAGATGAACCAAAAACTATTCTAATCAGGAGATTGGACATACTTACTGGTGAATTCAAAGGAATGCAGTCCGCATTCTTTGATGGAGCAGATATTGACAACAATGATGATGGCATAGCTCTATTTGCATAGGCATTCCAGCTATAGACTTATTGCTCAACTAGTTAAGCAGCAGATCCTACTCAATGAAATGCTCTAACATGGTTTCCACATTGTACAAAACCTTGTGAGGACCAGACTCTAGATATTACATCCATGGTAAAAAAAATTTTTTTTTCTTCCCATAAATCCTAGACTGGCCAACTCATAGCATCATTTTGCACTAAAAAAGAAAAAAAAAATCTCTTTGCATTTTAAACTCCCCCACCCCAGACTACCTCAACGTCTAGCCAATTGTGCGGTCTCCACCACCCCACTCTCCAACTGGCAGCCCTCAACTCTCAGCGCAACTTAAAGAGGCAAATTGTCAAAGTAGTGCGTGGGAAGCAGCACACCAAAATCCCACCTGTGTAGGGATGGGCCCCTAATCTCCCCACGCACCACCTTGAGATGTACCTCACTGTTTTCAATGTCACCTGAGCCGTCTGTTTTCATGGGTAGGTAGGGGCACAAAGTGGTTGACCTGTAAATCTTCAATTCAGAGAAGTCAATAGCAGAGTTAGTTAAATTTTGCAAAGTTTCATAAGATTGCCACTTGGCTACTCACCAGATTGACACAGACATTGATCAGTGACCTAAGGTGAGGCAGGAAGGATATGATTGGCTGCCTCTGAAGTGTCAAACAAACCCCTTCAATCAAATTGCTGGCAGGCTCCCACTCAACCTGTCGCCTGGAATACAATATAGGAGCCATTAGCAGCGTGGCTCCCTTCTGGAGTCAGTCTGAAACAAGTGAATGAGACAGTGATTCTGACACCATCTAAGACAGGACAGGTGTCTGAGACAACAAAGTGCTTCACACGGGATGAAGTTTACCCATGTTGTTCCAAAAGCACAGAGCACACTGGGAAGGGAAGAAGATACTGAAAACGTAGCAGAGGCACTCCTGCCCCACTCGACTAATGAGACAAAATCTATTGAAGAAAAAACAGAGATGATGAATGGGTTGCATTTTAAGTTCCCTGGTTTTAGCTTTGAGAGAGGGTATAAGACTACAATTTTAGGAAACCCAGCATAGGGGCCATTACATCCAACAGAACTAATCTGACCACAGGCTGCATTTCTGAAATCTATTTATCAGACTACAATTAATCTCATCAGCTTTTACACCAGGATACAACTAATTAGATTTATATGGGTTAACTCCTGCCAAAAACATGACATTAGAAGATAATCATCCATTTAAAAAAGCATTCTTTCTTGGCCTCCTAAGAAATGATATTTTTTGGCTACTTTCTATGGTCCTATAAGTGGTATAAATCTAAACACAATTAAATGGACATGGGACTTTCTGTAATAAAGTCAATCCAGTCTGTAATTGTCTTCGTGCCAAAAAAGCCATCTCTGTGGCCCCCAAATAAACAGGTTGGGTTTTACTGACCTCAACACTATTTCCAAACATCATCCTGCAAACAATTTCTAAGTTTATATTTCCAACCAACGTAGAATATCTATAATGATGAAATGAAAATGTTCATAAGTGAGGATATATTGACATCCCTGATTCTCAAGTAACCTACAAGGTCAGGTTCAATCAACATTTCCCTTGTTGAACTGAGATCACCTAAAAAATTAAATCCAAGGCAACCTCAAATTCTGAGGCTATACCCCAAATAAATTGCCTATAATCGGCCAATCTATGCATTAATTCAGAAATCTACTTTTAAGAAGCATGATGTTCTCTATAATGGGCTTGATTATATGACAAATGAGTCAGCTATGGAGATGTTTAATATCTTAACATACAAAGTTTTTTAAGAAAAAAAACTTATTTTGACACACCCTTGTAAGAATTATAAGACTGTGGCCATTTACCAAAGGGCACAAATGTTCCACTGGGACCACTAAAAACATAGGTGTGCTGTAAGGACACAGACATTTCCATGCCACTGAAATAAATAACCTTGAAATAACATATAGGCATTCGTCATCATGTTATAAAGGAATATAGGAACAAAATATCAACTGCTGGAATGAAATCTTTCAATTTCTTTTTTATAAATCCAACAGCTCCTGATAGCTACATAAATGAACAAAAGAGCACAGGCTAAAACCTGGAAAAGTTATGACAAATTGAATGCTAAGTGCTACAAATTCTTGGACAAGAGTTGCATTGATTTGTGGTTAATATTAAAGGGACCGAAAATGCTCTCATGAAATCAAACTTGAAATTTCTGAGTTAGTAGGTTTATCAACATTTAATCAATTGAACTGTCTGTCTACAGGTTTCCAAACTGGACTCAGATCTCCAGGTAGTCTGGTTCCTTGCATAGAAAGGTTATCAGTGAATAATGCAGGTTACTGAATAGAGATCAAAGGGTAATTGTGTTAATTTAGTATCACCCTGAATTAGATGAAAAGGTGAAACTTAGGTATTTGTTATTAATCCTGGGATTCTTTCCAGCTCCTATGTGGCTGCTTATTATTAAGATTTACCTTTCTCTAAACTGGTAACTAAACTCCTATGCTAAAGACAGTATTTTTTGAACATCAAATTAATTTTTCTTTTCTCCTCAGTGGTTTTATTTATAAGGCATACTCTGCTTTATTTCAAAAGAAATTGAAGGATACTCACTGAATTTCTTATGTTTGTCAGATGAGGAACATGATAGCTAAGAAATGAACAGAACTTGCAAGATGAACACATATAATTTTAAAGAATATGTTATTTCTTCAAAATGTAGACCCTGCTACTCATGCATCCATATACCTGGTTAGCTATGCACGTATGCCAACAGAAAACTTTCAAGTCATTCATATAACTCCAGATTGTGCCGCCATCTTAAAAGACGGTAACCCCCAACTTTGAATCCGCAATATCAACGGTTGACCAGGAGGCCTTCTCACCTCAAAGTAGGCATCTTATGAATTTTGTTGAACATTCTATCCAGTCTCTTTAAAATGAGGATAAGGGCTGGCCTCACTGCCTCGGCTGTCCAATCGGTAATGGGTAGCATCTCCATGATGTAGCGCCGAAGCCCACGGCTCTCCATTGTCTGGGTGTCATATGGTGCTAGCTTCAGAAGGGAGTGTGCAATTTCTGCCAACCTGCATTTTTTTTTTAAAGAATAAGCGTAGAATGCCACAGTGGGGATTTCCCCATATAGCACCATGTTAATCAGCCTTCTTTCAGCATACCAACCCCCTGAACTAAAAACATTCTTCCCTCTACCTTCTATCCCTTAGGTCTTCTTGCATGACCAATACATTGATACCTGCACATACATATTAGCAAAGAATCATAGAATATTCCAGAGGGTAAATGTGAATAGCATCTGATGAGTAAATTAAAACCCAGAGAGATTAAGGACAGGCCAAACATATCTAGAGAATATGTATGCATGTATATGTATGTGAGGATACATACATACACAAATACATACCTACATGCATATATGTGAAAGGTACATATATACACAAATATGGGTATAAAACAAAACTTAAACTTTAAATGTACAATAAAATCACTAATATCAAGGGCTCAAATAAACTTCATGGCTCCATAGCTCCTTTGCTGCCCATAGTTAAGGTCAAAGGCATATATATATATATATATATATATATATATATATATATATATTTAATGTTTTATTTATTTATTTTGACAGAGAGAGAGAGCAAGCAACCTCGGGAGGAACAGAGGAGAGAGGGAGAGAGAGAATCCCCAGCAGGCTCCATGCTGCCAGAGCAGAGCCCAAAATGGGGCCCAATCTCACAAACTGTGAGATCATGACCTGAGGTGAAATCAAGAGTCAGAAACTTGACCAACTGAGCCACCCAAGCACACCAAGGAAATGTACTTCCTCCAAGTGTAGCCCAGGGTCTGTCACTAGACACAGGTCCATGCTCTATGTCCTAAGTACAGAATTTCTGAAGGTGAGCTGACCAACAGGACTGATTGGGCAAGTGTGTTTCTAGTAAATGCAATAGTTGGTTAACTAAATAAATTTCAAAACTATACATGGGTTTCCAACTTGTAAATAATACAAATATAGTGGTATACATGGTCTTTAAAAAGCCAATTGAATTTATTTTTTTAAGTTTATTTATTTATTTTGAGAGAGAGAGAGAGAAAGAGAGAGAGGGGAGGGGAGGACTAGAGAGAGAATCCCAAGCAGGCTCTGCACTGTCAGTGCAGAGCCCAACATGGGGCTAGATCACATGAACCCTGAAACTATAACCTGAGCTGAAATCGAGAGTCAAATACTTAACCAACTGAGCCACCTACGTGCCCCTGAATTTAATTTTATATGAAGAAGAAAGCATTTTATTTATTTTTAGTCAAATGTTTCATTTTATTTAACTTTAGTTTTTTTATTACAGTATAGATAACAGTGTTATGCTAGTTTCAGGTGTACAATAGAGTGATTCAATGATTCTATACACTACCCAGTGCTCATTGTTAGTGTACTCTTAATCCCCTTCACCTGTTTCACCCATTCCCCCCACCTACCTCCCCTCTGGCAACCTCTAGTTTGTTCTCTATAGTGAAGAATCTGTTTCTTGTTTGCCTCTTTTTTCTTTGTTCCTTTGTTCTGTTTCTTAAATTCCACACATCAGTGAGATGTCATGGAATCAGTCTTTCCCTTATTCCACTTAGCAGTATACCCTTTAGCTCCATCCATGCTGTTGCAAATGGCAAGATTTCATTCTTTTCTGTGACTGGGTAATAATCCATTCCATTCCAATATATATATATATATATATATATATATATATATATATATATATGTATATATGTATACACACACACACACACACACACACATATATACACATATATATATATTCCACATTTTCTTTGTTCATTCATTCATCTATGGATGGATTGGATTCTTGAGTTGCTTCCAAATCTTGGCTATTGTAAATAATGCTGCAATAAACAGGGTGCATTTACCTTTTTGAGTTAGTATTTTCATTTTCTTTGGGTAAATACCCAGTAGTGGAGTTACTGGATCATATGGTAATTCTATGTTTAATGTTTTGAGGAAACTTCACACTGTTTTCCACAGTGGCTTCACCAGTTTGCATTCCCACCAACAGTGCATGGGGGTTCTTTTATAAAGAAAGCATTTTAGGGGTGCCTGGCTGGCTCAGTTGTGGAACATGCGACTCCTGATCTCAGGGTTGAAGGTTTGAGCCCCTCGTTGGATATAGAAATTATTTGAAATCTTAAAAAAAATGAGACAGCACTTTAAACTTTTACAGTGCTTCGCTATCAAATACATTGAGTAGATGCAGAATGTGTAGAAGATGATATTAAGAGGCAAAGCATACTCATTCATGGTAATATCTTGCATCTACGTTATATGATTTGAACCTCACTTTTTTTCCAGGGTAAAAAAAACTTATATTTTAAAATATATATCCAGGACTCCTATCACAGTGACTGAAATGTCCATATTCTTTAAGGTACTAGAAATTCCTTTGAAAACAAGTTTCTTTAAGTAAAGGGTAATTAAGCCACTCTTACCAATTATTTGAATCTTTTGTTTTAATCAGCCTATGTCTAGCCAGACATCCAAAGTATGCTATGGAAGCAGAATTCAGGACAGGGGGATTCTGATGGAAAAGGGGAATAGAGAGGCCTCATGTTGTCTAAGAGTGCATGTATACATGGTACCATCAGGACGCATGCATGTGCTAAGGGTTTTCAGAACTATTACTAAAGGAGAAGAGGAGATTCCAAGTAAAGGGACATCAGAAATCAGCTTTTATATTTTTTCTTTTTTTTTTTTAATGTTTAATTATTTTTGAGAGAGAAAGAGAGACAGAGTGCAAGTAGGGGAGGGGCAGAGAGAGAAGGAGACACAGAATCCGAAGCAGGCTCCAGGCTCCCAGCTGCCAGCACAGAACCTGATGTGGGGCTTGAACTCACGAACCATGAGATCATGACCTGAGCCAAATTAAGACTTTATTTGTAAACAATCTCTACACCCAATGTGGGGCTAAAACTCACAACCCTGAGATTAAGAGTTGCACATTCTACCAACTGAGCCAACCAGGCACCCCAAGTTTTTCTTCTCCCTTTTTTTTTCTTTTCTATTTTTTTTGAAGCAAATTTACCTTGGAAAAGCCCTGAAGATATAATCCTCAATCTCATGGTTAAAAGAGATCTTTTCTTTTCTTTCTTTCTTTTTTTTTTTCTGAAAGAGATCTTAATAGCTCTTGGGCAGTGAGGTCCATAAGTTGGACCCCTGACTGGATCCTCTTTAATAAATACAGCCTAAAGTAGAAATAAAAGATTTCATTTCTCAGGCCCCACTCTAGATTTAATGAATAAGAATATCCAGGGATTGGGCCCAGAAATATGTCTATTTTTTACTTTAATTTTGAAAATTTTCAACATATACAAAGGTAGAGAGGCAAGTCTATAATGAGCCCCTCATGTACCCATCACCCAGATTTAACAGTGTTCAATTCACAATCATTCCTGTTTAATTTATACCCCCAATCACTCCCCTTCCCCCTACTCCAAACTACTTTGAAGTAAATCCCAAGCATCAAATCATTTTATCAGTACAGATATTTCAGTGTGTGTCTCTAAGGTTAAGGACTCAAAAAAAAAAAAAACCACAATACAATTATGACAGCTACCAAGTTAAAAATAATTACTATGAAAAGAAAGCTATCCAGTCAGTTTTCAAAATTCCCACATTATTGCATGATTCTTTTTTTTTTTTTTTAACATTTATTTTTATCTTGGAGGAGACAGAGAGTGAGTGGGGGAGGGACAAAGAGAGAGGAAGACGTAGGATCTGAAGCAGGCTCCAGGCTCTGAGCTGTCAGCACAGAGCCTGACGTGGCGCTTAAGCTCACAAACTGCGAGATCATGACCTGAGCTGAAGTTGGACGCTTAACCGACTGAGCCACCCAGGTGCCCCTATTTCATGATTCTTAAATAAACTTCTTAAAAAAACAAATAAGAATAAAATAAGACCCATACATTCAATGGGTTGGTATTTCTCTTGAGTTTCTTTTAATTTGCAGGTTTTTCCTCTTCTGCTCTTGTTTGATTCTCTTGTAATTTATTTCTTGAGGAAATCAGCTGCTTGTCCTGTAATGTTTTCCACACTCTAGATTTTGCTGATAGACTCTCCATGCTATCATTTAATCTATCCCACTGCTTCCAAATTTAATTCCATTTGTGGTTAGACTAGGGGTTAGACTAGATTAGCTTTTGATTTTCTGGAAAGCATATTTCACAGGTGATGTGCATTTTCATCAGGAGACACATGATTCCTGCTAGTCAGTCTCTATGATGTCAGCTGCATAGATCCTAGGCATCACTAGGCATCACTGCATAGATCCACTAATTCATTAGAAGTAGTGCAATAACAATGTTGTGTCACTCTTTTTCTCATGCATTGACAATAACATTCTAATAAGGAGAAATTTCTCTTTGATTACTCCAAAAGAGACAAGGCAAATGCTTGACAGGACTTATATTTTAAGAGCTCCTAGTGATTCTGACAGGCACTCTGGTTTAGGAATCACAGCCAAGCCACTGTCTCTCTAACACCTGGGTCGCTCTACAATGACTTTGTCTGATTAGCACCATGGTTGGGGAATTCACTACTACATAATGCAGCTCCCTCCACCCTTGGAGGTCTAAACTCTGAGAAGCTCTCCTCATATTAGGTCCCCAAATTCCCTCAGTTTCTTCCTTTTGGCTTAATCTGGAAGTCTGAATTCAATCCATCTTCTCCATGTCAACCCTTCATTATCAAGAAACGGTTATTGTCTTCTCTCCAGACTGAACATCGTACTTGAGGAAATTGTGTGTGAACGCGCATGTCTTAAAGAAATCATTTTAAACAGCCCGTGCCTTCTTCCGTTTATCTCTTTCTCACAAATGTGCCACGCAGAAAATTCTTTACTTTTCAGGTTGTTTGTATGACAGATAAGAGCATATCTACCTGCACATATTTCTTTCCCCTTATTATTTTATAGATAACATTAAGAAATGCTTGGGAAAGGATCAAACTGTCTATTTTAAGTATAAAAACAATATTTAGAACTGAACTTGAGTCATTTATGCATTACTATCTGAATTTCTCTAATCCCTGCTGGTGTTAAAAAATGAATTTGCACTGAGCATAAAGCAAACAGTTCTTTTAATATAGTCTTTGCTGCATTAGCAGATGATCTCCTGGTCAAAAAAAAAAAAAATTCCTATGGTCCTTTCCCAGTGACAACACAAGAGATTTTCCCATTGAGAAGGAGAGTTGAAGGGATGTAGGCAGAGAGCTGAGGGCAGAGATGGGGGAGAGAGAGGGACATAGAGACATGGGGAGGGAGGAGAGAAGGAAAGAATTTGCAGAACTTATTATCCTGCTATATATACTGCTGGGTTAGGCAAATGAAACACTGCATTCCCTTAGGGCAGTAACTCTATCTAACCAAGAATCTGGAGATGCTTGCAGTCAACCCTATAATGCAGGAGTGAAGATTGCCTCTTGTACTGTCTCTTGGTTCTTTGCCTTGAATTAAATATTTCATGTAAATATCTCCCTATCTTTTATATCATGGCATTCCTGTTTTACCAAACCTCTCTCCTTGAGTCATACTATCCATTCTTATGACATAAAACACCACCTAGGTGCTCACAGTTCTGGCTTCTACATATATCCAAATGTATATTTAGTTTGTAATAGAAAACCTAACATATCTTTTGATTGGTGCAGGGCCAAAGTACACAGGTCTATCCCTACTTAACAGCATACAATATTTCTGTTTGGCCAGAGATAATGGCAGGTCCGTTTTTGTCAAAAGCTTGTTGTGAGAAATTGCATGAATAGAGGTCATTTAGCAGAGGTCCTGGCAGTAAAAATGTTGCCTATCCTCCAATAGGCAATGAAATAACTGTGCTTTTCAATGACATTATCTTGTGCTTTTCAATGACATTATCTTGGCTTCAGATAGGTTGCTCTTGCTGAAGTACATTATGATGTTAGCCAACTTGCAGTACCAACAGGCCTCTAGCCACATCAAACTGGCATTTTATCTATTATGGAGGTTTTGTTCATCACTCTTTCCTTTTAGCAAACACCAACCAGGAGATATTTCTTATTCTTTGTATTTTAAAAAAGCAATGTTTTATCAAACAACTAATTGTTTTTATCTTATCGACACTATGATTTTGTAATTGGTCATTTCCTCCTCATTGCTGTGATAACTCAGAAGCTCAAAATCAAGTTTATGGTCATGAATAGCATCTAATCTGATCAAATCATATAGATTTCCTATGTTAATGTTATCATAAACATAATTATTTCCCTGCTAATTTTCTACTTTGTTCTGACTCTCTAATTTGTATATTCTATCCTCCTGTTTAATTTTCTAAGTTGTCTCAAGTATTTTGCAAAATAGTAAACACAGAAACACACATATGATATATAGTACTATGCATTATAGTAGTTTTCTTTTTTCAAAAATTTTAATGTTCATTTATTTTTGAGAAAGAGAGAGACAGAGTGTGATCAGGGGAGGGGAAGAGAGAGAGGGAAACACAGAATCTGAGGCAGGTTCCAGGCTCTGAGCTGTAAGCACAGAACCTGACACATGCTCGAACTCGTGAACTGAGATCATGACCTGAGCTGAAGCCGGATGCTTAACAGACTAAGCCACCCAGGCGCACCTTATTTAACCTTTAATAGGGTTTGGCCCTTAGAGCTCCAGACCTAACACTCTCCCCTTCCTCCAAATGCCTTAAGAAGTGTAGATATAAATGATTGAGTTATAGGACAGTTACTAACTCATGATCAGGATTGTTCTCTCTCTCTCTCATCCATCTTTGAGGAATCTTGTCCCTTTACTCCCACAAAATGGTGGTTGATAGTAGTGATTCTCTGATTCTAGGAATGTGATGTTCTGTTCACAGAATTACTTGGTTCAGGTAGCCATGATCATTGGGAAAGGAGGAGAGATGGACTGAATGGAGCACTGGGTTGCTATTGCAACAGGCTCTTAATACTACAAACTTTCCTCCCCTTTCCCAGTGCAGGTACAGAAGTTCTTAGTGTGAAATAAGCTCTTCTCCATTGCTGTACAGTGGGAGCATGAACACATAGGAAGCTCTTGAGGCCTGAGTGTGCGCCAACAACTAAGAGAATGTGAAATTAGCTTGGAGGAGAAGAGGCTGTGTTTTCTCTACATTTATGGGCTCTCACTTTCCCTCACGTAGTACTTTCTAAATTTTTCAAGGGATAATTTTAGAAAAAAAAGTCGACAAAAATCAGGAAGTTGGCGTGTTTTGCCAAATAGCAGTATTATTTCTGAATGGCTAGAACCTAACTCTACTCTATAGATATACTAAACTTTTTAAGTACATAGTTTGTCACCCATGGAATTTTCCATTCAAGGAATTTTTATGACCTTTTATAAACCGTGACAAATCTGAATAGAAGATCTTTTGGAATCATGTTTCTTTTAAGAATCTGAAAATATAGGCACAGACTTCAGGATTTACACAAGTGAGGTGACATCACCATAGAAGGAATGAACTATGAGTGCACAGAGATGCAATTCTAGGTCCTCTGCCTGGCACAACAGCAGTAACATTTTTTAAAATTTTTATTTAATTTGTTTTTTAAATTTACATCCACGTTAGTTAGCATATAGTGCAACAATGATTCCCCTTACCCATTTAGCCCATCTTCCCTCCTACAACCCCTCCAGTAGCCCTCTGTTTGTTCTCCATAATTAAGAGTCTCTTATGTTTTTGTCCCCCTCCTTCTTTTTATATTATTTTTGCTTTCCTTCCCTTATGTTCATCTGTTTTGTATCTTAAAGTCCTCATATGAGTGAAGTCATATGATATTTGTCATTCTCTGAGTAATTTCACTTAGCATAATACCCTCTAGTTCCATCCACGTAGTTGCAAATGGCAAGATTTCGTTCTTTTTGATTGCCAAGTAATACTCCATTGTGCGTGTGTGTGTGTGTGTTTGTGTGTGTGTGTGTGTGTGTGTGTGTGTGTGTGTGTGTATACATATATATATATACCACAACTGCTTTATCCATTCATCCATCGATGGACATTTGGGCTCTTTCCATACTTTAGCTATTGTTGATACTGCTGCTATAAACATTGGGTTGCATGTGCCCCTTCGAAACAGCACACCTGTATCCCTTGGATAAATACCTAGTAGTGCAATTTTTGGGTCGTAAGGTAGTTCTATTTTTAATTTTTTGAGGAAACTCCATTCTGTTTTCCAAAGTAGCTGCACCAGTTTGCATTCCCACCAGCAGTGCAAAAGAGATCCTCTTTCTCCACATCCTCACCAACATCTGTCATTGCCTGAGTTGTTAATATTAGCCATTCTGACAGGCGTGAGGTCATATCTCATTGTGGTTTTGATTTGTATTTTCCAGATGATGAATGATGTTGAGCATTTTTTCATGTGTTGGTTGGCCATAGAGAAGTGTCTATTCATGTCTTTTGCCCATTTCTTCACTGGATTATTTAGTGTTGAGTTTGAAAAGTTCTTTATAGATTTTAGATACTAACCCTTTATCTGATATGTCATTTGCAAGTATCTTCTCCCATTCTGTCGGTTGCCTTTTAGTGTTGCTGATTGTTTCCTTCACTGTGCAGAAGCTTTTCATTTTGATGAGGTCCTAATAGTTCATTTTTGCTTCTGTTTCCCATTCTTATGGAGACGTGTTGAGTAAGAAGTTGCTGCGGCCAAGGTCAAAGAGGTTTTTGCCTGCTTCCTCCTCTAGGATTTTGATGGCTTCCTATCTTACATTGAGGTCTTTCATCCATTTTGAGTTTATTTTTGTGTATGGTGTAAGAAAGTGGTCCAGGTTCATGTTTCTGCATGTGGCTGTCCAGTTTTCCCAGCACCACTTGCTGAAGAGACTGTCTTCATTCCATTGAATATTCTTTCCTACTTTGTCAAAGATTAGTTGGCCATACGTTTGTGGATCCATTTCTGTGGTTCTCTATTCTGTTCCATTGATCTGAGTGTCTGTTCTTGTCCCAGTACCATATTGTCTTGATGATTACAGCTTTGCAATACAGCTTGAAGTCCAGGATTGTGATGCCTCATGCTTTGGTTTTCTTTTTCAAGATTGCTTTGGCTATTTGGGATCTTGTAATGTTCCATACAAATTTTAGGATTTGTTCTAGCTCTGTGAAGAATGCTGTGTTATTTTGATGGGGATTGCATTGAATATGTAGATTGCTTTGGGTAGTATCGACATTTTAACAATATTTGTTCTTTCTATCCAGAAGCATGGAATATTTTTCCGCTTTTTTGTGTCTTCTTCAATTTGTTTCATAAGCTTTCTATAGTTTTCAGTGTATAGATTTTTCACCTCTTTGGTTAGATTTATTCCTAGGTATTTTATGGGTTTTGGTGCAATTGTAAATGGGATCGATTCCTTGATTTCTCTTTTTGTTGCTTCATTGTTGGTGTATAGGAATGCAACCAACTTCTGTGCATTGATTTTATATTCTGCCACTTTGCTGAATTCATGGATCAGTTCTAGCAGTTTTTTGGAGCAATCTTTTGGGTTTTCCATATAGAGTATCATGTCATCTGCAAAGAGTGAAAGTTTGATGTCCTCCTGGATGATTTGGATGCCTTTTATTTCTTTGTGTTGTCTGATTGTTGAGGCTAAGACTTCCAATACTTTGTTGAATAACAGTGGTGAGAGTGGACATACCTGTCTTGTTCCAGATCTTAGGGGGAAAGCTATCAGTTTTTCCCCATTAAGGATGAAGAAAGGTCTCAGATCCACAACCTAACCTTACACCTTAAAGAGCTGGAAAAAGAAAGCAAATAAAACCACAAACCAGCAGAATACAGGAAATAATAAAGATTAGAGCAGAAATCAATGGTATCAAAACCAAAAAAACAGTAGAACATATCAATGAAACCAGAAGCTTGTTCTTGAAAGAATTAACAAAATTGATAAACCACTAGCCAGTTTGATCAAAAAGAAAAAGGAAAAGACCCAAATAAATAAAACCAAGAATGAAAGGGGAGAGATCACAACCAACAAAGTAGAAATTAAAACAATAATGAGAGAATATTATGAGCAATTATATGCCACTAAAATAGGCAATCTGGAAGAAATGGACACATTCCTAGACACATATAAACTATCAAAACTGAAACAGGAAGAATAGAAATTTTTAACAGACTCGAAACCAGTAAAGAAGTCAAATTCATAATAAAAAATCTCCCCCAAAATAGGGGTGCCTGGGTTAAGCATCCGACTTCAGCTCAGGTCATGATCTCACACTCCGTGAGTTTGAGCGCCATGTCAGGCTCTGTGCTGACAGCATACCTGGAGCCTGCTTTGGATTCTATGTCTCCCTCTCTCTCTGCCCCTCCCCTGCTCATGCTCTGTCTCTGTCTCAAAAATAAACAAAAACATTAAAAAAAATCTCCCCAAAAACAAGAGTCCAGGGCTAGATCCCTTTCAAGGAGAATTCTACCAAACATTTAAGGAAGAGTTAACACTTACTCTCTTGAAACTGTTCCAAAAAATAGAAATGGAAGGAAAACTTCCAAAGTCTTTCTATGAAGCCAGCATTACCCTGATTCCAAAACCAGACAAAGACCCCACTAAAAACGAGAACTATAGACCAATTTCCCTGATGAACATGGATGTGAAAATCCTCAACAAGGTATCAGCCAACCGGATCCAATAATACATTTAAAAAATTGTTCACCACGATCAAGTGGGATTTATACCTGGGATGCAGTACTGGTTCAATACCCACAAAACAATCAATGTGATTCAACACATCAATAAAAGAAAGGACAAGAACCATATGATCTTCTCAATAGATACAGAGAAGGCATTTGACAAAATACAGCATCCTTTCTTGATAAAAACCCTTAAGAAAGTAGGATAGAAGGATTATACCTTAAGATCATAAAAACCATATTTGAAAGTCCCATCACTAAAAATTTTTAAATAATGACTGGCCTCGTCCAGACTGGAATTTCCACCAGGACACTTTTTGAAACATTGGAAGGCCATCAAGCACAATTTGTGTAAAAGGGATCTAAGCAAAGTGTGGTTCAGAGTTAAAACTCCTCACTTCCCTGCAGGGCCAATTATTGAGTCTCCAACTAGTATAGGAACAGAGCAAGTCCTTGGGCAGAAGCAGTGGAGTGCATTTTTTTTTTCCATGCAAAATGATAGACTCTGGATTCTGGTGAAAAATTAGAATCTGGGCAGTAAATGGCACTTGGACAAAAGATACTTTTCTATAATAATTTAGGTGATGAAATTTCCCTTTTACTCTCTTTTATTGAGGAGCAAATATATGGATAATGTTTTTCTGTCTTCAAGAGCATTCTCCCCGTCTATCCTGAGATCCTTTTTGATAGACTTAATATACATTTTCCTGGCTGGCACTGTACTATATGCGTCCAAGCCACAGGAAACAAATCATTTTGAGGACCCCAAGTTCTTATCCCAAGGGACTCCCTCCCCCGGCACCCAGACCCCCAAACACACATCCCAAGTGGTGTCCACACTCAGGGCCAGGGAAAGCAAGGACAATACCTCATGTGTGACTTCACATCCAGCAACTCCAGGGCAGTAACCCGTGGCTCCCCAGCCAGGTTTTGCAAGATCTTCAGCCTTGGCCCACAGTGCTTGTAAAATTCAGTACAAATATTCAGCAGGGACTCCCGAGGTCTTCTAAACTCCTCCCGAGCAATTCGTTCATCCAGTTCCTCCCTGGGAAGGCCTTGCCCTTCCTCAAGTAAGTGAAGGTTTTCCCTGGGGAATTATAAAAAGTTACCTGGGAGTCTGAAAAGGTATATGTGTGGCAACACTGAGAGAAGGGTATCACACTGAAGCAAAATCTAAGATTCCTTATATTATGTTCATACACATTAATGAAGCAGTAGGCCAGGGCCTAGGAGAACCTCATCTGAAGGGTAAAGAATGTTTATCAACCTGGAAGAGATTGCCATCTCCGAATGCAGTAGGTTTACCTGAGCCACTTTGTGAGGATTTACCCAGAGATAGTATGTCATGCATTAATTAAATGAAATCTAATGGAACCATAACCCAGCTCAAAAGGCAATCATCACAAGATGTCAGAATTAGTATGAAATCAGGGCTTGTCTTTCTGTACCTGATAAAGTGCAGTTTGGCTCCTTGTTCCTGGTACCTGGGGATCAGAAAAACAGTCTGCTTTACTATGGGCAAAAACAGAGTTATGGTGGGGCTTCTTAAGGACTATTTCTCATGAAAAGCCCCTGAAGCTACACATCTTAAAAAATGTATTTATTTTGAGAAAGAGAGAGAGCAAGTGGGGGAGGGGCAGAGGGAGGGAGAGAGAGAATCCCAAGCAGGCGCTGAGCTGTCAGCAGAGAGCCCCATGCAGGGTTCAATCTCACAAACACATGAGATCATGACTTCAGCTGGAATCAATGTGGTTTATACATACAATGGAATACTACTGGGCAATGAGAAAGAATGAAATCCTACCATTTGCAGCAACGTGGATGGAACTAGAAGGTATTATGCTGAGAGAAATAAGTTAGTCAGAGAAAGACAGATAACATATGATTTTACTCATATGTGGATCTTGAGAAGATCCATGAGGGAAGGGAAGGGAAAAAAATAGCTACAAACAGAGAGGGAAGGAGGCAAACCACAAGAGGATCTTAAATACAGAGAACAAACTGAGGGTGGACGGGAGGGTGGGGGAGAGGGGAAAATGGGTGATGGGCATCGAGGAGTGCACTTGTTGGGATGAACACTGGGTATTGTTTGTAAGCGATGAACCACGAGAATCTACCCCAAAAACCAAGAGCACACTTTATGCACTGTATTTTAGCCAATTTGACAATAAATTATATTTAAAAAATTGTAGAAAAGAAAATAAAAGCCAAAAAAAATGAGTTGGATGCTTAACCAACTCAGGCACCCCAAAGCTACACATTTTGATAAGTTCACAAATGCACATATACTAATCCTAAACTACAAAATCTTTATCTTTCATTTGGCTACCACACATGCAATTATAGCTGCTATGAAAGCTGTCCCATTGGTATATAACTTGTAGAAAGATAAACATATACGAAGTCACGGAATACAGCCAAATGAGGGGACTTTTGAAAATTTTTGAAAGTAACGTGAATCTAAGTTACAGTTTAACATGATGTGTTTTGTTTCAAGTGATCAGAAGAAGAAATATGGCTGACTTCTTTTTAGTTCTGGAGACTTATTGCTTTATGATTGAACTTTAGAAGCTCTCTTTTCCCATGTACCCTTCATCTGGTAGTTAAACCTAGCTCCTGAATGTCACTTAACAATATATTTATTTTTTCTTTTCTTTTTCTTTTAATTTTTTAATGTTTATTTATTTTTGAGAGAAGAGACATGGCACAAGTGGGGGAGGGGCAGAGAGAGAGACACACACACACAATCTGAAGCAGGCTCCAGGCTCTGAGCTGTCAGCACAGAGCCCATCACGGGGCTCAAATTCATGAGCCATGAGATCATGACCTGAGCTGAAGTTGGATGCTCAGCCGACTGAGCCACCCAGGTGCCCCTATTTATTTTTTCTTACTATAGGAAATTGAGGCATGAGTTAACCATCACTCGAATAATTTACAGTTGGGTTTGGTATTTATTAATTTTTTATTATTTAAAAAAATTTTTAAACATTTATTTTTGAGAGACAGAGAGAGACAGAACATGAGCAGGGAAGGGAGACAGAGAAAGGGAGATACAGAATCTGAAGCAGGCTCCAGGCTCTGAGCTGTCAGCAGAGTCCAACTCAGGGCTCAAACCCACAAACCATGAGATGATGACCTAAGCCGAAGCTGGATGCTTAACCGACTATATCACCCGGCTGCCCCTGCTTTATTTTTATTTTTATTTTATTTTATTTTATTTTATTTTATTTTATTTTATTTTATTTTATTTTATTTTATTTTATCTGTTTATTTATTTATTTAATTATTCCCTGATGAACAGGGAATTAACTTTACATAAGGAATAATACATACTTAAAACTGTGTTTCAGAGGGAAAATTACTTAGCTTCTCCTTAAGATCTCCCTACTAACTAGCTACTCCATACTGGGAGATGAGAACTTTTTCTCTAACTGATTTGGGGCTTTCCCTATCTTAAATTTTCCTTGGGGGAAGAAGCTAATTAAACCTGTGCATGTGTATATGTGTGTTAGAGTGTTTAGAGGTTAACACAGACAGAATGAACAGCTTAAGTATTAACTAGTCTAGCCAGTGTCTGAGTTACACCAAAACAGGGAGGGAGATTGAGTCAATGACCATGAAAGCATCATTTAAGGACCTAATGCAAAATTTGGATGAAATGTACATGGAAAATCTGTCTAGATGAAAGAAAGTTGACCCTGTATAACTGCCCCGGGAATGAGAAACCACCCCCTGATTATTATTGTTTCATTTGGCTTTTTCTTGGAGGCAAATGAAACAACACTGGAATAGTTCAAAGACCACCCAGGAGGCACAGAACATCTTTCACGTTCATGCAAACAAAACGCCACAAATGCCAGTTGATGAAGGTGGCTTGGATTTCTCTTCGATGCTTTCAAAAGAAGCCTTGTAACTCTAAACTCTCACCTTCTTTTCTTTTCCTTGGAGAGTTTCACACTCATTATTGACTATTTTCAAGATTCCTTTCATTCCCAACAGCTGAGACTCAGGTTGTATGAAACGGAGGGGCCATAGATGAATAAGGCGAGTGAATTACCTGGTGTTCACCCCGGACGACATGGTGTGATTGGCTGTGGTGGTTCCTTTATGACCTTGGTCACACCTGCTCATCTGTGGGGCTGTCATGGGCCTGCAACAGGGACAGTAATGGCCACAACAAAACAACAGCAAGAGAAGTAGAAACATTTACAAAGTCCTCAAGTTATGGAAACTCACTTAAGTTTTAAATCACTTGCAGAGTCTTCAAAAGACACTGTCTAGTTGGGCTTTTCTGTCACACTCTTGCTGTCTCTGTTCTGAGAGTCACTTTAAAGGGAACATTGGTTCCCAGGGGTGTATTAACATACCATGATTTAAGTTCTTCTACTTTTTGGTTTTGAGTAATAAACTATGACACTTCAAACCAGACATTTATGAACTCAGACTTCTAAGTCTGTAGGATTCAGTGAGAGTTAAGAGCTCATTTTTCAATTTGACAGGTATCAGGAAGTTAATGATTTTAGACAATACGTAAATGGTAAAGGCGTATACACCATTTTGGCTACCCATGTTGTAATCAATATAACCACCTTATTTTTTTCTGAAAAACAATCAAAGGATGAAAGAATCCTTCTAGTCAAAATTATACCTAAGACTACCCAAAGAAGTGAGTAAATTAGTATCTGTTATAAGTAGGTAATTTAGACACTCAGAAGTAGATTTGAATCATCTCATTTTATACCTGCAGGGTTTCCTTTAAATACTAGGTAATCTTTGCCTCTGTATCAGCATCTGAGACATGGAAAGGATGATGCAGCTTTTCAAAGCTTGCACGAACTCTTTAAGGCTTGCTTTCATAATGCTCATTTTCTGTATGCTGGGTGTGGCTGGAAAGTAAGCTTTTAACAGCCACCCTAGACTTTGTCTTCCTGTGCCATTGTTGTGGTAGGCAGAATTTAAAGATGGCCCCGAGACCTATACTCCTCCTGGCGTTACCTCAGTGATTACAATATGTTACACTGCAAAAGGGAAATTATCTGGGTAGGCCTAATCTTATGGCACCAGCCCTTAAAAAGCAGAGTTCTCCCTTGCTAGGAACAGATAGACTTGAAGCATGAGAAGAGCTCAGGGCACCATTGCTGACTGGAAGATAGAAGGAGCCATGTGAGAAGGAAGGCAGGTACCTTCTGAGTGGCCCCTGGCTGACAAAAAGGAAAGAGGACCTCAGACCTAAAACTGCATGGTGTTGGATTCTGCCCGAAACCTAAACAAGCTTAGATAAGGATTTTCCCCCAGAACTTTCCGATAAGAGCCCAGCGTGATTGCCATCTTGATTTTGGCTTTGTGAGATCCTGAGCAGAGAAACCAGCTAAGCCTGCCCAGACTTCTGGCCTATGGAAATATGAGATAATGAATGTTTTGTTTTACGCCCCTAAATTTGTGGTAACATATTAGATAACACTAGAAAATTAACATTAATACCATTATAATATACTGACTTGTGTGTTACTCCCTTTATAAGTATTAATTATTTTTCATGAGTAAGGAAATTAGGAGCGTGGAAGTGAAATGGGGTTCTTCTTATCTTCTTTTTGTATAAACAGCAAAGCTGATTTTATTGTGAATAATCTCAGCTGACCGAGGAAGCTAGTTCTCCTCTCCACCAAAAGAATATTAAATATGCTGGAATATTTCGAACCACAGAATTTTATTTTATTACTTTTTTTATTTTTTAAAGTTTATTTATCTTAGAAAGAGAGACAGAGAGAGAAAGAGATAGCATGAGTGAGGGAGGAGCAGAGGGAGAGAGAGAGAGAGAGAGAGAGAGAGAGAGAGAGAGAGGATCCCAAGCAGGCTCTGCTGACAGTGCAGGGCCTGACATGGAGCTCAATCCAACTACTATAAGATCATGACCTGAGCTGAAACCAAGAGTCAGATGCTCAAATGATGGAACCACCCCAGGGCCCCTGGAGCCACAGAATTTTAAATGCCAATGCTCCATCCATAACTCTTCGTGGAATTTTGGGTAAGTCAATTTTGGATAAGTTAATTGACCTATTAACTTCTTTCCTATAGAAAGGAGGGAAGCACCAATATTGCACAATATGAGGAGAAATAAAAGCGGCATTTGAAAAAACGGATTGCTCTTCTCTCCTCTAATTGCAGGAAGGGTCTCGTGATGTAACCAGATAGGTGCAGAAGGAAGAATGTAAGTCTGATAGTTCTCCTTAGGATGTTCTTCCTCCTAGGACTTTCATGAAACGATCATCAAAGCACTGGGACTGCATCCCATTGGAAGAGGCAGTTTGGCACGGAGCCCCGTTCCACTGCTTCCCATCTTGTCTGCCAGGTGCACATGGGCTCTTCAGCACTGGCAGTCTGCCAAAGGCTTTTGGGCTACACTCTGCTTGCCTAGGTTGGCAATGCAGCTCGTGATTAGAAGCTAAACATATATTGACTTAATGAATCACAATCTCCCTCCCTCTCTCACTTGCTCGTGCATGTTAGAAAAGTCCTTCCTGGACTGAAGGATTTCAGCTAGGCTTTTCATCAACAGGGCAAGATGGGGCTGAGGAAGTTGGTGCCTCTTGGTGGGAGTAAATCACAGACAGAATTTAGGCTAAGGATGTGGCCAAATGATGGAGGGGCAAAGACACCGACGTAGGAAGAAGGCTTCCCCACCTCCACTCTAGGGAACAATATCTCTTTCTGGCTAATTGTATGTGGGAACAGACAAAGAAAGCCATTCATCTGCAGAACTTCCTATCTCTACCTCTTCCAGTTCTTCTCACTCCGTCCGCCCCCATCCCTTCCATCCCTACCCAGCTTCTCAATGCCATCTGCTTCTGCACCCAAGACTCATGCGACAGGACTCACTTCTTCGTCCTTTATTTAGGGTTGAACTCTGGTGGCAATGTACCTTTCCATTCCCAAATCCCTCAGCCTGTTATCCCAGCACCACTGAGCCTTGCCCCACAGAGAACCTGTTATTTCTAGGAGGAGAATAAAATTCTGTCGTTTATGTTTGTTTTATGGTGTCTGAAACGACAGTACAAAAACCACAGCTCTTTACAAACAGTAAAATAATAAAAGAAGGCTTCGTTGGACTTGGAGACATTTCATGTCTCATAAAATAATATAAAAGCTAATAAAAATACATATCACATTTCATCTTCACTATATTGGCCCTTTTACAAAAAGATCTGTTCACTACTGGGTCAAAACTGCCACAGAAGTTCAGCAAGCTCCATGCAAATATGTTCATGGTATTATTACTATTACTATTATTATTGTTATTATTTTTTAATTTTTTTAATGTTTATTTATTTTTGAGAGAGAGAGAGAGACAGAGATAGAGCGTGAGCGGGGGAGAGGCAGAGAGAGAGGGAGACACAGAATCTAAAG
The DNA here is from genome assembly GCF_022837055.1 of Prionailurus viverrinus. Lineage (NCBI taxonomy): Eukaryota > Metazoa > Chordata > Mammalia > Carnivora > Felidae > Prionailurus > Prionailurus viverrinus. The sequence goes on from NC_062568.1 coordinate 21,629,423, forward strand.
CAGGATCCAGGCTCTGGAGCACAGAGCCTGACATGGGGCTCAAACCCACGCACGAACCGTGAGATCATGACCTGAGTTGGAGTCAGACGCTTAACTGACTGAGCTACCCAGGCGCCCCTAGTATTATTATTATTAATTATTCAGAGTAGCACTATTTATCCAAACAATTTAGGGAATGTTTGCAGTTTTAAGCCACATAAGGCTGAATTTGGGCAAGTGTCTATCAATAAAGATAGGGTTATTAGAGATTTTTAGTCACCGCATTTTTTTTCTTCATCTTTTTGGTAGATATACACATTGTAAGGTCATGGACATCTCTGCGACGGGTTACCTGGTGAGGACCTCTACACTGTACAAGAGGGCCTGCAGGGATGTCGCGAGAGCAGCCGTGGCCGCGATCTCTTCTCGGGCAGCAGGCACCGTCTCCACTTGTGACGTCTGCCTCTTTAGCTTTTGTAGGTAACAGGGGACCAGAGCTTCCAAGACCATCAGCATCTGGAGACTTTAATCAACAGAAAGGCAACCAAGTCACATGTTACATTCTACTGTTATTGGCTGTGTCATATTTAGGAACGTGGAGGAATGAAAAGCCTCGAGAGTGATGACTGATTCTAGGCGCCCTTCCCACCCCACCCAAGTCAAGAGTAAGTAGAGCAGCTGGAAGTTTGATCAACATTAATTAATTAATTAATTGAGCATCTAGTAAAAGGTGATGAAAGTCTGCTTGCCTTTAGGGAGAATATGACCTAGTGGGGAGGGGAAAAATAGCATATAAACAACTCGTTGAAAGAACAATAGAATAATTGGTGGAGCTATGCACCCTATTTAGAGAAACAGGCATCACAATGATCAATAAAGCTTCCACCCAGGGATTTGCTGACAGTGATTTTTTACCTGAAACAAATTTTACCCAAGATAAAACCCTTCCCTGGGAGGCTGGCTTCTTAAAGTTTAAGCAGTTTTCAAGAAAGAGTCTGTGGAAATAGCCACTGTGATGCAGGTCTGAAAATAGCTGCTTACTAGAGTGAATAATAAAAAATCTCAAATGTATTTCTCTAATAAGAAACCCATGTTAAACATAAGTACATAGAAACATTGAAGGTAAAAGTAAGAACAAACACCAATCAAACTTATTATAAAGCTATAATAGCTAAGACGGTGTAATATTGGTACGAGTGATGAGGGATGGAAGCAAAAAATGTTCACCTTTAGTCCGGAAGGCTGACCTATAGCCTGCATAGTTCCGTTAAGGATCAAATACACAGTGGTCACTACAGTCTTAAAGGGTTTCATGACTGCCTGTGTGCTTCATCAACAGTTAGTGTTGAACTAAATGGTAAGCACCAGAGAAATCTTGCAAAAGTAGTTTTATGAGAAGTTCGAAGAAGACATTTATGATCTAATACTCCCTGCATGTCCCTTCCCCCCTGAGCACTAAGCCTATAACAACCACCTGCATACAGCAAAAAGCACAGCTTTCTGCCCACAGGTCCTGCCCCTGTGCTACTTAAATAAACCCACTAAATTGCACCATACAATGTCTCAAGAATTCTTTCTTGGAATAAAACAAAAAAATTTTTTTTTTGTTGGCCATTGTGCTCCATGGCCCCACAACACAGGAAAGACAAATAGACGTATGGACCAGAATAATGCGTCTGAAACAAATCCACAAATACTTGATTTATTTATTTATTTTTTTTAAATTTTTTTTTTTCAACGTTTATTTATTTTTGGGACAGAGAGAGACAGAGCATGAACGGGGGAGGGGCAGAGAGAGAGGGAGACACAGAATCGGAAACAGGCTCCAGGCTCCGAGCCATCAGCCCAGAGCCCGACGCGGGGCTCGAACTCACGGACCGCGAGATCGTGACCTGGCTGAAGTCGGACGCTTAACCGACTGCGCCACCCAGGCGCCCCCACAAATACTTGATTTATAACAAGGATGACATTGCAATGCAATGGAAATGCTAGTCTTTTCCATAAATGGAGCTTGATCTATTGTCTATTAGTATTTATATGGAAAAAAGAAATCTTGACCCTTACTTTACACCATACCTTACATTAATTTCAGATGGATTATCAATCTGAATATGAAGATAAAACAAATAAGGCATCTGGCAGATAATATAAAGGGACATATTCATAATCTTGAGTTAGCCAAGATTTCTTCAGAGGATACAGAAAGCCCTAAGCAATAAGGAAAAGAGTGGTACGTTGGACAACATTAAAATGAAGAACTCTGTTCATTGAAAGATGATGTTAGGTAAGTAAAACCATAAGTCAAAGAGTAAGAGATGTGATTTGAAATACACATAACCAGTGGTATGCTGGAGTAGGCATGTACCAGGTCAAGGAAGCCTACATATGCTTCTGATTCCAACCCCAAGGTCAATGTCATGCTGCCATCTTGTACTCAGCAATTGCTACATGTTGGCAAACTAGCAATGCTGTGTGTCAGGGACTTTCTTCCCCCAGGGAACTGGTTGTTAAATGTTTACCATCACATCAGTCCATATAAGCTAAAAAGTACTCACATCTGACTCTTGAGAGTCAAATTATCAAATTAAATAATTAAATCATATCAAATTAAAAAATACTGATAGTCTCATTTAAAAATGGGTAGAAGACTTCAAGAGGTACTTTGCAAAAGTAGATATCCAAATTTCAATAAACATCTGGAAAACTTCCAAACCTTTCAGTTTGCAAGAGGGAAATAGAAATTAAAACCACAATGAGCTCTCACTACAACCCAACAAAATGGCTAAAATGAAGACTGAGCATCAAGTGCTAATGAGGCACGAGAGTACTAGAACGTTTATACACCACTGGTGGGAATGGAAATTGATACAACCACTTTGGAAAACTGGTAGTATCTCCTAAAGCAAAACATACACATATTCTATGACCTAGCATAGCATTTCTACCTACAGAAATACAGATATGTGTGCTCACAAAGACACACGCAAAAATGTTCACTGCAGCACTATTTGTAATAGCTTCAAATTAGATATCACACAAATGTCGGTCAATAAGAAATCAATTGTGGCATAGACACTAAATGAAATATTACCGACGAATGAAGAACAAACTATGGTTATACACAATTATATCGGTAAATCTCATGAAACAGTAGTGAATAACAAAAGTCGGGCATTAAAAAGTACTTATCATATTTCATTGGAATAGGGTTCAGAAATAGGCAAAGATGATTTGTGGTATAGGATAGTGAGCATAAGATGTTCAACCGATTGAGCCACCCAGGCGCCCGTGGCCTTTTAATATTAGAGAATATTTATGCATTTTATTATTGCAGTGTCTTGATGTTATCACTTCATCTCACTGCAGAGCCTCTGATATACCCTGTTAACAAAGTACTCAGACACACTTGGAATGGAAAATAGAAATAGGGAGTATTTTTACACCCAGGAATACAGTGGACTTGGAGTTAATGTAGGGTTTCAATCCTTTCTCAAGGCTTTCAAGGAGCTGCAATATTATAGGAGAAGCCCAAGGAAACTGGGAGTGAGTGAGGGCTACAGCCACACTTCTAGTTGACCACAGGCATAATGTTTAATCCGCATTGATTAACACAAAAAAAGCTGGGAATCTTAGGAGGGGGATGTTTCTTATTCATTCTTCATGTAGAAAGAGTTCAATTAGTATGAATCCTGTTTCCTTTTTGCCCCTTTACTCATCCTGTTCTAGGGCACAGGGGAAGACCAATCTAAGGGGTAAATTGATAAAGATACACTGCCAAGATCAACCCAGTTCTTTCCTTCTTTCTCGAAGAGTTGCCAACATAGTAGGACTTCTTTCCTCCATACTGTGAGTTTTTAGGGTGGTCCTGTGCCAAGCTTAATCCTTATACCCAAAATATGATAGCAAATAACGTGGGACTTTGTTTATGAGTTAGGTATTGCAAGAAAAGATCAAAGTAGCTTGAGAAGTTGAGGGACAGATTACCTAATATCAATATCACTGGGGAGGAGGGCCAGAGGATTGATTAAGCCAGCATCAAGGAATATTTAAAGGAATGTAACTCTATTATTTTTAAATATCTATACTACATAACGGGGCTATCCATGATTCATTTGAATTTCTGTCTCTGCCTTTAAAACACGTATTTTAATAGCAAGATGGGACTGGCTTTCATTTCGCATATTAGTACATAAACCAGACCAGAGCCAACATCCAGGAATTGGGATGACATTTTCCATGTGAATCCTTTGGATTCCTTACACTTGGAAAAATGACAGGCAAGATTTATATTCTTGTTCGTTGTATGACAGGAGTTCTCACTGCTCCTTGAAAAGCATCTTCTTTAATAGTTTAAATGTCTGCTCTGAAATTTTGTTTGCTATTAACATATATCACATATTGGGGCAAAATTTTCTAAATGAGACTAAACATTTTAGCTGCTGCACAAATTCCAAGTTTTAGGCAATTTTAAATTAATGAGGATTTACTATATTTTCCAAAGCCTGTGCAATGACAAGTTTCCTAAATTTAGGTTTTGAAAACATACATTACAGAATATTAGAGGATGATATGAACAAGCATAACTTTTGTATTCATTCAATTTTATTTCCTTTGCCATGTTTACTTATCCCAAGGCACAGAACAAAAGGCTGCAATTACCTTCTGAATGACTCAGGAGCATATGCCACCACAGTAACACACAGCTTAATGGCCTCACTTATAGAGAAGGTCAGGTCTTCATTTCCATAGCAGAAATCTGAGGGGACAGAAGGTTAAGGCACAAAATCAAAGTGCATTTTGCCAGGGACAAAGAAGAGATTCCCACTCTCAACATTCCAGTTATATTTTGTAACCATTTCCTCGCCAGACTTGAATCCTAAACCGTGAACATTATTAATTTCTTCATCTAACAGGACTGGAAACTCTGTTTCCTACTTTTGAATAATCAGATGATAAATAAAAGTGCCTTTTGGGGGGCAGTTTTTTAAAAAAACAATTTTCCCTATTAGAAGCTATCAAGGGCATGTAGATGTGTAAGGTAAGACAGGAGCCTTTCTCTTTGATTTACCTCTAGTTCTATACATTCCTTGATAATAAAGACCATTTTAGAGAGTTGCTCACCTAGAATTGCCCGGAAAACCTAATTTCCTGAAAACAGCAGAACTACAGAAGGGCAGTATGAGGTATCAGTTTAATACAATTTTCATGGTAGAGAATTCCTTACTCTTTAGGATTTTCAAGAAATTTAGGAAAAAAAGGAGAAAGGAAATGTACTCATTCAATTTATACCACTTTTCCATTTATTTTTGCTGTTTTGATTTAGGTTAAAATATTCAGTATGGAATTATTAAAAAAAAATTACAGGGGCGCCTGGGTGGCGCAGTCGGTTAAGCGTCCGACTTCAGCCAGGTCACGATCTCGCGGTCCGTGAGTTCGAGCCCCGCGTCAGGCTCTGGGCTGATGGCTCAGAGCCTGGAGCCTGTTTCCGATTCTGTGTCTCCCTCTCTCTCTGACCCTCCCCCGTTCATGCTCTGTGTCTCTCTGTCCCAAAAATAAACGTTGAAAAAAAAAAAAATTAAAAAAAAAAAAATTACAAAGAGACAAAGAAGATCAGGGTAAATTCTGTTTTTACCTAACGACTTAAGAGGCTTCTCAGCTTTGACCAGCTCTAAGATGTCTAATATGTCAGTGGTCTCGCCCTCCAGGGACTGCAGCAGGTCGAATAGGCACTGAGCTGACACACCTTTGCTGGGCCCATTATTGGCCACATCCTGAATAAAGAAAGGCAATTTTAATTTATTGATTCCCACCTCAGCACTAACATGGTGTGATCAGGAATTCAAATTTCAATAACATTATCACTGACAGCAATTACATTGATCCGGTATTTAGCTCACACAATCCTGCATCCAAAAATGCTACCATATGATTTTGGAGTAGAATCCCTGACTTTCAAGGATTCTATTAAATGTTAATCTGGTACAAAAGAGATATTTGTGGAAACTCCTAAAAATAGAGCAGTATGTAAACTTCCAGAATCACTCATGTAAATGTTTCCTCTGGTCTGTGTTGGAAGGACTCTGCATTCCCAAAGGAACTTTCCATAACATATTAGTTGAACACTTCAAATACGTTTGGGGAAACAGATGCTAATTTTCACAACTCTGGGCATTTTACAGGTCTTGTTTGATAATATAATTCCAAAATGGAGATATCTGCCAACTCAAATCTATTTAAAATGGTTTTGATTCATCCATTAAAACAACAAATCCCTATTAAATTCTTACTATGTGCCATGCACAATTCTGTATACCAAGGTTGTAACAAAACCAAACCAAAAAAGACCTACAAGCAAAACAACTAAAACAAACCAAAAGCAAACAGAAAAACAGGTGAAGGTCTTGTTTTAGCGGAGCTTAAATTCTATTTTGGGGTATGGTAGAGAAATGTAGTAGTGAAACAAATACGTGTATGATATGCAATACGGCATGAGTGTTCTGAAGAAAAAGAATAATAAAGCAGGGTAAGTACTAGACAGTGATAGGAATGAGAATCAGGAACTCTTCCTTTTGCCACATTCTATTTTCTATCTTTTTATTAATTAAGTATAAAACTGGAGAGTTGGTCTATTTATATCTTACAGGCTGAGACGAGTGTTGAAGAAAAATGAAGAGAAATAATACGTGATATTCCTATCACATTGGTTGAAGAACGAGAGCTGAGACACTGATTATACAAATGGACAATATAAATGAGTAGCCCATATATAAAAATAGAACACTGATCAAGAACCTGTAGTAACCTACTCAGGAAACCAACCCACTGTCCACAGTAACTAGCCAGGGAAGCTAGCCTGCTACAAGTCAGGTTACTAGGAAGTCAGCCTACTAGCTCTAGTGGAAACCAAACAATAACCCCTTTAACCATTGGCTCCCCAAAAGGCCAGGACTTGATTACAATTGACAGCTTCCCTAATCCTTGTCCCTTCTTCCAACTAGACCAGTCAGAGAAAGCCAAATATGTACCCCTAACCAATTGCATAGGATGTGCCCCCCACCCCCTGCCTTCTAGTTAGCCTGCTTACAGCTCCCCCACACCCATGGCCTCCAGTCAGGGCATATCTGAAGTCTTCCCTTTTCTCCACCATAAAATCTCTTACTCCTCTGTCTGCCTTTGAGTCTTTGCCAAGACACAAGTCACAGTGGCTAACTCCATTGCCGTAGCAAATTCTGAATAAAGAGCCTTTGCTTTTTTTCATTTGGTCTACATTTATTTCCAGAGAGCCACTTACCGGAAACTCCAGGAGAGGGGCCACACTAGCAAACAGCTGGAGCACAAATGGCTTCCGGTGTAGAATGTAGAACTGGTGGCAGGCAAATTCGATGGCTTGACGCAGCTGGGGATTGCTTTCATAGTCAGAGTATACCTGTGGGAAAAATGGCATATATTCAGAAAATGCCTTAACAGCATATCAGAGTTGTGTTTACTTTTAAAACTCATAGCCACGGGATGTGTGGAGGAAAATGGCTAAATTTAATAAACTGGTTGATGGGAGTAAAACAGTATAATCTCTCTTCAGAGAAATTTGGTAATACACATGAATACACTTTTTCCCAGGGAGTTTGTGACCAGGAATTTATTTCAAGAAAGGAACTGGGAAAACGCACAAAGATGGATATACAAGAATTCCTGTTGCAAATTTGCATATAATAGTGGAAAATTGGAAACTGCTTAAATTATTCATAAATTGGGATAGATTAAATAGATTATAGTATATGCATGTAACAGAATATTATGCAGTTATTTAGAAATATGCTATAGCACAAAATGTAGCTATGTGAAAAAATGTCCATGATATTTTTAGTGTTATGTGAGAAAAGTAGGTAACAAACTTGAATATACGGTATGATCCATATGTTTTTTTTTTTAAGTAGGATAGAGTGCCAAGATTTTCAAGAAGTATAAACAATGGTTATCTAGGAAGGAGGATTATAAGTGATCTTTATTTTCTTCTTTAAACTTTATTTTCTGAATGTTATAATGAGCATTTGCTTTTGGTAATCAGTAAGAAAAGTTATAGAAATAGAGAAAATTCCAACTATTTAAAAATAGGAGAGGCCTGATACTAAAAGAAAACTTCTTGCCCCTATAGGTTGAACAAATTCTACTTTGCACAAGCATGTATTACTTTTATAAATTTTTATTGAAATTTCCATAGTAGAGAATTAGGGTGAGCCCCTAGGGTTTGTTTGAACTTCATCCAGTACTCCTAAACCTAGCCAGATACACATTAGACAGGAGTACATGGAAACAATTTCTGCTGAATTCACCTCCTCCAATCTCAGCATAGTAAGTTTAATAGCAACAGAAATCTCTATTCAGATAGAGATCAGAGAATCTCTCAGGAGAAACATCAGCTGAATACTTGCTGTACATTTGAATAAAAAGAGCAGTGATTCCCAAATTTCTAGGGCACTAGAATCACCTGGAGGTCTTGTAAAAACCCAGGTTAATGGGTCCTGACTCCACTGTTTCTGATTAAATAGAGGGTGGGACCCAAGAATTCGTCTAACACATTCCCAGGTGATGTTGGTGCTCTGGTCTAGAGACCACACTTTGAGAAGCACTCACAGAGTGGCTAGAAGAAATGGGAAAGCAAATTCCAGGTCTGGGAGATCTGAGGATAGAATGGATATCTTAGGATATTGTGACCTTTTGGAAATTTCTGGGGAGATTTCATTTGGTGCCTTTGCTGCCACAAAAGAAGATAATTCTATCATTAAAAAGGTTTACCACAGATCTTGTTGACCTGCCATCTGGGCAGTTAATTATGTGTTAGAAGAGTAGAGCCATGGCACCTGCAGCATGGTGGGCAGAATCCACTGGTAGCCACTGAGAGAGAAAAGGTGATTGAAGTGCACAGCGCTGTTGATGACGGTGGCAGCGTACTGCCTGAGCAGGGCACTGTCTTCTGGGTGGAGGATCAGAGCCCCATTGAAAACGTTGAGGAAGAGCATGATTTCATCTCCCCAGGGAAACTCGCTTGGCATGCCCAGGAACATCTCCTCCAGGAGCTGGATCCACAAGCTTTTCTGAAGAGTGTCGAGGCCAAACAGCTCCTTCCCAGCTGTGAGAACATGAAACAGCAGAGACAGAATTAGCCCCACACCAATCCTGTCAGCGTGGGAGGGCAATCAAACCGGAGGATGCTGCTGTTTCCCATTTGCTCCAGCTCCGGGACGTGAAGATAAGATGCACTGCTGAAACACTTCCCAGCACACATGGCTGGCGCTGGTATCACACTCCCTAGTTCTCAAAGGACTTCCATCATCACCTCTTTGATTCAACTCTGTAGGCAACACAGGGCTGGCATTTGCAGCGTGTTGCTACTGAATAAGCAGTGGCTTTGAGGAAAAAAAAAATAGGCTGTTTCAGAGAGAAAATGGCAGGGTTGGGACTGCGTCTAGATCTTTTAACTCCTGGACAGACTAGAGCTCTTTCTACTATTTGTTCTGGAGCTTCTGAGTGAAGACACTGAACACTGGGATGCTAATTGAAGTGTCTCAAAGGAGTAACATAGTAAGGTTTCAAAACAAGTTTCTTTTTGTCTGTCTCGGGCTCCCTCTCAATTCAGGTGTAATTTAGATAGAGTAAAACATGCACAGATCTCAAATATAGAGCTTAGTGAGTTTTGGCAAAAATACACACCCATGTGACCAACATACCAGTCAATACATAGACCATTTTCATCACCTCAGAAAGTTCCCTCAGGCCCCTTTCCAGAAAATCCAGCTCCCCTATCCCCATCCCAGAAGCAGCCACTGTCCTGATTTCTGTAATTAGTTTTGCCCCTTTCTGAACGGCCTATGAACACCCATTCTTCACTTAGTCAAGTACTTCCTTAACAATACCATACTATTTCCTTCAACTGCTTATGATTAGCTTAGAGGATGGGTCTCAAAGTTTGATCCCTGGAATAACAGCATCAACATCACCTGGGAACTTGTTAAAATTCAAGTTCCCGGGCTCCATTCCAGAACTACCGAATCAGAAGCATGGGAGGGTGGAGCCCAGCAATCTGTGTTTTGTGAAGTCCTCCAGGTGATCCTGATGCACTCAAGGCTGAGAAACAACGGCTTAGAAAACTGTCTGCTGGTTAAGAGGCTTTCCAGCTGAGGACAAATCCAGGGCTTGGGAAGCCCAAGGGAGGAAATGCTTTCCTCCTGATACCTTGTGGATCACTGAAGAGTGAAAATTCAGCGTCAATAGCACTTCGGGGGAATGAGGGTAGTCGGAGGAGGTCTTCCTGGAGCATGGAGACGTGAGACTGCTTGTGGGCTGTGGGGATCTTCTGGGTCAGGGAGATGAGAAACAAAACCCGCCCAACTTCCTCCAGCTTCCGAGTGAACACCTGGCAGCAAACAAAGGCAGGAGTAGAGGAAAAGTAGAATTAGCAACTCTGATATTAAAAGGAGTGAAGAAATTGAAATAAAATATTTAATAGCAAACGGGGCTGATAAAAAATTAAGGGGAGTGGTGAATTGAGAGAGAAATGTTTTTTTTTCTTTACCACATAGAAAGAGCAAACAATGCTTGATTGACTCTCACTTCCTGTCTCCGTCTGCTCCACAGAAGGAAGTGTTTCTTACGGGGTTTGCAGGCTGGGGGAGCACAATGCAAGCATTGTCAGGAATAGTTCGATATTAAATAGAGCCCATTTGTTTGGATGGCATAATATGGAAGATCTTTTACAACAGGAGCCAGTCAGTTCCAAGTGCCTCTACCATTTCCACTGATGCCTTAAGCTGTTTCTTGTCAGTCTGGGTTTTTCTCTTAAAAAAAAGACTGAAATGGGATCCAGGAGAAACCTATCTTGGGACACAGCTGATGGGACTAGATGGCATGGACATAATTCTCTTGGATCCTTCTCTTTGTTCCTTATCTATTGATGATCTGTGAGCAGAGGGTGTGGTCCATAAGCAGTCGGAGGCTGCTAAGGAAATTCCCATGCCAGAATCATAAGCCTGCATATCACTCTCTCCCTGCAGAACTCAGGAAGAAATCTTAAGATTCCAACTTAGAGTGTACGTAGAACAAGAACCTCATTTTGTGCTATTTTTAAAAACATGTTCTTAAACATAAAGAGGGATACACTAGCAAAGTGCTATTATTGATTATGATTTTAATTCTTTTGCGGCTAAAATCAAGGGCTGGGATAATTTGGGGAAAGTCATTCTAGAAATGATATATACTTAAGATCTTGCAGTTTTGGAGCTGCCATCTGACCTCGCACTCCCTCGGTTTCAGAGGTGCACCCAGTCTGACCCCAGACACAGCCCAGGAAAGGAAGTGCCTGCTGTCTGAAAGCACCTGACAGAGCAGCTACAAAGCTAGACTCCAGGAGGGACTTATGGCCTCCAGAGCCTGCGAGAAAGCAGCAAGCTCAGGGGAGCTCAACAGGCCAGTGTCAGACAGCCCACTATGATCTTGCATTTGTGCCTGGAATAAAATCAAGAACAGGATGACTGAGGATAGAGCTCTAACAGTCCCAGCAGAGAAAAAAATAACCTTGCGTTTTTTCGGAAGGAAGATGGCGGCGTAGGAGGACGTTGGGCTCAGTGCATCCTGCTGACCACTTGGATTCCACTCACACCTGCCTAAATAACCCAGAAAACTGCCAGAAGACTAGCAGAATGGACTCTCCAGAGCCAAGCATAGACGAGAGGCCCACGGAAGAGGGTAGGAAGGGTGGAGAGGCGTTGCATGCTACATGGACTGGTGGGAGGGAGCCGGGGCAGCGGAGGGGCAGCCAGCCCACCCTACAAGGCAGAGCCCCCAAGTCTGGCTTGCAAAAGTGGAGGGGCCAGGCGGAGTGTGTTCTGATAGCCAGCAGGACTTAACATCTAGAATGTTATAAGTCAACAGCTCTGCTCCGAGAGTGGGAGGGCTAGAGGACAACGGGAGGGAGAGGTGTTGAGCCCCGGAAGACAGAGCTCAGCTCGGCGGGGAACAAAGGCACTGGCCAGTGCCATCTCCCTCTCCCATCCCCCAGGCAAAATCCCAAAGGGACCAGTTCCCATCACGGAACTTGCTTGCACCACGCAAACACCCAATGCTGTGCCAGACCAGTCTGACTGTGGCCCCAGCAGTGGGCTGGGGGCAGACATTAGGTCTGACTGTGGCCCCGCTCACTAACGCAAGTTACTATAGACAGCACAGAGGAAGAGCCCTGCAGTTCCGCGCCACTCCAGGGACTATCCAAAATGACGAAATGGAAGAATTCTCCTCAAAAGAAACTCCAGGAAGTAGCGACAGCTAATGAACTAAACAAAAACGATTTAAGCAATGTAACAGAAAATTAATTTAAAATAATAGTCATAAAATTAATCTCTGGGCTTGAAAAAAGTATAGAGGACAGCAGAGAATCTATTGCTACAGAGATCAAGGGACTAAGAAACAGTCATGAGGAGCTAAAAAATGCTATAAATGAGGTGCAAAATAAAATGGAGGCGACCACAGCTCAGATTGAAGAGGCAGAGGAGAGAATAGGTGAATTAGAAGATAAAATTATGGAAAAAGAGGAAGCTGAGAAAAAGAGAGATAAAAAAATCCAGGAGTATGAGGGGAGAATTAGAGAACTAAGTGACACAATTAAACGCAAAAATATACGCATAATTGGTATTCCAGAGGAGGAAGAGAGAGGAAAGGTGCTGAAGGTGTACTTGAAGAAATCATAGCTGAGAACTTCCCTGATCTGGGGAAGGAAAAAGGCATTGAAATCCAAGAGGCACAGAGAACTCCCTTCCGATGTAACTTGAATCGATCTTCTGCACAACATATCATAGTGAAGCGGGCAAAATACAAGGTTAAAGAGAAAATTCTGAAAGCAGCTAGGGATAAACGTGCTCTAACATATAAAGGGAGAATGATAAGACCAGTAACGGATCTCTCTACTGAAACTTGGCAGGCCAGAAAGGAATGGCAGGAAATCTTCAATGTGAGGAACAGAAAAAATATGCAGCCGAGAATCCTTTATCCAGCAAGTCTGTCATTTAGAATAGAAGGAGAGATCAAGGTCTTCCGAAACAAACAAACACTGAAGGAATTCATCACCACTAAACCTGCCCTACAAGAGATCCTAAGGGGGATTCTGTGAGTGAAATGTTGCAAGGACCACGAAGTACCAGAGACATCACTACAAGCAGGAAAACTACAGACATCACAATGACTCTAAACACATATCTTTCTATAATAACACTGAATGTAAATGGAGTAAATGCTCCAACCAAAAGACACAGGGTATCAGAATGGATAAAAAAAACAAGACCCATCTATTTTCTGTCTACAAGAGACTCATTTTAGACCTGAGGACACCTTCAGATTAAGAGTGAGGGGATGGAGAACTATCTATCATGCTACTGGAAGTCAAAAGAAAGCTGGAGTAGCCATACATATGTCAGACAAACTAGACTTTAAATTAAAGGCTGTAACAAGAAATGAAGAAAGGCATTATATAATAACTACAGGGTCTATCCATCAGGAAGAGCTAACAATTATAAATGTCTATGTGCTGAATACGGAGGCCCCAATAATTAATTATAAATAATTGTCATAAAACAATCAAAACATAAGCAACCTTATTGATAAGAATAAGGCAATTTCAGGGGACTTTAATACTCCACTTACAACAATGGATAAATCATCTAGACACAGGATCAATAAAGAAACAAGGGCCCTGAATGATACATTGGATCAGATGGACTTGACAGATATAGTTAGAACTCTGCATCCCAAAGCAATAGAATATATTTTCTTCTCGAGTGCACATGGAACATTCTCCAAGATAGATCACATACGGGGTCACAAAACAGCCCTTCATAAGTATACAAGAATTGGAATCATACCATGCATACTTTCGGACCACAATGCTATGCAGCTTGAAATCAACTACAGGAAAAAGTCTGGAAAACTTCCAAAAGCATGGAGGTTAAAGAACCCCCTACTAAAGAATGAATGGGTCAACCAGGCAATTAGAGAAGAAATTAAGAAATATATGGAAACAAATGAAAATGAAAATACACCAATCCAAACGCTTTGGGACGCAGCGAAGGCAGTCCTCAGAGGAAAATACATTGCAATCCAGGCCTATCTCAAGAAACAAGAAAAATCTTGTTTTACAAATCTAACAGCACACCTAAAGAAAATAGAAGCAGAACAGCCAAGACACCCCAAACCCTGCAGAAGAAGAGAAATAATAAAGATCAGAGCAGAAATAAACAATATAGAATCTAAAAAAAACTGTAGAGCAGATCAATGAAACCAAGAGTTGGTTTTTTGAAAATATAAACAAAATTGATAAACCTCTAGCCAGGCTTCTCAAAAAGAAAAGGGAGATGACCCAAAGAGATAAATTCATGAATGAAAATGGAATGATTACAACCAATCTCTCAGAAATACAAGCAATTATCAGGGAATACTATGAAAAATTATATGCCAACAAACTGGACAACCTGGAAGAAATGGACAAATTCCTAAGCACCCACACACTTCCACAACTCAAACAGGAAGAAATAGAAAACTTGAACAAACCCATAACCAGTGAAGAGATTGAATCAGTTCTCAAAAATCTCCCAACAAATAAGAGTCCAGGACCAGATGGCTTCCCTGGGGAATTCTACCAGACATTTAAAGCAGAGATAATACCTATCCTTCTCAAGCTGTTCCAAAAAATAGAAAGGGAAGGAAAACTTCCAGACTCATTCTATGAAGCCAGAATTACTTTGATTCCTAAACCAGACAGAGACCCAGCAAAAAAAGAGAACTACAGGCCAATATCCCTGATGAATATGGATGTAAAAATGCTCAACAAGATACTAGCAAATCGAATTCAACAGCATATAAAAAGAATTAGTCACCATGATCAAGTGGGATTCATTCCTGGGCTGCAGGGCTCCTTCAACATTCGCAAATCAACCAATGTGATACATCACATTAATAAAAGAAAAGTTAAGAACCATATGATCCTGTCAATCAATGCAGAAAAAGCATTTGACAAAATTCAGCATCCTTTCTTAATAAAAACCCTCGAGAAAGTCGGGACAGAAGGACCATACTTAAACATCATAAAAGCCATTTATGAAAAGCCCACAGCTAATATCATCCTCAATGGGGAAAAACTGAGAGGTTTCTCCCTGAGATCAGGAACACGACAGGGATGTCCACTCTCACCACTGTTGTTTAATATAGTGTTGGAAGTTCTAGCATCAGCAGTCAGACAACAAAAGGAAATCAAAGGCATCAAAATTGGCAAAGATGAAGTTAAGCTTTCACTTTTTGCAGATGACATAATATTATACATGGAAAATCTGATAGACTCCACCAAAAGTCTGCTAGAACTGATACATGAATTCAGCAAAGTTGCAGCATACAAAATCAATGTACAGAAATCAGTTGCATTCTTATAAGAATAAGAATAAGAATAAGAATAAGAATGCTTCTAATAATGAAGCAACAGAAAGACAAAGAAACTGATTGCATTCACAATTGCACCAAGAAGCATAAAATACCTAGGAATAAACCTAACCAAAGATGTAAAAGATCTGTATGCTGACGACTATAGAAAGATTATGAAGGAAATTGAAGAAGATATAAAGAAATGGAAAAACATTCTGTGCTCATGGATTGGAAGAATAAATATTGTCAAAGTGTCAACACTACCCAAAGCTATCTACACATTCAATGCAATCCCAATCAAATTTGCACCAGCATTCTTCTAGAAGCTAGAACAAGCAATCGTAAAATTTGTATAGAACCACAAAAGGCCCCAAATAGCCAAAGTAATTTTGAAGAAGAAGACCAAAGCCGGAAGCATCACAATCCCAGACTTTAGCCTCTACTACAAAGCTGTAATCATCAAGACAGCATGGTATTGGCACAAAAACAGACACATAGACCAATGGCATAGAATAGAAACCCCAGAACCAGACCCACAAAAGTATGGCCAACTAATCTTTGACAAAGCAGGAAAGACCATCCAATGGAAAAAAGACAGTCTGTCTCTTTAACAAATGGTGCTGGGAGAACTGGACAGCAACATGCAGAAGGATGAAACTAGACCACTTTCTTACACCATTCACAAAAATAAACTCAAAATGGATAAAGGACCTGAATGTGAGACAGGAAACCATCAAAACCCTAGAGGAGAAAGCAGGAAAAAACCTCTCTGATATCAGCCGCAGCACTTACTTGACACATCCCCAAAGGCAAGGGAATTAAAAGCAAAAATGAACTTGGGACCTCATCCAGATAAAAAGCTTCTGCACTGCAAAGGAAACAATCAACAAAACTAAAAGACAACCAACGGAATGGGAAAAGATATTTGCAAATGACATATCAGACAAAGGACTAGTATCCAAAATCTATAAAGAGCTCACCAAACTCAACACTCGAAAAACAAATAACCCAGTGAAGAAATGGGCAGAAAACATGAATAGACACTTCTCTAAAGAAGACACCCGGATGGCCAACAGGCACATGAAAAGATGCTCAACGTCGCTCCTCATCAGGGAAATACAAATCAAAACCACCCTGAGATACCACCTCATGCCAGTCAGAGTGGCTAAAATGAACAAATCAGGAGACTATAGATGCTGGAGAGGATGTGGAGGAAAGGGAACCCTCTTGCACTGTTGGTGGGAATGCAAACTGGTCCAGCCGCTCTGGAAAGCAGTGTGGAGGTTCCTCAAAAAATTAAAAATAGACCTACCCTATGACCCAGCAATAGCACTGCTAGGAATTTACCCAAGGGATACAGGAGTGCTGATGCATAGGGGCACTTTTACCCCAATGTTTACAGCAGCACTCTTTATGGAAAAGAGCCTAAATTATGGAAAGAGCCTAAATGTCCATCAACTGATGAATGGATAAAGAAATTGTGGTTTATATACACAATGGAGTACTCCGTGGCAATGAGAAAGAAAAAATATGGCCCTTTGTAGCAACATGGATGGAACTGGAGAGTGTGATGCTAAGTGAAATAAGCCATACAGAGAAAGACAGATACCATATGGTTTCACTCTTGTGTGGATCCTGAGAAACTTAACAGAAACCCATGGGGGAGGGGAAGGAAAAAAAAAAAAAAAAGAGGTTAGAGTGGGAGAGAGCCAAAGCATAAGAGACTCTTAAAAACTGAGAACAAACTGAGGATTGATGGGGGGTGGGAGGGAGGGGAGGGGGGGTGATGGGTATTGAGGAGGGCACCTTTTGGGATGAACACTGGGTGTTGTATGGAAACCAATTTGACAGTAAATTTCCTATTAAAATAAAAAAAAAGATCTTGCAGTTTTACCCAACACCTCACATTTTGTAACACATTCACAATTCAGGTAGTTAATACTAACTCATATATGTGTGTGTGTGTATGTGTATTTTTTTATTTTTTATTTATTTTTAATTTTTAAGTAATCTCTACACGTGATGTGGGGCTTGAACTCGCAACCCCCGAGATCAAGAGTTGCATGCTCCAGTAAGCCAGCCAGATGCCCCAATGCTAACTGTATTTTTAATTATTTAATTGGTCTAACTCTGTACCATTCTCATTCATTTCATGAAGGTATTTTTGAACAGTCTGATGCCAAATTGATCTTGGTATGTGCAAAAAACCTGAAATGATAAATTATCCTGAAATTCTGGTTTAGACATTTTATTACAAATAAGTGAATGTAACATATAGACTGTATTAAAATTGTATCATTATTAGAATTGTGGACTGTAGCAATATTTTGCATGCAAACTAGTGAATTTCCTTATTCTGGTCTTCAATCTTAAATATAAGTACAACTGCTTGATTACATTTCCTCCTGTTTTAAGGGAAGTTAGTAACATGCCTAAGGTCAGATGACTGGTCAGTGGCAGAGCTATGACTGTGTCCAAATCTGTATACCTTAGTTCAGTGCTTTTCTCAAGCATAATACATTTGTCCCTTTTATTTTATTTTTTCCCAGCTAGTGTAAACATCTCGGGCAAACTTCTAATAGCTACATTATGTGTGCTTCCAATCCTGTTTTACAAAACTGTGAAAAGAAAACTTGGAAACTAGTAGGTAAATAAATTAGATTTCTAGTGGTAGGGCACCTGGGTGGCTCAGCCGGTTAAGCATCTGACTGTGGCTTAGGTCATTATTTTGCGGTTCATGAGTTCGAGCTCCACATCGGGCTCTATGCTGACAGCTCAGAGCCTGGAGCCTGCTTCAGATTCTGTGTCTCCCTCTCTCTCTCTGCCCCTCCTCTGCTCATGTTCTGTCTGTCTGTCTCTCTCTCAAAAATAAATAAACCTTAAAAAAAATAAAAGAAGAAGATTTGTAATGTTTATACCCAACAATTTGTTATAGTATTAATCCAGCTGAGTGTTCCTTAATACCTCTCCATTATAATCCCATTTATGAAAACTAACACAGTATTTTGGGGAATTATTGATCAAGGGCCTATCTATCAACTCTCTCTAGAGAGGATCGCATCGGAATCATAGAATCTCAGGGTTGGCAACAAACACATTTACTGATCATCTATCCCAATGACTTGACAAAACCATATAATTAAACAGAGATGGTCAGGCACCTGCTTCTGAATGAGCTCCTGTCCTTTCTCTGGATGCATATGTACAAGATTCAGCTGTGGAGATACTGACCTCCGAAAAGGATAAATATCCCGAACATAGGTCTGTGGCAGGATTACACAAAGAGAAAACAAGAGTTCAAATGATTAAAACTTTACTGTCATTTCCTCTTTACCCAAAGGTCAAAGAAAGCTATGTATGTGATAATGGTTTAATCACTTTATGCTTCCCAATTCTATAAAATCCCAGGGAAGATAAACCCCCCTCCTCAGGAACGTGTCAAACCATTTAGGCTTAGCACCCTTTCCAAACACAAGGGTGCTGCATCAGGAGCAGAGGAGCCAAAGGCAATTTAATAAATGACATTCTGGAGGATGGTCACTGTAAAGTGATGTCAATGATCTTCTTGAGGAGCCCTTTTGGTCATTAGGTCAGGTTATCACAGTCATGCTTAACATAATAGAAAGAGGAACAACAATGACTTTAGCATTCCAAATAGACCATAGTTATTATATGGGCAACTTAATTTTTCATCAAGAGGTGATAGTAATGAGTAACATAGTGCTCTACTTGCCTTATATCCTTTAATTATTACAACCTATAGTAGATAATATCATCATCATCTTCATTTTACAGACAAGGAAAATGAAAGGTAACAAGGTACCATGACTAGTCCAAAGCTATGCTGACAGTAAGGTGGTGTCACCTAAGTGACCACATTCCTAACCTCTAAACAATGATACCTCCCTGAGTGAGAGGGACATTCAGGAAAGGCATGACAAGTTCCTGACATAACTCAACATGAGTGCCATTACTGCATGGTCTCACCTTATTGTAGTGGATAAGATTCCACCGTTTATCCATGAGAAAATAATGTGTTGACTGAGATTCTGGGATATTAAAAAACTCCAGACACTCCTAGAACAATAACAACAAATATAAATAAATGTTAACCCGGAACATATTATGTGCCAGGTAGTAAGCTGAAAGATACAAATATCCTAAAAACAAGGTAACGGCTTACAAGGATTATTATATCTAATGTACTTTTTATATGTATATATATGGATACACATTGGATTTGGATATACAGTTCCGAAGAATGATACAATAAAGACTAGTCATGTAATATAAACCATCTGCCCTCCATGCGCTAAAAGATATACAATTAAAAATTCAGATGGAGTAGTGAACTGTGGAGGCATACTGGCATCTACTGGTCTCAATGTCAGGAAGAAAGCATGTTTAGTGACACCATTAAACATAATAGAAACTACAATTCATTGAGCAATTATTATATAGTGCATTCTAAGTTCAATGCTTTCCATGTAGACAACTTGTATGACTTCACTAGTGTGCCAGTACTGGTGAAAAAGAATCCGAGCCCAGAGAGGTCCTGTTTGATGTAGGACCTGTTGGTTCTAGTGGAATCAGGCTTTGGACTTACTCTGCCCTCATGCTACTCTGTCATTCAGTGTGAGTTGGAAAACGGAGTGGTTGCTGAAGTTTGCTCCATTAGGCCTTAGAAATTCTCTGGAGATGTCTGGGTGAGGCCTGAGGAGGTTTAATGACCCTTTGTACTGAAATAAGATATACAGGTTTGGTACAACTGAATTTTTCAGAGGCCTTTTCTGCTTATGTCTGGGTCTGGAGCTGTGTTCCAGGAAATCAGATTACCAAAAGTTTGGAATCCAGGTAAGTTGGGAATGGCTGTAGTAGTTTATTTATCACCTTATCTTAAAAACTCTACAGGCATGTGTAACCATGGATTGCCTTTTTTTGGAGGAGCACAGTCTCCATAATCATTAAAACTACTTTCTTGACCCACCTGATTTATTCTCAGATATGTGTTTTCTGCTTCTCCACTAATTTCTGTCAGTACAAGTCAGACTGGATCCATGAAACTAGAGACCCTTTCTGTGGCAGGATCATCAGCCTGAGAGCTGGCAAACCCAGGGCACCTCCAGCACTACCCCAAGTGATGCCAGGAAGCTTCTAAGCAGGAAGAGACAGCATTCCAAGGGGAGTTAGGAGGACACGCTAGAGCTTTGGGCTGCTGCTTTAGCTGAGAGAGAACCTGCATGCATTTGCACCTCAATGCAGAGCAAAAATGTCAGTGTGGGGGAAAATTATGCAAGAAAATAGGGGAAGTACACAATAGTGGAACAGATTCTACCAGAGATAAATAAATGCATATATTCATTTGAAGACAGAAAAATGCCACTTAATTCTAAACTGGGTGGTCAATAGCCATAGTTGCAGACATTGTGCATTAAAAAATCACTTCTGTCGGGGTGCCTGGGTGGCTCAGTTGGTTGAGCATCCAACTTCGATAGGTCATGATCTCGCAGTTCATGGGTTCCAACCCCACGTTGGGCTCTGTGTTGACAGCTCAGACCCTGGAGCCTGCTTGGGATTCTGTGTCTCCCTCTCTCTCTGCCTTTCCCCGCCTGCCCTGCCCCCCACCCTACCCCTGCTCACACTCTGTCTCTTTCTCAAAAATAAAATAAAAAAAATAAACATTAGAAAAAAATTATTTCTGTCCAAAGCCATCCCTACCTTTAGCAGGGCTTCAAACTGAGTGTCCTCATGGACTGGTAACTGGGTTGGGATATCACACTCATTCTGTCCATGAACTACCAAGGTTTTGGTACCTATAGAAGGCAAACACAATAATAAACTGAACTCTGCTATAAGAAAGTTTATATTTAAGGCATAAAATATTAAAATATTATCAATAGGCTGATGTTTTTCTTGTTATGATTGTTACTATTAGTGAGTGCTTAAGGTAAATTATCCACTGAACAAATATCACTCCTTTATTTATAGTTAAATATATGTTTTAAATATATTTATTTATCAGGGGCACCTGGGTGGCTCAGTCAGTTACGTGTCCAATTCTTGATTTCAGCTCAGGTCATAATCTCACGTGTTTTGTGGGATCAAGCCCCACATGGGGCTCTGCCCTTGAAGCACACAGCCTGCTTGGGATTCTCTCTCTCCCTCTTTCTCTGCCCCACCCTGCTTGTGCTCTGTCTTTCTCTCTCTCAAAATAAATAAGCATGAAAAAAATTTAAACAATATTTACTTATTAAATAACAATAGCTACCATTTATGGAATTCCTGATAACTTTACATGTATTTTATATGCAAAATTATATTTAAATCTCACAGCAACCCTATGGTATGGGTATTATTATTTTCATTCTACAAATAAGAAAACAAAGAAAATAGATTCTTACAAGTAGGAACGTATAAGTAACAAAGACACATTTATTTAGTAGAAGAGTTAGCATTCAAACCTTAAGCATTGCAAAAATATATCCCTTATTTTAAATGACATGATCTTGCAATAATGGTTGAAAAAATATAAACAAGAGATATGAGCAAAACCATGACAAGTTTCCAAAATGTAGTTTAAATTTACATTTTCTCAATTCTACTTGGCTCTGAGTTAATATTTATTCTACTTCATTCATTCATTATAAGTCTTTGCAAACATTATGATATACCTTGACTTTTATTTTTATTTTCTTTTTAAAATTTTTTTTTCAACGTTTATTTTTTTGGGGGGACAGAGAGAGACAGAGCATGAACGGGGGAGGGGCAGAGAGAGAGGGAGACACAGAATCGGAAACAGGCTCCAGGCTCTGAGCCATCAGCCCAGAGCCTGACGCGGGGCTCGAACTCACGGACCGCGAGATCGTGACCTGGCTGAAGTCGGACGCTTAACCGACTGCGCCACCCAGGCGCCCCTTATTTTTATTTTCTTAATGAATGTTGGCATTTACTAATTTATTTTATAAGTTTATTTATTTAAGCAATCTCTACACCTGACATGGGGCTCAAGCTCATGACCACTGAGATTAAGAGCAACATGCTTTGCCTACTGAGCCATCCAGGCGCCCCAATACCTTGATTTTTAATGAGCTGTTTTTAAGTATATGAATGACAATATGAGTTTCTTTGCTATAATAAAAACTGATCACTTGGTTGGATAACAAGCATTATGGAATGCTTGGTGTGAGTCAGTTACGACAGCACGTGTTTTACCTACCTAGACTCATTGATTACTGGTGATTGCGAATGATGAATCACATCCTTATTTTACACACGAGTAAAGACAGCCTGAAAAGGTGATGCACTTTTTCCTAGCTAATATTAATTGTACAAATAATAAATGTCAGCAACACGACTTTCATGGCCTGCCATACCCTGTGTTCTTATCTCGATATAATTTTGTCTTTCTCAATTTTAATACACGTATCATCTCATATTTCCTTAGTCACTGCACCAGGATAAAGACTTGGCAGAATTCGTATCTTGAACAAAAAACAGCTATCCGAAGCGAAAAGGAACCGCAGCTAGAGTTTACATCACACTTCATGTTCTTTTGTTCTTCTCCTTCTTCCTGCTTGTCCCTTTTCCAATTTTTCATAAAGCCACCTCTCATACACTTTACAAAGATCTGGGGTCCATGCCATGCAAACAATATTATTCCCCTTGCAGTGCCAAACATTCATTCAAAAAGGCTCTCTGTGCAACTGGCCCTCTGCGATAGACTTAAATAAATCTTCAACCTTGGCAGCCCTTCAAGGGCTGATTCACGTGGATCTTAGTTCTGATGTCTCCCCTTTCATCTGGCAATTGCAGACTTTTAAAGGGTCTATTGTATTTCTTCAGATCATATTAAACAAAAATTCTTTGATGCACTCAACACTGGGGTCAGGACTCTGAAAATTTTCTCATGAATGAGAGAGACGGTTGGTCTTTAAACGGGTTATTTATACTCTTAAAAAAAAAAAAGTTATATCACCCAAAGCAGTAGCAGATTACCTGGCATGGAAGCAGTCACCAGGAGCTTTACCTCACACTGCTCCTTCTTCATGGTCTGCTTCAGATCCTTGAAGAAGAGGCCCTCCACGTAGCCCACCACCTCCCACAGGAAAGTCAGAGTGGCTGAAATGGCATCCATCCCCCACTCGCAGGGGGTCCGCACAAAGTACATGATTAATCCCACCTAAGAGAACAGGAAGAGGTCACAAAGCCACAGTAATCCTGAGCAAACATTCTCATTCCCTTGGCTTTTCTTTCCTTAATTAAATGTTCTTTTGTCCCTTCATATTCTCTGCTCAACAGGTCCTCTAATACTTTCAATGGGCATAAGCAAGAGAGGGTATAACTGGAAAACCAACCAGAACAGGTTGCCATATATTTTTGTGTATCACTAAGATGGTGATTTCTCAAGAGGAAAGCAGAAGATTGTTTTTACAGGCTTCAAGTCCCTTGGTAGCTCAAGTACTGAGGCCACCCCAAATTAATCTCTACATGATGTTTGCCCAAACAGTATTTGCAGCTTGGATTATATCTAACAGTCTGAACCAATGAACACTCTGCTTGGCTAAATGGTGAACTCAAGAGTTTTTTGTTCTTGTCACCTAAAATCTCGAAAAGCTCTGTGTCCTTTGGTACATGTTTAAATTTACACTTAAAATGTTTCATCATAAGGTAATTTTTTTGTTGTTAATAGGAGTAGAATATGTTAAACACTCTATACATTGAAATAAAGGGAGGATTGACTATATTGGAATATGTATTTCCACAAATTTGATGAAAGAAGTTTTAACAACCCTATTTAACAGTGCACAAAAAAATCATAAAGAAATTATGTAAAATTTTTTCCCCACTGCGGCTTTTTCTATTGTTTCTTGAAAAATTTCTTAATCTTAGAAAACTTTCTAGTTATTTTGAAAGAATCAGCCTATGGTGTTACTAACCTAAAATTGCTTTGACGGTTCTGTAGGCTAAACACCCAAATGAGGGCCAAACCTCATCTCTAGTGGAAATCTACCAAAGACAGGAAAAAGACAGGAAGTCCTATGGGTTTAAAGTGCCTTGATCCATCAGAAATGAGGCTTCTAAAACTCATGAAGCACATTCGATTCTTTCTCTTATGTATCTGTCAATGCAGTCTGGTGGTATTGGGGATGGTCAGGGTGAGCCTGCAGAGGAACAGTGGTTGAGAGGGCAGACATACTAAAGAAGTGTTAGTGCATATTTGTAAATTGAAGATTTGGAGATTTATTCCCTTAAAACTATCTGGGCACCAAACACCTTTGAAAGTTTTCACATCCCCTGCTCCCAAATGTGCTCAAACCCCAGGGTGAAGATCAATGGGTCAAAGTTAAGCAGTGAAATGTCTCTAACAAAGTCTGAAAGAGATGGGTCAGTGGTCCCAACATCCCCACTATACACATCCTTAATAGTCATTAGAGAAAAGAGATATATAATAAGGGTAATGGTTTAAAAATGACTCTGCCCTTCACTGTTTTGCTGTTCTAAGTATAAGACCTATTCTATAGTCCACTCAAGGCATCCATGTGCTTGGGATTTGGGGAAAGATTAGGGTTTAGAGAGAAATGCAAAAACAAGAATTTATATTCAAGTACAATAGGATTATACAGCAAAGCCAAAGTGTTGCCAGGCCTATTCTTTATTAACTGACCTAGTCAGTTACCTAGCTGGGAGCACCTTTGTGGGCCAATAAGGTTTATTTTCAGTTGACAGAAGAGAGTATGGCAAAAACGGAAATGAATGTCCATCTTCTTATCCCAGCGCTAAAAGACAATGGAGAGCAATGGTCTTGGTAAGTATCCCCCCTACCCAGTGACCCAAGGGAATGGGCAGACACCTGAAGGGGCTTTTGCTTCCAGTCTTTGGGTCTCTAGCAAAGGTTCAATTCAGGGCCTTTCGATAGCACCCGGATGCCACATGATAGGTCACATACTTAAACTGAGGAAGGCCCTGACATTTGACTTAATAACCTACCTTTGGTTTTTGCGTGGTGTAGACAGGACCAAGAAGTAGCATAAAGTTTGGCTGGAAAGCTTTCTGGATAGAATTGCCACAGACTGATGTCACCGAGCATACTGCACCAGTCAGTGGCTTTCCTAAGCTGGAGCCATCTGGGACATGCAACTAGAACTTAGAGGTGTGTATAGCACCAGCAGGAGCCGAGGTGAGGTTGTCTCTCAGCAGGCACCACGTGGAGCCCACAGGACCCAAGTCATAGCAACCATGGGCATTGGTTTCCACTAGCCAGGCATCTAGCAACCAGCCAGATAAAGAACGCTGTCTCACAAAGGGAGGAGCCGGAGCAAATGTTGAATAATAGATAGAATGCTGAACGAATATAGGAGTGCTGAGAATACTCACTCCGATTTTGTCCTTCCATCTTGTTTGTGTTCATGCAGTAATTTTCCTTGGGGCTACATGTTCCAGGTCCCTTGGAGGTTAATGTATGCCCTGACCAGAATGCAGGAAAGCTTGTTCTGAGCTTCCTTCTGGTGCACAGATGGTACCACTTTAGATAACTACCTGTTCACTTCACCTCATTGCCCTTGCTCTATATAAAAGCTCTAGATGATGGTGTGGACTTCATGGAAAATAGCTGCATAGCACTTGGATTGGCGTCTGTTCCATCTCCCCCCCCCCCCCCCCACCGCCATCAGTAAGTTACCCCGAATAAATTCTGTGTGAACAAAATGGAGTGGCTTGCTTCATTTTTCCATATCAAAGGGCCTCAGTCTGGAGGATACTGTCCCTCCTCCACCTTCCAACAACAAAGGTCTTTTTTATTTCCAACTCCACATAGTGTTTACAGACGAAAGAAGTTGGAAAAAAAATTGGATTCCTACGGGGTTTTTTTAGCCAGGAAAGACCAAATGCTATCCAAAGTTACTATTTATACATTTTTATCAGTCTGAACTTAAAAGTGGATTTGGACACTTATTTATATTCTTTCCCTTGTCACCCGGCTGGTGGGCACTCATGAGGAAAACCAAATCAGTCATAGAAAAGAGAAAGGGATTACAAATTTTCTCTGCACAGAGGAGCTGTAATGTTAAATTTATCATTTCGCTGCAGATGCATTTGGATTCTGCTTCTATTTCCCTACCTGCTAGAAGACTGACAATAGTGAGGGAGAATGAAGTTCCCCCAATGCAGACATTCACTTGGCTATCTGTCTGTCTGGATTAAGGTGCAGTTTCAAAGAACAGGCATCAGGCTAACCACCCCAAAACTGCATATTCATTTAGGGTGTAACATCCTAAAGAAACTGGTAAATTCTGGAGGGTTCAGGAAGGAGCTGTCAGGATGGTTTAAAGCAAAGATAGTCACTATGGAAAAATACACTCACAGATACTTTCCATCTAGGGCAACTATTTGCCTCTGTGTGTGTGTGTGTGTGTGTGTGTGTGTGTGTGTGTGTGTTTTAAAAAGCAAGATAGAAAAAGGGAAAAATGACTAAAATGACATATAAGTTTTCACAACAGAAAACCCAAACTAAGAAGCAACATAAGGAAGTTGTATAGTGCCAAAGGAAGGCAGAGATGAAATGGATGTTTATTGAGTGCCTACTACATGCCAAGCAGAGTGTCAGGAGGGGCTTCCCTATACAAACAGAGGTGAATTTAGCTGACCATGGTTTACCTCCAGTCACATAATTAATGGGGGGGTTTATTGAAAAAATTTTCTATGAATTTTTCCTCATGTTGCTGCTTCCTAATTGGAAATGAACATTTACAACTTACTGGAGGCTGAAACTCACCAAGTAGTTGAATAGGATGTGAGATGTCTGGGCAGGAAAGTCTCCAATATTTAAGAGAAGTTTGCGCAGCATGTACATTAACTCATCCTGAAAGAAGAACAGAATGTCTACATCTCGTTCAGCTACCATGCTGTAGGACATAAATTTAACTTCTTAAAAAGTGGGGGAGGTTCCTGCTTTTCCCTCATGTTGATTTCCATTATGTTCAGCATTTTAATATAGTATATGTGATACTTATTAAACAGTATTTAAGCCAACAGTAACACCTTTGCTTAGGAGCCAATCTGAAATAACTGAGCAGTAGTTAGACAAGTTTCTTTTCTTTCTTTCTTTTTTTTTTTAATAAAAAGTTAGACGGTGTCTATAGGTCACAGGCAAGTCACAGGAAAGGTATATATTTAGCCAATTCTATTTGCTATGACTTCCAGGTGTGATGCAAATGTCAGGCAGACCTATCTTGAGATACCATTAAATATACATGGTTTCATGGACTTCACAGGTCTGTTTCCTGGGTTTTGAGTCAAAGAGATAAAGTTAGGTCAAGAGGGAATAAATAGAGATGTCTGTAAGTCACCTTACCTTTCAGAAACTAAACTTGATCTTCTATAGAACAAGACCATAACACGGAAATGAACAAATACTTTTAATCATCAGTGTGTTTTGCCATTGCTCAGAAAACTACTTTATTTGTCATAATATTTTTACACAGGTGGCCTGCTGAATTAGATTGTCTTGATTAATGGATAGTTTCAACATATTCTAATAATCCCACCTGTATCACAGACTACTAAGCGATCAGAATTTAATAAATATATTCATTACTAAGAACACTATACTGAATTTAATCTTTGCTTAAAAGACTGAAAATCTTTCAGTAACTTAGGTTCATCACTACCAGTGCACCAAACACAAATGGAGACATCAGTCGATGGACAAATTTGAAAGAAAACAGCAAGGTTTAGTACTGCTCATCATTACCATTTCCTAAAGAACTTATTTGCTGTGTATCAGAAATTGATGTTCTATGCATAGCACTATGAAATCCATTGTTTGCTTTTAACAGTGTTCACCCACAGTGCTACACAGCTATACTACAAAGAAAGAAGAATTTACTTGTCTATTGCTGATGGTCAGTTTTTCCAGAAAATGTCGAAGAACTGTCGATGGATCTTCAATTAGACAATTCCATAAGACTTGTTGGGCCACAGCACTCACTTCAGAAGAGAGAAGACATTGAGCATTTGTCTTAAATAAAGTATTAGATAAACTATTCAAACAATTTACTAAGATTTTAATTAGTATCTTTTTTTTGCCTTAACAATGTTCTGTAAACACTTTTTCTGTTGAAAGGTATTTGTTCTCATTGTTACTTGTTTCTGAACATTTTCACCTGTAAAGAAAAGGTAACGAAAAAGTATAGGGTGGTCTTTAGATTTTAGAATTGGTTTTGTAAAGAATACATTTGTGATTTACAGTGATATATCATTCAGCCTTAAAAGAGAGAAATCTTGCCATTTGTGATAATGAAGATGGACTTTGAGGGCATTATGTTCAATGAAATAATTCAGACAGAAAAAGACAAATACTGTATGATCTCACTTATATGTGGAATCTAAAATAAACCAAACTCATAGATACAGAGACCAGATTGGTGATTCCCAAAAGAGGGGGTAGGGTAAATATTTGAAGGTGGTCAAAAGGTAAAAACTTCTGATTATAAGACAAATAAATCCTGAGGATGTAATATACAGCATGGTGACTAGAGTCAACAATACTGTATTCCTTATTTGGAGGTTGCTAAGAGAGTATATTTTAAAAGTTCTCATTATAAGATAAAAATTGTTACTATGTGTGGTAATGGGTATTACCTAAACTTATTGTGGTAACATTTCATAACATACACATATATCAAAGTATTATATTGTACACCTAAAACTAATAGAATGCTATATGACAATTATATCTCAATTTAAAAAGAAAGAGGGATGCCTGGGTGGCTCAGTTGTTTAAGCACCCGACTCCTGATTTCGGCTCAGGTCATGATCTCAGTTTGCAAGATCAAGCCTGGTCTCAGGCTCTGTAGTGACAGCATGGAACCTGCTTGAGATTCTCTGTTTCTCCCTCTCTCTCTCTGCCCTTCCTTGCTCTCTCTCTCTCTCCCTCCCTCTCTCAAAAATATATTAATAAATAAACATTTAAAAAAATGAATAAAATAAAAAGAAAGACTACATTAGTGAATCTTTGTTTTGGAAATTACCCTAATTTTAGGAGTGATAAATATTTGTCAAATTAAAGTCATATTTTAATATTGGTTGCATGGAGAAATTTCTAAAGTAATTATTCGGTTCTTAGAAAATGTGTTTTGGTTTATAATGCATATGAATTAGAGATGATCTTTTACTGTTCATGTGAGTGCTTTAAATAGTATCTCCTTTAGTGAGATGAAGTAGTTAAGCCAGTGGTAATTAGGTTCCCACTTCTATGAGGATGTCTTAGGAATAAATAATTATTCCTGATGTGAAGAAAGTGCTGCTACTACTTTGGGGAAAACAATCAGGCCAAGACTGCCTGGAAGTGCCCAAGCTAGGAAAGCAGGTGTGTAGAAGTCAGTGGTAGATAAGCACTAGATGCTCTTTAGTCTAAATGGGTTAATTAGTTTAGTGTTCTAAACTATAAATATGGAATTCAGCATGAATGTGTCGTTCGGTCTATATTTTGAATAAATGATACCATCTTTTTGCATCAGAAACTAACCTTCCAATTAAAAGTATGGGCTATATAAATAAATAATATGAACAAGAGATATGTAAATATAAGCTTTAGTTTCTGTGTGTCTTTATAAATAATTAAAATAGGTGTAGATTTTTCTTAGGTCAAAACTGGTTGCAAAACTATCTTAGCATATTATCTTTATTCTAATTGCTGAAGCAGGGCAATTTAACACTTAAAAACACGAAAAATACAGAAAAAGACAGCTGACAGTAAGACTACAAATCATAGAAACAACTTATAAACATTTTGCAATATGTCCTCTCATACACGTGAAATTTTTATTTACATGTAGTTTTAAATAATATGTAGAAAATATTCCTTGGCACTCAGTTTTTTACTTAGCAATATATTAAAAACTTAATGTTAATATTCTACTGGCATGTTATTTCTAATGTGCATATGGAGGTACCATGTCTAACTAATTGCTTGCTGGAAATTTAAACTCTTCTCAAATATTTGTTATTTTAAATAATGTACAGTAAGCAGAAACCTATGAAGACCCTTATATAGCCCTCGTTGCCCTAGGAAATTGCTAGAAGTCAAAATCTGTATCAAAGAGTTTTCACACTTTTAAGGTTTTGGACACCTATTGTGAAACTTTGTTCCCAGAATGCTTGTATTGAATTCTATATTCCCATCAGCAAGGTGTGAGGTTTCTTTTTTCTCTGAATCTTTACCAACTATGGGTATTTTCATTTAGAATAATTTTTTCACGGTAGCTGTACTTGAGCATAGCATAACATACAGAAAAGTTGAATCACTATGTTGTGTACCCGGAAGTAATATAACATCGCATGTCAACTATACTCAAATAAAAACATAATAAAATAAAAAAAAAGCTTTGCAATTTTTTTGGCTGAAATATAAAGTTTCTATTGTTGTCTTAAACAACAATGTTGCTTACAGATGTTATTGGCCATTGGGCCATGTATTTATATCCTTTGTCCGTTTTTCTGTTGGACTTTAAAAACATCATTATTGAGTTCTATGGGTTTTTTAATAACAACATTAGAAATATCAACCTGTTATCTGTCACAAATGTTACTCATCTTTACCCATAGTTTATCATTTCATTTTGCAATTATTATCTTTAGATTAGTACCTCTGGAAAGGTAATCAAGTGGGACAGATGGCAACAGTGGTGTCAAGCTAATAGCTAAGATTTCCAAGGTGGCCGGAATTGCCATCTGATGTCCACGGGGTCAAATAAGTGTTATTCAGTTTTCTAGTCGTAAATAATACTCCTAGACCCAAGTATGTATTTCAAATGCAACTTCTTGGTCATAAAGTTAGTGGGACAAGGAGATGAAGACAGTGATCATGTTAGTATAGTATACTACAAATCTGTAATTGTAGTTTGTACATAAAACAAATCAACATGTGACCAGTAGTTAATGTCTTCGAAAGCATCCTACTGTCCTCCATCAGATAACAGCTTCAGTGTTTTGTGAGAGTTATTGATGGGTTTACTAGTCAAAGCTATACCTGCTACGCCATCTTCCCGCACCTCACCATCCTCCATTAGATGAACAATGGGCAGCACGGCTGCACAGATGCATGCTGGGAACACTGCTTGGGGGGGCTGAGGCACATGGTGGTTTGGTGTGTGTTCAGTAGTGTGCTCCTCATCTGAAGAGAGAGACATCATTGGAGGGCTTTTCTCAGTATTGTAATCCCAGTGCAACATTTCTCAGTTCAAACCTTGCTTATTTAACATCCTTTTGGTTATAGATATCTAGGTGCCTCAGCACCCTTTGTTGAAGAGACTCTTCTTTCCTTATTGGGGTTTCGTGGTGCCCTTTTAAACATGACAGCGGCATAAATGTAATAGTTTACTTCTAGTCATTCAATTCTAGTCCATTGATTTACTGTCAATCTTTAGTCAATACCACACAGTATTGATGACTACAGCTTTACAGTAAGTATTGAAATTGGGAAATGTGAGTCTTCCAGTTTTGTTCTTCATTTCCAAGATGGTTTTGATTATTCAAGTATGTGGAGTAATCAGAACCCTCATACTTTTTGGAAGGAATGTAAAATGACACAGCTGATCTTGAAAATAGCTTGGCAATGTACCCCACACTTGTACATCACTGTTCGTAGTAGTATAATTTATAATAGTCAGAAAGTGGAAATAAATGTCCACTAACTGGTGAATTTATAAATAATGTGGTATATCTATATAATGGAACATTGTCCAGGGACAAAGAACTGATACATGAGACAACATGGATGAACCTTGAAAATGTGCTGAGTGAAAGAATCCAGTCTCAAAAGGCCATATATTATATGACTCCATTTATATGAAATGTACGGAAAAGCAAATCCTTAAAAATGGGAGATAGATTATTTATTGCCACTGGTTAGAGAAAGTGTGGATGAGGAATAACTGCTAATGGGCATAGCGTCTCTTTTTAAATGTGATAATATTCTAAAATGAGAGGTGATAATCATCATTCTATTCACACCCTATAAATATACTAAAAACCATTGCATTGTATACTTCAAAAGGGTGAATATTTTTGGTACATGAATCATATCTCAAGAAAATTATATCTGTGATAAAAAATATAAATGAGCCTTTGGCCCAATCCCTATAAGTTGTGATTAATCCACATCGGTCATTTTTGAAGTTCCTGAGGGTTGTGCAGCTGAGGGTTGAGAACCACTGGTTTCTGTACAACTTTCTAATAACTTTATAAATCAGTAATGAAATTTATGTTACCATGAGGCAGTGAGTCCCAGACAGTTATTCATGAGTAGAGAAAACATACTTTTTAAATTCTTGGAATTGAAGGATATCACATTTCCCCCCTGGAATCAGATTTCATTACAGAAGTAACATGAGCTATGGTCTTCCTTTGATTTTTCAATTATTCCAGAACAGCATCCTATAGCATTCTAGTGGGTCTTGGCCACTCATTGGAATCTCCACCTGAGTAGATTTTAAAAATACTGATGTGTGGGTCCCATTCTTAGAAATTCTGATTTGATCTTGGGTGTGGCCTGGGTATTTTTTTTAAAGCTCATCAGTTGATTGTAATGTGTAGCCAGGGATGAAACCCATCAGCAATATGATTACTTATAATGTAGTTAAAATAGAGCCAATTTATAAAGGGTAAATTGCTGGGTTAAAAAAAAAAAAGAGTACCACTTAATCTAATATTTATTTTTTGAACTTTGAGTCATAAAACAAGTTATTTAATGAAGACAGTGTGGTGAAGTATAATAATAATGTTAACTGGAAAATGTTTCAAAACACACACAAGTCATAAGCAATAAATAACAAATTTCTAAGAGGACACACCTTCGGCACTGACAGCTGAACGCACAGACCAGACTGACCCTCGGCGGAAGGAATAATTCCTATGGGAAGTGCTGGAGGTACAGGATGGACTCACAGACAGTCGACGGGATGCCAGATTGGTGACTTCTTCTACTGGCAAAGAAAATGAGGAATGTAACCTTTGGTTTTGTAACAAAAAAGTCATCATCATCACAACTATAGCTGTACTTACATCACAGGTGTATACTGCTCTCAGAGCATAAGGCTTAAGTAAGTTAGAGTGTACTTATGAATGGAAAAAAATATTTTAGAAAGAAAGGCAGAAACTTTGTCCCATAGATTCTACAAAAGCTGGGCAGAGAATCACTTAATTAGAATAGTTCATAAATTATTTTCTGATACCAACCAACAAATTGGCTGCATTTGTCAAGGTTGATAGTTAAAATGGACTAACCCCATTTTTAATGATGAAGGATTGATTGCATTCACTTCAATATACACTCTGGATTTAGCTGTTCTCTGAATCATAATCACTTCTTGGTTCATTATCATATTGGTTCATTCAATGTGACTAACTTCCTCCTCTGTAAACAAGCCAACTCTAGCAATTAAGAAAAGAACAACTTCCCTCCTCTTTCTTTGGATAGTGTCAAGAGGTAAGAGAGAAAGAGGGTGCATATCACCTTATATCACAGAAATGTTTATTTCAAAGCAAGTCCTTTTCATTCCCTGAGACTGAGCCCCCCAAGAAGTCCCATGTATAGAGGGCACCTTCTTCTTCTGGTTCTGAGTTGGGTGTGCAGGTGGGTTCATAGCAAGCCTCCTGGGTGATGGGGATGGCGGTGATGAGGCTAGCTTCTCTACCAAGACGTTTCTTCTCTTCCTCCTGTTGCAAGTTCTTTAAGATGTGTTCTGCTCTCTGATGGGAGCGGGACACAGCACGGGCTGAAAAGGATTTCTGTGGAGACATGAAGACCAGTTGGTCTTATAGAAACTGTTTTGCAAGGTCATAGACATAAAGAGTGTTTCAATAGAATTACAAAATGTGGTACTTTGTTCTCAGGAAATGGTAGGGCACCCATGGTCTAGTTTCATGGCTATTTGTTTTTCTATCAGATTTTCAGGTTGTATGTAACTAAGCTATTCACTTTCATTCAATGAGAATAATTCTTCAAGAATATCTATAAGTTTTGGGATTTCACCTTTAGAATTTGGGGTGATATCAATGATCCACTCTTTAAACATTACAATGAAATAAAGAAGTTTAATATTTATTCCTTTCCATAATTTTTTGAAATGATTTTAAATGAAGGACATTTATTTCATAAAGGTTAATAAAAGAGAAAGAACCATGGAAAGGAGGAGGAAAGAGAGCTATCACTTACATAAAACAATTGGTTATATGATTTATTTTATTTTTGTATCCTGACTAACTACCACACTGTAAATATTTAATTATTGTAGGTAAATACAGTGGGACACTGTAAATACTTAACAATATTTGTGGAAACAAAGTTAGTGAATAGAAATAATGAGAATTGATAGTGTTAACTAAGGTTGAATGCAGGATCTTAACATAAGACTAAAGGTTTCCTATGCAGAATGGCACAATAGCAATTAAGGGCATTAGATAGGCCACATGGCAATTTATTTGCAGAGCTAGGGGTTAAACTGATTTATTATATTAAGGTAAGGTAAGAATTATGTAATGAGAGAAAGAGAACTCTATCGAATCAGGGGTCTTGGCTTCAAATTCATTGTGAACTTGGGATAGAGAGTGTGTTTGGCTCAAATGAATCCGTTGTCTATGCAGGAGACAAATCAAAGATCCTTATGCCAGGGGTTCAGATGCTGGATTCATTGTATATAGTGTGCCTTTCTCTTTGGCATTAACACCATCAGATACAAAAGTACTATATGCAGAAGAATTAAAATATTTTGATGGGTTAAGAGCTCAAACAGTTCTCCAAAGAAAACTACAATGTCAAGAAAATATGTGATGTGCAAAAACCTTCAAGCTAACTTCATATATCCAACAAACTTTTTAAAGAATTGTGAACAAAAAAAAAACAATGACTTTGTTTTTTGTCAATCAAAGTGGCATTAAAAAATAATACTAGCTAATTTGAATAAAAACAAAACACTTTCCTATTCTATTTTACGTGGGTAAAATGATAAAATCTTCCTGGGGTTATTTTGTGAGGTGTATTTAAAATCTTTAATATTTATATACCAATTGCCCTAATTCCATGGGAATTTGTGCAAGAAAATAATCATAGATTTGTGCAAAGACATATGTTCTTTTTCTCCTTTTTTGCTTTATTTTCCATATTTTCTACATTACTCTTGTAATTTAGAAAAATGCTATTCAACAGGTGAAAAAAGCATACTTTGAAGACTCATTTTTTTCAAAAGGCATATATTCTTGGTTCTATGAATATGCCATGTTCTAAACTTAGCTGTTTATGAATTATATTACATATAGAGTGTCACATTAAAGTACATAAGACCTGAGGTCTCAGAACGATATTTGTGATGATGATACTAATGATCAACAAAATGAAGAACAGACCAACATCCAAACAAAGAAAAAAGAACTGCCAATTCTGTTCCTTTTCTTATCCAGGGTCACTCTCATTAACTTTTGGGTAGCTTGTGAATTACCAGTTAAATGAATGTGTTTGTGTTATAATAACTAGGGACAAAAGTGCTACCCTTGGCCAAGAAATCAATGCCCAATGTTTTTAACAGCTGTATAAGGTGGCTGCTATTGAGACTATGATTCTATTCATAAGAACAATGACCTTTTATGATTTTCATGGCTGATTTTCTGTGTTGTTATTCCATTCTTATGACAAGAATTAACAAACTGTCTCACATACTCATTGTCCTTCTCTCTTACATGTACACCAAGGAGCCTGAAGATACGAGAAAATGCCTGTTACTCACAGACTGGTCTTCATTAATGGGGTCCTGGACACTCCCGCTGCACTGAGGGACCCATGGGGGGTCAAACATTGGGACGGATGGCATTCCAAGCACTGGCGAGGGCAGGGTGAAGTTTATACTGGGAGGTGGGATCTGTTAGTTGACATCAGAAAAATGAAGTCAGGTGAAAAATAAGCTAGAATGGGTCTGAAGTATAATTATGAAATAATATTATAGAGTACATGATGTTATAGAGCACAGGATGAACATCTCTGGGTCTCAGCTTATTCATTAAAAAATGAAAGGTTTTAACTCTATGTTCTTTATTTGTGTTAATTACTCCATCCTCCAAAAAACCGTCTATATGTATAGATACAGCAAAGCGTCTGAAAGTTTATACCCCAAATTTTTATGTTTACCTCTTGGGATGGTAGTGGGATCTTGAGGTTTATAGAACATTGATTTTCTTACTTTACCACTCTTCTCTATTTCAGTTATTAAAACAAGAATTCATGCATATATGAGTTAGGTTTACTTACATAATCAGAGAGAAAAAAGAAGCATCTTTTGGGCCACACACCATGGATTTGAGGTTCAAGGATTTAAACAATTCTTGGGTTAGTGTGCTAATCTAACTCCTATGGGGGAAGTATCCCTCACCTTAAAAATCTGCTGTGCTCCTTCCTCCATCCGGGGCCAGACCTGGTAGCGAAACCTCCAGAGTGTGTGGAACTTGAGAACAGCATTCAGCCTCTGTACAGTCTCTGGGTGGTGGAACTCTGACATCAACATATCAGACACAGCCTCAGGGACTTTCACCGCACACAGCAGGAACATGGCAGCTAGAGATGGCCAACAATTTGTCAGCTACACATCTTTTAAATTTGGTTGGTTCTTGGGGATGGGGACAAGTGGGGAGATATTCTTGTGTCTTGAAAATGACTCCTGAGCTAATGCAGCCAGGCCACCGGCATTGGCAAAAGTACATCTTATTTCAGCTGCTGGAAACCAAACATAATACTTTGTGCCATCCACAATCTTCCTATATCTGGTGAGGGCAGTGACAGTGTGGTATTTCAGTAGAATACCTCATTCCAAGCAAAGCTTCCTTTGGCTCACAGTGCAAAGTGAATGTGTGAGGAAGCAAATGAAAAAAAGGCAATTATATACTGCAATATCCTTTTTAGAAAATGATAAGTCATCTCATAGTAATCCAGGGACAGTATGTAAAAATGTCCATTAAAAACTGTCCCAGTTACATTATATTAAAAATAAAATCCACATTGTAGACTGTATTAGAAACATCTACCCTTCTGAGAGATAGAAAAGATCGAGAAGCCCAAAGAGATTTCATGAATCATGATACCATTGTTGTTTTTAATTTTGGGGAAAGCCAAATATAAATATGAGAAAGGTCAAGTGCCCTGATAAGTTACAAAGTTAATGAATAATGGGGCAGAAAAAGACACTCTGTAGCATGGATGAATGAGCCAGTGTCAATCATAAAAACATAATTTAAAAATCTCTCTTGTACTTTTTCCTGGATCAACAAAAAAATACTCAGACAATTGTGTTAGGGTAGCTAGGATTGAGTGCCGGGTCTGAAACCTCTCTGCTATGTGTCCTTAGGAGAACCTCTCAACTTCTCTCAGCCTCTGTTTCTTTAGGGTCAGAAGGTCAATGATGATGATGATGATGATGATAGCTGCCTCCAAATTTGTTGTCAAAATAAGATAAAATAATGTATGAGAAAGTGCTCTGTGACACGAGAAGTCTACACACTTTTAAAGCAGGTTTCATTTTTTAGAGACAATGTGGCATATGGGAGGGACATCTATGTGTGTGCAGTCAGAAAACCTGGGTTTGGTTTCCCAGCCCTGCTGATTCTGAACTGTGTGCACTTGGATAAGCCCTTTGAACCCTCTTAGTTGTAGTTTGCTCATCTATAAAATAGTGGTTTCAAGAATCCAGTAAGACAACTGGTGTGCTATAGTTAGTTCTATAAGAAATGTTAGCTACTGTGACCATTAGCTTTTGATTATACTTTTCTTTATCCTACTAGTTCCTTAAATCTCCACTCTGTCTCCTTCCATTACTTCCATTTTCTTCCAAGTGTGCTCTACTCTGTCTCAACTTTTAAACACCATGGTTGCTCTTTACATTATTGCAATTGGAGCTCTACCTCAATCTCTGTCCTGAAGCAATTTTCTGGTAATGATCACTAATCAGTGGTTTTGTTTGTTTGTTTGTTTGTTTGTTTGTTTTACAGCATTTGTTTCCTTTCAGTTTTTAACACCTTCATAAAAATCTCTCTGATGAGCTCTCCTCTTTGGCTTCCATGGTTTGAGGTTGAGTTTTTCTCCTACTTTTCTGGTCATTTTCCAGGGTATTCTGCTGGCTGCTCCTCTTCCTGTCTCTGAAGGTAGAGAAGGTCAATGGCTTAGTGCTCATCCTTCTGCTCTTTCCTCTCTATAGATTCTTCCCTTGGAAATCTCATCCACTCTTACTGCTTCAGAGACCACATAGATCAGATTCCCCCCCCCCCCCCAGTTTATCTCTACCTTTGACCTTTTCCTATTAGCTTTAATGTCACATCACTGGCTATATGTCGCCTTACTACTTCACTCATTGCTGCCACATTCGACTTGGTAACAACACATCCTCTATATATGACATTACTCATTGGCTCAGAACCCATGAGTGGTTTCCCACAGTTCAATGGAAAGTCCATACGTCCAAGTGTGTCTTTCAAGGTCTGTTACAATCTGAGTCCCACTCACTTGTCTAATAATGGACTGGGGACTCCTCTACAAAAGCCACCCCAGTCTCAGTTCCTCTTCA
Organism: Prionailurus viverrinus; assembly: GCF_022837055.1. NCBI lineage: Eukaryota > Metazoa > Chordata > Mammalia > Carnivora > Felidae > Prionailurus > Prionailurus viverrinus. Next base: position 21,668,452 of record NC_062568.1, read on the forward strand.
TGCTTTCCAAATAAGCCCCATGCATTTCCACAGCCCATGTGGCTTTGCATACACCATCTTCTTCTAGCTTTTATTAAAGCCCGGTCTACCTGTTCATATCTTCCATGAAAGTTTCCATGGCTGTCTCATATCTGGGGAGTGTGCCCTTCCCTACAGCTCTCCCTGAGAAACATGTGGTAGAGAAGCAAAAATCTGAGCTTTAATGTGAACAAAAATATTTTACAAGACATTTGTTGCAGTGTAGTATAAAAATCCAGAATAAACCTAAATTTCCATTAGTAGGTCCAGGTTAAATAAATTATTATGCCCATGCATTCAATGAAATATTTGGTAGCCATTAAAAAGAATGAAGTGAATCTATAAGCAGATGTTAAAAATGGTTTCCTAGGGAGTGCTTCTAAAAACTTCTCATTGGGTGCTGCCCAATTTGAATTGGTTTTTGTTCAAATAAACTCTTCAAATTTTTAGTATACCCCAGTTTATCTTTTAACAGTTCTAGTGTCACAAGAGGCGACCAAAGGGGACCCTGATGGCCCCCAGGAGCAATGAGCAACCAGGTATAGGTACCTATGGAGCCCCTGAACTTGCTGCTTTCTTGCTACCTACCTTCAGAGGTTACGGGTAAGTCTCTTCCTGGTCCTGGATCCTAGCTCTGCAGCTTCTGCATTATGGGCTTATAGACTTTATTTGAGCATTTCTTTTTCTGTATTGGGTCTGGAAACTGGCCTGAGTTAGCCTGGGTCAGACTGGGTTCCAAGGACTGATTCAGATTTAGAAACTGGACTGGGTCTGGGGTCAGAAGTAAACTGGACTGGTCTAATATGAGGCCTCAGGTGAAAAAAATTTTGTTTTAAGGCTGAACAAGTAAGGTTAACCTTACCAAAGATAGTCTTGAATCATGAAGCCACTGTGGATAACTTAATCATCTCAGATAAGCTCATTCATTTATGAAAGGCCCTAAAGAAAAAAGGGTCTCAGCCAGGCACTCACTATAATTGTTATTTGGGATGGCTCTGGATTTGGGGAGGGTAGTATGTTTTGCATCATCTTTGTCCCCTCTTGCGTCCATGGGGTTGTTCAGTACTGCCAGAAATATTTACTATTTGTCTCAGATGAAACCTGAGAAATTATTCAAAAGGATTTATTCATTCATTCATTCATTCATTCATTCATTCAAGTAGCTCTATGGTCAGAAGTTGGCCAAATTGGAAATTGATATTCAGAGCTCCATAGAAACTTTTTCTTTTAGGGCTTCTCTCCTAAGTCAAAATGAAACTAAGAGCCCGGAGGGATAGAAACATTCTGAAGCCACTGTGGAAGGATTTACTAAAACATTCCAAAGAAACACAGCCATAAATCTAGAACATAGGAATCTTGATTTCCATCTTAGTTGATTTCCCAGATATAAAGAAGCAATTTGAGGATAATGTAGTTGGATGGCTGGGTAAGCATCTTGATGTTCAAATTACAACATAGTTCTTTGAGGAATTAATAAATTATCTTCTACTTATCAAACAAAAACAGAAATGCAGCCCTAGAAACAAAGCATGCCTATCTTCTCTACCAATCTCTAAACCCCTATTCATCTCAAAAGGCTTTCAGATATTATAAGAAATGTGGATTTAGGGAACAAAAGCCCTTCTTGAAGAAATTTACATCCTTTCTGTGTGCCTTTGAGATGTAAATGTTCTATCTGGTCTTCCCTAGAAACCTAGAGCCAAGTCGAAATGCAAACTTCAGGGAGGTGATTTTTATCAGGGGGAAAAAAAAAAGGAAACGACGTGAGAAATTAGGTGAATGAAAATCTTTAGTCTTTTCCACAAATATCGGTAAAAGAATTAGCCATCTGAGCAAGTAATCTTAACTTATTCTATCTGCCAGAAACACACTTTAGATCCAAATGTTTTTTTCATAAACTAGTCAGTTTTGCATTATCACACCTGTCTCATGACAAAAATTTTAAAGCAAATGCTACAAGATCTCTGTGTCTGTCTATATATTTATGTATGTCTATGCATGTATGTTGCAGATGTGTGATATATTCCTACTCCAGATGATATTGCCAAAATTAATTTGTAAAGAACTCTATTTATTGGATTAAAGATAAATAAGCACTTATATAAATCAAATATACTCTCAGAAATATAGAAACTAAATGAAATGTTTTTCAAGGTCAAAAACAAACAAAAAACAGAACAAAATCTGAATGGTGTGAAAAGAATTGTTTGAAGGTTTATAGAAAGGAATCTTTGAAAAGAAATTTTACATGTGGCTGGAATGGACGTATTTAAGTTTTTAAATAATGAGATTTTTTTAAAATGTTTATTTATTTTTGAGAGAGACAGAAACAGAGTATGAGCGGGGGTGGGGCAGAGAGAGAGGGAGACACAGAATCTAAGCAGGCTCCAGGATCTGAGCTGCCAGCACAGAGCCAGACGCGGAACTCGAACTCACAAACTCACAAACTGTGAGATCATAACCTGAGTTGAAGTCGGACGCTTAACTGACTGAGTCACCCAGGTGTCCTTAAATAATGAGTTTTAATATTAAAAACACACTGGTAAAAAAATTAGAATTTGGTTTTGTCTCACCAAAACAAAACAAAACAAAACAAAACAAAACAAAACAAACAAACTTTTCGTGGACTATTAGTCAGCTTTTCATAAAAGATTGTGAAAAGTGTTTTTTTTTTTGTTTTTTTGTTTGTTTGTTTTTTACCTTTTGGATAATCTACCTAGAAAATGAAGATTTTATGCCTTGCCAAAATAATTTACTGTGCTTCATGTTGTCTGTATCAGGTCTTTAATAACTTAAAAAAACTCAATCCTTTTATTATTAAAAGAGCTAAATTTGGTTCACAACTATGTAACTTTCTGTATTTACCTTTACAATCCATTGTTGCTTAAATAGATAATTAAGTATTATTTCATAATAATCTGAGATCCTACTTAGTCAAATGTTCAAACTTTTTGACATTTTGGCAACTTCCCAAAATCAAATTCTAAATGAAGTCTTTTTGATTTCAAAGTAACTTTGGGTTTTCCCAGAGGGTCCCTAGAAAATCTCAAAGAATGTCTCTCACCTCTGAAGAGAGATGTTAAACTAATTAGGTTTATTTGGCATGTTAAATTATGTGGAAGCATTGTCAAGTAAGAAGTGTTAATAAACATTCTTAAGTTATATATGTATGGATATATGTTACCAATACAGGTATTCCAGAAACTGTTCAAAGTTTCTAGGAAGTTGTTAATACTCTCATGGTCCAATTATTATCCTAAATTATTGCATACCATAGAAATAACTCATTTTCTTTACCAAATGAACTCCCATCAGATCTTTAATCATGGCCACTTTCTAAAAGTCTTTTTGTCATTTGTAGACAGTTCTTGTTTTATTCTGATGCTTTGACAAAAGCATCTTCAGAAAGATTCATGGTAAGATCATAAAACTGAACTGGTTAAGCATTTCCAGAACTAATGGAAAAACAATTCAAGTAGAACAAGAATTAATGATATGAGATTGAATGTACTGATGAGGATGATTAAAATTTTAAATAACTTTTTCTTTGAAACATTGCTGGTTCCTTAATGTTTTATTTTTCCAGATTTAAAGATACTTTTTTCTCTTTTCTCTTAAGCTATCTATGACTTAACGGTAATTTTATAAACCATATTGAAATAAAACATTCACTTTTCTCCTCACCTGATTCCTCCAGAATTCAGAAACTCATTGAGTATTCTTACTTTCATGACAATGTAATTATTTGCATAAGTTCAATAAGAACCTGTTTTTCATATAAGAGGGCACAACTGGAAACATTTGTTTTATCACTGAGACTTTGACTGGAATATTGTATTTGAGAATATTCATAAAATCAGATATGACCAGACAATTTTAAGGAAGTAAGGTTGACTTTATGGAGCCAATAACAGCTCATTGGAAAAACTGGCCTGGTACCTTGCTTACAGGATTCCCTGCAACCTTACCAGGTGAGTAAGAAAGGTCATTTCCAGGAAGGCCCAGGAAACTCAAGATATCCTGGGGACCTCAAGAAGATTGAAATTCAGCCAAATCTATAGGTATTCCAGGTGAAGTCTCATATTGAGTTCTTCTCTTGGCGTCTCAGCCTGGAGACGTTTTTATTTTTGTTTTTTCCTGATTTTTTTTTTAATGTTTTTTTTTAATTTTTGAGACAGAGAGAGACAGAGCATGAGTTGGGGAGGGGAAGAGAGAGAGGCAGGCACAGAATCTGAAGCAGGCTCCAGGCTCTGAGCTGTCAGCAAGAGCCTGACATGGGGCTCGGACTCACAAACCATGAGATCATGACCTGAGCTGAAGTTGGACACTTAACCTACTGAGCCACCCAGGCACCCTGGAGAGTTTTTTAAAATCCAATCTATGATTCTTATAAAAAGTTCCAGCAAAACAGATTTGAAATAAGCCTATATGTTCAATCACTATTCCTGCTGTACTTAGGTAAATAAGAAGGGTCACGTTTAATGAAACTAGATTTATTTTGCAAACAAATTAATTAGTCTTACAGTGATTATCTTTGATAGAAATGAACATGATTGTAAAGGAAAAATTATGTTGCAGTAAAAAATTGTAACACTTGTGAATATCAGATTCCAGTCCTGTTCATTGTCATTGAGGTTATTTATCTGCACACCCAACTAGATCTTGAATCTCCTATTTTCCTTAAATGTCTGGCCACCACTCCCAAACTAATGTTCCCCACTTTTTGATTTGGAATCACTAAGAACAAAAACTGTCCTTGAATGCCCTTGGAAGGGACCATACCAGTTCCTCTTTACTACCCAGATGGCGGCCAAACTTCAGGGACTTGAATGGTAGGTCTACATCCTTCGTGAGAGAGTTTCTCTAAACTCTTGGAACTGCATACCAGCTGGAGATCTAACCTTAAAATTGACTAGGGAGCTTCCTCCTCAGATGCAGATTGCATTTTGTGGACAGCTTTCTCAAGATCGCAGATCAAGATCATCATCTCCAATATTAAACTGTTACTCCTTTTGCCTTTTTGCTACTTGCTTTTTTCTGTTAATGAACAGGAAAGACAGTGCTTGTCAGCCCTGACAACTATGGCTACATCTACTGCTAAGGCCATAGCTGTACAACAAAATCTCTGTATTTTCCTGGTAAGGTGGTTTCAGATAATAAAATTGGCTCAGATTACTTATTGGCTAAACACAGAAACTTCTGTGCCATGATAAAATAGCCCTTGCTGCACCTGGCTCAAAACATCTGGCATTGTAGCAAATACAAGAAATTAGCAAATAAGCCACTTGGCTAAAAACAGGTACATTAACTGATACCAACTAGTTTGGGTCATGGAGACCCTGGCTGAGGAGCACCCTTCAGTCTCTTGGCATTATACTCCTAATAGTTATCATTATAGTCTCCCCGGTGTGCCATGTTCTCTCAGTGTTCTTAAATGCACGGTCACAGCATCAACCATATATTACATGGTCTCACTTGCTCAGAAGAGCAGAAAGAAGATGAACAAAGAGGGAAATAGTAAAAGCGATTGTTTTATGGATCTGACATCATAACCTATGAGTTTCACAATGAAATAAGAGCAACTTAACTCTGATCTGACTGAGGGTAGCACTAGTACCAAATTTTTGGATCTCTCATATATGAGAGGATGACCACAAGGGGAAATTTGTTCATTAAACAAGGAGGCCATTAGAATGATGTGGCATTAATCCTGCAGTGACCTATGTAAGCCAACAAGAATCTAAGCCTGTAAATGCCTTAAGGTTACAAATCATAAAGCTAAAAGCCATAAAAGCCAACTAGGCTTTTAGCTATAGCCAGTCAATAATTGCCTTACTTTGCTTCTGTCCTTTTTCTTTAAAAAAATTTTTTTAATGTTTATTTTTGAGAGAGAGAGAGAGAGGACAGAGTGTGAGCAGGGGAGGGGCAGACAGATTAGGAGACAAAGATTCTGAAGCAGGCTCTAGGCTCTGAGCTGTCAGCACATAGCTCGATATGGGGTTTGAACCTATGAACTGCGAGATCATGACCTGAGCTGAAGTTGGATGCTCAACAGACCGAGCCACCCAGGTGGCCCACCTTTTTCTATAAAAAGCTCCCTGAGCTCCTGTTGGTAAAGCACTCCCAGTTTGATGCTGCCTGATTTGAATAGATTTTTCTTCAAATAAATTCTTAAAAAAAATCTTCTAGATATAAAAGAAAAATGGAAAGTTCAAAAGTCTTTATGATATGTCTTATTTGTGTGAAAGAGAAAACACAACATATACATTGGTACTTAGGTATATATATATATCTATATAGGTATATAGATACATACATATATATATATATATATATATATATATATATATATATATATATAGTGTACCCTAGCAGGAGTCCTGAAAGACTTAAAAATTGTCACTTCTGGGGAAGAGACTGAGAGTCATGAGGAAGAGATACTTTTAGCTTCATACACTTATGTATTATTTGAGATTTTACCATGTACATTATGGAATTAAAACAACTATATAAAACTAAAAGAGTATGTACAAAAAGTGGAAAAAACATTAAAAACCTACATTTTGCATGTCCTTTTTACTAGCTGTGTGTCTTTGGCTATGTCACCTACATTTCAACAAATCTGTTTCGATATTGTCATTTGGACATAAAATATTACTTGTATCGATTTAGTGAAGTTAATGATGACGGCTCACGGTAAATCTGGGAGATCACAACACACAAAAAGAATTTTCTCTTTTTGTGAAGCACGGCGGAAATGCAGGTTCTGGGGAAAATCACTCTTTGTAATTTGGTAAGGCCACAGAGAGCCACACTGCTCTTGTGCAGTCTACGGGGTAAACGTAAAGGGTGGGTGGCACCTCAGCTTCCCTCCCTGTAATGCACAGTTCTGTCTCGAGTTCTAGCAATTGCTCTGGGTCTGACCTTGGAATGAAAGGGAGTGGATGTGCGTCTCAGTTAAACACCCAGGATGAGTGGCAAGCAGGGTCCCAGGTGCTCTGTCTTTACCTGCCGCCCCTGCCATGTGCTCATCCATGCTGAGCAGAAGCTCCCAGGCAGCTGGCTGGATGTCTCCGTACATCTCCTCTGTCAGAATCGGTGCTGCCTTGATTAGCAGAGATAAAGGGGCAGGAGACAGGCTCATCACCTGGGAAGAGATGGAAGTCACGTCTTAAAATCTTCGAAGACACTGATTGCTGCACTCCTCTTGGAACCTACGTGCCGCGTCCCTTCTCTGCTTTCCTTAAATGACTGTAAAATGCTTCCTAAAATGGGAGCATATTTATTGGCATGGTGTATAATAAGCTTTATACCTCATTAGTTGATTATAATTACAAAATGACACGCTACTTTTAAAATGCTTTCACCGCAAAAACTATTCTGCAGCCACCTAAGAAATAAGCTGTAGGATGAGCTCTATGAGAAAAGCCAGTACATCTTTGTGTTAAAAGTCCTGATGGGCTTTCAAAGCGTCCTATTTTCCTTTCTCTTAGGACTTGAGGTCCACTGAAGACAGTGAGCAGCCTCTAATTTACAAAGGAGTTCCATTCAGAACGTCAGTTTTCTAAGCCAGTAAATGTGGATGACATTTTCCCTTTAAAACATTGTGTACTGTAGTTAATGCCCCAGAATAGGCCACAAAAACCATATTGAATCCATTATTTCAGATACTTTAGGTGATAAATGTAGGTTCTGGACAGTCTAGGCCTTTAACCGTTTTAAATACTTTCCAGAAACACAAGTTTTTCTTCCCTCCCTGCCACCCGCCCCCCCCCCCCCCCAATGCCTGACTCGGGAATACACGTAACGATTTAGAGTTTAGGGTTTAGGCTGTAATAACAATATAACAATGTGTCGAGCACTGGATAAGTAGTTAAGTGTACTACCTCTTTTAATCCAGGCAATAATCCCTTGAGACGGGTCTAGTGTTATAATCCCCCTATTATGGATGAGGCAAATAAGATCAAGAGACATTGAACAACTTGCCCAAGGTCCCAGAGCCAGAGCGGCAGATGCGGGATTTGAACCCAGAAAATCACATCCTCAGAGCGGTGAGCATGGCTACCACACGCTGGTGGGGGATTAGCTCCATGGAGTGGGGTGAGTGAGAGGAGACATGTTCCAGCCACACTCCCCAAGCCGGGGCTCTGTGGAAGCTTGCTGGCTAACGAGAAGGGATTTTTTTTTCCTGCAATTTCCTGCAATAGAGACCCACCAATTAAAGGGGTCTCTATGCTAACACTGTGCCAACTGGCCCCGTCGGTCTCAAGCATTAGTAAAAAGGATATTTGGCGCCCTCCTCCCCCATGACTGCTCCATGAATATTTCTGATCCAGATGTCAATACCTGTAGTCTGATGTATTTCAGCATTCCAGAGTCCTTTTTCCCTTCCAGGTTGGCATCAGAAACTCTCTTCTTCAGAGAAGGTGTCCTCAGGCATGACTTCTCTGAGCACTGCAAAGAACAGGAGATCAGTGACAAAGAGTGTCACATCCTCTCAAGGCCAACAGTGCTGTTTTCCCCTAGTCTCCAAACAACCATCTTCTTCTTTTTTTCTTATTTATATTGTTAAAATATTTTTATTTATTTTTTGAGAGAGCAGAGTATAAGCGGGGGAGGGGCAGAGAGAGAGGGACAGAGGATCTGAAGCAGGCTCTGCACTGACAGGCTGACAGCAGTGAGCCTGATGTGGGGCTTGAACTCACAACCTGTGAGATCATGACCTGAGCCAAAGTCAGACGCTCAACCAACTGAGCCACCCACGCACCCCACAACTATCTTCTTCTAGCGGGGGGGCAGTTTAGGCCTTTTTGGAGGCCCACACTTTCTGAAACTGATGAAAACAGCTCATTTTGGTATGAAAGAGAGCTCAGAGATAGTTAGCTACAAGCTCCTCTTTTTTTTTTTTTTTTCAACGTTTATTTATTTTTGGGACAGAGAGAGACAGAGCATGAACGGGGGAGGGGCAGAGAGAGAGGGAGACACAGAATCGGAAACAGGCTCCAGGCTCTGAGCCATCAGCCCAGAGCCCGACGCGGGGCTCGAACTCACGGACCGCGAGATCGTGACCTGGCTGAAGTCGGACGCTTAACCGACTGCGCCACCCAGGCACCCCTACAAGCTCCTCTTTTACCACAGAGGTGCAGAGAAGCAGAATAACTTGACCAAGTTACAAAGCTGGCCATTAGCGGAATTAAAACAAGACAAGGATCTGTTGACTTCCATCTCAGGACCCATTGCATCCCAGAAAGCTGTTTAAAACCACAAATCTTAAAAAAAAAAATCAGTTAAAACTTAATAGCTCTTTTATGGGGTTGGATGTTACAAGGTGGCCATTTGGTCACGGAAGAAAGAACGTATTTCATAAAGGAGTGTTGGGAAGTAAGAAATAGACTCATCAAGGAAGTATAAGTCCACAGCATTTATTATCTAGGCCTGAACTATAAGGTAAAATGATTTCTTTAAAAATCCAAACTCATTTGAACAGCAAAAGCAAAAACCACACTCGCCTATGGGAGGCAGCAACTCTTCTTTCAAATTGTCTCCTCAACCAGGGTACCAAATAAAATGGACTCATCTGCATAAACACGGAGGAGGCCGTTCTCTGACTCTCTGAATGCCGAGGGATGGAGTGGACAGAGCAGCTGGGAGAATGATCGCTCCTAACGGTGACAGGCTCTTGCTTATTTATACTGAGTCTTGATCACTCCTCATTTTGCACCCTGGGCTGTGCAAAGAGGGAATCCATCCTTCTACACGGAACAAACGCTCATTTGTTTTTCCACAGCCGTGTCAATGAAACACTTTCTCCCTCCATGCTGGGGGAAAGAACTGAGCTCCTCAAGAATTTTTGAGCAGAACTGCACAGTGTTAGAGATGGAGATATTTGAAAGGAAGGACATATCTAAAAGTACCTGCATATTCCAAGAAAGTCTTTCAAAGCTCTGACAAAAACACCTTAGACAATGCATCTGGTGTGTGACTAGTAAGGAATGAACTTTTAGAATGAATCTACTTCGAAACAAATGAACCAGAGCTCTTGCTCTGTTTTCTAAATATAAAAACACGGGGGCACATACTTGGGAACACATCTCATTTGAGGAGATAAATCCGGCACTGCGTTTTTTTCCTGTAAATGTAAAAACAATATACAGTGATATACATGCTTGTTTTATAATTTAGAAACTGTTCTAAAATCATATGGCAGTAACTTACCATATAAATATAGGGGTTTATTTGACTTCCTGTTTTAAAAATTCAAGGTATTTTAAAAGTGACATCTCTCTTTTATTCTATTTACAAAACTATACATGTAAATTGTAGAACATCTGGAAAACACAGAAAAATTTGGAAGAAGAAAAGAATATGTCTATGATCCCTAATCCAATGATGCCCATTATTTTGTTCCTTTCAGCTTTTTTTCTACTCTGTGCCTCTTAACACAGTGGTGAGGATGTTATGTATGCGACATACAAGTTTAAACATTTCATTTTATCAAGATCTTATAATGAATATTTCCCTAGGTCATTACAATTATTTTAAAATATGATTTTCAAAGTTTATTAATAGTTCACCCCTTTCTCCTCTGGCCGGACATTTTGTCTTTTTCAGGGTTACTTTTGAATTTACTTCTTGATTAAATTATATGTTTTTTAATCAGGCAGATACCAGCTTAGAATAAAAAGGGTGAACATTCATGTTTGCCTCTGACACTCTGGTAAATGTAGGATTCTGTTTAATCCTATTAACTAGGGACAGAAGGTATATGTCAAGCTTCTCAGATCTCAAACATTTAATATTCTGGCATGCTTCCCTAGGAAGTATGGTGTATTCTGGTGCCTCATCATAGTTAGGATGCTTGTTTTAGAGGAAAGGGAAGGTAATTAGAAGGGCTTTCAGACTAAGGTGATGGGCTAGGCATTCTTCCCACATGACTTGTTGAGGTTTGAAATGTAGGTATTGAAGATGGGTACTTGTGTGATAAGCACTTGGTATGTACCCAACTCTCTCTACTGGTGTGACCCCTAACTCAGACTGACAAGGCTATCATCAGTGGCTTTTTAGATTTAGTAACTTGATGTAAAACTTGGTTAGAAGAGAGCTAGGAGCTAGATGGAGCAGGAGACTAGTTCTGAAGGCATCTATTGGTTGTTGGTGTTTCATGGAAGAGTAAGAAATTTCACTGGACTGTGAGTTGCATATGCTCGTTGGAATTACACATCCAACTGGGACCTGTAAAGAAACCCGAGACTGTAATCCAAGACCAAAGGACAGAATGTATCACTAATAGAGGATGGCACTTGTTGACTCAATCTACCCAAGGGAGATATGGTCAATGGGAGGCAGCTAGACAGCCCCATGAGATGTCAGGGATCCTGGGGCATGCTTGCTGTGGCATGGCATAGATCTTGGACCACTGTCATTTTCTTCTCTCTGTGTGTCTTGGGATATATATTCACCATATTTGGCTCTGGGACTTCTCTCCTCATTCTGACCATTATTGGTTAAAGTTGCAATGCAAAACCAATTATTTGACTGGCCAGAGGTTTATCCCTTGGGATGTTTGGATCACAAAGAGGAGGAGTTGAGCCCACCAAATTCCTGTCCTAGGGAATTAAGGGGCACAGAGTCTGATTCATGTGGTGACGGTTGCTGGGGCTGAGAAATGATAATGCAACCTGGAGATTTTCAGGTTATACACAAGATGAATAAACATGAGGAGCAGGTCAGGGGACAGAGGTGGGTGAGCAGGTGGAGATACAGAGAAAAGCAGAGATGAGACACTATATCCATTCTGATAGGGACCACAGCTTTCTCATTCTCTGAGGCTCAGCTATTTCCTGGTCTGTCCCTGGTTTCATGAGATTCTGCTGTGCCCCTTGGAGAAACTCTAATTATTTGAACAAGTTTCAGGAAGATTCTTCCAATAAAAGATTATTGACCAGAGAGGCATAATACTTCATTACTTTAAGTAAAAAATGTACTTATTCATTTAATAATTCAAGACTGCTTATTAAGAATTAGCCATATGCCAGGAACTGAGCTAACTTTTGGGGATATGCTGAGGAGCAAAACTCCCTTGGTGCTTGCCTTCACGGAGAGTATATCTCACTTGGAGGGACAGATAGCAAGCAAGGAAACAAATGAAAAATCATAGTAAGCACAAATGCCACGAATGATGATTTGCTATGGAAATAATGGGGTATTTAAAACCAAAGAAAATTGGAGCCAGTCTACCAAGATCTCTGGGAAAGAGATCTTCCCAGAAACATGTTTCATGACGAGAGAAGTCCAATTATTTCCTTAAAGATAACCAAGACCTTTGTGCCTCACACATCTTTGACACATGAGTATGAATGGGAAGACATTCTGGCAGATGAAGTCAAGGCCCAGGGTCTGCTCTTGGTCTCAACAATAGTCTCTTCCACAGCTTTGGAAAAACATTAGTCCTGCAGGAAATCAGTTGGCCTCTTGCTACTTTCATTGGCTTTGCAGAATTTACTGATGCTGTGCCCTTTCTTTTTTGGGCATGTATCACTTTTTACAGCCCTTTCCTTTCTGGCTGAAAGAAAAAGAAGATTTTTGTTTTATCTACTCCTTTTTTTCATCGGCAAGCACTAATTCAACATTTACTCTGTCCAAAACATAGCATTGGACAAGATACATATATGTAGGAGGGTCAAAGAATTCTTTGGTGAAGGTAATATATATATATATATATATATAGTTTATAAAAACCTCCTAAGCTTGGAAGTGCACTAAAATAGACCAGCAGGATGTACAGTGACTCTCTGAACATTGAAATGTAGATTAGCAGATTGATCAGAGTTACATGCGTTACAAAATGTACTAGCTGCCACAAATATATTCTGCGATAAAAACCAATTTAAAAGGAAACAGGAATGAAATATCAATTGCTCATAAGGTTCAATTTTAATCAGAATCACTGCTTTTATTCTTGATTTACTGACTACTCTGTTTTCATTTTGACCCTAGAAATGTGGGCATTGTTCGATAACGTGACAGATTCAGCACAGGAAATGGAAACATCAGGAGGGAACAAAAAAGAGCTTGCACAGGAGGCTGGCATTTTGAAAATAAAATGTTTATCACAGCAGACTCAATATATTTTTTTTCAGCTCTTCACCTGCATTACTAATTTAAATATGTTAAGATTAGAGGACACCTAACTCCTGCTTTACATTCTCTTCCTCTTTCCCAAAATGTGAGCATCATCTAAGGTTGGTAAGACTCTTCTGCTTCAGGCCAGCATCCTTGTCGGGCCTGAGGTAAAGGGCACTCATGAACTAGAGAGCCCACTCAGCCATTCAGTATTTGTTGTCTCTGTGCTGTAGGAGAACTCTAGTACGTACCACATGGGATACAAAGTGTATAAGACTGCCAATTTTCCAGAACTTTCTAATTAAGTGGCAGAGGAGAAATGGGGATATAAAGAGCCCCATTTTGTAGGCAGAGTGATCTTTTTGTTTTTTTAATTTTTTAAAATTTATTTTGAGAGAGACAGAGTGAGGGGGTGGGCAGAGAGAGAGGGAGGGAGAGGATCCCAAGCAGGCTCCACACTGTCAGTGCTGAGCCCAACACAGGGCTTGAACCCATGAACCATGAGATCATGACCTGAGCCAAAACCAAGAGTCAGACGCCTAACTGACTGAGCCACCCAGGTGCCCCAGGAAGAGTGATCTTAAAATTCTCAGAGTCTGATGCTACGCATGGGATAAAGACTAAAGTCCTTCCCAGAGCCTGGGTGGCCCCATGTTGTCTGATCTGCCTGTGCTGCATGCACGGAAGTCCCCTGTGTTCCAGCCACGGTCCTTTGTACTCCTCTTCTCTCAGGTTGGAAAATTCCATATTCAGTTAATATTCATGCATCCTTCAGTCAAAGCTCACTCGTTACTCTTATTTCCCTTAACAAGTTCAAAGTCTTGTTCATAAGCTGTCTCAGCACAGTGTGTTTCTTTTTCCTTGCACTTACTGCTATTGCAGTTTTATAGCAATTTGAGATGTTTATTTGATTAATGTTTGTCTTTCCAACTAGACTGTGTGTAACATATGAAGACAGGGGCCATATTGCTTTTGCCCATTATTACACGCAGCACATAAAATGGACCCAGCATGTCCATAGGTTCTTTAAAAATTTGAAGGTACACATGGATGGATGGATGGATGGATGGATGGATGGATGAATTAATGAATGAATAATTGAATGAAAAATGAGAAAAGCACAAGTAAAATGCCATTGTAACTTAGAGAAAGGAGGGAATGAAAATTACATTAATTATCCACCATCATATGCTCTGTGGTTAACTCTAGGAAGATCATAAATGATTTCAAGGAGGAGGTGGAATTTGAATTGGATGTTGAAGGATGTTTGAGTTTGGCCACATATGTATTACAGGTGAAGGTATAGTTGGAGCAGTAAGAAATCTCAAAGTATGTATGATGAACAGTGAACACTGATTTATGTTAGTATATTTTTGCAACGTCCAACATACATGGTTTTCTCCTAAAACTAAGGGAGTTTTTATATGAAGGAGAACGTAACCTAAATAAAAATACATATACATAACGATGTACATACATACAGATACAAATATATGTATAGGTGTATATTTTTCTTTTTATAACATCACTAACAGTTTATGTAGTTACCCACATTGATCTAGTCCCCCCATGATCTTCCCTCAGAGTATGTGTAGTTTGAATACCATGAAATACAATAGAGTCTAGTAAAAAAAAGTTCTGGATTTGATATTCCAAATTTCTAAATTAAAGTGTAGCTGAATATGTTATAGATGTGAGCTGAGACAATCCCATCCTTCTGAGCCTCAACTTTTTCATCTGTAAAATAGGGAGAACAGCATCTCCTGCACAAGGTTTGTAAGAATCAAAAAGCACTCTATCCATGATATATACCTGCATTATAGCCTCACATATATGTTTTGAAAAAAAATACTGGAATATCACATCCCAGAAGGCAAATAGCACACTTATAAGATGTATGAAATACAGATTTTTTTTCTCTAGGATCTTTTGTATTACCCCAAATTTCTTCAGTGAAGTGTAATTTAAAAAATTCCTTTGCAAAAATTCCTTTGTATTACAAAGTGCTACATGCATGACCCAACTGTGAATTTTTTGTTATTGCTCATATTCTCTAGTTGTTTTATATTTTATTACCATCCCCCACTCCACCAAACCTGGTTTGCAAACTCCTTAGTAGAAAGATCTTGTGCTCCTACTTATTTACTTTTTATTTCTTCCAGAATATCTGGTCTCATATTGTGCCAACAGCAGGTGCACAATGAATGCTCACTGAAATGAATAGGTATTATACCAAAACCTCTTTGTAAAACCACTTGTGAGGAGCAGCTGCTGGGGCAGCCAGAGGCACTCAGTCAGGCATCTTGGCCATCACGCCTGTTCAGGGGCAGGTGGGTGACTCGGGGCCTCCCTGGCAGGGGCACGGCAGCCCTGGTCACTGTCTTCATCTTCTGCCAGCTCAGCTGCTCAGTGTACTTGTCAGGAAAGTGCAGCTCAATGTTTAGAAAACGTAATAGTTTCTTAAAGGAATTTCCTGTAGTCTTATTTGACCTAGATTACTCAATTATTTATCTGTAAATAGTTGGACCATTTATTACTTATTTCTTAATACATAACTGTATCAGTTTCCTGTTAACTGCTGCAACAAATCACTACAAACTTGATGGCATAAAACAATAAATATTTATTATCTTACGGTTCTCGAGGTCAGATCTAAAATGGATTGGCAGGGCTGTGTTCTTTCTGGAGGCTCTAGGGAATCATCCATTTCTTTGTCTTTTCTGGCTTCTAGAGGCTGCCCCGTTCTGTGGCTCATGGCCCTGCATCACTCTGACCTCTGCTTCTGTTGTCACACCTCCTTTTCTGACTCTGACTCTCTTATCTCCTTTTTTCACTTATAAAGACCCTTATGATGACAATGAACCCACCTGGGTATTCAGGACAATTTCCCCCATTAAAAGATTCCTAATTTATTCACATTGGCAAAATTGTTTTGCCACATAAGGTAACTTATTCATAGGTTCTAGAAACTAGAATGCAGGCATCCTTGGAGGTCATTATTCTATCACCATAATGTACCCATCACCACCACTCATACAAGTTCATATTTGTTCACAGAAGTAAAACAAAACCTGGGAAAAGATTCCATGTTGGCTCATAGACATGAACACTAAGCACTTGTCTTTTCTCGCTCATCTTCTGTCTTTGCTGAAAATCACACAGGTCTGTAACCTGCTTTATACAACTGCCATGGTCTGACATTTGTATTTCCAGAGAAAAGATTGCAGGACATCATTTTCCCTACAACAGGCATATTCTCAGGTGACCATTCACTCACCTCTTTCTGTCTCTTGCCCCGGAGAGCCACATTGCTGATGTTGTTACTCTCCCGGAGGGAGTCCACAGTGTCTCCATAGAGCAGCTTGATGGCCCTGACCAGCCGGGCACAGGAGCGGCTGTGGTGCAGGTAGCAGTGAGGGTGGCAGTAGTCAACATGGGTGCAGATGAAGCTTTGCTGATTGCACAGCAAGATCATGACCTGGAACACAGATATCACTCAGACTCAATCAGGAAATCGGGGTTGAGACCACAGTAATTTACCAATTCCCACGAAAAAGCAAAGAGTTACAAGCCTGTATGCACTTGGCTTCTTTGATTTCTCCATTCACGCTTGATAGAAAGATCTTTTCGAAACAATAAAAGGTTAAGTGACATTGAAAAACCAATTATTGTGGACTATATGATTTCCAAATATTTTCACATGAAGATTCTAAACTTGAAACACACTAGTTTTTCAGCTCTTATGTTGTGGACGGAGCCAGATTAAAGAGTATAAACTTGTGAGAAATTTTGTGCCAAAGGATTTGGCTGGCCTTTGACAGCTGTGGGATGTCTTTAACCCCAGCCCGTCAATATGGAATTGAAAACACTTCTGCATCTTCTACCTTGGCCTATAACCTTCAACTGAGCCTGAACCTGACTATAGAGCTTCATTTCTTCTCTCTATAAATTAATTTTTCTTTCGCGTTTGGGCTATTCTAGCTCTTGTGCCTTGATCTGGCTTAAATCCTCACATCACCTGGACTTCCCCAGTAGGGTTCCAGAAAAGAACTCAGTTGTTTTAAAGGATATGGTTATTTTAAGATAAGGAACAAAGGTCTCTGAGTTTGTAACTTCTTAAGTTGCCTTTCTAAAAAGGCAATAGCATTCCTACGTGCACAAGGCTAGTCAAATATGCATAGAGTAATCTTCCGAATGGTTCTATCCTTCATAAAACCAGTTCCCGCCCCAACACCTAACCTGTGAGAGACCATGTGCCATATGAGTTGGAGAACATTAAGTAAGTCCATATGGACAAGGCCAATCAAACCTACCAGGTAGGGCTGCCACACATTTCCTCAGGAATGAGCGGCCCTGCTTACTCAAACTCAGATAACAATATCTCACATTCCTCAAAGTTAAAAAAAAAATAGGTGCTGCCTGAACAGAATATCCAGATTTCTCTCGAGATTCACTTAACATTCCTGATATTCCTGTTTATACTGGTACAAAGCAGGGCACATATAAGAATTGTAAGGTTTCCCTTGTTATTCTCAAATCTGGCTGTTAAAGAGAAATACCAAGAAATTCAAGCAACAACAACAAAAACCAAATAAACAAACACACAAATGGACTTTTGCTTAGGAGATTCTGATTCAGTATAGAATTTCTAGGAGATGACCTAGAAATCTGTAGTTTGAAAATTATGCTCAGGGATGTCTTTTTGATAGATATATTTCTAAGGTAGTCCCCAAGGATCCCACCTTCTGGTATTAGTGCCTTTGTGAAACCTCCTCCTGTGGAGTATGGGCTGGCCTAGTGACTTGGTTCTAACCAACAGAATGTAGCAAAGAGGATCAGATGTTACTTCTGTAATTAGATTGTGTAAAATAGTGACTTGTCTCTTGTTACCAGACTCTCCTTTACTGGCTTTGACAAAGCAAGTTGCCATGTTGGAAAGGTTCATATGGCAAGGAATGAGGGTGGTCTTTGGCCAACAGCCAGGTGGGAACTGAGGTCTTCAATCAAACAGTCCTTTAGTAACTGAAATTCTACCAACAATCGTGTGGGCTTGGAAACAAACTCTTTCCCAGTGAAGCCTTCAGATAAGACCCCACTCTTGGCCAATACTTTGATTGCAATCTTGTGAGAGAGCATGAAGCAGAGGATCCAGCTAAACTGTGCCAGGATTCCTGGCCCATAGAAACTATAAGCTAATAACTGTGTGTTGTTTAACACACACACACACACACACACACACGCGCGCGCACGCGCGCGCATATAAATACATATATTTGAATATATATATTTGAATGCCTGAGATTGCATGTAATACGGTGAGGCAGTCAGGACCTGAAAGGCAAGATGTGGAAAGGGCATTTACTGAGGTGAGCACAATATGGGCACATGCCACATTTTCCTTCAAGCATACGTGGCCAAGAAGCCAGGCAAAGCTTTAGGCAATTTCACAAGAGCTGGGAGATAAAAACTGGAGTTCAGAATTGCCAAAAGGAAGAAGAATTGAGTGGACAAGATCCGTAGAGAAGGTAGACTTGGTGCTGGGTGACTATTTTCCTTCTAGGCATTTGTTGATTGAAAGCTAAGAAGCCAAGCAGGAACCAGCTGACAAGCAATATGGAGATTTTAGCAGTGTCACTGTAATAGGGAAGCAAAGTTGGAGTTTCTGACCTGTCAAGACCGGAGTTAGTTATAGGACACACACCAGACTCACACTGGAATACTTGATACTAGGAGGTATGTGTTGGAGAGTGGGACAAGGGGGAGAGCACCACTACAAGTCAAGTCCACTTAGTTTTTGATTGCACTCAGGTGATCTTTGCTGTCTGTCAAAGTATAGGGTGAATCCTCTCTGGAGGGAGACAGCATCATCTGGAACCTCTATAATTCTATAGCTTTTTAAAATTAATAAACTTTATTTTAAAGCAGTTTTAGGTTCACAGCAATAAATTTAGCAGAATGTACAGAGAGTTCCCAAACACCTGCTGCCTCGACACATGCAGAGTGGACTTCATGATCATCATCTCCCACCAGGCTGAATGTTTATTATAATCAATGAATCTACACTGACACATCACTATCATCCAAAGTGCCTAGTTTACATTAAGATTCACTCTTGTGTTGTACATTCTGTGGGTTTTGACAGATCTATAATGGCATGTATCTATCACTGTGCTTCTATAATTTTTCACCCACCATAACTGGCAAACTGGAAGTCAATGAAATCACTAGGCATATAAGGAACAGACCAAGAGAAGACAGTAGATTCACATATTGGAGTTATCAGTCATGGACTTCAAGTGTGCATGATGCAAATAAAAATTAAAAATATTTTAACTGAATGATAATGAACATATGATATATTGAATCTTGCATGATAGAGCTAAAGCTGTTCCTAAGGAACATTTATTGTTTTAAATGACTATTTAGTGAAGTGGTTAGAGATCAATTATCTAAGTATCTATATCAAGAAGCTAAGGAATCAAAACACGTTAACCTGAAAGAAAGTAGAAGGAAATAGTAAATAGGAGGAATTAGTGAAACACAACTCAGATATTCCCCAAATGACAAAACTAAAAGCTGATTTTCTGGTTAATAAAACTGACATACTTCTGGCAAGACTGAAGAGAGAGAGAGAGAGGGAGAGAAAGAAAGAAAGAAAGAAAAGGTATAACCTACCAACATTAGAAACAATAAAGTTACATCATTGTAGATCCTATAGAATTTAAAAGGACTTTAAGAAAATATTATAGGGAAAAGAGTGTGAGGACTTTCGGCAAGATGGCGGCTTAGGAGGACGCTGGGCTCACCGCACGTCCTGCTGATCACTTAGATTCCATCTACACCTGCCTAAATAACCCAGAAAACAACAGAGGACTAGCAGAACGGAGTTGACGGAGCCAAACGCAGACGAGAGGCCCCTGGAAGAGGGTAGGAAGGGCGGCGAGGCGGTGCGCGCTCCACGGACTGGCGGGAGGGAGCCGGGGGGGAGGGGCAGCTCGCCGGCCAAGCAGAGCCCCCGAGTCTGGCTGGCAAAAGAGGAGGGGCCTGACGGACTGTGTTCCCACAACAAGCGCGACTTAGCGTCTGGGAGGTCATAAGTTAACAGCTCTGCTCGGAAAGCGGGAAGGCTGGAGGACAAAGGGAGGGAGAGCTGCTGAGCCCCCTGACAACAGAGCTCAGTTTGGTGGGGAACAAAGGCGCTCGCCAGCGCCATCTCCCCCGCCCATCCCCCAGCCAAAATCCCAAAGAGAACCAGTTCCTGCCAGGGAACTTGCTCGCTCCGCGCAAACACCCAACTCTGTGCTTCTGTGGAGCCAAACCTCTGGCAGCGGATCTGACTCCCTCCCGCTGCCACAGGGCCCCTCCTGAAGTGGATCACCTAAGGAGAAGCGATCTAAGCCTGCCCCTCCTGCCCCCGTGCACCTTGCCTACCCACCCCAGCTAATACGCCGGATCCCCAGCATCACAAGCCTGGCAGGGTGCAAGTAGCCCAGACGAGCCACACCACCCCACAGTGAATCCCACCCCTAGGAGAGGGGAAGAGAAGGCACACACCAGTCTGACTGTGGCCCCAGCGGTGGGCTGGGGGCAGACATCAGGTCTGACTGCGGCCCCGCCCACCAACTCCAGTTATACACCACAGCACAGGGGAAGTGCCCTGCAGGTCCTCACCATGCCAGGGACTATCCAAAATGACCAAGCGGAAGAATTCCCCTCAGAAGAATCTCCAGGAAATAACAACAGCTAATGAGCTGATCAAAAAGGATTTAAATAATATAACAGAAAGTGAATTTAGAATAATAGTCATAAAATTAATCGCTGGGCTTGAAAACAGTATACAGGACAGCAGAGAATCTCTTGCTACAGAGATCAAGGGACTAAGGAACAGTCACGAGGAGCTGAAAAACGCTTTAAACGAAATGCATAACAAAATGGAAACCACCACAGCTCGGCTTGAAGAGGCAGAGGAGAGAATAGGTGAACTAGAAGATAAAGTTATGGAAAAAGAGGAAGCTGAGAAAAAGAGAGATAAAAAAATCCAGGAGTATGAGGGGAAAATTAGAGAACTAAGTGATGCACTAAAGAGAAATAATATACGCATAATTGGTATCCCAGAGGAGGAAGAGAGAGGGAAAGGTGCTGAAGGGGTACTTGAAGAAATAATAGCTGAGAACTTCCCTGAACTGGGGAAGGAAAAAAGCATTGAAATCCAAGAGGCACAGAGAACTCCCTTCAGACGTAACTTGAATCGATCTTCTGCACGACATATCATAGTGAAACTGGCAAAATACAAGGATAAAGAGAAAATTCTGAAAGCAGCAAGGGGTAAACGTGCCCTCACATATAAAGGGAGACCTATAAGACTCGTGACTGATCTCTCTTTTGAAACTTGGCAGGCCAGAAAGAATTGGCACGAGATTTTCAGGGTGCTAGACAGAAAAAATATGCAGCCGAGAATCCTTTATCCAGCAAGTCTGTCATTTAGAATAGAAGGAGAGATAAAGGTCTTCCCGAACAAACAAAAACTGAAGGAATTTGTCACCACTAAACCAGCCCTACAAGAGATCCTAAGGGGGACCCTGTGAGACAAAGTCCCAGAGACATCACTACAAGCATAAAACATACAGACATCACAATGACTCTAAACCCGTATCTTTCTATAATAACACTGAATGTAAATGGATTAAATGCGCTAACCAAAAGACATAGGGTATCAGAATGGATAAAAAAAACAAGACCCATCTATTTGCTGTCTACAAGAGACTCATTTTAGACCTGAGGACACCTTTAGATTGAGAGTGAGGGGATGGAGAACTATTTATCATGCGACTGGAGGCAAAAAAAAAGCTGGAGTAGCCATACTTATATCAGACAAACTAGACTTTAAATTAAAGGCTGTAACAAGAGATGAAGAAGGACATTATATAATAATTACAGGGTCTATCCATCAGGAAGAGGTAACAATTATAAATGTCTATGCGCCGAACACCGGAGCCCCCAAATATATAAAACAATTACTCATAAACATAAGCAACCTTATTGATAAGAATGTGGTAATTGCAGGGGACTTTAACACCCCACTTACAGAAATGGATAGATCATCTAGACACACGGTCAATAAAGAAACAAGGGCCCTGAATGACACATTGGATCAGATGGACTTGACAGATATATTTAGAACTCTGCATCCCAAAGCAACAGAATATACTTTCTTCTCGAGTGCACATGGAACATTCTCCAAGATAGATCATATACTGGGTCACAAAACAGCCCTTCATAAGTTTACAAGAATTGAAATTATACCATGCTTACTTTCAGACCACAATGCTATGAAGCTTGAAATCAACCACAGAAAAAAGTCTGGAAAACCTCCAAAAGCATGGAGGTTAAAGAACACCCTACTAACGAATGAGTGGGTCAACCAGGCAATTAGAGAAGAAATTAAAAAATATATGGAAACAAACGAAAATGAAAATACAACAATCCAAACGCTTTGGGACGCAGCGAAGGCAGTCCTGAGAGGAAAATACATTGCCATCCAGTCCTATCTCAAGAAACAAGAAAAATCCCAAATACAAACTCTAACAGCACACCTAAAGGAACTAGAAGCAGAACAGCAAAGGCAGCCTAAACCCAGCAGAAGAAGAGAAATCATAAAGATCAGAGCAGAAATAAACAATATAGAATCTAAAAAAACTGTAGAGCAGATCAACGAAACCAAGAGTTGGTTTTTTGAAAAAATAAACAAAATTGACAAACCTCTAGCCAGGCTTCTCAAAAAGAAAAGGGAGATGACCCAAATAGATAAAATCATGAATGAAAATGGAATGATTACAACCAATCCCTCAGAGATACAAACAATTATCAGGGAATACTATGAAAAATTATATGCCAACAAACTGGACAACCTGGAAGAAATGGACAAATTCCTGAACACCCACACTCTTCCAAAACTCAATCAGGAGGAAATAGAAAGCTTGAACAGACCCATAACCAGCGAAGAAATTGAATCGGTTATCAAAAATCTCCCAACAAATAAGAGTCCAGGACCAGATGGCTTCCCAGGGGAGTTCTACCAGACGTTTCAAGCAGAGATAATACCTATCCTTCTCAAGCTATTCCAAGAAATAGAAAGGGAAGGAAAACTTCCAGACTCATTCTATGAAGCCAGTATTACTTTGATTCCTAAACCAGACAGAGACCCAGTAAAAAAAGAGAACTACAGGCCAATATCCCTGATGAATATGGATGCAAAAATTCTCAATAAGATACTAGCAAATCGAATTCAACGGCATATAAAAAGAATTATTCACCATGATCAAGTGGGATTCATTCCTGGGATGCAGGGCTGGTTCAACATTCGCAAATCAATCAACGTGATACATCACATTAACAAAAAAAAAAAGAGAAGAACCATATGATCCTGTCAATCGATGCAGAAAAGGCCTTCGACAAAATCCAGCACCCTTTCTTAATAAAAACCCTTGAGAAAGTCGGGATAGAAGGAACATACTTAAAGATCATAAAAGCCATTTATGAAAAGCCCACAGCTAACATCATCCTCAACGGGGAAAAACTGAGAGCTTTTTCCCTGAGATCAGGAACACGACAAGGATGCCCACTCTCACCGCTGCTGTTTAACATAGTGCTGGAAGTTCTAGCATCAGCAATCAGACAACGAAAGGAAATCAAAGGCATCAAAATTGGCAAAGATGAAGTCAAGCTTTCGCTTTTTGCAGATGACATGATATTATACATGGAAAATCCGATAGACTCCACCAAAAGTCTGCTAGAACTGATACATGAATTCAGCAAAGTTGCAGGATACAAAATCAATGTACAGAAATCAATAGCATTCTTATACACTAACAATGAAGCAACAGAAAGACAAATAAAGAAACTGATCCCATTCACAATTGCACCAAGAAGCATAAAATACCTAGGAATAAATCTAACCAAAGATGTAAAGGATCTGTATGCTGAAAATTATAGAAAGCTTATGAAGGAAATTGAAGAAGATTTAAAGAAATGGAAAGACATTCCCTGCTCATGGATTGGAAAAATAAATATTGTCAAAATGTCAATACTACCCAAAGCTATCTACACATTCAATGCAATCCCAATCAAAATTGCACCAGCATTCTTCTCAAAACTAGAACAAGCAATCCTAAAATTCATATGGAACCACAAAAGGCCCCGAATAGCCAAAGGAATTTTGAAGAAGAAGACCAAAGCAGGAGGCATCACAATCCCAGACTTTAGCCTCTACTACAAAGCTGTCATCATCAAGACAGCATGGTATTGGCACCAAAACAGACACATAGACCAATGGAATAGAATAGAAACCCCAGAACTAGACCCACAAACGTATGGCCAACTCATCTTTGACAAAGCAGGAAAGAACATCCAATGGAAAAAAGACAGCCTCTTTAACAAATGGTGCTGGGAGAATTGGACAGCAACATGCAGAAGGTTGAAACTAGACCACTTTCTCACACCATTCACAAAAATAAACTCAAAATGGATAAAGGACCTAAATGTGAGACAAGAAACCATCAAAACCTTAGAGGAGAAAGCAGGAAAAGACCTCTCTGACCTCAGCCGTAGCAATCTCTTACTTGACACATCCCCAAAGGCAAGGGAATTAAAAGCAAAAGTGAATTACTGGGACCTTATGAAGATAAAAAGCTTCTGCACAGCAAAGGAAACAACCAACAAAACTAAAAGGCAACCAACGGAATGGGAAAAGATCTTCGCAAATGACATTTCGGACAAAGGGCTAGTATCCAAAATCTATAAAGAGCTCACCAAACTCCACACCCGAAAAACAAATAACCCAGTGAAGAAATGGGCAGAAAACATGAATAGACACTTCTCTAAAGAAGACATCCGGATGGCCAACAGGCACATGAAAAGATGTTCAGCGTCGCTCCTTATCAGGGAAATACAAATCAAAACCACACTCAGGTATCACCTCACGCCAGTCAGAGTGGCCAAAATGAACAAATCAGGAGACTATAGATGCTGGCGAGGATGTGGAGAAACGGGAACCCTCTTGCACTGTTGGTGGGAATGGAAATTGGTGCAGCTGCTCTGGAAAGCAGTGTGGAGGTTCCTCAGAAAATTAAAAATAGACCTACCCTATGACCCAGCAATAGCACTGCTAGGAATTTATCCAAGGGATACAGGAGTACTGATGCATAGGGCCACTTGTACCCCAATGTTCATAGCAGCACTCTCAACAATAGCCAAATTATGGAAAGAGCCTAAATGTCCATCAACTGATGAATGGATAAAGAAATTGTGGTTTATATACACAATGGAATATTACGTGGCAATGAGAAAAAATGAAATATGGCCTTTCGTAGCAACGTGGATGGAACTGGAGAGTGTGATGCTAAGTGAAATAAGCCATACAGAGAAAGACAGATACCATATGGTTTCACTCTTATGTGGATCCTGAGAAACTTACCAGGAACCCATGGGGGAGGGGAAGGAAAAAAAAAAAAAAGAGGTTAGAGTGGGAGACAGCCAAAGCATATGAGACTGTTAAAAACCGAGAACTGAGGGTTGATGGAGGGTGGGAGGGAGGGGAGGGTGGGTGATGGGTATTGAGGAGGGCACCTTTTGGGATGAGCACTGGGTGTTGTATGGAAACCAATTTGTCAATAAATTTCATTAAAAAAAAAAAAGAAAAAAAAAAAGAAAATATTATAAAAACCTTGCTAATAAATGTAAATATTTGGATTAAATTAACAAATTCCTAGGGGAAAAAAATGCCCAAACTGCTCCCAGAAGAAATAAAAAATCATATTATATAAGTTGAATTTGTAATTAAAAACCTTCCCACAAAAAAAATGTTTAGATCTAAGTTTCTACTTAAAGAAGAAATAACACTGGTCTAACACAAATACTTCACAGAAAACTAAAAGCATTACTGAAGGAAATTTAAGAGGTAGGACATAAATTGAGAGATAGACCACTTTATATAGAAGATTCACTGAGTAAATATTTCAATTCCTCAATTTTAAATGATTTTTATATTCAATATAAGGCTGTTTTGAAAGCTTTTTAATAGAAATTAATAGGTGATTTTAACTGGAAATGACTATAGCCAAGAATAGAACAAGCCATCTTGAGGAAGACCAAAGGTGCAAGATTTACCCTTATATGAACGAACCAAACCATAAAATGACAGGGTACGTGACATATAAAGCCAATTACATGCATTTCAAAAACAGACAGAACTAATCTATGGTGACAGAAATTAGGCTGGTGGTTACTATTAGGGGAGGGGGGTGACTGGTAGAGGGCATGTTTAGAGCTTCTAGAGTGGGACCATGTTCTTGACCTGCAGGTGGTTACACAGATAGTCACTTTGTGAAAATTTATTGAGCTGCACACATAGGTTTTCTATGCTTTTCAACATGTACATTGGACTTCACTAAAGAGTTTACTTTAAAAACAGCTGCCTCAGAGAGTCTTGAAAATTAGGTTCTGGGGATCACTTGCAAACATTTCTGGGGCTCAGCCAGTTGTGATGGCACAGCACTAAACTGAGGAGCGTCATGTACCGGCCAGCCCTTATCTGACTCTACCAGGAAGTCAGATTAAAATCACAGAAGGTACAGTCCATATAAGATCACTGACAGTGCAGGAAGTATCCCACCAGGTGTGGATCTGATGTTATGCTTCCTTACCTTTCTCATTCTTTCTCATGGCCAGCTCAAACCTTGAACTCTCTAATCCATGCCCAAAGCTTTCTTGAAATCCCCCCCCGCCCCCCGCCTATGACCTCTGAAGAAACATTTGAGGTGTGACCTTTATCATCTTAGATTCTCCACGTCCTGGTTTACAGTTAGATCTATACAGACACAAGACTGACACCATAACCTTGCTCGCAGCATTTGTGGTAACCTGTATCAAACTGATGGTGATGCCTTGTCTGTGGTACCCAGGCTGTCTTGGTCACCAGCCTGGTCTGGTCCCTCAGGATTTTCCCTGACTTACGTTGACCTACAAGCCAGCCATAACAAAGAACCTTTGGTTTTTGTTAAACTTAAAATGGAAACACAGTCCAATAGAATACCAACCCTAGTGAGAATTCAGAGGTTCCTATGGTTTTTCTTGGAAGTTAAATTAGATGGATAGTTTTAGTGTAATCTTTTGTCCTCACTCCATAGATCTTTCTCAATACCAAAGGAAATTGATCTCAGGTCTGTCTCTGAGATTCCTACTTACGTGAAGCCATGACATGCTCCTGTGGTAATTTTCCTCTGTGCCAGCAGTACTCATTCCCTCTGGCTCGATGCTGGGCTCACTTGCACTCCAAGGACTCCCTTCTTCAAAAGAAAAATGCCAAGAAAGGTTATATTGTTCAGTCTCTATGGAGAGCATGTTGGTATGGTAGAGTTGTCCATGCTTTTGAATCCTAGGGCAGACTACTGTGGCCCAGTGGGTTAACAGGGCATAGCCTTGACTTTAGTGGAGGAATGTTAACAGGAGCTGTTCCCTTCACCACCAGCTGAACAGGCAATTGCAAAGACATTTATGATCTCTGTTGTGATGGCTTCCATTTTGAGACATGGGAGCAGGGAAGAAACAGAGTCAAGTCCTTGAATTGCTGAGATGAGCAAGCTATTGGTTGAGTGTGCCCAAATCCATTCCAGACTGCCCAGACCTTGCAGGTGTAGTTACAGAGGGACACCAAGCAACCTGCAGTGGCCATATAGTGTGCCGCTGTCTCCTCTGCTGCTGTGACTACGTTTAGTGCCACTGCTCTTGGTACCACCTGGCTTTGCTGTTACAGCTACTTCAAAAATGGACGGTGCCTCAAAAAAACTAAGGGAATTTGTAAGCCATTGTGGCCAATCATGGGTAATCCTTTTGTCCAAACTCTTCTCTGTGGAAAAATATGGAGACATTTCTCAGGAATTCACTACATAGTAGACCACACAAGAAAGCTTCGCCCTCAAATCTAAAAGCTTTTCTGGGTCATTTCTATGATGAAACCATGCCTCTAGCCTGCCTATATTGATCCAGCTGGTCAGGCTAAGTCAATGAATTCAAATAATTAATTGAAATACTTTTCCCCCAAAACTAATTGGTGACATTCTTACAACCTCAGACCCGTAACAAAAGAAGTCACAGGTTTGTTTTTTTTTTTCTATTGTCTCCTTAAAAAAATAAGCCAAATCTTAACTAATGCATAAATTAGCTATCTTCAAAGGTGAGGGTGGATAGGTATAGAAACAATTCCTATTTAGACTCTCTTTAATTAGATACACTCAGCTTCTATTTCAGTAGACTTGATCGACAATTCATCCACATATCCTGACTGACTTCTGAAACAACTTGCCTAGAAAGAGGAACTTTCTGTTTTGCTTCTCACGGGACTGAATGGCAAAGAAAATGTGCTTTAACTTTTACCTGATAGCTAAATTCCAGGCAGCTGGTGAGTCTTATCTGCATACTTGCTCACTCTTTTCTTGTTAGTAAGATGATCATCAGGCTCATTGGACTCGCACATTTTGGAGTTCAAAAGTCTCTTTGGATCCTACAGTGACAAACTTCATCTCTAGTCCTTTGATTGTATTCAGAGCTCATGCTCATAGTTTACAATCATCCCTTAGTTTATCTTTAAAACGTCCCCTCAGAGTAGGCGAGGGGGGCATAGAATTATTCCCACTGCACAGTTGGAGAAAACAAATCCCTGAGATGCTAACTGACTTGCTGAAGGTCACTCACTGTCAGGTCTAGACAGTCTGTCCCCTCTGATATATAATCTGAGATATATATATTTTTTTCTGTGAAATAGATGCTTTAACATACAGAAGAACTTTAGCTAGCTGCCCCCAAAGGATTTTCTACATTTTGCTTTCAAGGTCCTGATCAGAACGGAAGTGCAAACATCTGGATTTCAAAAATCTGTCCTGCCATTAAAGTGTTTTCTTCCCCTAACGTATACTGTATATCCTCACTGCTCAAACTGTGGTTCCTGAGCCAGCAGCATTAGCTTCACCAGAAAACTTGTCAACGGTTCCTACCCGAGACCTGGTGAATTAGAATCTGCATTTTAACAAGCCTTGCAGGTGACCCGTGTGCACGTTAAGGTTCGAGCAGCCCTGCTCTAAAGGGTGGCATGGTTTTCAGACTGAATGAGTGGTCTAGCCTGTGGCTCTGCTCTTCAGCTCCTGATGTGTAAGAAAATGGGCTTCAACTATTTCAGGATTTGGGCCCTGTCTTCCTACCCCCCACGTCCCTGCGCACCCCACTCCTCTATGTTACCTAGGTCAGTGACAGTGTCCCTGCTCTGGGACAGCTGCAGCTCCTGAGCCTCGGACTCTGAGTCCTGCCGTGATAACTTGCTGCTCTTTAAGCTGCCGACTCGGCGAATGCTGGACAAGGAACCCCCCTTCTTCACCTGGAAACTGCGGGTTCCTTTAATCTGGAGCAGGCGGGAACCTCCTATCCTGATCTTCCTGCTGGGAACTGTATTAAAAGAATAAAATAGGGCTTTTTCCCCCTTAGTTTTCCCCAGCCAGTGTTAGATCCAAGCTCTCCCCAACTTGTCCCTGAACAGCGTCCTCTCTTTCGGCCGGGATGAGCAGCATGTCTGCACCAGGAGCTCCTCCCAAGCCCCAGCCGGGTCAGGCAGCTTTGTTAGGCAGCCAGGAGGCTGGGTCCACCAGGAAGGGCTGGTGCAGCTTGTTTCTTGGGCACATAGCTCATCAGTGCTGGGAACAACCTGCTGTCTTTCTGGCCCAGGGTTCACAAGCATGAGTGCGCCCTTGTAGCAGCATTATCTAGGACTGTTAGCACATTTACAGAACATCATTCCTTGATTCGATAAAACCGCAAACCATTGGTTTTTGTTTTTCTTTTGAAATGGGACTTGCAGAGTTACGTGAGTTATGCAAACCCCTTCATGTAAACCCCTTCATTTTGGAATACCTCATTAAGAAATAAAAATAAGAGGCGCTTCTCTCTCCAACAGTCAGCAGCGGGTTCCGCTCAGCTCCTCAGCAAAGGCACTAAAGGATCTGTTTTCACTGGTGTGCTTTGGGTGAACATGAGTGTGAAATAGTTCCATTTTCAATGCACCTAGTGATGTCATAGCATCCTTCCTTCAGTCAAAAGGCTGGGTGGGATGTGAGTCCAAATGATGCAACACCCTGAGCCAACCTTACAGTCTATATGTACCAAGAAGAACATGCATTATTCATCTTTAGTGTTCTGGAAAAAACAGTCATCGGTGAGGAAAATAGAAGGGTAAAAGAAACACGTTTAAACTCGAAACCTACTTTTCTTTCTTTTTTTTTTTTTAACAAAAGCATCCTTATTTCCCATACTCATATACAGTCCTACTTCCTTTCCTTTTGGAGTTCTGGTGTTGTCACACATTGATTTTAAAAGGGCAGGATAAAAAAAGTTTTCAAAGCTTAGTCATTATCAGGAAGGGGCCATTATTTTTGTAAGAAGATTTCCTATGAATTATTTAAGGCATAGGTATTATTTCTTAAAAGTTCCAATCAGGAAGGTTGCATTTTAGTCTTGGGTTCTAACTCGCAGGAGAGTATGTGACCATGATCGAGCTTGTACAGCTCTACAAAATGGTAATTAAATGTATACTTTCAATGCCAAAAAAGGAGCCTATAAGAATTTCTGTTGAATAATGTGCAGTGTTTAATCTCTGACTTAATCTTGCGATTGAGAAAGACTAAAACCATCACCACTGAGCTGGCAAAGGCCTCGTGGAGTGCCCTGAACACATCTGGATAGAATCTTACATCTGGATAGAAACTCTTGCTGTGCAGTTGATTAAATTCCACAAAGACTATGGACTATAAGGCTCCTTTTTAATTATAGCACAAAATTCATCCACTGCATTTTTAAATATTATTTTTAGGCTTAATTGAGGCTTTAATGACCTACCTGAAATACATCTGAAATAGAATATTATTATCACTTTTAATGACTACTAATACAATTTCATACCAAGGTAGATTAGGAAGGAGAAAACAGACTTAGAGAGATTTTTCTTTCTTCTTCCTTTTTTTTTTTATAGAGACACTGTCTTGCGTTCTATGATTTCATGATAACTTTAACTGTACAAATTTGGGAAAGTAACCCCAAATTAATGTGACCTGAACGAAATTCAATTTTGAGAACCTATTCTATACTACCAAAGATAATTGGATATATCCTGTAGCAGAAAAAAATTAGCACTCAGAATTATGGCATGGATTATTTACAAAGGACACAGTAGTTAGAATTCAGATTTGATTTTGGTACCTGAAAACCTTTAATAGAGCTTGTACAGCATTGAGTCTTAGCCTTTACTTCCATGAGAACATGAACTAGTGGGAAAGTGAAACAAATACATCTAAATTGGATAAAACATCTTTTCCCTTTTCTCTCATCTCACATTAAATCCACGAGCAAGTCCTGCTAGCTTCACACTTAAAATTTCCTAGGATTTTGAAAGCCCCATTACCTATTCCCTGGACTATTGTAACTGCCTCACTGTTCCAGCTTACATCCCCTCCCACAGCTTGACTCATCTTTTAAATTCATAAATCGTAAATACACCATATTATATCACTTTCCTAGTCAAAACCTGCCGACAACACTCAGACACACTTATACAAAATTAAATTTCTAACCGTATCTACATATCCAATTTATATGCCCTTTGCCTAACCCCATTTCCTGCCACTCTTCTACTCTTTCTATAGTCTTCTACTTCAACTCTTTCTGTTGCAACCATGTTGGTCTTTTTGTCCTTCTTCAAATGTTCCACGTTCATTCCTGCATCAGAGCCTGGCTCTCACTGTTTTGTCTGCTCAGAAGACTCCTGCCTCAGCGCTTTGCATGACTGGCTCCTTCACATCATACAGGTCTCTGCTCAATGCCACTTTCGGGGTCCTTCTCTGACTACACTCCTTCCCACTCCAGGTCACTACCAATTCTCTGACCTTCATTTGTTTTCCTTGATACCATTTATCATTACTTGAAAGTCTAGTATCTTATGTTATTCCCTGTTATTTAGCTGTTTGCTAATATAAACTGAAATACATGTGGGACATTTTTCCTGTTGGATGTCGTATTCTGGGACCCTGGAATAGTGCCTGGCATATACCAGGTGTTCAGTAGATGATTGTTGAGTAATTAGACACATCGTGGTGTCTGTATTTTGGAATACCAGTCTTCGTTTGTATTTGGAATGTGGGTAAAATGATGGGACAGACCTTGCTTGGGGATTTTAGGCAGACATTTTAGTTTGAGGATTGTTTCACATTTGTTTTGCCTGGTAGAATCTGAATTGTCCTCAAGTTGTTTGCTTCAAGAACAACATTTTTAGCTTTTATAAAAACAGATGGCATAAAATTTTAAATAAACTTTTAATAATATCATTTAGCAGAGTACTTATGACTTCAGCATCTGCTATCAACTTGTCAAAGGATTAAGGAATACTTAGGAATCTTCAAGATTTTGCCAACCAGTAAAGGACGTTTTATGAATATGTTCTCATTTTATTTATAGTTTCAGTTTTCTGCTCACTTCTTAAACAACATTCATATATTAACGTAGTCATTCCATGAGGAGAAAAAACACGAAGCATTTGCGGTTTTGAACATCAAAGGAAATTTACATAAATGATAAACATGAAATTAAAGTGTTCTTAAAAATTAATCTGATATTTTATTTTTTAAAATGGCGTAGAATTTACTCTGTTCAAGTTTAACCATGTCCATATTAGGAATATTTATTTCAGCTACTTTAAGTAATAATTAGCATAATAATTTTGAATAGGCAAAATAAAATCCCCTTGGGATATCTTTAAAAATGTAAGTTTTTCATCATATGCAGTTAACATTATCTGAAAAAGTAATAGTAGAAAAATATATTGAGTTGATACTCCTTCATGCTCAAAAATTGCTAAGACTTGGCTAGTAAATTCTTGGTTGACCATAAATTCAATACAATATAGTTATTATTTGCATTTGAAAAGTGTCATGACAACAATCTGACCTTAAAATATTAAAATTTTTTTCCAGTGTATAGCCATTTCTTAGAAAATTTTAAAGATTTTCTGTTTTCTCTATCCAGGGCTATTCCTTCCTAGATTCCTTCATTCCTTCAGTTATCCAACATTTATTGAGTCATTGTCTTTAGGATACCAGAAAATACATAAATGCATAAAATCGTGTTTGACTCTTAACAAATGTACTGATATTCTTTTAATTGAAATTCATTAGAAAAACACAACGAAGGGTGGTAGAGTTTAAGAAATAGCCAAAAAAAAAAAAAAAAAAGAAGTAGCAAAATCAGAGAAGTTAACAGTTTAAGGATCCCTTGAAAGCAACTTAAAACTTGGTAATCTTTAGCTTATATTTAGAATTTTCTGCGGTTCTAGTCTGTACACTCATTATATTAATAAAACCTACCACAGTGACAACAATTATTTATCCTATACCAAATCTAGGTACCAGGTACTATGTTTATGCTTTGCTCGTATTGTCTCATTTAAAGCTTTCAATATCACAATGTGGTAAGTGTTAATAACCTAATTTTCCAGAGCAGGAAACTGTGGCTTAGAGGGTCAGTAACTTGGACAAGGTCATACAGCTGGTTGTTATATTTTACCATTTGAAGTGCACATTTTCACATTTTCATATATCTGAAATTGATATTTGTGTTACAGTTGAGGCCATCTTAAGATCACTAGTGCCAGGTAGCTGTCGTGACACGTTTGCTATTGCTTATGTCCATGTGAGCATCTAAAGCACCAGCAACAAGATGTACAGAATGGGTGCCAGAGTGTCTTTTAACACCAGGGAGTCAAATGGTAGTTGGGTGACGGAGTGCGTGTGGTGGTAAGTCAGATGTGCTTGGCAACATTCTTGAAGGAGGTATTGAGTATGAGGGTAGGCTAGTTTCGTACAAACGCATGTTGGCTCAAGTACCTAGCACCAACAGCTTTACTTCCTTTACAGATCCATTTAATGGTGTATTATTAATATTCTAATGACACAGAAGACATTAGCATATAGAGAAAACATGGACACTGACAATTCTGAGTTGCAAAGTGATTAAGAAATTTGAACCTGGAATTGAAGATAGTTTAGAAAGACTTTAAACCATTTATTATATTTATACTTTCTGTTTTCTTTGGCTGCACAAGAATGATATATATTAATAATAAAATTTGACATCTAATTAAGTCTGAAAGTCCTCTTTCTTTAAGAATTAAATGGTAAGAAAGTATTGCATAAGGGCTGAATTGGAAGTATTGTTTCTTCCTTATTGGTACATGAAATAATGGTTCATCTGATGACTACCTGGTGGCATCGGTAGGGATATGGAGAGTTGCTGAGCTGGAATTACAATCTGAACTTCTCCGACTGTCGAGTCCAGCTGCTAACTAGCGTGGTTTCCTACCTCATTAAGTGGACACAGTACTGTATGAAGACAATAGTTTTGGACTTTGGGTGCACAATTCTGTGGTTTAGACCCCAGGCCAAATATCCTATGAGAAACACTGAAACAGGAAAAAAATTCTTGCTTTCCATACCTTTCTTCTCCTCGGCACCTGCATCTGATTTGAGGGTGTGGCTACTACTGTGGAGGGAATCTTTTGAGTCTTCATTTTCATCCAGGACCCCAGCAAAGCTGATCTTCCTCTCATATCTGTGCCGGTCCAACTCAGGATCCAAACGAAGTCTGCAGCTCTCTAAGTCCTGCAATGTTAGTGAGGAGTACATGAATGCTGGCATCTCCTCAGTGCTGCATTGGTCTTGTGGTAAACCTCCCTCCATTTTGAATTGCACACAGCTGAATTTGTACAGAGCCAAATTCTTCTTTATCTAATGCCAATTTCAGGTTGTGGTCAATAGACATATTTCTTGAATTAAAAAAAAAAAAACTTCTCTAACTCATAGTTTTTCCCTTTTCTTCATACTTTATCTTCAAAAAGCACAGACCTTGTTCCAAATCTAGAATTAGCTTGCTCCCCTTCTAACACTTTGTCCACAGTTTAGCCTACATCTTTGGCATTCATGTGTTTATTAAATGATTATACACTGAGTGTACTGAATATGAATGTATTATGTACTGGGGGATAAATAAGAAATGGTTCTTGCCCTAAACGAACTCAAAATCCTGAGACAGAGACTCAGAAGTGAAACAAAAGATAAATTCCTAGACTGAGAGAGTGAGTAGGAACTTAGAAATCAGATTTGGAGGCAGAATAATGGACCCCCACATATGTCTATGCCTTAACACTTGGAAGAGGTAAGTATGTTACCTTACATTGCAATAGGAACTTTGTGCATGCTGATTTAGGTTAGAGATCTTGAGATGGGAAATTATCCTGAATTAGCTAAGCGGGCTTGGCCTAATCACACAAATCCTTAAAAGCAGAAAGCTTTTCCAGACTGTGGTCAAAGGAGAATATAACTATGGAAGAAGAGTGAGAGAGATGCCAAATTACTGGCTTTGAAGATGGAAAAAAGGACCATGAACCAAGCAATGTGAGTTGCCCAAGAAGATGGAAAAAAGGCAAGGAGAGAGTCTTCTCTAGAGTCCCAGAAAAGAATGCAGCTTTCTTAACACCTTGACTCTAGCCCAGTAAGACCTGTGTGAGTCTTCTGATTTCTAGAAATGTAAGATACAATGTTTACACTTTTTTAAGTAGCTAAATTTCTACAGAAATAGAAAATGAATAAAGAGGTGATGTTGGAGTTTTGTCCTGAGGACTTAAAGTTGGCTCAGCAAACAAATGGAAAAAGGCATTTCAGGCTTAAGAAATCTCATACGTGAGGGCCAGAGTCTCAAAATACTATCAGGCATTAGAGATATTTCTCACTCTCTTCTAGAAGGACCTCAGGATTAGAGGGGTTCCATGACTATCTGCTTGTGAACAGAGTGAGCCGGTAACCTAAAGTAAGCCTTGGGGAGGGAAAATATTTTGTAGGAGCTTGGTCAATGAGGCCCCCAATTGAAAATTTGACCTGTTCTGTAAATGGAGACTTATTCAACCAGAAGATCATATTTAATTGTTAGCTGTAAAACACTCTCGGAGGAGTTAATAAAGGAAAACTATATAAAATGCTATTTCTATAGAGCATTTTCCCCCCAAATACGATGTAAGTTCTCAGATTCAACTAGACATGGAAAACAAAAAAAAATTAAAAAAAAACTAGTTTGCACCAAAATTAAAATCTAATGATTTTAATTGTTATTAATAAATGAAACTTTAGACTCTACATGTTGTTTCTTCTTTTCCTTTTGATTAAGAACAGAAGTTACATTTCGGTACCTAGAAAATTACATCACATCTAGAAAAATAAAGGAACTACATAGAATCTATTTAGCATTGTCAAAAAATATTCTAGGAATACAATTGCTTCCCTGAAATTAATCCCTTTTAGAAAACAAGTAGAAAACCTAATATATTTTCAATTTTGTTAGCCAAACTTAATTAGATAAATTTCTTACTTGGGACAAAAAGTAATGTAAAAACTCTGATTCTCAAAAGCAGTCCCAATTTCTTCTTTTATCCATTTGTCAAAATCCCATCTATCTTTCAAAGCTACATTCAAATGTGACCTCTTATAGAAATGTTCTTCAGGTCTTTCCAGCCCCTTCTATGGCAAACCATGGCCCTTCTGCCCCCTTTTCATGGCCACTCTTTGTGGCCGGGAAATAATTTCTTATATGTTGGCTCTCCTGTTTCAATATAATTACCTCTGTAACCTCCCTATTCCCTTTCCTGTAACTATCACACCACCTTGTTCATAGTCTTATTCTCAATAAACAACCATCAGTTAGCCTTGGTATATGTGAATTGTGTTTTGCTTCTGATTTTTTAACTTTAGGAACATTTCGAATCCAGCAGTATATTTTTCATAACCCAATTTGTTAAATTCCATCAGCACATTTGGCATAGCCTCTAGCAAAATCTTGCATAAAAGCATCCAATATGTTGCTTTCTCTAATGAATGAGTGTAGACAAGAGACTTCCTTACTGCTTTTTACTTTATTATGGTGGACTCATCTATCCGTTGGAGGAGAATTACTTGTTTTAATTCATGTTGCTTGGCCAGTGGTTATTGGTTTCACTAATTCAGTTGGTAAACATTTGAATAGACCAGCAGTTTTACAAACAAAATTCTCTATTCAAAAATGATTTCTTTATTGTTCTCAATATTGTTTGAAAATTAACATTTAGAAAAACTTGATTATTATGCTATTTTGATTATAAATCTTGTAACAAAGCTATTTTTTCTTTTTCTTTTTTAAAAACATTATTTGTTAGTATGGCTTATGAAACAATGAATAAAAATGCTACCAGAAGCTCTTAAAAAAAACAAAAAACCCATTATTTAAATTGTATCTAGGGATCTGAGAAAAAATTAAGTTGGTAAAAACGTATTTTAATAATTTTTAAAATCTTTTGATGTCATTTTGCCTTTTCTTTCACCTCTATGCCCCCACCAATCCAGTGAGTGGCCTCCTGGGATTTCCTGACCCTCTCCAAGAAACAACTGTGGATAAACTAATTAACTTTTATTTTAATTATTTGTACTTCAGATTCTTTTGATTACTCTCCCAACAATTTGGGTATAACTAGGACTTCTTCAAACCGATATTTTGCACGAAAATCCCATCCATTTTAGAAAGGGTCTTATGGGGCGCCTGGGTGGCTCAGTCTGTTAAGCGTCCAACTTCGCTCAGGTCATGATCTCGCGGTTCATGAGTTCAAGCCCCGCGTGGGGCTCTGTGCTGACAGCTCAGAGCCTGGAGGCTGTTTCTGATTCTGTGTCTCCCTCTCTCTCTCTGACCCTCCCCCATTCATGCTCTGTCTCTCTCTGTCTCAAAAATAAATAAACGTTTAAAAAAAAATTAAAAAAAAAAAAAGAAAGGGTCTTATGGAAATTTCTGACAAAAAGACTTTTTTTCTTTTTTCTTTCTTTTTCTTTTTTTTTCTTTTAACTTGCTTTATTTTTAATTTTTTAAAATTTTACATCCAAATTAGTTAGCAGATAATGCAACAATGATTTCAGGAGTAGATTCCTTAGTGTCCCTTACCCATTTAGCCCATCCCCCCTCCCACAACCCCTCAGTTTGTTCTCCATATTTATGAGTCTCTTCTGTTTCGTCCCCCTCTCTGTTTTTATATTATTTTTGTTTCCCTTCCCTTATGTTCATCTGTTTTGTCTCTTAAAGTTTTCATATGAGTGAAGTCATATGATTTTTGTCTTTCTCTGACTGACTAATTTCACTTAGCATAATACCCTTCAGTCCCATCCACATAGTTGCAAATGGCAAGATTTCATTCTTTTTGATTGCCGGGTAATACTCCATTGTATATATATACCACATCTGCTTTATCCATTCATCCATCGATGGACATTTGGGCTCTTTCCATACTTTGGCTATTGTTGATAATGCTGCTATAAACATGGGGGTGCATGTGTCCCTTTGAAACAACACACCTGTATCCCATGGATAAATGCCTAGTAGTGCAATTGCTGGGTTGTAGGGTAGTTCTATTTTTAGGTTTTTGAGGAACCTCCATACTGTTTTCCAGAGTGGCTGCACCAGCTTGCGTTCCCAGAAAAAACTTTTTTTCTTGATAGAAAGTTTATGTCCCTGATTTTCTTCCATTCTCAATCCTCAGATTCTAGAATATCCATAGCATCTCATGTGATTATTTTACTACCTTATACTTTTATTATTTCATATATTAGGGTGGTTGTTTTTTTTACATTATTAAAAATGTTACTGAATTAAAAAAAATCTGAAGATCCATAAATACTCTTGCCAGAGGCATTTTGCTAAAATAATATTTTAATTTTATTTAATAATTTAATTTTAATTAATAATTTAATTTTTAACAGCTTCTGTGTTGGTAAAACAGTTTTATCATACTGGTTTCCTTATAGTAGGTTGGAAGGTAACTTGAAGGGTGTTTTTTCTTTTTGTTTACCATCAACTATTGTTAGATTAAACAGGAGAAAAATCTTCTTCCCATTTATTTTATAAAGGTCACATCTCAACATAATACATAAGTCTACCTTTGACAATGAAAGTCCTAGTATATTGAATAAAAGATCCCTGAGACCTTGTTCAGGGTGATATAGCAGTGAAAACCTTCCTCTCATTGACTGAATGACCAAAGGATCATTTAGCTTAATTTCTTGCCATTTTCTACTAGTCTGCCAGTTGGTTATACAGTAATTTTTAACAGATCTGGTTGACTTTTTAAAAATGAAACTTGTTATAATGACAAGGGACACTAAACTATAGCTTTGTGGAGTTGAAAGGGAGAACAAAAATAACTGAGTAAGACTTTAAGATTCTTATTTTCAAAAATCACAATGGATCTAAATGGGGACCAAAAAAAATGTGAAAAATGAAAAGTAGATGTATCACCATGCTTTTATGAAGGCTTCAGTATAATTAGAATGTTGAAAAAATAACACCAGTAGAGGCCTTACAGATCACATATTTCATCCCACTTGGCTTCAAGCACATGTGCTGGCCTTGATTTGATTTTATAGAGTAGTCTCAATATAATAGTCGAGGTGACATTCAGAAAATTAAAGGCCCAGGTTAATAGGAAATGAAATCAGGGCAGTAAACGTCCCTTTCTGACATTCAGATAATGTAGTTTTGCAGTCCAATGCTGGTATGTTTCTGTTGAAAACATACCTTTTACCCATAAATGTTTCCAATGTAAAAATATCCATTTTATGTTTCCGAGTGTGAGGAAACAGGTCTTCCAGACATTGGAGAACCAGAGGTAGAGGCAGTGCTCAGGGATAATAGCATGGATTCTTTTGTTTTCTCCCAGGGATTGGGGTATGGCCTTGTTCATGCCGAGTCTGGTCAAAAAAGCAGGACTGCCGGTGGAGTGTAAAATTGGCTAACGTAGAAGCACATGGATCGTGTAACAATTTTTCTGGTAGAGTAGTCTAAGTCTTGTGTAAAAAAAATAAATAAATAAGAGAATTTGTCTGGTTTCTCAGCTCTGGCTGGGCGGTGCCTGTAATAAAAGAACCACTGGAAACTTGGTGCCTATTAGAGGATTAAGAGCCAAGGAAAATCGGCTCTGACGTGTGCCCATCTCACATACTCTGTGAAGACTCCTGGTCCTTGCAGAGTGTTGGTATACTCTGCTAAACAAATCAGGCCCCAGCGGTACAGGAGTGTGATGTGTGTGCATGTGTGTGCATGTGGGTATGCGTGTGCACGCGTGCATGTGTGTGTGTGTGCGTGTGTGTGTACAGTCTTCTTCTGCCCATCCAGATCCATAAGAAGTACTGTAGTAATAAAAGTGTATGTTTAGAGATGTCTACGTGCTAAATACTTAAATAAAATTTTTTCCCCATAACTTAAATGAGAAAACTCATTGGAAGCACATTTCTACAAGGATTTATGAGCAGTTAGATTTTTATGACAGAAAGATTCTGCCAGTGATTTCTGGAGAATGCTGGTCATAAAACTCCTCATAGTTTGCAGAGTAAAGGAACTTAAAGTCTTGTGAAAGAAGATTCAAAATGAAGTAAGCATTGCTAAGACAGTCACTCAAAATAGAGGACAGAGGATATTGAGGAAGTAAGCCCTGTGTATGTGTTCTGTTTTAGTCTCCATAACACCATGAAGTTTTTACTTTTGTCAATTGCCATTTGTCAACTGCAACTCCACCACCTCCTGGTACACACCCTTCTCCTTTGGATTAAAATAGAGATAATATAACACCTGTTAGCTAAATAGCCAATCCTATGGTAGATAGCTTCAACTCGGCCAGCACCAATCATTACGTCTTTTAAAACAAGTTTTGTAACCTTGTGGTTTTTGCCTTTATAAGCCCACTCACGATTCCAGTTTGGAAAACACATTCCATTTCCGTAGACCCTGTGTCTTCCAGATGCAGTCTCTACAGCCTCAAAGGAATGCTTTTGTTGCTTTATAGCCTCTTCTTGTATTAGACATTCCCAGCATAACTGACAGTGATCAGTACAATGTTGGACCCAGTGGTGTTATCTTCAGTGATTTCAAGGTCAATTTCAGAGTTATTACCCTTATTTTTTGTAGTAGAAAAAAAGATTTTTTTCTTTTTATATATGAAAATCCCTTGGTTGAATTTTTAAGTTATATGATACATTTGGCCATCGAGCATTTGAGGAAATTGTGGTTACTCAAAACCTAGCCACATGTCTGGCCTCTCCAAGTAACCTGATTATTAACACACATGCTTGACTTACCACCAGAGGCTCAGTGCGTGGTCTGGGCAGGCAAGAAAAGGTTTCTCGAAGGAAGGTGGTAATCTCCAGGAGAAGCTGGCACGCCG
The DNA here is from genome assembly GCF_022837055.1 of Prionailurus viverrinus. Taxonomy (NCBI): domain Eukaryota; kingdom Metazoa; phylum Chordata; class Mammalia; order Carnivora; family Felidae; genus Prionailurus; species Prionailurus viverrinus. The sequence continues at coordinate 21,709,955 of NC_062568.1, forward strand.
CCATCTTCAAGGCAAAGGGGCAGCCACATTTAGAAGGGTTCACAGTACCTATGGAATGAAAGAGTTCCTTCCTAAATAAACAAATCAATAAAACATACACAGAGGCACGGTTTGATGGACAAAGCTACACATGTGTAAAATCAAATTGCAAATGAGAATGTCACCTATACATGTCCAAAATGAAATTGCATATGAGAATGTTACCTATACATGTTCAATTTACCTATTCCTTTTAGCATGATCTATGCATTACCATATACCTCTCTCTTCCTCCATTTTGTAATTCTATAATTAGTATTGTTTAGTATTAAGATATCAATCAATATGAACTAAATTATTTTCCTTAAGACTCATAGCATAACATAACACAGTCCACTAAACTAGAAAGCCTTTTAACAAAAACAAATGGAAAACAGTCTTGCAAGATTTTCACATTGCTAATTTAGTCAGATTTAGACTGCGTACAGGGCAGTGAACTACTTTTGGGACTACACAAATCTCACCACCTTATTTTGTGAGAGACATCTATCTTGAGGGCAGTGATGTTGCTTCCAATTTAGCCCAGATGTGTTTCTGCAGCATAGACAAGACATACTTGGTCACTTGTATCATACACTTTATACAAATTGGCCTATCATATTAAAGCATAGCTACACTAGAAGTATAAAAATATTCTCTTTTATTCTGAAGAATATCAGTCTTTGGATGAGTAAAATGTTGCCTCCATCATAGATCTAACAATGGATTTTACTATAGAGGCAGATAATGGCCAAGGTGACACCATACAGATTTTTAAGATTCTTAGGATTGGTTCTCAGATACATGTCGTCACTAATCCTACAGAAATATACTGATTATTTATCAACATTCAGAAAAGAAGACCAAAGTAATGTCAAGTTCTCCCTCTCATAAAAGAAAGAAAATAGTTATCTATTTGAATCAAGGCATCAAGCAATCACAACTACAGATCAATATTCCTAAATATCTTTCTAAAAGATTTCCTGAGTATTAGGCTTTTTAATTGAATAGCATGTATATATTATGGCTTAGCTGAGAGAGGGTGGAAATGATATTCTTTCTGAAGATATGTGATTTCCTCATGAAAACCATTACTTTTTCTCCAGAGATAGTATGTGGCTGGAGACACTGCCTCTTGTTAAGAATGGAAGAGACAAAGTCCTCTGGAATTTCTAGATGGATATTTTCTGGAGCCATAATTATCTTTTATTTTGCTTACTAATTTTTTTAAGTTTATTTATTTATTTTGTGAGAGAGGGAGAGTGCATGTGGGCTAGTAGAAGAGGGGCAGAGAGAGAGGGAGAAAGAGAATCCCAAGCAGGCTCATGCTATCCGCACAGAGTCTGACACGGGGCTTGATCTCACAAACCATGAGCTCATGACCTGAGACAAGGTCAAGAGTCAGACACTTAATGACTGAGCCACCCAGGTACTCGAGCCATAATTACCTTTTAAGTGCAAGATGAGCTATGTACTGACAAGAAAGCAGAACTAAACCAGACATTTCAATCTTCTCTTCAATGGAGGCTACATAAGCCTAGACTAAATTGTTTGGATGTGCAATAGTTTTTAAAAAATGATCGAACACTACATATTCAGTATAAACTTCTGGATCTTGTCCTGAGATTATCACCCAGATTCTTCTTGTCAATCCTGTAAACAGTGAACTTGGTCTTAGTCGAAGCTCTCTTGCAACTATCATCTGAAATGTTTTGTTAAAATGAACAATGATTGAGTCCTACATGCTCTCATCAAAAACCCAAGTACCAGGCATAACATACTGGTAAACGACACTTATGTGGTCTCATGGAGATTAAAGCTCATTTTGGGCTGTGAGGATGTATCCATCTAATGGTGCTTTAGCTCATCTGTGTTCTGAAGGATGCTTAGGAGATCCAGGGCAGTTTGGAGATGTCTTCTGGTGGGTCTTCACTAGGTTCTGTGATTGCTGGATAGTCCTCAAGTGGTCTTAAGGCCAGACCCAATTCTATTCTCCATTCAATTATCCAAAGGCATTCTAGGATAGTCTAGACTCCTGTGAACTTGAGGGAATCTTTGGGGGCCAATGTTCACTTGGTAGGCTGAAATACTGATATCAGAATTTGGTATTTTGTTAGCAGCTAAGTCAAGAAAATTTGCTCTGATGTGATAAAGGATGAGAAAGTGCAAAATGATGAAAAAAATTGCAAAAAAAAATCATTGGTATGAAAGTGGAAAAGAAGACAATAAATTTTCTTTGATTATTATTTAATTATGCTCAATATTACACCCAGCCATCCTTTTACACTTTAAGACTAGAAAGATGAAGTCATCTTGGCATTGCTTAACTGACAACAGTCTTTAACATATAATCAGGGAGTCTGAATTTCAAACCACTGAGGAAAGGCAAGAGGAAGAGGTATTATTGTCTTCATCAGATAATGTCACCAATTCCATAACCATTTAGGAATTTTATTTAGGTAGTAGTACACATACACAACAAGCTTGTATGGTATACAACACACGTATGCACAAAATGGTGTTGAAGAGGAGTGTACAGGAATCTCTTTGTCTATGGTGGGACTCACTTCTAATTTGAACAACGAAGTACAGTACAGCAGACATTCACACTTCTAAAAATCTGAATTGTTTAATATTTCAAATTCATGTTAAAAACTATAATCAAATAATTCACTATTTTAATGATTTGGGAAGCATTTCATGTTCAATTTTATTTGGTCCATTTTTTTTTTAATCTCCAAGAGCAATAACAAAATGCAAAACCTGAGTGAACCTCTTCTGGGTCAGTAATTTTCCACAACTATATTTTCTCAGAGAGGCCTAATACTAACCTTTGTATAATAGTAAGAGTCACAGACTACAAAGCATTGGATGTTCTGTATTGGCTGCAACTCCTTGTGTCTGTCTATGGTCTTCTCTTTTTGGTTCTTGCCCTCTCTTTGTGTGGCTTTATGCACATGCGTTACATCCATGCACAGGGAATCAGGGAAAAGGAGCAGTGGGGAGACATGGGAAGGTGGTAAGAATATGAAAGAGGAAAGAGAAATATTAAGTGCTCCTAAAGCAAAGATTCTTACAAGCAGGGGTTCTTGTAGTAAAGGGAGTCTCCTTACTGTCATCTAAAAAGTCTTCCTCCTCATCCTCCTTTCTCAGTCTCCTCTTGGTTTCCTCATCATAAATGAGACCCAGAAGGTTGGCGGGGCTTTCACTTTCCCCATGGCACAGCTCATTCAACCGGATGCCAATTGCCTAGCATGGGAGAAAAAGAGTGAAACAGCACAAAGCATGTCAGACTGAAAAATAGGCTTTCACATTACAGAGGCCATAAGCAACTGTTAATGGGAAGGTATATATCATCTAGTAGGGCATATTAAACAAAGAGATTGACACTGATACATAAGCCTCCTCTATATGCCAATGTGCTGTACTCACCACGTTTCTTTATGTAGAAACCCAGGGGTGGATGGCATTGACACTATCTCCAAGGTCATTTAGTCTGAAGACTTGTAGGAACTGGAACAAAACCTTTGCATTCTCATACAAATTTTTTTTTCTGAATATATTTCCACTTACTTGAAGGACATTTATTTCATAGGTCTCATACAAGGGAGTGCAAAGTTGTTTTTAATGGAGGATTTTGTTGTAGTAAAAAAATAAGAACTCTCAGTTCCTCAGAGTGCTTCTGATTATGCTATTTTATGAGAATGTCACTGCCATGCTAATGAGTTTGGAGGTTGGCAAGAATTCTAGTACAGCAATTTTATTTATATCTGGCATTATGTACAAAGTAATGTCTTTTTTATAGACTTTGTTCTCCCACTCCATGATAGTCTATGAATGAGTAAGAGACACTAACTATTCCTTTGGTAGAGTATCCAACATCAACATGGAACCAATACCTGCTATCTGTTCTTCTGAATCATCATGCACTATTGTCTGATTTGCCAAAAGGAATTTTCCACAAGAAGAGACAAAATACACCACCTCTATCTAATTCTTTTTATGTTCCAATTACATACTGTGTACAATAAAAGACACGTGCTTAGGAAGGAGAGTCAAAAGCTAAAATGAGCACTGAACTTGGGGTTTGACAGTCTATGCATTCATAGGTATAAATTCCAACTAATTTTCTTCTTCCTTCTGGTATTACTTCTTTCAAATATTCAGAAAGGTTGCTAAATTCTGGGCATGCAAGAAATTAGACAAAGTACTACAAATTGATGAGGATACGTCCAAAACTCTTTAAATAAAAACGCAAGTCGTTTGAATGTCTTGACTATCTGGAAAGAAAAAGCTCTCCTTAAACTCTGGAATTAAGTGACAAGTAACAAAAACTATATCAATGAGAAGGAAAGCATTGTAAAAAGGTGTCATGGCATCCTAAAAGTTTAGTCACTAACCTGAGAAGTTTTAAGCAAACAAAGAAAAACATTAAAAATAAAAACCACTACCTCAACAAAAAGCCTTGTCCTGATGCCACTATTTGGAGATCCTCTCTAAAGAAGGAGACATGCAATTATGAGTCTGGAATGGAGCCAACAAACTTAATGGTGAAATTCAAAGGGGGAAAAATCTACATGGATCTTTCCAGGATGTTGACACTAAACAATTTAAGTTAAATCCACAATTCAGAAAGCTTAAAGATTTGCTCAGAAAATGAACTTGCCTTGGATAACACTAAATGTCTAGATAATAATTTAGAGCTCTTTGTCTCTTCCAAGGCTAGAAAAATGCCTTAGGGATAGGTTTGTTCCTTTTTTTTTTTTCATCAAATATTTATTAAGTGAGGTAATTTGTTAGGTAGTAAATAACACCTAGAGTTGAATAAATTGTTACAGTATGCCAGTATCTTTGCTGAATGTGCCCTAGTAGATTACAAGCCTTCATCTAGAAGGGTCACTGTTTGGCAACTGGGAAGGTGAGGGAGGTTGAAAGACTTGCTGAAGGTTGTTCAGCAAGCCATGGTCTGAGATCCAAGCATAGGGTATCTGTCTTTTGCTCTTCCCCTCAAGGAGCTTACAGTCTCCTGGGGGAGGCAACAACACATTAAAATGACACATTAACTGATGAAAGAGACAAAAAGTATTTTATTAGTTCAGGAGATGGACAGATTAGATTCAGTTCAGAGAATCATACAGTGTCTCTTTTCTGTAGATTGCTGTGGATGTTGAAGAATTGGTGTTTGGGCTAATGGAGAAGAAGAGGAGTGGATACTCCAGGTAGGGAGTTCCAAAAGATCTGTCAAGGAAGTGCACGGATCTGTTCAGAGACTGACAAGTAAGCCACCTGGCTGAAGCACAATTTTGTGAGAGAGAAACATGTGCAGGAAGGCTGGGAGGGTAGACTGGGCCTAGATCTATAGTTCTTGAAGCTGAACCTCATTTTGTATTCTGAAGAATGGTGAAAGGCAATGTGTGAATGGGGGAGAACCCTTACTCTTTTGAGAGACTCTGTGTTAACTGCCTAGAAATGCACAAACCGTGTATCCTGCTTTCAGAAATTAATGTAATAACTTATTATTACTGAACACCTATTAGACACAAAGGATTGAGATAAATGTTCTTTTAGATACATTAGGTCATTTGACTTCATCATCCATAATCTTGCTGTAGTTTGAATAAAGGCTGTGGAGAGAGCAGTGATGTCAGGCTAAGCAATTTGGGTTTTATCCCAAGGGAAAAGGAAGGCCACTGAAGCATTGTAAGTTGGTAAGAAACACAATCTGATTTGCATTTTAGCCTAATCACTGTGAGAGCAGTTTGGAGAATGAATTAGAGAGGGTAAATCTGGAAGCCGGGAGATAAGTATGAATGTTCTGCTTTCAGATGGGCTCTGCCATTTGGAGATCATTTTGTTGGCAGTGTGTAGAATGGGTCAGATGAGGGGAGATTGTGGGAAGAAGACCAAATCAGAAAATATTTTAGCCATCCAGATGAAAAAGAACAAAGATGTGACCTAAAAGGACATCAGTGACATGGAAGAGGTGGAATCAATAAGGGAAGGAAGGATGGAATATGTTCAAAGGCTGTCATCTTAGATAAATGGTGTTACCATTTATAAGAATAGAAAGTTCAGGAAAGGTTGCAGATGAGGGTGTATTTATATTGGAAGAAGAGTTTTATTTTGGTCAGATTGTGTTTCAGGGTATTGAGTGAATGCTTCCAGAGTACAGTTGGTAATGCTGGCCTGGGATCTGAACAGTGCTATGGATAGAGAAGTCTATGCTACTGGGATATAGGTTACAGTTAAAAATACAGGAATAAATGTACTCCTGGGGGAGGTTATGCAGGAAAAAACTATAATAAATTCTGGGAATGTCTATATTTATAGGGGGGAAGGAGGCAGGGGACCAAGGAAGGAGACAGGAAATAATGTCTAACTTCATAGATTTATTGAGAACATTAAATGAATTAAGTTTATCTTCCCCTAAAATGTTTTTTTTCAGTGCATGGTACATAACAGATACTCAATAAATTGTCTCACAAACAAACAAACAAACAAACAAACAAACAAACACATAGAACTTCTTCACTTCACCCAAGCACCTGAATTTTTATATAAGAAAATCGTAAGCTCACGTCTCCCCATTGGTAGAAGAGCTTGGCAGCATTCCACTGTAGCTTCTGGTTCCGTTTGTTGCCCACAATGGGAGAGCGTCCCCTGGAAAGGCCTTTCTTCGTGATATTCACGTGATGCCCTTTCATCCACTCTGGCCAGTTGCCGCGGTTGCAGCGGTGAACAAAACGGGCACATTCCAGAAACAGAGCTGCTCTGGCTACCACAGGAGCTTCCTGAGGACGGTTGTGGAGGAAAGAATGATGTCGGATTAATGAGCAATAGGCCGACCTTAAAGGGAATTACTAAGTACTCTTAGTTTATTTTAGTCTCCATGTCTTGATTTAGGTTAGTCATATTTCCCAGAGTGCAGACTGGTAGTAGCATGGTTAACAGTAGTGGGAATTCTGGAAAATGAATCTTTGAAGGCAAATTTGCATACTGAAGAATTAGACATTTTAAGTAGATTTCTGTGTTTAGCTTTCCCCTTTTGAAGAATCTCAAGTAATTTTATGACTTTATCATTGCATATTTAAGAGGCAGCTGGGATTTGCATAGGACAGTGAGATAATGTTCAAAGGAGTTTTTTAATATGAAGCTTTTGTTAAACCTAAAATTTTAACCCAAGGCAAACAAATATTCAATTTCTAGAACTAGTCTTATGTTAATCAAGGGAGTCAATAGTGATCTTGTTCCAACAATAATGTTATCTATGACCATCCACACACTCCAAAGAAGTACAACCGTTCCTGCGCATTTTGGCTAGTAAGAAAAGGAAGTGCTTGTTAGATTTTGTTGAGTTAGTCTTTTGTCCCCCTTACTTTGTGATGAATAACAGATAAAATTCTGCTTAAATGGGCATGGTTTCAATTGAAAATGTTTGACAAAGAGGAAATTATGAAAACAGAGCATTTATTCAAAAAAAGAGAAATATGGTTCCATCTTGTCATGTCAAGATGTGCTTAAAAAAAAAAAGAAAAGAAGAAACAACTTTCAGTTAATACCAAGAAACTAGTAAGGATCATCTACCTACTGAAATCTTCACAAGCTAAAATAAATAAATAAATTAAATAAATAAATAAATAAATAAATAAAGGAACATTCCCATAGAAGGTCAACAGGTAACAAAAAGTACATACATCAACAATGTGTATATTTAACTTGAGCCAGTTTGAAAAAAAATACATCACAATACTGGCCATCAACTCAGAGTTACCTAATAGCCATAAGCTGATTAGTAACCAACACTTTTCAACATTTCAAACAATAATATTCTTAATGATTCATTAATCCACAATATTAAAATAGGGGCTAATATATAGAGAGTATCAATTACATGTTGATTAGCTTTTATGAGTCGTCATTCTGAATAGTAATAACAAACCTCTAGACTAGAAATAATATCCTCATTTCAATGTTTTTAAAAATGAGGCATAATTTTTCTACGATCATACAGCTGGGAAGAGGTGAACACAGGATTCAATACCAGGCCTTTCTAATGTACAAATTGTTGCTAGTTCCTCTTTGGTACCTGCATTGTCTTAATATATACACAGATAAATCTTGACAAAGATGATTTCTAGAATGTGTGGAGAAAGTCATTTTTTTTTTAAATGGGGCATTAAAGTCATGTAACGTTACTCTCTAAAACACAAATATATGATCATATCATTTTCCTATTTAAAATTTATTATTGGCTCCATCCATCTCAATCATAACACGAATAAAGATACTCAACCTTTGTTATCCGGTTCATCTCCCTTTCTATCTCTGTATCAAGTACTCTATGGTCTAACTATATCGAACAGGTTACAGTCCCTTAAATATGACATCTTACACCTTTTCACATGTTGTTTCCATGATTTGTGGAGCTGTTAAGCCTTTTTCCCATCTTGTAAATTCCCACTTTTACTAATAAGTTTAGTTACTTCCTCTAAGAAGCCTTCCTTAATGTTTCTCCTCTTAGGCAGAGTTGGTTACTTCATTCTTTGAATACCACAGTATCTCAAACACACTGAATGATTCTAGTAAGTTAGCCCTTTAAGCATTTTCTCATTGTCCACAACTTAAAGGAAGCCATCAAGAGTTCTGATAAGAAATATATTTATGTAGGAACTTAATATCACAAAGCATATGATGCATCGATACTACATGCAAAGTTAACCTATGCAGAAAGGTAGAGTACCAGATGAACATTAATGGTGAGAACCTATCATTAAAAAAAAAGTGGACACTAATGATGAAAATCTATCATCCACTGCATTGGTGCCAAGATTTGGTAGTAGGTCACAGGAATAGAAAGACAAGATTGAGAGGGTCAAATGATTTTCTGCGTTAAACCTATCAGTATTGGGGTACCATAACATACAGATTAAACGTCTATGCTCTTTTCTTGTATTAAATATTTATTTTACTACATATCTCAGATATGCTAATCTGTGTCTGGAAAAGGCTTGAACATCTGTTTGTAAAAATGGATGGCAGTCTGGAAGGCAAGGTGAGTCATGTGAATTTGTTGTCAACCCATCAAATTTTGACACATTCCCAATATAAAGCAATGGGATTCATTGCTTAATGACAGGAAGACAGAACCACTGTTAGGGTGGCATTATGTTGTAAACCCTGGCTCCTACAGAATTACCAAGGTGGAAAATTAGCCTAACTCAAATATATGGGGCAGAGGATCTTTTTATTGCCCTTAACTATTAGATGACACTGAAAAGATTAATAATAGATGAATGAAAAATCCAAATTGTGCTTTGTGGTTTTTCCTATGTACATTGGCTTGCCTCCTTCAGAAGAAAGCTTAGAAAGCTCAGGGCATTTGGAATAAAAAGCAATTTTGATTTTCTGTTCACAAAAACTAGTTATAATAAAACTCAGATATTACCAGTTATCAGCCCTAGGAAATCCTAATCTAAAGTTTGGAAATGGAATCAAGATCATTATGAAAATAATTCCAATTAACTATACAGCACAACATGAAAAGGAGGGTTGATTATTATTTGATGAATTTGATCCATGTTAACTGTAAAAGTAGGTAACTTTTGGAAATGTCACTATCTGCATTAAGGGATGAGGACATAGAGTAACTCAAACATTGCCTTTTTATTATAATCCTCATCAACCTGGTGGATGAAAGCAGACTTGAAATACTATAGTCAAGATGACACTGAATAGTACCACTTTCTGAGGGTATTGTAGTATATATCTTACTATACAGACAATTGAGGAAGTTGTTGAGGACTCTACAAAGCTAAGGACTCTACTGTGCATCCTGGTAGAAGATACATAGCATTAAGTACTGACTTCACAATGTGTATGAAAGAGCTTTCAAGGCATTTTAGGTGGGGTGTGGCTATAGGGAATTATTTTCCTTATAAATTCCTTTCAGAGTATAGTTTAGAAAGTATTGATTTTAGGGGCAGAGTTCTAGAATACCTTGGACAAAAAGAATTCTTCCTGGACATAGAGAAGAGTCAATTTTTCCTCTTTTTGATGGAGCTTACCTCTTACAGTTCAGCGCAATCTGAAGAAGCAGCAAAAAATGGAGACATGACAGAATGGATAGGGATGGACTCACATCACACAGAACAACAGCACAAATGGAGAAAAATGAATCAGAAGAACGCTGCATGGATGAAAACCACAGAGTATCAGAGCATAGTCAAAAGTGAACATCTAAACAAAATTTGATACCATTGGTATACCACAGAGAATTTTTACTGGTGGTCCTGAAAGAAAAGTAGGCGTATTTAAATTTTTGTCTTATTAGCATGTCTGCTAGATTACCTTTTTATGTTTTGTAATGCCAAAGAGTAGCTTCAATTCAATTGTTGCATAACCTTATAGTCCTAGACAAGGCAGGAACCAATTTTAACTGGGAAGATTAGATTAACCTTAAATATTCAGTGAAATCTTATGGAATTTATAAGTTTGAAGGTCAAAAATAGTTGAATACTAACAATTTCACATGGTTCACTCTTATATAAGGTATTCTCTGCAATGACTACAAAGCTATTTAGTTAGAGCTACAAAATGTCATAAGAATGTCATTATGCAGCACGGATTTCTCTAACATTCTATGACTAGAAAACTTCAAGGGTTGGCTGCTTCTCCTTGACTTCCTTTGTCACTTTTCCTGCATTTTATAAGATCATTATGTATATTGAATGTTTCCTTTATGAAAGTGAAGGAGAGAATTGGAACACTAATTCAAGCAGCTGTGCTTTATTTTGCCTGGGGACTTAGAAAATATTGTTACCAAGATACGATGGTTAATTGAAGGTTATAATTGCAATACATTTCTTTCCCTGAAGGACTATATCTAAACTTATTATGTGAGAAGAAACCTAACTGATTCTGAAAACTCATATAAAAAACACTGGACAGGAACTAACTGTTTTAAAAGACTGAATATTTTATGTTGGCCCCTGGGGAGTTACATAATATTTTTATTGCCTTACAATAAAATATAAAGCTCTTGCTGGCATAGGGTACCTATTTATTTAAAACCAATGGGAATAAGCAGTTATTGTGGGTCCTAATGTGCATTGGAACCTCGTTTGCTAGAGGATATGTGCTTGTGAGTCAGTATTTATTACTTAGCCTATATTGAATTCTCTGCCTGACTGAGATCAGTAAGTAACTGACAGGCTGTCTCTGCCCTTGCTCATTTCCACAGTAGCTGTGGGCAACTGAAATCATTTGGTTATCAGGCTCGAGGCAGGCATTATATTTTAGTACATGGTCTAGATGGCTAGTCATTTTAACAGTTACTCATATCACACTAAAATTTTGGGTATTATAAAAACTAAATAAAGTCTTCTGTTTCTGACAATCTGATGGATTACGTGTAGAAACAAACTTCCTTTGGTTTAGACTTCTAAAAATACTGGATAAAATATCCCCCAAAGTTTTCATTTTGTCTTTCTTTTGTTTCTAACATGAGATAATAGACTGCTGGAGAGAAGAAATTACAAGAAAGTATTATTTTGGGTGGGGGAAAGAAAGGGGTGAGAGCAAGCACAGGAATAATTACCCTGAGGGTTTCTACTGACTGTGGAGAGGCCAGACCCTGGGTTTTCAATGGGCCATGAGTTAAATGTCTGGGCCCAAGCAGAGTGGGAGGTCAGTTCATTCATTCCTACATAAAGCCAAGATCCCAGGTGTGACTTATGTTCAGTGAATGAATAAGAAAAAGATCTACCCCGCAGAAGTAGGTTTGCCTGAAAAGACTTGGCTCTGGCTCTGGGTAAAACAGAAATAAACAAACAAACAAAAAACAGAACAAAAAAGATTATTTTATGAGAACTCCTAATCAAAATCTCACGTTTTTGTATATGTTTGGACTAGAATGGGTATGACTTCCATGCTCCTTGACCACTAAAAAGATCATTTAAAAATAATCTTAGGTTAGTGCTGCTTCCATGCCTGAGAAAGGAAATGGAAATCCTCTCTGGAGGAATATTTTACATCAGTACTTCTCAAATATTCAGACTTAAGTGTGAATAAGAGTCACTGGGGAATATAGACAAAAATAGATTTTTTTTGGTCCCATCCCAAAGATTCTGATTCAGGAGATATATTGAGGGCCCAAAAATTTGCATTTCAAACATGTGCACAGATGATGCTGATATTGCTGATCTGCTAAATAACACTGCTTTTAATACAGGTCTTAAAGAATTCTCACAGATAAAATCTCAAGAAGTTAAGTTCACATAACAAATACATTTAAAAATCTACCGTGAGTAAGAGCAGAAACAACAAAGTATAGAATCAAACTCACAAAGACAGGAGTTATTGGAATTGTATGGTATCAGATACATCTAAAGATTAATGTGGATATTGAAATGTATGATGAAGAAATAGGTTATCAAAGTTGACCTGGTAGTTTTAAAACAAGGATCAAATAAAACTTCTACAAATAAAAAGTAGTACTCAAAATTTCAAACTCAATGTATAGATTAAAAGACAGATTAGATCAAGTGTTCTCAACTTTAGCACTATCACCATTTGGGCCAGATAATTCTTTCTTTACGGAGGGTGCACTATGTATTAGGAGATGTTTGTCAGCATTTTTGTTATCTACCCACGAGATTCGAGTAGCAACCACCAGGTTGTGACAATAAAAAATTCTTCCAGACATTGTCAAGTGTCCCTTGTTGGGTAAAATTTCTTGCGGCTTAGAACCATGGGATTAGACAAAGTTGAAAAGAGAAAATGTGAAATGGAAGACATATCTCAGCAATATAGGATATAGATTGAAAGAAACAAAGAAATGAAAAATATGAAAGAGAAATTGTCAAAAACAGAGGATAAAACAATAAGATCTATCATATACCTTTTTAATTCATAGAACTAAAGATTAGATAAAATGTGAAAGATAGAAGTTTTGAAGAGATAATAATTGAACAATTTTCAGAACATATATAATATGCCAAGTACATGATTCAGGGGCTTTATGAACCTAAAGTAAGAAAAATGAGCTAGAAACATCTTAGTGAAACTGCAAAATATCAACAATAAAAGGAAAGTGTTAAAAGCAATTAAGGGAGACAGATTAGATTATGCATATTACTTAAATGAATGTTGATAAAGTCAGAAAAGAATGGGATAAGAACTTTGAGGTACAGAAAGAAAATGTTAGCTTGTAATTATAATTCCAGGAAAAGTATCTTTCATTTTTTTTTTTTTTAACGTTTATTTATTTTTGAGACAGAGAGAGACAGAGCATGAACAGGGGAGGGTCACAGAAAGAGGGAGACACAGAATCTGAAACAGGGTCCAGGCTCTGAGCAGTCAGCACAGAGCCCGACGTGGGGCTCGAACCCACAGACCGCGAGATCATGACCTGAGCTGAAGTCGGACGCTTAACCAACTGAGCCAACCAGGCGCCCCAAAAGTATCTTTCAAGAATGAGATCAAAATAAAGACATTTTCAAATAAATTGTAGTTGTGAGAGCTACTGCCAATTGATCATCACTAAAGAAACTTCTGAAAGGTCACCTTCAGAAGAACATGGATCCTAGGAAGAATGTATGAGATTCAAGGAGAAATGGGGAGCAGAGAATATGCTAAGCTTTTGGGTACATTCAAAAATAATTTTCCTAAAAATCAATAAAAATATTGTCTGCTTTGTCAATGTTAAAACAAAAACAAGCTGGAACTAAATCTTGAACAATAGTTGGGGTTAAAATCCTCTACAGTATTTTACTGTTTGAGGGAATAGTATGGATACTAATTATAGATTTCATTTATTGAAATATGTAATTTTAAAAAATAAAAACAGAATACAATAATTTCCAATCTAGTGAAGGAAAATAAATAAAACAAAGCTAAACCAAACCAAACCAAATCAATAGAAATAAAACTAAATCCATCACAATCTAAAAGAGGATATAAAATAGAAATAAGAACACATATACAATGAAATAATGAAAATGTGTGATAAATAGGCAAAAAAAAAAGTGAGGTTAATCTATATCAGCAATCATTAATCTGTGCAAAGGTACTAAATTTTCCAGGGGAAAAGGTTGTTAAAGTAGTATAAAAAATTCAGTGTATTTTTTTATGAGAATCATACCTAAAACACAAACATATAGAAAGTTGAAAGTAAATTATTGGCAAAAGGACATACCAAGCCAATGTTAACCTAATAAAATGATTTCATCTGTATTGGAATCAGAGAGAAATCTATCTTACTAAAAATAAACTGGGTCACTAGCTAGTGATAAAAGGCTCATAGCACTAGATACTTGCCATAGTTCTAAACTGCTACTAAATAAATATAGATTGTCAGAACTACAACTATAAATGCCATCAAATTTGCCATCAGTGTGAAGATTTAAACACAACTTAGTATCCAAAATCTATACAGAACTTATCAAACTCAACACCCAAGAAACAAATAATCCAGTGAAGACGTGGGCAAAAGACATGAATAGACACTTCTCCAAAGAAGAGATCCAGATGGCTAACCGACACATGAAAAAATGCTCAACATCATTCATCATCAGGGAAATACAAATAAAAACCACAATGAGATACCACCTTACACCTGTCAGAATGGCTAACATTAACAACTCAGGCAACAACAGATGTTGGCGAGTATGCGGAGAAAGAGGATCTCTTTTGCATTGTTGTGGCAGTGCAAGCTGGTGCAGCCACTCTGGAAAACAGTATGGAGGTTCCTCAAAAAACTAAAAATAGAACTACCCTACAACCCAGCAATTGCACTACTAGGCATTTATCCAAGGGATATAGGTGTGCTGTTTCGAAGGGACACATGCACCTCCATGTTTCTAGCAGCACTATCAACAATAGCCAAAGTATGGAAAGAGCCCACATGTCCATCGATGGATAAATGGATAAAGAAGATGTGGTATATATATACAATGGAATATTACTCGGCAATCAAAAAGAATGAAATCTTGCCATTTGCAACTATGTGGATGGAACTAGAGGGTATTATGCTAAGTGAAATTAGTCAGAGAAAGACAAAAATCATATGACTTCCCTCATATGAGGACTTTAAGAGACAAAACAGATGAACATAAGGGAAGGGAAACAAAAATAATATCAAAACAGGGAGGGGGACAAAACAGAAGAGACTCATAAACATGGAGAACAAACTGAGGGGTTGCTGGAGGGGGTGTGGGAGGAGGCATGGGCTAAATGGGTAAGGGGCATTAAGGAATATACTCCTGAAATCATTGCTGCACTATATGCTAACTAATTTGGATGTAAATTTTTAAAAATAAAACATAAAATTTAAATTAAAAAAAACCCACAACTTAGTAATCAACATATCAAACAGTAAGAAGTAAATAAGAATGGAGATTTGAATATAAAATACTACACCTAAGAATTGGAGACTGCACATGATTTTCAACCACAAATGGGACATTTATGAAAATCGATAATGTTATAGTTCATAAAACAAGTCTCCATTAATTCCAAAGAATCAGTATGTAAAAACAAACTTACAAATCAATAGCAAATGGATGCCTAATAAAACCTTGGTATTTATAAACTGAAACACACACATACACATCTAAATAGTCCATGGGTCAAAAAAAAAGATTAAAGAAATTAAAAATTACTTAAAAATAAGTTGTAGCAAAAATACAGCTTATCAAAATTTATGGTGTGTAGTTAAAGTAGTATTTGAGGGAAATTAATAGCTAAATGATCAGTTTTGAAAGGAAAAAGTGAAATTATTAGCTCAGCAATCAGCCAATAAGCTAAAAAAAAATGCAATGAATTCAAAACCAGAGAAGAAAATAAAGAGCAGGACGTAATGAATTTGAGAACAAAGATAACACAGAATCAACAAGGCCATTAAAAAAAAAAACTAATAAAATTGAGAAATATCTGGCAAGCCTAAACAAGAAAAAACCCACAATTTTAGAAATAAAAACATAGAATAACTACAGATACTGCAAAGATTAAGAGCTAATAAGAAAATGTTATGATAAATTTTATGCCAAAAAACCCATGAAAATGTAGGTGAAATTGACAAATTACTAAAAAAATTAAAATTACATGGATTCAGAAGGAAGTAGAACTTTTGACTAACCAATTAAGAACTGAATTTCAATTTGAATTTCAGTTATCTCTATATTTATCTATGGACTCGATATAATTCCAAGAATAAGTCCAAGTATTTTTATGAAACCTGACAACCTAATTATAAAACTCACACGGAAGAGCAAAGAGCCATAAATAGCTTAGGTGACATTAAAAGTTCTAGCTATTAAAACAGAGTAGTTTAACTTAGGGTACAAGGGGAATAGAACAAAAAACAAAAACAGAAACCCTCAAAATTACACTCATGCATATATGGAAATCTGACACATAGTTAAGATAATACTATGAATTCAAAGCAATAAATGAAATGAATTCTCTGCACATCAGAGAATAAAGTAGGAACTAGTAATATATTATGCTAGGATAATTATTTTCCATGTGGATAAAAAGGATTAAGAAAACAATTTCCTATCTTATACCAATCACGTGGTAAGTTCTAGCTAAGGACTTCGGTGTGTAATGCAAACTTTAAAACTTTTATAAGAAAAAATAAGAGTATATTTATTGCCTTGTAATTTCTTTAAAAATCTGTTAAAAAAGCTGCTAGCCATAAAGAAAATTTTAATGAATCAAATTAAAATTTTCTCTTTATTAAAATTTAGTATAAGGAATAAAATGAAAATAAGCCACAAAGTAGGGAACAGAAAATGGATTCTAATTGACAATATCTACATCCTTTTAAAATCCTCAACAAAATTTAAATAATCCTCCAAAAAAGAGAAAATAAACACATGGGATCTTTTGCCAAAGTGAAACACGAATGGTAAATGGTATAAGAAGACATTTCAGATTTTAGGTTGAAATATAAAGTGTTGTTACTTTAATTCATCAGACTGGTAAAGATAAAAATGTTGGACAATTCAAGACAAGAGCACAGAGCAACAGCAGCTTTTATTACAATGTTGGTGCCAGTAATTGTTGCAACTACTTTGAAATACACTTTGGTATCCTATAGTAAAATTATGATTCAGTAATGCCACCCACACATGTATTTTGAAAACTGTAAATCAAGGTCCATATGCAGTAACACTCATGAAGGCATTGTTCAAAATAGTCAAAATTTTGAAAAAATAAAAATGTCCATCTAACATTGAATGGATATGTAAACTGACATATTCAAACAAACATCATTCACCAGTGAAAGTGATTGTATTAATGCTAAAGCATCAACAAAGGTGAACTCAAATGAAACATGGAACAAAAAGAGGATGGTATAATTTAACTCAAATGAATTTTAGAACTAGGCAAACAAAACAAAAAGAAGCAATGTATTTCCTAGAGATACAAGTGCATGTGGTAAAATAAAGAAAGCACAGGAAAGATAAAATAAAGTTCAAGAGAGCAGGGTCTTCTGGGAGATAGGGGGTATATGATTAGGGAAGGGAATCCAAGCAACTTTAAAAAACTGGAAATGTCCTATTTTAAGGTAGTGGTGGATATGTGACATTAAAACTTTTTTTCCCCTTCAACTCTTCATGTTTATGATATACATTACTTTTATGCTACATTTCATACTTAGGATCTTTAAAAAAATTCAATAATATAGAAATAGCACTAGAATCAAGTGAATAATTTCATGATTTAGTTTTGGTTATTACTGAATTATTTCAACCTTTCTTATGATTCAAAAGAGAACACAATATGATTTCACTTTGATAGTTCCTCGTAGGCATGTATATTCCTACTTCCCTGAAAGAAGCTAATCTGCATTGATCACCAAGTAGTCTTATGATGGAAAGCCCTGTGTGGATCAAATTCGATGCAGTGAACCTGAAAGTGTGACTATATCTATGGGAACCAGTGTTTCATTTTCTCCCAAAGACTTCCAGTTTATTCTGCTTAACTGGTATAATTCTTGATAGCATCCCCTTTCACTCTCCGAAGTGCCTCAGTTGGAGAAAAAATTATACAATCGTTCCTAAAGCTATCTATTTATAAGGCTATGTAATTTACCAAGAATTAGGTTTTCTCCATCCCAGACCAGAGAGAATTCTATAATATCACTGACTTTCTTGCCTTCTTGGAATTCCTCCCAATGCAAAAGACATTATTACTAGTGTTATTCATGCTGATAAATTAGAGATCACTATGTCTGTTCATGTTATATATTTAACTGACTAAAAAAGGACACAATATTTCATCTGAACGATACAGAAAACAGACAGAAGTGCCTTTTGTTAGAACTGTTTAATTTTTCTATTTTTGTGCTTGCAGATTACATAAACCTGGAGACAAATGAGGTTCTTCTAAAACATGTATTTTCTAACATGCTTTACAGTTGTGTCTATTAAATTTGTACTAAAAAGAAAGAGCGTGAGGCAGAGCTGTGCTGGACTTAAAATTAAACCAATTATCCCCAAGTTGAGTAGTCAGAGCAATAACGACGAGAGAATTGTTTAAAACCAAACTTGCAGAAAGACTTGGAATGTTGACATCTCTAACATTTCTTTCATTTAATGATACTTTTTAATTCTGAAGAAAATTGCAAATTTGAAAAAGTCACATTTACAATCTATGATTAAGGCAATAAAACAGTGAAAACTTCTGAAATAAAAATTACATCATAATGCAAAAAGTGTATTTAAGCTGCACTTAAAAATAAATGCAACATCCAACAGAAGCAAACAATAAAGGAGAGAAGGGAGGAAGTGTTGGAATGGATTGTGATGATGAAATGAACACATTTGTCTTTCCCTCCTCTCCCAAATCCTATCTGATGAAATGGCAGAATCAAGAAGTATGCCTATATCCATATCTGTATCTCATCTGTGTATCTATCAATCAGCAATCTATCCATCTATGTCATTTATATTTATACCTACCTCTCTCTATGTTTCTATATTCATATTTCTATATGGTAGAAATAGATATTTCTATATTCATCTTTCTACTTGATAGAAATTTCTATCCATATTCACACAATTATACCTATATGACAAAAACCACAAATGCATTGTAAAACATGTAAGACATATTTTAACAGTGAGACATTTCTGAAAGCCAGGAGGAAGATGAAATCAGATATTAAGTGAAGCCAAATACAGAGGAAACAAAGCTAAAAATACATTTAGTGGAGGGCATTTGTGAAAGTTAGAGTAATTCCAAGAAACTCTTAACCCAGATGAACAGGTATGCAGTTGTCATACCTGGGCAAATGACAGTAAACACTGAAGGCTACCTTGAGGCAAGCACACAGGACACACAGCTCTGTTCCCCTTCCTCAGGATGCTTGTCACAATTCATCAGTGATCCGTTCCTTCACTTTTCCATAGTTGAGAAACTGGATTTAAGTTGTGCCCTTAGTTGGGGACTGTTCCCTGAGCTAGTTCCTTTTCTCTCATGTGAACAAGGTAATAAATATGAAAGTGCTTTATAAACTATCAAGTATAATGAAAATGTTACTATGGTTATCCACTACTGCCACCATCATTACCTCTCCCTTTTATTCAATGAGATCTACCTAGATTCTTTGTCTGATAATGGAGACTACCACACTCCTTTAAACCTTTACTGATTCTGATATCTGGAATTGTGACCTCTGACCTCTGTTTACTCCTTGGCCTTGACCTCGAATCACAGCCTCAGGTATGAAAGGGAATCATACAAACCACCCACTTCTTGTGGCCCCTCTGTACAGTGGCCCCCATTGAATCCAGTCTAGTGACAAAGAACTGATCACTTCTCAGTGGAGCTACCCCATCACTGGACATCTACAATGATCAGAAAATGCTTCTTTTCTTTGAGGCTCAAAGACACTGCTTATAAACATCAATCCCCTTTATTTTATTTCTTACCATGAGATTTATAAGATTGAGAAGGTCAAGCAGGGCCAGAGTAGGTTCCAAAGGAAAGGAAGAAAAGAGAATCTAGTGGTCTGGTAACTATCTGGCAATAGCCATATTTTGGGGAAGTAAAATAAATTTTAAGTTTCCAGTGGGATTCAGCCCAACTTAGGGGTAGGAGTCAAGCTACAGGCAGGAAAAGAGTGTACTTGTATCTGGAAACCCCTGTAACCTCATCTCCTTGAAAACTAAGCATTCAGGCAGTTGGAAATCAAACAGGTATGAAACCATTTTGGTAGGAGGGGATGAAATGTCAACAGCAAAGAGACTTGATTATCAAAGTATTGATCAGTATTCCTCTTAAAATAATCTACGTTCAGAAACCAGTATTCATTTGTTCTATTGGGATTATTTTTCAAGTCTTTAAATGCTTTCTTTGTGACAAGCCTCATATTTCTCCCATGCCTACATGTCTTATACAATTCCTAAGTATTACATATAGGAAGCAATTATTCTGTTTTCATAACACCAATAATTGTTAATAAAAGTAATCAGTCCAATTACTTGACTAAAATGTTTCATTTGCCAGTAATAATGCATTAATTGAGATTTAATTCTTAATAGTTTTGTTTTCATGGATGGGTTTTGCGGGGAGTCCATAAACCTTCTAATATTATTTGTTAAATTTTGTCTACAAGTGCACTTCTCTTGGGAAAATTTCCAGAGCTTTAATCCAATTCTAAAAGAGTCTATGTCTCCAAAATATTAAGAATCACTGGTTTAGTGGAGCCCCTGGGTGGCTCAGTCCGTTACAACTTTGGCTCAGGTCATGATCTCATGGTTTGTGAGTTCAGGCCCTGTGTCGGGCTTTGTGCTGACAGCTCAGAGCCTGGAGCCTACTTCAGATTCTGTGTCTCCCTCTCTCTCTGCCTCTTTCCCACTCATGCTCTGTCTTCTCTCTCAAAAATGAATAAACATTTAAAAAAAAGAAATACTGGTTTAGAGAGTGAATATATAGTGTGAATCTTTAAAGAAAATCTCCTATATTTTCTGATTATGAGTTCATCATGTATTCGTGTGTAAAGGAAACTTTTTAAAGGATTCAAATGCTTTTGGACCATTAAAATTCATAATAGCTGTTTAAATGTTATCGTGCCATCATTTTCCAAGTTGTATGGACAGCTGTGTCTATATCATCTTTCTACCATTTTTTCAAAAATTTGAAATAATATGGTTTGTTATTATCATTTTCCATAATCTCATTAGGCAGTTGCTTGAGAAATTTGATGCCCCATCTTGTCTAAAAATCTCCCAAAGTAGCTATGACTTTAAGATTGACACGAAAATAGATATGACGGTACCTTTGGAACATTACAGCTTAAACCACCTACCTGTAAAGTGCTAATGCATAATTGTTACTGTGAGTTCAACTAACTTCTGTCATCTTTACTTTCTTACTTTCATTTATCATGTATAAAACACAGAATTTATTACTTTTGCATGTTTTAAAATAAGTTCCTATAGTTATCTCACATAATTTTTTAATGAGACAACCAAAATACACTCTTTAAAGACACACAGAGTTCTAATCTGGCTCTATCCTTTGCTAGCTGTGTAGCCCTGGACTGTTAGTTGGTCTTTCTGAGCTTCAATCTTTTTTTCATTTGGAAACAGTAGGCACACAATAAATGTTAATCATTAGTTTATCTACCCTAGAATGCTGTACATTAAGAAGGCTGGAAAACAGATCACTAGGCAAATACAATCTTCAGTAAGAAAGGTTCAAAAGAAGTTGTTTTGTTGCATCATTATTAACAGCTAGCACCATGCTTGGTACATGGGAAGCTCTCAATGGATATTGGTAGAATTAATTAATTATATGATGAGTATCTTTTAAGCCACATTGGGCCATATCTTTTAAGCCACTTTTTAATTCCACCACTCATGCCACTTGATATAATTAATATGCAGAGAACTGCCCCTCCTCTGTGACAATATCCACTTTAAAATTATTTACTATGCAGGGAGGGGCCAAGGAGTGCTCCACTCCCCATTACCACCATCTCATTATTACCCTGCTATTCTGACTTCCTTCTATTCTTAATCAAATACTGCTGCTTCCACCACTAACCAACATCATGTAGTGGTGTCTGACATTTTATTCCCTGTCAACACTTTCTAATCATTTGATAGTTAGAATATAGGAATTTATGGACATGTTAATGAGCATTTCTTAAGTGCAAATAAGATGGAACATACTTAATTGGGTGTTAATATTTTTGATGAACTGGCTGTTCATATACTTACTCCTTATGTGAATGTTCCATTGTTTGCCCTTTTCTTATGAATTTGTTACATTTGTTTATTTTAATCTGCTCCTTTTGGAATAGGTCAATAGTGATTAAAAAACATCATTGCACAACTCAAAGGGGTGGCAGGCTAGTTACCATTCTCCCACTTAAAAAACAAGGGATTGGCTCCTTGCCTTGTCAAACTCTTGCTTTAGACAGGCACTTTGTTTTTGATTAATTTTCACCAGCCTCAGCTCTCCTGGAGGTTCATGATTCTTCACATTTAATAGTCACCAAAGCAGACATCAATACATATTGAACATTTTGGAATATATAAATATTCACAATGACCAATATCTGGGAATGGGGAACTGGCTGAAAAATCTTATACAACAAGTTCTCATTTTGGGTGATTACAGTGGTATTTGTGTTTCAGGCTTAAATGAAACCACCTCTCTTGCTAGTCACTATCCTGAGAGCAAAAGCTGCAAATGTCACCAAAAAAATGTCATAAATCACATGATTAGATTTGGATTATTTTCAAAGGTAAAATATGGGTGGCCAATGATCAGTTATTCCTGTGTTACAAAATCTGGAAAACAGATCATTTATAGGCAGGCTTAAAGCTTTTTGTTTTAAAAACAGTCTATTTTAGTTTGTATTTTTTAAAAGAGAAAATAAAAGACTTTTATTGTTGATGCTTATCTGGTAGTGAGTACCCAGAATTTACACAGTGTATGAAGAATTTATTAAACCAGAGATAAATAAAGGAAGTTGAGAGACTGAGTTCAAAACTCATATCTGGGCCTAGTTTACCTGACAGAAGCCCTTTCTTAAGAAGATTCACTTTATATTCCCTAACCCCTTACCTGTGTATATAATACCATGACATTCAAAGCACTTCTGCACAATTAATTTAAATTGATCCTTCATATCTTTCTTCCAATTGATAGACAATTAAACAAAGACTCAGAGATGTTTAAGTACTAATACATGACAAACCTAAAAGTAATAATAAAAAAATAATAATAATGACCTACTTTATTGAACAGTTATCTTACCAGGCACTGTGATGAAGGCTTTCTATTTAATGCCTCATTTAATCCTCACACTAGCCTGAGGAGGTAGGTATGTTATTATTACTCTTTCATTTTACAGAAGTTTGTCTGGTAAATGTTAGAGTGATTTTGATCCAGGTAGTCAGATTCTAAAGCCCTCATATCCTTTTAATCATAATTCTATACATTATACTTCCCAGTGCATATTTATTAAAATTTGTCCTTTCCTTTTTTCATCTCACCACCTTTCTTCCTCCTTTTGCCATTAGTGCTGAGAAAAGCAAACAAAAAAATAAACCCACAAAAACTATATGATCATCTCAATAAATGTAGAAAAAGCATTTGACAAAGTACAACATTCATTCTTGAAAAAAACTCTCAACAAAGTTGGTTTAGTGGGAACATTCCTCAACATCATAAAGGCCATACACAAAACACCCACAGCTGACATCATACTCAATGGTGAAAAACTGAGCTTTTCCTCTAAGATTAGGAACAAGACGAGAATGCCCACTGTTATTTTCATTCAACATAGTATTGAAAGTCCTAGCCATAGCAATCAGACAAGAAAAAGAAATAGAAAGCTTCCAAATTGGAGAAAGAAGTAAACTTTTTACTATTTGCAGATGACATAATGCTATATATAGAAAACCCTAAAGACTCCACCAAAAATCTACTAGAACTGATAAATAAATTCAGTAAAGTCACAGGATACAAATTTAATATATGGAAATCTGTTGCACTTCTATGCACTAATAATGAAGTAGCAGAAAGGGAAACTAAGAAAACAATCCCATTTATAATTGTATGCAAAATAATAAAATACCTACAAATAAGCTTAAGCAAGGAGGTTTTGAAAGACCTGTCCTCTGAAAACTATAAAACCTTAATTAAAAAAAAAATAACTCCACAGATAGGGTTAAGATTAGGGACTCATGCTTTCCTCCATTAGCAGTATTAATTGTAATGGGAGATAGAGTGGGCAAATTCTTCTAACAACTTACAAGATCCAAAGCAGCTGCCAGGATGGATGCATCAGGAATTGTTCCTGGCTCACAGCAGTTTAACAGAAATTGAAAGCGCTTCATGCCTTGTCGGATTGCTCCAAGATTCACCACGTTTTTGCTTTTTCCACCATCTTGGTTGGAAGACAGATGGTCATCAAAACTGTGGCAACCTGTAGGGGTTTTCCCATGGTGGAGGAATGAAGAAGAGAGAGTATAACGGGTTATAGATTGAAAAAGAGCTTCAAAGTTATAACACTATGTTTTCTGTAGAGTTGGCCTGAAAACTTTCTCCCTGACTCCACCTCCTTCCTTTCCATCCTAATGCCTGATTTAGATGTACCATGGCTTTTGGGAATCTGGTGACACATAGCATATGCATGTGCAGAGTTTTACATGAATATAGGATCTAATCATTTTGCTACCAGGTCTCTTCTCTAATACTAGCAAGAAACCTTAGTATATTTAAAATGATTCTTCTTGTAATCGACAACTAACTTCTATTTTATGGACAATGCAAGTACTGTGCAATTTTAAATCTACTATCAAGGACAGGATCTTGATATCTCGGTAATAATACAAAGAATCACTGACTTTTGGAGTTGTAAAGAATCTTAGACGTTGGTCATTTAATTCCAGGATTTCTAAACCTGGCTGTATATCAAAATTACCTAGTAAGATCCTGAATCTCATCCAGACTTTCAGAATCAGAATTTTTAGAAGTGGAGTGTAGGAATGTGTGCTTTGTAAGCCTCTCAGAACATAATGAGGCAGCCAGCCTGACCCAGCACTGTGACCAGAGATTTGGGAACCACCCATCCCTCCCCACACTTATTTTTCCATAATTAAGCTGCCTATGAATAGGAATCAGTCTAGAGCTTATTCAATACAGAATATCAGGTCTCATCACTAGAGATTTTGATGCCATGTCTGGGGGGGATATTCATATTTTAACAAACACTCCACATGATTTATTGACCACAGAAAGTCTAAGGATCATACATTAAGAAAAAAGTGATACAAAGTATTGTTTTTCATTAGTTTTATCCATAGGCACATTTGAAAAACCTAAATATCTCCTGACTTTACTACAGTTTCTAATATATATCTAAAAAATTTCCTTTTATAAGGGCATTATGCTGAATATTGTTTTTAAAACCCAGTCCAAGCCCCTTCTCAGGATTCTGAAATGTACCTGTGATACCTGAGAATAAATCCCAAGGATGAGAATCACTGATGTAGAGCTTCCCTTAATTTCTGTTCACACCACTCATTTGTGGTTACCAACTCCAGGTTGTCATTGAGAAGTCACAGATCGGATCTCCAGAAATGACTTTCCCACCTCTTCTGTTAAGAATACCCTGATTCCTTCTATCTACTGCCCTACTTTTCCTACCTGCTGCCTCAGCACAAAGGCACATGTATGTATGTCTGGGATATATTGAAAAAACACCTTTAAAAAGCATGAAAGATAGATGAAACAGATATGGAAAAATTTGATCAAATTTTTGTTTGATCATGGGTGATGAATATTTGGGATCCGTTAGACCATCCTTTTTACTTTTTGTCTATGTTTGAAAATTTTCATAAGCACAAAAAAATGCCTCATGATATAATTAAAAGATCATTATCAAAATTTCCCAAATTTCAGTCCTTATGAGCATACTTCCTTTTCAGATGCAAATGTTCCATATTCAAAATTCCATATTAAACATCTCCAGCACTTTTTTTCCAATTAGTGTGACATATTTTTTATCAATTGTAAAATGAAATAGAACACAAAGAATCTGATGGTGCAAACAATTTGGAAGACAGAATCTCAAATGACACAAAGGAGGTAGAGCTAAAAGCTACAGATAAGGAACAAACACTTCCTGGACAGCTGCCTTTCAAAATGCTACTCTATTTGTTCACTGGGCATTATCAAAACTACCAGAACCAGTAACTTCCTGTTATTTCTCCTATCTGTATGTCACTTTATTAGTCATTGATATACAGTCTTTTAAGTTGCACATATCAGCAGAAATCTCATCTGTTAAAAGAATAACCTTAGCAGTGTCTTTAACTTTTATAAAATAATACATTTTTAATGAATCCAGTTGTTTTATGATTTGTTACTATAAGTAAGATTTACAATACATTAGGTGATAACTGCCTCAAATTTGTAATAGAACGAATATGTAAGACAGGATGTATGATCAGTAAACTCATTCTTATTTAACCGATTTATTAAGGACAGTTGCCATCATCTTATTAAAGGAGGCTTAACAATAATAAGCTTTTCATCATTTTTCTCAATATTTATTTGACAAGATAATGAATTCTAAAAGAAAGCTATTTAATATTACCAAAGGAAGTACCATTTTGATCAAAAGAACTTTAGAAACAATATGGTTAAAGAGTCTAAGTAAAATAATGAGATAAATCTTTAAAGATGATTTAAAAAAAAGAGAAAGAAAGAGAATGAGAGACAAGAGAGCAGTAAGAACATAGACAGAGAGATACACAAAGAAGGGATAGGTTAAGTAGCCCAGTCTAAGTTCATGCAAGAGAAAGTTATCAAGTCAGGATTCAAATCCAGACCTAATGACCATAAGCCTACGCTCTTATCATTATGCCATAGAGCATCCTCAAAATACACAACTGTTCATGTTGAAGGAGGTTAGAGTTTTCTATATTGCTGAAGGTAGAGATTATGTCAGGAAAACTTATAGTAAGAAATAAATCAACATTGTACATGTTACAAACTGATTGTAAAATTGTTCCCAGTTGGCATTCCATATTGTAATCCTAAAAGAAATGTTAAAAGTAATTTGGCTATAGAATACATCTTCTGTCAATCTTTTATATAACTTACTAGGATGTAAGGATGCCTCTTGGCTTCCTTGGACATAATGATTTTTTTGTCTCAGTACATTCTAGTTGCATTTATTTACTATCTTTTACATTAAATTTACTGAGGTATAAGTTATAAATTTATATAGAATACAGTTTTTATAATGTGTTAAACTTAAAAAGGGATACTTCAAAATATAGTATTTCTTTAAGCAGCACTTCCATGGAATTTATGGCAGAGCTGAGCACATAGAAGATTTTCAGTAAATTTTATTAATCAGTTAAAGAAAATTGCTTTAATAAAATATCTTCCTTCAAATAAAGACAACATGATTTCTAAAATGAAATATTCTTAGTGAATATGAAAACATAGAAGAAAAAGCTTATTATAAATGCAATTTCAGTGTTGTTAAGTGTTCAGATATATTTTTAATTTATTTAATAATATTTTTACATTTTAAAGAAATCCTATTAACTATTGCATTTGATCTTAACTCAGTGAATTTTGAGTATTACATTTAAATTGAAGGTAAGAATGCTTGATGTTTGTTTTCTTTAATAACTTTAAAGAACCAGAGACAATATAATTAAATCAAAATAATTGAGAAAGAAAAGGACAATACATCTGTAATGGGTGCATAGGAATCATTTGTGCATATGGATTGGAAAGGAAGGAAGGAAGGAAGGAAGGAAGGAAGGAAGGAAGGAAGGAAGAAAGACAGGCAAAAGCAGATTCAGAGAGAGAGAGAGATGTTCACCTGGCCAAGGGCAGTTAGTTGTTGCAAACTGCAATGTAGTAAGATTAATAGATAATGTTTTTTTTAATTTTTTAGAAGAGCTGGGGATACCTGGCTTCTGCAAGAGATCCAGAAGGAATTATCCCACAGAATACCTTTTATAATCTCTTTTTAAATTTTTTAAAGCTTATTTATTTATTTTTGAGAGAGAGAGAAAGAGAGAGAGAGAGAGAGAGAGAGAGAGCAAGCACACACACAAGAGTGAGGGAGGGGCAGAGACAGAATTCCAAGCAGGCTCTGTACTGCCAGCTCAGAGCCTTGTGCGGGGCTTGAACCCATGCACTGTGAGATCATGACCTGACCCAAAATTAAGAATGGAATGCTTAACCAACTGAGCCACCCAGGCACCCCTATAATCTTTAATTAGCCAGAGAATGTGGGCAAGGAATAATGGTGATGTGTAAGCTATCTTCTCTTGCCAGTCAAAAGCACATAAAATTCCAGATATCAATTTTATATTTTATGGTTTTTGTCTTCTGTATACACAGAAACAGATAGTCTTATTTAAGGTACTGCTGACACAAATTGATCCCAAAGTCAGAATTTATGAATATTCCATATTATATTTCTCTATAATTTTTCTATCATCCTTTTCTATTTGTGAATGAAATATAAACAATATATAAAAGAACATGTAAAACTCTGAGATATCATGAGGAGTGAAAAAGAATCTATGGGAACTGAAAATGACAAAAGTTCTGGTAGTTAGGAAGATTCTTGAAACCATAGACTAATAACTTTGATGTATGCCCTAGCCAAATTCTATCAGAGATAATTAAACAGGAACATTTTTTTTAAACAGAAGTAATCATAGAAATCATTGTAGCTTCATGAAGAATACATTGTATTGAACTAAGCTGCAGATTTCCTTTAGATAGAGTTATAAAGATGTGAGATTTTTTAAAAATCTGATGATATGTTTATCAAGAAATGGGAAAATGTTTACTAATTCTAGTAAATTAAGTATATGGTTGTCTAAAAAACTGTACCCACAGATTGTTAATTAATAAAAGTTAATTAGAAGTGTTGTAGAGGTTATATTTTTATATTTGTCCCAGTCAGTAATAATAGCAACAATTTGGATGGAAACAGGGAAATGTGTATGTCTCTGTAGATGAATCCTTATAGCACAATTGTTTTTTTTTTTTAAATTTTTTTTTTTTTTCAACGTTTATTTATTTTTGGGACAGAGAGAGACAGAGCATGAATGGGGGAGGGGCAGAGAGAGAGGGAGACACAGAATCGGAAACAGGCTCCAGGCTCCGAGCCATCAGCCCAGAGCCCGACGCGGGGCTCGAACTCACGGACCGCGAGATCGTGACCTGGCTGAAGTCGGACGCTTAACCGACTGCGCCACCCAGGCGCCCCTCCTTATAGCACAATTGTAAAGAAGAAAAGATTTCAAATTCAACTTAGTTTTGGTTCTGTCTCTTAATTTCTGTTCTGAGCATATGACGTAACCACCTACCAAATTAATGAAACAATAAATTTTATTTATTTTGAGATGAAGAATTAATAATGGCTATATCAAAATATAGCATGATATTCATTCATGTGGAAGAGGGCTATCAAAAGTTAATCCAAAATTCAGTATAAGCCAACTATGTGATATAAAAGTTGATAATGCAAACTTAAATTGTGCTCATACACTTGCTATGTTCCTGGAGCTTAATAGTTGCACTATTTATTACACCGATTAAAGTCAAATATGATGTATTGCATTCCGTCTGAAGCTCCATATCTTGTAAAGTGTATCATTTAATTAGAATGCACAGTAAAATGGAATCAGGATGGTGATGGATCTAGAGACACTTCCATGTAAAAAAAAAAAAGGACTCAAAAATGTTTGACCAGCAGAAGTGAGATCAAAAGAGAGAATGTGAAATAGATAATAGGCTAAGTTAGCATTACATGTGTATATTTGTGTGTTTGGCCACAGATATCATAACTGGAACTAATGAATCAAATTTATGGATGGGAATATTTTCAGAATGTAAGGAAAGACTTTCTAACAATTAAAACTGTCTAGTTCTGGAACAAGTTGCTTTGTAAAGTAACAGACTCCCCCTCAGTGGAGGTGTTCCGAGGGTGGCTGGCCACTTGTCAGGGATATCATGTGCAGAGTTTCTAAGTAGATAGGTGGATGGATATCTGAAGGTTCTTTAAAGCTCTTAGATTTTAACAAAGGACAGATAGCAGAAGGAGAGGTTCTTTGTAAACCTAATGTCTTCCATAAATGTCTGTTGAACAAAATTGATAAGAAAGTGAGAAGCTATAGTAGTACAACACACATATAAGAAAGAAAGAAAGAAATTAATGGAAATAGAAAATGGACCATTTTATCTAAACAAATTTTTGTTCTGTGTGATGAAAATTGGATGTCATTCTTAGGCTGCATGACATTTACCAAGACGTTTGAAGAAATTCTCCTCTTCATCTCTTCCATTTTCCATTCCACTCCCTGGCCCACCTTCAGAAAGCTTCACTGCACTGGTAAATTTGACCTGAGACAAAAAGGAGAGTAGTAAGATAGCTAAACTCAAAGGCAATTCTTTGTGTTTATACTAACTCTTGCCTTGAAAAATAAGTTGTTTAGAATATGAAGATTACTTCAGTTCTTCAGACTTCCACATCTGATTAGTCAGTAAGTATGTGTAGCACAGAAGACATCACTTATAATTGTAATTAGAAGAAGGATCCGGTCATAGATTGAAAGTAAATAGTCAGGCACTATGAATTAATTCAGTGAGTAAGTGAGATGTCCTTACAGCTTCGTTCTGATAAAATCCAAGCTCAAATTTATGAACAACAAGGTATATTCATCCTTTAAAAACCACACCACAATTGATAATGAGACAAAACTGGAAGACAGCCAAATAGAAGATTTCAAATTTTTATGAAAATAACAGTATAAATTAATTCATAAAGTACCCTATAATTAAAGTGAAGTAAGATGTCTGTTTGTTTGTTTTCTCCTCAGGAGTTAAAATGTGTTCTTGATCTTGCCCTTAGGTCAAGAGTATTTAAAATTTTCAGCAAGCAAGGAATCTATGGGCTTCACATACTCTCAATATTTGGCCAATATTTTAGCCAAAAAAAATGTGAAGGAGAAAATATATTTTCTAAATGTCTTATAATGTCGATATGTTCTTTTTATAATTTCAAAATATTACTATTAAAACATATAGGGGGCGCCTGGGTGGCGCAGTCGGTTAAGCGTCCGACTTCAGCCAGGTCACGATCTCGCAGTCCATGAGTTCGAGCCCCGCGTCAGGCTCTGGGCTGATGGCTCGGAGCCTGGAGCCTGTTTCCGATTCTGTGTCTCCCTCTCTCTCTGCCCCTCCCCCGTTCATGCTCTGTCTCTCTCTGTCCCCCAAAAAAATAAACGTTGAAAAAAAAATTAAAAAAAAAACATATAGAAGAAAACTGGCTTTAGTGAGATTCAAAGCAGAAATAATATAAGGAAATGATTTATATATAAAGAAATGTAACTCTTACCATACACTAAAAATTATAGTGTGGATCATGCACAGGGAAGACTCTTGTAGGCAATGGATTTCACTGAGTATAATTCATTACCTTTCCAAATAGTATGCTGTTACAATGCTTAATAGTATTATGAAGAAGCACTTAATGGGAAAAAATGATCCTGAATTTCTTTATCCTTTTCAATAGGAAGAATGGTTCAGGTGGTTGCAAAAGTAGTAGAAAGAGGATCAATGTGGGTTTTAATGCATAAGAGGAAACATTAGAAAAATACCAGATAGTTGGGTGGGAGCTTCAGATGTCAGGAATTTCACATGTGTGTTAAAAGTTAAAACTATCTGAGAAATACTAATTTGGATGCCTTTCATTGACTTTTCTTGTCTGATTGCTGTGGCTAGGATTTCTAGTACTATGTTGAATAAAAGTAGAGAGTAGAAATCCATTTGCAACAACACAGATGGATCTAGAGGGTGTAATGCTAAGTGACATAAGTCAGAGAAAGACAAATTTCAAATGACTTCACTCATATGTGGAATTTATAAATCAAAACAAAGAACAAGAAAAAAAGAGACAAACAAAAAACCAGACTCTTAAATACAGAGAACTGATGGTTACCAGAGGGGTGGTGGGTGGTGGGGTGGGTGAAATAGGTGATGGGGATTAAGAGTACACTTATCATGATGAGTGCTGAGTAATGTATAGAATTGTTGAATCACTATATTGTACACTTGAAAGTAATATAGCACTGTCTGTTAATTACACTGGAATTTAATAATAAAAATTAAAAAAATAAAGTTAAAACTGAATAACAAAAAAATAGCCAGGAAAGAATACCCATGTACACCTTTAGATCTGCATTATAATTTTATGTAAATTTTTTGTTACTCTTTTCTTCCTTTCAGTAATAGCCTACTACTTAGATATCTTAGTTTTCTTTGCTCATTTAAGTTTCCAAACTTGGTTCAGCTTGAAGACAGTGTCTTCGACTCTTTCTTATTTGGCCAGTCCAGGTGTTTAGCATTTCTCAGTCCTGACATTTTTCTATCAACAACTCCAACACTCTCTTACATAAGTGATGTCCTGTTTACCTTGGAGCTTTGCCTGATGAAAGACAGGCGGTCCACAGAGCTGATGTCCAGAAGGTCCTCCACACCATCTGCCAGGCCCGAGAGGGAGGACCGTTTCAGCCAGTTTCCTATTTAATAATTTTTGAAAAGTTAGACCATTATAGCATGTTCTCCCAAGTAGATAAAAAGAAATATCAGCATGTGCTCAGCAAGCAATGAAAGTTACATGGCGTGGTATAAATTGAAGTGAAGACAAATTGTTTTCAAAATTGTACATGCTTTGAATATTCAGTGTTGGACCATAAAATGACATGACTAAGACCAGGACAAAAAGAACTTGGGCCTCTTTGGTGAATAAAACTATATTCCATCCAGTTCCCTTTGACAACTTTCACATCCTCTATTAAGTCCTATTGATTTTACCTCTTTTTATAAAAAAATGTTTATTTATTTTTGAAAGAGAGAGAGAGAGAGAGAGAGAGCGAGCGCGCGCGCGCGCGCGCATGAGTGGGGGAGGGGCAGAGAGAGAGAGGGAGACACAGAATCCAAAGCAGGCTCCAGGCTGTAAGCTGTCAGCACAGGGCCTGACGCAGGGCTTGACTCCCAGATCATGACCTAAAACGAAGTTGGATACTTAACCGACTGAGCCACCCAGGCACCCTTGATTTTACCTCTTAAGTGTTTCTCAAATCTGTTCACTCCTCTGTACATGGTCACCATGTGACCAAGCTTCCATTACCTCTACCTGGACTACTAGGTAGGTTTCTATCTGCTCTCCCTTAACCACTTGGGCTCCCGCCAATATGTTGTCCAAGCAGTGATCCTTTAGAAAAAGCTAGCCTGCTTGTGGTATTCCCTTGTTCATCATCCTGCCTAGGCTATGTAGGGCTATAGGATGAAGAGCCAACCTGACCCGTAGGGTCCACATGCCCTAGTCCCTCTTGCTCTGTCATAGTCATACAGCCACTCTTCTCATCTCAGTTCTTCTAGTTCCCTCCCTCCTAATATTTTACAAATGCTATTGCTACCATTTAGAGTGCTCTCCTTCTTCCTTCCCCCAGTACTCTGAAGATCTTAATCTCTCTTCCTCCAGGAAGCTTTCTCTGATCTCTGCCTCCTCCTCCAAATTTAGGTCAGATCTGGTTGCATGCTTTCATAGCACAATGTATATTTCCTTCATAAAATTCACAGTTTGCAACTATGCTTAGTTGTATCTGCTTTAGTGACTGTCACCCCTAATAGATTTTAAGTTCAGCAAAGTTGGGCACTGTGTTAATTTTGTTCACCATTTAATCCTTGATGCCTAGCATAGTGTTTGCACATCATAAATGCACATAGTAGGGGTCTGAGAAATACCTGCCGGAAAAAAAAAATGAATGAACGAATGAATAAATGAGCCAGCCTCAACCTTGTGACTTGAAGCCTTTCCCTTTCTCTACCCTACCATGCATTGCTTTGATTATGAGTTGATTTGAGGACATGGCAGGGAGTAAGAGAATCCATAAATAAATACAGACATACTTTTACCTATGGGGAGTTTAAGCTTCTTCCGGAGGGAAATTCTGCGGGACCTTGAGCGGGCGCGACGGTCAGAGGTGGTCCCGGAATGGGCAGTGGTGCATTCTGAAGTATCCTGCTCAGATTGGCTGCTGGTGTCACTAGCTGCACTCTGGGATTTGAACATCTTGCGCCAGAAATCTTTCCGCCCCAGGTTGCCCCCTTGCATTTGTTCATCGCTGAAAGCAAGCCGAGGATAGAGTTAAACATCTGACAACACATGTGAAATTCCCTTAAATTTCTTTCAACTCCCTGCCAATGACATTTAGGCAAATCATGCAGGATGATCTTTGGGGGGCTGGGATTTAGGATGAGTCAGAGTGGGAGTGGAAAAAGTGAGACCACAGTTGACTCTGAGCACTTCTTGAAAACAGTCATGTCTCAGCTGTCAAATAGAGGTAATCATTTTTTTCAACCTTAATAAAAAGACCAAATATTATTGCAGGTGTTCCTCTGCGGGTGTGAGTCATAATAGAAGCACTTATGATGTCTAAATATTTTACTTTGTCTTGAAGTTCCCGGAGTCTTGTACAGTACTGTATCTCATTCACCACCCTCACGCCAGTATAGCAAAATTCTTGGCACTAAACAAACCAAAGATATTTCAATAAATGAATAAGTGAAGTGCAACCACAGCCAGGGGGTGCATCATCCCACATCTGTTTGCTAAATTATTTTCATCATGCGATTATTAAGTTTTCTTAAGTCAAGGAAACTTAAGTAAGGTTTATTTTTTTTTCAGTGTTTTATTTTATTTTTGAGAGAGAGGCACAGAGTGCGAGTGGGGGAGGGGCTGAGAGAGAGGGAGACACAGAACTTGAAGCAGGCTCCAGGCGCAGGGCTGGAACCCATTATGAGATGGTGACCTGAGCCGGAGTTGGAGGCTTAACTGTCTGAGCCACCCAGGTGCCCCTAAGAGAGGTTTAAAAGTAAAAAAAAAAAAAAATTAGCCTGACTCAATAAGCCAAATGGGGACACCTCCAAAGGGATTTTTGACTAGGGCATTCCACAAGAGGAAGAAGACAAGTGGCCAATAATATGCAGAGGTTAATCTCACTAGGAATTGGGATGGGAGGGGAGGGTCAGTTGAAATGAGATCCCTATTTTCACTCATTAAGTTGGTAGAGATTAAGAGGGGAGAAAGAAAGCAATGGTGGCTATTGTATTGGCAGTGATATGCTCTGTTAGTGTGACTTTTAAGGAGGAAGGAGAAGAGAAGGGTGGGAAGGGGAGGGAAGGGTGAGAGAGAGAGAGAGAGAGAGAGAGAGAGAGAGAGAGAGAGAGGATAAAGGAGGAGCCGGGATTACCCACCTACTTTGCTCCGGTGCTAAACAGAGGATATTCGACATGCTCATTTCCTGGGCCCTCTCAGAATAGGGAAAAGCTCTATATTTAACATTCTATGTCATCCCTCCAAATGGAAATTTTTATGTGGAAGGATATTAAAACATGTGTCTTCATTCAAGAGGAAAGAACAGACCCATGCTAAAGGCTGAAATATTAGGCAGTGTTTACAGAACACTGAAGAAAGAATATTTTGCAATCTAGAAAACAAAATCACCTATGAAGATAGATGGTTTTATTTTTAAAATCCAATTTACTTATTACATCATTCTCATTGAACATATTAGCTTAATAGTTGCTAGTGCTACTTTGAGGGAAAAAAGCCCTTTCTTTTTTTTTTTTAATGTTTATTTATTTTTGAGAGAGAGAGTCAGAGAGAGAGAGAGAAAGAGAGAGAGAGAGAGAGAGGAGCATGAGTGGGGAGGTGTAGAGAGAGAATGAGAGAGGATCTGAAGCAGGCTCTGTGCTGAAAGCAGAGAGCCTGACATGGGGCTCGAACTCACAAACCATGAGATCATGACCTGAGCAGAAATCAATGCTTAAGCGAGTCACCCAGGTGCCCCTCTTTCTCCTTTTATTTATTGATGTTTTTTTTTCATACCCTGTATGTAAAGACTTTTAACTAGTCTTATGACTATTCAGCTACAGAATTTTGCCTTTTACATTATTTTTCCCCTTAGGGCTTATGTTTGAATTTTTACTATGTCCTTAAAGACTTCCTTAAACCTCACATTTAAGAAAGGAAGTTAAAGAAAACAAAAGCTTAATGATAATTTGACAATTCTATCACTTCATTGATTGACTGTCATTCATTCATTTATTTATGAAATAGATATGAAGTGTTCACTAGGGGGGCTAAGCCCTGTCTAAGCATTGAAGTTATAACGGTAAGCAAAAACTCATATGGTCCCTAGACTCAGGGAGTTTACTTACTTCTCTTTACTTTCCTCCAGCCATTTAGGGGCAGTGTCTAAGATTTTGAAGGGCTGCAAGAGCTATGCGGGCTTTTGTTCTTTGAAGGTTTTCTTTGCTTGTTGTGAATTACCAAGGTTCTATTTGATGATGGTGATTTCCTTGATTATAGAGAAGGTATACCATAAAATCTAGAATACCCTGTAGAATTTTTGGAAGGATAATAATTTCACAGTAAACCAGAGTTTGTGGAAGTAAAATGGCATACGTTAAGTGATGTTTGTGTTTTAAATATTGATCATACCATTTGTGAGTAAATACTTCTCAAAAGAAGAATAAATGCAAATGGGCCTTGCATAGAACTAGGCTGTATTAGTGTCTACAGTAATTCTCACATTTCCTGGGGGCACTAATTTTAAGATGCTTTTGACTTTGCCATTATAAAAAGTGGAGATAAACTGATTGATTTCAGAGAACTTTGGAATGGATCTTGGGAGAAGACCAAGGTGAAATGGAGTACAGTCTATGTTTCAGCTAAATCTGGGCGCAAGAGAAGTTTATCTTACTTATTTTTGGAAAGGCTTCATTGAGCACATTGACAGCCATTAATATATTTAAATGAAAAAAGTTATAAGTGGGCATTTGGTTAAATGTCTGACTCTTGATATCGGCTGAGGCATGACATCAAGGTTTGTGGGTTCAAGCCCTATGTAGGGCTCTGTGCTGACAGTACAGAGCCTACTTGGGATTCTTTCTCCCTCTCATTCTACCCCTGCACTGCTCTCACATGCTCTCTCTCTCTCAAAAATATATAAATAAACATTAAAAAAGTTATAAGTGATTTTAAGCAAGAAAGTAGATGACATCCCCACCCCACCTGACAGGCACAGTATTTTTCATGATTTATCTGCGGAGTGTGCAAGAAAAGCAGAAGTGGGGTAGAGACTGGGAAAGGGAAACGCAGTTAAGGAAGCTTCCTGTAGGCCTGAGGCTGGTTATTTGTGATTTGAGTCTGTAGAGATTAGTGGCTTTGGGAATGAAAAGTAAAGGTCAGAAGCAAGGCAAAGTTCAAAGATGATTTCTTGCAGCAGGAAGTGCTCAGCCAACTGCACTGGAGACAAAAATCAATGCTACTTACTGCTCTGGAGTCTGTGAGGGGCGACCAGACATGAAGCTGCGACATTCCTCAGGGGCAGAGGACACCTGGCCTTTCTCCACAATGCTCCCCGCCTCTGACCTATGCAAATGGTGCATTCCACCAATCACAACAGAGCAGGACACCACTCCTCAATACCTCATATACTTCACAAAGCAGAACATTCCCTTATAGGCAATGTGTATTGCTTTCAAATCCTGTCATCGTGAGACTATATTGTATGAAACTCATATCCTACCATTTCATTCATGACCTAGAGCCTTATTGCCTAAGTATACCACCATCATCGTGAACAGAGTCATTAACTACAAACAAGATTGTAAATTTAGGAGTTTCTTTTAATCTTGGTAAGTGGCGTATTTTATAGAATAGGCATACAATAAACATACATACTAGAAGGAAAAACAACAGAGGGCTGCTCAGCAATTCCTAGTCTGCCATGTTTAAAATATTACTTACTGAACAGAAGGATACGGCATCAACAATTGCTTTTCCTCTCCGGACAAAAATGTAAATTTTCCTTGGAAAAGACTAACACACAGATAGCATTTCACCATATTAGTGAGAGCTGTGAATTAAAGATCAAGAGTATGCAAGCCTGAAATCTACTGAGCTTTGATTTATATAGAGGTAGGGTTTATTTGACAGTAAACACCTCCCTTTTCAAAGCTGCAGCTGGACTATCACCAGTGATGCCATGTATTCAAGATAGTTCCACCATGCCTGCACTAGTTATACACCACGCTATGAACCACATGGACAGTACAACAGAAGATTACATTCCAGTGACAGAAGGCAAACACTAATGTTTATATATAGCTCAAGCTTCCAACCTTTTACTGCCTGCAGTCTTAGATTCAGATTCATTCTCCTCCAGCTTTTTCCCTGGTGCCAACTTCTCAGCACTGTCAAGCAAAGCGCTGAGGGCCACTCTCCTGAAGACATTCCCATGAGCCTCTTTGATAAATTGGACCAGCTGACGGATATCACAATACAGCCCCTGTTTGGATGCAAGAAGGAAGGTTTGGGGAAAGTCGTGTGATTAAGTGGTTTTCACAGGAAGAGTGGGAGAAGCTAATTCCTTAGACTTAGGTCAGCATTGGAATCATAAAAGGAAGACAATTTACGACAATGAAACCGATGGTACACTATCTCTCCATTGTTCCTACAGCAACATTATCAAGAACTTTGCCTGTCATCCTTAGTACGATAAAGGATGGTTACCATGCTTCATATTCAGAAAGTTGGTTGTATCATTAGAAAGACATCAATTTATACTTTAAACCACTGGATTCCCAAGCTTTAATTTTCTCTCTTAATTGGGACTTCTGAAGAGATGCCTGCAAAAAAAGGCAATCAGAAATTTGTTTAGACTAGAGATTTCAGTCCTTATTCAGCTTCTCCAATTTTTCTACATCACTGTGATAAAGTATGCTAAGTCATCTAGACACTTCTAACAGAGCCTGATATTCAAGGACAATTTATTTTGCTTGACATATTTAAAAAATGTGTATGTTGAAGTTCATTTGTACACGAACCTGACTATGAACTACAGGTGATGTAGGGCTATTAAAACCAGTACATTGATGAATCCATATTGAAAAATATATACAGGACCTTTTTCTTGAGATATTAAGCTTTTCACTCAGCATTTCCTCCTTTTTCTTCAAGAAGGTAGTTACTGTATTCTTTGCCTTAGGAAAGGTTCATGGCAAAGCAGAACACAGAAGCCTAAACAAAACCACTTAAACACTTACTTGATAGCTTTGGTTTAAAAAAACCTAAGGCCCAATGGGACAATCATGCCCATGACCCTTAAAACATCAGAAGGAGCAGTAACTGGGGAAAAGATGGAAAGGGTGTTTTTTTGGTTCTAGGGTCAGAAAGACCCTGTGCCTTCACTGTATACTTTGGTAGCTCTTCCATAAAAGGGACAAGACCCCCCAAACCAGGGTTCTAAATTAACTAGAATGCCCAGCCCTAAGCATGCAGCAGAGAGCAGTATGTGAAATAACAGGTATGAATTGATGATTGAGACCCATGGAGCTCCCCAGGTCCTAGGTCCTATCAAAGACTTGGGATCTTTGCACCACTCTATGAAGCAAGGAAACCCAAGAATGACTGGGGTTCAACTTTCAGCCATTCTGAAATGAGAGTTCAAAGTCAAAACTAAGATGATTTAAAGAAAGTTAAGAAATACAGTTATTTCTTCTGTACATGATTTTGCAAACTAAAATGTATAACAAGTACTCACACATATTATAATCAACTTGTCAAATTACTTCTTGCCATGACCAAATTAAATGCATGGATGGGGCCCATGTTTTTCTCAAGCTCCAAAAACTTTGCTGAGGTGGCTTTGACAGTCAGCAAAATTAAATTGCCTTAGGTTTGGGATTTTAGTTTGTTTACCCAAAGTGATGTGAATAGTTTCAATAGCTTAAAATGATTTCCTTGATTTAGGTAGATTAGCAGATAGTGTCAATATGTATAAATGGGCTGATTTCTACATAGAAGTCACAATATGTAACAGATTGGTAAGATAGAGAAATGTTCCTTTACTCCCCAGAGAGAAATGAATTCATCTAGTCATGTCAGATCCATCAGCCTTAATCTACTTCTCGTACCCCAAACCACAATTAAGCACTAACTTGTTATAACCTGCTTCTCTCTCCATACTACTTGCGGCTTCAGTGGTTTAATTAACACAGTCATTTATGAGGAGTACCTAAAAAATTCAATAAAAGAAAACAAAACTAGTTCCAGCAGCATATTTTATTTTTAAAGTAAGTGTGGTTTCAAGAAAATGCTTGGTGTAGTATTATTTAATATTTCATGAGTTAATAAGCTGTGCTCCAGCCCCTCTTTCTTTTTATGGGTTCAAAGTACCTTGCAACTATCTCAGCAATCACCACAGAACTGATGAGGTAGAAGAGGAAGATACGTCAATTTTCAAGTAGAATAATGAATAACAACGAGGAGAAATGTGTCATCGAGGCTCCACCATGAGCTACTGGTCACTTTGGGAAAACAGAGATTTTTAACTTTAAGGTGAAGACTTTTAGACTTTAACTTGTCTATCTCATGGCCATGACTGAGAACATTTCTTAGAGCAGAGACCAAGAATTCCTGTGGGAAGAAGAGGTGAACTTCTCACCAGATTCTCAGGGCTGTGCAATTCATGTGTAGTTGAAGCACAACGGGTGATAAGAGATTTAAACATGGCGCTGACGATGATGCCTTCCACGTTTTGGGCTGTGGATTTGTTGTCCACCGTGGTGAAGTTATTTCCAAACCCAGCCTTGTCTGGAATGCAAAGGCACTAATTCAAGGCAATGTTTTCATTAAGCTACACAGGTTAAAGAAGTAACAAAGTATTTGGCACCCAGGAATTAGTGAAGGGCTACACAAAATTCAGAAACGGACTAAAGATACACCTTGGAGACTTGGAGATAAACAACTCACAGTCTTCCTCAGAGTCTTTACCATGATATAGTCCATCGTGTTGTGGAATGTTTATATTGATAAGTCTTAGCAAAAAGGGAGAATCAACTGTTGACCCTAAGAAAGATGTTTAGACCTAGTTTTTAAATAGGTGATCACTTAAAAAATAAGAATCCCTCATTGAAGAGAGAATTTATTTGATTCAGCCTTTTTGGTGGTGAGGAATGCTGGCTTCCCAGTGGAAATTGTTCAGTCTTTCAGAAGTGGAGTGAGGTGGGACCAACCCCATGAGCTGGCCAGGGGGAGGAAAAGGTGGGAAAGGGCCCTGAGGGGGATTCACACTAGCACTGGTAATAAAAAGGACACTGAGTCCTGCCACGAGCTGCATAGAACTTCTAGCAGCTTCTTGCCTCCACAGACTTGCCATACCAAGAGGGAAAACCTACCACCTCTCTTAGAGCCACTTCCTTATAACTCACTGAAATGTGAAATGCCAGTGAACTGAAGCCATCACCCTCCCATGGCACTTTATGCCACTTGTTAACATATCCAGGAAACATTTCTTAGGGGACACATTAGCTATTCTGGAGACTTGCCAGAAGATTCTTAATGACTGTGAACCATCTGTGGACTGTACGGTCAGGATTTATGTAGCCCTGACACTGATCAGATAGGGACCTGTGTGTTTGGCTGGCTGATTCACTGGGAGCTACTTCTGTCTCTCAAGAGTCCCACGGGGGATTTGTCACTTTATTATAACCTCTCACTGTCTGTGCCAACTGGCTGGGGATTAGCCCTAGACTTTACATTATAGAAAGAAATCTCTTAGTCTCTGCTTGTAGTTTCTATCTCAAATGGCTTAAAAAAGAGAAAATAGTTTGTACTCAGGAATCTCTCTTCTCATTTAATTATTTTCTAAAATTTGTAATGTGCTCAGCTTAAAACAACTCTGATAATGTACATTGTTTTAGGGGCTCTATAGAGGAACAATATTGTTTTAAATGTGATCGCCAAACAATAAAGATAGGGAAACTGCTTCCAAATTCATCAAATAGATCTTCATTATAAATTAATCAACGATCACACATGTATTATATAAACCATAAACATCCACATGAAGAAGTTATTTCTTCCCAGGCTCTAATTAAAATGTGTATTTTACTCACCTCAGTCTTCATACATCACTTTCATTTCATTACTGTGTTTACACCCAAGTGGTATTGAAGGTGTTAGGTCTATTATGAGTGCAATTGATGTTCACTGGTCCCCCTATACCACAGGTTTCTACAGTGGAGTTTTCTCAAAACACCAAGTTCTAAAATGGTATGTGGGATTATCTATATATCTATTTGCCTATTTAAAATATTTTAGTATATATGTGTATACGAGTGTATCAAAATTATGTTACTACTATGTTTCTATATATCTTTTCTTTCCTGTTTTATCTTGTGAAAAAAAATTTTCAAGCACTCTGCCTGGCACATATTAGGTAGTCATTTCATATTTGTTGAACTAATGAATATACTCCCTTGTTCCCTGATTTTGCCTCAGTGGTCATACAACAGAAAATTGTATGAGAAAGAGAGGAGTGCCATGAGTGATAGTGTATAGATTGAGGGGCTAATGGTGGGGACGCCACAGCTTTACAAAATGCCCTTTGCTGAGTTAAGTTCTCCTTGGAAACCCCCCAAAATGTGTCACCAAAGATAATGTGCAAGCTTCTCTTGCTTATACTCTATTATACTCTCTCTCTCTCTCTCTCTCTCTCTCTCTCTCTCACACACACACACACACACACACACACACACACACACACACACACACCTTTTCCTCTAAAGTCTATCCCCACATATTCAGGGTACCTCAGAAACACTACCTGTTTCACCTCATAGTGCTCTCTCCTGGAACATGGCACAGCTTTACTTACTGTCAGTGACTGGCTCCATACAAAATCCTAGCAAAGCATGCAAGAAGTCCACTACATTATTGAGAGAGTCCTTGTTCACATAGTCCCTCATGGTTTGTCGGAATTGCATCTTATCTAGCTTGTATAGCTTAGTGAGGCAGTTCTGGGCCTGTAATGAAGGAAGAAAAGTGAAGAAGTCACAGGTACCAGCTTAAGCTGGGGATACCATTAGTCTGAGACAGAAGCCTGCGGAAGGCAAAGGCTTCTGTCCATCCCTGCTGGCTGGTGCCAGCCAACCCTGCAAGCCCCCCTTGTCTGAGCAAGGAAGGGGCAGAGAC
The DNA here is from genome assembly GCF_022837055.1 of Prionailurus viverrinus. NCBI lineage: Eukaryota > Metazoa > Chordata > Mammalia > Carnivora > Felidae > Prionailurus > Prionailurus viverrinus. The sequence goes on from NC_062568.1 coordinate 21,753,096, forward strand.
TAAGCTGAGCAGTATGAGGGACTTTACTTTTAGAAGGGCTGCTCCAAGTAAAACCCAAGGCTAACGTCTAATGCTGGTGCCAGAGGAATTCAGTCTTTTTGCCAAGATCACGATTTTAAGATCTCAATGAAAAATGCTCCAAGTATAAAAATTAGGCAGGTTATAGAATTGGTTATCCAGGTTTAGAAAACCTCAAAGCTTTGTGCAGTGGGAGGAAGGGTGCCACTCCTATGTTCAGCTATTTTGGACTTAAGTAGATTTAATGGAGTGGGTGAGAGGGATATATGAAGTGGGTATCCAGTGTTCTCATATATGGCCAGGAAGGGAGGACCCTTCAAGCATGAAGGAGGCATAAAATAAAGGCACATCTAGTTTGTTTATGTGTCTGTATTTCAATGTGAAAGTTTGATATTTAAACAGAAATTGGCTTTATAGACATGACAACCAAGTGACCACTGGCTAGACCCTGCTACTCACAACCATATTTCAGACAATACAGTAAATGATTCTGCCATCTGACAAAGAGAACGGGAATAATCTCTCCATTAGAGCAAGTAACGTCACAGCCATTGGCTGCAGAAGGCCACAGACAGAATGCACTGATAGTATCGAGGGTCATTAGAAGCCTCCCAGCCTTGTCCTATCATGGAGAGAAAAATCACATTTGGGTGGTGCTTTGCTGTTTAAAACATGTTTCTTGCTTGTAACTGTATAACATTTGACTTTCACACCTCTGTGATTTGATGAGTATCCCCATATTACAGTGGAGGAAATTGAGGCTCACAGAAGTCAAGGACTTTGTCCAAGTTAACCACCTTAATTGAGGACGGAGAACTTTGGACAACCAGGCACAATCATGGAAGTAAGATTAGAGAAAGCAGTCCCTAAGAATTTAAACACATAAGATGGGCCCTTAATGGATTCCCAAAAGAAAATTTAAGTTACATCACTATTTTAACAAATCAAGGCCCAGAGAAAGCTTCTGGAAAAATTTGAGAGGGAAAGAAAGAGTATAAAAGGCTGAATTAGCAATAAACTTGGTATGACCTTGTGGTAATCTCTCTGGCTATATCACAAAGTCAGGTGGACTGGTAATTGTTTTCATTTTGCCTTTATTAGGTCCTAGAATATTGAGAAATTAGGTGTTTTTATTCCAGAGATATTGCTGTTTGCTGGTTCTCAGGCAAATTCATTTTTTCTTCTTATAAAATAAATGCTGCTTGCTGAAAAATTATGTTTTCAAAGCATTTACATAAAATATTTCCCTTATGAAGTAGTATTTAATTTTTACCCCATAAAAAATATGTGAAGATCTTGATTGCAACACATATGAAGTACTTTAAAATCCTTGGTTGGAAAGCCCCGAAGCACAAATTATCCTGTCTTCTCTACAAAATACTCCAATGACAGCATAGTTTCAGATGTACTGTCTAGAGGCCATTAGAATGTCTAAATGAGTTCAATGAGAAGTTTAAGCAAGAATCAGGAATCAAAACCTTAAGTATTTTGATTTTGAATGAATATTCAAGAATCTCTTCTCCAAGAGATATAAAACTGTCAGAGTGAATTCCCTTTCAATATTTTGGGACAACCAATGAATGGTTAATCTAAAAGACACATGCTGGAATTATTAGGCATTTTGATGAATATCATTATAGTAATTTTTTCTTTCTTTCTTTTTTTCTCTTTTTCTCTTTCTTTCTCTCTTTTTCTCTTTCTTTCTAAGAAGTATAGAGGCCCTTGGGCACCTGGGTGGCTCAGTCAGTTGAGCGTCCGACTTTCGCTCAGGTCATGATCTCACGGTTCATGAGTTCGAATCCCGTGTCAGTCCCGTGTCTGACAGCTCAGAGCCTGGAGACTGCTTTGGATTTTGTGTCTCCCTCTCTCTCTGCCCCTCCCCTGCTCATGCTCTGTCTCTGTCTCTCTCTCTCTTAGAAATAAATAAATATTAAAAAATTTTTTTAAAGTATAGAGGCCCTGATCTGGTAGAAGTAAGAAATATTCTTAACATCTTAAAAGTTAAGCAACCTCTGAAAATTCAATGCCTTAGAAATTTGTAAAGACCTGGCTTCTTGAATTAATTAGACTTTCCCAGGGATAATTTCTCAGATTTGTATATCTTGGACAATGTGTTTGCTGAGCAAAATTAGGCAAATATAATCCCTATAATGAGTATTAAGCTGGGCTACAAGATAATGGAAGATTTGCCATGTAAGTCAGCAAAGCTGAGAAGGCAGGTAAAAAACTGTCTAGACATCCTGACAGGAAATGTTCAGGAGTCTCGGTGAGGGAGGCACGGTAGACTGAGCAGCAACAATGGTCTCTCAAGCGGCTTCTGATCCAAGTATTCCTATTTTCTTCAAGTCTAGAAAGACAGGTTGTGGCATCAGAGCCAGTTTAATACCTCCAAGTCAAGCATGACACTTACTATTTTTTAGTGTTTCGTTTCATGGAACTGGTCTTCTGTATGAGGAGTGTTAATGTTTTAGCCTTGAAGGCACTTATTCACACTGCGATAGAACTAAAAACCACACATTAAAAATCACTTATGCATGTGCAAAGATGGGGGTAATGTCAGCTTTCTATTGCCTTACTAATTATTATTTTGATTTTTAAATTTTGGACCTCAAAATCTAGATCTTGGTCAAAGTTGCCAAGTTTCATAATTTAGAAGTTAATTACTGTGAATATAATATAATAAGTTAATATAAAACAACGTAATAGAACATAAAAGAAACAGACAAGGATGGATGAATGGATAGATAGGTGGATGACATATTAAGAAAGATACCCAGCATGCTAATACTGTGTGAACATTTCATGACAAAAACTAATACCAAGAAAAAATGGGCTGGCATTAGATTTTGACATGATCTTAAAACTCTGCCAAAATATGCCAAAGGGTTTCCTGGACTCAAATTTACATAAAAAGTCTTATTTTCTTATGGTATTTTCTTATGGTTTCAATTCAAACATATGCATGAGGCAAATGTCCCATCTTGGACTTGCTATGGAGGTGGGTTATTGCTCAAGAGTCAAGGGAAAAGTCGCAATCAGCTGAGGCAAATGAAAATGAGCTGGAATAAGACCATGTTCCATGACAGCATTATGCTTTGCAAGCCCAAGCGCAGAGTTTCAAGTTTCACACAGTTCAAAGGGACATGATCTAAAATACTTAGGAGTCAAGGTTCATTCTGAAACAAAGCAGCCAGAACATGACTGGCTACTTTTATAGTCCTGTTTTGTCCCAATAAGGGCCATTTTCCCTATCTATATAGGAATAACAAACTAAATCCTAAACTTTGACCCCTTTCTTTAATATAAAATATGTTTCTATAGTACCCAGGCAGATGATTAAAAAGTCATTTGTCACAGACCATCAGAGACTTGCTAAATGTATTTATCTTTGCACAGGTCTTTCAGACTCTAATTCATACTTTCCAATGATACACCCTTTCACCAACTGGGAGTTGGCCTGCCCTAGGCAGAAGGCAGAAGTGTTTTCCCAATTAAGCTTTACCAGGCCTGGGTTTTAGAGGTCTTGAGATATGTTGTGGGAATCTTCCCAATCCAAATCAGCATTAATCACCCCTATGAAATATAATATTTTTCAGGGAACACTGACCCTCATTGTCAAAGGACTCATTCCTAAATTGGAGAGAGGGAAGAGGGAGAGGAAATGGAATCTACTTTAATTCTCTTACATTCTCCCGGAATACCTGGTGTCTCAGACGATCTCCAGAGAGCCCTCGATGTCCTTCTCCGCAACCATAGGCACATCCCAAAGACTTCACTATTTTGATGAGCATGGTCAGAGCAAGCCTATGGTTGCTTACAGGTGTACTTTCATCCTAGCACCCACAAACAAGAAAAAAGACATCTGTTCACCTACTCACTAAGCCCTTTTGGTACTGAGATTCCATTTTGTGATTAAACCAAATTTTATATGTTTTATGGTGAGCATGTGCAACTTGAAAGACAGAATTGTCAAGAGCTCACCAAGCAAGTTAATCTTTGTAAAATTCAGAATATGATTTAAGAGAAAGGAAAATGTCTGTGCATTTTGATCACCCTCTAATGCTAAAGGATATGAATGTAGACCTCTTGATTAGAAAACATGCTTTCTGTATCCTTGGCAGACTATCAGAACCACCTAGAGAGAGACAAAGGGGACTATCAGTGATAAAGACAAAAAGATTTTCCCTGAAGCTACCCTCTTCAGCAGGCTTCTGATAGTACCACCAGGCAAGGATTCTTATTAAATTTCTGGAACTGATCAAAGTCTGGAGCTTTGAGATCCCATGGCAACTTCTAGCATTTTTAAGGGATTTTCTAAAGTAATATGTTCACTATATTGTAATACTCATGCCTAAGCAAAGTGAGAATACAAAATTTGTCAACATTCAGCTTGTTTCTTCCTTCAAAGGTAGATAGGAAGCCCTCCTGAGGTGAATAATAACTGTCATCATCCTCTCTTTTGCCCATTTAATTCCTGTTGTTAGTGGAGCACATAGCTTCTAGAAAAAATGGACTTCTGTGGATTATTTCCAAAGAGCCCTAAGGTTTCTAATAGTTGTCCTTTCTATTTCATCAATTTACTGTGCAGAACAAAGGAAATAATGGATAATGGATAAGCATTGCTCTGTAAATTATGAAGGGCTTTTCTGATTGTGGATCAGACTGGTATGTAAACGCTGGGGTCACACGTTGAAAGTACTCAAATGTGGGTAGGATGTGAAAGAGGTGGAGTTATCCGGACATCATATTCCATAATTTGGGTAGGGTAGACTCTCCTTCCCTAAAGTTATGCAGTTGGTCTTCTTTTTCAATCTAAAGGCTCAGGTAGTGGATGTGGTACTGAGATGCCCTCTGCAGGAATGAATATTTATTCTTTGAGCCTGTTAATGGCTGACAGCTCTCCACTGAACCTCTTCTCCAGACATTGCTCTTAGCTAAAGAGAGTTGCCTCACTTAAGCTCTTCCTGGTAGCAGCCTGCTTCTAATGGCTGGTCAAAGGCATAATGAAGGTGGGTGGGTGGATGGGGGTGTATAAAGGTGGGCTCCCTTACACCATCTGGAGATTGCTTTGGAGAGCCGTCCTTGCTGAGAGTTTCTTGTGTGATGGGCTGAGTTCTCTGTTACAACTATATTACAGTTCAGCTTTTCCCTCTACCTCATCCTGCTTATTTCACACTTCATAGATGTTGATCCTGAGAAGACATCCCAGGAAACTTCCCGTACACACATCTCTAGATCTTAGTGTGTTTCCTGGGAATTCTATAGATCAGGTGGTTGCAAATGGAAGACTTGGACTTATCAGTAAACATTTATTTACATAATATATATATTATACATATGTATGTGTGTGTGTGTGTATATATATATATATATATATATATATATATATATATATATATGACATTCAGAAATGTTTTAGTTTCGCTTCAAATCTTAGCTTCATAACCTTGGGCCAGCTACTTAACCACTCTGAGCCCTACAAAATGGGAATCATAATAATACCTATATCATACAGCTGTGAGGCTAACATGAGTCAAAATATGTAAGACACACAATAATAGCACAAAAATGTTTATCATTTGTAGGTGTGGGATACTGCTTTCCTCTGAGACAACTTTGTGCAAATTAGAAAAGGCATTCCTCTGGGTAAGTGAATCAGAAAAAGATGAGCCCTTTTAGTAGATACAGCCTTGAGTGAAGAGCTCAGTGAGCAGAGCTGACACTGGATTTCAGTCCCTCTTGGCCTCAGAAAAGTTCACCCTGGGTAGGGCCTGATTTGGAAGATTGGTTTACATACATTTTTAGATTACTATATGTTCCTTAAAAAAAATCTCTAGCTCCAAAAGCTCTTTTTAAGTATCTATTCAGGTTTGATTTTCTTTGGACCTTCAGATGTCCTTAGGATTTAGATTCCTCTTATAGCAGACATTCAGAAAGATGTTTCAAGCTATAGGCAGAAATCAGGACAGATACATTTCAGGCTCTCAGTATTAGTAGCAAATACAGAAATAGAAATTAGATCTTCCTTTCTGAATTAATCAATTCCCCATGTTTCTGGTATTACTAGGGTACAAGACTAGATAAATTCTGATTTCACCAAAAATAACAGGGATTTGGGGAAGAACAGACCTCTGTGAATCACAAATATATGCACTTGACCTATAATTAAGTTTTATTTTATAAATTCTTTCTACTATAAAGAATATTATTTTGCATAACCACAAAACATTGATATTTTGGTGGCTGTTTGAGCCCACATAATCTAACTTCAAAAAATCCCATCTAATCAAGAGTGATAACTTAAGTCGAAATAATATTTATATTATTTAGTATCTAGTATAATAACTAGATTTAAATTGGCAAGAGAATTTCAGGTCTATAATAAGAAATCAGATGAAGATACTAATTGGATATAATTTTAGAAGTAAAAACAAAAATATAATACTAATAATGAAATTCAGAAATTCTTAGGATACATAACAAAGCCTTCTTCAGTTTAGTTGGACTATCTAAGCTTTACTAATAAAAGTCTATCAAAATTTCACAACTCCCTTTTACTGTTTTCTATTTTCCCTTGAATATTGTAATGAACATAACACCATCTGTTATCTCTTTGAGTACCAGCTTAGATTGATAGGTAAAACATAGAAGTTTAGTAAAAGTAAGATATGAGGATCTTTGGATTGTCCTCAGTGATGTATGAGTAGGTAAGAAACTGAGAACCTTAAGTACTGGAAGATGCTATTAGAATTGGAAAACACATATTTATGATTAGGGTAGAAGAAAATCTTAAAGAAATGATTCAGGAACCCAAATATTGGGAAAGAATATTTGGATCAGAGACCCAGAATATTGGGAATATAGGAGTAGATAATGAGATGCAGAAACACACATGATAAATACACATTAAAAATGTAACAAGTAAGATTAGAAAGAGATGGAGAAGAAACTGTAAAAGAGGAAGGAGCATGGCAACACCTTTTCAGACGTAAAAACCTGACACACTGTAAGAAAAAAAACGGACAATTCATAGTTTAGATAATGTGTAGATGGTAGAACTCGGAACAATGTCATCTTACACCTGTAAACACAACCTGCTATGTACATCGTGACCTGTTAGAGATTCAAATGTCTTGTTGATTTCAATTTGTTAACAGCATTTTCCAACAAAAACCTCATACTGGAATCGGTATAAGTTATGTGATTTTAAGCTATGGTAATTCTTATTTAAAACCCAAATTAAAGGAGAAAACCAATTCTTGGCATTAAGTGCAGAGATCATAAAGGAGGTGTTGCCAGAGCAAAGGGAATTAAATTCAGGGATAATCAATAATAAGAAAGCTAAAAACATAAGATGTAAAACATGAGAGTACCAAGGCTAGTCTTTCAAACCAACAGCAACAAACCAACCAATTAACTGAACAAAATTCTTCCCTTTCTTTCTCAACCATAATGGAAACTGGCTGCCCCAAAATGTGTTCCTTAGATCAGGAGAAGAAACACCATTATGAGGAAAGATGATACTGCTTGTGTTTCCCCCAAATTCATGTGTTGAAACCCCGTCTCCCAATGGGATGGTATTTGATTATGGCCTTCGGGAGGTAATTAGGATTAGATGTGGACATCATGAGAGTGGGGCCCTGGTCTGATAAGTGCCCTTATTATTTTTTTTTATTTAAAAAAAAACTTTTGATAGAGATAGAGAGAGCACTTGAGCAGGGGAGAGGGGCAGAGGGAGAGAGAGAGAGAGAGAGAGAGAGAGAGAGAGAGAGAGAGAGAGAGAGAATCCCAAGCAGGCTCCATGCTCAGCACAGAGTCTGACATAAGGCTCAATCCTACAACCCTGGAATCATGACCTGAGCTGAAATGAAGTTGCCCACTCAACTGCCTGAACCATCTAGGCACCCCAAGATCAGTGCCCTATAAAAAGAGACAACAGAGGGGCGCCTGGGTGGCGCAGTCGGTTAAGCGTCCGACTTCAGCCAGGTCACGATCTCGCGGTCCGTGAGTTCGAGCCCCGCGTCGGGCTCTGGGCTGATGGCTCAGAGCCTGGAGCCTGTTTCCGATTCTGTGTCTCCCTCTCTCTCTGCCCCTCCCCCATTCAAGCTCTGTCTCTCTCTGTCCCAAAAAAAAAAAAAAAAAAAAACGTTGAAAAAAAAAAGAGACAACAGAGGAGTCACTCTCACTCTCTGTCTGTGGGTGGTGTGTGTGTGTGTGTGTCTGTGTGTGTGTGTGTGTGTGTGTGTGTGTGTGTGTGTAAGAGAGAGAGAATACAGTAAAAAGGGGCTATGTGAGCACATAACAAGACAGCAACCACTTACAATCCAAGAAAAAAACTTCAGAAACCTTGTTAGCACCTTCATCTTGGAGTTCCTAGCCTCCAGAAGCATGAGAAGTAAACTTCTTTTGTTTAATCTGCCCAATCTGTGATATTTTGCTATGGTAGTCTGAGAAGAAAACATTGCTCAATTAGGTCAGACCCTGAAAAACTAGAAAGAGACAATCGTTGGTGGCAGACTGAGAATTATGGTAATGTAGATACTCTCTTGCAGAAATGACATGACCAGGGAATTAGCTCTAACACTGCTTGAATTGGTCTTTGAATTGACAATACAGTTTTTGAACTTAGAATACAGTTTCGTGTAACTGTTTCTACTAATGCCTGGTGAAAACTCAATGAAGAGATTTCTAGTTTTAGTGACTAATTGCGATTGAGTCAACTAATTGCTGGCAAGCAGGCACTGGAAAGAAATTAGGGGCAACATTTCATGAGAACACAGAAGGTGGTTCATTCATACCTTCTCTTGGTTCTTCTCATTCTTCTCATAAGGTCCACCTCCACCTCCTCCACCTCCTCCTCCATCACCTCCATCACCTCCATCACCTCTTCCGCCTCCACCTCCTCCTTCTTCTCCTCCACCATTTCCAGCTCCACTAACTGAAGGGCCCCCGAATCCACAGGGTGAACTTCCAGATACTCCTTTGAACTGGAAAGTTCCCTCACTTGCTCTTTTTTCCATAGCCTCATTTTCCTTGTTTTCACTCTTCTTTCTGTTCTTTTCTACACAAGGCACCACACCAAGCTGAAGCAAGCATTCCACAATGTTTAGTGCCACATCACAGATACGAGAACTGATGTCATGGTTAAGGACAAGATAAACAGCCTTCAGAACAACCTGGGGGGAAGACAAAGATAAACAGAGGATGATTAATTTACATGAGCTACCTACACCTTCGTACACAGATTTGCTTATTCTGTTTAATCATTTCCTTTAGGCTGTTCTAAGCACTTAAGCATAAATAATTCAGTTAATTCTCAGATGTTCCTATCTACATTGTATTGGGACCTTGTGTACGTGTTTAACGTAACGTATAAGTCACCCAAAGAATTAAAAATGTCTGTGTGAAAAAAATGTCTGTATTATCTCACATTAAGTATTCCAAAACTTGCCATCATATAGACAGTTAATAGGGGTACTGAAAAACAGTGATTAATGGGGCAGACATTTTTTGTCCAAATGGAAACTTGCTCAACTGATTTTTTACACCAAAGTGCTTTAATCCTCTGCCTTTCACTTTATGTCAATAGTGGATAAAGAACAATAATTTCCATATCTCCATAATAGGGGAACATTTATGTATTCACAATTGTATCATTATTTACACTTCAATTTTAAATGCAAAATATTTGCATGTTTAAATTATGTCCTTTCATTGATTTTAATATTTTAAATTATTTGCTGATCCAGTTCCCTAATGTGAAATAAAACATTTTGTGAAATATAATTGTAAAATATAACAACCCTTTCATTTGGTAATAACTATAATCAAGACAGGCATTCCTGAGAATGCAAGTTTAAATCTTTTAATGGACTTCTATTCATTTTCCCTTGCTATGTGGGAGGTTTGGAATCATGTTGCTTATATAAGAAAAGAAAATAAACTGAGAACTTTTTATAAAGGACTTAGCACACACACATTTATGTATATTTATATATACATATTCAGGATTCGCTAATTCTTTTGGATTATAAAAATATTCTGAGATCAGATCACACCTAATGTAATTCTTGGAAAAAAGGGGGAAAGATACATCTATGATGGTTGACATATTTGTGAAATTTTGTATATGGGTAGCTTTTTCATTTTAAGATTCAACATTTCTAAGAATCTATATACCCATTTTACCCAGCCTTATAAAAACTGGATCAAAGAGCCATTATCTTCCAAGCTTTGGTAAGAAAAATTCTTTCTTCTTACAGAAAGATCAAGCATGCCATTCTTGTGGACAAAGTTATTGGTCCCATCGATATGTTCCGTGTCCTCTAAGTAGCTGTAGTTTATGCAGGAGTCTGTGAGGCTTCGAGGCAGGTTTGCACATGCCAAGGGTTCATGTGGCATCTCTGGGATAGGCACCTGGTTGCAGAGCTTCCTCATATGCTCACTGAAAAAGTCTGCATAGCCTACGTTGAATGATGCCAATGTGGTATTGAAGGTTGCAACTGTAATAGTGGAGATCTGGGATTGCACTAATAAAAAGAAAGCAATGTCTTAGTTTTCCCCATATTAACTTGCCACACTATCATGTCAGACAGTTTTATTATCATGACAACAATCACAGCTGAAGCTTTTGTAGATATTTGACTTATAGTCTCAAAGCTATTCTCAATTCTCATGGAATTGCCTCAAGTGTTAAGGCCATGTAATATCCGAATGAAGGTTATAGAAAATATGACTTCCAACTGGCTTCCTTAAGACTCAGGCTAGAATTTAACTTTTGTTTAACAGGTGGATTTTGCCCACTATTAAATGGCAGATCCTACTGATAAAGTTAAACTAGTTTAGTTGAAGTATTTCTCCCCAAGTTTGTGGCTGGTAAAATATTTGGTTTTATCTAGCATATTTAAGCAACAAATAAGAAGGATTCTTTTTTTTTTTTTTTTGCTTAAAAGTAATAGAACATAAATTTGTGGTGGTAACTAACTGGTATCATCAAATACTTGAAATATACTCCTGGGAAAAGAGAGCTCAAATTATGCTCATAGGTTAAGAGTACAGATTAAGAACCCATTTTAGATTCCACCCAGACACACATGTTTTCTCCACACAAAGCACATAAGGCACTTATTTAAAATCGTAGCTGTCTGAGGAAGGAATCGATGGCCCTGGAAGGCAGTGACTTTCTTCACATTGAAAGTGGACAAGTCCTTTAGAGGGACATCATACAGGGTGTCCAAGTAATGCATATAATTGTCTTCCAAGTCTCTTCTAGCCCTGTGGGTCTATGACCTTTTGAAAACAAATATGCATGGCTTGCTTTCCCTCTGAGACGCATGGTGCTTGCAGTATGCCATCGAGTAGCTTTGTTACTAAGGAAATCCTAACAATGGCTCACTAGTAAATTACCAAGCAATGTAATACATGAATGCAAATTTTCAAAAAGTGTAAGGAACCAGATTACAATGAAAATGAAACATGGAGTAAAAACAGGAAACAGGAAAAGGAACCTGAACTCCCGCCTGCAGGTGCGCCTTCCGACCCACCTTCCTTGACAGTGTTTTCTCCATGGCTGTTGGAGTGATCTGGCTGGTCACTCACCAGGGTGTGATGGGAGTGTGAGTGCCTGGCACTCAGGCTCTCCATCTCCGTGGCTGCATCCGAACTGCCCCGCCGGGTAAATTTCCCTGAGATGGACAAGAGCACCACAAGAGGGTTTGAAAATGGAAGATCCTCTGCCAAGATGTTGTTTTACCAAAGGATGGCAGTGAGAGTAAAGGGACATTGGGAAGTGTATGAGGCACAGTCAGATATTAGGAATGAAACTAGTCCTGGGGATAGTCAGGGTCAAGATGATTCATGAAGCTGCCTGTCATAAGATCAGCCCCAATCCAAGCCAAATGTCAGAAACCATATGTGGAGTTCCAGCTAGCTTCTGGCTCCTGATTTTGAGCTGGCTTTCTGAATATGTCATTCAGAAAGAAAAAAGAATCTTTTTCTTTTCTTTACATTTCCCTTTTCTAATATCCAAATTAAAGTCTGCCTTTGGATTCACAATGAAGTTAATGCACAAGACCCTTTAAGGCCATATTTCCACATCTAGAGTATGTAAGAAATAGGGCCATTACCTAATTATACAGGGTTTTTCCATATTTAATTAAATTACCTGCATTCCTTTGGTACTAGGAAGCTAGCATCTGGGCCCACATTTCTTGACTAAACTGTTCAAGAAAGATGCAGATTTGCCCGGGAGCCCTAGATCCAGATTTCTAAACAGGTCACTCAAGCTCTGCCCTACTTTGGAAAGTCCTTGTGGTCACCTAAAATGGTGGTTTGCCAGCCTCCTTTTTCAATGCCTCGCCTGTCTTCTCCAAGCCCAGGGAAACTTCCGAAGGAGAATGTGCTTCGGGTGGGGAACACATCCAAGTGGTCTTCATGAAGCAGGAATGGCACTCCCATTCTTCGAGGCCTCCTCTTTCCTGTGTGGTGGAATGGGATGGAGCCTTTCCTCTCTCGGTCTTCTTTGCGGCTCTTGAACTATGAGGATGAGAGGTTAAGGGTTAGGCACAGGGCAAAGGAAAAGTGATAGTTTGCTTCCCAAAGGGCTCTACAATCTACAGTAAATTACAGGAATGTTCCAGGAAGAAGAGACTCAGAAAGTCACTGAGTATCATCCGATAGAGATGGGTGACATTTCCACAATTCATTGAAAGAGTGAAAGAAACAAAGCAAAAGACAACATATCCCTTGGGTCTTTCTGCTTGGTTGGCTTGTACCTGGACCAGCAGCATCAGGATCAACTGGTCTCAGGTTCATACTACATCAGAAACATAGAAGATAAGACCTAGTGATGTGGGTTTTGATAAGCCTTGTAGGTAATTATGATACATGCTAAAATTTGAGGACCACTGACGTAGAGTATAGGATCCCTAAGTCACCACTTAGATCAGCCAGTATTTTCTGTTCCATTTTTCAGGATTGAGATCAACGGTTCTGGCCAGACAACTTCAAATGTGTGCCACTGTTCATAAGGAGAGTTAAAAAAGACACACAGCATGAATTGGTATAAACCCATTATTCCTACCAAACAACTTTAAAACCCAGTATAAATAAGAGCTCAGAATTCTTGGGAAGCATTTAAAATATACCAATGTCTGAGCCTAACCTTCAGCAATTATGACCTAATTGGCTTGAGTTCAGGCCTGGGCACATGAATTTTTAATGGCTCCCCAGAGATTCTCATGTGCAGTCAGTACTGAAAACTTATTCCCCTGATGATCAATGTTTTTAGAAAAACTATAGCCATTGCCTATTATTGTATTAACAATGAAGTAGACATGACTGCTTGCTTAGCAACACTCTGAGCTTATAGATAAGTTAATAATAAATGTTCTGCCTTCCATGAACACAATTGAACTGATTATTTTGAAAATTGGAAAATAAAGCTACTGCACTACATTATTCTATACATATTATTTTCTATCTCATTAGCTCCATATACTTACAAAAGAGAGGTGGAAGGATGGATTCATAAGAGCATGAACTATTTAGCTTGAACACCTAGTTTTGAGTTTTGACTCAAGCTTTCATGGACTACCAAAATTTCTAAGGCTCAGTTCCTTCCTTTCTTTTTTGAGAATAGTCAACATTTATTGAATACTTACAAAGTGCCAGGCACAGTAAGGACCTTAATGTGAATTATCTTACTTAATCCTCATAACCTTTTGAGGTAAGTATATTATATACCCAAATTTCAAATGAAGAAACTGATACACAGTATCACACAGGTTGACAGTGGCAGAGTGAGAATTTTAACTCTCATTAGCTAACTCCCAAGTGCACACTCTTCCCTTAATTTCTCATCTTTAGAATTCTAGTGGATGGTTAAAAAATGCTTATTGAATGGAAACCTATGCTGTGACTTATAACAAGTTGTGAAGGTAGAAAATCTAGTGATCTGCTGTAAGGATTTGCTACTTTATTAAGAGTTTGGTTTGTTTGTTGTCTTTAAAATGGAGATGACTTCAAGAATAAATGTTCCAGGATGATTAAATCACTCTAAGAACTTCAGTAAGACTCAGTTTCTTAGGTGCAAAATGTGATAAATGAGGATCTCATTGGATTAAGTGAGAACCAGTTATATAAAATGCTTGATGAAATGAGATGAATCATAGAAACCTAAGTTGCCATCATGGCTACCACGACTACCTCCACCACCACACTACTAAAAGCCCTCTATACATGTCATCAGGATTAAGCTTGGTAGCATTTAGAATGGCAAACATTCCTAAACACAGAGGGACTTACACAAGGTCATGCTGTAAGCCATGTTATAACTGGGGGCTGACCTCTCTTCTCAAGGTTCCGTTCCCAGCCCACCTTATTCTGCAGCATGATCAGAAGTACCTCATGTCACGCTGATTTGTATTTCAATCACCAAAGTATCAAAGAGCATAAGTGATTTGACTCACCTTCTTAAAAATGTTCATGCCAAGGTCTGAAGAAAGATCTGGAACTGCAGATCTACGTAAATTAGTCAACGAAACCTTAGAAAATGCCTCAGGGCTAAGAGATTTTTCCTCTTCATTACATTTCATGGTGAGATCCTTAACAGAAAATAAAGGTAGACTTCATGATCAGGGTTTAGGGCTTTAAAGACTTTTCTTATTGACAAGAAAATTGACATTTTCTATGTCTTATTTTTATGAGGGGTAAGCCTTCTGTTTTGATATCTATGAAGTATTTAACTTGTGCGTCCAGACTTTTAGAATCCATATCCTGCTACTGAGGAGAAACATCATATATTTTGTAACTTCTGTTTGGAGTTTTCAACGGTGAGACATGAGGATCCAGATTCAAGAAAGCTAAGAAAATAGGGAGGAGACAGGTATCTCATTTTTATTTATTAAAAAAAGTTTTTCTGTTTAATGATTCACCAAAGGAGATTTTTACTTTGAGCAGAGTCATCTACTACTAAAATGGAGTATCTCCCCCTTTATACTCTTAGATTGTTCATGTTTATTTTCAGCATATGTAGACTTTTTCAGACATAGCCAATTCATATTTAAGTAAACCAAACAAACCAGTAAACTGGAACACACTGCAAATTACACCTTTTTTCTCTACATATTCAACATACATGGTATCAATGAGAAAGAGGGAAAGAAAAAGTGTTCAAGTTGCTATTAACACATTTATTTACCAAAAAGTGATTTTCAGGGGGATGTCATCAAATCGGCATACAGTTTATTTTTTTCAAACATCTATAATGAAGAGCAAGACTATATATCGAAAAGCAATATTTCTAATTATGATATTGAGGTGCTGAAAAATTCTGAGCTATGCAAAAAGTTAAACCATGTTCCACATAACGTGAATGTCACATTTCATGATACCAGTAATCAACAGTTATATGTGAGAGCTATCTATTAACTAGTACTTCAGGTAGCTGGAAGGCCCAATTTCCCATTATTCTGGATCATCAGAGTCTTAACTCTAGATTAGTGTGTACAAGAGGCATTTAGATACCATTTTTTTTGAACAGTAAATTCGATACTAAAAAGAAGCAAAAGGGTCTAGTAAAAGATAGAAGGGAAAGGACAATTTCATTAGAGTAAGCCACCAACAAAATAGTCAGCACTGGAATAAATAAGAGATGGATGAATGGAAGAAAAAGAGAATCTGTTATGGCCAAAATTGGTGATTCAAAAGACAATGGACTGAGTTTCTCTTACTTGGGTTTTGTGGGTGTTCACTAGTGAGGGAGCTGCTGCTACCATCGAGCTGCTCCTGGGTCTGGGCAGGAGAGGAATATCTGGTTCTGGGGGCTTTTCTGGCTTCTCTTCCAACATGTGCCGCAGCCTTTGTAGATAGTACATCAGAGACCACTGAGTACCTTCCTCAGACCAATGAGGCTGGAGTAGGCATCGAAGAACAGCAACGTCAAAGTAAGTGGCATAGCGGGACCTTTGGCATGGAGGTATCACGAGAGAGGCTCTGTTTCCAAGGACAGAAAGAAGACGATTATATTGGAAGCCAAACATTCCAAGGGGTGACACAACATGGCTTATAGGTCTTCTTTTCTCATTTGTTTCCTTATTTATTCACTTAACTTTTGTCTGGTTTGCTCTAATATCCTCCCAACTAGTCTTACTAATTTCACTTTTGCTAGATACTTCTGGAAGTAGAGAGGTTGGAAAGAGTTTTGAAAGATAGGCTGGAATTAGCTAGGCAAAGTTGAGGATGAGGCAGGAGGGTAGATCAGCATTTCAGTCAGGGGGGACAATGCCTACAAAAGTATGGAGCTAAAAAAAATCATGAGTTTTGGGTAGGTGGAGGAGAATAAGTAATTGGTATAGTTGGTGAGTTATTTGGGTGATGGGCAATGAGGAGAGTCTATAGAAAGAGATGAGATTCAGATTGAGGATTATACTATGCTACCAGGTTTTTTTTTTTCCTTATAGAAATGGGAATATTTGTGTACTTTATTGGGCTATTTTAATATCAATTGTGATAATAGTATGTAAAAAAAAACCAAGAAAACTGCAAAGTACTAAACAAGCAAAAGTTATGTTATGAAGAAAATTTTCGAAATTTTCAAAATTTTGAAATCATTTTGAAAGTTATAAAGCTATATGTTCATATAAATAGCAAAACCAGTTTTTAAAAATCTCAAGGTTCTGAAATTCTGTTATTCAATTTAAACACATGCGATAGTCATGATTTAGTGTTCAATTTAATTACGCTATAAGGTAAGTTTATTTAATTACTCAGTAGAATACATCATCTTAGGTATCTTAGGGGATGTGAAGATAAGTTTAACTTCTTAGTCTTGAGGAACAGATGGTCCAGTGAATGGCAGACAATAAATGATAAATTATAAACTTAGAAATTCTGGAATCCAAAATGGAACCTTAAAACTAAAATGTAAACTTAACCCCCAAGCACAGTTTCTTCCTGAGTTAGGTGATGCAAAAGGGAAATTTTTGTACCCTACTACAAACTAGCACGGGTGTGTAGTGTAGCACTACTCACACATGAAGAGCTTCAGCAAAAAATGTAGCCACTGAGAAGTGAGGAGAAATTTTCCTAAACTTCCCAGACCTATATTTTTGAACTAAAGGTTATGGCTCATTATTGGTTCAAGAAATTAATTCAAAAGTATATGACTACTCTTGAAATGTTAACTAGAATAAAAACTATTAGAATGCAACAAATGGAATAAGGATTTGTATGTTTAGCGAAACTTGTTTCACTTCACACATTGTCATTAGTCTTGACATAAAATGGATTTCTTACCATGAATTGTAGTAAAAAGTTCAAATATACAAACCCAAACAAGGTCTGGTGCCCTGGGGGACAGTTTCATAGTCTTTGCACTTCCCGAAAGGACACATAACTCTTGGCTATTTTTACTTTCATTAGTAGCATTGTCTGGTGTGTTGAGGGACAACTGCCTACATACACAGTGGTTTTGAATGTCAATGGTGTCTTGTAGTCTAATCTTGAGTATTTTGATTGATAAGTAGCAAACTAAATATGAGTTAAAACTCAACCACAATAAGGTACTACAATACTAATTATTTAACTGAGTTGGCAGTCATATAAAGAGAAGCTTTCTACAATCAGCTAAGTTCCCATATATGTTATGTTAGAGTTCATCCTTTTTCTAGGGAGCTAGAATACTCTTTGAGCATCAACTGCATGTCAGCTTTCAATCCATCGGAAAGTGCCATAGATTCTCCTTCCAACCACTTCTCATCAGCTCCGCAGACACCAACATCTTACATTAGGCTTACTGTAATTACTTCCTACTAGTCTCATTGCTTCTTCTCTAGTTCCTCCTCTCCTCTCCTCAAACCCTTCCAATAGATCTTCAAATCATCCTTAAAATAAAATGCAAATTTCTTATAGTAGTCAACATGGCATGCATAATCTGTCTGTGTGTATGAATCCAACCTCATTATCATGATTGCCCTGCTGTACCAATTATTTATTTGCTGCCACTTTGCTCCAAATTCATCTTTTTTTCTTGCTCTGTGAAAATGGATCTGGCCCTTTAAATATTTTCCCATTGATTTCTGGCATGACCTTTGGCTTTGCCAGTAGAGGAAATGGAAAAGCTGCTGCAGGAAGAAAGAATTTTGCTTTCTAGCCCTGGTGTACTTTCTCAGCACATTCCTGCAATGTGTGTACAGCTTATCCAGTACCAGTCTCCTGTAATGTTTGTGGGTTGTCTAGTGCTAAGCTCCTGCAGTGGCACATGACTCCTGCAGCATGGGTATTTTTTCTAGCACCAAGCTTCTATAGCACTCATACCTTTTCCTTTGCTCGGCTCCTACAGTATCCAATAGCCAGTAGCACCCAGCGGCCAACAGCAACCACAGCACTTCCCTTTAGAAGTTCTGTAGCAGAATGCCTCTACTAACACACCTTCCCATGAACAGCATTCCCTAGAAACCCAGAAAGTTGGATTTCTTACAAGTTCCAGGGAGCAGATTTCCAACAAGTTCCCCTGGTGCACTACCATAGTGATTTCTCTGCCATCCAGTAAGGCATAACTTTGTCCTCCATAAGAGGGTCAGAATCTCAATCCTGAAGAGAAAAAGGTCTCTGCTTGGTGTTAGCCTGATGCCTAAAGCTGGTGATTGCTCCATTATATATGCTATTCCTATATTCTTTAGAGTTCTCCTTATTTATTAGCCAGTCCCTAACTACTCCAATACTCTAATCCTGATATACTTAATAATTCCCTATATTAAACTTGCCCGTTCAAATTACTGTTTGGTTTCTCTCTTCTGATTGGACCAATCCTGATACATCTGGTAGCTGTGCTTCAGCCACATTGGCCTTCTTACTACTCTTGAATACATCAAGCTTGTGCTGGCTTCAGAGTTTTTTTCCATGTGGAAACTTCTACCCTCAATGCCGAGGCTTTACCTGGGCTCGGTTCTAATGTCATACCCTCGGAGAGGTCTTCTTCAACCACTATGTAGAGTGGCCTCCCTATGCCACCATTCACCTCTTTGCCTTGTTCTAATTTGCTTCATAGTATGTAGCATAACTTGAAATTATGCTGTTTACTTCATTAGTGGCCTCTCTCCATTTATTTGAATGAATTAATAAATTTTAGAAGTGGGCTCAAGACAGAGATGGAGAAATCAAAGGATTTTGTACATACAAGCAAAACACATTTTGAAAATGGAAAGAAAAAAAAGAAACCCATCCAAAATCACAGCAAATAGGTAAATGCCAAGGGTTGAGGAGAAAATGATGAGGAATAAAACTGACAATATAACTTAGTATGTTCAAATGTAAAGAAAATTTGACCCAACAAGCTGAAAATAAACATCTATTCCAAAATGTAGTGGACAGAAATGTCAATTTAATACCAACTGGTATCAGTAGTAGGTAGGAAATATCTAGCTTTCAATATAAATTTGATCATCATTCTATATGACTTGAAAAAATGACCACTACCAGGGTAAACTAGGAAAGATTGCACGAGCTCTATCACATTTTAGCCTGAAATATCACCCCCTTACTAAAACCGAATGATAATAAAGGAAATGAGGGCACTTGGAGACCACCACAAACAATACTGTAGAACAGCTGGGTTTTTTTGTTTTTTTAAGCCTTAGTAAACAGAGACAAACTGTTCTTATTAGGATAAATTCTCAATATTTTAAAGATTTGCATCCCTGCCCCTAACAATCTATTAGTTTAATGTAATTCTCTTTTGTGTTCTAAGCCCAATTTCAATGTGTATGGGGGGGTGGGGAGGAGCTTCCACCCCATAAACAATTTTCTGTACACCAACTGGGTCCATTCTCTGTCAACTGAATTCTGACACCTATTTACCTAGAGATAGTATCAGATTCCTATCCTCCTTATGGAGGAGATAGTATCAGATTCCACAGGTTAAGAATTCAGTCCTGCATGACTGCTCTCTCTTCCACTTCCAACACCAGTCACAAGCCCCGGTGTCACCTGTGCTTGTAACCAAATGACCACAGACTGGAGGATCCTATGACCTGCCCCCCTCCCCCATCTCCCACTCCGGAACTTCAGATTCCAGTTGCAAGTCTAGATTGTTACCTATACCTCTTATTGACAGGTTCTAAATCAGAAGTTCCCATGATCCCCTATTTGGATTCAATTAATTTTCTACAGTGGCTCACAGAACTCAGGAAACCCATTTACTCACTAGATTATCAATTTATTATAAAAGGATACAACTCAGGAACAGCCAGACAGAAGAGATGCTTAGGGCAAGGTATGGGGAAGGGGCATGGACATCCATGTTCTCTTTGGGTGCACTGCACCTCTCTGTGTTCACCAGTCCAGAAACTCTGTGAGCCCTGTCCTTTTTGGGCATTTTTTGGAGGCTTCATTACATAAGACATAATTGACTAAATCATTAGCCATTGGCAACTGATTCAAACTCCTCCCCTTCGTGGAGGTCAGGAGCAGAACTGACAGTTTCAACCCTCTAATCACATGGTTGGTTCTCGTGGCAACCAGCCCCAGGCTTAGGTGCAGTCCAACTGTCACCTCATTAACAACAAATATTACCTGTGTTGCTCTTATCATTCAGGAAATTCTAAGGGTTTTAGGAGCTCAGTGACAGAAACAGGGACTAAGGCCAAATATGTATTTCTTATATAAGAACTCATAGTGTCATAAATTCTGAACCAAATTCCAAAGGAATTCATCTTTTATAAATCAATAAAGCTGTTCTGAAATTTAACTGGTTGAATGATTACAAAGTTGAGTGTAATCAAGAAAGATTTAAAAGGAAGTATAAAGAGTGTAAGTTGTCAGATACTAATGTATGTTTTACAACAATAATATTTAGCCAAGTAGTGCTGATTTAGGAACAGACAGGAGTTCAGTGGTATAGAATATGGAGTTACAAAAGATTCAAATATTTATAAGAATCTAGTCTATCAGAAAGGTCATGCATTACATTAGTACAAAGCATACATTAGTCAAAAAATAATATTGGCATAACTGACTTACTCAGAAAACGATAACTTGGCATGTCTTAAATTGGCATATTTTATTCACCAAATAAAATCAAGATAGAATAAGACTTAAATGTAAAAATAGGGGTTCAGTTGGTTAAGCATCCAACTTCAGGTCATGATCTCGCTGTTCATGAGTTCCACGATTCTGTGTCTCCCTCTCTCTCTGTCCCTTCCCTGCTTGCTCTCTGTCTCTTTCTCAAATAATAAACATTTAAAAAAATTTTTAAAAATAAAAATAAAAACACACTTCGAAATAACCCGAGTCAAATAAAAAGTTATTATGAGAATTTTTAATATATTACATGGAATAATGATTCTATACATGAAAACTTGTGAGATATAGCTAATGCAGAATTAGAGGAATATTTAGAGCTTTAAATGCTTCTACCAGGACAAAGTATATAAAAATAATGACAGAAGCATCTACATTAAAAAATATTTTAAAAAGTTTAAACTGATTAAAAAATAATAAAAACCTGAATAGTAGGGAAAAAAAAGAACATAAGATAGAAGCACGTATTAATAAAATATACGACAAAGGTAGATAGGATTAACTAAACCAAATGTTATTTCCTTGACAAAACTAATAAAAATTAAACAAGAAATATAGTAAAAGGTGTGATCAAAATACTACCACTGAAAATGCAGACATACCTAGATATAGTGATGATTTTAGAAAAAGGGAAGACATTATAAACATTATGATTAAAAATTTGAATACCTAGATAGACACATTTATCCAGCCAAACTGATTTGAGAAGAAATAAAAACCTCAATAGACCCACAACCTTTAAAAGCTGAATTGTGGGAAACAAAATTTATTTTAAAAATTCACCAAGCCCAGAAGGTTTTCAGCCAAATTCCATTAATCATTAGGGAAACAGGTATCTCCACTTTCATGCAAAGTGTTCCAAAGACAGAAAAGAAGGAAAGATTCTTCTCATGAGGCCAAGATAACCTTGGTACTGGGAAAACAAAACAAGTACAGCATAGGCAAGGAAAATCATAAGCTGTGCTCATTTATGAGCACTGATGTAAAAAATACATAAAATGTTAACAAACTATACCCAGCATTGTACACATTGGTTTTTTCCTGGGAATTTAAGGATCGTGTATTATCAGAAAATCTAGTAAAGTAATTCACCACCTAAAAAGATTACAGAAGAACACATCCACATGATTTTCTCAATGGATGCAGAAAAACCTATAAAATTTATGATCAGTTTCTTAAAGTCAATAATAAAAATTATAAAAGAACTATAATAATAAAAAGAGCTATACTAATAAGATTTTGTTACTGAATCAGGCAGAATGATACAACAGAATTAAGAGGCCAAAACCATACCCTCACACATGTGCAAATCTGATGTTCAACAGAGATTAAGTTACAAATCTGCAGGAAAAGTATTATTTAAGAAATGGTGAGGGAAAAATTATTTATGTGGAAAAAAACATACCCATATTTCATACCACCATAGTAAAAACAAACAAAAAATCCAACTTGACATGGACTGAGACACAAAGCAAAACAAAAGAAAGAGAAAAAAATATTTATGACCTAAGGTATGAAAGGATTTCGAAAGAAGATAACAGCCCAAGCTACTTTAAAAGAATATTGATGTTTGACTATATTCACATTTAAAATTTCTATTAAAAAATAAAGTGAAAGTTTACAAAGTATAAAAGATGATTACAACATATTAGTCTAGAAAGAATTACTATTCTCACTGATAAAGAATGCTCATAAATCAGGAAGAAAGACACACAGGTCAAATGTGCAAAGGGTATGGAAGGAAATTTCACCAAAAAGGAAATATAAAGAGAGACTAAACAGAGAGAGGTACTCCATTAATAATCAAGGAAACAGGCTTAGTGACAATCAGAATCCATCAGATTTGTAAGAATACATAAGCCTGAAGATGGGAAGTATTGGTGGGGGGTGTGACTAAGAAACACTATAACTGCTGGCTAACACAGAGTGCAATTAGTTGATATCTAGTAAATTTTAATTGTCATTATCCTAAGATCCAGATATTCCATTCCTGAGGGAAACTTTATCGTAGGGAATCTCTTGCCCATGTACACAAGGAGACAGTACACAACTGTTTATGGCAGCCATTCTGTTATAGTAAAACACTAGAGAACATCCTGAAAGTCAGCCAAGGGAGAAGGGCAAATAAATGCTGACATGTATTTACCAAATACTATTACATGTTATATGATGTGACAGGCTAGGGTGCTTATAATGTTCTATTTTATCTGCATGGTAATTACTGTATTCACTTGTGAAAAGACATAAAACAGAACACTTAGGTGTTGTGTTCTTTTCTCCATGTTTCCTTAGAGAACATTAGCTAAGATCTTGGATTTTATCAATGTGGAATAAAAATCCACTATTCATATCTCTATATGTAAGTAGATCTAAATATACACCATATATAATACATTTTATATAAATTATATATTATATACACATATACTTATGTATAACATTATACATTTATACATAACAAATATACAATGTATAATTTGAATACTTATATATGTTAAATATGTATATATGTGTATATGTACATAAAGGTATATATTTTTTTGCATAAATTAGTCTCATTATCTCCCAGATGATGTGTTATGTCTGTCCTTTCAAAGTATTTTGTCATATAACTTTTCGTTATATAATCATTTTAATAAAAAGACTGAGTCTCAGAATTTTATGAGTTGCCAAGGTTTCACAAGAAGCCTGTGGGCTAGATTCAAAATGAAGGTTCCCATCTCTGTCAGGAAATCTTTTATTTGCTTTCAGCCCCTACTTCCAACCCCATTCACTGTCCATCCTTCTCTACCTCCCTGTCCTGGAAGTTTGATCTGTACACACTCTACCAACAGGTCCCCAGCCTCTGGCTCCTGACTGAATTTGACAAAAGGAAGCTCTCACAGGAGAAGGAAAGCAGAAGGACAATGGTATCTTCCCCAAGACCCCTTCCTCCCAGAGGTTAGCCTAGGGCTGGCTCTGTGACGTTGGGCTGACCTAGGCTATTGGTGGTCACAGCTCTTGTTACTCACTCCCTCCACAACTTCTCCCTCTGTTGCCCCTCTGGGCCCAGAGCTGATTGTCTTTCTGGAGTATGGGCATGGACTTGTGGCCTCCCTACATCCTGTCCAACCTTTGTAGATAACTCGTGCTGTAATCTTTTCTCAAATTAACCAGTGTGCCACTTGTTTCTTCCTGAGATTACAGGAGGAAACTGACTGATTACGTCCTCAAGCTCAGTTTGAGGGAAAAAAACAACCTTGATTCTCATTTCTACCATTTTCTTAAGAGGCTTTCAATGTTTTTCCTGCCACTCCTCACCTCCACTTCTCTTTCTTAAAAAAGCATGGATTAGCCCACACCTCTCAGCCTGTCCTTTATACCTAGAAGAATAGAAGTTTCCCCCCAATGCTATAGTCTTGGATTTATAAGGAAAAGACAAAGTATGAGGCTGGCTGGCAACCAGCTGGGTAATTCTAGGTCATCAAGCATTTGTGACAATGATTAGGCTTATTATAAAAGCCTGTGAAAACTATTGTTTTCTTGGCTAGGTTGCTGTGATTAAGGGAGATATTACTAGTTCAACAGAATTATTTTCCCCCATTGGACTAGCTATCTTTACCCTTTACTTCTTGCCCCATACCTCACTGTCCCCAAATGTTTCTACTCTGTAAATGAGATTAGGCAGCTCCAAAAATTATTTCAAATTCCTGGAGCAGTGTTCCATATACTGAAGTGTCAGTGGACAACTTCTCTGAGAATCCCAAGTGGATAGGGAGAAGAAAGGTTGTTAAAAATGCACATTCCCAGGTCCTACCCCAGACTTACTAATCCAGAATTGCTGGAGATTGAGCTCAGGAATCTTCATTTTAGATAATATCTCCAGGCAATTCTTAAACACTCTTAACAAGCTTAGAGGACAATTGCCCTAGAGAAACATGCAATGCATGACTTTTGTACTGATAGGCCAACATCCAAAACAATTCCTATATGGAAACACTAACTGGAATGATATGTTGACAGTTTTGTCCCTAAGGGTGCCAGATGACTAAATTTATGTCTTTCTCTACCTACAATATTTATTTGATGAAAGTAATTATTAACTATAACGTGGAGTCCCATGGTCATTAACTACTTCCTGACAAATCATGTCAGTTCAGCTAAGGATGGACTGCATGACAGCAAGAGTCCACCAACAAGGCTGTGATCTGAGACTGAGAGTGAGTCTTTAAGGTAATAAAAATTTGTTAAGTAAATTCACATCTCAATTGCTTAACATTTAAAGAGTCTCCATTTGAAACAACAATGAGGAACATTCTGTAGCAAATATTTATAATCCAAAGTACCTTCATTTGAGGTGTTATTCAAGCACGAGTTTATTTGTCTTAAAGTGTGAGCTATACTGGAGTGAGTAGTCAATAAAAAGCAAGAATCATCAATAAATGTTTAATTTCACTTATGACATTATTATCAGACAATCGTCTTGTCACTAAACAACCAGTAAAAGTCATTTTAATTAGCAATCTAATTAATACATGAGAGAAAAACTTACATAACCGGAAAAAGATGGTTTGGGGGCTATCATTGTGTGATATGGTAGAAATGTTCTTACTAACTAATATTCTATTGTTCTGTAAGTTATTTTGTAGAAAAAAATGAAGATTTTATAAAAGTATGAAAACAACTTTTATTCTAAATGCTGTATAATAAACAAAGAGAATGCTATAAAAATAACAAAGAGAATTATACATACAAAAAATTAATGGTGTTTAAATATTGCTGATGAGCTCATCGATGATATTTACTTAAAAATTTTTCTTATACCTTTAAATTTTTTCTATAATTAGCATATAATTCTTTTATATGCATAAAATAAATAATACACTATGATCAAAAAAGGCTGCCAAAAAGCTAAGAATTTCTTTTATATATATTCCGTGTAACTATGGCTTCAGGAAACCAAGTTATTATTAATTAGAGTTGGGGAATGTTAGTAGAGAACATCCAAGGCAGAAAAACACTCTGGAAATAATAATCTGTGGAGGCAGAGAATTGTAGAAATCAGTTTTGACTGTATACAGTATTTAACAAAGCAGAAATTAAGTCTGTGCATATGGTAATTGAAGATGAAATCTCACATTGATTTAAAAAAAAAACTAGCTACCTGCTCACTGATTGCAGAGTTCAGGGAAGAGTGATGTTCTGTTCTGTCAAGGTCAGGGCAAAAGAGATGATGAATTGTATTTGTTTGATCCGAGCAGACAGCTTTTGTTTCTAAGCTATTTGCATTGCTTTATTATTAAAGTTCTCTTCATTTCTGATTAATACATGAACTCTTCCAACAAAGACATATTAACATTAGCATTTTCTGAAAGGTCTACCTTATGCATCATTTCCATGGTAACCAGCCACTGCAGTTAGGCAGAGAGAAGACCTAATTCATTCTTTTAAAGTGCCACTGATTCATGTCTAATTCACATATGTGAGTGTGGGTGTGCTGTGGGTGACTGTGTGTATGCGTCAAGAAATGCATATGCATATAGATGCTTGAGTGTGGTAATCTCAGAGAATGGAAAAAACAACATTCTTCCACAAACAGGAAACCTTGAACTTTGCAGTTTGTCAAAGAAATATCACATGCTATTTATATTTGCAAATTTCTAATGCATACCATGGCTGAAAAAAATATGTAAGAAATGTAAGCTCCTAGATATTTTAAGGATTTCACCCTGATATTGTTTTTAATAATTTTTAAAAGTCAGGCCAAAGTATTTGAGGTAAGAAATTACTTACACTTAACCTTTTTGGAAATTGTGTAGAACAGAATTAGTGAAGGAGGAATATGAGAATACTCAATAATGAAGAAAATGTACAGATATAGTTGTAATAATTACCTATAAAATTATGGTGACATTATCATCATCATTGTTGTAGCCAGCCTCCAAAATAGGCTCTGATGATTCCTGCTTCTTGGTATTCACACCCTCCTGTGGTCCCTTCTCTATACCAGTGTTGGCATGATCCATAGCGTATAGAAATGACGGCATGTCACTTTAGAGATTAGGTTGAAAGACACCGAAGTACTGATCTTGGTTGTTCCCTCTCTTTATGCGATAATTTGTTTTCAGGGAAGCTAGCTAGCATGTCATGAGCAGCCCTATGGAGAGGTCCAGATGCTGCAGAACTGAAGCTTCTAGTCAACAGCCATCTGAGTGATCTTGAAAGCAGACTCTCAAACCCAGTCGAACTTCTGGATGATGGCAGCCCTAGGCAAAATCTTGACAGACCCTGAGCTGCAACCCCTTAGCTAAGCTCTTTCTGGATTCATGACCCTCAGAAACTATGTCAGATGATGAATGTTTTTTGTTTTAAGCTATTGAGAAATTGGGGTAATTTGTTATAAAGCAATTGATAGAGAATACAGACTTGAATACCAAGATAACATCCTAAATTTTGGAAATGGTTTTGGGATCAGGCAGTAGCAGAGACTGTAAAGGCTTTGAAGAGTGTGTTAAAAAATAAAAGCATAAATTGCCTTGCACAAATTACTACTGGAAATCCTGAACTTTAAGGAGTCTGTTGGAGCCCTTTAAGGGCTTAAAGGGAAGTAAGGAACATGACATTGAAAAGAGGAAGAAGAAGGATCCTTGTTATATAGTGGCAAAAGCTGCCTGCTGTGTTGTGGGAAGTTAAAGAAACAGGCTTAAGAGCATAGATGATCTAATTAAAACTTCCAAGTAAAGTGTTGAAGGTGTCTTCTGATGTCTTCTTGCTGCTTATAGAAGATTGAAAGATATGACCTAACTGAAGAACTGTTAAAGACTAAAGACCTAGGACTTGATGATTCTGAAAACGTTCAGCCTCTCCAGATGGGAAGTAATGCTAAAATTAAGAAATGACTTCTGAGCAAACATCTAATCTAGGGCATTTCTGGAAAAACATGGTCTAAAGATAAAGTCAAGGGCGAAGCTGTAAAATCTTTTTAGGCCTTCAGAATGATCTAAGGTCTTGCCTCCGAATATTATTCCATGAGACAAAAGGCCAACTCAAGGTTTTGAAAGTGTGATTCACATGTAAAAAAGTAGGGGGGGGTTTCAAAGAAACTTAAGGGTGTTGTTTTTCAATCTTCTTCCAAGTTAGAGAAAGGATTACCTTAAAGAGACTTGTCTATTCTACTGGGGCCCAATAAGATTCACTTCGGACTGCCAAAGTTTTTAAAGAATTTTATGTAACAAAAACACTGCCAAAGCAGTATAGAATTAAAAGAGGCTTTATACCCCCCAAATTTTACTGGCAGGAACCAAGCTGAGAAAACTACTCAGCTATAAACACATCTATCTTTCTTAAAAAAATGAAAGTTGACCTAGAGCATGGAATCAATAGCCCAGAGGGTGGAGCTAAGAGCCATGGGCAAGAATAGGACTGAGATCTAATCAAGAATTTTCCAATATTTGTCCAGCTTGATTACAGACTTGCTATGGACCAGTGCCTCCTATGTTCTCCTTTTGAATAGGCATGTTCACAACAGTTATCATGTGCCTATTCCACCATTGTATTTGGGTGTTTTAGGTACAGATAACTTATCTCTTTAGTTCACAGATGCATGGATTGAAAAGAACTATAATTAAGGAATTGGCTTAAATCGTACACATGAGGTACCTTATTTGCAACTAGATCTGATTTTGATGATCAGATCTGGACTTTGACTTGATTTTGTAATTGGATGAGATTTTGGCAATCTTGGTGAGAGCAAATTTTTTTATGCAAATAGTTTTATGGTAGCAGATTCTAAGATCTCTCCATTGATCATGCTTTGTACAGTTTTTTTTCTAAAATATGTTCTGTTGGTCTGTGTGAATATGACAGAAATAGTGGTATATTACTCCTGAAATTAGTTATAAAAGACCTCTCTCCAGCCCCTGCCCCCAGCTCGCTGTCTCTCTCTCTCTCTCTCTCTCTCTCTCTCTCTCTCTCTCTCTCACACACACACACACACACACACACACACACACACACACCATTCATTTTGTGCCAAGTCATCTGCCATATTGTGAACAGCCTTATGGAGGGGCATCTGAATCTGCGGCATCTGGGCAAAAGCCACCAGAGTGATCTTAGAAGCATATCCTCCAATTCAATCATGCCTTCAGATGACTGCAGTCCCAGACAACATCTTAAATGTAACCTCATAAGAGACTCTGAGCCAAAAAAGACTGCAGCAAAGCTGGTGGTCTGGATATATAACCCTCAGAAACTGTGAGATAATATATGTTTGCTGTTTTAAGTCACTCAACCTCAGAGTAATTTGTTATGCAACAACAGATAACTGATACACTGGTTTAACTCCAATGGGGTTTCTTGGTAAGTCTATAAAAGATGCAGACATATGAAAATCACATATCTGGTCCTATATTTACTAATTTCTGAGTTAGTAGAAATAAAGGACAAATTAGAGGGCCATGGAAGAGAAGCCAAAGAAAATATATGGAAAGGTTTAGACCTACCTCTTTATGAGGTAAGAAAGAAGATTGTGGACCATGGAGTTGGTTAGAATGGGCCCAAATCTAGCTTTTCCAATTCCTGTGTATGTCCTTGGGGGAACCATTTAATCTTTTTTTTGCTTCAGTTCCTCATCTTTAAAAGAGGAATAAGGTCTTTTCATGGATGTTATAAAAATTAAACTCTTTCATTTATTCAGTACACTTCACTGAAGGTCGTGTACCAGGTACTAAAGAGAGGAAGGAGTGGAAGAGACTTGGTCTTTTCTCTTGTGTGTGGATTTTACAGTCTAGTGGAGAAGATAACTATTAGACAAATTGTCACACAACTATTTATATCATGTTTGCTACTCATGCTGTAGGAGAAAACATGGAGTTCTGTGAAAGTGTTAAACATCTGCCAAAGCCTCTCTAGGGAGTAAAGAAATCATATTTAGATTGAGTCTTAAAGGAAGAGGAATTGGTTAAGTGAAGATAGATGGAAGAACGATACAGACAGATGGAATAACATACTCCAAATCTCAGAGCTAAGGGGAAGTTTGAAAGTCTAAAAAAAGGTGGAAGTTTAGTCACTGAGGTGTGGGTAGCAGTATAATGTCACACTAGAGAACTGGACAGCAGCCAAATGATGCACAGGGCTTGAGGGGTACCTCAAGGATTTTGAATTTTATCTTGATAGCAATGGATAGCATTAAAAGAATTCAAGAGTAGAAGTGTCATGGTTTGTTTTTTTTTTTTATTTTTACTCTGTATGTTCTATATTGGATGGTGGCAAGATTGAATCACAGGAGGTGAATCAGTAGGCTAATGAAGTACTCCAGGCACAGGCAAATGAGTGGCTTGAAGGATGGTGGTGGCCTTGGAGATACACGGAAGTAAGAAGATTCAAGTATTTTTATATAAACTTTTTATCCGCTTTCCTTGTCTCACAAATTTAATCACCATTCATGCAACTGCTCAAGCCAAAATCTTCAGTTATGCTTGACTCCTTTCTTTTTCTCACTCCCCAAATCCAGTCATGTCAGCTTTACCCTGTAACTGAATCTCAGTTTCAGTCTCATCTCAGCCTTTCCACCTATACTACTACCACCTTGACCAAGGCATATACTATATCACCTGGGCCATTGTAACAGTCCCCTAACTAGTCTCTGGGTCCACTTTTGCCTCCCAAGTCTATTTTCCATGAACTCTCTGAAATGATCTTTAAAACATGCAATTTGGTTAATGTCACTCCACTGTTCCAACAACTCCAGTGTTTTTTCATCATGCCTGGAACAGAACCAAACTTCCTAACATGGCCTTTTGGCTCCCATGTGATCAGACCCCTCACAACCTCTCTGACCTGCATTGTACCCTCTTGCTCAGTGCTACTGCCTGTTCACACTGCCTTATTGATGTTCCCAAAACATGCTGAGTTTATTACCATTTCAGAACCTTTGGATGTGTTCCTTCTGCCTACATTGCTCTTCTCAGATCTTCCTGAGATTGTCTCTTTTATATCATTCAAGTCTCAATGAAAAAGAACCCACCTCTCATCCTTTTACTTTGCTTTTGTTTCATAGTCTTAAAGAAGTCTACAAGTAATTTTACTCAATTACTCTTTTATCTGTCTACCTTTATTTTTTTTAATTTTATTTTTTTTACGTTTATTTATTTTTGAGACAGAGAGAGACAGAGCATGAATGGGGGAGGGTCAGAGAGAGAAGGAGACACAGAATCCGAAGCAGGCTCCAGGCTCTGCCCAGTTAGCACAGAGCCCAACACGGGGCTCGAACTCACAGACCGCGAGATCATGACCTGAGCCGAAGTCAAAACCTCAACCGACTGAGCCACCCAGGCGCCCCATTATCTGTCTACCTTTAAAGAAAGTCAGCTCTTTAAGGACAAAACTTTGATGCTGCTACAACCTATGTCTAACATATACTTACAAGATATGGATTGGAAGAACAAATACTGTTGAAATACCTGTATCACCCAAACAAATCTACAAATGTAATGCAATATCTACCAAAATGCTAACACCATTTTTCACAGAACTAGAAAAAATAATCCTAAAATTTGTATGGAAAAACAAAAGACCCTAACTAGCAAAGCAGTCATGAAAAAGAACAAGCTGGGGTATCACAATCCCAGATTTCAAGATATTCTTCCAAGCCATAGTAATACAAACAATATGGTAGTGGCACAAAAATAAATAAATAGATCAACAGAACAAAATAGCTCAGAAATAAACCCATGCTTACATGGTTAATTAGTCTATGATGAAAGGCAAGAATATACAATGGGGAAAAGACAGTCTCTTTAACAAATGTTGCAGGGAAAACTGATATCTACATGCAAAAGAATGAAACTGGACCACTTCCTTACACCATACACAAAAAAAATCTCAAAATGGATTAGGAACCTAAACGTGAGACCTGAAGTCATGAAATTTCTAGAAGAAAACATAGGCAGTAATTTCTCTGACACTGGCCATCACAACATTTGTGAAGATGTCTCCTGAGGCAATGGAAGCAAAAGCAAAATTTAACTGTTGGGACTTCACCAAAGTAAAAGGGTTTTATACAGAGAAGGAAACCGTTAGCAAAACAAAAAGGCAACCTACTGAATGGAAGAAGACATATGCAAATGATATAGACAATAAAGCGTTAATATCCAAAATGTATAAAGAATCTATACAACTCAATACCCCCCCAAACCTGATCTGATTAAAAATGAGCAAAGTATCTATATAGACACATTTTCCAAAGAAGACATACAGATAGCTAATAAACACATGAAAAGATGCCCAACATCACTCACCATAAGGGAAATGCAAATTAAAACCACAATGAGAAATCACTTTACATTTGTCTGAATGGCTAAAGTGAAAAAGACAAGAAATAACAAGTGCTGACAAGGATGTGGGGGAAAAATGAGCCCTTGTGCTCTGTTGGTGGGAATGCAGAATGGTACAGCCATTGTGGAAAACAGTATGAAGGTTCCTCAAAAAATTAAAAATAGAATTACAGGGATCCAGTAATTCCATATCGAGTATTTAACCCAAAGAAAATGAAAACACTAATTTCAAAAGATACGTGCATCCCTATGTCTATTGCAGCATTATTTACAATAGCCAAGATATGGAAGCAACCCAAGTGTCCCTCCATAGATGGATGAATGAATAAAGAAGATGTGGCATATATATACAATGGAATATTAGCTATGAATAATAATGAAATCTTGCCACTTGGAACAACATGAATGGACCTAGAAGGTATAATGCTAAGTGAAATAAGTCAGAGAAAGACAAATACCATATAGGATTTCACATGTCACACATATTTGGAATTTAAGAAACAAAACAAATGAACAAAGAAAAAAAAAAGACCAAAAAACCTAAACTCTTAAATATAGATAACTGGTAGTTGCCAGAGGGGAGGTGGGTAGGGGAGGGATGAAATAGGTGAAGGGGATTAAGAGT
Source organism: Prionailurus viverrinus (assembly GCF_022837055.1). Taxonomy (NCBI): domain Eukaryota; kingdom Metazoa; phylum Chordata; class Mammalia; order Carnivora; family Felidae; genus Prionailurus; species Prionailurus viverrinus. Next base: position 21,786,132 of record NC_062568.1, read on the forward strand.
ACATTTATCTTGAGCATTGAGAAATGTATAGAATTGTTGAACCATTATATTGTATACTTAAAATGAAGTCTGTAACCAAAGCAACTACCTTTTCCCTAAATCTGATTTAATTATGCCCTTAACAACTTTGTTAGTGAGTTATTGTTATTATCAAATAAAATGGAAGCCTTGGTGTGTGTGTGTGTGTGTGTGTGTGTGTGTGAGAGAGAGAGAGAGAGAGAGAGAGAGAGAGAGAGAGAGAGAGGGAGAGAGAGAGAGAGAGATTCATAATAGCGACTTTTGAATAAGTGGAAAATTAATACGGGAAGGGTCTCTACATCTTTAAAAGAACTGTGGTAAACACACTTAGGAGAGCCGCTCCTGATTCCCATCTGATGGTTGTCACACCCTCTATAATCCTCTTCTCCTGAATGTAGGTAGATCTGTGCCTTTCTTATACCCAACAGAATATCAGAAAGGTGATGAGATGTCACGCCTGTGATTACGTTATATTATAAAGTTTCTGTAGTCGTAGGCTGTAATTAGAATTTCTCTGCCCTGTTGTAAGGTAACTATGGAGAGGGCCACATGGCAGTGAACTGTGGGCAGCATCTAGAAGTTGAGAGTAGGCCCCAGACAATTGTCAACAGGAAAACAGGAAGCTCAATCTTCGGCCAAGAACCTGAGGCAGTTTGTATATGATCTTTCCCTGGTTGAGCCTGTGATGACACCACAGTCAATCCTGACATCTGGATTTTAGCCTGGTCAGACCTGAGAGCAGAGAACCCAGCTAAATTGTGTTTATATTTCTGACATACAGAAATAGTGAAATAATAAATGTAAGTTGTTTTAAGCCAGTAAATTGTTGTAATTTGTTACACAGCAGTAGAAAACTAATATAAGAACCATAGTCAGAAATTACAGAAAAGCAAACTTTGGTCAAATATAAGAAGGACATGATACTAAATAGAGCTATCTAAAAATGAAATGAACTTCATTCAAGAGTACAAAATTCCTCATTGCTGAAAGTGTTCAGGTGGTGAAAATGTTGTCAGGATGGAGTTGGTTATCTTCACAGGGCTCTTCCACAGAAAAAAAGGTATGATTTTAGGGGCGCCTGGGTGGCTCAGTCAGTTAAGTGTCCAACTGATGATTTCTGCTCAGGTCATGATCTCACTATTTACGGGTTTGAGCCCAACCCCTGCTTGGGATTCTCTCTCTCTCTCTCTCTCTCTCTCTCTCTAAATAAATAAGTAAAGAAAAAAATTATATGATTTTAAGTACCCATTATCACTAATGACCTAGTACAGTAAATCCTATGAAAAAATACAATCTCTGCTTACACAACTAATGTTACTGTCACATTCGTATTCTCAACCAGCAAAAGATCATTCAACTAGCATACTTGTCTATTTTAAAGTCCAAAATAAAGACACAAAGATAAACTCTTTGCATATTATTTTTTAAAAGCACAATATAGTAGTATTTGGGTTAAAAAGCAATTCTATTCATATAACTTCATGCTTTCAACAATTCTAAGAAATCTTTAAAAAATGCTATACCCATGTAGCCTGGTTCTGGTGCCAGAAGGAGGTAGAGCATTTAAAAATTACCAAATGAAAAGGTAAGATAAAACTGAAAGGAAATATCTGTGGATAAGTCCATGGATGAAAGGACTTGCATCCAGAATATATTAAAAAACTCCTACAATTCAATCATAAGGAGATGAACAACCCAGTTAACATGTGGGCAAGAGGGTTGAACAGACATTTCACCACAAAAGATATTCAAATAGCTAATAAGCACCTTCACATAATTAGTCATTAGGGAAAATATGAACTAAAATCACAATCAGATCTCACTTTACACCCACTAGGATGGCTACAGTAAAAGAGACAGTGCTGCCAAGGATATAGAGAAACAATGATCCCTCATGCGTTTCGGATGGGAACGTAAAATGGTGCAGCCATTTTGGAAAAGAGTTTGGCAGTTTCTTAAAAAATTAAACATAAATTTGCCATACCACCCAGCCATTTTACACATAGGTATCTACTTAGGATACCAGAACTGAAAACATATGCCTGCCCAAAAATTTGTATGTAACTGTTCATAGCAACATTATTCATAATAAACAAAAAGTCAAAACAACCCAAGTATTCATCTACTGGTACATAACTCAAATGTGATATATCCATACCATAGAATACTATTTAGCAGTAAAAAGGAGGGAACAGCTTGTGCATGCTGTAATGTAGGTAAGCCTCTACAGTATTATGCTAAGTGAGAGAAGCCAGATGTAGAAGATCGTATATGGTATAACTCAATGTATTTGAAAATTCCATTAAATTCAACTATATAGACAGAAGATACATTAAGTGATTATCTGGAGCAGGGTGATCATCTGGGAGAGACTGAAATGGGTATAAGGGATATTTTGGGGTGATAAAAATGTTCTGAAATTGAATTCTGGGAGTAGCTGCACAGTTCTATAAATCTGCTAAAAGTCATTAAATTGTATACTTCAAATAAGTGAATTTTATGGCATGTAAATTACACGTCAAGCTCGAGTGTAGAGATACACAGTCTCAGGGACTCCTGGCAGTTAAGTGTGGTTTCTAGTTGGGTTCAAAGCAAACCTCATAAATTCAGTCTTCCACCATTTCAATGGGGAACAGGAAGAAGTGGCTTAATGTTTGTCTCAAGGGAAGGCATTTTTAAGCAAATTTACCACACACACAAGCTAAGGAGGGTGGTGTTGTCGCCTTTACAAAGAACAGCCTTTTCAATTCTCTATGCATACTTTAAAAGCATCCATTTTAATACAAGGATCAGATAAAGTATTTTTACACATTAAATTAGCGGATCTTGTCACATCCCTGCAGCGTAATATTTGATAGCATAATTTGAGGTTCTGCATTTAAATATTTAAAATATAATCTAATTCAGACATCTCATTATCAGATGTCTGCCCACTTCCACCCAAGTTTGTTTAAATGAGAATCATTCATAGCACATTTCTGGAATTATTAATCTAATTATACTATGACCAAGAATACACATATCATGCACTGACACTTTCTAAGGAACAGAGACCATGCAAGTAGCTAAATATGTATATCTAACTTTGAGTGACCAGGGAAATATTTTTGTCCCGAACATTGCAATCATGTACCTGGAATGTGATGGGCCTCTTTCCTGGGAAGTTTGGGAGGACAGGCTTCCATCAAAGGAGTTTCCACGGTGGCAGCCTGAAATGGTGGCCTTGGGAGAGATGGGATCTGACTGGAATGTTTCACAGACCACCTGGAATCCCTTCGGGAGGGGGAGATAGCAGATTAGTTCTTCTTTTTATTTTTTCTTTAGGTATATCCTTTAGAATTAGCTATCATATGACATACATTGTTTGTTAAAATAGAAAATTTTTCTTTGTAACACAGCTAACTAAAATGTCATAGACCAAGGGATTTTGCCTTCATTTAAGAGGGAATGGAAACACTTCTAGAGAGCAATGTATACCATTTTAAGCATTCAGGTGAGTACTTTCATATATGTTATTTCATTTTGCCCTTGATTCTTTTCTTTTTAACTTTTATATCCAGTAGCTGCCAGGGAAGAATTATAAACCAAAAACTCATCAAAGATATGCCAATACTGAGATGAACTGAATGGTACCATCACTCATTAAAGGAAGATGTGATACATTTTTCCAATTGGATACGATGATCTTTTTTTCTGATTTGTTATGCACAAGTTCAGTCATTTTCTTACAGAGTAGTTTGTTTTAATTACATTTAGCTAATAAATGTAACTCTGCTCAGGAAATATGACATTATCTTTCCATAGGTATTACAGATGAAATCCTTCACTCAAGTGTAAAGACCCTCAGCTTATCATAGTACTTTAGTCCTTATAATTTCCATCTTCATATGTAAAATAAGAAAGCACTGTCCAGTAATGATGCATAGAGGGACCAATACGGCTAAAAATTTCGTAAAATAAGTTTTCCGAACTAGATCGAAAACTCCCTTAGCATGAGTATGCTATGTGTGCCTCATGTTAGGCAATTTGAGAGATAAAAAGTATTGCATAAATACTGAACCTTGAAATCAAGAACTTATGGTTAAATTTTAAGACAAATGAATATAGATTAGAGTAGCATGTCCAACAGAAATGTAATACAAGCTACCAAACATGAGACACACACCTAAGATTAGAAATATTAGAAAATGAAATAGGTGAGATTAGTTTTAACAATATATTCTGTGTAACCCCAAGATGTTTACATTTTTTCCCTCCAAAGTTGTCAAAGTTCAGTTGTACGTTTGATACTTACAATACATCTCAGTTCAGACCAGCCTTATTTCTTTTTTTTTTTTAATGTTTATTTATTTCTGAGAGAGAGAGAGAGAGAGAGAGAGAGAGAGAGCGCACCAGTGCATGAGTGGGGAGGGGCAGAGAGAGAGGGAGACTCAGAATCTGAAGCAGGCTCCAGGCTCTGAGCTGTCAGCACAGAGCCCAATCCGGGGCTCGAACCCGCCAACTGTGAGATCATGACCTGAGATGAAGTCTGACTCTTAACCGACTGAATCTACACCCAGGTGCCCCCATACTAGCCTTATTTCAAGTATTCAGTAGCCACATGGGCCTAGTGGCTACCATATTGGGCAGTGCAGATTTAGAATAATTAGACGGGAGTTCATGGGGGAGCTGAAATCTTAATTGGTCCTTAAAAGAAAGATAAAATGTAGACAGGCAATGAGGAGGAAAGATAACATTCCACTTAGAGGAAACAATCTGAGCAAAGACCCAGAGGCTAAAGAAGCATGCTCTGTATATTGGAAGCAGGGCTTAAATAACTGAAGGTGTAAACAAAGTCACTTAAGAAAAATGCTGCCAGGTGGTAGAAGGCACAGAGAAGCAGGGAGAGGAGTTTGGTCTTGAAGTGATGGCAAAAAAAAAAAAAAAAAAAATCCACTAGAGGTTTCTAGGGAATAAGGATATAAAGAAAGAAAGAATGGCACCTTGCATATAATAAGCCTCTGTGGAATAAGTTAATAAATAAATGATGCATTAGGAAGATTAGTCAGGCATTATTAAGTGGTATTTATGTGAAGCAGGAGAGGCTAAAGGTAGAAAAATCCAATTAGGTGGTTCCAGCTGCAATCTAGTTTTGAGGACCTGGATTTAGAGGGCAGTGGCGGGCGTAGAGAATAAAGAGCACATCTGAGCCACATTACAAGATAAAACGATGTGACTCAGCAAGAAATCAAATTGAGAGGACTAAGGAGTACAAAACAGGAGATATATTTTGTTGTATCTAAGATGTCAGCAGTTATAAGATACACCATTTTTTTATGTGCAATTAAGAAGGAAAAAAAAACTCCGTTAACTAAACTAGGACACTTTCCAGTGAGGACTTTCTCTAATATACTTATTACAAGCACTATCTCAGACTTATTTAGGTGTAGCTTTTGATTATACATCCATTCTGTGTATATGTAAAAAGGAAGATATAAGTGAAATAAATTGATGTAGGTATTCTTGAAATTTCTAAGTTTCAACTCAAGGGGGAGAGGGGAAAATGCGTGATGGGCATTGCAGAGGGCACTTGCTGGGATGAGCAGTGGGTGTCGTATGTAAGCGATGAACCACGGGAATCTACCCCCAAAACCAAAAGCACACTGTACACACTTTTTTGTTATCTAACTTGACAATAGATTATATTAAAAATTTTTTTAAACTAAAAATTGTAAAAAATTCCACTCAGAGTTTTTGATATATGTCTTTCTATAGAGTAACTTCCTCTGTGTCAAAAATGTTATTTCTTAAACGAGTGCTCCATTATTCCCTCTGACATATTTTTCTAAGCCACTAATCCCAATTCTACAAATTTAAATGCCAGAAATGACAAATTCATGCTGTACAAGAATGACAACCATATTAGTACCATTACCAGGCAGGGAGATTTTAAGAAGTCAACAATCATCAAACACATCTGATTTCAAGTATGTTAAAAGTAAAATATATATATTATATATATATATATATATATTATATATTTATATATATGTAATATATATATATAATATATATGTAATATTTATATATATAATATATATAATATATATTATATATATATTAGAATAGATAAAGTAGAGCATATAAACCACAGTGTCTATATTTAGCAATAGTTCAGTAAACATTAGCTATAATAGGACTCCAAAATTTCCAGTTTTGAGGCTAAAAAGGATGATGACACTGCTGACAGTAATGCATCAGTTAGAAAGAGGGTCCAATGTTCATGGAAAGCAGCAAATTGTATCTTGCACATGTTGGACTGGAAATGAAGACAGGTCATCTAAAACCACACTAAGCTAATGGCAGTAGTCATAGCTATGTGGCTTCAAACCACCCTGGCCTTCATTTCTTTCTTTTCCAAACCAAAGAATGCTTGAAAAATTTTCACTGAATTATACTCTTTTTTTATTACATATATTCTGTTTTTATGTGGATTCGTCTTGATTTTTCATGAAACTTTATATTACTTAAGGGATAGGACTATACATTATGCCTCCTTTCTACTTTTTCCCTCCTCCCCACCTGCTGCAGCATTATCTTACCTATATTACAATTGCCTAAAAAATATTAGAAGATTTTGATACTCTATGTGGGATGAATAATGATAACTAACATTTATTGAATATCACATGCTAGCCATTGAGACAAAGCACTACTAATTACACTTTAACCATTGAGATAGAACACCACTGATTATTCACTAGGCATGGAGATAAAGCACTGCTGATTACACTTGCCACAAAGATAAAGTACCAGTCATGCATTGTCTTGTTTCAGCCTTCCCACACTGGGAAAGTGCATAAAATTATTTTCCATACTTGACAGATAGTAAAGTTGAGACTTTTTAAAGTTTTATATTCAGGAGTAGGAGCTTGATCTGAAACCAAGTAGTATTATTCTAGAACTCATGTCTTATCTTTCACACTACACCACATCCAGGGAATGACCACCTCATTTCTTCCCAGGATCACAATAAACTCACCTCTTGATGGCTTGCGTCTTGATTTGGTGATTCACAGGTTTGACTTTGACTGTTGATAGGAGAGCTTCTCTTAGCTGCAAAGATGGAAGAAATATCATCACAAATTTTATAAGATTACAATACGCTCATTTTATTCAATAATTTCTCAAAAAATAATTTTTACATATCATTGTCATTCTGAAAGAAGATATTTAGTAGCATATATTATAAAAGAAATCAAATAACCAATTAAAAAATCTTAGTATTGCTAGGTTATCATAACAATGTAGATTTCTTCATCTATTCACTCTGACTCAAAAGGCTATTGGTGCTAAAAAGTTGGCAATACTAAATTTAATAATGGTTAATGTCTATATGGTACCAAATATCTGCCACATTCTTTTTAAGTCACTTTACAGGGGTGACTGGGTGGATCAGTCAGTTAAGCATCCAACTCTTGATTTCGGCTCAGATCATAACCTCATAGTTTGTGAGGTTGAGCCCCGCACTGGGCTCTGTGCTGATGGTGCAGAACCTGCTTGGGATTCTCTCTCTCCCTCTCTCTCTGCCCCTCCCTGCTCTCTTTATTTTTTAAAAACTAAAGAACTTTACATATACAGCGCTCCTCTCTTATCTGCAGGGGGTCTTTTCCAAGTGGATGCTTGAAACTGCAGATACTACTGAACCCTACATGTACTGTTTTTTCCTATACATGCATACCTATGATGAAGTTTAATTTATAAATTACACAGAGTAAGAGATTAACAACAATCACTAACAATAAAATAGAACAATTCTAACAATATACTGTCATAAAAGTTATGTAAATGTGGTCTCTTTCTCTTTTAAAGTACTTTATTGTACCATATTCACCCTTCTTATGATGATGTGAAATGCCTACGTGAGGAGATGAAGTGAGGTGAATGATGTAGCCATTGTGACATAGTGTTAGGCTACTACTGACCTTCTGACGGTTTGTCAGGAGGAGCGAATCATCTGTTTTTGGACCATGGGTAATTGAGACTGCAGAAAGTAAAACCACAGATAAGGGGGGAACTACTGTCTCAACTCATTTAACCTTTACAATAACCCAATAATAACATATGGTAAATTATTAGATTCATTTTACAGATAAAGACACTAAGGCACAAGAAGTTTAACTTGCCCAAGATCATCTGGCCTTTACATGAAGTTTCCAGCCTAGGCTGTCTGGCTCCAGGTTGTGCTTTTATGAACACCTTAAGCTTCCCTTACGGCAAAAGTCAAATCAGTTACATTTTTCCTGAGGATTGGGAACAGTAGGAAGTGACGATGGCCATGCTGTATTGGAATTGTGAATAAAACAGATGCCGAGAAAGTGATTTACCAAGGTCACAAAACAAGAGACCTAGGGAGTGTCATCCACCCACGTGCCGTTGCTTTTTCTTCTGGCCACGTGTCTGAGCTGGGTCTAATCTCACCTCAGATGCTGGGCACCATTTCACATCCACGGGCATCAGGCAGAGGGGAAAAGAACCCACTTTGAATACCATCCCAAGGCAAAAGGATGTTGGAGTGAACAGCCCCAGTGATTCATGAGGGACACTATTTCCTAACAGTTTTTAATACATCTGTTAAATGATAGTTTATGTATTAATGAGAGAGAGAGAGTGACCTAAATGTAAAGTGACCTCTTAATTCATAAGGAAAGTGATAGGACTTAACAAATACGAAAAAAATCCTTAATCAGCATAATGATATGGCTTTTTCAGTAATAGTTTTGTTTTACTGTAGCATATTTTATTTTCCTTTGTCTTATTTCTATTGTTTTCAGTTTTTTAATATTGTACATCTGTCTTCACTCTCAGATTGTTTTAATTTTGTGAAATTAACCTCATTCTATACAGGGAATCTAAGTAGATCACTTCTGGCTATGACATCTTTAGGTCCTTGCTATTTGAATGTTATGACAGACTGTTACTCTTGAATTTATGATTTATTTCACTAGTTAATGTATTGTTCACATATTAATTCTGGAATTAGTCTACTTTCATTATATGAAAAATTGTATCTTTTGTGTGAATTACTATAAGCAAACATGATTTGTCACTATAAGCATGTTACCATCTTTTGTTCAGAAAATCCTTTAACATACTATGTACCTTGCAAAGGTATGTTACTTGATAGGGGGGGAAAGTATGTAAAAACGTGTTTATGGCTTCCTTCCCCTTACAAAGCTTTTTTACATGTGTAATATTCCATTGTCTGTAGAAAAACCTTGGAAGTAAGCAAATGACGTATATATATCATGCCTCTATATATTTACCACACAATTTATCTCTTTGTAAATGTTATTATTGATGCCAAAATTTTGGTTGGGAATAGAAGGATTGAATTTATAAAGCACTCACTATAAAATGGGTACTTTATGTGGATTCTTATTTACTCCACACTATGAGGCCATATAAGGTGGTATTATTATCTCCATTTTAAAGAACTGGAAACACTCAGAGAGGTTAGGTTACATACATAGTAAGTGATACATCTGGAGTGAAGCCTGAGCTTTCCAGGCACTTTTCAAGCTATCATTTATTACTCTTTCTACAATTCACCAATAAAATTATTTCATTAGACAATTCCTGTAGTGAAATGCTTTGATAGCAAATAAGCACTAAGGTAAGATTGTTAAGGATCTATGACTCTGTCTACTATAATGATTATGAAGATATAATAATAATAATAGCTTATTTACTTACTATGTGCCTGGCATTCTTCTAAGCAATTTTATATATAATTAATTCACTTATTCTTCATAACAACGCTGAATGTTCTAGCAACATTATATTTTAACTCTTGTTTTACACATGAGGAAACTGAAGTATAAGAAGTTTAAATGACTTATCCAAAGCCACACAACTCAGTAGCATGTGCCCCTGGTTTAGAGTTTCTCATCATATGTAAATGAGCCCTGTGCCCAGGGCATTTACATAATAACTTTCTAGAGAAATTTTCTTCCTCTTGGTTTTCTTCCTTCCTTCCTTCCTTTCTTCCTTCCTTCCTTTTGTTCTTTCTTTCTTTCTTTCTTTCTTTCTTTCTTTCTTTCTCTTTCTTTCTTCTTTCCCTTTCTTAGAATTCAAATCCAAGTTAGTTAACATATAGTGTAATAATAATTTCAGGAATAGAATGAAGTGACTCATCACTTACATATACTACCCAGTGCTCATCCCAACAAGTGTCCCCCTTAATGCCCTTCACTCCTTTACCCCATCCCCCCACCCAACACCCCATCATCAACCCTCAGTTTGTTCTCTGTATTTAAGAGTTTCTTATGGTTTATCTCCTTCTCTGTTTTTATATTAGTTTTGCTTTCCTTCCCTTATGTTCATCTGTTTTGTATCTTAAATTCCAGATATGAGTGAAATCCTATGATATTTGACTTTCTCTGACTGACTTATTTCACTTAGTATAATACACTCTAGTTCCATCTACATTGCTGCAAATGGCAAGATTTCATTCTTTTTGATCACCAAATAATATTCCATTACACACACACACACACACACACACACACACACACACACACACACACACACTACATCTTCTTTATCCGTTCATCAGTTGATAGACATTTGGGCTCTTTTGTTTTGTTTTGTTTTATGTTTATTTATTTATTTTGAGAGAGAGGGAGAGAAGTGGGGAAGGGCAGACAGAGAGTGAAAGAGGGAATCCTAAGCAGGCTCCATGCTGTCAGCCCAGAGCCTGATGCAGGGCTCAAACTCATGAACAGTGAGATCATTGCCTCAGCCAAAATCTAGAGTCAGTTGCTTAACGGACTGAGCCATTCGGGTACCTTATTCCTCTTGGTTCCTTAAGGGCAAATCATTTCATCACCCTTACTCCTGCATATGAGGGAGTCTGCTAAGACCATCCCACTGGGCATCCAAGTTACGAACCTGTAATGATGTTCCTGATGGGTTTCACCAGTGCTGTGAAGCCAGAGACTTCGGGCTGTCTGTGCTCCCACATGGGCTGCCATATAACAAGCCCGCTGGCCAGTCGGAACGTAAGGTCCGATTCCTGGGGAAAGAGAAGATCTATGTCCAATAACTGGCTTGTAAGACCTGGATGAAAGGACCAGTCATTGCAATGATTAATATCATTCACAAGATTATTGTCAAGGTATGTTGGGTTGATCTTCTAGACCTTTCATCACTCAGATGAGTGTTTCTAGGGTAAACCAATAGCCCTGTTATCATCACAATTACTATGGAAACCACAGTGGTGTGCTTTTGGCAAAATTAATAATTAAAATGCAGCTTTGGGCAAAGCATGAAACACAATTACTGTTTTGTGTTAGCAGTGATCAAGGCCTGTTTATTTTAAGAGTCTTGGCAGACCTCTTGTGGTTATTGTTGTTATTCCTCTTAAGTATTTAATTGTCCTTCTCTTTCCCTCTTAAATCAATATTCTCAGATATTGGCTATTTTGACTTGTTAATTCTCCAATCCATCTCTTGTTTTTGCATTTCATATAACCAGGAACATATATTTAGACCCTTCTAGTATATTGTTTTGTTATGTTGTTTCTCAAAAATCTTTAATCCCTTGAGGGCAGGGATCTATCAGATATCCTCCCTCTTCCATAGCACCCGGCATCATCACAGTGCTTAATACAGTATTAGAAACTAGGTGCACAATAGGAGCTCAGTAAGTACTTGCTGAGTTGCACAGACCTTACAACTCATATTCATTCAGTCTATCTACAACTTAAGCTCTCTTCCAGGGAGCACATTTTCTGCTTCATCGTTACATCATTTAAAATGCAATCTCATATTATGTAAATTAAAATATATTACATTCTGAGATTACATTTTAAACAACTCAGCCACTGACTGGAATTAAAATAAAAACTTTAAAAAAATAAATTAACAACCCAGTCTCTCAAAAAAATGTACAGATGGAATCAGAGAATGTTATCACAGATTAATGAACACAACCAAGACCTAGAGATTCACTTAGGGCAGTGATTTGCAACCCTAGCTTGCATATTATAATCACCTAGGCAGCTTTGGAGGCCCAGGTGTCACTTCCTTCCCTGCCCAGACCAATTAAATTAGAATCACTCAGTTCTCGGCTGACTTTCATGTGTAGCCATGGTTGAAGACCAATGAGCTAGAAGGATAAGATGTAGGAAGAAATTGTAATAAATAAATAAATAAATAAATAAATAAATAAATAAATAAATAAATAAATAAATAATAAAATAAAAGGAAAGTGATCCTGAAAATGGTGAATCACCGTGGCTCAGTGTCAAAGGAAACTTCAGCTAGAAAGGTTGATGAAATCCGCACATTGATACAGAAAGGCCTCTTCTGTAAGCTATAGACTAGGATCCTGGCACTACAGCAGTGCCCACAATGGGAAAGCATCTAGAACTCCCTATAGAGGTATTAGGAAAAGCATGTAAAGCACTTGGCCAAATTCAGTCAACATTCATTCTACAAATATTTGTAGACCACCTACTGCATACCTGCTACTATTCTAAGTTCTGGGCTAGAACAGTGAACAATGCATACAAAAATTCCTGCTCTCCTGGTGCAAAAGAGAAGAAAAGCAGGCAAAGGGATGCATCAGGCAAGGTGTTGATATTTTAGACAGCATGGCCAGGAAAGCCCTTATCGTGAAAGCGGCTTTAAGTAAAAGGATCTGAATGGAATGAAGGAACTGCCAAGTAGATAATTTCAGAAAAAAACATTCCATGAGAAGGAATCAGTAAGTACAAAGGTCCTAAATATGCCTCGTGTGTTGAGAAACAGCCAGGAGACTCTGTGTCTAGAGTCAGGTAAATGGCAGAAGAGTAGAAGAAAAAGAAAATAAGGTCAAAGAAGTCACTGAGTTCCAAATAATACAGGGCCTGATAGGTCATACTAAGAGCTTCAGCAGTTACTAAGACGGGGAACTTAGTAGTGGTATGACATTACTGGATGTACGTTTGATACGATTACTGAGGCTATTAAGAATAGTTTGAGAAAGGGTAAGGGTGGAAAGAGAGTCTGTTTAGGAAGGGTAGAAGATGATTAGAGGAGGGTGTTGGTAGAGGGCAAAATGAGAATGGTAGATTCTGGATACATTTTGAAAATATAGTCTGCAGAACTGACTGGAAGTGGAAGGTGAGAGAAAGAGGTGTCAAAGATTTTTGGCTTTGACAAAGATAGGCAAGATGAAGAAATAGCAGGTTGGGGGATATCAGGAGCCTAGTTTCAGACATGTTAAATTTGAGATACCTGTTAGACATTCAACTAGAGATACTGAATAAGCAGCTTGACAGGCGGGTCTGAAGTTAAGGGAACCTAGTATTACATGTGGTGTTAGATCCAGCAACCAGGGGATTAAACGTGAGCAAAGCTTATCTGATTTGTCTCCAGAAATGCAGGAAGTCAAATCTCAATTGACCTGGTTTTTATACCTTTGGAACTCCATCCTTTTCCATGTTCCTCATAAGTAATCTTGGCACAAATAAAACTCTAGTGGACACTACATCAGAAGGTAAGTCCTCTTATACTGAAACACTGGCCTTTAACGTTGTCTCAATTGATTCACTCACTGATAGTTACTGTCATTATTTTATCTGATATATTTCCAACTAGATTGTATATTTATGGAGACACATTGAGATTTCCTTCTGTACATTTCTCCTTGAGCATCAATACATACTTGTTGATTAATGGAGCATAGTTTACATTCCAAAAATAGCACCAATTAAATCTAATCATTCTTCAGACTTGAACACTTGCAAAATGTATGGCCTCCTCTTATGTTGCTATGTTCCTTTGTAAGTCCTTTTAAATTGGCTGAATGCGTAAATTCTGGGACTCTAATTTTTCTTCTGGAGTCCCCATTAGTGGGTCATCTAATGCTATGAATGCACATATGGCCACAAAGTTGATAGCTGGAAATGACAGTATCATTCAAACAGCTGTGGGCATGTAGTCTAGTAAGGTCCTTAGAAAAACCAGAAGACATAGACACTGGCAGAGTCAATATCCCCACATTTCAGATGCATTTCTTACTTTCACTGAAAGCCTGCTCCATGATAGCATGAAACTATTCTAAATATGCTTACTAGTAGTTTAGAGAAATCGAATTGAAAAATTATTCTTATCTTAAATTTCATTTTAAAGTTGTTTACTTCACACATACAGATTTTATAAAAACCTCCTTGAGGGCTTGGATTTTGTTTTATCCACTGCTGAATAAAGCACTCTTAAGAGTGCCTATCATAGAGTAGGCACTCAACAAATATTTATTGGAGGCATAATTGAATATGATCAGATCATGACATCCCATTTAAATTCCTTAGTTGTAATAAATACTCAGCATTTTTCACTAATAAAATTAAATCTAGCTGAAAATAATATATTTGACAGAATTTTTAGGTTATTGGTTTCATGTAATATATTTGAGGCAGTTATAAATTAAAATCACAGAATCAATGTACAGAAATCTGTTGCATTTCTATATACTGGTAACGAAGCAACAGAAACATAAGTTAAGATAATAATCTCATTTACAATTTCACCCAAAATAATAAAGTATCTAGGAATAAACTTAAGCAAAGAAGTGAAAATCTTGTACCCTGAAAACTATAAAACACTGATGAAAGAAAATGAAGATGATACCAAAAAATGGAAAGACATTCCATGCTCACAGATTGGAAGAATAAATATCGTTAAAATGTCTATATTACCCAAAGCAATCTACACATTTAATGCAATCTCTGCAAAATATCAATAACATTTTTCACAGAACTGGAACAAACAAAATTGGTCCTAAAATTTGTATGGGACCCCAGAAGACACTGAATAGCCAAAGCAACCTTGAAAAGATTGAAAAAGAAAAAGAAAAAACAAAACTGGAGGCATCGCAATTCCAGGCTTCAAGTTATACTACAAAGCTATAGCATTCAAACTGGCACAAAAATAGAGACACAGATCAATGGAACAGTATAGAAAACCCAGAAAGAAACTCGCAATTATAAGGTCAATTAATCTTTGACAAAGGAGGAAAGAATATGCAATGAGAATAAGACAGTCTCTTCAACAAATGGCACTGGGAAAACTAGAGAGCTACATGCAAAGGAATGAAACTGGACCACTTTCTTACATATACACAAAAATAACCCCAAAATGGATTAATTACCAAAATGGATTAAGGATCTGAAACATTAAAAGTCCTAGAAGAGAGCACAAGCAGCAATTTCTCTGACATCAGGCATAGCAACATTTTTCTAGATATGTCTCCTGAGGCAAGAGAAATAAAAGCAAAAACAAACTATTGGGACTACATCAAAATAAAAAGCTTCTACACAGTGAAGGAAACAACCAACAAACTAAAAGGCCACCTACTGAATGGGAGAAGATATTTGCAAATAACATATCCAATAAAGGGTTAGTATCCAAAATATATAAAGAACTTATTAAACTCAACACCCATAAAATAAGCAGTCTAATTAAAAAGTAGGCAGAAGACATAAACAGACATTTCTCCAAAGACATCCAGATGGTCAACAGACACATGAAAAGATGCTCAACATCACTAATCATCAGGGAAATGCAAATCAAACCTACAGTGAGATGTCACTTCACACTTGCCAGAATGGTTAAAATAAAAAGCATAAGAAATAAGTGTTGGAGAGGATGTGGATGAAAAGGAACCTTCTTACACTATTGGTAAATATGCAAACCGGTGCAGCTGCTGTGGAAAACGTATGGAGGTTGCTTAAAAAGTTAAAAATAGAACTACCCTATGACCCAGTAATTGTACTACTGGGTATTTACCCAAAAAATACAAAATACTAATTCAAAGGGATACATGCACCTCTATATTTTTGCAGAATTATTTACAAATTTACAATAGCCAGGTTATGGAAGCAGCCCAAGTGTCCATCAATAGATGAAGGGATAAAGAAGATGTGATATATACAGTGGAATATTATTCAGTCATAAAAGAGATTAAAATCTTACCATGTGCTATGACATGGATGGAGCCAGAGAATATAACGCTAAGTGAAATAAATAAGAGAAAGACAAATTCCCTATGATTTCACACATATGTGGAATTTAAGAAACAAAACAAATGAGCAAAGGAAAAAAAAAAGAGAGAGAGAGATAAACCAAGAAACCGACTCTTAACTGTAGAGAACAAACTGATGGTTACCAGAGGGAAGGTGGGTGGGGGAAGAGGTGAAATAGGTGATGGGGATTAAGGAGTGCACTTGTTGTGATGAGTATTGAGTGATGTATGGAATTGTTGAATCACTGTATTGTATACCCGAAACCTATGTAACAGTGTATGTTAACCATACTAGAATTAAATAAAAACTTAATTAAAATAATAGAAAAATGTGCATTGAGTTGATTATACACTGTCTTACAAAAGGATGAGCCATTTATATTAGATTTATTTGCTAATTAATGAATTAATGCACTCAATAAATATTGATTAGATACCTACAAAATTGCAATACTATGTTAGCTATTCAGAGTACAGTGATAACTCCCCACCCTCAAACCATTGAGAATCTAATGGGAGAGATTGACACATAAAGCAATAATGATAATAAATTAAAAATAACAATAAAAATCTGTGTAGAATATTATAATGATAGAGGAAGAGAGGGATGGATCTTAAATGAAATTGTGAAGGATATGTAGGAGTTTTCTAGGCAGAAGAGAAGGGCATGAGAACATTCTAGGGTGTAGGACCAGGATGAGAATAGGCCTGGAAAAAAAGCATGTTATGTTCTTGGGGAGACTCCAAACAGTTGGAGCTCATAGACAGAAGTATACAGGCAGGTCATGAAGGGCCCAGTTACCAGACTAAAGAGCTGGAGTTTCACTGGCTGTAGGATAAGAAATTAACAAATTATTTTAAGCATGTCGGTGACTTGGTCAGATCTACATAGATTGCTTTAGTGTTGAAGTTGGATTTTATGAGACAAGCCAGAAAACTGTGAATCCAGTTAGAAAGTGACCTCAATTGGATTTCAGCCTCCTCCACTTCCTGCAGCACCATGTCCTATAAAAGCCTTAACCTACAACACTGTCTGTATAAGTGCTGACTGGCTACTTGAGGGAGTAAAGTCAAGAAAAGGCCTGACACGTGGGGCAGCACACAGGGGTTGGGGACTACAAATTTGTAGAAACACCAGTCTAGATGGTTGTGTGGTTTTCCCCCAGAGGAGCATGCAGGTATCTGGGGGCAGGGATAGAAAAAGTGGACTTTAGTCATGACCTGGGGTTGGAATTTTGAAGGGCAGATGCAAAGGAAGCATAGGGAAAAGGGACATTAATGGTGCTGGTGAGGAGCAGTTCACATGGGTGCACAATGGCTAGGAAAGTAGGGACAGACAGGGTCTGATAACCAGCAGGGAAATGAAAGACCTAACGTAGTGATTTTCAATCAGGGGCAATTCTCACCCCCTGCACACCCACTGGGGACATTTGGCAATGTAAGGAGTCATTTGTGGCTGCTGCAACTCAGAGGGAGGAGGTGCTACTGGCATCTGGTGACTAGGGGCCAGAAATGTTACTGATATCCTACACTGCACAGGATGATGTCTTACAAGAAAGAATTACCTGGAACCAAATGCTAACAATGCCAAGGCTGGGAAACCCTGATCCAGGGCCTGTACATTTCCTAAATATGTTTTAAAAAGCAAACACCTCACTCAGAAGGAAAAGGCCTTATGAAGAATTTATTGACTTATTAATATTTTTTATTCCCTATAGCATCTGGAATAATATTTCCTTCATAGCAATAATAAAATGATGAAATAATAATATGCTAGTAATGACAGCTAATAATAATTGTTTATTACGATTTAATCGCTGTACAGTGTTTTATATGCCTCATCTTATTCCCTTATAAATGCTCCAATTACTTTCTTATAAATACTCCAGGCCATAAGTAAAACTTGAGGGTTTTGAGTCAGAAACTATCCAGAAGTCTTCCCTGAAAGAGGATCTGGCTCCCTTCCTACTAATAATACAAAATACTAATGGCAAGAAAATGCCGAGCACTAAAAGCAACTAACCATGTGTTAATGCCTTTTCGTGTGTAATGTGGAGCATTGTCGTAGGTTTAATCACGAGGCCCCATAAAACTATTCTTACTCGGGAAAACGGAGGCTTCAAGAAGCCGATTGCTCAAAGTCGTACAGTAGGAAGCAACAAGCACTGGATTCAAGTGCAGGCTTGGACTTGGACTCTCAGCCTTGTCTTCAGATAACATCACAGCTACTCCTGTCACTTCTACACTTGCACATTTTTTAGTCCAGGGGCTTCTTCTCCACAGATAGTCACCGCTATGGGCTATCAGTTTTTCAAGAAGCCTTCTTTCCTGTCTTCTCCATTTGAAGGACTATGTACCTACATATAATTGCTACTCTTGGCACCTGGATCAGCTTCTGATAATAAGTGGGTCTACTCAGTGAAGTCAGTTGTTAAATATTTATTGGGTACCTCATTTTTAGACACTGGAAATACAGTGTGACCTGGATGGGCAGTGTCCCTTTGCTCAAGAACTCTGTTCTAGGAGGGTGATGGGCAAGAAACATAAAAACAACCACAGAAAATAATTTCAGGTACTGATAAGTACTAAGAGGGAAAAAAAAAAGTACAGTCATGTGCTAATGACACTAAGGTAACCAGGAAAATTCGTTTTGAAGTGATGACATGTGAGTTGTGAGTGAATTGATAAGAAGGTCACGGCCATAGGAAAATTTAGGGGATGAGGGGGAGGGTAAATGTTTCCAACAGAAGGAAAAACCAGTGCCCGACTTGAAAGCAAGAATGAGTTTGAGGGTGAGCCTCAAGTGAGCTCAGAGGTTAGTGAACGAGAAAAAGGCAATTGATATGGAGAGAGATGAGGCTGAGAAGGTGGGCAGGGGCCTAGACCTGCAGGTCCCATAGGCCAGGGGATGGTCTCAATTACAGAAATGCTTTTTAGTAAATTTACCCATCATAAAAGACTTTTTAAAATGGAAAGCCAAAGTTTTTAAAGCAGCAATTTAATTTGATTTTACAACATTTAAAATTTTTAGTATGTTTCATGGGAAATGTGGCCAGTGCACGTAAAGCCGTTTGGGAAGTTACAGGTAATTTCAGTTCTATTCCTAGCAGCAATTGGACAGAGTCAAGTGAAAGCGAATTTTAACTAAAACTAAAATGAGTGAAGACTCACTAGTTCATTCTCCTTATAGTGATTGTTAGTGGTCTCACAATCACCTACACACACACACACACACACACACACACACACACACACAACTTGGAACACCCATTCATCAGGATCCTAATATTCTATTAAAGAACATTTGAGTATATTATTTTCTTCCTAACTCTTAACATAGCCCTCAGATGGAATTTATTCATCCACAGAAATAACAAATAGATCTTGATTTCTTTCCATGTGTTAGAAACGTACTGTGTCTTCACATATATTCAGCTTGTGTTAGAGATATCCACAACTGTGTGCAATGGAGGATCTGAGACGTTAAGTAATATCACCAAGATCACACAGCTAGAGAGTGGTGGCATAGTAATTTCAAATGATAATCTTTTTCAGATCCAAGGGATACTTGTATATAATTGTATTTTAATACAATTGGTTTCCATGTAATCTTATGTTTTGTATTTTATGCTTTAAGAAATATTTTGAACAGCAATTCTCACCTTGTATCACACTGTCAAAAAATCCACAGTATATAAAACACTTAAAACTTCTGCTCTAGATCTGCATTATAATAGAGATAGCTACAAGGTGCTGTAGAGAAATACAAAGGAGATAGTGACTAAGTGTACATGGGGAGTTTCAGAGGAACAACTTCATGGAAATGATAACACTGAAGTTAAGCTTTGAGGAATCATGAGAAGAACAGAGGAAGGAAAGAGAGCAGAGTGAACAGCAAGGGCATATTCAGGGAATGGCTCCCAGAGCTGGGTCATGACGATACTAGTAGGGACTAGCAAACGACAAATTAAAAAAGAAACTGAAGGTTTGGATCATGCTTGGCTTGATATGCCATGTTTAATATTTGGACATTTTCTTGGGACAGAAGGAGAACCACTGAAGACTTTTAAGTAGATAAATGATATGCAAAGAATTGTGTTTTTGAAATAATGTCCAGTGGTTTGATATAAAAATAAAGCTCTCCATGTCTGGCTTGCTAGGAGATCGTATCAAGACCTGGTCAACCAAATATGGAAATATGGAAGCATCATCTGAAGCCCACCTCACATCTATCCACCCTCAGCCTCATACTAGCCCCTGCTTACCTTGATCCTGTGTACCAGAGGAGCAAACAGAAACACAAAGAGCTCCACAGTAGCCATGGAGTTCTGGAAGATCTTCCTTCGGTTGTTCTCTTCTTCATCATTGGAGCTGCTTTGGCAAGGCTGCCCGGGGGAACCCTGGTTTTCTACCTGGTGGATGAAAGCACTGCTGCTGCCACCCCAGCTGGAGCCATGGTCTGTGCCCCCAAACCGCTCACTGTTGCAGTCCTGGGGGGCCTCCAGGAGCATCCAGTGCAGGGTGTGAAGGAGCTTTGTTTCAGCAACACCGAGTTTATCCTGGTGGCCTGCACGGGGACAACCACAGAGCCGAGTTAAGACCAACTCTGTACCTTCAGGTACTGATAAGTACTAAGAGGGAAAAAAAAGTACAGTCATGTGCTAATGACACTAAGGTAACCAGGAAAATTCATTTTGAAGTGATGACATGTGAGTTGTGAGTGAATTGATAAGAAGGTCACGGCCATATGAAAATTTAGGGGATGAGGGGGAGGGTAAATGTTTCCAACAGAAGGAAAAACCAGTGCCCGACTTGAAAGCAAGAATGAGTTTGAGGGTGTTCTGTCACCAGAACAATTGATATCCACTTTGGGTCTGGGAAGAACATCCTTGCTTTGCTCTGTGGCTTGATTTCCTGGGAGACACTGGCATTTCTCTGTACCTCTTACAACCACTGCTGGAAGGGTTCATTCTTGTTTTGGGGCTTCCTAACTGGTTAAAATCCCTACAGAATAATATACTGTCATAGGAATATCACATGTCCTCAGTCATATATATATGTTATATATATATAATCTCCCCAAATAGGCAGCATAGAGGTTAAGAACATCGGGTCTGAAGGGTCTGAAGATAACGATTACTCTACTTTAGACAGTGTGATCAAGAAATGCCTCTATAAAGGTAACATTTGAGCAGAAACCCAAATTAGGGCAAAGAACTGGATGGAAAAGAGCATGTAGAGAATGTATGCAAACATGGGGTGGATGTTAGGACATATTACCATGTTAGAAAAGCAATCTGTAAAATAATCTAAAAAAGAGGAAGAAATTTTGCGCACACGCATGCACATACACTCAGTACTACAAAGTGCAAGGGGTCACTTTGGGAGTTGAGAGGGTAAAGAAGACAAATCTGATCGGAACTCGTCTTGGATGGGTGATAGTCTTTAGCTTCCCTATAATCTTCTAATGTTTAAAAGGAAAATATATTCACATATATTGGAAAATAATTAAAAATTTTAAGACAAGAGTGACAGTTTCTTTGTTGGTAAGATGGAGATCATGGTGGTATCAATGGGAGGGGGCTTTTGTGAGGATTTAATGAGATCACGTGTGTACAGGGCCTGGGAAAATAGTAAGTGCCCAGTAAATGTCGTTACCATGAGTGTAGATGGTCAGAGGCCATGAAGAAGCAATGCAGAAGAACCAACCTAACTTGTTCCTGTTTGAAAGCAGGGTTGCAGTGCAGTGGAGGACGTGAGGCAAAGCAGCTTGTACCAACTCCCATCTGGAAATGCTCTGGATGGCTTCAGAGAGGGCTGGAGAAAGGCCATGCAGTTTATTCTCTACCAACACTCGTTCAAAGGACTGTAGATACCAAAAAAGAAGAAAAAAACATGTAAAATAAGGAATTAGAGATCCTGATTGGTGAGAAAATGGACACCAAGGTACTACAAGATGCAAATCGGTGGATGAGATATTTGAGGGTGCACTCACACAGCATTTCATAGTATATGTTGACATATAATGGTTCCGTGAGAATTTCTTTTTACCCATTTTAGGTTTTTGATTTAAAATACATGACTTGAATTATTAAATAATTTTTCTTTCCACCAAAATAAGCTTCCTCTTAAAAAAAAGCACAACAACATATTTAACTCATGAAATTCTTGGAAGTAGTATTTTATAAAATGCTGCTGAGGCATCCAAAGGGTCTGTGACAACTGCAGAACAAAGTAAAATGTCTTTTCTGAAAGTGTTTTCAGGGCAGAATTTATGTCAATTTTCAACAAGCGCTAACTAAGATACAGTTCTTTCAAGAAATCTGATTTTGGGGCCCCTGAATTATTCCATGTCCCTAGCGACAACCTGGCACAAGACATTCCTTACCTAATGCCTGTCATGGTAAAAATACTTAATATATCTGTTGAATAAACAAAGAAAGGGAGGGAGAGAAGAAAAGGAAGGGAAATATGCCATAAGTTTTGCTCATTTATTAAATCTTCTGTCTTGTCCAGGGATACTTCCAGAAAGTGAAGCATCCCAGAATAAATGTGACCTACTCAGTTTCTGTTGTGCTTGTTGTTTGGATGAGGAGGACATCATTATAAGATGTTAAGGAAAGTAGAGCTACCAAATATTAAAATAAATTTAATAAATATTCGACTTGTATGAACTGAACCTGATTGCTGCTTCATGCCACAAGTGATCAAGAAAATTGTGGAGGTGTGCTCTAGAGTGATCATAATACAAGTTCCAAGTATTCAAGCTGTATTATTGATATTATTAGGATGCCGGAGAAAAAGACACAGCTTAATGGAGAGACTCTTCAAAGAAACCTAATTACTTTTTGACTCAAAAAAGGAAAATAAGGAGTAAAAGAAGAGATACCGTCTTTAAGAAAAAAAAAAACTAAATAAAGACAGATCCAAATGCTTTTAAATTCTTCAGCCCTGAGGTATCTAAGTATTCATTAAGTAAAGGGTGAGTATGTTGGGAATCAAAAGATTATAAAGAATTTACGCAGTCTTGTTGAAAACATTTTAGAGGATGAGTTGTATTTTATAATAGCAGGAGTTGTATTTTATAATAGCAGAGCACTCTGGGTACTTAATGTTACTTTCTTCTTAAATGTTACTAATATGAGTTTTTTATTATTTTTTCAACCCTGAACATCATTTTTTATACTTTTATTTATTTACGTGACTTAGTTATTTTATATTGCATGACTATATTAAAAATGTCAGACATATCTTTGCCAAGAACAGGGAAAAGTTAGGATTATTTTAAGCTAGTATAATTGTAAATGTGATGTATGGAAGGCCCAGAGGTTTTTTAAGTGTCAAATTACCCTACCTTGAGCTAAGTACAACAACAAATTTCATTAAAAGGTCCTTATTAGAAATTTATATTTTAAAAATATCCTTGTGGCAACTTTGAATGGCAGGTGATACAACAAAACAAATTCCTACTTGAGTATGTGTACCTGTATTTTTAACTCTCTAGTTGGCTTTCATCATTTAAAAAAAATGTTTTTTTATTTATTTTTGAGAGAGATAGAGAGTGGGAGTAAGGGAGGGGCAGAGAGAGAGAGGGAAAGAGAGAACCCCAAGCAGGCTCCACACCATCAGCACAGAGCCTGATGCGGGGCTTGATCTCATGAACTGTGAGATCGTGACCTGAGTCGAAATCAAGAGCCGAATGCTTAACCAACAGAGCCACTCAGCACCCTGGATTTCATCATTTTAAAATCCCTAACACATTTCAGAACTCCTTACTATGTAGTCATCTATGTAGTCATTGGCAAATATTCAGGGCAATGTCCAAATGGGTAGGTTTCCACTTTTAGGTTTTAATATATGAAATGTGAAGACCTTTATTGGAGCTCCAGATTTTAATGAAACCCGTGAAAAGTTCACTTGATTTTTGCTTCATGATTTCATGGCTTTTGTTTTCAATTTGTGAAGTGGGAAATTTCAGAGATATGGGATTCCCTTAGAATCTCAGGACAAGTGCACTCTATAGAGTATAAATACTGGTAGCATTACTTTCATAATTATTTTACATTATCTATTTTCAGACTTACACCAAACATACAAGACATGAAAGTTCAGAATTGCACATTACTTTGAGTAGTTCTTAGGTACTCATCTCATTAGCTTCCACTAGAACAGTCTCTATTTTGTTAAGGATTGGACTTCTTATACTTGCCCTGCAAGGCCCTTCACCACCTGGTTGTCTGTAATCTCTCCACCTTTTCTTCTCCTCCTCTACCCCTATCCACTCTGGGCTAAGGTCCTTTAGATGTACTGTTCCCCTCTGTTCTCTCCTTACTCATTCCTCCCCCCCCCTTTTTTTTCACATCTTTGTCTAAGAGTCACATTAGCAGGTGACCTTACCTATCCACTGCTCTAAACATGGAATCCACCTCCTCCCCCAGCTGCCATTGCCTCCAGTCTGCTTTCTTACTTAATTTTTCCTCATAGTACTTATCACTATCTGGGCTTATTATGTATTTTACTTATTTGTCAGTGGCTTGACTTCCTCCCACCAGAATGCAAACTCTGTGTTTTGATTATTGCTCTGTCCCGTCATATGGAACTATGCCTAGCACATAGTAGGTGCTCAATAATATTTACTGAGTGAATTAATATAGTGAGTGAATCTATATGGTCAGTACAATTTAATGCCTTTCTTTGGGTTGAAATTGCCACACAGAATATGGAAATAATCATTAAATGGTGAATATCACATACCACACATGAGGCTTCATATTGTTTCCCCAGTTTAGGCCTCAAAAATGCACTGAAAAATTAATAGAGATATTTGTTATAAGTAAAAATGATTAGCATCTTTATGACATTTTTTTTCAACGAATAAAACATGGTTCTATGAAACTCAAATCTCATGCCTCCCTATAGCCTGTTAATGAGCAGGTGTTGAACAGCTGACGACATTTGCTTTTACATGTGTAATTACATATATGAAAGAGATGTGGCTCTCCACATTTTCTGTATCCACTCTTATTCTGAAGACTTCTACCTAACCAGATTCTAAATTGCCAATGGTCAGGAGTGGTGTATTACTCATGTATATAATTATATTAAAAACTAAAAATGAACACAGTTTGTGGGCTATGATTTCCAGAATCTAATTTGTTATCTGGTACATTTCCAAAATAATAATACTGATAATAATACTACTACTACCAATAACAATAATAATGGAAATTTTGTTTCCTGTTTATTGGAATAGGTTTCAGGTCTTTCCAGGAAAAAATAAAATTATAAAATATCCTCCTTCTCAGGGTCTTGAACCAGGAAGACTACATTGGCTGAATCCGAGCAAAAATGGTTAACAAGTGGGCACAGCAGATATTCGCCAAACAGGAGCTGGAAAAACAACAGGTCACCGGCCTGGAATTACAGCAGGAGATGGAGGGGCAATTGGACGCAAGAGCACAACCAGTCATAATTATCTTCCCTAGTTCCCCGCCCCCTCTTCCTAGGCTTTCTGCCCTCCCACCCTCTAAATAATGTATATATTTATTCAACTGCCAATCTGCTTGTCGCCAAACTTCACGGAAATATTTTTAAAATGCGTGTTTTTAAGCAGGTGCTGAGGGCTTGCTTTCCAGCCCCAGAGAGGGAGCTGCAGGCTGTGGCGCGGCCTCAGCAGCAGTGGCAGCAGTGGCAGTGGCGGTGACCCAGGCGGCCCCAGGAGCGCCCCCAGCCCAGGGCGGCCCGCGGCGCGCCCTCTGCGCCCCTCACCTGGTTTGCCGCCACAGGAAGGTCTGGATGGGCAGGGGGATGCCGCGGCCGCTGTCCTGCTCCTGGCCTTCGGAGCTCTTCCTCTTCACCATGATGGTGGCTCCTGGGAGTCCTACTGCAGGACCCAGCGCTGGCTCCTCGCTAGCCGCCGCCTCCTCCTCCTCCTCCTCCCGCTGCTCTCCCCAACTCTCATCCCCTCCTTCCCCGAGGCAGAGCCGGCTCTCTCCGCCCTGATCCCCCGTCCCTCTCTCCTTCCCCCACCCCTCCCCGCGCGTGGAACATGGCTGCGGGAGGAGGGGAGGGCTGGAGGAGCCGCGGAGCGAGGAGGGGGGCGCTCGGAGGAGCTGTCCGCCTCGCCGCCCCCGCGCCCGCTCCTTGCTTTCAGTACCACCCACTGTGGACAGCGGCCCGCGCCGGACAGCCCGGCGGGAGAGCAGAGCAGGGGACAGGTTGAACGGCAGCGGGATGGTCCAAAAGATCCACGCTCTGCATTGCACGCTGATCCCCTCGCGCCTCTTCAAGCCCCAGGATTCGGCTTCCTTCCCTCCGAGCTGCACCCCAGGAGTGTCCCCTGTCCTGCTTCCCAACCTCAGCATCCAAAGAACTGTCACGGTCTGGGGAGGAGGAGCTTTCGGAAACCGCAGAACAGTCACTAACACTGGCATCATTCGCACCTCAAGCAAGGAGGTCAGGAGTCCACCCTTGGGTTTTAGCAGAAAGAGCACATGAAAATTATTAGGAGTGTAAACAAGGAAGGGATTAAGCTTGGCAAGACCGGGAAAGCTTGAAAGTTTTCTGATGTGAGAAATTATTTTAAAATGGTAACCACAGGAAATTAACCTTGCTCATTTTGCTAAAGCAGGAATATCCCCAAACTAGACAGTTGTATCAGTTAATTGTAACTTGAGAAAGAACATTTTAATCATGCTATTAGGAAATGCTGTTTATTACAGTCCATTAGTGTACTTGGGTGATCCTGTTCATTCCGAAGATAGCTGCCATTTTCCTTCAGTTGTTATAGTCAGATGTCTATATAGTTAATAGATGGATTACTGTCAGATGTTTTATCTAGCAGCAAAACAAATGGGGGTGGGGTGAAATGAAGCAGTTGGAGTAGAAAATCATTGCTGTGGGCCCAGCTACCTGCAAACAAACAAATATGGTTGCACACATCTTTGAACAAAATATTGGTGTAATGCATGAAATAGAGACTTAGACCCCAGGACCTGATCTCAATAGTTAGAAATATTTCCAATGTAATTAACTACATGAGCCTTTATTCCATATAGAGAGAATTATATGGTATATATTGGTATTTTCAGTTACAAAATTAAAGTATACATTTAATATCTTGAAGTAATCTTTTAATAGGAATTTTGAAACAAGGAAAGATAGATTCTAAATACAGCTTCTTCAGTGTATATTTATTGAATTTATTTTATATGCCAAGTATCATGCTATGTGGATTCCTGCTCATAAGGCCCTCACAGCATTGAAAGGAATATAGACATATAAAGAAAAGGGTACCCTGGGAGACATGACACAGATTCACTTATAAACAAAGGGACAAGGCAGAAAATATGAGCAGAAATCGGATGGAGAAAGGTTTTGTATGGCAAGCTACAAAGTTTAGATAAGAAAGACTTTAAGTAGGGCAGTAAAAATTTTGCTTCCATTTAAGTGTGATCGATATCCCTGGAATGTAGAGGTCATTTAAAATAAATGGGAGGTGTATATGGGAATCCCAGTCTGGAGATTAGAGAAGTACTTCATGGGATGCTGAACCAAGGCCATGATAGCAGAGCTAGAAATAAGGAGATAATTTTGAATGATACTGCAAAGGTATAATTAGTCAGATTGAATAACCAAGCAGGAATTGGGGGAAAAAAATAGAACAGTAGTTAAGAGCTTAGATCATGAGCCAGACAGTTTTCTCTCTAGTACTAGCTTGTCCTAGATATAATACCCTGGGAAAGGTTCTTGGCCAAGGTTTCCAAATAATAGTACCCTTCCCATAGAGATGTTGTGAGGATTAAATGTTAATACTTGTAAAGAATTTAAGAGATTCCCTAATCTGTACTAAGCCTTCAATAAATATCAAGCAAATCTAAATTTTCTGTTTTGAGCAACTGAGTAAATGATGATCTCATTCAAATAACAAGTTGACAGGGAGAATTATGTTCTTATTTTAGGTATGTGTATAGGAGCATTAATGAGTTTTCCTTAAGTCTCTATTGGAAATTCCAATCGCTATCATGAAGAGGCAGCTAGAAGTATGAGTGTGGGGTTCAGAAGAGTTAACTAGGTAGGACAGATCAATTTTTTGTGGTTTACACTGTATAAAAAGTAGTTGAAACCACAGAAGTAGTTAAAGTAAGTCAGGGAAATATATGGAAAGAGAAAAAAGAGAAAAGGAGCGCAATTTACAAGTCTAGGGGACATGAACTTTAGTGTATTGCCACAAGTTGACAGCATAGGATAGGATAGTAGGATAGGCAGAGTTCTAAGAGGGTCCCCAAGATTCCCACCCTTTGGTGTATATATGTACCCTCTCCAGTTACTCGATCAAAAACTAATCTAGGTGTTGCTGTGAAAAGATTTACAGAAAGCCTAAAGTTTTAAAAATTATTAATAAACTTTATTTCTTAAAGCAGTTTTAAGTTTACAGAAAAAATTAGACCAAAAATACAGACAGTTCTCATGTATCCTCTCTTCCAGTCCAGTTTCTTCTATTATTAACAGCTTGCATTTGTGTGGTACATTTATTATTACTGATGAGCCAGTATTGATATGTTATCATTAACTAAATCTATAGTTTAAAGCTCACTATATCTGTTGTACAGTTGTACATATTTTGCCAAATAATGTCATGTATCCATCGTTATGAGTTATAAGAATAGTTTCATGTCCTAAAAATCCTCTGTGCTTTACCCATTATTCCCTCCTTAATCCCTGGAAGCCACTAATATTTTTATTGTCTCCATAGTTTTGCCTTTTTCAGAATGTCATATAGTTGAAATCATATAGTACATAGCCTTTTTAGATTGGCTTCTTCACTTGGTAATATGTGTTTAAGTCTCCTCCATGTCTTTTTGTGACTTGATAACTCATTTCTTTTTATTGCTGATCAATATTTCATTGTATAGATGTACCATAGTTGGTTTATTCATTCATATACTGAAGGACATCTAAGTTGCTTTCAATTTTGGTCCATTATGAATAAATATGCTACAAATATTTCATGTGCACTTTTTGGTGTGGATGTAATTTTTAAACTCGTCTGGTTGAATACCTAGGAATACAGTTGCTGGATTGTATTTTAAGACTATGATTAGCTTTGTAAGAACTGCCAAACTATCTTCCAAAATGGCTATACTACAGAGTTTTTTAAAAATAAGAGACTTGAACATATTTATGGGCCAGAATGAAAAGTCATGGAAGAAGAAAATGTTGAGGCTATTTGAGAGAGGGGATAAAAGTTAACAAGGTTCTGGAGGATGTTATATCTGACACACAGAAGGATTAATCATTCTTTGGTGGAGGAATAATTCCTAAGATGGGAGATAAAAAGGAAGAATGGTAAAGGCTAAATCAGCAGAAAAAGAAGGATAAGCATAGGACAGAGTTCAGCCTTGATGGCCTATGTAAACTGTGAAGTAATCAGTATGGTCACTTTTTAGGAGTGATATTTGATGGAGAAGGAATAATGACATTTTTCAGAAAGATATTAATAGCAGATAACATACATTGAATACTTGCTATATGTCAAGGTCTATTTTAAATGTATCAATCAATTGATGCAAACACACACACACACGCACACACACAAACTCACTATAAATATTTTAAGAAGAGAAACCTGAGACACAGAAAGGTTATATAACCTGCCTGAAGTTACACAGTAAGTAATGAAAGAAACAGTGAAGTCAGCTTCAAAGTTCTGCCTTAACTTTTCAGCATAATACTGAGTGTTGTATAGTTGTGAGAGTTTGGAAAAAATGCTATGAGTCATGTTGGTGAGAACTGCTCAAGGACATATGCAAGAATTACCCTGTTGATGATAGAAGATGAAGAAGAGCTAACGGTCCTTTCCAATCCCAAATGCCCTTAAGGCATTGAGTCATCTAGGGGTGGAAGAAATCTATAATAAGTACCTTCAAGAGCAGTTTTCAGAATCACATAAAAATTACCATGATGGTTTACTTCTTGTATGCCTATCGAAAACCTCCAGGGGCGCCTGGGTGGCTCAGTCGGTTAGGCGTCCGACTTCGGCTCAGGTCACGATCTCGCGGTATGTGAGTTCAAGCCCTGCGTCGGGCTCTGTGCTGACTGCTCAGAGCCTGGAGCCTGTTTCAGATTCTGTATCTCCCTCTCTCTCTGACCCTCCCCCATTCATGCTCTGTCTCTCTCTGTCGCAAAAACAAATAAACATTAAAAAAAAAGATTTAAAAAAAACCTCCAAATAATTTTTGGTTTTTGGGAAAAAACCTGTCCTCCTTAAATGCTTTCATCTACATTGCCTTCTCCCATGCATTTATTTTTCAATTCAGATGAACACTGTTGGAGGGAAGCTAAGAACTGGGTAATCCAGTCAATTACACCATCACAGTTAATAAACCAGGTCCATGGTAATCACTGCATTATATTATAATCTCACTCTGCAAGAATGAATTGGAATGGAGCTTTCCCAAAGATGGTGCCAATGATGGAATGGCCTTGGGCAGGAGAGAGACTGGCTGTTGGACTTACAAAGCATGTGAAGGGAAATTGCAAACAGATACAGACAGATGTAGTTTTGAAGGTTATTGTCTTTTAAATGGAAGAGTGAATTTTGATAGTGGCCAGATGTTGAATTGCCAGATAAATATATAAATAAACATTCTTGGCAGACAGGTTGAACAGAGAACTCTGGGTCTTGGAAAAGACTGCTTCAGTAAGCAGAATCTAGAAGGCTATGTAAGTACATGAGAGCTAGTAATAATAAAAGCACTCATAGTAATTATAAAAACAGTTTTTGACAAGAGTCCACCATTAATCTATGGCAACCCATTAGAATTTAAATGTGAACAATTTAAATGATTGCTGTTATCTTCTGTCTGTCAGTAAGAAGCATATGGCAAATACATTGATGCAGTAGTTTTGCAGTTTTAGGAGAAAGGCCACACTTACTTTAAGGTCACTCCCATTATGCGGGAATGGGTATACTCAATGTGTCTTGGGCATCCTTAGCCCAAATAGCTGATCTCTCTAAGGAGGGCAAGGCTTACCGGTCTCTCAGTGAGTAGAACAAAGCTCCAAATCTCACAGTCCATGCTCATTTAGGCTTCGTGCTCAGGTTTGCAAGGGTCTTCATGATCTGACTGTGTTTCAAAACTCTTCCTGCTCCACTTTGCTCTGGACAGGCTGGCCTTTCAAGTACCTTGAATTTTTGGTCTTCTTCCACATCTGGACAAGGCTGGCACCTTTTCACTATTCAGGCCTCAGTTCAAATATAACCTCCTATGATAAGACTGTTTATTAACCTGCCTAAAGTAATCCTCCCTATACTGTTTCAGAAATGTTCTACTATAATTCTATTTTTTACTTCATAAAACCTATCATTTTCTGAATATCATGTTTACTTACTTTAAGGTTTGTCTGCTCAGCCTACAGAATAGCAAAAAGAATCTATAGGATATCCAGGAATAAATGTAACAAAAATATTTAATGTTTTTGTGGAAAAAAATACACTAAATTGTTTAGAGGCATAAAACCTTACAAAAATACCATGTTCTTGGGTAGGAAGACTCATTTTCATAAAGAAATATTGCTATTC
This sequence comes from Prionailurus viverrinus, assembly GCF_022837055.1. Lineage (NCBI taxonomy): Eukaryota > Metazoa > Chordata > Mammalia > Carnivora > Felidae > Prionailurus > Prionailurus viverrinus. The sequence goes on from NC_062568.1 coordinate 21,817,783, forward strand.
TTTAAATCCAATGTTTTTTTTAGGATGTTTCATAATCTTAAAAAACTGTTCCTAAAGTCTATATGGAAGAATAATGAGTCAAAGATAGCCAAGAAGGAAATGGTTGAGGAATTATAAGACTATATAGTAATTAAGGCAGCGTGATCGATAATAACGTAGAGATGGAAAAATTAACTAGTAGAACAAAATAAAAAGTCCAAAAAATGAAATGTGAATATATAACATGTGACACCTTAGAATGTGTTGTTTCTATTCGGAGAAAGGTAAATTGAGATTCTTACCTGAACCCTACCAACAAATAAATTATTCAAGATGAGTTAAAGACCTAAATCTAAAATGTAAAAAGCAAAATTTATTTTTTTAAAAAAGAAATAGTTTTTATCTCCTGATGTTTTATAAACACTTTGAGTCTTACTTGAGAAAGACTTAAAAAGTTAAAATTATATAAGGAAATATAGATAACTCAAATATATTAAATAGTTTCTGCAATGAAAGGTCTATAAAAATAAGAATATACATCCTAGAATGGGAGAAGATATTTGGAATGCACTCTATAAACAAAAAATTAGAATCCAGAATATATTATTAAGTTTACTAAAAAACCAATAAACCAAGACAAAAAAATTTGAAAAATGAGATTATGCTTAAATCTCATCAATAATATGGGAAAATGCAAACAAAAAATTTAATACTTCTCCAAACTATAAAGTTTAAAAAAAGCTTTAAAATTCTGATAAATTTATGGGGCGCCTGGGTGGCGCAGTCGGTTAAGCGTCCGACTTCAGCCAGGTCACGATCTCGCGGTCCGTGAGTTCGAGCCCCGCGACAGGCTCTGGGCTGATGGCTCGGAGCCTGGAGCCTGTTTCCGATTCTGTGTCTCCCTCTCTCTCTGCCCCTCCCCCGTTCATGCTCTGTCTCTCTCTGTCCCAAAAATAAATAAATGTTGAAAAAAAAATTTAAAAAAAAATTCTGATAAATTTAACTAATGCAATAGACAATAAAAGGAAATAAAAGGTATATAGGCTGAGAAGAAAGTAATGATCTGATCATCTGTGGAGAAAAATCCAAAAACAATACAAAATAAGTCCCGCTGAAACTAATAAGTGATTATTGCAAGTTTCAGGATGCAAGATTAATACACAAAAGTCAATTGCTTTCCTATATACCAGCAATAGACAAGAGGAATTCAAAATGAAAAACACAACACAAATTATATTAGCACCCCCTAAAATGAAATATTTAGGTATGAATCTAAGAAATATACATGCACAACATCTGTATGAAGAAAACTATAAAATTCTGATGGATGAAATCAAAGAACTAAATAAATAGGGAGATACTACATGTTCATGAATAGAAAGACTCAATACTATCAAGATGACAGTTTTTCCCAACTTGATTTATGGAGTCAATGCCATCCCAATCGAAATCTCAGCAAGTTATTTTATGGATGTTACCAAACATATTCTAAAGTTTGTATGGAGAGGCAAATGACCCAGAACAGCCAATACAATACTGAAGAAGAACAAAATTAGAGGATTGACACTATCCAATTTACAACTTAATATAGAAATATGGTATAGGACAATGTGGTAGTGGTGAGAAAATAGACAAATAGATTAATGGAAATAATAGACAGCCTAGAAATAGACCCACAGATTTTTAGTCACTGATCTTTGTCAAAAGGACAAAGGCAATAAGATGGAGCAAAGATTGTGTTTTTAAAAAAATTTTTTAACCTTTATTATTATTGAGAGACAGAGCATGAGCATGACCATAGGAACGGTAGAGGGAGAGGGAGACACAGAATCTGAAGTGGGATCCAGGCTCTGAGCTGTCAGCACAGAGCCTGACACAGGGCTCGAACTCACGAACTACGAGATCATGACCTGAGCCGAAGTCAGACACTTAACCGACTGAGCCACCCAGGCACCCCTAGATTGTGTTTTCAACAAATGGTGCTAGCGCGATTAGATATGCATGCGCGCGCGCGCGCGCACACACACACACACACACACACACACACACACACACACACATATCTAGCCCTGACCTCATTCCATTCACAAAAATTAACTCAGGGATGCCTGGGTGGCTCTGTTGGTTAAGCATCTGACTTTGGCTCAGGTCATGATCCCACAGTTCATGAGTTTGAGCCCTGCATTGGGCTCTGTGCTGACAGCTCAGAGCCTAGAGTCTGCTTCAGATTCTTTGTCTTCTTCTCTATCTCCTCCTCCCCCAGTTGTGCACACTCTCTCTCAAAATATGAATAAACATTTAAAAAACTAAGAAAAAATTAACTCAAAATGGATCATAGACCTGAATGTAAAATGCAAAAGCATAAAACTCCTAGAAGATAATAGGGAAAACCTAGACTTCAGTAAAATTAAAAATTGCTCTGTGAATGACAATGGCCAGAGAATGAGAGGATGAGCCACAGACTGGGAAAGTATATTCGCAAAAGACGTATTTGATAAAGGACTATCCAAAGCATTACAAAGAACTCTTGAAACTCAAAAAAAAAAGAAAACATAAACTCAATTAATAAAAAAAAAAACAGGCCAAAGAACTTCAGAGACACCTCACCAAAGAAGACAGACAGATGGCAAATAAACATATTAAAAGATGCTCCACTTTAAAAACAGTATGGGATTTCCTCAAAAATTTAACAGTAGAACTACCTTATCCAGTAATTGCATGACTGGATATTTACCCCCAAAACAAGAGATACTAATTCAAAGGAATACATGCACCCCTATGGTTATTGCAGCATTATTTAAAATAGCTAAATTATGGAAGCAGCCCGAGTGTCCATCAACAGATGAAGGGATAAAGAAGATGTGGTATAGACATATAATAGAATATACTGAACCACAGAAAAGAAGGAAATCTTGCCATTTGCTATGACATGGATGGAGCTAGAGAGTATAATGCTAAGTGAAATAAGTCAGAGAAAAAATACCGTATGATTGCAATCACATGTGGAATTTAAGAAACAAATGAGCAAAGGAAAAAAGAGAGACAAACCAAGAAACAGACTCTTAACTATGGAGAACAAACTAATGGTTATCAGAGGGAAGGGGGAGGATGGGTAAAACAGGGATTAAAGAGTATGCTTAATGGGGTGCCTGGTGGCTCAGCTGGTTAAGTATTCGACTCAATTTTGGCTCAGGTCATAATCCCATGGTTTGTGGGATGGAACCCACATCAGGATCTGCACTGATAGCATGGAGCCAACTTGGGATTATCTCTCTCCACACCCCGCCCTCTCCCCTGCTTGCAGTCTCTGTCTGTCTGTCTGTCTGTCTCTCTCTCTCTCTCAAAATAAATAAACTTGAAAAAATACACTTATCCATGATGAGCACTGAGTAATGTATAAAATTGTTGAATCACTATATTGTACACCTGAAACTAATAATATACTCTATGTTAACTACACTGGAATTAAACTTAAAAACGTAATAAAAAAGATGCTCTACTTTGTATGGCATCATGAAAATGCAAATTAAAATAACAGTGAAATATCACTATATACCTATCAGAATGGCCAAAATTTGGAACATCGACAACACAAAATGTTGATGAGGGTGTGGAGCTAGAGGAACTCTCATTCTTTGCTGGTGGGAATGAAAAATAGCACAACTACTTTGAAAGATAAATTGGCAGTTTCTTACAAAACTACTCTTAGAGTATGGTAACATACTCTTACCACATGATTCAGCAATCGTACTTTCTGGCATGTGCCCAAATGAATTGAAAATTTATGTTTATGTGTATAGTAACAGCAGCTTTGTTCTTAATTTCCAAAGCCTGGAAGCAACCAAGACATTTTTCAATAGCTGAATGAATAACTAAACTGTGGTACATCCAGACAATGGAATATTATTCAGCAATAAAAAGAAACAAGCTATCAAGCCATGAAAATACATGGAGAGAATTTACATGCATATTTCAGAGTGAAAGAAGCCAGTCTGAAAAGGCTATGTACTCTATAATTCCGACTAACTATATAACATTCTGGAAATAGCAAAACTATGGGGACAGTAAGATCAGTGGCTACCTGGTATTGATGAGGGGCGAGAGATGACAGGTGAGAACAGAGGGTTTTTAGGGCAGTGAAAATACTCTGTAATATACTATAAATCAATATATGTTATCACACATTTGTTCAATCTATATAATGCACAACACCAAGAGGGGACCCTAGGTAAAATATAGATTTTAGGTGATTATGATAGGTCAGTGTAGGTTCACTGATTGTAACAAATGTACCAGTCTGATGGAGGTGTCACTATGGGGCAGTGTGAGGGCATGTGTGTGTGAGGGCAGGAGATATAGGCGAAATCTCTGTGCCTTCCTCTCAATTTTGCTGTGAACACAAAACTTTTCTAAAAAATTGTCTTTAAAAAAAGTCTGATAATACCAAGTTCTGTCAAGAATATGTAAGACTTCTATAATTTTGAAGACAACTTTGGCAATATCTAGTTAAAAAAACTGAAATATGTGCACACTTCAATCCAACAATCCCCTAAGTAGACCCTGGAGGATTTATCCCATATGTGCATAAAAAGATAAAAACATTACTCATAACACCAACATTTTAGCAGTGAATTCTAACCATCCTATGCACGTCCATATACGAGAGAATGCATAAATTATCTAAGATACATGCATACAAGGAAATAAAATACAGCATTTAACATGTATGATTTATAGCTTTATGTATCAACATGGGAAAATTTCCAAAATATAATGTTGAGTGAACAAAACAATTTGCAGAATGATCTCATGATATAATACCATTTAAGTGTTTTAAATATGCAAAACAGTGCTATATATTTTATGCATACCTAGGCTTAATCATTTAGTGAAAATATTTTCGGTTATTGTCTTGACCTGAGCTTCACAGGAAGCTGGGCTTGAAACCATGGCTTATGTGTTTCTTCCTACTAGGGAGTGCAGTCCAAGTGGGTAGAAGTGAACTAAAAATACATAAGGTGGAGGAGACAGAGCTAATAGGATGGCATATTACCAAGCTGACTACTACTTTGTATCAAATGCAATAGATTGCTTGATTTGGAGGTGGTCCTCTGAGAACCTGCTTCTCAGAATAACTGCTTCTCAGGAAAGTATGTCTACACAAGGAAGGGAGAAGAGTTTATCTGGAGGTTGCGTTGACTCTGTGGAGTGTCAGTTTGTCTGCACTTTCCTGACACATATGTATGGGCTCAGAGATGGTCCTACAGCATCTTGTGCCTTAATACCAACAGCGATTCCTGGGTCACTAGTAGTATATGTAGCAGGAGTATTAGGCAAGGTGAACTTGGTAAGGTCGCTCTACAGGAGAGACTGAAGCAAGAGCAAGTGGTCACTGGTTCCAGAAACAGATGAGGCTAAGAGGATTTGAAATAGCACACGAGAAGTTCAGATGTGATGACACCCCACTTCAAGACCCTTTAGAGAAAGGGTCTACCTTTTTTTGACTACCTGGGCTCAAGTACCAGTACTGCTGCTCACAAGTCATGTAACATTGAAAATGCCACTTACACCTTTTGGGATGAGCACTGGGTGTTGTATGGAAACCAATTTGTCAATAAATTTCATATATAAAAAAAATAAATAAAATAAAATATAAAAAAAAAGAAAATGCCACTTAATGTCTCTGAGACATTATCTGTCATTATCTGTCAATATCTTCATTGTTTATAAAAATGAAGAAAATAAGAGTAGCTATTTTGTAAGGTTGTGAGGATCCAGTAAGTCCATTTATTTTCTGGTCATAACTGTTACATAACAAGTGAATAGTCCAAATCTCAGTGGCATGAAACAACCATTTATTGTGCTCATGATTTGTGAGTCGGGGAATTGGGAGGTCTCTGCTGGGTAATTCTCCTTTAGAGTCTCTCATGCAGTTACAGTTAGTTGTGGGTTGGGACTGTAATTATGTGAGGACTTGAATGGTCGGTGTGTCCAAGGTGACTTGCCCACATGGTTGACAGTTGGGGCTGGCTGACATCTGGTTGCTCAGCTTGGGCTATCCACTGACCTCTTCTGAGTGATAGTCTCAAGATGGCTGGACATTTTACAGCTCAGTTCACCCAGAGAGAACATCCCAAGAGGACCAGTGGAAGCTGCATAGCTTTTTCTGATCTGGCCTCGTGTAGCAACACATTTGTAGTTTATTAAGTCACAACGTTTCCTTGATTACTGAAAGGAAGGGACATAGATCCCACCTCTTAATGGGAGAAGTGTCAAAGAACTTGTGGACCTATTTTAGAATAACTACAATATAGGTAAAGCTCTTGGCACAGTGCCTATTCTACGCGATCACGAGTCTTACTCTTTTGACATGATAACATAGCCTTTTAGTCTTTCACACAAACTCTTGTGAAGCTTAGTCTTCTTTTTCATTTTGTCTTGCTGGTGCAAATCCATGGTGCTCCTTCATGGAGTGACCCTGAGGAAGATGGACAAACAATGCTTCTGGTTATTCTTAGTCGATGTTCTATAAACCTTGCAGTTATGTGGAGAAGATGGCTACAACGTTTACATTTACACTTTTTTTTTCCACTTGGCATCTTCTTAGAGCTTCAGCATGTCCCTGAAGCACAGGGTAAAGTTATACGGAGTGGCTCACTGATGCTTGCAGACAATGGGGATGGACACAAGCTCTGGACATCACTTTGGGATTCATTTATTTGAAATCCTCACACATTCCCTTAATAGGTCAGATCTCGGTTTTAACTTTAATTCCAATGGTTTTACCAAAGAAATTCGTGCCAGCTCAGCCCTCTGATTCTGGTCAATTGTCTGACACCTCTGTTTTAGGAGTATGAAAGCTGTTTTCTGCTACAAGTTTAAGATGAAAAAAGGATGCATATTGTGCTTCGGTAGACTTCAATATCTTAAAGTCTATTGTCATTTGTTTCTAGCTTTATAAACAATCACGTTTTCTGTTTAAAGAGTGTGAAAGCCTCACAGTGCTGGAAGCCATATTTGCTGAGTCACTGAGTATTCATTTTCACTTAACATTGGTATGGCTTGAAATATTTTTACTTCTCCGGCTTTATTATTATGCACCCTGTTTGTCATATGATGAAGGTGATAAAGATGTGTAAGTTTCCACTTTATAGTATACTGTAATGGAGGGAGCTTTATTTTATTAAGGTGGAAATGCTGAGCAGTCCCTTAGAAAACTGCTCTTCAATTTAATTTTCCTCCTGATATGTAGCAAAAAAAAAATTTTTTTAAACGTCTTTTATACTATCACTCATTAAAGGAATGGTGAGAAGCGTGTTTTCCAGGAGTCCAAACCATTTCTGCACAGGGGCCAATTTAGAAAAAATAAAATGATTTCTTTTCAGAAGGTGTATCCTTTTAAAATGTGGAAAAGCAGTATCTGCACTTGAGTATTCTGTTGACTTTTTCTTACTAACGAAAGACTTGTGTGTGATGGGCTGAAATTTCAGAAATACCTTAATTAGTGTGCTCTGCAATAGGGAGTAATGAGCACTCGTGTGAGAGGAGACATGGCTTGCTGGGCTCCTTAGGAAATAGCCAGGGAGAAATAGTTTGGCTGCAGCTCTCCATCCCTCCTGCTGTGTCGCTTTGACCCCTCACTCCTGTTCCTCAGTGTGTGCGTCCTCTCCCAAGGTGGCAGCTTCTATCTGTGAGTCAGTCATGTGACAGTACCAGAAACCAGACCCTGACCTGCCTTCAGCAGAGAGAGCTTCCTCTGTTCTATAGTGAATGTAACACTCATTGCTTGTGCCCCAAACTGCATCTGAGAGTCTGCTTCCAGGGAACCTCACAGCGTGACCATGACCATGGGCTGCACTTCCTCTCCAGAGGAAGGGATTTGGTCTGCAGAAACATTTGCAACTTAATTGAAAATGCCAGCAAACTCTGACAGCTCATGGTTTTCTCCTTTAAAAAGGCAAGCACTAGCCATTGATAGAATACTTTAATTTTTCTTTATTTTCAGCACAATCACTTCTGTTGATAGAACCAAGCTCATGCAAGGCTTCCCAAGTCCATCTCATGCTGTTCTTCTGAGTTATATCAAGAATCATCTCTTCTCCTGTTTCCTTATCCAAAAGTGTTGTGCATCAGGATCAATATCTTTTTATCTGATTAAGAAATAAAGCACACATTTATCAACCCTACTGTTGACTAATTGGATTCTAAAAGAGGTTGCTAGGTTTCTTGAAACTAATGGTTCTCAACCCTGGTGATTAGAATCTTACCAAAGAGGAGCACCTGGCTGGTTCAGTTGGTAGAGCATGTGACTCTTGATCTTGGGATTATGAGTTTGAGTCCCACTTTGGGTGTAGAGATTACATAAAAATAAAATCTTTAAAAAGAAAAATCTCGGAGCGACTGGGTGGCTTAGTCGGTTGAACATCCAACTTTTGATTTCTGTTCAGGTCATGATCCCAGGGTCATGGGATCAAGCCCAGGTCAGGCTTCACACTGAGTATGGAGCCTACTTAAGATTCACTTTTTCTCTGTCCCTCTGCTCCTCCTCCCTAGTTCATGCACCCTCTTTCTCTCTTTAAGAGGAAAAAGAAAAAACTTATCAGAGAAACCCCAAAAGACATTAATTTCTAGTTCCCATATTTGATCACTTAAATCAGAATCTTTGGGGAATAGGAAGCTTACGAATATTTTTTGTGAAGGTCTGCAGGTGACTATAGTGCACAAAATAGATATGTGTACAGTAGAAAAAGCAGGTAAGTAGCTCAAGCCAATGGGGACAACTGAATACGTTAAAGGCACAAGATGACAGCACTTTTTTGAGTATAGAAAGAGACTACACAAAAGATTGAAAAACAGAAGTAAACAACTCCAACTGTCACATAAGTAGGGTTAATCAAGAAAGTACAGTTTTCTCACCAGCAAAAGCAGAAACAAATGCCATAAAAGGAAACACAATCTACTATATTCTACCTGCAAGCCTTTTATCAACATCTGATCATAGAATAGTCCTCATCCAAAACAAATGTCAGGGTTAGTAGTAATTAACGTTCTTTACTTCCCATGAGAAATAATTCAAAGTGGTTTGCCTACTTTAATTATATTTTTTAAATGTGCTCAATATTACATCAATATGTAGCTTCTCATGTCATTTTGACTATTACATGCTAGTTTCCTTTATTATTTTCACAATCATATATATGAATATATTATTTTTATGTTTCTCCCCCAAATCCTATAGGTCTACATAGGTCTTTACATACTGTAGGAAGGCAAGAAAAATGATTCATGGATCCAGCAGTATGCCTTGTTTTTGGGCTTATTTGGTCAGAAGAAACAGACCTATTCAGATGAGCTTAAACAAAGGAGGATACTATCAGGAGGGAAATCTCACAAACATAGAAGTTGTGCTTCAGTCTCGCTGACATGGAAGTAGGGTGTGCAAGGGTATGAAGAGGATCCACAGCAGGAGATCAGGCTGGAGCTCCTGTGTTCGTGTCTCGGCTACGCTCTGTGCACCTGCTCCTCTCTGTCACTTGGCCTAGGGTTTAGCTGCCTTTGAGTCATAGTGTCCTTACTGGCTCAGTAAATGGTGATAGAGTCAAGAGGAGAAAAGACATGTTCTAACCGGAACTATGACAGCAGGGATTCTGGGGGGTGGAGCTCAGACTCACTTTGAATTGGAGAGTGAGGCAGTTAAGTGATAAGTCCAGGATAAGGGGACAGCAGAAAAGGCAGCCACCTAGTCTTTTCAAATATAAGAGGCTCCATCTGGGTGGAGGTGAAAAAGCCTGGTTTTGCAGTTAGAAGTCTTGTCCATGGGGGTGTCTGGGTGGTTCAGTCAGTTAAGTGTCTGACTCTTGGTTTCAGCTTAGATCATGATCGCAGTATTAGTGAGATCAAGCCCCCTTGTAGGGCTCTGTGCTGACAGCACATTCTCATTCTCTCTCTCTCTCTCTCTCTCTCTCTCTCTCTTTCTCTCTTTCTCTCTTTCTCTCTCTCTCTCTCTCCCTCCCTCCTTCCCTCCCCTACTTGGATTCTTGCTTTCTCTCTCTCCATGCCCCTCCTCAGCTCACTCTCCCTCTCAAAATAAACAAACATGAAAAAAAAAAGACTTTTCTGTGTTCAACTTATAACTCTTTAACTTGGAAAATTACTTTGTATTAGTTTTCTCCCTATAAAATGTAGCAAGACTATATACCCCACAGGATTATTTTAAAGATTAAATAGAGGTCGAAAATGCTCTGTAAATCTAAAAACACCAAATGCAAAAGAATATTTCAGTGTACCAGAATGTCAGGTTAATTACTGTGAGGTGGGCAATGCAAGGTCACTGCTTATGAATAAATATCAGCTTGATTGTCCTTTTTAACTCATGTATCCAATACATTGATACCCTACCTCACCTGTGAATTTTCCAGAACTGAAGAATGTTGGCTGTTACTTAACTGCTTTCACATGAATGAAGGGCATCATATGGATGATTCCAATTTTGTTATAGGCAAGGGAAAGCTGAGATTCAGAGAGAATAAATTGTTTAAGTCCATACTAGTAGTAAATTCTAAAGCATGATTTGAAGCCATCTAGTATTGTGAAAGGATACAAGTCTTTACTTAAGACTAAAAAGGGCCCCGGTTTCTCCAATGACTGGCCCCTCTAGCTGCCGTCTCCCCCTGTGCCTTTGTTAGATGAAAATTAGGAAGACTGACCCACGTGAAAACACATTACGTCTACCCAAATTGCAGTTGACAAACTATAGCCTAGGCCAAATCAGCTCCTTTGTCTGTGTAGGCTAATAACAGTTTTTATATTTTAAATAAAAAAATAAAACGAATAAAAATATGAGACATGCAAGTATTATATGAAATTCACATTTCAGTGTCCATGAATAAAGTTTTATTGGAACAAGCCACACTCATTTGTGTACATGTTGTCAGTGGTTGCTCTCACATTCTAAGTGGAGTTGAGTCAACAGGGAAGATAAGGCTTGTAAAACCTAAAATAGTTACACTAAACCTGAGATTGTTACCGAACAAGTTCACAAATCCCTGATCTAAACTACTGATTGCTTTTAACGTGTTTTCTTGAAATTAATTGATCATGGGGTGCCTGGGTGGCTCAGTCGGTTGAGTGTCCAACTTCAGCTCAGGTCATGATCTCACAGCTCGTGAGTTCAAGCCCTGCGTCGGGCTCTGTGCTGACAGCTCAGAGCCTGGAGCCTGCTTCTGATTCTGTGTCTCTCTCTCTCTCTGCCCCTCCCCCACTCATGCTCGGGCGCGGGCTCGCTCTCTCTCTCTCTCTCTCTCTCTCTCTCTCTCTCTCTCTGTCTCAGAAATAAACATAAAAAATTTAAAAAAAGAAATTAATTGATCAGACACTATTTTCTTTATTTTCAAAGCATTTAAATTAAAGAACTAAATGTGTGCATAACTCATTAGCAAGGATAAAAAATTGAAGTGGTGAAATATTCCTCTATGGTGGCAATAAAAAGTAGCCTTCAGTTTTGGGAGGCAGTGTGGTTACATGTATAAAAAGCCCTTATATATTTAGCTCAATTCCACTGATAGAAATTTTGGGAAGGAAATAATTAGAGGTGTGTGCAAAGATGTGGGCAAGCAGAATCATATATAATGATGAAAATCTGCAAACAGACCAAGTGTCTAATTGCTTTGGTAAGGTACAGTATATCCACCAAAAGGAATGTAATAAAGTCATTTAAAAAGATAATCCACACCTACATGTATTAAAAAAATGTTCAAATTACATGTTTAGGGGAGAATGGCATGGTACACAAGAACACTATGTTCTTTTGGTAAAATTATGCTGGGATATTTCATTAAACATTCTTAAAGATATGAAAAATAGAACTGAAAATTTAGCATTTACTGAGTATCAAGTACTCTAACAGACAACCTTACACATTTATCTCATTTAAAAATCCCAACAACTCTATGAGCTATTCACTAATTTTAATTTAATCACATTTTAATGTGCCTACAAATGTGTCTGTTTTATAAGTATTCTCAGGCAGAGAAAAATTAAGTAAATTTCTCAAAGTTCCATATCCAGAAAGCACTAAGGGTAGGATTAGAAAGCTCATGTTCCTTGTATTCTATGACACACCTTCCTTTCAGCCTTGGGTTGGAGGTTTTATTTTAATAAAAATCATAAGTAAACTTTAATATATTTTTATTATTTTTTTAATGTTTATTTTTTGAGCAAGAGTTAGAGTGTGAGCAGGGGAGGAGCAGAGAGAAAGGGAGACACAGAATCCTAAGCAGGCTTCAGGCTCTGAGCTGTCAGCACAGAGCCCAACGCGGGGCTCAATCTCACCAACTGTGAGATCATGACCTGAGCTAAAGTCAGATGTTTAACCAACTGAGCCACCCAGGCGCCCCTAACATGTTTTTTTTTTAATGTAAATAACTGATGTCTTTCCTGGGATACAGCATAATTTAGTGGGAAAACTATAGGTTTTCCAATCAGATAGATCCATGGAATCCGTTGCTCAACCATTGATTGACATGTGAAACAAGTTATTTAGCCCTATGAGTCTCCATTTCCTTAAAATAAAATGGACAAAATGTTGTTTACCTAAGAATTATTATGAAGAGAGATGCCTGGAGGGCTCAGTCAGTTAAGCATCTGGCTCTTGATACTAGCTCAGGGCTTGATCTCAGGGTCGTGAGGTTGAGCCCCATATTGGGTTCTGCACTGGGCATCAGGCCTAGTTAAAAAAAAAAGTTATTATAAAGATTAAAAGAAACAATGTATCCAAGCACATAAGACATATTGGAAAAGCAATCTACTTTGATTCCCTTAAATACTTAATAAGAAACGAGTACCACAATTGGTACTGATGGCTGATAATACTAAGCAATGACTACGTAATTTAATTCTTCTTTTTAAATTTTTTTAAATGCTTATTTATTTTTGAGAGAGAGAGAAGGAGACAGCATGAGCAGGAGTGGGGCAGAGACACAGAATCTGAAGCAGGCTCCAAGCTCCAGCTGTCAGCATAGATCCTGATGCAGGGCTCAAACCCACGAACTATGAGATCATGATGTGAACTGAAGTTGGATGCTTAACCAACTGAGCCACTCAGGTGTCCCTTAATTCTGCTTCTTAACACCGGTTGTCAACAGTTGGTAACTACTAATTTAGAGATCATTAGTCTGTCTTTTTCAAGGAAACCATACTAAAGACTGACTTCTCACACACATAGCAATCATTCTCTGAGCCTTGCTATAAACTGTATAGCCCTTCCATTTATGAACAAGCACCCTTTACATCTAGAGGCATTACCCAGCCTGCCTAATGATATTTGCTGAAGAAAAAATGTTAGCAAGAGAAAGATTCAATTCTTCATAAAGAATGATGCTGGAAATTTCCTTTCCGGTAGTGTTAGCACTACAGCCTAGCAAGTTAAAAAAAAAAATTCCACCAATAGAGGAATGGTTGCTATGGGTTCCTCTTGTAAGTGTCATGGCTGGGGTACCAGAAATAGCTGAGCCAGCCATTGGTTCAAACACCAGAAAACAGCCTTGGTCAAGTATCTTGTACAGAGAATAATGGCATCCTGTGATTGAAACATTTTTGAGACACCAAAGGTGTTTCATCTTGCTCCGTGATTTGTGCTATGCCACACTTGGTAATTTTAATCTCTATTTTTCTAGCATATTTTCATCGGGAACAAGCCAAACAGACTTCTTTCAGTATTTACATCTTTCACGGATGTTACAGCCTAAGGTCTTTCTCTCAAATGTATGAAATTGATTCTATGAAACTTTAATGTCTCTAGAGAAGATTGGTGAGAATTTTGCTATAAAAAGGGAGTGACTGGGGTGCCTGGGTACCTTAATCAGTTCAGTGTCTGACTCGATTTCTGCTCAGGTTGATCTCAGTTTGTAGGTTGAGACTCCCCTCCCCTCCCTTCCCTTCTATCTGCACCCCCCCACCTCCACCCTGTGGGGCTCTGTGCTGGCAGTGTGGAGCCTCCTTGGGATTCTCTCTCTCTCTCTCTCTCTCTCTCTCTCTCTCTCTCTGCCCCTCCCCCACTTGTAAATAAACATTAAAAAAAATAAAAAGGGCATGACACTGGGTGTGGATTTGAGGTTCAGAAAAAAGTATTCTTCTTGCTCTCTTATATTTAATCCATGTTCTAAAAAAGAATTGAAGTCTCTTATTTATGCTTTAATGTTTAATAGGATTTCATTTTTTTTATTGGTGAAAAATTTCCTTCTAAAGCATAAGTAAATGCCCCATTTCATCTTGGGGATTTTTTTGCTTTGCAATAAGTTACGTTGCTCTGAATATGCTTCTCTAATCAAGCATCATTGTTCCTCTGGCATCAGGAACGAAAACCCAGGCAATATAGCTGGCAAAAACAAGCCTGCTGTCAGAATTAACCTGCAAATTTAGTTCCCCTTTCATTCTGGAATTGTCAGAAACACTTCTCATTTACCAGGAAATTAAAAACTAACTTAATTTTAGAATAGGCACACCATAAAATGTAGAATATTAAGTGTGCCCACATGCATGTTTGTGTAAAAACTGGAATCAGATCAAAATAGAACTCAAAGGCAAATATGTACAAGTGATTGCATGATTGTATAATGCATTCAAGTCTATCTAGAGAAGAAATCACAGTAAATTATGTAACCAAAATTAATCTGTGGTTTTCCAGACTGGCCCTGAAGGCAGAGGGTTTTAAATTCATGAACTCATTATCCATTACTCTCATAATGTGTAAATGAGAAAACTTAATAATTTTCACCTGAGATTCAGAAAGTACTCTGCAAATCTCATTGGCTAAACACAAGGACATAAGTAAGAACTATTATTTTCATTCTCGTGGCTGGAAGGGTTGGTTAAAAGATTTAAGACTAACAAATGAATCAGTAATGAAACAGGTATCAATCACTTTCTTTTAACCCCTGATATGCTTTGAGTTGCTTCACATACATAACCAAAGCCTGTTCATTCTTTTGAAAAATTTTATTCGTTCTTTTTATTATACAAGCAAATAAATCTGCTGATATTCATTTAGAAGTCAATGTCAGATTTAGCAGCTATGTGCCAGCAAAATAGCAAATGTAGGTGCTTGGGAAATAATGGAAATAGAAAGTGGCTTTCAAGAATAGCCATTGATTCAGCGCAGAGAAAAGCCTTTCCACCATTGATAATGTTGACAAACGTTGTGTACCCTGGATGAAAGGCATTTCAAGAGGAAAACATTTATATTTGAAGTTCTGCAAGCTATGCATGGGAAAATTCATTTTAGATTGCCCTTTTTTGCCAATGGCTCAGTTATGTAATTTGCCCCAGGTCATATATAAGTGAAATGAAGAAGTACAGCCCAAGAAGCCTGTTCTATCTTCAGCATCCACCATTGTTTTGCAAAGTCACCAAATGATCTATTTTAAAATTCAATGGCTTCTCATTTCTCACATTTGGCAGACTCTTTGCAAATTTTAACACTATGAAACATCCACTCCCGGGGCTTCTGTGACATTTTCTCTTAGTACCATCCCTCAAATGGCTGGTCTTCAGTTTTTATGATCATTTTTTTTCTCTGTTTGCCCCTTAAATATAGGAATTACACAAGTGTAATTTTGGGCTTTTTAAACTCCCTTTTGTGAGCCTAGTCTGCATGAACACATCCATTCTCTAGGACTAATGATTTCATTTACATGTTAGGAATTTTTCAAAGCTCTGTTTCAGATTAGTATCCTTGGCAAATGAGGAAAGAACAAACGTCAAATATTATTATAACACAGCAAAATTAATAACTTTGTCCTGACCCTTGCTGACTGATTTTAAGAATGTTATTCCTAGAGGACTTGATGTTTTGTCCCTAACCAGAAGAAATGGAGTCAAGATGTCTAATGTATACATGTCAAGAACATAAAAATCAGAAATAAAGGACCCTTCCTCACATATGACGAAACAGACAGAAAGGCGATAAATCATTTAAGAATCAGCACTGATGAAGACATAGGAAGAGTTGATACAAAATAACTACACCAAGGTAAGGAAGGATTTCTGTGGCCTGCGTTCTCCTGATTCAGATGATGTTTTAAAACTCAGCTCCTTTAACTTCCCCTAAAACCAACAACATCTTCAGAGATCTGTAACAGGCAAGTCATGGGCCTGGTGTGGTTACTAACATTACATGCATTGGTGACTAGATCAACTCTAAGGGATAATGCCTGAAATCAGAGAGACCCATGCTCTGGGATGAATGGCAAGAACACTGTTTATTATTGGTTTATATGGTTGGGTTGGAGATGACTGGGGCAAGCCACACCCCTTATTTATTCCCCTCATCCTCCCAGGCTTGAGCTCATCTAGAATCTGAGGAAATACTCGTATCCATCTTTGGTCATGATTCTACTTCTAAGATCCAGACATGAATTAACAGTTTTCTGAGATTGCCTCTTGGACATCCCACTGACATCTCATTTTCTCTACCTGTATACTTCACTACCTCATTTTCTCTACCTGTATACCTTCTTTAATACCTAAGTTTAAAAACTCAAATGTATTTCTCCTTCTCTGTTAACTAACTCATGTCCCATGGTCTCCAAGTTCTGTGCCATTTATTTCAAAAGTGCTGGAAATATCTTCCCTCCTCCCAATCTTCACTACCACTCTCCTGACTCAGACTCTGTCACCTCTCTGTGGTTTCCCCAGCTCTAGTCTCTTCTCTACAGTCCAGGTTCTTCACTGTGGTCAAAATTGCTCTTCTAAAATTCAGACGTGATCATGTCATTTCACATCCCTCCAAAACCCTGTAACAGTTGCTTATAGCTTTCACAATAGAATCCAAACTTCTGAGTGGAAGATCCCAAATCTGTCTCCAAGTTTTTTTGTCGTTGTTGTTGGGGGGGGGGGGAGTTCATTTTCTCTGACTCACCTATCCTCCAGATACACCAAGTGATTTCATAGTATCAGAATGTATCCTTCACTCATGCCTTTATGTGTCTGCTTTTGAAATCTGGTTCCATTCTCTATTCTTACTGGACTCTCTCCCTCCGCCTCCTCCCATAGGTTCTTTGTGAACTTGCATTACGACCACTATTCACTGTTTATCCTAGACTGTGGTTCATTGTTCATGATCTGCCCCCATCACTTGACTCTCTGATTCCTTGAGGGCACTGGACCAGATGAAGATGTACACTAAGTGTTTGTACCATTTATTCATTTTCTATTTAAAAAGGTAAGATATTATGAGATTACTCTAGCAAAAAGTGTAGAAAAGAAAACACAATGTTAGAATTAGATTCCTTTGGCTTGAGAGACTACCAAGGGGCTAGCCTGATTGACATCAGGACTCAAAAGTGAGTGAAAAACTGCCCTTTCTTTATGTACAGATTCATAAAGGAAATGATCTCCAGAACTGTGTTCCTGTCAGACTAAGAACGTAAAAAAAGGGGACACAGGGAGGGATTTGGTGAGAGGAGATTCATGAGGGCATTTCTTTGGACAGAGATGCCCTGCTGTCTGTGAGTCACATGTCCTTTTAGGACAGCCATGGGGAGGTGCTGCCTTCTAACCGAGGCTTTAATAAAAAGAGTGTTCAAATACTTGGAGAGATTGAAATGTGTCCCCTGATGTTGGGAGACACTGGAGTTCTATATGCTGGAGAGATCTAGTGTCTAGAGGAGAGCTCATGGTTCTGGTGCGGCTGAGTTGGAAACCACCTCTGCTCCTACAGCAGCAGGGGAGGGAATACAAAAGGGCCAGATGAGGGCCATAGAAGGGAGGCAGCTGGAGAAAGTCAGCTAAGTCAGCTTATGTCCCATCCTAGAAGATTGCCTGAATAGGAGACAAACCTCAGCAGAAAGAAGTTGGAAGTATACCACAGGATGCTGACTGAAAGGGAGGAACACGGCTGAAAGCACATTCCCTTACTTCTCCTACTCTCTGTTTTATACCAAGAGGAAGCAGAAACAGCACCTGTGTAGGACTATCCCCTACTCTCAATGCATGCTTGTAGCCCGAGGTAAATCCATACTGGGGAAGAGTATAGATCTTACACCGTCAGCTTCAGAGTTTTGACTGTTCCGTGAGCTGGACATTTTAATCTCAGAATTGAGACTCTTTTTTAGAATTGAGATTCCTTTTATAACCAGAAGAGTTTTATTATCTGAGAGTGACTAACAAGTCACACGTCTGCCCAAGTCTTCAGCTTGAGGCAGGGAGATTTCTTCCACTGCATAATGTTGAAAGAAACTGTGAGAGACAAAAATAAACTCACGTTTTGATCACAATTCATAGGAGTCATGCTTGTTCAACACAATGGTTACACAGGAAAAGACAAAATATTGGTACGTTGGTGCCCATATAATGAGTGCTTCTGATTTTTCTACAGTTGAAGCAGAAAAAGGGCTGAGAAGTCCTCTTGGTATCTATCTGGGTCTTAATTTTCTGATGCCAATGAAAATCAACATATTTCTGTTAACTAATATTACATATCAAAGATGACAATCTGAAGTGTGCATTCTATTTCCAAGGCCTGATCAGGAATTCTCCTAGTTTGTGCTATGGATTGCAGATCCTTGTTTCATAAGGAAAATTTAAGTGACATGCTATGATTGTAATAAAAGCAATAAATTTAATTCAGGTGTTGGTGTCATAACAGAGAAAGAAAAACAGCCTTTAAGAAAGCTGCACAGTGCTGGAAGCAAGGATGATCTGGTAAGTTAATACATACATTAGAAAAACTGCTTTTATTCTCTAAAAAAATACAAATTACAAAATGGCTTGTCAAGTGATGTGTGTTGCAGCACAAATCATTCATCCAATTTACCTAATAATTTCCAAACACACTATTGATTTTTAGAAACTATTGGTTGACCTTTGCTTGACATTAGATGTCACTTGCTACATGATGCCTTTGTATGAACCATGACTTGACATAGAGAATGGCATAATGTAGTTTCAAAGATTTCCTGTTTAGTTGATTGTCACTGGATAATTTTTATTTATAAAGAAAATAAGAAAAGAGAGCAAGAGAAGAAAAAGGAACAGAGAAGAACTATAAAAGCAACCAGAAAACAATGAAGAAAATGTCAATAATTATTGCCTATCAATACATACCTATCAATAATTAGCTAAATGTAAATGTTCTAAATGCTCCAATCAAAAGACATAGGGCAAAGTAGATAAAAGGCAAGACCCATCTATCTGCTGTCTGTATGAGACTGACTTCAGACCCAAAGACACATATAGACTGAAAGTGCAAGGATGGAAAAAGATACGCCGTGCAAATAGGAGAAGCAAAAAAGAAAAGAAGAGAAAAGAAAAAAGCCAGGGTGGCAATACTTAGACAAGATAGACTTTAAAACAAAGACTGTAACAAGAGACAAAAAGGGCATTCCATAATGATAAAGGGATCAATCCGACAGTAGGATATAGCAATTGTAAATATCTATGAACCCAACACTGGAGCACTTTTAATGCAAATATTAATAGACATAAAGGGAGGAATTGGTAGTAATACAATAGTAATAGGGGACTTAAACACCCCACTTACATCAATAGGTAGGTCATCCAGATAAGAAATCAATAAGGAGGGGTGCCTGGATGGCTCAGTCAGTTAAGAAGCCGACTTCAGCTCAGGTCATGATCTCGTGGTCTGTGGGTTGGAGCCCCGCTTCAGGCTCTGTGCTGACAGCTCAGAGCCTAGAGCCTGGAACCTGCTTCGGATTCTGTGTCTCCCTCTATCTCTCTGCCTCTCCCCCACTTGCACTCTGTCTCTCTCTGTCTCTCAAAAATGAATGAACATTTAAAAAAATTTAGAAATCAAACAGTGTCTTTGAATGACATATTACATAGGAAGTACTTAACATATATTTTTATAAAACATTCCATCCCAAAATAACAAGATACAAACCCTTTTCAAGTGCACATGGAACATCCTCCAGAATAATGATGTTAGGCCACAAACGAGTCTTAATAAATTTAAGAAGACAAATGATATCATGTATCTTTTCCAGCCACAACAGTGTGAAACTAGAAATCAATCACAAAAACTAGAAAAACCACAAATATGTGGCAACTAAACGACATGCTACTAAATAGCCAAAGGGTCAACGGAGAAATCAAAGAGAAAATAAATACATGGAGACAAATTGAAAGAAAACACAAGGGCCCAAAAGCTTTGGGGTGTAGTAAAAGCAGTACTAAGATGGAAATTTATAGTGATAAAGGCTTATCTCAAGAAACAAGGAAAATCTCAATCAATCTGACTTTATACCTAAAGAAACTAGAACAAGAAGAACAAAGACCAAAGTTAGTAGAAGGAAGGAAATAATATCAAAGCAGAAATAAATAAAACAGATTCTAAAAGAATAGAAAAGATCAATAAAACCAATAAAAATTGAATGAAAAAGAATAAAAATTGATAAATCTTAAGCAAGATTCATGAAGAAAAAAAAAGACACAAAATCAGAAATGAAAGAGAAGTGACAACTGACACTACAGAAATACAGACTATAACAGAATACCACACAAAAAAATGTATGCCAGCAAATTAAACACGCTAGAAGAAAGGGATAAATTCCTAGGAATATCTAATTTTCCAAAAATGAAATAAGAGCAATAGAAAATCTGAACAGAGCAATTAATAGTAAACAAAATTGAACTGGTAATCAAAAACTCCCAACAAACAAATTCCAAGATGAAATGGACTCATAAATGAATTCTACCATACATTTACAAGAGTCAGTCCCTATTTTCCACAAACTATTACAAAAGCAGAAGAGGAATGAAAGCTTCCAAATATATCCTATGAGGCCAGCATTGCTTTGACACCAAAACCAGATAAAAGACACTACAAAAGAGGAACACTAGAGGCTAATATCTCTGATGAATATAGATGCAAAAATCCTCAACAAAATATTAGCAAACTGCTTTCAACTATACACTAAAAGGATAATTCACCGTGATCAAGTGGAATTTATTCTGAGGATGCAAGAATGGTTCAAAATTTTCAAATCAATCAGTGTGATATACAACATCAACAAAATGAAGAATAAAAATCATACGATCATCTCAATAGATGGAGAAAAAGCATTTGACAAAATTCAAAATCCATTCATGATAAAAGCTCTCAACAAAGTGGGTTTAGAGGGAACATAGTTCAAAATCATAAAGGCCATATGCAAAACCCCACAGATAACATCATACTCCATGGTGAAAAACAGAGCTTTTCTTCTAAGGTCAAGGATGTCAACTCTTACCATTTTTATTCAATAGAGTATTGAAAAGTCCTAGCCACAGCAGACAAAAAAAAAAAAAAGCATCCAAATTGGTAAGGACGAAGTTAAACTGTTGCTATTTGCAGATGATATGATATTATACATAGAAAAACTCAAAGACTCCACCAAAAAGCTATTAGAATAACAAGTGAATTCAGCAAAGTTGCAGGAGCCAAAATTAATACACAGAAATCAGTTGCATTTCTATACACTAATAACAAAGTAGCAGAAAATGAAATTAAGAAAACATTCCATTTACAATTGCACCAAAAACAATAAGATAACTAGGAATAAACCTAACCAAAAAGATGAAAGACCTGTATTCTGAAACCTATAAAACACTGATGAAAAAATTGAAGATGACACAAGCAAATGGAAAGGTATTCCATTCTCATGGATAGGGAGAATTAATGTTAAAATATCCATACTACACAATGCAATTTACAGATTCAATGCAATCCCTATTAAAATACCAACAGCATTTTTCACAGAACTAGAATAATCCTACTATTGGTAGGAAACCACAAAAGACTCTAAATAGCCAAAGCATTCTTGAGAAAAGAAGATCAAAGCTGGAGATAACACAATTCAAAATTTCAAGATATACTGTAGAGTTGTAGTAAAACAGTATGGTACTGGCACAAAAAGAGAGACACAGATCAATGGAATGGAATAGAGAGCTCAAAAATAAACCCATGCTTATATGGTCAATTAATCTATGACAAAAAATGCAAGAATATACAATGGGGAAAAGGCAGTGTCTTTAACAAATCGTGCTGGGAAAACTATAGACAGCTACATGCAAAAGAGTGATATTAGACTACTTTCTTATGCCTACACAAAAGTAAACTGACAATGGAATAGAACCTAAATGTGAGATCTGAAACCATAAAATTCCTAGAAGAAAACACAGGCGGTAAGTTCTTTGAAGTTGGCTATCACAACATTTTTCTGAATATGCCTCCTAAAGCAAAGTTAAACGTCTGAGACTACACCAAAATAAAAGCCTCTTGCACAGAGAAGGAAACCATCAACAAAACAAAAAGGCAGTCTACTGAATGGAAGAAGATATTTGCAAATTGTATATCCAATAAGGGGTTAATGCTCCAATATATAAAGAACTTTTACAATTCGATGCCAAAAAAATAAATAACCCAGTGAAAAATGGGCATTTTTCCAAAGAAGACATAGAGATGGCCAACAGACACATGAAAACGTGCTCAACATCACTCATCATCAGGAAAATACAAATTAAAACCACAATGAGATACTACTTTACACCTGTCAGAATGACTAGATTCAAAAAGAAAAGAATTAATAAGTGTTGTGAGGATGTAGAGAGAAAGGAACCCTCATGTACTGCTGGTAGGAATGCAATTTGGTGACGCCACTATGAAAAACAGTATAGGGATTTTTCAAAAAATGAAAAATAGAAATACCACTGCTGTGTATTTACCCCCCAAAACCGAAAACACTAACTCAAAAAGAAATATGCTCATCTATGCACATTGTAGCATTATTTACAATGGCAAAGATATGGAAGCAATCCAAGTGTTCACAGTCCATTGATAGATGAATGGATAAAGAAGCAGCAGCACACACACACAATGGAATATTACTCAGCCACAAAAAAGGATGAGATCTTTCCATTTGCAACAACATGGACGGAACAAGAGGGCATTAAATAAAAGAAGTCAGACAGGGAGAAACAAATCCCATACAATTTCACTTATATCTGGAATCTATAAAACAAATGAATAAACAGCAGAAACAGACCCATAAGTATAGAGAACAAATTGATGGTTGCCAGAGGGTGGGGAGATGGGCAACATGAGTGAAGGGAAGTGAGAGATACAGGCTTTCGGTTATGGAACAAGTCATGGGGATAAAAGGTACAGCATAGAGTGTATAATCAATGGTAGTGTAATAGTGTTATATGGTAACAAATGATAGCTATACTTGTGGTGAGTACAGCACAATGTATAGACTTCTTAAATCAGTATGTTGTATGCCTAAAACTAATGTAACATTGTACATAAACTATAATTCAATTTAAAAAAAAGAAAAAATTGCGGTTTACATAATGACATTGTTTATGAGATGTAATCCTCCTTCCTTATTTGCTGAATTAACAGCAAATACATGACCATTTTTCTAGCTCCTATAATGCTCAGAGTTTTACATAATGTATATTTGGCATCTTTGTTATTGACTGTCATGAAAATTGCTGATTAGAATATTTAAAGAGATCAAAGCTAATCTATTGGACCAGATGAGACATCTTGGGCTGCTTGGGTTCAAATTCTGGCTCTGCCCATTAAGTTTTAAACAACCTTCCTACGCTTAGTTTTCTGATCCGTGAGATGGGGACGCTGATGATTACCAGTACTCATAGGAGTTAACATGTTTGTAAGGGAGCCTTCAAGACAGTCACTAAATATTTATAAAATCAATATCTATGCCAACTCCAATTGGGCTTTTCATGGGTTTTAGGCAAAGGTGAATTTCAACAGGAACCATAAAACGGCTTCTTTTCCTTGGGCATCGTTAACTGCACATTGCCCCATGGGGCCTATCTATTGCCCACAATCCTCTTCTGTTGTTGGCTTCAGGAAACCCATTACCTCCTCAGTGCCTTTTGCTATACCTTGTTAAGAGTTAAAGTCCTATGGTGACTATAGTTCCTACAAGCAACCATATGAGGGAAGTTCTGGGTGGAATGAAGACTGGTAGCAGATGACCATAGTGTGGTTACTGATCACCTGCTATTTGACAATGCCAGAAGAGGCACTGTCTCCCCTGTGGGCTTCCAGTCTTCCTCTGACTTGGAGGAGAGGGGCAATGCAGGGACAAAGGTAGGCAAGTGATGGCTGTGGCTGGCTGGCAGGCTGCTAGATGCCAGCATAGACCATCTGGGCTTCCTGGAACACCTGGTAATGCACAGGCCAGTCCTCCAGAGCCCGCTGAGGGGATCATAGCCACTGGTGATCCCTAAAAGGCAGGACTTTTGTGGGGACTGGGACAGATCTTGGAGGCTCTCGGTTGTATAAGGCACTGATTGACCTTACAGGTGTTAGAACTGGATGAGATCTGTGGAGGCTGGAGGAATAGACCTGGGGGGCCAAAGAGGGGCATTGGTAAGGAGAAGCTTGTGCAGCAAGTCTTTCAATATTCTCATTATTTATTCAAGTGAATAAGGGGTCTGTTGGCTGAAGATCAGCCCCGGGTTTAAGAACATGTCACTTGCTTCCCCAGGTTAGAACATCTTTCCAACCATGTCTTTTTTCTACTTCCAAAAGTTATAGACAAGTACTCTATAAGTTCAGGCCTACTAAGTAAGAGGATAGCTTTTGTCATTTCTCACTTGATAATGAGATTTTTATCTATCATAGGGTGGGGAAACAAGCAAACAAACTCCACTATATTTTTCTTTTTCCTTTATATTAATGATAAATACAGGTGGGAAAAGAATTTTAAATGTTTATCATAGGTATGAAAATTACCAATTGTTACTGTAAAATAAATGTACTTCTTAAAGATTTCTTTTCTTCTTTGTTGAGATAGGGCAAAAGTTGATTAAATATTGGTTCCCCAGGCTCCCAGTGGATTCTGATCTGACCTATTCAACCTGACCCTTCCCACTCCCACTTTAGGATTAGGGGTTTATTTTTTGGGGTTTTTGCTTCACAGGATGAGGAAATACTTAGGAGGGAGAGAAAAATAAGTGGGTCTAAACCTGAGGTTATAAACTAAATCTGTAGGGTCTAGCACCTACGGTAATGAGTGAATGTGAATAAGTGGTCTGAGAGTACTAACTGGCTAGGGTTGGCATTATGGCCAAGTGCAAGGAACAAACCCATATCATCATTCACGAACCAGCTCCAGCCAATTGATATCATGAATGGAGGCCCAATGTTGCCAAATTTTTTAACTTTTGAAAGATCCAAATCTAAGAGTGTGGGTCTGGGGGGTGGCGTGTGAACTTCCTTGGGCTTGAAAACACTGTGCGGGCCAAACAAAGCACATCTGGAGGCCACAGGTCTATTACCTCAACCAGGCCCGAGGCAGGCGATTTTAATGGAATTTGAAGGATTAGAAGTGGGAACAGCTGTGGTATATTGGTGATAAAAGGCAGGAGAGAAAAAAAATAAGGCTTTTTGGAGTGTGTCTGTGATGTTTCTTTGACACACTCAAGAAAACCTAGTAAAGGACAGTGGTTTGAAACAATTTTAGGTTGCTGGACTGTGTACTATGACAGGGACAACATCCTATCCCTGAATTGCTTCAGTCAATGTTCTAGAAGTACCATATCATAAAAGAGGAACAGTTTTTCTCTATATAAGCTAGAGGGTTATTTTGTAACCCTACATTATATGAGTTACTTATCTCTTCTCAAGACAAGTAAAATCTTTGCCTTGTTAATAAAAAAAGAAAATTAAGACTTTATTGTGATTAGTGCTACCAAATAAATGTCTAAATCCTGTGTAAAGACTTACTTGAAGGACAACAAGGATACTAATAAAAAAAAACACTATTAAAGAGAAAGTCCAGTGATGTTGGCTATATTGGACAAGGTCTGAATTATTAGTAAAGAAAGATGGAATGGAAGGTGATAACTCCATTGGTAGATGTAGGTTTCAGCCAAGCTAGAATGGCAAGTCTGGAAAACTTCTAATACGACACTTCTTCCACCAGTCACAAGTTTCTACCACTTGTGATAGAATTATCTAGACTCTTTAATATTAGACTTGGTGATATTATCTCATGTAGTCTTAGGAGTAATTCTTACCTGTTAGGGGGCTGCAGGGGAGCTCTTTCCCCTTGGACTAGAAGAGGTGAATGCTTCTCATCTTTAACATGCAGACTGGTTCACCTAGGGAAATGCTGGAAGTTGGCATGGGGGTGGAGCCTGTGAATTTGCATGTCTAACCAGGTCCCAGGTGATGCCTGAGCACAATTTGAGTAGCAAGAAGCTAAAGGATTGAATAAAGATAGTGAAAAGGGCATATGGACCCACAGGAAGTCCACATTAGGACCTGCACAGAATCAATTCCTCTTTTTTCTAGCAGTAGAACCCGACTTTACTTAGGACAGAACATTTAATTAGAAGGGAACATTTCCTCTTCACGATTAGTTTATGTAGTCCAGATAAGACCACTTCTTCCTTTGCTCTCCTCCTACCCCAACCGCCTGGGATAGAGTTAATCATGTGACCCAACCATGGGCAATCAGCAGAAGTAAGCAGGTGACCCAAAGTTAAATGATTTTCAGACCCGGGACCTTGGCTAATGCTAGTGGGAAGGAGGCTTTCTTTAGTGGGTTGTAAAACCTGGAGCTTCCAGTGACCATCATGAAAGGTCAATAAAGCCAACACAGAAGCAGCAGAGCTAAGATTTAGAAAAAGAAAGATTCCTAATGACATCTTTTGAATGCCTGGATCCATCCATGCCTGAGGCTTGAATTGTTGGTCACTTAAGTCAATTTGATCTGTGCTTCTGTCACTTAAAACAGATAGCATCCTGCTAAATACAGTAGTAGATGAAGCCTGGTACACAGTAGGAATTAGGGGGATAATTGTAGCCTTCTCAGCATAATTTTTCCTTGATTGAACTGAGCACTGTGTGTGCATGTGTGTATAATGTTTTTTTCCAGAGAAGAAACAATCTGAAACTATAAGTTAGGTGACAAGCAATTTTATTTTGCAAAACAATCACTATACAGCAACAAATACATTTGCAAATTTTGATTGAAAAACATGAACTAACTACAACCAGCCACTGAAGAAATGCCTTTCTATGGTAACAGGCTCTAGAATTATCAGAAGAAAGAAACCCCCCAGAGATTTGTAGTGGCATGTTGGAACCTTGGAATCCCAGCATACAGAGTATACTTTGTGTTGATTTTTTTTCTTTTTGCTAAAGTTGAAGTAGATTTTCATGATTGACATTTTCTAAGTTTAAAAATAAGCTATTTCCTGCAGAGGGACTTGGCCTCAACCTACACACCCAGGCTAAAAATCCTAGGTGTAAAAACACAAACATCAGTGTTGATTTTAGCACATCAATCTTGGAAGGAATGCCTAAAGTTTGTCTTTCCAAGTCATGAATGTATTTTTGTTTTTTGGGTACTTAGACCATGAATAGTTTATTTTCCTCATTTTTGTGGCATGAAAAATAGGAGAAAAAGTGTAATTGTAGCAATGTCACAATCAACCACATTGAGATGATTTCTTTAACAATAGCGACATGATGTTATATTTTGACTGATGATTCTATTTCCTGCTGTATTACTATATGAATGTGTGAAGAAGACCAGCTACCATCAGCAGATTCTTCCATTTAACAGAGTTCTCTCTTCAGCCTTCTTTAGCCAAACCTAGTTGGTGTTACACAGGTGTCTTGCTTGTGGGTGGGATTTCAGCCTATCACCCTGCTGGAACTCAGCAGGAGAATCCAGAGAGAGTTGGTTCCTAAATGAACATGGCCTTTGAAACTCATCAGGAACTTGGATCTTCCCTGCGTCATTATGAAGTACCCAATTATTGGTTGCAGGTGACCCAAGAGAGTGAGTTCATTGGAGAAGCTGGCCTTTTAACTCTTCACAGCTCTGGATTACTTATGTATCCTTAAACAGGTTCTCAAAGGCTAAAGCCAGAGAGAAACTGGCATTAGTAGATCTAGAATTGGAACTATGAAGCTTTAATTTCTAGATCAGCGTATGGGTATCCCCACAAGAGTGGTGTTCAAAAAGCTTAATTTGTGTCGTTAATCTTGAGAGTGAAGGCAAGATAGGTTCCACCCCCTCTTCCCATAAGAAGACATTTAGCCTGTGTGTTTCCCTCTTCCATTGGTACAAATTATCAGTTTCTTTTTGTTAACATTGTAAAGAATCACATTTCCATACAAAGGAAGGGCATTTATTCATTATAATTTTGCTGTGATTTGAAATAAACATTTGTTTTAATGCCAAATCTAAGTTAAACTTAGTGCTTTATATAATCTTTATTTGGGGCAAGTATTTGTAGGAAATGGAATTTTAATATGTACAGCATAATTACTTATTCTTAAGTTTTACAAAAAATTTAAACCAGATTGATAAAAAAATGCTTATTTTGTGGGTTAAGACTGTCCTAACCAACTGTTAACTTCTTTCTAGAGAACTTTAATCACTATCTAACACTATCAAACATGTAAGAAAGTACCATAAGTCTCCATATAACTATTCTTTCTTCCATTATTTTCTGGTGCATTTCAAGGGAAGCTGATGAGTAAAATGCTCAGATTGGTCAAATCCACATCACAGCACTTACTAGGCAGAAAATAGACATATCCATGGTCATACTGAGCAGTTTCTAATTTTTTGACTGTCGTATAAAATAACTGATTTATATTTTCAGACATGTTTGCCTATGTAAAGCCTCCTTGTTGAGAATGAATGATATGATTTTGCTCCTAGAGGTTTTTTGATGGGAGTCACATTGGTTGCAATATCCAGTGGTCACAAAATGGCAGTACCTGTGTCTGTCTTTGTATCCCTTGGCTGTGTTCTTAGATACTACTATACTTCCTCATTGCTACATCCATGCTCATCATTTCCTCCTTTATATTCAGGAATTGGCTTACGGAGATCAAACACCTATCAGACCATTTGCCTTTGACTGTTCATATCCAACCTACCAGCCCCGAGCAAGAAAAAACAGAGATAAAATACATAAGAGCATCCACCCAGACTGGTAACTCATTGCATATTCAGGCCATTGACTATAAATTGCTTATTCACAAGTCTAAAATGAATGATTTGTGAGAGGAATTAATTCATTTGTGATTTCTAGATTCAATATTAAGCCAGACCAACATTACCTTTTGATAAGTAATAGTCATATAGTGTTCCTTTACAGAGGGCAATGTTGGAAGTCCTGAAAAAACTGATTTAGATATCTGTATCTCAAATCTTTTGTAGCTATACCTTCTCAAAATACTGTATTTGTCCTTTCTGATCAAGGGATCTTTACTTTGGGTAAGAAAGCCAAATGTTTTCTATCAGGTAATTTAATTAGCAGTAACTTTTTGGAGGAGTGGGGCAACATGTCCCAAACTCCCTCTGTGAGTTTCAACTTTAGCAAATGGAAAAAAAAAAAAAAAAAAGAAAGAAATCCTAAGAAGTCTGTTTTGTGAATGATTACAGGAATAAAACACAAACTATTCCATAATTCAAAATGAGATAAATCCATAATCTTAAACCAATCTGTAAACCCTTTCAATGTATAACTGGACCCACCCCCACAAACTCCATGTTGGTAAAAGGAAAGAAAAAAAATTTTTCCTAGCATCACGGGAGAGACTTGTATCTGGCACTAAAACAGGGTTACAGCTCTGAGTTGTTACAGGAAGCAACTTCATGCTAAAACTTTTTGTTCTTTTTTAATGTATTTTTTTTTTTTTTGAGTAGGGAAAGAACCCTGCTAACATCTACTTTCACATACCTAAAATTGCAACACCGAAGGGTGCAGGAGACACAGATACTGTGAATAAGGAAGTATAATATTCAAGTATATGAGGAAGTATCACAAATGGCCACAGAGAAATATATATATATATTTATATCTATAATACTGTATCAAACAGATGGAAAGGGAGTGTGAAACTGGTAGTGTGGACACAAATCTAGCTGATCAACTGACATTCTAATCAGACACGAGCCCATCCTAATGAAAGTGCTTCATTCCTAAGAGATGCACTTTTATACCACTTCCTCAACCACAGATCAAATGCTTCGTAACTATTTTTAATTAGTTAAATAATTTATTGGATTGACTTATACTCTGATATAATTATCCAGGTCCCAAATGTTAATAACTTAACTGAATCTTTCTTCCCATTTATACAAAATAACACTTAAAAAAAAAAACAACTTATTTCTTACATGCTCTTTCCTTCCTGCAATCAGACTCCTTGATTTAATTTAACCTGTAATAAGTTAAAATGGGCAGCTTTTATCTTTTCACCCAGCAACAGAATAGTGAAATGAGCAGCTTGGATTTCAACAAGGCCTTTCAGAATGTATGGATAGCCTTCAGGCACATGAAAGGTAAAAATGCAAGTTTTAAAATAATAATACTCCATGCAAAACAGAGCAGAGCAAAAATAATTGTCCAACTGTACTCATGTAAAGCCAGTGTCTTCCTGTTGCAAATGGAAATCAAGTCAATTTCTGCATATACTATTCATTGTTTTTTTTTTTATAAAATTGTAACAATTACTACAGTTTGGGAATGAGATTATTTATTTTATGGTTTGTAAAGAATGAATATAACACCTGCTCAGAGCCCACGCCTGCCAAGAGCTCATGCCTAAATATTATTACTTCAACGCTAAATGAGAAATATTCACAAGCCCTGCTTAGCGAGTGCAGCAGTGACATCCTCGGCCAAAGTGGCAAGCTGAGGGGATTCGAGCAGGTTGATGCTTCCAGAGGAGGAGACATTGCTGAGTCGTCGGGGGGACGCCACGCTGGATCTGCCTGGGGACTGCGTGATGATCTCAGCTCCGTGGTCCACACGGGCCTTAGCATGCTCTCTGAAGTTCAGCTTTTGACTGTCAATCTGTTCAAGACAAACATCAGTCCTTGTTAACTCAAGCATCTTAAATGGCCCCTAGACCTCCCATCGTGTCTCAGAGCTGATGTCAATGTCACTTCTGTTCAGCTCTGCCATCTCTACTTCCTCTCTGGCCAGGTCTTCCATCTGGGACCCATTTTGATAAGGAGTATTTCAGAAGGATTAAAACAAAACAAAATAAGACAGGCTCGGCTCGCGACCTTGTTTCTTACCTTGACATTACCACCTCCAGGTACATGGTGAGCATTGTCGAGTGAGCCAACTTTAGCTTGGGCCTTTTCTTTGAAATCCAGTTTTACACTCTCAATCTTCACACGCCCACCACCTGTGAGAGGACAAAGCTTTTAAATGCCTTGCTACCATGACATCTTCTATTTGTGGTGACTATTTCCCTAAAATGATTTCAGTAGATAGACCATCACAAAGCACAAACTTCATTTACTATTCTTTTGACCACGGATGTGATGGGGATTTTTTTAGAATTCCAGTCCATACCATTATTCCCATAGCAGCCAAGGTAATGACATCTTTATTTTGTACCAGTATATGGCCTGCTCTACATATTAATATCTTTTTCCTCTAAGCCAAAGTGAAGGCTGATTTCTAGATAAGTTTCCAATGCACTTATCTATTTTGAAACTTATCCCCTCTGCTCTTTACTTTTCAACTAATAAATTCTTCTTAACAATCTACCTATGTCTAACCTAAAATATATGAGGGGCATTTCCTTATCAACAAAAACTCTAAAAATAACACAATGAAAATATCTTCTTTCACCCTTTCTAAAACATGGAACATCCAATCTCTTATGCTTAAGGGTACAAATTAAATTGAAATGAAAATCTTCTTTAATGTTCTTCATGGTAATAGGTCACTTTTCCAAAAAACTATAGGTTAGGAATGGTGCACATATGGGTCATATATTCATTTGTAAAATTTCAACACTGAGAGCTTGACTGATGAAATTCGAGCTGGAAACTAAGTGGTTTATAACTAGAGAGTTTTGAGAGTGTCCCGTTATCATTAGCAGATGGAGTAATAGGAGGAGAACATGAAGAGATCCCATTCTTACACAGATGCCATAGGACCAATCTTACACTCATTTTGATCTGATAATGGGGATACAGTTTGGACCATGCCATTTCCCTAAATGCTAGTCTTAAATTTGAGGATCTACTGATAGATGAGAGTGCCAACATGCCACCTTTTAGAGTGATGCCCCTATCTCTGCATGCCTTTTCCATCTTGCAAATGCAAGGAGTTCAAGCCCAGTTGGTATCCATTGTCCTTTAGTCTGAATTAGACTCCTTTACCTCTCCACCTAAGATTTGCTTTCACTTTGATTAGCAATTTGGTTTTGGCTGTGTGCATTTCTTTGAAAGGCCAGTGGTAAATGACATGATCCTCTACTATTATTGCATCTGTCTTAGGATTTTGACTTGGGAGAAACATGGAAAAGGTTTTTCAATTTTGGACTCTTGACGCTTATTTATCTCTCAAGGTCAGCAAAGAAAGGTCTGTTAAGTCTTCACAGACTTAGACCTTGCAGTATTTTTCTCATATGATACCTGGACATTTACAATGACACCCAACTACCTGGGAAAGTGCCCCTTGAAATTAAATGGTGTGATTAGATTACATTTTGAAGATATATCCATTCGTTCTTCTGAAGGTTTAGGATGTGCATGATGTTATTTAGCTCATGCTTACAGGAGACATGTAGTTGTCCCTACCTCAAAATATGTATTATTGCAATAAATTTTATTCTTCCAACATTTCACCTGGCCATGTGGGTCTCACTTGTTAGTTGTGATGGGATTAGTGTGATTTATAAAACATACTTATCTTGATTAGAGCATAGAGGATGTTGAATTCTCTAGATGAGATCCACTTTCTTGGGACCTTTTCTATTATTTTTTGGTAGCCTTTAATAGAAGTGGCCTTTTCAAGCTCTCTTTTATGATTCTATGTTGTGTCAACATAACTGTGTTAAAATTTTTGTTGAATTCTATTTTACGACAGAAAAAAAAATGTAAGGTTGACCCCAAATATATTCAGGAAAGGAAGCTCGAGAAGTCTCTTTTTGTGAAAAGCCTACTAGAAACTTTTATGTAACTATTGAGAAGCCCATTTGAATTCATGGATCTATCCCCTTGGTCCTGAAGAATCCTGGCATCCACCAGGAGCCGTGATTGTGAAGGACTATAATCTTTATCAGGCCTCATACATCCTAAAGTTGAGCTTCCAGGTATTGAGTTGTTGCCTTTATTTTCTCTGTACATATTCCACATTCCAAAGTAACTTTGTGAAAAGCTTGCTGTTGTCAAGGATCATGGTGTTAACACTTCTTTATGAATTTAGTCATCTGCTGCAGTTCTTAGAAAAGTAAGATCCAGATTTAGAAATAGGTGGGAGTCTATGACAATAGTCTTTTATGACCAATAAATCTTACATAGACTATTTCCTTAACTGTGTAACATTTTTCTGTGCATCAAGAGTCTGGTTGAATTTGGCTAATGGAATACCTATTGTCTAAAATAAAGAATTCAAAATTTTATTTTGTATTCTGGAAGAAAATAGGTGGTATGGCCAAATACTTGTCATGTTGACAAAGCAGTAGAGTCAACTAAGTGTTTGTAAGCTTGAGGTACAGACAGAATTGTGACGATATGCAGTATGACACCATGTCCCTGCTGCCTCAGGAATGAAAGAGAAGCTAATTCCAGGGTAACAGTTCTGAAATTAGTATTGGACATTATTGGGGATAATCTACAAAAAGACATGACCACTGATTGACCTGAGAGCTGGACCCGGGCACTTCGAGACTTCTCGTTCCCTACCCTGTCCTGGGAATGTGGGTTCTGCTTGCCTTTCCTGCTTCCAGAGGCTGCTCGAAGGACATAGCTCTGTGATAACGATGTGGTGTTGAGAGCCACACTGTAAACATGACTAAACCCAGTTAAGGCCTCTTTATAAGCTTCTAAGATTTGCAAGTAGGTGTTGGGATCCACCTTACTGCTACCCAAGACAAACATCATATGTAAATTCCCTTTCCTTATTAAAATTGCCACTGCCAACCTGGAGTGGCCTGCCTCTTTCTTCAGTTTCTTCCTGCCTTCTGAGTACAGGGGCCAATTTCAGATTATACCAGGGAAGCTCCCAAGAGGGTCGTGAACCAACAGAGATTCCATATATGTATTTTCTAACTCCTTGATTTACTTTATGAACACACCTTCTCAAAGTGAAGCCTGACCCCTAGACATGTTTCCAATGCATTTATTCATTTTGAAACTTATCCTATCTACATTTGGTTT
Organism: Prionailurus viverrinus; assembly: GCF_022837055.1. Lineage (NCBI taxonomy): Eukaryota > Metazoa > Chordata > Mammalia > Carnivora > Felidae > Prionailurus > Prionailurus viverrinus. The sequence continues at coordinate 21,851,955 of NC_062568.1, forward strand.
TCAACTAATTTTCAATTAGTACATTGCTAATAATCTTCTCTTGGTCACAAATCTTATTGGACTCAATTGTTGTTGTCGTTCTTTTTCTTTTTAAATAGGCTTCATGCTCAGCGTGGAGCCCAATGCAGGGCTTGAACTCGACCCTGTGATCAAGATCTGAGCTGAGATCAAGAGTCGGTGCTTAACCAACTGAGCTACCCAGGTGCTCTGGGGCTCGCAGTTCTTATCCCTCATTTCTGATAACATTTGAGATAATGAATGGTAATAACCTATTACTTGGTTTAATTAAGTTATCAGGCATACTAACATCGTGTCCTTCTATAATTCAATGGTATATACTGTGTCAAAACATTCTTAAGAAAATTATAAATTTGAAAGTTGTCCACTATTTACATAGGCATGCAGGTAGAATTTAACAAAAATATGTGATAATGATACTCAGAATAAAAAATGACTTATAATATGTTAGATTTACATTTTAAAGATGAAATAATTCCCAACAAGTATGAATATAAGTTCTACTTTAGACCACTAGTCCCATAGGATATTCTAGAAAAACGAGAGGCCAATGGTTAAATAAATTGGGATGAGCACCGCATCAAGCAATGGATCCATTAAGCACTGCATTCTGCTGAGGGTTCGTAAGGCTTGTTGACCTACTATAGGATCTGAGAAATTCAGCAGATAAACACATTTCATCAGCTTTGCTTAAGCACAAACCCTATTTCACATAATGTAGAAAAAACGTTTTCATGAAAAATCTTTGGAAATGCTAATTTCAGCTCATGTAATTATGTATGAATACATGGCCCAAGGTATTTTATGGACTATATATTTTAAAAGAATTCCAGTGTGCAGGTTGAGAACGTAGAGATAAATGCATTTTATATATCTTTTGATTTTGAACTTGTCCTATGATATGTGGCCTCTTTGTGATATTGAAGTTTATCTGTCCAAATGAAGATGGCTTGAAGTTTCTAGCTTAAGTTTCTATTAATAAAAGCATGAATTTTCAGGATTTTGAGACATTTTTCCAATTAGTTATTTCATAACAAAAATTTTGCTTGTCAATTTCTTAAACACAATTTAATATTTCTCTAACTACTAAGAAGAATTTATTTACCTGGCCTGTGGCGGATGTTCTTCAGAGAGCCACATTTGGATGTCACATGGCTTAGGTCTATCTTCTTGGTAACAATCTGTACCTGTATGAGCCACATAAAATATGCTTAAAATGGTTGGGACATAGACAAGCTCCCAAGCTCATATGCAAAACCCACAAACATATCCAAGCTCACAACACCCAACAACACAGAAACCCAAACTGAAGTACACACACACACACAGGAAAACATAACCTCCCAATATCCTCCCACGTTTGGTTGGGGAGAAGGACTGAAGTGAAAGAAAATCCTAGGATAGAAGATTTTATTAGTAGAAAACAGATCATGCCACAAGAGGATAGCAACACCTGGATTAATAGGGCAAGCTTCCACTCAGAGAATGAAACCACACGGTGTTAAACCTTCCCATAAGCGAAAAGCCAAGTGAAGAGATGAATTATTTTTTTTAAAAGTGATTTTTACATAAAAGTGACCACCATTGCTCATAGATATAAGAAGACCACCACTGCTTTAAGATACAAGAAGAAAGCTGTAACCATGCTTTTCTAAAATACTATTGTCATGTCTTGGCTAATGGAATTTTTCTCATACACCAAATTATAAGATGGTATTAACATTTTTTCTTGTATTTTATTGAAATTATTTCCTCTCCCTGTGTTAGAAACAGTGCTTTTCCAAATGTGGGCTGTTGTCCATTTGCATTAGATGTACATGGGATTACTGAATTGGACACTGTGGAAATGAGGCCATGGAATCTGCATATTTGAACAAGTGATTCTTCTCTAGAGGAAAGTTTAAGACTATTGTTTTGGAGGTTGGAAGCTCCCCTAATTTCTTTAAGATGGTTAGTTATCTCATTTATCCTTTGCCACTTAGCTGTTTGGACCAGCAGGCCCTGCAGTAGAGGATAGGGGTCACCCTTTGATACCCTCCAGTTATTTCCCAGGACCGAGACTGTTTCTGTGAAAGTATCACATGGTTTGCACTTACAGTCAGGACACAGGGAGGAGGGCAACGTGTCAATGTAAATATTGATCCTGAGGCTTAGCCCAGCACCCTTAAAGGAGCCCAGCAAACCTTGTTATGGACTTCCTATGACAGTGACATTTTCATGCTCAGTGGGACTAGTTCAAGCAAGAGGTGACAGTTCCTGGTAGAAGGCAGTTGTTTGTCCCCTTTCACTGCTTGACTCCATCTCTGCCCAGCTGAGGAGCAAGGAGCCAAGAGTTATTAAACAGGTGAGAAATCTGGACTTTACACTGTAAATTACTTAAGTCACAGATGGCCAGGTTCTGAAGTTTTAGGTGACAGGATCTGTAGAACAGACAGTCAGCCTGGCTCACCTCTTTTATTATTCTTATTTTGTGAAGAATCATGCTGGCTATACCTTGGGTTTGCCTCTGCCTCAACTACATTTTAGAAACATGGATTCATCTTTCCCTTCCTCTCAAAGGACATTATTTCCACTCAATTCAAGGCACAGAAAACATAATCCCGTCAAGACAAAATTTATATTGGGACTTTGAATGACACATGAACTGTGTTTCATTAGTTTTGCATTATTGCAAATGATATCCTAACTCTCATGAATAGCGATGGACAAAAGACTGTCATAATACACTTTAGGTACTTTCAAGTGTATCAGCCTTTGCTTCAAGAGTAATTTAAATGGAACTATAAATGTGTGTGTGCCCAGCTGACTTCTGTTGGGGAGTAGAGACAGCATGAGGAAATACCTTGAAGCCAAAGGCCAGCAAACAAAATTGGCAAGTGAGGTGGGTTTGCCATCCCCCTGAAAACCACTGTGCAGTCCATTAAGGTTTTATTCCTCAATTCAAAGAAAGAAATTTGTTGATGACCTTACAGGGAAGGATGGGAAGTCCACCAGCAAAAATGCAAGGGTGACCAGCTCCCCGACCAGGGCACACGTGGAGCAGCAACAAGAAGGGGGGGTGTGTATTGTGAGGAAGGCAGGAAAAGAGACAGTGTGCTGGCTGTGCAGATGGCTCCACACAATCAGGACAGCTTTCTAATAGAAGCTTCTACTTACATTTCCGCCCCCAGCAGAATGTTTGATGTTATCCTTGGAACCACATCTGGACTGAACCTTGCTAAAATCGATCTTCTTGTTTAAAATCCTAACCTAAAAGGAATTGGAGGTAACTTCACCGTGCATTTTTCTTTCAGTATGCTGGGTATAGGGAGCCAGAATGGATCAGTGCCAAGGAGGCTCCAAACTTCCTTCCACCTACATAATCATTTAAGAGAAAAAAAAAACTAACACTGGAACTGAAGAACAGATCTATCATATAAATATGAGCCCCTATTCTCCTGAATCCCCAAGGGCCAAATGCTCAAGAACTTTAGATATCCAAGTTGCAGGCAGGTGTAATCTGGAAATGATGAGAAGAATAGAAAAATAAAAATTGGGTCATCTGTGATGGGGAGGCTCCTGATACTGTGGACAATGCTGGGACTCAGGTCTACTCTATGAAAGGCCCAATAGTGTAATTCAGTGTAGTAGATGCCCTACCCCCTTAAATCCTACAGTGTCAGCCATCGTAATGATAAATTACCTGGTACATTTGACTTTTTATTGGTTGACATAGCACAGGTGAGGTTCATGACTGGTTGGGCTGAATGCCATAGATGAGGGTTCTTATGCATCCAGTGGAAGAACCCTTGCTTTCCCAAGGGGGTCAACAAGGAGGCTCAGGGCCTCCTCTGCTGAAAGGGCTTCACTACTGCCTTGCAGGTTTGGTTCAGTGGTCTTCTGAGAGGCCTGTCTCTGACAGCTGCTCATAAACAGCCATAAACCTTGGATGATTGGTGTGGAAGCATTCTTTCCATTTTTAGAAGGAAGCAAACCAAGGACCATTAGTTAGCTGACTTATACTAGGTCGTAAAGGTAGTCCAGGCCTTCATTAGGTCCAAAAGGTTTGAGGTTAGGCGTTTTATTTCTATTTTCAGAAAGTTCAGTATTCATCTTAAGGACAATAGCAAATCTAGATCTGGACAGATATTACTCTAGTGTAATGTAATGTGTAAAGTAATAGCTCTTGTGACTTCTTTCATGTGTCTTACATTTTGCATGTTTTGGAGGGCACATGAATAACGTAAGCAGGGAAAGAAAGGTTTATTTTTGTTGTTTGTTTCTTTGATTTTTACTTTGGCTACTTCTACTACTCTGCCGGTGTCCCTTAAATAGCTAAAGAGAAATTATGTTTTCAATGCTTTAGGGGACAGTTTGTCCTCTTATTATAAATAAATATATCCTAGATATACAGCCCTCTCCAAGAGTGGTATCACATCTCTTGGTATTTGCAAAACAGAGTAAAAAATTCAAGTTGACATTGAGTCCTGACTATTTTTAACTAGACAAAGCTTAAATTGCAGTGCCTGCCTACCACTGACAAGAGAGCTTGTCCCTTACAGGGAAATATCATTGACAGCTCTCATCGGTTGCCCAAGGAAAGGGCCTCTTGCCAAAATCTGAATTCAGAAAACATGATGACTGGGCCACTCTTTAGGGCATGATAAAAATTCCAATTTAAAAAGAAGGGGGTAATTCACAGAGTCTGTATCTAACAATAAGTATAGTTGTATGCTAGGAATTTCACATAAAATGGAGACACAAATAACTTTGTCAACAAGGGCCATTACACCTCAAGCCTCACAGATAAATTATTTGTAGAAAGCAAATCCTTTTATTATTTCAAATAATAATACTTTTAATTATCCTCCATGAGTATCTAATTATTTTGTCAATGAAACAGAATTCATCTAAGCCATTTTTCCTAATCCTTGTGGATACAGGGTCCCATATTCCATTTGCAAATTTTAATTTAGAGATCATTAGAATACAAATCAAGTGACTCATTACCAAGTGATCAAAGCCAAATGTTAAATCTGATTCACTTGTTGCAAAAATGGAAATTCCAATTTTAGTTGCATGAATCTGTTTGACTCTAACATTTAATCAACTGGCAATTTTTATGATTTCTAAAACAAATGATTCAAACCTAAAGGGGGCACATTGCTAGCATTATTTAAAGACACTTTAAATCTTAAAATCCTAAAACTTAAAGGCTGACTTCTGTCGATTTTCCTCAGATTTTCTAAAGAATCATGGATTTTCTAGTGAAACAACCAGGGGTCTTTTTTGACGGTAGACTTTCCCAACCTATGTCTTTTCAATTCTTAAGATGAAGCAGACCTTTGACATGCATTAATGGCATGTTCTTTACATATTTCCATATTTGTAATAGCTTCAGAGTATATTGTTTTTGCTAAACAAATAAGGCAGAATATTACATTCACCATTTTGCTTGATGGTTGAATAGACAGAAACAAAATCACTTTGGGCACTAGATGCTTGATGCTCAGTAAAGTTGTACTCTAGCTTGACAACTTGCACCCACCTAGTCCATGTGATGCACATTTATGCTTTAACAAAATCACAAAATACTTCATGGCAAAGAACTCTGGGATAATTTACAAATAATTAACACCTTAGAGAGTTAAGTCCACAAATATCAGCAGTCCTCAGAAATCATTCCACAAAATAGAAAAATAGAAAGCTGCTGTGAAGGAGAAAGCTTTATTCCAGATTCGTGCTCTTTTTCTAAATCAGAGACTCAAATTTTAACTCTCTGTGCTCTATGGATGGGTCTAAATAAAAATGACTTTTTTGGGTAAGGAATTTCCATTGAGCTTTTGTTTTCCTATATATCAAGGGAAAATTATTTTGACATTTCAGAGATGGTCTAGAAAAAATATAACAAACTTCTATTTGATGAACTAATTTTCTATATTCATGATACGGAGGAAAAAATATTTGAATAATCATTATACAAGGTTAACTCTAAAGCACATTTTATCTTTTTTGTCAATTTCTTTCAGTCAAAATTTTTATGTGCACTATTAATGCAAAATGGAGTCATTTGAAACAGTAGCAATCTTTCCTTCTGTGTACTTTATAGTGGAAGGGAAACGTATTATTTCAATTAACTGAATCATCTTCCTAAAGCTCTGCCTTACTCAAAATTCTCCCAAAGTCTATTTTCTACTAGATGCATCAAAAATTCTTTGGTAGGCCATCAGGTTCTCCAAATTCTGATTTTTGAGCGTGCTTCTTAAAATTTTACATTTTGGCCAGACAGTGTTGCATTCCATACTTTAAGGCCCTTGTTTACGTTTTGAAGTTTATTCCCATGCTTTCTTTATGTTATCTCTCGCTAGAATGCCTCATTCCAAGTTGAGTCTGGAACTCGTCATTCTTCAAGGATCAGCCCATCAGTCCCTCTCATGGGATCAGTCCATCAGTCCCTCTCAAGGGAGGCTGGCAAAAAAGGATTTCAGTCTCAGGAACAAAGGTTGGCGACTTGCTTGCATTCACTGTTGACTTTTCATTTACATAAGAGTCATATAAGAAAGAGTTAAAAAGAATAGACTAATGTAATTGAATAATTAATCAGAATTATTTTATTTTACTTTTTACGAATTCTATCTTCCTCCACCACATTAGGGAAGAACAGTGTAGTGACTTTCTGGATATTCCTGGTGCGACTCTAGTTGGATTTTATAATGATGGTTCAGTTGAAATGATATGCCACTGTACTCTCTCTGCATGGAAGTTTGACTGCTCCTTTAGAGAAATACACTTCTTTTTCTCCCCAAATGAGGTTGCTTTAAGAAGGACCAGAAGACAAAACGTAGGATATGTCTGAAGGCAAGAACAAATTTCTTTTTACCAGAGCTTCGTTGGAAATACGAAACGTGTAAAATGAAAGAAAATATAATCCTGGTTTATGGTTTTTAGTAAAACGATTTATAAACCAGAGGCATTAATCACCATGTCAACTTGAATTTCTTAAGCAATGGTGTTTTGATCTTTTTTTTAAATTTGACACACTCTGATGCTGGTTTCTTTATCAAAAGATCCACATGCAGCTCAAGATAGCAAGATATGGAGATTGGGAGTTCAAAAGTTTGGATTCTCTTCTTGGCTCTCCTACATGATAGTGCTAGGCTCTACAGACAACCTCTAGCTAGGTATGATCCTTAATTGCTGTATCACTTCTTTATTCCTCCATCTAACGTTGTCTTAGAAAGAATACTTTTTTTTTCTTTTGAACAGCTAGTGGCCAGTGACACTCAACTGATTTCCCTTCAACTTTCCAGGAGATTAAGCTTTTCCCTTGGCTTTATATGATTTCTCAGGAGTGCTTAAAAATAAAGCCTTTCCTTGGCCTTGCATTAGAAAAACACTTTCTCTCCCTCTTTCTCTCTCAAAAGTATTTCCCATTTTGTAGCATTCAATTTTAATGAAAACTATTTATCGAACCTATTTAGGGTCCTGCAGTATCATGTATTAAAACAAAATGGGCTCCTGGGTGACTCAGTCAGTTAAGCATCGGACTCAGTTTCGGCTCAGGTCATGATCTCATGGTCATGAGTTTGAGCCTCGTGTGGAGCTCTGTGCTGACCATGGAGCCTGCTGTGACTCTCTCTCTCTCTCCCTCTCTCTCTGCCTCTCCCGCCTCTCAAAATAAAGAAATAAACACTTAAAAAAATGACAACCTCAGGTATTTCTGAAGAATAAAAGTTCTCTGGAACAGATGATGTTTTACAAAGACTCTTTTGTTAACAACCATGTACTCAGATTAAAATGCATATAGACTTTATAGTCTATTTCAAATTTTTTTTTATTTATTGAATTGCAAGGTCTCTTTTCTTTTTAATTTACACAGAGAGAGAGACAGAGTGCAAGCAGGAGAGAGGATCAGAGGGAGAGAAAGAAGAGAATCTTAAGTAGGCTCCATGCTCAGCACGGAACCCGACTTGGGGCTTGATCCCACGACTCTGGGATCATGACCTGAGCAGAAATCCAGAGCCGTTTATTCAACCCACTGAGCCACCCAGACGCCCCTCTATTTCAAACTTTAACTCTGCCTATACTGACCTATAACTTCTTCAGAATTTGATGTATCAAATATAAGCAATAAATAGAGTGCACATGTAAATGTAAATAGAAATAACAGTTTATATCAAAACCTACAATTCCACAGAACTCTAAAGGAAAAGGATACATTGGAGGGGCCCATCAAGATGACAGCCCAATTTTTCTGTGCAGGCTATGCCACACAGCAAAAAACAGAACCACATCAAAAACCCTGAATAAGCAAATAATGCTGAAAAATTTGTAAAGAAATGTTTGGTGGAACAGACACTGAGTTTAGGCATTAACCTCATGGTTGAACACTGGCACTACATTTTTTTTGTTCAGTTTAAATTTGTAAGAAATTTAAGGAATAGTGGACCAAGTGTAAAGGCAGTAATTTTTTTTTTAATTTTTTTAATGTTTATTTATTTTTGAGAGAGAGAGGCAGACTACAAGCGGGGAAGGGGTAGAGAGAGAGAGGGAGAGACAGAATTGAAGGCTGTCATTTCCACTGAGCCACCCAGGCACCCCAAGGCAGGAAGTTTTAAAGGGTTTATTTAGGGGGTGCCTGGGTAGCTCAGTAAGTTAAGCATCCAACTTCAGCTCAAGTCATGGTCTTGCAGTTTGTGAGTTCCAGCCCCACATCAGGCTCTGTGCTGACATCTCAGAGCCTGGAGCCTGCTTAGATTCTTTGTTTCCCTCTCTCTCTGCCCCTCCCCCACTCACACTCTCTCTCTCAAAAAATGAATAAACATTAAAAAAATTTTAATTTAGTTCAGTTGTTTGAAAATAATCTGAGATTCAAGGTTGTTCCTATGTCCTTGCTTGGCTTGTAAGTAAATAGCAAACATAAAAAGGACTCTATAGGCCTCAACTTGTAATGATTTTTATCATAGTTTTTAAATAATTAATATTTATCAAGCATAGCTCCAAAATTTTTCATTACCCTACAAAAGACACTTGAATTATAGTTATAAAATTTCTCTTGCATAAAGACAGGGTCCATGATATTAAGGAGCTTTTGCTTTGAGATAATGTTGACTTTCAAACACACACACACACACACACACACACACACACACACCCTTGTCAGTATAATATAATGCATATTCAGTGAATAGTTTTTCTTCATGCTGGATTGACAGTATTTTAAAGCTTATGGGATATTTTATTGCTTTTCTTATTTAGCACTTATTTATAGCCCAATGAGATGGAAAGAAATGGCTTGGAAAGAACTTTAAATTATTACATAAGGGCAAGACAGCTAGGGGAAGATAGGAAATGAAAAAAAAAAAGCCACTTCTTTTCTGCCTAGATTGTGGAGACCATGTCTCTTTCCATTTGTCATAGAGTACCCATCAGGGTCTTAATAAATGTTTGATGAAATAATACCCAATGAGAATGAGGAATAAATCTAAATAAATTTTAATTCTCTTTTAATTTATAAAGCTTATAATTTTATTAATTTACTTATATGTTAATAGCACTCAGTAGACCTTTCACAATGGTGGCCATCATAATTTGACAGAATGAGAAAAAAACCCTGTTTCAGTATAATTTATTACTTGCCTCCAGCATTAATTCCATTTTCTCCTTGAGTATGAAACTAAAAGTAACTTACTCAAATTACACGTGAAAGGCCCAAAAAGTTTTCTAATACCTAAAACTTTGTAAGAAAATCTAAAAAAGGTTCCTGTCCACATTTCCCTCATCCATTCCTTCCTTCCTCCCTCTCTCCCAATTACATTTCAGAAGCACTGATTGCTTTACTCAAGTTCAGCTTGCCCTTTGTGGCACATACTTAAGGAATTTGTTAGAATAGCTAAGTGAATATTCTTAATGAGTTGTAATGCAAAAATACTATCAATCTTTTAAGTAGAACCATGAATTTGAGAGTTTAAAGTGACCTCACCATCTGCTTAAATGAAATGGTATGACATTAAGATGGTACAAATACATTATATTAATGGCACTACAAAAAGAAGTATATTTTGTTGTTTCTATTGTCTTTTCAAAAAAGTTCACTTATTGATTTTGAGAGGGAGAGAGAGAGAGTGTGACTGGGGGAGGGGGCAGAGAAAGAGGGAGAGAGAGAATCCCAAGCAGGCTCTGGGCCGAGCCTCACGCGGGGTTCAAGTCTCATGAACCGTGAGATCATGACCTGAGCCGAAATCAAGAGTTGGATGTTTAACCAACTGAGGCACCCAGGTGCTCCTCAAGATAAGTTTTTTAAAAAGATGCTAGGGCAACACTGACTGGGAAGGTAATAGATTGACACATTCTACAAGATTCTGTATATAAAAGAGAAGTACTGTTCTTTCCTTTAACAGGTGTGACTTGCTCGAAGATGCCACCATCTTTAGCGCAGCTGACCTGAAAATGACTGACTGTTCCATGAACGAAGGAGAAGTATGTAATCCACAAGGTAATCAGTCAAATCCATAGACATGTCCTTGCACAGATCATGATCTAGCTAACCATCATATCCAAAAAGCTATAAAATAAAATAGTTTTTGTGAAGTCACCCCATCAGTAACTTTCAACTATGACAAGGGTACAAAAATTGTTCTTTGTATAAAGTGATCTTCATAAAGCTTTTGGAGAAAAAAACGAGAAACTTGTTAAAGCATGTAAAAGTATTCCACATAAATCAAAGTACCTATAAAAAAGCTGATCCATTGATAGGAAGGGTAAAAAGTACCATTCACTGCGTTCTTGCCTAAATTTTTTATGCCACGCATTTAGAGAAACTGTTTATTTTCCTACTTCTGTTTAAATCAAGCAGCTGTGTTCTTAAAAAGCTAACACTATTGATTGTAAAATCTAGATTTAGATTTCATGTAGAATAGGGAGCTAACTACATTGAAATAGTTTCAAGTTAATACACTAAGATAGTCTTACCTGAGCCTCGAGTTAAATTAACCAAGGTCACAATGTACAGTGAATCTAGGATTGGGTATGTTCTTTCCAGCAGAATGAATTTGTGTTTTAGCTGAAAAGATTAATATTATTGCTTTCTGTAAAGCTCCTCACATCTTCAGCTAGTTTATCTATTCCATTATGCATTGATTTGCTTCACTGAACTGAGCCACAGAGCTAAGCCTCTCTTCCAATATAAAATTGGACTTTTAACAGAAGCGATAATAAATGTAAGCACACAACCTATACATACGGAAGGGCAATAAATGCTCAGATTCAAGCAAATAATAAAGCTTCCCAACTTGAAAGTTGTTGGGTTCCCAAGACATATATATTTTTTATTACATATTTCCCCTCCCATTTCTTAATGATTATACAAACTTTAAAACAGCAATAATACAGCTTTTAAAATGAAATCATTGGCATACAGTCTACCCACTTCAGATTTAACAATAGAGCCTGTGTAGAAGAATTAAGGTTACATCTATAATTTTCCTCCTTTATTTATTAATAAGAGTTGTGTGACTAGTTTTCCTAATATCTATAGACTACATATCTCTATTATAAAACTTGCCTTCTACGGAAAGTATTGCTATTATCCTGTCCTCTTCAATGATTCTGAGTTGAACACCATCCATTCAAATATCTTAGGATTATCAATTTATAATTGGGAACAACATGCCATTGGCTACGGTCTCCCCAGTAGAGTGCATTTATGGATCCTCAATCAGATAACAAGGGTCTTTAGTATATCATCCTGATAATTTCTAACATGTTTTAACATAAAAATGTTTCCTAGTCATTCTGTAAAGTGGAATCTTGAATCATCCAGTCAAAACCTCCAGTTTAACATGTACAGAAAAAGAATCTCTCCTTACTCCTTGTGTTTGAGGCTTTTAAGCCTCAAAGAAAAAGATTTCTTGCAGCTTATATTAACACTGTTAAAGTGTTAAGTGATGTATTTTTCCTACCAAGACAGTTCAACTACAGAGCACCTCAATTTCCCAACTTATTTCCTCTTCCAACCTAAACACATTGTACCATCTATCACCAAATAGAAGGCAAGTATCTTCCTTCCATCTGTTGATCTTGGTGAGGAAATATCTCCTGCTTCTCCAACAAGAGTCGCTTCATAACTCCACTGTTGTGGACATTTTTCCAAGTCATCTGCAGCTGAGATAGGATAATTTTGCAGCAGATTAACACTTGCCTTATGAAAGAAGAGATTTTCTTCAAAGGACAGCATGAGTTTGAGGCTATTTTTATTCTGTAATTTTTGTGTCATATGTCTTTACTAGCCCTTAATTACGACAATCTCTGAGGCCATTTTAGTTGAATTCAAGAGAATGAGACATCTTCATGTCACTTTTATGAATTACCAAGTATAGTAGAAGTCAATTAATTAGACGTAAAAATATTCACAATCAGATATGGTAAAGAAGCAGAAGGATGAAGTATTCATATTTTTTGGACTAGTTTAACCTTAGTGACTCTGGCAAAGCGGAGGCTAAAACCATTCTTTATGCCTCTCTACCTTGAGGAGTCACATGTAGAATTTCCATGTCAAATTATACCAATAATTATTCCATTTTGATTACATTTTCTTTTTACTTTCAGGAAAATATTTTGGAGATGAGTTATATTCCCTTGTGATTCTAAGAAGAAACATGTTAAGTATCAGTATTTTCTAGAATATAAGTAAATAAACCCCACACTTAGATCAGGAAAATACAAACCAAAAGGATTATAGAAAGAGATTTGATTCTAAATATACTTACTGGCTATTGTATTTTAATAGGTATCTCAACAAAAACTAAAATGATACTTTAAAATCTGTACTAAATTTATTTTAGTCAACTAATATTTATATATAAATATAAAACATAAATATTACAAATGGTGTGTAATACAGCATTTGGGTATTTCCTAAAGACTCAAAATATTTCATTCTCTGGAGTGTGTAAAACTCTGAGGAATCCAAGAATACTATGAGATTTATGGAATTACAGGATCAAATTTGGTAGAATTAGTTTTTTGTTTTGTATTGTTTAAAAGAGATTTCTTGCAGCTCATATTTTAAGAACATCTTGTATGAAAAAGCATTTGTCGATGACTTTATTACTAGAGAATGTTACAGTCATTCTGCAGAGGGCATACTGAGCACCACCCCTGCCCTCCACTTCTTCCAACTCTTTGGTTGATTTTTCATACCTCCTTGGGCTTTGTGGAACGGAATCACAGTGAGACAGCAATCAAGTTTGGTGCTAAAGGAAGGGGCAATACTGAGTTTTTGTTTCAGCAGTGAGTAGGAATCCTTGATAGCTTCACATTTTGGCAAGATCTTTTTTCTAAACCTGCCTGAAAATATATTTTCTTTGGCATGGAAGAAGGATACCAAAAATCAGCGGCAGAAAATATAAGACACAAAATAAAGAGAGGCAGAAAAGAATACTGAAGTTAAAAGAAAGGCTTTTGGAGATGCTGAGAGGGCATTACAAGTTTGGTGATGCACAAAGGAAATGATACTTTCTTTCTTCTTTCTCTCAAGGGTGGGTGTTTTATCTCTTTACTGACAAGAAAAGTCAAACTATCCCATAGGCAGATCAATATCACAATGAAAACAAGAAATGATATTTGTATTATCTCCTTCCAGGCTAATTGTTTCATCTAAACAAACAGTATGTAAGCAAGGTTCAGGTCAAGGTAGAATTCAAACACCCTTGGTTGGTAAAAATGTGAACGTTCGTACTGGAGCTGAAGTTAAGACTTAATAGGTAGAGCTTTACTAATAATTCTATCCAATATAACTAATCTTAAAGAGTTCTGCTATAATAATTTCATGCATCAGAACTATACAAAACTGCCTGTTTATCATCAACACGAATGTCTACCCTTTGCAATTTGTAAACATGAGCAGCCAGAAAAGAAATTTGGCGAACCGTTCTGGTGTTGGTGTAGAGATGGGGAAATGGTAGATGTCATAGAAAATCATCGAAGGAGAAAGGAGATAAAAGTGGAATTCTTAAAAGATAGTCAAATGAGGTCACAGGATCTAAACTAGAACACTCAAATTCATATCAGAAATGTAATTTTAATCTCTTAAACCAAAGTCCACAAGGCAATAGACATACATTCAGAAAAGATCTGCTAGCAATTAATGGAAAAATTCTCCTGCATGGTCAAATCCATTTTTACCTGATAATAACCAGAAGGAATGGATATCTCATGTCATTTTCATTATACTTGATAAGCTAGATTTCTCAGATAAGGTCTAAACTCTTGGCAATGAACCATAACCATTAATTTTTTTAACACCTCCACCTCCCTTTTATTGTAAGAACTGTTAGCATATAATATGAGGAAGGCATTCTAATAATTAGTGGCAATTTACTTCCAGCAGCAAATATGGGTTCATATGATTCTTACCTGCCCCCCTTTAGGCTGGTATTTGATGTTGTCTGTTGATCCGATTTTGGATTTGACATTCTTCAGGTCTGGCAGTGGTTGGTTAATAAGCCGAAGCTGCTTGGGAGTAGCAGGAGATTTTGGAGGAGTACGTATGATGGCAACTTTCTTCTCACTGGGCACCAAGATGGCAGATTTGGGGGTTCCTGGTGTGTGAGGGGTTCTGGGATAGCTAGGGGTTCCAGGAGTGCCTGGTGTGCGTGAAGAATAGCTTGGTGGGGTGCCAGGAGTGATCGCGGTTGATCCAGGGGTGGTGGGTGTGGAAGTGCCACTTTTTCCTGCTCTGCGAATTGGCTCTGATCCTATATTCACAAACAAAACAAAACAAAACAAAAGAAAACAAAACAAAACTGAAACCACAGCATCAGAAAATTCTCCTCAAGACATCGTCTTCCCACGGGTGGTTAGAACTCACAATACATTAATTTTTAAGGAGTTGAGAATATTTATGGATAACAACAATGCTCCGAAAGGTGAAAGTCTCCTTTTTTTCAAAGGCTTATAACCTGGTAACATTTGTGAAAATGCATTGCTATCAATGCAAAGAAAGAACTTGGGTTTTCTTGATTTATTCTTCCTTCTAACTTTGAATGTGTCAAAAGTTTTTTATACTTGTGTGATCATTAAGGCATATGAATCTGCCTTTAGTTGGAAGAAGTGTCTGCACTGTATTTTTTGTGTGGGCTCATATTTACTAAAGATTCCTTGAATGATATGTGGACCATTTGCTCTTTTGTGCAGTAAGTTCATTCCAAGATTCAGGTAGACATACAACATACAACTGTGTGTTTATATCAGTAATTTTGAGCTGTGTACAAATTATTTATTGAATTGCATTTCAGTGGTACTTCTTCCATTTATATTGAGGAACACTGTGAATTGCAAATGTGTGTACTGAGGGCTATTCAGTCATGTTAGACATTGTTCTACAGTATTACATTTTCCTTTGTATGGAAATTCGTCTCAGGTCTTTTTTTTTTTTTTTTTAGTTTTTTTTTAACGTTTATTTATTTTTGAGAGAGAGAGAGAAAGAGACAGAACACAAAGAGGAGAGGGAGACAGAATCCGAAGCAGGCTCCGGGCTCTGAGCTGTCAGCATAGAGCCTGATGCGGGGCTTGAACTCACAAATTGGAGATCATGACCTGAGCCAAAGTCGGTCACATAACCGACTGAGCCACCTGGGCGTCCCTCGTCTCAGCTCTTAATACCACACACAAAAAAATCAATTTTTCTTCCTAGAAAAATAGGGTATTTTAACAATATATCCACTGTGCATCTTGTACCTGATTGTTTTCTCCTATACTTTCATTGCTAGTTTGCAGTTTGGAGTCAAACCAATAATCCCCCATTGTCAATTAAATATGATATTGTGGGAGGCATTTCTTTGCCTCAACCTGACTTGGGCATCATTTTACTATTTAGCTCCTTCCGCCCATTTTCCTGTACTATGTTTCTTTCACATTAACTTTTTAACTGTGTGTTTGAATGCCATTTCAAATCCTTTTTTGAAAAAAAAAAAGAGATACGTGAGACTACAGCACCTTATAGATTTCAAAGCACTTTTGTGAATACCAAACATGTGATGAGCAAACAAACACAGTAGTTAGAGGCAGCTCTTATTATTCCTAAATTCAAGAATGAGGATACTGAGGCTTGTTTACCCAGATGATACTAAATTCAAAGCCAGATATGATATTTAGCCTCTGAACTCTAATAATCTTTTCTCTTAAAATAACACATTCAGTCTAATAATACAACACTTATTTACATTGTTTACATTTATTATTCAAATACCTTCACTTTTTTTTGGTGTTTTATGGGAAGGGCATGAATTTTATTTTTTATTACTGAGTATGTATACTTTGTAAAATCAATAAATCTAGAAATTTTGTCGAGGACAAAGGTACAAGTCATTAGTTTTTAGATCAATGAAGTGAAAAGGATCTTTGAGTCATCTCGTACAATTGGTCATCAGTGTGGGAAGTTCTGCCTGAGAAAAGGGATAATTAATCATTGCTGGAATAATTACAGGGAGTGAGCTGAAGAGAGTTTCTTAGATAATTATAATCTACAGACAACATCTATTTACCTACTGGCCTGGGTTCAGTCTCCTGGAGAAACAGGAGCATTTCACTTCTTTCAGTGAACAGTTTTTACATATAAGCGAAAGCTGCCCTGTGTCCTTCTGGTTTTTTAACGTGTAAGGGCCAACCATGGGCAGACTGTTTAACTGACAATAGGAAATGGGATATAAGAAGACTAACATGACAGATGAGTGTGCGTTCTATGATTTTTATTGCTTTCCACAGAAATGACATTTCAAGACCAAGATGAAACAGCCACAGCTAACTTGGCTTTTTGAGGCTTCTTTGCTACAAAGTTCTTTTTTGGACCAAGTTTTTGATGTTTGAGTCAGTCATTCTGTCCTTCAGAAAAATCTCTTCAGAAACTTCATTTCCTCCTTAAATGTTTTCTCTATGCCTTCATCACCTTTGAATAGCTCAGGTCTTTTGGGAAGCGGAAACTTCTCTCTGTTATTTGTCACTGTATTGGTGCCTTCCATGAGATCTGTATACAGTAGGAGCTCAACATACTTTCTTTTTTATCAGTACAAATTGGATTCAGAATTAATCAGTGTGTTGAGGTGTGTTTTACTCGAGGGAGACTGAGCTGAAGCAATATTCTGCATGTGCATAACAAGTTTCACTAAAAGAAATAACTGTTTTTAAAGAGTCCTTTCTATACCCATAGAAAATGGCTTTAAGCTTCAGAAAACTAAGGAATGCAAGTTTTGTGTTACATCTGGAGAATGAAGAAAAACCAAAAGCATTAAGCCCTACCACCACTGTTGAATAGATAGGATTGATTCAAAGTATAATAAATTATATTCTAGTCATCAAATGGCAACTTCGAGTGTTTCCTATTTGTTCTGAAACTGAAAGAGTTAATTAAATCTGAAATACTAAAACAATGTGAAATATATCTATGAGAAAATATATATTTACAAATTACTTTATGAAACTGTGTTCTTATTAATCTTGTCAACTCCTCGATGACAATGCCTTTCTCTCCATTTGTGCTAAGGGCATAGCTTTGTTTCCTTCAAATCTTTTCAGTAGTGGTACAAAATGCCAGAATGTGTCTGTGTGTAGTTACGGAGATGATGGGTGAATGGGAGGAAGCACAGAACTTGTTCTTTTAGTTGTCCTTAGGCTTTTTAGCTATTGCTATAGGGAAACAAAATAAACCGAATGCTCTGAGATTATCAGGGTACCAGTTATGTTTCTTAGCAAATAATAAAATGCATCATGCTTATGAATGTAAATAAAGTTAGAAAGTCAAAATAGAATTGGCTCAGATCATAAAGGACAATTTATATATGGATGCATTTTAGAGGGCAGAGCACAGTAGTTTGAAGATGTGAAGTTATGAATAAAGTACCATTTTGCTCCCATAACCACAGATAGAAGCTTAATTCAAGGTATACCTTTGGGAAGCACTTGGTGCCTTTGTCTTGTCTGAACAACCTCCATACTGCTGATGCCCAATTCCAACTCCGGATATTTGGAATTGAAGTCTTTTCTCTGGGGATCACTATCTTTTCAATGCCTTCTTTGCTAGTTTGTTTGAATACTTTATTTTTGCGAAGAAATAGTTTTGTGATCTTAAAGGGTTCCTGGCATATACTTCAAAGAATGTTAATGCTTCATGAAACTAAATGGTGTTGGGCACAACTGCTCTAAATACAATAAACATTTTAATTCTAGGCAAAAATATGCTTTAAGTGTCATACAGAATGGTAATATTTGAAGTGGGCCAATTTTTATTAAATATTTTAAGAGTAAGTAACAAAATCAACTATAATGTGACGGGAGGAGCAATTTCCACCATTTTTAATGGTTTTTAAATGACAGAGATATTATTCTCCAAGTGATTCTACATAGTTTTATAGTACTACTTCTTCCACATAAATAAATATAAAAAAGACATTAAAAGGGCAGGTGAATGAAGTTATCAGTGGGCTTAAAACCAATTCAACCACTGTCTAGCTTAGTAGCATCGGACAAGTTACCCTCTTTAAAAGGTCAGTTTCCTCATGAGTAGATTTAACGAGGTTATTTTTACGTAACCATCAGCATTATTAACTTAAATGGAGTGAAAAACGTGTCTTAGGATCTTAGCATCTTCAGGTACTAAATAAATGGTAGCTATTTTTGTTGTAATAGAAACCTACTTGTGAAAATAATTTGCATCT
This sequence comes from Prionailurus viverrinus, assembly GCF_022837055.1. Lineage (NCBI taxonomy): Eukaryota > Metazoa > Chordata > Mammalia > Carnivora > Felidae > Prionailurus > Prionailurus viverrinus. The sequence continues at coordinate 21,870,662 of NC_062568.1, forward strand.
GTCCTTTAACCAGATAATCTTGGTAGTAACACCACACAAGTGGGTAATGATTGGAACATTGTTATATTCTTTCCTTAAACTGTGATGACGCCAACTAGTTCATTATGGGCCATCAACCAAAAGAAATTTAAACTATTGCACGGAACATGTTATGTTTACACCCACATTGGAATGCGAATTCTTTTTTTTTTTTTTTAATTTATTTTGAGAGAGAGAGGCAGAGAGAAAGGGAGAGAGAGAATCCCAAGCAGGCTCCGCATTGTCAGTGTGAGGTCAACGCGGGGCTCAAACTCCAGAACCGTGAGATTATGAGCTGAGCAGAAATCAAGACGCTCAACTGACTGAACCACCCAGGTGCCCCTGGAATGTAAATTCCTACCAAATTGAGCAGGATCCTAGGTTTTGATTACTGACTTCCCAGTTAGACTTTAGGATTTGGAATTCTAAGGAAGTTAAGCTTATATAGATACATATTAAAAAAAAATTCCTGACTATTGGTCTTCTCTATGAATTACTTCCTTGTAGGTACTCATTTTCCAAAACAATCATTTTGAATCAAGCAGCTGTTTTGGATCCATCAATAGTCTGGCTTTTCTGATTCTTTAAAAAAAATTTTTTTTTACATTTATTTATTTTTGAGAAACAGAGTGAGACAAAGCGTGGGCGGGGGAGGGGCAGAGAGAGAAGGAGACACAGAATCCGAAGCAGGCTCCAGGCTCTGAGCTGTTAGCACAGAGCCTGACGAGGGGCTGGAACCCACAAACTGTGAGATCATGACCTGAGCCGAAGTCAGACGCTCAACCGACTGAGCCACCCAGGTGCCCCTGGCTTTTCTGATTCTTAGAAGAAATATAATTTGTTTTCAATGTGTGTTTTGTTTGAAAGATGTAAAATATAGACCTAGAATAGGCTCTACTCCACTTAAGGGATTAAAGAGGAAGCCAAATCAAAATAAACCTACTGGTGGTCCGCCTTGCTGAAGAGGAGATGGAACTGTTGAGAGAGAAGGAATTCTCCTCTCTGTCTCCTGATACACCGCGGCGAGGAGGGAGGATAGAGGAGGGCCTGGGCAGGGAAGAGCGCTTTTCTGGGCTCTTGGTTACTCCATCCTGATTGGGAAAAAAACACATTGGGTTCTCATGAATCTTCAGGTATACAAAGTGATTATGTTAGCCTGGCTAATTTCTTCCTGTGCTGATAGATACATTTCTTTTAATACACACTACTGAATTTCATATACTTAAAAGCATTTCCACTTTGAAACTTAGAAAGGGTTCCTATTTGCCTAGAGGTGCTATAAAAATCTATTATTCTGGAGTTCGTGCTAATAATTAATCATGAAATTCAAATTCTAAATAACATGGGAAAATAGTAATTTACCTAAGTAATCTCCAGCAAATGAAAAATTTTACTAATACCTCTTGATAAGCATGAAAACTCATTAATCAGAAAGGACTGGCAGTGGGCATTGCATGATGACAGTTAACAATGAACACTACCGTATGTTGTGCATTTATGTGACAGGAATTCTAAGCACTTTACATCCATTTATGATTTAATTCTTGCCACAAAATACTATGTGCATTTTATAGCCAAGGAAACAGGTTGAATCAATGTATGTAATTTTTTCAAAATCACTGAATTAATAGGTAGCAGAGGCAGTATTAAATCCTGATGTGTCTGAGTCCAAATGGTCTATCATATTATATATAATTCATCATTATTATACAATATTACATATTATACATTATATGCTATATGCTATATATATGTATATGCTACATGTTATATATTATGTATAATAGCATATATATTTTATTTTTTTGGTTTGTATCTGAAATTTTACAAGATACCAAATAAACAAATAATAAATTAATAAGGGACAGTATACCTAGATAGAGGCTTTTTTTTTTTTACTGATTAGACTATTAATAACTATTGAAACTTTTATTTGTTTATAAGAGAGTCTATTGTTTATATGTCAAACACTTTAGAGTTTAGTCTCTGTTTTTATATATTTACTGAACTGTGTCTTACAACCTCTGAAATTATATTCTTTTCTGAGACTTCAGTTGACCTGCTGCCTTACCTTGTTCCCTGATTCTGAGAATGGCAAACGGTCTGTGGAGCCTGCTGAGGTGGGCTTTATTGAAAAACTGTCAGAAAATGTAGCCCTTTTAGACGTACTAAGGCAGGCTGAGCTGCATCTTGGGGATTTTGAGCTACCCTGAAAGGCAGGAATCTTTGACAAAGTAGAATTCTAGCCATGAAAGAAAACAAACAAAAGCACAAAATAAACAAAACTATGAAGTAAAAGGAAAATAAAAAATGTATAAACATATAAGAAATTAAATACTGACATCTAAAAAGACCACATGATAAATGGTTATAATCAATGACAGAAATGCATATTATGTGAGAACAAGAGATTTTCATTGAACAGATGTTAACTGCAACTAACTTAAGAATGCTCATATATGAGAATACAGATTACAATACTCTTCATGAATTCTATGCAGAAAATCTGACTAATCCATAGGTCTTTCAATGATACCATATTTGAAAAATATCTTGAGTGTCTGTTGGAATTGTTCCTTTAATAAATACAACCCTCAAGGTGTATTTATAATAAAAATCTTGATCACATTTCAAGAACTTTAGAACAAGGTATATTTAAGGTCTCATAATGGAAAATACATTTTGTTCTTTCAGATGTCTACATTGATTTCATCAAAAAAAATTACAGAGTTTATATAAAATTAGTACATTTTATGAGTAAAATGCATACTGGGGGCCAAGTTTTACCATAGAATTGATAACATTTTTATGCATAGATCAGTTTGTACGGTGTCTTATAAATTCTAAAAATGAAAGTGAGCACTAAAGACATTGCCCATAAAAAAATCACAGGACTTAAATTACGGGTGTTGCTAGTCCCTGGAGAGATATTTCTCAAGTGGGAATCATCAGGGGGTCGGACATATGGCTTCTAGAGAAAGCTATGCTGACATGTTGCATATTTCACAGGGCACTTTGTTAAAAATGCAGAAAAGTATAAAGAAGCCAAGGAGATTTTATTTCATTAATTAATATGACTTTGCTGTTACAAAAATAGCAGTTGAAATCGACATCTTTATTTCGAGTTTTAACCTCCACAGGCACTTTAACAGGGTAGACCCATTAACAGATTGCACAAATCACTTCTCGTTTTCCAGACCCAGTGCCTTGAGCGGGACATGCACCTGGCTCGGCACAAGTCATTCTTTTTTGATTGATGCTACCCACAAAATAGTGAATTACAAAAGTGATACAGGAGAGAAAAAAATGGAATAATTGGATAGCCTCAAATTATGAAAGACAACTACTAATCCTGTGCTTAAAACGAAAACAAAAACAAAACAAATACGCAACAAATGAAGGATTATAGGTTAGGCTTACAATAAAGATCAATTGAAAAATCAGAAAGAACTGTTCTGAGGAATGTACTGAAAGTCACAGATAAAAACAGGTTAGACTTGGGGTTATAAAGGAAATTTATAGGAAGAGGGTGAGGTTATGAGGGGAAAGAATGTTAAATGAGAAAAAGTTAGAAAGAATGGTGGCCTATCTCTGTTCTTCAGAAAGGGGAGATGGGCATTTATAAAGGAAAAAAATTAGTTCTGTGTAGAAGATGTATATGGTTTCTTTTCTAAGTACAAGCATTTAATGCAAATTCCCAATGAGTTACTTGAAGACCAAGGGACTTGAAAATTTCCTAAATATTTTTCAAACAATAATAACAAACGATCCAAGGGAAAGAGAGAGAGAGAGAGACTCAAGAAACAGACTCTGAACTATACAGAACAAACTGATGGTTACCAGAGGGGAGGGGAGTAGAGGGATGGGTGAAATAGGTGAGGATTAAGGAGGGCACCTGTGATGAGAGCACTGAGCGCCATAGGGAAGTGTTGAATCACTATGTTGTACATCTGAAGCTAATATTACACTGTATGTTAACCAACTGGAATTAAAAGCCAAAAAAAAAAACCCAAAAGATTTTCCAAACAATGTCCACTTAAAAATGCTTTTTTTAAATGGGGGAAAGCTGACTTACTTTCTCTATCTGCTCCTAAAGACTTCTACCTTTCAAATAACAACAACGATCACTGTTTATTGAATAAATACTCTGTTCTAAGCACAATACAGTGTACTATTTTATAATTTACTGTATTTATTTTTCACAAAGTAGGATATAGGAATTTTAACCCTCCCTTTATTTTTGGAAAATTAAGACATAGGGAGCTATTTATTAGAGCTAATAAATGTTCAAGACCTAGACCTGGTGTGCTTCATAGCCCTGCTCTTAGCCACAATTCATTAGTTGCCCATCAGAAACAAAAGGTAAAGAGAAATCTTGAAGTTACAGTGTTTTCAAAATAAAGCCCAATATTTATCAAAGCAGTAAATGGAATCTATTGCTTCCCATATGTTCAGGAATATGCCTGGAAACATAAAAATCAATTTTTTTTTAAATCAACATAAAGTCCTTTAGGTTCAAAATGATATAAACAGTTTGGCTCTCATTGGAAATGTATTTCTATTTTTCATAATAAATAAAAAGTGAAAGTCTAAAATCTGACTAGTTTTTAGAATGCTAAACAAAGAGTTGTGATTTACATGTGACGTCTAAAACCTAGAACACTGTGATGTACTACTGGTTAACATCATTCAAAGTATTTATATTTTTATTTGTACAAAGTTTTGTAATTTTAGGATTTCTTTAATAGTCTTTCTTTTAAGATTTTATTTTTAAGTAATCTCTACACCCAGGTGGGGCTCAAACTCACAACTCTGAGATTGAGTAGCATACTCTACCAACTGAGTCAGCCAGGTGCCCCTCTTTAGTAGTCTTTTAATTTTTTTTTTTCTTTCAATCAGAAAGGAGTAAAATACTTCATGTTTGCTTTGGTCTTTTGGGAGTTTAAAAAATGATGGTTAATAACATAAAAAGTACAATAAAAAGAAATATGAAAGACAAACATATGAAGAAGTTAAACATCATTAATGCAACTAAATTAAAACAATATTTTATCCCCATAACTTGGTAAATATAGAAAAAGTACAAGAATATCTAGTAATAATAATGAACATGGGCACTCTTATATACAGCTGGAGAACATATAAGTCAGTAGAACACTTCTAGAGGACAATTTTGATAATGTTAGAAAAAAACTTTAAATGTGGACTTTCCGCTTGAAACAATAATTTCACTACTAGGAAATTATCCTAAGGAAAAGCATATGGATGCATTCACAGATTAAGCCAAAAAGATTTCTAGAGTAATATTGTTAAAACGACAATAAAAATAGTTTAAAAGTCAAGTAACAGGGAACTGATAATGTATATCACCATAAATAAATAAAACACAATGCAATGTAGTCATTAAAGTGATGTACAAGACTGGTTCATAAGAGGGAAATGTGTTTATTGATTTATTGTTTTAAAATCTATTACAAATTTAAAATCTAATAAACAAATCTATTCATTGTTTTAGTAAAAAACTGATACACAGTGCTTCCATTTTTGTCATTAAACCTACCAATATGTAGGAAAAAATAAAGATTTTATATCAAAATGGTAACTATAGTTTTCTTTAGATAAGGGGACTATAATATATTTTTACTTATATTTGCTCATCTACATTGTTTAATTTTCTCATATTCTTATTTTGTAATAACAATAATGAAAATGTCTTATAACGTACACTTTAGTGTGGATTATAGTGATTTATCTTGATTCCATGAAAAGTAAATAAACTGAGCTTCCCTATTTTTGCCAGATCATTGTGCTGTTTGTTTTTATCTTACTAAAAGAGAGACAGCCTAAATCCCAGCTCTGCCCTCACCAAGTACTATCAGATGTCATTCTAGAAGATACTGAGACATGCCCAAATGCCATGGAGAATCATTCTGGGCGAATGAATGATTAAAAATAAATAAATAAAAATAAATAAGTAAGTAAATAAATAAGTAAGTAAGTAAATAAATAAATAAATAAAATGACATGTAAGAGTAAACATCTGAAGTGTAACTTACAACTAAAGTTATTAAAACATTGCCACCAATACCAAAGGAAGCTTCAAGTGAAGAACAAGGAAAAAACCATTTTACTCACAGAGACTTTGTCCTTTGCCTGTTTAAATACACTGGAAGCCTGAGTTGTTTCACCACCTGTTGCTGTCGAAAAAAGAAGATACAAACAACCCCGAACTTAGTGGCTAAAAACCACACAATCAATTTTTTAATCTCTTTTGGTTATTCAGTTGTGTCAACAGATTAACGCAAAGCAAAATTTTGCTTATTTTGAGATTCAAATTCAGTAACTGAAGAAATCTGAATACCAACATTATAGCATGTGGCTCCCACTACAATGTGTGCTAATTAATACAACCCAGTGTTTACCAAAGCACAGGTAAGCACACCAAATAACTTCCTATTGGTTACCAAGGTACCTTTAAATCTTATTACTACATAAGCATAGATCCTTTAGAACGGAAGTCACAGAACACCATCCAAATACTGTCAAATTTAAGAAAAGGGGGAGTGATTGGTTTCTAGGGTTGGCATGATGTAAAAGAGCGTTCATGGAGATTCCCAAGCCCTCTTTTTATGGCCAGTGGCATACCTACAGATATTTCTACATTTTATATTCAAACTGTCATGGTCAGCCAACCCCTTTTCCTCTGTACCCCTTCATTTCACAACATGAGTGACACACTTGTTTGACGTGAAACGCACCACATGAGAAGAAAAACAGCTTGTCAAGGAAAGAAAACATGAGAGGAATTTCAAATTCAGTAATATAGAACATGTTCTACACATGCACTTCCTGTATGAAATTATTACCACATCTGTTACTGTTGTTTCTCTTGCTGCTGTTTAATACCTCTGGTTCCAATTTTAAACTCTACTATCCCCAGCACATTTTCTGTTGATGACTTACCTGACTTGACTCAAATATCTCTCATGATTGAAAACAACCCTTTGTGTTTTGGAAAAACGATCCCGATTTAAAAATTGTGCTTAGAAAATGAAAGGCACAAGCTTGTGTAGTTATTTCTTCCTTAATCTTCTTTCATAAGGGAAAACGTCAGGGCGGAAAAATTTAAAGCTTATAAGCACTCCAAATGAGTTTCAAAAAGGTTTCTTATGTCACATGCAGCTCTCACACACAAAAAAACAACTGTCTACAAGATGCTATATGCTATTTAGGACTGGCTAGTAAGATTCAGATTCTGGAATGATTTTTTTTTTTTTAAGAAGCAGTGCAAATGATGCTTCCCTAATGTATCTGTAGCATTTCTTAAATTTCTGCGACATAGAGCTTGCTTCAAGCCAATGACATCTAGTGTTTGGTATATGCTTTCTGCTTTAGTATCTTAATATCTGAACAGACTAAGATTCTAATTAGTCCAAACATCTTAAATTTCCCTTAATGAATGAGTTAAAAAGGTGTTTACTCTCAATGTGGTAAATCGAATACCAATGACATGTAGACACTTCACCAAACCATTTGACATTTCCTCTAAAATTTCATAATCCTGATACACTCTTTCATCCTTTTACGTATGATATCTGATTTTGATGCCCAAACCAAGAGAGTCTGTCAAGCATTTGTCTAATTAGAAGAAAAATTCCGAGTTTAATGCAAATGAATTAAGATGTGATATAAGAGTTAGAAATAGCATGTTAATGTCTAATTTAGAAAAGCTCCTCATCCTGAACTTCTATCATCAAGGTTTCTTTATAATTCTGAGCCTTCCACCTTCAAATACTGCCTGAAAGACTGCTTCTTGAAGGAAAGCTCACGAGATGATTACCATGTGGAACACAAATATAAAAAACTTGTAATTTTACTGACTATCATAAAACCATCAATTACCTTGATCTTCTTTTTCTTACAAAGGTTAATGCTGCTCTTAACCTTTAAAGCCATCCAAAGGTTTATATAAAGGTACTTCCAATATACACTGTAAAGGTAAATATTCCTTTCTGATTTAGCAATCTGATATCTTATTTACTAGACAAGTGTGCTACTTAATAAATGCTAAAATAAAATGTATTATAAATTAAGATTATCCGAGGGTAATCACACACTTAAATACTTGATACTGAAATTTAGGAATAGAGTTCGCATTATAGATATTTGTATGCGCTTTTATTTGTGATTTGTAATATGTTTTGCTCCTTCATTTCACTACTTTTTCAAGGTGAGTTAAAAACAAGTGTATTTGGAGAAGACAGAAAAATGAGGTAGTGAAATATAAATGCACCTAAGTTCTAAGAGATTCAGGGGGAAGGAGTTTTAGCTGGGAATTCTGAATACTAAATTATATCGGAAAATTAGCAGTTTGCATCCAACACATTTAAGAAAATCCCAATGACAAAAAGTCAGTGAAGAGATGGAGTACAGTGAACTGAAAGCCTTGCTAATTTTGGATACAAAAAATAAAATCTGATGGGATGACCAGACCATTTCCCTTCCTTTTCTTTTTCTTTCATCTGAAGCAAAGTAATTTTGAAATCACAATTTTACCCCAGATTTGCTTTTCATTTCCAATCTTGAAATCACTGCACATTCTTGGTAAATTCATCAACATCAGTAACAGATTTGGCAGTAACCATGTAGAAAATAGAACAAATATAGTATGGGTTTAAGCATGAGAGAGAGAAATAAGCAAAATAATGAGAGTGCATACCACAGTCCTATTCATCGTCATCCTCTAACCAAACACACAGAATGAAAATAGGAATCCCCAGAACGTGACACTAGAGCACAATGCCAAGATAAAATCACTGCTAAGTCTGAGCATAACAAAGAAACAGATGGTCATGACCTCTTCTGCAGGGAGGAGAAAAAAAAAAGAATAATGATACAAGACACTTAATAGCAAAACTGTTCATGACTGCTAAGATTCTTGGAAGAAAAACAAAATGAAGAAGCTGCTACGGTAATGAGATAAAAAAAATACACATCTATGTTTGCCAGCCACATTGCACAATTGAACAGTCACCTGTCGTTTTCCGCTTAACACAGGAGAGATGAGTTGGTCTAGTATATTTGATAGCAGGTTTTAAAATGAATTTCCTGGAGGGAGAGTGGGCCTGAACTTCTGTTTTTTTAGCAAGTTCAGCCTTCTTATAAACTGCTATGAATAAAAAAAAACACACACAAAAAGCATACCATCAGGAGAAAATAAACACTTGGAGCAAAACCGAATGAAATTTCATAAATAATTAGTTACCACTGTAAGGAAGTTTCTTTTACATAAGAGTAATAACAAATTCAAAAACATTTTGAAAGAAGGGATTGTTAAATGAACCTTTTTTCCTTCTCACTTCATCTCTGGAGACTGTGCTAGGTTCCTTTTTAGCTATTTTTCTTTCAGGAGTGGAAATTCTGCCTCTCCCGGTTTTAAAAGGCTTTTCTTTTCTATGTTTCTCAAGAGATGGTCTCCGAGCTTCCTTTTCAGCTTTCTCCTCTTTAGGAATAGTTTCTAACTGTTCTGTCATGATGCTCCTATCATCATCTGTGGATCAAAGCAAACCATGACAACAACAACAACAACAATGAAAACATTAGTAACAAATGTACAAAATCCTTCATATATTTAACAAAATGCAAAATCGAGATAAAGGGACATTTTAAAAAATGTTTAAAATCGAAAAAATCCATTAGGTTATGGGATTTTATTTGGAAGTAGAAAATTAAAAAAAAAAATGCACACCTTGAGTGTCCACCCAGAGGCTGTCGGCATCCATGATGGAATCATCAATGGTGGTTTCGTCTTTGTAATCGTCATAGGTTTCCGTCTTATATTCTGAGAGGGCAACCTCTTCTCTCTCAGGGGAAGCTGGAGCCTCCGGGGAGCCATCCTTGGGTTCTGCCTGGGCTTCGGCTGCCTCTTCTACTTCGAGCTCTTCTTCGGCGTGGGGGGACGGTCTCCTCTCCACCTCAGGCTGCTCTAGGGCTGCAAAACGCACACTGTGGGAACCTGACTCCCCTTCTTCAGTTGTGGTTTGCACTACAGTGATAAAATCATCCTCGATGGTTACCACGGACTCGATGACTCCTTTGTGCTCACCGGGGCAGGTCTCCACAAATTCCTCCCGGACACCTGCGATTCCCAGGTCGGTAATCTGAAGGGTGTCTGAGCGGAAGAGCAGTTTATCATATTCTCCCCGGGCTTCTATCTCTTCTTCTTCACTCTGAGCCTCTGCTGGTTCAGCCCCGATGGCTTTAGGTAATGGCTCAGTGACATCGGAGGGAGTGACAGATATATCTGGGGCCTCTTTGCTTTCTTCTTTTGGCTGCTGAATAAATTCCATCTGGACATCAGCTCTCTCATCTGGGGCTAAATCAGCCTCTGAAACAGCAGGTGCACAAGGTATTTCCACTGACAATTTGATGGCAATCTCATCTTGAATTAGAGAGGATTCTGGGGATGTTTCCTTCTTGCCCTCATCAGCTTTCAAAGACTCCATGGTGAGGCTCTCATGCTCACCACTGGACTCGTAGGACTCTTCTTTGTCCACAGCCTCCTGGTGCACCAAGTCAGGCTTGGCCACCTTCTCCTTGATTTCTGTCTCACTGGTTTTAGTGCCTTCTTTCATGTGGCCAGGATCAACACTCAGAAACATATCTCCCTCCTGAGGTACTGCAGATGAGGGGGTGAGATCTTGTGTAGCTTCGAGTTGAAGTTCTGTTGCTTTTCCAGCATCTCTGGTCAGTCCTGCAGCCATCTGTCCAAAGTCACTGATTTTAACATCTAATTGAACCTGGTCAGCTTTCTGTGCAATGACATCCAGTTCAGCTTTTTTGGATGGTTCCACCTCAGCTATCTCTGGGACTGAACTAAGACCTGTCTCAGCTTTCTCAGCCGCAGGAGGTGATGTGTCTTTTGATACGGGCAGTTCTTTGGTCGAAGGGTGCTCGTAGGTTACTCCTAATCCAAATGTTTCGACTTTATCACTGGCCTCTTCCGTTGCCTTGGCATGTTCTTTTGCATCAGCATGTTCTTCACTCTTTTCTAGTACAGTATCCAGCTTATCATTAGCTTTCCTCTCCTGATCAAACTCCCTACCCAGTACTGATTTGTCACCAGGGATATGTGGGGATACTTCTTTCTCAGCACCAAACTCATCTTTGACTCTGCCGGCAGCTGCCAATTTTACTTCAATCAACGAAAGGTCTGTGGCTAGATCTCTTCGCATTTTATCATCAGTGCCTTCGTAAAAGGAACCACTCTCCCCTGACAGATTCTCACTGTCTTGAACAGGTGATGGCAGTGGGACAGTGTATTTATTGAACACACAGTAACCCAGGTCTTCCAGCTGACTGTCTGTTTTAACAACAACATGGTTTTCGTCAGTGACAGGGGGCAAGCCGGCGCTACTCTCCTCAACCACAGTCTCTGATGGGACTGATTTCCTCCTGGCAACCTCAGCATCTGCACTCACAGAGGCTAATCTTGACCTTGTGCCTGCCAGGTCTAGCATTTCAGGCAGGTCAGGGGCCATGACAGTGCCATTTTTGTAATAATCTTTGGCTAGGAAAGGTGACTCACACGATGTCTCAACTTGAGCATTTTCCTCTCCGGTAGCTTTTTCTCCCTCTATCTGTTCTTCTTCCTCTTTGCTTTCTACTGGGAAACATGGGGCTTTCTCAAGTGCAGGGGTTGTGGCTGGAAGGTAATCATCTCCTTCATCCATACTTCCGCTAGTGTTCGTTAGAATATCAGAAGCCAGAGGAGAAAGATCATGTCCCCGACCAAAGTTAAATCCAAGGGCTATGGAATCCAGGCAAGACATGGGCAAATTGATTGACATGCTTCTTTGTTCTATTGCAGACCTTCCACCAAGTCCTAAACTCCTGCTTAATGTCAAGTCGTCCTTATTCTTACTGTGGAGATCCCTTTTCTCCCCATATACTTTTGGATCAATAGTAAACATTCTTTCTTGAGGAGAACTGGGTTCTTCAGGCACCTCAGATGGATAACTCTGTGCAAGAGTGCTATACCCTGCTTCTTGTGCTGGAGCACTGGGCTGGGGTTCTTTACCTGCCTGAAGTCCCTTGTCACCGTTTTTATATGCAGGAGATACGGTATCAAAAGGCTCTTGGGCACTTTCTCTTGTGTCACTTAGTTCATAGTAATCACTGCCTGGCTGGATGCTTTTTGTCACTTCTTCTTTCAAGGCAGATGTTTCAAAATACTTGGACATTCCTGACTTATCTTCATAAAATGGCATGTCAAGCTCAGCTGACGTTTCAGCCCCAACCCCTTCAACCTTATGATCTTTATCAGCAACTTTTTCTTGAAAAAGGTCCTGGGTTGCACTCTGTTCACTTACTGCAGCTGGTTCGGTCATGACTTTCTCCAGTGTCTTGGAGGTCATGGCTGAATCTGTAACTGTTTGCTCCAAACTTACAGGGAATGAGTCCTGTTTTAGTGTATCTGTGGTAGTGTCTTGGCCTTTCTGTTCTTCTTTCGAGAGGGTGTGCTCCACGGAGGGCTGAATTATGCCTGTTTCTTCATCTGTCAGTTTGGGGGGCTCACTCTCTTTTGGCATGGCTTCTTTGTCAGAGATGGTCGTTTTCTCTTCAAGCTTTAGCTGAGACTCCTTTTCAGTAAGTGTAGCTTCCTGTCCACTGAGGGTTGAGATCTCTGTTTTCTGCACACTCTCTTGCTTTATCGCCCCTTTTTCTTCTCCTAATACTTTCTCTGGGACATATTCTTCCACAGTTGGAATGTGGGCATCTTTGGATAAGGTGATTGCTTCTGAGGCTGGTGCTTCTGCCATTTTGTCAGGTTTATCCTTATGAGGCTCTTCAGCTTTAGAACTATCTTTGGCAGTCACTGGGCCACTGGTTTCTTCCAGAGATTTCTTGTCATCTGGCTGCAATAGGGCAGGGGCAAAGGGTGATGCTTCTGCAACTATTTCATTCTTTATGACATCTAAAGGAAGAGTGAAGCTTCCAGCCTGAAAGGGACTTGGCATGGGAGAATCAAATTGTTTCCCTTCCCATTTGGGGATATCCTCAAACACATCCTTTCCCTTCATGGGTGTTAGGGGGCCAGGTGATATGGGAGCAGCTAAACCCCACTCATCTTTTTTTGCTTCTACTGGCATTTCGATGAACCAGTCCTTTTGCTCTTTTGGAGCTGGGGGCTCTGCAGAGAGGTCAATACCAGGCACCACCAGGCTGGGTTCTGTCTTCTGTTTCATGTCTTCCAGCCCGGCACCAAGAGCATGCCCAAACAGGGCGGTGGGTGCTTTTTCTTCTTCTGTGCCTTGCATGTCCTTTTTATCAGGGGAAGTTTTAGTCGTCTCAGGCTGAGAAGCTAAGGCAGCATGTTTAAGGTCTTCACCAGGCTTACTTTGTTCCTCTGACTCCTTTTCCTTCTTGTCCAATGGCTCAGCTGGGGAGGGAGTCAATTCCTGCTGATCATGGAACTCCATCTTCGAGGCTGGAAGTAAACCTGAAGTAATTGGGTTGATTTTTAAACAAATAATAGGCAAATGCTTTCAGGCAGTAAGCTTAAAATTATATTTTGAAGTGACAAATGAATGGTAGGGTAAACAAAACAAAACAAAACAAAACAAAATGAAACTATGGAACATGCAAGCATGCTACCCATTTAAAAATCAATATGAAAATGTCAGGACTGAGATATATTTGTACTGCTAAAATGGACTCCTGTTGAGAATCTATGCATACAGGAATTGTAGTTAAGTGTGTAGTTTGAATACTCCTTTCTCCTTTATTTGGTCTTTCCTAAATAGTATGTCATGTATATTGTAGTGGAAAAAAATTTCATGTGCCTTCTACAGACAAAAATCATAAATTAAAGAATATTGAATAAGTCAGTAACATTATGGTATAAAAATACATTAAGGACTAAATATGAAAAAGGATGAATGTCTACTGAACTTTTCATTTTTGTTCTCGTTTAAAAATGAACTGGCAGGCCATGGGCAGAGTGCCAATTAATTCATAATAAGTATCAATAGTTTCAATTACCTTGATTTACACATGCCAGGGCCAATTTTTTGAACACTGAAAGGTTACTGACATAAGTTTTTAGAGATCATCTGAGATTAAATTTCAGGAATATAAATAAATATTTATGATATTTATCTATAAATATATTTTATATAAATATTTATAATGTAAATAAATATTTGCTATTCACTTTATATGATATGACCTAAAAGTTGACAAATCAATTTGTACCACAAATTCAAAATTCTTAATTCCTAATCATTTTAGTTAACCTACATGACAAATATAAGAAAATCTTAATTATACTGTTAACACTGGGATGTCATGTGAATACACATTTCAAAAAGAGTCAGTTATTATAACATCTTTCTCTCCCTGGTCATGACCTCATTCTCTGGAACATGACTAATGATAAGACACTAAGTAGTATTGGCTTTAAAGATGCTTCCCAGAAATTAAACAACTCTTTTTTCAATTTCAGTTTGTTCACTAACCCGAAAGGTTTTAGAGTCTCACTTTTGTCACAGGTATTTCACTGTGATCTTTAGGGCTAAATGTAATTATCTGGAAAAGATTTGGGGCAAATAAGAAAATTCAGTCATCTCTCGAAGAGCAAGTGTATGGGTCATCATTACCTTATATACTTGTGTGTCCTGTTGTAACAATAGAAAAGAAATACTTTATGAACTTCTAATAAAGGTTAGATGAATGAAAACTCAAGAGATATGGTGATGGTCAAAGAGGTTGGCTGCCATGGAGAGGAAATGATATGAGAAGCATCAGCAGGAGCTTTTAAGGAAACCAAACCAGTATTCATCGAAGCATAAAAAATATAGCACACTGCGGTTGCAAACAAAAACAATTCTACCATTTAAGCCTCTATGTGCCAAAATCCAACTCTACGATTTGAAAGAAAAGCGTATGAATCGCTGTCTCAAAAATAAAAATAAAAATATACATGTATTAGCAATGTGACTGGCAAACACTTGAGATGAGGGGGCGGACAAAAAGCTCACACAGCATCGTCAGCCTGGCCGCAAAGCGTATCGTATCATGGCAAAGTAAAACCAAGAATCAGCTGCAGCGGTGGAAAACCTAGCTGCCACACAGCACCTGTGCAAGCCACACTCTGCCCATCAAACCTAAAACAGTGGTCTTGGGACCATGAGAAGACCAAGCAATGGAATAGCATTGGAAAGGCATCAGGTTGGTAAGCTGCCGGAGAGATCATTTGCAACAAAACACATGCAAATCCTAGGAAAGACACACCTTCCCCAGCAGAGGAAGGGATTTTTACTTCTGGAGACACCTCCGAGACCTCTTTTACACTTTTCTCCTGTGGGGCCCCTGCTGGGGCACTCTCTTCAGGAACTATTTGGGCCTCCGCACTAGACTCCACTTGGCCCTCACTGAGGCCCTTGGGTTGGTCTGAGGCCTTGGCAGCCCCGCACTCTTTCCCAGGAAGAGTGGCAGGTTTCTCTTCCTCAGCCATTGTTCCCTCTAGCGTTTCTTCTTCTTAGGGATGAAAAAGATGTTGACATCATGACCACAGAACAATACACAAAATGGCAGAAATATCATTCAAGGAACACTTTCAGCTCCATTATGTTGACCTCACCAGAACCTCTTTTCCCATTTGGATGAGCAAATTAATATTCTAATGCAATGTGCATTATGTATTGCTTGGGAAATTATTATATATAATCTGCTAATAATGATGCCTTTTACACTCTTGATAAAAGACTGTTTTTTTAAAAACTTGAGAGCTGAAAGGGTTTTATTGCTCTATTACCCTTGGTGGAAATGGCAGGAAGTGGCACATGTATAGAAAGCTCGCTGGAAATAAGAGATGATGCTGCTGGACGATGGATGATCATGAAAAGATAGATGCATAGATGTACTGAAAAATACCTTTACATTTGTTAGACACCTGCTGTTTTCTCCAATGCAGTAAGCCCCTACATATGAATTTCTTATTACTTTACTTAAACCATGCAAACTTCAGTGAAGAATCTTTGGGAATTAAAAAAAACACCTGGTCTCAAAATGATAGCCACCAACTACCTTAACAGCTTTATCATGGAATCCATCAAAACTATTTTATTTAGTATTTAAAAGCAGAAGTATTTACTATTTAAAGCTTCAGACTGTACTTTAATTTGTTTAATATTTTTAAGGCAAATGACTTCCTGATTCAATTTATTTTACCTTCCTTGCATCACGTGGTATCAGAGAATGGGTAAGCAAAATATTGTGAAAAACAAGGTCCAGGTAAAATGTAATCTTCCCACTTAGAAAAGTCTACCTCTGGGACACAACTGTTACCCTATTGCTGAAACCCTTAAAATACCAATAATGTAGTTCATGTATACTTCTCTTTGATCCTGAATAAGAAAATGTGCATATTACCTATAAAGTCTTATTTCTGCAATTCAAAACAAAACCACCAAGATAACTGAATGGCAACTAAACTGCCAAAATATCCTCCCAAAAGATGTATACCACATGGGAAAATGTTAACAATTAAAATGTAGACAGCACACTTATGAAGGCCATGAATTGTCGTGTTTATTTGCTTCTCATTTGCACTTCAAATACCAATAAAATAAATCCCATTTTATTCCTTAAGAAATTAGAGGGAGATATATAAGCTGTTTTATAGTTCTCCATATGAAAGATTCTTATGAAATTCTCATGAAACAATTATACGTTATTTAAATGGCCTGGTGAGAAAGACGACAGATGGAAAGGAAAGGAATTTTCTTTTCTTTTCTTTTCTTTTCTTTTCTTTTCTTTTCTTTTCTTTTCTTTTTTGAGAAATATTAAAATTCTTGGGTGGGGGAGGGGAGAGAAATACTTCATCTATTTCCTCCCATTTAGCACCCAGCCACTTTCATTTTTATCATTTAATTATATAAGTAACATTTTAAAATTTCAGACTCCAAATTATTATTAAGGCCATTTTTACGATGCATAGAATTAGAGATTTTGATTACAGATGAGACTTTTAAAGTCACCTTGTTGTATAAAGTCTAATCAATTTAATCGACATGTTTTCCAAATCTACATAACCTTTTAGCTTTCCCTTTCCTTATTTCCTATAAATCATGTTTATTTCCACTGCACTTGTCCTTTATTCAAAATTTCACATATTTCTCTTAATTGTGGTAAGTTCACGCTATTGGAAGAACTTAGTATGGGTTAGATTTCTCTGTCAGAGTGTCTGAGCCATTGGGGTTCTTTGTTTTCCAAAGCACCCTTGAAGAAGTTTATTATCATGAATGTAGCTGGTAAGCTATGAATTTATTCCCTGTTGCCTTGGAACTATCGGCCCTTACATTAAATGCTGTCTCATATGAAAATAAACTCTTCACGCAAACAAGTCATTTCTCCCTATTTGAGAATAACCTCTTCACCTATGCAAAAAATGTTTTTAGCTCTAATTTTGTTTTCCTTTACAAAACTACCTAATTAGAATGAGATAAATTGCAGCCCACCACCCACATTTTTTACCCTCATCACAGCCAGTTATACACTAGGGTCTTCTGGCTTTATGAGGGTGGGATGATGACAAAGGCTGTGGATCAGTTCCTTCACTTTAGCCCAGGTCTGCTGATGTTAGCCAATATTCAGTCACCTGGGGGAGCCTCTCTACTTTCTGTAGAGGATTAAGTGTTTTGGAGAAATACATTCATTTTGTAACATTAATTCTGTTCCAAACAGATTCACAATCTTTCCCTTCTAAAGAGCTATTGTATTAACATGGCACTAAAAAGAAGGCTAATTCTATTTAAGTCTGGTCCTAGTAATATTATGTATCCAAAGAGGAAAAATTATATACAGGATCCTCTTCTTCAGTTTGAGTAAGAGGATATATTCTTCCCCCACTGATTTATTTACAGGGAGCAGAAAGGAGCCAAACTTTAATTGAACTCCTTTTGCTCCCTCCATTTCACTCCCCCATCTTTTTTGCCTTCTTCTCAGAAGCAATGATACAGAAAAAGAAAACACTCACATGCCTCAAATAAGGCTTCTTGTACATGAGGTATTTCGCTAGACATACAAACTATATAGGGACTTCACTTTCATGTGGAAAAAACAGGCTCTTTCCCCTCCCACCCCACATACAAAGGTACACTTAGTATGATGCATGTGGTCAAAGCTGCAGGCTGGGGAGGAGGAGCAAAAAGGGACCATGCTTGGTTCACCTTTCTCCTGGCCTAAGTGGGCCTCTGCACTCTGCGCTGGGACACTGGGGAGCACACTAGAGGTAGTCCATTGTGAGCTGAACAAAGGATGCTCATAGTACTCCTCATCGGAATTGCAAGGGTCATCATCAGGCACAGATACCGAGATGGAGGGGGCTAGGAGCCTACGCCTCTCCCCGCTGGTGGCAGGTTCATGGCTGGGGAACCTGTGTAGAGGACCCACTTGATCCTCAGCCCCTTCATCTACAAACAGACACACAGGAAGAAACTGCAGGGAGAACTGGACAAGACAGACACAAGATCAGACGAACGAGACAAACACCTGCACAAGGACACAATGGGCTACAGAACCAGCAGAGCGGGATGGAGGGGAATTAGCAAGACCAAGCTGATGGAGGATGGGAGAGAGTGAATGTTTCATGCTTCAGCAGCCACTGAATTTACACTATGCCTTAGGTAACCTTGCCATTGATTTAATAAATCAAATGCGCTAACACCCTTTACTGTATACATAATAGAAATGGTCTATACATTCCCCTCAAACAAGTCAGAATAACCACAAAAACACTGGAATAGAAACAAAGCATTACAATACAAAAGCAGTATTTGGAAGAAATGTTTTCAAGCAGGTTCTTTTCATGCTTCTGTCAATATTTTTATGAGTTAAAAAAGAAGAAAAGTGTTAGGACCTGATGCTATACAATTATAGAGGAAAACAGTCCTGTTAAAGCACAACCTTAATTATCTAGGATGCTCACATAGTTAGCACTTTGGTTAATTTAATTTTTTGTTAATGACTTTCACCAGAAAGCCATTTTTAATTCCAATCCAGTTGAGAAAAATCTATAGTGTATTATTCTTTCCTGTCTTGCTAAGGAGAGCACAGTGGCATAGCTCCTTAGATCTTTCTTTGGATGCCAAATCCTAGCGGTGTCCCTTCTAACACTGGTTCTCATTTGCATGACTGTGAAGGTAGCCGGTTTTAAGAAAGTCCCTAACAATATAAATCATTTCCTTTTCTTTTTCTTCTGAAAGTGTAAAAGTGATATAATTAGCTGAGAAGTTCCACAGAGCTGGATTCAGATTCACCAAGACTTTATTCTATGTGATTTCATTTGCACCTCTGGCTCTTGGCTGTCTTTATATTTTAAACCCTCATTGCATATTTCTCATTGAAATGCTAAAAGAACTGCTCTCACTTCTATCCTTTCCAGTGTCTTGGCTTAGAAATCAGCCTTATTTAAATATATGTCCTTAAAAACACAAGTGTAGGTTAGTCTGCTCGCACTTGGATTCTGGTATATTTCGTGAGCTTTAAGGATGATGACAGCAAACAATATTCAGCTTCTGATGTGGTATGCACACTACATCTCAGGCCTACATGACAGGTTACTGAACTTGCTAATCACTATTTGTTTACTTATAGAGAGAAATAAGTTTTAAATTTCATAACTTTCAATAATAAGAATGATTAAGATTTACTGAAAGTCTGTGTATCTATCTGTATAATTTTTATTTCTATCAAAACTTAAGCAGATGGATTAGAGCATTTATTTGAAAATGCACTGTATTTTTAGGGCAGTAACTAATTTTCAGCAACAAAGTCCTGCCAACTGGAAATAAATCTGAAATCATAAGGATACTAAAATAACATTTTATAGAGGGAATGCTTTTAATCTTTTGAGCACATTATTTACTGATTGTTCCATGTTATATTTTTTGGGGCTGGGTGCTCAGAACTTTCTCAGCCATGATGCTTATTATATCAGGGGGTAGCAGAAGACTAAAATTACATTTGATATTCTTAGTTCAACTCGGCACGATTTCTCAGCTGAGCAGATAATTGACTGAGATAATTGGCCTACAACACTGGCTGAATCATAAGCCCCGGGCTTGTCACATGTCCTAGCCATTCATATTTCCTCCAGGACTCCTTAAGGCTCTAAACACCTCATGTACGCAAGTTACTTCTAAAACTTCCAATATGCTCAATAGATTGCATGGACTATCAATAAGTGAAAATGGCATATTTGTCTCTCTGCTTTTCAACATTTTCTGGGGAGTAGGGGTTAACTATAATGTAAAATGAAAGAATTTAAAGCTGAGAGCTGATAGTTTAAAGGCAATACTCCTTGAATACATTAGCCTTTTGAAGATTTTGATCTCCTCTTTCTTGTTGCCATTGCTTGTTTTCGAAAGTGCCAAAATGTGAAAACAGTACAGAGTCTTGCTTCAGATCTGTAACATTTCACAGAAACAGTATTTTCTATTCTGAAAACTTTGACTCTAAACAGATAACAACAAAAACAGCAAAAAACTTTAGGGACTGCAGTGAAAAGGAGTTTCTCTGTAGTATTTGTATGGCCAGGCAACTCCAAAAAGAATGAATGTCTGGCAAAGTCCGGTCTTGGTACTATTAGCTGTAGGTGCTCCAAGTCTCTGTTTCGGACCTATGAGCCTCCAGTCCATCTACAAGTTGCAGAGATGTGCTAGGGAAGTTATACTAAGAGGACCATGGCTAGCTAAGACCAACCAGTGTGCTTGGTTCCAACAATAATGATAAAAGAAATAGATCTTATTTGCTACGGAATCGTAAATGGCAGGTGTTCTTGGTTCACACCCAGTGGAGGTGGGGTACATACTAATTATAAGTAAACAAATTATTTATTTTGGCATGGTTTCAAAAAAAAAAAAAAAAGGAAATTGGTCCAGGAGCTTAAACAAAAAAAACCCTCATTGGAAGATCACTTCCATTTCTTAGACCTACATTAAGAACCAAGAGAAGAATGGCTTTAGGGACACAGTGGACTATGACTGCAGGGACTGAGATTTGGATTGCAATCCTGAATTACTAGCCATGACATCCAGGGGCAAAAAGTGGAAGTGAATATATCTATCTCTGTGGGCTACTGGGAGGATTAAATGAGGAGATATCTGAGAAAATGCCAAGTGTGATGCTGGACTCCATGTATGTTAAGCATCTTTGTCTTCGATATACTCAACTTGTCATGTACCTGTGCTTTCCATTCATTTGATACACCAAGGCCAGACTTGAGAGATTTATAAAAAGTAAATTCATCTCATAAGTTAGTTTTGTCATTTATGGTCAGGATTGAATGTTTCCTTTTACTAAAAGTACACCTGTTTTGGGAGAGGGACTCTGCTTTCACCATGAAATATTCTATTTTATTTGATAATGTGATATTTCAAAGGATATGGTTACCTGATGAATCTTGGACTTTTACATAGTTCTGTTGCATAATGATAATATTCAGAAATGAAGCTTACCTGATTTCAGTGGAGGAGTACATCTCCCTGATTTGTTTTCGTACAATTTTTTTTTAAAGCATTGGAAACTCTATATTGAGTTAAAGTAAGATTTGCCACATAAAACCCAGCCTTGGTCTGTCTGTACCCTTTGGTACAAATGAGTAGTCACTTTGTAATAGACACGGAGTCTCTTGGGGTATCAGTGACTTCGTGATTTTGCCTGTCCTGGCATCGCGGCTTCTGTCCCACCACCTGGGGCAATTGGCTCTACTTACATTGTTCTCCACTATGTCTAAGCCCTTTCCATTCTGCAAGCTTTTGCTTCCCAGAGTGAGTTGGAAGGAAAAATACTTTCAGATTAGCAATGATAACTTTACGACATCACTGACACAGGAAAACACCACCCTAGGATTCTGGAGCAAACCTAAGAGGGCAGAAAGTTTCCTGGTTCTATTTTCAGATGATTCCATTGTTCTTGCACAGGCTTCCAAATTCTAACAGTTCAGTCCAAATGACAACTATTATGGTTAGGCCAAAAAGAAAAAGGAGATTAATCTGAAAACATGACAACTAATGCAGTATTAATTGAATCACTGTACCTGAGTTTCCTTTTAAGTGTGCTACTGATTTATTTTTGCCATCATAATCCCTTTGTTTCCCCAAATAAGCACACATTCTGAGAATTATTATTACATCAATTATAATAAATGAATATTCATAACTTACAGTAATTAACATCTTAAATTATTTTTGGTGGAAGCGTTCATGCTTCCCCTTTGGGAAAGAACAGATTTAAAAACTTTTGATAACATAAAAATAATCACATCCTCAAAAACATTGAATTACTCAATTTAATCTAACAGCTCTCTTACATTTGTATAAATGAATTGGCAGTCACATGCCTTTAAAGTTTCCTTGAGGGTGTGTTGAGGTAGGTAAAAAAAAAACCTTGCAGATGAAAAACCCACATACTCCTTTTCCACCCAACCTGCTATGAGCTATACATTAATAGAATTTTTCCCAGGTCTTTGCAAACCAATTGGTTTGAAAAACTGAAGAGTTCAATCCTGTCTTGTAACTTTTCACTATTTATTTTCTGATAAACAAAACCTAAAAAAAAATTATACATGCTTTCAGGGTGGCCTAAAATCAGACAGGGCAAGTAGAATTACCTAGACCCATACCTTTCACATATATAAGAATATTACTTGATCTTTTAAATTAATGAGGTAGAGTTTATAAAGGACATATATTTTTTTCATAGAAGTAAAAAATGGTTATCTTTTGAAAAGCAAATCATTAGGCCTTCATATAGTTTAATGCTTTCTTTTAAAAAAATAAAAAGTAATAATTCAATAAAAATACAAGTTTGGTTTGAAAAATGTTAAGGATAAAATATCTTGGATCATCTTCAATAGGAAGTATATTGAAAATTTCCCCAAATATACTCAAAACAACTTGGGGAAAGCAATCTCGAAATATAAGGAAATAGTTACTCTGGAAAGTGTATCAAAATATGAAAACGATTCTATGACTTATTTATATTTTCATTATATGCACGATAGCACCAATCAGAAAGCAGATTGGGTGAATTCCCAGGCGGATAGATGGATCCTACTACCCTTTCCGCTCCAACTCCCATATAAGAGTAAGAAGAGTAAATTACTAGCTTTCCAGCCAATTTTGGAGTGAACATCATACCCAAGTAACCATCTTGAGTTAAGAAGATTCTCTGATACTTGAAAGGCTTTAAGTAGAGGCTCAGAAACATTTTCAATGGCCTGAGGGAAGTACAGCTGTCATGGAAAGTTCTCCAGTGCATCCCCAGTGAAATCCAGGCTCATGAACCAAGGTGGCTACTGCTGACTCTTAAACTCCTTCAGTACTCAACCCCTTTCTCACTACCCAGTAGCCATGCGAAGTCTTTAGTTGCTAGAACACTTCATGTTCTTGTCCACCTGAGTTCCGCTGCATGTCCTGGTCTCTCCACCCCAAATGCCCTTTTCCCTGCATCTTTGCTTGACCAACTCTTCCTCATGCTTTTGAGTTCAGGTCCTTAACTGTCTTCTCACCATCCAATAAAACAAGATTTCCCTTGTTCTATCTTAAAGCTCTATTCTTTTCCTTCCTAGTGCTAATCCAACTTGAAATTATTTGTAAGCTTATTTATTGGATTGCTGTTCTCCACCAGACTCTGTGCTCCTTACAAGCAGGGATCACGTCTGTTTTGCCCACTAGTGTATACTTAGAATTTAAAGAGTGCTGGGAACACTGTAGGTGCTCTGCAAATATGTGTCAATGAATGGATGAAAATGAGGACAAAAAAATCTTTCAAATCTATAAAGGAAAAGATCAAATCACATTTTCAGGAAATTGACTAATAATCCCGATTATATCCACTAATTATAGTCCCCCAATTTTCTTTTATTCTTTAGAATAATTTAGCTCAGTTAATGCTATTTCAGGCAGTAAATTAGAAAAAAGGCCTCAATTTAAGAAAGAAAAACCTCATTAAAAGAAGTTTAGGTTTATAAATCTGTGATGATAAATAAATTATGTTTATTGATAGTTTACAGTTCTGTAACTTGGAAAATCTGTATTGAGGAACTCAAAGAATATTTTAAATGAACCTAATTATAAATTATTAAAAAAATGACTCTTTTGTGACATTGTTCAATTTTTAACCCAGTAAAATAATTGCTAAAAGGGACAACAAATGGAAAATAAATAAAACAGTAAGTGAATAAAATGGAATGGCTTTAAAATTCTGATTTTGCTATATGAAAACTAAATTATATTGAAACAAAACTTTAGCTATCGCTCTTCTCTGTCTTTGCCTGTAACTCAAACAATACACAAAAGTTAACTGATCTAAGTCAGAAAACCAGTAATAGTTTGCTTTTCAGTAGTGCCTCTCAGCTCAGATTCTGAATGAATATTCTTCAAAGGCATCCCTCTGTTTTATTGGAACTGAAAAGCTGACATAGCATTTTATGTTGAATAAAAGCATAAATATATTCATAGACAATAACAGGTCTCAGCAGGAAAGAAGCCATGATCTCAGCTTCCAGTTCACTGCTCTCAATATCAAATTCATTCATTGACTTCTTCATTTATTCATTAATATTTATTGAGAGTTTGCTATGGGCCAGGCCCTAGGGAAGTCCTTGGTAGCACAATAGTGAGCAAAACAGAGACAATTTCAGGTAACACTTCCTTATAATTTCACCAATAAATTTATTTTTGTTCAGTCACTTATAAGATAGGATTGTATCTTCTCTGTCAAAACATTTTACATTAATTAAGTGAACTGGTTCTCTGTAGCTATTTGAGCAATTTAAATAGAGTTACCTTCTCCTGCATCAAGGTGATTTTTCCTTTTTTTATTTACCATATTCCTCTACTTCTGATTTTGTATAGATAAATGATTATACATTTATGTAGAGTCTTTGTTTCTTCTTGACTGTTCGAAACAGACAGCTCTCAGCTGGGTCATGTACTAACCTATGCTGAAGTCCACTGCTTATGGATTGATGTCCATTAACACTTTACCAGAAGACAAACCTCAAAAAGTCCAATAGGCCTTACCTTCCTCCACTGTGACAGTCTGTTCTGAGGCTGGTGACGGAGGTGGAGAAGGAGGCAGATTAGGTGTCTCTTCAGCTGCTAAAGAGCAAACAGTGGAAAAACGAGATACAGCAATTAATCCTGCTAGGTCAGTAGATGGGTAACAGCTCTGCCATCTCTAAAAAGGCCACTCCACGAAATTTAGGAAAAGATTCAATAGTAAGTTGCGCTTGACTTATTTTTTGTCCCATTACCTGATTCACATATTTTAAAGAACCTAAAAAGAAAGAAAAGCATTTAATATTTTAAAAAATTCATTTTGTCTTCCCTCTAAAGAATGGATTACTGATGCCTGCTAAAGTTCTATCATTAATCCCATTAATTTGTGTCTGCTTGTTTGATTAATATAATATTTTATTCTGGCCCTAATCTACTGTATTCAAATGCACAGGCAAGCACTGTAGTTTGGATTTAGCTTGGCTGACTGAAAAAAAATTAGAACTCTATATTGTTTAAATTTTTGATCTGGAAACATATGTAACCTTCGTCATTCACAGTATTATAGGTGATGTATTTTTTTTAAACAACATTTTGTCCACTGAGTCTAATGTCAAACACTGAGTCTAATGTCAAAATGCATCTTCTGTTATGTATTCTCAGAAAAGAAAAATGAAGCTATCAGAGCCTGAGGCAACCTTCAGATGGAAACCATGCACTAGTGGGAGCTGAGTAATCTTCTGGCCTGGGCATTATACATAGAGAGCCAAAGAGAAAGGTTCTAAAAGATGTTAACACCACAGTTAACTCTACTTCTTTTCAAGACTCTTGCCTTCTTTATGACTACTCCTATGAAGGTGAGAAATTGCAAAAGGAAATGTTTATCATCAAGGCCAGCAGGAAAGTCTATCTTAAAGAGCATCTGTTTTCCCCTCTCCTAAATCAGTTACTAGTTGGAGCTTTGGGGTCACAGGCGACTTCTTAACCCCTTGACCCATAGGTTTCTATATAACACATTTTCAGGTTTCGATTTTTATTTTAATTAATTAATTAGTTAATTAATTTTTAAATGTTTGTTTGAGACAGAGCGCAAGTAGGGGAGGGGCAGAGAGACAGGGAGACACAGAATCTGAAGCAGGCTCCAGGCTCCAAGCTGTCAGCACAGAGCCCGACGCGGGGCTCGAACTCATGAACCGTGAGATTGTGACCTGAGCTGAAGTTGGACACTTAACCGACTCAGCCACCCAGGCTCCCCTCAAGTTTCAAATTTAAAAAAAATGGGTGGGGGTCTTCTATTTAAGGAATAGAAGTAAACCACAAGCAGAAGGTCAATGCTTTGAATAATATACTTTCCCTCCTGTTTTAAGAGAAAAATAAACCTTTATAATCAAAGAATATTCTACTACAAATAATGAGTATTGATTATTCTGGGAGAGCAGAATTTTAATTGCTTAATTTTTTGAGTTGCTCAAATTGCTTAAAGGGGTACTGACCAGAAAATCAAATATTAAGGGTACATGAGGCATGCGTTGGATATGTACTATTTTTTAGGCTTTAAAATTGTAACTTTCTGTGGATTAGTTATATGTACCTGTGAAATAGACATATGTTGAACCTAAGAGTTTTCTTTTTTGTGTCTTTGCATGTATATACACCTACATCTATTTATCTATCTATCTATCTATCTACCTATCTACCATGTATCTATCATTTATCTATCTCTCTTCTATCTATTTATCTGCCTATCTGCCTATCTACCATGTATCTATCATCTATCTATCTATCTATCTATCTATCTATCTGCCATCTATTTAGAGAAGAGTCAGCAAGCCTTTGGCTGAGAGTGTTTTCTTTGGCAAACACCATTACATTACTTGTTTGGCTCTGGAGGGCATCTGACTTGTGACCAAGGGAGAGAGCAATGCTATCTAGTGCCCTTAGATGAACCAAGTGAAGACCATACTGGGATACAAAGTCACTCATGATTCTAACAAAGCCCTGACTATAGGTTTTCTATAGCTGGTTCAGGGAGACTGAAATAAGACTAGACAATCATTTGCCAAAATCCATAAAGGGAAATAATCATTTCTAATTAAAGTTTTAACACATTTTCTATACAAGTGGGTGTCGTGACATCAATATGCATTGGCTTTATTTTTATAGTAAGTATCTCCAGTGGTCTAGAAATGAAAATTTAAAAACGATTTAGGGGCAAAGTCTAACTATAAGCTTATTACTCTAAAGACTGTCCAAATACCACAAATGAGCCTGGGAAGAAAGTGAAAACAGGTGCCAGTGCCTCCCAACAGAGGTGTTTGATGAATGTTATATGTAAGGATGAAGTATGAAGTAGGGCCTTCCTTTGAACATGAAGACTTGGTCCTGTGATCAGGGCACAGCAGGCATAGCCCCTGACCGAGGGTTCTTTCCCATTTACCTAAAGGCAGAGCTGCAGGCTGGACTTTATGTTCAGCTTCTTTCTCTTGTTCACCTTTCAGGACTGCTACAGCCTCAGCCGTGACTACTTGAACGATCCTTGCAGACACCTCCTCTGTAATACACAGTAACAAAAGAAAAGAAAGTGATGAGACGTCCAAAACAGGCAGCAAAGGGGAAAAGTAAGGAAACAATATGGCTGATTAAGATTTTATTTTCTATCCCCCCCCAAAATAAGTACGATAGAATTTATTAAATTGTAGATAAAACACAAATACATATATTGTAATCAGAAAAAGAAAAAAGAATAAAGAGAAAAAAAAGGGTTTGGCATTCTGGGAGCTATGCAAAATGAACACAGAATAAAAAAAATAATTAATTTGGATGGCAATTTGTTTTTAAAAGCTGTTCATGCAAACAGAAACAAAGTTTTTGTACCAAGTAACACAAATTCAGAGAAGAGAAGATTCATCTTGGGCTTAATATAAAATGTTTTGTGGTTTTCCAGAAAACTTTCTTTGCAATAGTTTCTATGCTGATTTGAAGAAAGACCATGATTTAAAACCTAAAAATGAGGCCTCAAAATGTGAATTTGTGATCAAACAGCATTATTCAGGATCAGTGTAAACAATACTGATTAAGAAAATCCTGGGAAGATAAAATTTGAATGAAACACATGGAAATGATATATCAGATGGTCTCTTTCTAAAGAGCTACTACTTTTTTAGACAGCAGAAGTTTTAAAGATTTTTAAGGCCATATGATATATACTCACCTCGTCAGGACAATAGTTTCATTCAACAAGATGGGGTTAAGGGGGGTTCATCACTAAAATAACCGGTTTGTGAGATGCCAGATAACTAGTTTTTGGGCTGAAGTGGGACCTCCTGGAGCATATCCCAGTGCTAATTTTATATAACCAAGTCAGATAAATATTCAAGAAACAATGTTCTGTATATCATCAACTAAAAATGAAAGAAGTAGCAAATAATCCCATGTACCGCCCTTACAGAAACAAGTTGTTCTACACAAGGAGGGTGGGGCAGTGGGATTTGTTCTCGTTATGTTAGCTTTCAGAATAAATCCTTACTTTGACTTTTCTATGATCAGAATTTGCACATTTACAAGCAGGTTGATAGAGGGCAGTGGGAATCCTATTTTTTCCTGGTTCATTTAGACTTAGTCTTCTCTGGAAAGCCTTCCTTACCCCACCCGGGATGATAGAGTATAGTGCTTGAGACCCAGCTTTTGGGGTGAGCAATCCACTCGCATAGGATTTATCTGAATTTTAAAAGCTAGATCACCTTATTGAGTATATTTGCCATCACATGTCTAACTTCCTGATTTTTAAATAGCCACTTGACACTATAGCCTACATACAGTCTTGATGCACTGTAGAAACACCCTTATCTAGACCGGGTAGCAGTCACAGGAATAGAAGCAGCTTTTTAAAAATACGGTGCTATGTGCCAAGCACTCTGCTAAAGTGTTTGCCCTCATTATTTCAATGAATGATTTACTATTGTTACTTCTATGTTTCAGATGAGGAAACAGACGACTAACAGGCCAGAGAATT
Source organism: Prionailurus viverrinus (assembly GCF_022837055.1). Lineage (NCBI taxonomy): Eukaryota > Metazoa > Chordata > Mammalia > Carnivora > Felidae > Prionailurus > Prionailurus viverrinus. The sequence goes on from NC_062568.1 coordinate 21,899,759, forward strand.
AGACATTCTCACTATAAATATCATACTTAGAAAACCAACTTTCAAATAGTTGGGATCTTGTAAAATGCCTCAGGTACTATAACTAAACTAAATGTGATGTAATATTTCTTTTATTCTTGAAATATAATTTTAGGAAGCTGGAGACCTCATTCAAACTTTAAGTATTCAAAGAGCAAGTACTGACAGACTACTTAAAATTATTTCTGAAAAAGTTTTAATTTCTAAACAAGGCTCCAGCAAATTTGTCTCATATATTTATGTACTCAGTACTCTTCATAAAACATTTTTTTTACACGACACATTTTGTACTCTCAATTTAGCTTAAACTAAGAAGGATCTTCTCTTAATATTGCAAAAAATGTAAAGAATAATTATGATTTCAAACTAATAAGATACAGCTCATTCTTGTAAGGTGGTTTTATCCTATGCAATTTAATTCACAGCACCACAGCTGTACAGCTAAAAGGGCTTGAAGAGTAGATTGTATCTATATTCTCTCATTTTGTAGATGAGGAAATATAGTCTAGGCATGGTTATGAGATTTGCTCAAGTTCACACAGTCAATGGAGGCAAACTGAAATTAGAACCCAGATTCCCTGACTATTATGCTGTTCTTTGTCTCAAGCAGAAAAACAGCAGAAGGAATAATGAGAAAATAACCATAAACTTCCCTAACAGTCATGTAAGAATGCCCAGTGGAAATACATAAATTCTTCTAAAGGTATGAACTAAGGTAACATTCACTCTCAGACCTGCTCCTCTACCTAAAGTACAAAACTGCTATTCCTGAATGTATTCTGAGACTATGAAACAAGTAATTGACCACAACTGAGCAATAACTATGTATCCGCACATCTATGTATGTATGCATGTATGTATCCATCTATCTGTCCTCTCTATCAGCCATCTACCTGCCTACCTATATATCTTGTAGATAAAGTTGAATAGTGTAATAGATAACTTACCTCACTTCCATATAATCATTTTCAATAAAATTCAGACATTTAAAATCAATAAAGTGATTTTCAGTTCTTCTAGAACCTCAGTGTTTCATAGGAAATTCAGTGTAATGGAGAGGTGGAGCAAACACAGAGGAAACTGGGACATATATGAAACCCATGTATCTTATGGATCATTCCTGCATTACCCTGGTGGCATTTACACCAGTATAGTATCTCCTATGGCACTTAGTACATCTTGCATGGAATTGTGCTGGTACACATGCCTTATCTCCCTTGCTTTGTAGAGTTTCCCAACTCAAAGATTCTCTCTCTCTTTTTTTTTTAATTTTTTTTTTAACATTTATTTATTTTTTTTTGAGACAGAGAGAGACAGAGCATGAACGGGGGAGGGTCAGAGAGAGAGAGGGAGACACAGAATCTGAAACAGGCTCCAGGCTCTGAGCTGTCGGCACAGAGCCTGATGTGGAGCTCGAACTCACGGACCGTGGGATCATGACCTGAGCCGAAGTCGGATGCTCAACTGACTGAGCCACCCAGGCGCCCCAAAGACTCTCTCTTTATCACTGTTGCAGTCCTTGAAGCTCCTCTCATTGATGTTTACTCAGACTGGATGTCTAACAAAGTTTTTTGAAAGTATGAAAAGTTAACATGAAAGGTTTTGTTCATGCTATTTACACAAGCTTAGAAATAATCCATGCTCGTTATTATATTTACTAACTTAAACCTCCCCAAATTAATTATTTACTGAGTTCTTGTTTAAGTTTTGATGTATTTCAAAACAGTATTTCTTAAATAAGCGTTCCAGATTCTTGTGTAACTACTGATGAATTTTCCAGAGTCTGCAAACACTTAACATGAATAAAATTTCTTAATTTGGAAAAATAATCCAATAAAAATAATAAAAAGTATCTATTGGTTTGTGTGAACAAATTATAACTGAGCAATGCCACATTATTTGTCTTTTTGTTTGGAATTGCATTTAGAATAATTGTGACACCATAGACAATTAGTTTACCTGTTGTGGGCTAATGAGAAGAGAACAGGGGTGAGTGAACACTCTACAATAAAAAATGCATTCACAGAAGACATAGGCCAAATAACATCATGGTACACTATACAACAGACTTTCAAAATATTCTAGAGACAAGGAAAGGAAAAATAGGATCATTACTTTTCTCCAGTTAGTGTGGACATGTCCAACCTAAATAAAAATGCACTGTTATCACCCATTACCCCATTTCTTGTGAGCAATAGTTTAGTTTCAGTAAAGCAATAGTTTATTTTACATAATAAGTAGTGGAACATTTGAATTTTGTTGGCTTTGTTGTTTCAGATAAAATTGATTTATAAATGTGTTTGAGTTTCACAGTTGAATAAGAGCTTATGAATAAGGTAATTTTACATTTGTATATATTTAAGCAAAATGTGTAAGAAAATAATTTAACTCAGTTGTGGGAGAATTAATTATCTATTTTTCCTTAAAAGAACTTAACTGACTTTAAGAAATGCTATTTTAGAATAAGCAAACAGGCTGTGTGGGAGCCAAGATAATGACATATTATCTTCATTTTTTTTGAAAGCGTAATATTGCTAAAACTTTTCAAACAGGAAATATCACATTGTCTCATATTATTTTCCCAGTGCAATAAAACATGAGCATAGGATTATCCTGAGGGTTTCAATTGGTCCAGTCACTTTAAAATCTTCCTCTAAGCAAGGGCTGCTGTCAGTGCAGGGAGGTAGCTTCCTCCCCCCAAAGACAGATGGCCTTTTCCCAACAGAAACCTAATCAGCAAATCTCTGGGTGAGTTTTACCCTTAAAGCCTGGCTCCTGGGACAGGAGAAAATTCACTCAAGGTTTGAGGAAAGTTCAGAGAAAATTAACGGTAAACATGCCAAACAAACACAGAAGACAAAGGAAGAGAGTCACAAAATCAGACCTACAAAGATAAAAATATAAGTTATGATGTGTGTATGATGTATCTATATAGCTATCTATATCTATAATCTATATCTATATATAATTTACTCATTCATTCTACAAATATCTATTAAATGACTCTATCCACTTATCCATCCATCAAACCATCCATCTATCCAACAGATCTTTCTATCTGGGAGATCATTCCCTTTTATATTGTAGATTAAAGGAAGTCACATGGACTTTAATTCTGAGAAATGTGGGCACAAACTCTAGCATTGCTACTTTCTAGTTATTACATACTAAGAAATTTACTTGGAATGGAGTGCCTGGGTGGGTCAGTCGGTTAAGTGTCCAACTTCAGCTCAGGTCATGATCTTGTGGTTCATGAGATCGAGCCCCGCATCAGGCTCTGTGCTGACAGCTTGGAGCCTGGAGCCTGCTTCAGATTCTGTGTCTCTGTCTCTCTCTGCCCCTACCCACCTCACATTTTCTCTCTCTCTTAAAAAAAAAGAAAAACACAAAAAAATTTAAAAAATATGAAATTTACTCAGACTAATTGGGTTTCAATCCCTCATCCATGAAATGGAAATACTAATAGCACTTGTCTCACAAGTTGCTGTGCAGACTCAATTGCATAATTATAGAACAGGCCTGGAACATCAAGGAACTTGAGACTTCCAAGGAGTTCTTCACCAAGTTGTCTTTATTTCCCCCAGTCATACATTCTTCTGGGTCTTCTGGTATTTCTGCTTCAAAGGAAGAGCAACTAAAGGTCCAGACCAACTAGCCTATTACTATTATGAACATCAGATAATAGAGTTAATCTGCAATCATCTATGTTGATTTCAGGGACAGTGTTTCTTGGTTTTGCTTTGACTTTCCTAGACAAAGCTAGAGGGAAGTAAAAACTTTCTTTGTTATTTATTTTCTGGCTTCATAGCCATTTTTCTGGCTGCAGAGGTTCTGGGCTATGACCTGCTCTAGATTTCTGCTAGCGTCCCAACTTAGGACCATCTTCTGGACAGCACTCCAAGAGGCCTGATAACCCTTGTCTTCTCCTGAGAACTATTAGCAACATGAAAATATCTTTTTTCAGGGAAGAGCTACATTTTAATTTTTCATTGCTTATTTTTTCTACTTCTTTATTCCCTATCCTACTTTCTACTCTATTTTTTGGTTATTTTTTCTTTGGCACATTATATGTATAAAACTATAAATAGGACTTAGTTGTTCATAAAATTAAAGATGAATCTAGATTACACATAAACTGGCAAATTATTATACATAACTGAAAGGTAACATTGATCTTCACAGCTGAAAACGTTATACTTCTTAGCATAAGCAGAAATTATTAAGGACTCAGTTATCTTTCTTTTGAACATCTAAAGTTTTCTGGTAGTGGATATTTTTTAGTTTATGTTAAAAATTGCTTTAGTTAAGTGTATATAATTTGTATTTTATTTTCACTCTTGTTAATGTCAGGTTCTCAGTGTAAATAATTAATGGTAGTTTTTGCATTGAAGTGAGAACCAGTATTTGAATATTATTTTTCAATAGTGTCATTACAGTTAGTGAGACAGTTTCTGTAAGTATTACAAAAATATTTCATGACATGGTTCTAAGTCATATCATATCTAAATAAAATGAATGACAACTGGGATCTAATTTGGTAGGTAATGCGACCCTAAATCAGTTTGAAGGAAAACATTAAAATCAACTTATTTAAAACACATTTGTCTATTAAAATGATAGGCTGATACAAAATAAGGGTTAAAGATACAACCCATGTGACAGAGCCATGGGTGATACAGATCATCACTATATAGATAAATACCTTTAAGTAAAAAGTGAAGTCTGTCCTAAAAACTTATTCTGGGCAATGGAGATGGGGCCAGTATTCAAAAAACACTATCAAGGAAGCCCTTGGTAGATAAAATGAATTCTGGAAAGAAAGAATATTTTTTGTTGGTATTGGGGAAATAAACTGGTAGAAATACATATAGGAGGTAAATAGGGATAAGACACTAATTAAGACATGCTTGCATCTACAGAAACCTACCTGATAATCCTCAAAAGATATCATGCTAAGCTACTTATATTTCACCTAAATAATGAATAAACATCATATTGTGATACAAATTTATAAGTTGCTACCCCAGGCACTTTTATTTCTCATCAACAGATTGAATCCACACAATAATACATTTTCTCGATGGGAAAACTGGCAAAATAATGGATAAAGGTAACTTACGATCCCATTTAGACAACACTTTGAATTATATTGGTGTAGTTCAAATATTTTAGAGTAGTAGATTGTGGTGTCAGAAAATTCTGCCTCTATCTCTTACTAGCTACAAGTGAGTGACAATCTCTCTAACCTTCAGATTCCCTATCTGTAAAGTGGGAATTAAACTGGTGTTCACCTTTTGGTGTGTTGTGGCAATTAAATGCAATGATATATATATCAGTTGCTCATTTAAATTCTGTATCACTGGTTTAATCACTCTTGCTGTCTTACGGTCATCGAAGTCTATAATCATCATTTGACAAGATATAAAGATACGAAAGTTTTTGCCACATACAGAGATAATTCTGTCATTTTCCCCCGTGAGTACCTCCTTGCCTAAATGCTGAACCACTGCCTAACACACAATATGTCAGGTGCCTGCCATTAAACTAAAATGATAAACTAAATTTTACTCTACCTATAGTATTATTCAGTAGTATGCAATACTATTCAGCATGTATAGCTGTTATAACCTTCTGGCTTATTCCAAGTGCTGATTCATGCTATACCGTTGCTATGTTCTTCTGGTATTTTATCACGTCAAATTTTTAACACAGTCCCAAGGCCCTGTTTTTTGGCACATATTTCTAGTTTAGTTATTTTGTTATGTTAATCTATTGATATTGCTTGGCTGATTCATAACAAAAGCAATGGAGTTAAAACTTTCTCAGTGGTCCTGGAAACTTCAACTTGCCTCTGAGCAACATGACATTGTTGGTAGACACAGAAGTTTGATTTTGAACGTGTACTCTTTGAGTTTTCATCAGGACCAGCTGTGATTACTTGAACATGCAAAGGCTCACCAATTAGACTGTGGACAAAAAATCCAAAACAAGTTGGCATATGCTTGAGAACATATTTTTGTTGATTTCTTTCAGGTTGTTAAGGGAGAAGTAAGAGACACTAACAATAAATTCAACCATATGGAATATAAAAGCCAGTAAATGTTTCTGCTTTTAAGAATAATGGACATAATAATGCCGTGTTAAAAGAAATGACAAGTAAGCCTACCGTACACTTGTGAAAGAAGGAAAACAAAACAATTTTAGATAGAATGCTCCTGACAAGGAAAGGTTTTTCTCAGTAGGGTACAGAATGGTTGCCTAGGAAACGGGTGCTAATTGCTGCTGCTGATGGAAGCTAGTCAACAAGGAAAGCACTGTGTAGTTGGAAGCACTGTGCTAGACAAATACCCTTGATAAATTCATAAAAACAGGGAAAGAAGAAAAGTTCCTTGCTTAATTTGGAGAGCCAAATGGTTCCTCTGAAACTATTTCCTGCAATCAACTGGTGAAGAAGGAAATTAAAAGAGCAGATTGTTGGTTTTTGTTTGTTTGTTTCCTTGGCACCTCAGCATTAATTAAAGAGGCCAGCACTGGCATATCCTTCCTTAGTCAGACTCTGATCTCAAAGGGTCACCCTTGCCAATGTTGCAGCTGTAGGTCTTTGCATACCTTTCTTCCAAAGATTTCTTCTAAAGACTTACTGATTAAAACAAAGATCAATTTAGTTTATGGGGGAGAAATGCATTTGAGGTAAATTAAGTCTTGAGACATTATTAATAACATTAATAACATTTCTGCATTAAGTCCAATGAGACATCATTAGTAACATTAATGGGAAGATAAAATATCAATAAAACTAAGAGACCTTAAATAAATTCACACTTAGAGTAACTGTGGGATAAACAAAATTTAAACGTTTGTGTAGAAATGCAGTAGTGTGTGTGTGTGTGTGTGTGTGTGTGTGTGTGTGTGTGTGCCAGCACTCATATACATAAAAGTCTCTCCATGTTTTTAAAGTTCCACTTGTACTTGGGTACCTCAAAGACTTTGACCACCTAGAGTGAGGCTAGGATTTGGGTGAATCAATGTTCCTAAAGTTCCAAAATTTTTTTTTTAATGTTTATTTTTGAGAGTGTGCGCGCGAGAGACAGAGTGTGAGTGGGGAAGGCACATAGAGAGAGAGGGAGACATAGAATCTGAAGCAGGCTCCAGGCTCTGAGCTGTCAGCATAGAGCCCGACATGGGGCTGGAAGTCACAAACCGTGAGATCATGACCTGAGCCAAAGTCAGACGCTCAACTGACTGAGCCACCCAGGTACCCCTAGGTTCCTATAGTTTCAAAACTTAGGAATGCTTCAGACAGAGGATATGACGGAAAAATGGAAAAGTATTCCAGGTTCCAAAAAAAGTCATTGGAGTAAACTTTCGAAATGTAAGTTGTCTATATACCAGGAATAGTTTTTACTAGTTACTTCTATAAACTTAGTTATTTCTTCTAGGAGAAAGTGTTTGTTATGATAAAATGGCAGAAATCACCTTTTGTTCACTGCTTCTATCTCCTCCCCATCATAGTATAACTTACATGCTTTGTATGTAAGGCCTTTGGAGGCCTTGTGACCTAGAAGCATATGGAATTTAGGAACTGTGTGATAGGAAAATCACTTTGTTCACAACACATCGTAGGGTACAATCAGCACATAGAGAGACCAACATGATTTTTATGTAATTATAGTTTGCTTAAGCCTCCAGTCCCACCATGTTTCTAAGAATGAATGTGCAAATAGCAGCATATACATCAACCTTATGTGCGTTCTTCTTATCAAGTCTCTCATGAACTATAAATGTTTTAAGTGATTCTCCATCTTCTATAACTGCCTGTTTTATTTTTGCCATTATAGCTATATAAAATATCATCCACAAATATTCTCTTTACACAAGCCCTAAAACCACTTGGCAGATTTCAAGTCACTAATAAGTGTATATGGTAATTCTTCATAAATTTCAAATTATAAATGAATATACATATACCAGAGAACCGTAATTCAATAATCTGTGGGGAAAGGTACAATAGAATTAATTACATTATGAAATTCTGGAAACTAAAATGCCATGAAAATAAAACAAAAAGAAAAATAAGAAGATAGAGTTTTGAGCTAACCCTCTATTATTCATTAATAATTTTTGTTAAATAAAAGCTCAGCCACAACACAAGATAAGTGTGGCACATTCTCTGGAAAAGTTCCAAACAAGTAAAATTAATAATAAAGACTTTTTTCTTTTTTTAATTTTTTTTAACGTTTATTTATTTTTGAGACAGAGAGGGACAGAGCATGAACGGGGGAGGGGCAGAGAGAGGGGGAGACACAGAACCGGAAGTAGGCTCCAGGCTCTAAGCCATCAGCCCAGAGCCCTACTCGGGGCTCGAACTTACGGTCCGTGAGATCGTGACGTGAGCTGAAGTGGGACACTTAACCAACTGAGCCACCCAGATGCCCCTAAAGACTTTTTTCTAGGACCTCTAAGTAGCAAAATCAAGAGACTTTGCAAGATCCTTTAAGTAAGAAAATAAGTGTCAAGTCCAAAGTTATATTTGTAATTTGGTCACATTATGATAGGAAAGAGGAAAGACTTCAATAGAATTTTTAATTTCTTCATGACAAAAATTATTCTAGAATAAAGATGACTACTTTTGTATTCTGGATTGATTAATGCATCCCATAGAAAATGTTATTAAATGGGGGCGCCTGGGTGGCTTGGTCGGTTAAGCATCCGACTTCGGCTCAGGTCATGATCTCATGGTCGGTGGGTTCGAGCCCCGCGTCGGGTTCTGTGCTGACCGCTCAGAGCCTGGAGCCTGTTTCAGATTCTGTGTCTCCCTCTCTCTGTGACCCTCCCCCGTTCATGCTCTGTCTCTCTCTGTCTCAAAAATAAATAAACGTTAAAAAAAAATTAAAAAAAAGTAAAGAAAATGTTATTAAATGAATTTCTCTCCATCCACAGATTCAAAAGTTTCATTATGTATAACAAACAAGAACAAGTAATAGTAACTTCAAAGTTTTCTTCAGAAATTTGCAAATAACATACACATTCTACTTTATAAAATACCTCTTAGAGATCTGTTGAAATAAAATTTTACATTGATGATTTTGCTTCAGTGTTATTTACCATGTCAATCTCTATCTCTTCTCTGTGTATTGGTATCATTGTTACAAAGTATACTTCTAGAAATACTTGCAAATTTTGGGTGCCATCTATATCATGCTTAAATCAGCCAAAGACATTGAAGCTTTATATCAGAACGTAAACAACATCTAGAAAGCATAAAGCTGTAACTGATTATGGTAACAGTTCTGGTTGTTCTATTGTAGAAGCCCAGCAGAAAGAGAAAAATAGATTGATTTTGATGGAGTGGCAGAATTGAAAAAAAAAAAAAAGTAAGGACCAGATGTTATCTAGGTGGGTAGGCTGACATCAAGCAAGGGATTTGCATGGGGTTGAGGGGGGGATCCTGACCACATGAGGTAGCTTCAGATGCATACAGACAATCTGAAGAAAACGAAGAAATCGAGATTCAGGTACCAAAGCCAAAGGTGTTCAAGGTAAGTTTTATTTTCTTCATAATTTTGCTTAGGGCAGGCCCCAGGTAGGCAGATGCTACCGTAACTATAAGCTGTACTATGTTTAAAAACAGAGAGTTTCATTTGGCATGAAAACCACAATCCCATGTAAGGGATAGATGGGGTTACTTCATGCTAAGGTAAATCAGATTTCATAAACCTTCATTTCATTTCATAGCAGTAAAATCCAATTTACTATAAAAAACATATGAAAAGGTATATTATTTTCTTCCTGAGATCTAAGAAAAATTTGTGTATCAGGACTTGTAGCTTTTATTTTTTCAAAATGAAATTATAATTTTGTTATTTCGTACACGGTAGATCACAAACAGGTTGCCCAATTCCTGGTTCTAAGAAGAAGCCTGAAAATATTTCTGGTTCATTTCTATTTCCCTTGAAAGTTTACCAAGACTTTCTTCCCAACTTTTAGAGATATCCTCTACCCCTCAATAATGTTTTATTTGGGTTTATTTTGGGGTTTTGTTTTCCTGAAGAAAAGTTTGCTATAAAAGGAAAAACTTTCATGAAATCAGGGAACTTTGTTATTTCTGCTCTTTTTTTGTTTTTTGGCTAATTCCGACATGCAACATGAAATGCAGAGGCATGAATAACGTGGTCTGATAGGAAAAAGGTAATCAAAAGCTATAGGAAGAGAAGTATGGTCTTAATGCAACCATATGAATTAAAGCATCAAACTTAAAATTTTATAGGATAAAATAAAGGAACCACCTCAATATTTTAATCAAATAGATTTTCCAAAATATTTTCTAAAAGGCATATGTGGTAATTTTCACTTCTCTACAGACCAGGTGAAGAAAAATACTTTGTATTTATATAGTTTTTTCATATCCAATTGCATCACAGAGCATAAGGCAGAGGTGAAACTCAGCATTATTTGGGGCACAGGAGACTCAAGCATTTCCAATTAGAATTAAAGAAATGCTCATCATTTTAAAAATTTACTTTAAAAAGTTAAACATAATTTGGGAAGTTTATAATTTTTCACACTAAAAAAAAAAAAACCCAAAAAACAAATTCAATCTCATCTGGTGAATCCAGTCCTAAAATATTAAATTATCAGTGAGGGTAGCTTCAATTTACTCCTCCTTAAACAATGAAATCCAACTAGAAAGGAAATCTGTGTCACCAAAACATCCAAGTTCTTGAGAGTATTTAAAAAAATTTATTTTAATGTTTATTTACTTTTGAGAGAGAGAAAGAGAGAGAGAAAGAGAGAGAGAGAGAGAACGTGAGTGGGGGAGAGGCAGAGAAACAGGGAAACACAGATTCTGAAGCGGGCTCCAGGCTCTGAGCTGTCAGTACAGAGCCCTATGTGGGGCTCGAACCCATGAACCATGAGATCATAACCTGAGTTGAAGTCAGATGCTTAACCGACTGAGCCACCCAGGCACCCCATCTTGAGCAGTATTTTTAATGCTTCATTCAGATCATGTGTTAAGTTCGGTGTGGTCCACAGGGCATTTCAAGCAGTATAATTTTCACAGGCTGGATGGCAGATATGTCATGAGGACAGGGATCACAGGGATCATTATTACCCCAAATACATGAACTTCCCCTCCTAAAATGTGACTTTTTAGGAGAGTAGAATCTATATTTGCTTCAAACTCAGTTCTTTGTTTTCTGATTGAAATCAAGACTTTTAAGAATTGGGTGAGAACTGATCTGGAGGAATATCTTCCATGCTTTGTCACCTAGGTCAAGCTTTTTTTTTGGGGGGGGGGGGAAGCAGTTTTCCCTAGGTTAGCATTTTTGTTCTGGTAAAACTTTGAGTAAAGCAGATTTATCCCAATCTTTCCAATGCTTTAGGCACAAATCTCTAGTTTCTAAGCTGATGAGGAAAAACAATAAACAATTTTTTAAGAAAGAGAAAATGTACATAGGCTTTAAGATAAAGGATAGCAACATGCAAAATGCAAAAAGTATCTAAAATTTCATTTTTAAAATTGCTTATAAAAGCAATAGTAAATGATGATGATGATTTTCTCTTATGGAGAAGAAAAACAGTCTTATAAATGCTAAAATACTTAATGATTAGAATCAGAAAACACAAATGGGAGCATCTTTCATTTTAGTATACCAAAAAGGAAAAAAAAATGGGTTACAAAAAAATCTTATCATTTTTTAAAATAATGAAACTAAAGAAGCATATCCAATTGAAATCAAAACATTTTCCCTAAAGTTAACAAATAAATATCCCTGTTATTCAGTAGAGAAATGCTGTTTATTACCGAAGAACTTATCTTTGCAAATCATTTTACAGACTCAACGATGAAGTAGAGAGAAAAAGGACATTGGTGATACTTTTATTCAGGCTGACCTTCAAAAATAAGATTCATCTCTCCAAGACAAAACTGGTCTATTCCTTTAAAGAAGGATAATTAAATCTATGACTTAGAATATTCATTTGCTTTAAGATTCAGATTGTCCATTTGTCAGAAATGAAACTAATATGAGCTCCTGACCTAGAACAGTGAGGCGATCCTTACACATTACACCAGAGGATCAACAGGGATAAGAACTGTAAAGCTGTTTGCAGGATATTTCAGTGCCTTTCAAGTGGAGCCAACTGTTATATCGGGCTCAATTTTGCAGGAAGAGCATGAGAATTTATTTACTGTCCATGTGTTTCTTAGCTGCTATAGATGTCTCTTAGGTCATTTACCCTGAGTTTCCATACTCTTTCCAGTTCATTAATTTTTACAATCAAGAAAATATTTCTAATCAGGTGTCATACTGCTACCTTAATTAGGTCAAAGGTATATTTTCTTTACTCCAAACTTACACTCTCATTTTTAGACCATGCCATCTTCCGCTATATCCTTTCTTGACTTTCTTTTCACTACAGTATTTCTGAGTTCCTACTTAATTCCTTTCTGTTCCAGCCAACAGTTCGATAGTCCTCACTTTGATTCTAGCTTCCTCTCTCAGTTTCTCCTTTTGCTTCTTTATATCCAGCATTTCTCTCAATACAATCATTCTCTCAAGTGCGTTGCTCATACTGTGAAATAATTTTTGGAGCCCTGTTCTGCTTATGAGATTCCTGATCTCAAAACCTAATATGGATATGAACTCTTTCTCTTCTTTACATCAATTCAAAAATATTTATTAGTACTTACTATAGGAAACAATCATTGCATCACGTACTGAAAGGGACGTGAAATGATGAATGAAGCACAGCTTCTACCTCGAAACACTAACAACCTAGGGCTGGAGATTAAAACAGGTAAGAAGGCCAGTAACATGATCCATATGATGAGTGCTATTAGCAAGATACGAACATGTTACATGCAGGTGTTCAGAAGAAGATTCCTTGGAAAGAATAAAATCAACATCAGTTCTGGATCTTTGACCGTGGACTCTGAGAACCTCTCCTGTGGGATATGCACCTTTTCAAAACATTTTGCCATCACTGGTTCAATGCAGAACATGAATAAAACCACCGATTAGTCGGGCAAATGTAACTTGTTTTGCAAAAGAGAAGGTTGTTAGTTCACTCAGGGGAGTTGACCCTTCATGCTGGAGTCACTTATGGAAGAATCAGAGATGCTCATATCCCAACACTGTCTCGATCTGTCTTTCCAAATAAAAAATTTGGACAGAAAATCTTGAATCTAACTTTCAGGCTGCTGAAGCTGAATCATACTATTAAAGATGATTTTTCTCTGAATCTTGATTCCTCTGTTATTACTCATTTTGCCTGACGTCTTAAGGTTTGAACTTTTGAAATAAGTTGTAGAAACAGACATTTTGTTCTCATTTTTGTGTTCTAATAACCACCTAGCATTTGCATATTTATTAAAAGTTGCAATGAGAGCCTAAGACATATGTCATCAGTTTGGCTGGGTTTTGAATTGTATTTTCTATGAGTGTTGCCGAATGGTGACTCATTCTGTGAGATGAGCCGCACCGTGAGCAGGCAGCAAGCGGCTCAGTGTCCTTTTCCCCTCAGGACTCACGATGCCAAGTCAGATCATGCTTTCACTATCAGATCTGCAAGGCAGCACCAGTTGTTCTGTTCATCTGCTCCTGAAATGAATTTCCAGACTCCCCTGACAGTCAAAGCACGTGCTTTATGTAATGTGCTAAGGAGCAGTGAAGTGTGAGGGAATGAGAGGAAAAGGCTTGGTACCCTGAAGCAGAAAGAGTCGCAAGGGGAGGAAGGACAGGAGGAGCGATGACCGATGACCGTGAGATACTCCCTGGTCTACTAACCGCTTAGCAACAATAACATCAAAACCAGAGCCAGCCCTTGAGGTGGTATTTGGTATATAGGGACAGATATTTTTCTCAGGCACATACAAGCAATATAGTTAATTTGTATATAAGTTACACTTAAAAAATACATTGTTGATCAATGATTAATATATTCTCAAGATATCAGAGGAATTTATTTGTCGCAAATTACTATTAAAGTTGTTCTCTTATCTTTTTTTGTGAGGAGAGAATTCTTTTTTCTTTTTAATGTTTATTTATTTTTGAGAGAGAGAGAACACAAGTGGGGGAGGAGCAGAGAGAGAGGGAGATATAGAATCTGAAGCAGGCTCCAGGCTCTGAGCTGTAGCACAGAGCCTGACACGGGGTTCGAACCCATAAACTGTGAGATCGTGACCTGAGCCGAAGTTGGGTGCTTAACCAACTGAGCCACTCAGGCGCCCCTTGTGAGGTCAGAATTCTTAGTAATAGAACAAGAGACAGTCCAGTTGAGCATCTGACTCTTGATTTCAGCTTAGGTCATTATCTTATGGTCCGTGAGTTCAAACCCTGCATCAGGCTTTGCACTAACAGCACGCAGCCTGCTTGGGATTCTCTATCTCTCCCTCTCTCTGCCCCTCCCCCATCAAAGTAAATAAATAAAAAAAAAAAAAGAAATGGAACAAGAGACAGATAAAGGCTGTGCATAAGGCTAATCAAAACAAAGGCTTACATTGTCCAAAAATAAATCCAGGAAGACTTGCCTCCATGACTGATTATTTTCATCTGCTCACTGCAAATGGATTTTATGGGGCATGTAGAATTCTTCCTAAGTGGAAATTTTAAAAACCTCAAAAATACCTTAAAAAAATATGATGACAAAACGTGATAGCAAATTAGAGAGGAGGAAATGTGGTAATGTCTTGGAAAATACAGGATCAGGGGAGAGGGTCAAGTAAGAAAATACAGTGATAATTAAATTATATTTACATTTTAAAAAAAGCCAGACAGAATAATTTTACAAGTAGGTCTTAATTTTTCTTAGCTCAAATCTGTTGCAGTCATTAAGGTTCAAATTCAACAAAATAATTTTTCAGTGTCAGTGCCCAAAGAGAATGATAAACAATATTTTTCTTTAGTGACTGGGATTGTGGTTCTGACATTTAGTATAAAACAAGATGTAAAAAGAAATGGGACTAATTTTCACCAAGTGCATGGGAGGCATTTTGTGGAAGAATATACATGGGAGTAAATGTGTATGCAAATTAATATTAGTTTTCAAATCTCTTATTTATATTGTGTTAGAGCCTTGCTCCTCACAACTGGAAATGTTTGTAGGCAATTAAAATTCCAAGGAACAAAATCATATTTTAATTTGTTACATCACTGGGTTTAATTAAAATAAGTCTAGAGAAATCATGGTTTCCTTATATTTTGATTCAGAATTACTGACTTAAGACAATCTCATTCTACTTTAAGACTTCAGCTGAAGAGCAAAGAGAGATGTGAAGTCAATTTTTACAGGAAGAACCACCCCTAACTGCGCATTTAAGTAAACAACGTTATCTGGTGCCTGTCTTTTCCTCCACTTTGTGCAAACATTTTAAGCTCTAGCTATCAATATCTATATACAAGCTCATATCTTACCAAGAGTAGGAGATACAGTTCATTGTTATAACGTCCATGTAAGCAAGCTCTCCATCAGGTTCAGACCCTTCTATTTACCAACAAGACAAGCCACATTTTATGATTGAAGTTAATGCCCAAATCTGCCTCAAATGGTATAGAGACCACATAAGGACAAAGCAAACATGACAAATACAAACCTTGTGGAATTGCCTTTCTTTTTTTTTTCAATCAATCCTGTCTTTCTTACTCTTTCCAGCCCCAGATGCCTAACCATTCAAAGGAAACCACGGACGAGATCCCCATTTTGTGTACTCATCTATCGGCGCCTCCAGGCCCAGACGCTTCGCAGTGAGGCCCTGGTGCTTTTCTGCAGATCCAGCCTTGAATGCTAAATAACTGTGCTCTGCACACTCCTCTCTCTGCACAGCTCAGGGAAATGGCAGCTAGAGCAATGAGTGGTTGCCGTGGCAACAAGGAAAATCTGCAACCTCTTGTATTGTTAGGCCAGCGTGTTTACTTGCCTTGTGGGGTGGTGCAGATGGCTTTAGTCGTCTCACGAGAGACATGGTTCTGTACTTTTTTTGGCCCTGCGTACATTAATAAAATATCATATACAATATGCCATATTTTAAATGGGATGGTGACTCCTGCCAGTAAGTCTCAAATCTAGGAATGGAGGCAGGAAAAATGAGAGAGGTAAGAAAAAGGCAGGTTCACATTTCCTAAGATGAAAAAGGGAAAGAGAAGCTTAAAGGTATATTCAACTTTTTGCATGTGAATGATGACAAACTTTTCCTCCATTATGTATTTTTAAGCCTTCAGCTTCTAATTCCAGCAACAATAAACTTGCGTATCTCAGTATGTTGATCACCTGGCTGTCTAAGCTCTGGGGAGGTTAAAGTGCAGGTCAAGGCTTTCAAAGGCACAGCTCCATTGGTAAGCTCTGAAAAAGCAATAGTGTGTCACCTGGAACAGCTTTTACAGATCTCACGGCCGCAGCAGGAAGGAGACCTGAATAGGATCCCCAGGATGTTGGGAAAACAAAGCAGCTCTGGAGAACTGGAATGGGGGTAACTGGAGAAATGTCCTTTAATCTTTAAATTTACTCCAAGAGATGGCTGATACCGACTTTTGATGATCACAAAGGCCTTTACCCCCTGACTGGTCTTTCTTACTTGTGTTGAAAGCATTGCACCTTAGGGGAGTCAAAATCATGAAAGCATGATTTTTTTTTTTTACGTTTATTTATTTGTTTTGAGAGAGAGAGAATCCCAAGCGGGCTCCGCACTGCCAGAGCAAAGCCCCATGCAGGGCTCGAACTCACAAATGATGAGTTCATGACCTGAGCTAAAATCAAGAGTCGGATGCTTAACAGACTGAACTACCCAGGTGCTCCACAAAAGCATGATTTTAAATACTTCAATGTTGTGGCATCTATAAACTTCTGAGAATTGCCCCCTTTCTTGCTCCATTCATGCTAAAATCAAGACTAAAGTTAGGATGTTCTGTCATGCTGAAAGGTACAGGGATGTGGCTGTTCTGTAATAGAAGAAGGCTATAATTGGTAACAGCTGCAGCTGGCCGTGCTGCTCTGAATCTGGCAGAGTGGGGTGTGGGAAGCGCACAGGTCTATGCAGCTGGAGACCTGCAGTCTGGCTGTGGTCATGGGATCTCAGATGGGTGACTACAACAGTAAAGAGGAGGACTGAAAGGTGGTCTTACCTGTCTCTTCCAGTGATCTTGATATGAATGCTAATATGATAAGAAAGATAAGAAACTTAAAGATACGGCTCTTAGGGGCGCCTGAGTGGCTCAGTCAGTTAAGCATCTGACTTTTGGTTTCGGCTCAGGTCATGATCTCATGGTTCGTGGGTTCAAGCCCCACATTGGGCTCTGTATTGATGGTGTGGAGCCTGCCTGAGGTTCTCTCTCTCTCCCTCTCTCTTTCTGCCCCTCCCCTGCTCATACTCGCTTGCTTGCTCTCTCTCTCTCTCTCTCTCAATAAATAAATAAATAAATAAATAAACTTAACAAAAAAATTTTTTTTCTAAATAAAAAAAGATGCGGCTACTAATTTTCAGTCAGGATTGGAACTCTAGGGGTACCAAATGCAGTCCTCTTGCTTTCTTCAATAAAGATGAGGCAGAAAAGAGAGGAAAGGTTTATTACAAGCCTTTTATGATTCATGCTTTGGAAGATGATTTAAAATGACTGTTTTAAAACAAACAAAAAGCAGAAAGAGACTCCTAAATAAAGAGAATTAACCGATAGTTGCCAGAGGAAATGGGGTGAGGGGGCAGGGCAAGATGAGCATGGAGAGGAAGGTACAGGCTTCCAGTTATGGAATGAGTAGGTCATGGGGCTAAAAGGTACAGCATAGGGAATACAGTCAGTGGTACTGTAATAGTGTTGTATGGTGACAGATGGCAGCTATATTTGTGGGGAGTGTATCATAATGTGTAGAGAAGTTGAATCACTATGTTGTATACCTGAAACTAAAGTAACTTTATGTGTCAACTATATTTCAATAAAAACATAAATTTAAAAAAATGATGGTTTTAGTTTCATTATAATAGCAGCTCTCCTAAATGACTAGATTCTCAATGGTTTCTCCTTTTGTGGGGCGGGGGGGGGGGGAACTTTTATGTCATGGCTTCTAAAAAGGTTACTTTAGTGAATAAATACAGGAATAATCCTTAGAGTAATTAAAAGTTATGATACAATAAGCGAGTAAATCCATCTACTTTTCTATGGATTAGCTTTCAATTGTAAGAAAAGAGCCAAGATCTAGAAGAATAATCTGTAAAAAAAATATAAAATTTAAAATATTATTGCCTTCTAGAATTCCCTTCTCCCCCTTTCCCAGCCTCAGCACATAAGATCAAAGATAAGCTGACTATTGGTTTGCACATCTAAAAATTAAGAGTTATTATGGCCCAGAAATGAAGGTGAACATTGAAAAGCATAGGTAAGAGAGAATGAGGTAAGATCTCTGGTTCAAGTAAGCCCACCTGATGACAAAAGGAAGGAAGAAAGTGATGCAGTGATGGCGTTTCATTTATTATGGGATCTTGTTTTTAGAGAAGAATAAAAATAAACAACCTTGAGGAAAAATTTGTTTCTAAAAATTAAGAGAGGACTATAGCAAAGAAGGAAAGAAGAAAGATCTCTGGATTCAACCACTAGTGACTTGGACACCACAACATGTAGCTGAAGACCTGATGTTCCTAGGAAATGTGTCATGTTAAAAGTGCCCGGAGAAGTATCTTTTGTAAGGGAAAAATGCAATATACTGATATGTGAATATACATGTGAATGATACATGTGAATATACATGTATACATGAATATACATTCATATACATGTGAATGATAAAAGAGGAGGCCAGAATATAGCTCCTCTGGTCCTCTTTAATCACCTTGAAATACAAGGCCAGCTCACTTTAGTGATGCCTATTATCAATGGTTAGCATTTCTAAAGACTATCTTTGAGATTTAAGGACACTTCTTTTTATTGGGAATGATCTTTGTTTGTGAAACAGTTATATATAAACCATCAATAATAAAATGCATTATTTTATTAAGCAAAAGTTTGGAGAAAAATCTAACTGCACATTGAATTATCACTAGAACATCTTCTGTATCTCACATTTTTCCTTTCCCACAACTTTCTACATATGGATATTTTATGGACTTAAAAATGGTCTGTTATTTCTGGAGGGAGTTTAACTTAAGAAACATCATAGTTTGGATTGCACACTTCACTCTGGTGACCCACAACTGGCTGCTTACAACTTTTTTTCACTATGAACATACATACAGAACTTTCAGAATCAGTTTCTCAAAGGCAGT
Organism: Prionailurus viverrinus; assembly: GCF_022837055.1. NCBI lineage: Eukaryota > Metazoa > Chordata > Mammalia > Carnivora > Felidae > Prionailurus > Prionailurus viverrinus. The sequence continues at coordinate 21,919,026 of NC_062568.1, forward strand.
ACAAGATTCGTGTGATATATGTTTAGATGAATTCAAAATTAACTCTGGATGGTCCTGAACCATAAATTAAAAGAAACATCTGTTAATCTCTTTTTAATTTATATTATTTTCTCAAAGAAGCTGGCAAGGACATACTGACCTTGCAAAGAGATTTTTCTGATGCTCTTAAATATTTAATTAAGACCACTGAAAAAATGGAATAGTAAGTGATATTGGTTCTTCCTTGACCAAACACGCTACAGGGATTTTTTTCCTTAGTATATTTCAAGCCGCTCTCATCATCAGTAAGATTCAACTGGTGAGAGCCCAAGAGACAAAGCAAGACTTTCAAGAGTTTTCATTCACCATTAATTTAAGTAGGACTTTCTTTCTTCTTTTGCATTCATTCACTCACTCATTCAACATACATTTAGTGAGTCCTTGAAGTGTAATGTCAGGTGTTGCAAGATATGACGATGAGAAAAATGTTGGTCTATCACATGATCTATTGCTTTCCCCACAACAATTTTGCTCCTCATGTCCTCGTCTCTTCATGCTTCAGTTTCTTCAAAATGTTCCTAGTTAGTGCTCCTGACACTCAGGTCCTGCCCTGTTCAAGTTGTATTATACTCAACTTTAGAAAAATATTCCTTGATCAAGAGTGCCCTATCGTCCATATTGACACCACTACTACCACCACCAATAATACTAATGGTAATTAATAGATACTATTTCTTGATTCATTGACTTTGTACACTTTACTATCTCATTTAATCCTCATTGTGGCCACGAAAGGCAAAAATAACATTTTTACTTCTCTTGTATCCACAATTCCTTACTAATGGGGCATATGTGTCTGTTGAGCACTGTGCAGCTGCTCAAATACTTAAATTAGATTGGACACTGCCACTCTCTTCTCCTGTTCCACATGACTTTCTGCAGGGTACTTGCTTCTTATTACAGCCGAAAACCTGACTTCACAAAGATAAATCTTGAAAAGGATTTTATATTTATATTTTATACTGTAATTGAATGTTGAAACTGTGGACTATCTTGAGGTCATGTAGTGCTTAACAGATGTTGAGTATCTCTGTGTTTCCTTTGAGCATTTAAAATATTCTGCCACACCCCTGAGTTTGCTGCGACTTATCAAGATGCTTCTGTAGGCAATTTGGGAACTTTGGTCCCAAGTAATAATGATCTTTCTTCAACTTTGCCTTTCTATACTGCTCATTTGGCACACAATACATTGTGTTTTGCATTTGAATTGTGTGCACAGGCCTCATATCTGCTACTGTATCCTCTGCTCTGTGAAGTTCAGAGACCACTCCTTGCAAGTGCCCTGGCACAGAAGCTAATATACCTTGCATATAGAAAATGCTCAACAGTAGTTTATCAAATGAGTGGATTAAAAAAATTACAGCACGTCCTTATGTAATTTCTCTTCAGTTATTTGAGAAGCCTTTAATATTACCCCCGTTAATTTTAAGTATATTTTTTGAACAAAGTGTACAGTTGATAAGTGCAGAAAATCAGTCTTTGAATAAGCAAGGGATGACTCTGAAGGAGGCATTACCTTTCTTATTACTTATAGTTTACCTACTCTTTTTGGAGTAGCATGTCAGCAAGTTATTGTGTACAAACACATTAAATTCTTATGACAGAAAAAACGGAAAGTAATGGTGAAGAATATAGTGAAAGCAAGTGTTTCTCTATGCTGTTAATGCTTTATAATGACTACACCATCAAGGAAGCTATTATCAATGAGAGTAAAGAGGACTATTGGTAGAAATTGCACTTTGAAAGGAAGTACTTAGGAGTAAACCAAATTAAGTTCTCCTTCAAGCATCTGTAATATTAGTTCTTCAAAAGCTCTCTGAGGAAGTATGAAATGGTTCCCATGTATGTGTTTCCTTCCCTTCCCTCCCCTCCCCTCCCTTCCCTATTCTCTCTCTCTCTCTCTTTTTATTTTAAGATTTTATTTTTTTAAAGTAATATCTATACTTAACTTGGGCCTTGAACTCACAACCCCAAGATCAAGAATCGCACGTTCCACCAACTGAGCCAGCCAGGCGCCCCAATCTCTCTGTCTCTTTTTTTTTTTTACAGGCTGGGAGATAGGCTCTATATGGCTTTCTGACCTAAAATGTACATATGCTTCTAATCAGTCAATCAGATTTAGGTCCAATATCATTCAAAGCATTTGTGAAGTTTTCTTTCAATGAGTTAAAAAGACTGAGAGTTAACTAGGAAAAGCACACACACACTGAGCCATCTGTCCATTAAAGTTAAAGTGGTAAATCTAAATAGGGAGATGAGATTAAGAATACAACTAATTTGGGGGAATGTTAGGCTCCTCCTCAAGATTTTTCTTTTCTCTTGGTGTCTATTTTCCCTGACGGACTGGAATTTTAGACCTTGTGCTGGTGAAAGAAGGTCATCATGGTAAATTAATTCAGTTTCAGACTAAACAGACTTCAAAGCACAAAGCCAGCACTGGTGACAGAGGAGCCCTTGGTTACCTGCTGTTTCTCTGTCAGCTGAGGTCAGCTCTCCATTGATGCCATTCTCTTTGGTATCTGAATAGGTGCTCTGTGACCCATGTTCTCCAAAGGCGCCCTCTTCATCCTCCCTGTATGGGAATCCATTGGCGCTTCTGACAAGTCCTTCCCCTGCCCCGCCTTGGTCCTTAATCTCAGGTGGATGTGGATGTGCAGATGCTTCTGTTAGTTGAGCTGAGGTCCAGTGAGGCGCCTTTGCTTCATCTTTCCGATCATCTGCCATTCTTCTACACCTTGTAACCTCTTCTGGGATTGGAATAAAAACAATAGCGGCCATCACTGTGGGGAACTACGATCTAATATTACTAAGATAGGGCACACTTATAGCAAACTCAATAGTTAGCTATGGTCAAAAAAACATGCTCAATAATCGACTGTTACTATCAAGAAAACAGCTGTTGTTAATACCTTCGTTTTTACAGATCTCTTCTGGCATATCAATTCTTTTAATACAGGATCACCATTAATTTACATATATATTTTTTACACTAGTATTTGGCATTTAAGGAGATATCTAACTTTCATTGATACATGATATTGACTATACAGTAGAGTCAAGGAATCCTTCAGGATAGGGAAAATTTGTAGTATGAGAAAATAGGGTAGAAGTATGTGAGAAAACAAATGGCTGAGGGGGAAATGATGAATTGGGGGAAACTACTCCAAGTACTCTTTTAAAAGCAATTCTCAGGGATGCCTGGGTGCCTCAGTTGGTTAAGCATCCAACTTTGGCTCAGGTCATGATCTCACAGTTTGTGAGTTGGAGCCCCAAGTCGGCCTCTGCACTGACAGCTCAGAGCCCGGAGCCTGTTTCAGATTTTGTGTCACCCTCTCTCTCTGCCCCTCCCCCCACTCATGTTCTGTCTCTCTCTCTCTCTCGAAAATAAACATTTAAAAAAAATTTTAAAAATATTTAAAAACACAATTCTCCCTGAACCCTAGAAAAGACAATGGCTAACACATTAGTCTTTTTTAAAAAAAATTTTAATTTTTATTTATTTTTGAGAGAGACAGAGAGAGAGAGAGAGAGAGAGTGAGCGAACACAAGTTGGGGAGGGGCAGAGAGATAGGGAAACAGAATGTGAAGCCGGCTCCAGGCTCTGAGCTATCAGCATAGAGCCTGATGCAGGGCTTGAACCCATGACAGTGAGATCATGACCTGAGCTGAAGTCGGATGCTTAACCGACTGAGCCACACAGGTGCTCCCACATTAGCTTTTTCCATTTCAAAGGTGTTCAATTCAAACCAGAGGTGGATATGTTTTCTTGGATACTGTATATTAAAAGAGAGTTTTGACTTAGTTTCTCTGCAAATTTTCCTAAACCCTATCTCTGGATTAAGAGTATACATAGATATACTAAGATTTTGTCTTAGTATATCTTACATAGAGAAAAGATTAAAAAAAATACAGTATTAGACCTACATCCTACCTTATAATGTTATTTCACAAATGAGTCAAATCAGATCTGGAAAAGTTAAATTACTGACATGTATCAGTAACTGTGAATTATAGTAAAGTTTGAAAAAGTCATGGAGTAGGTGTTTTGTACACATTAAGTCAGTGACAGACATTGCATGGCCTTCACTTACACACTGATGTCACTAGGTTTAGACATGTAGTTGATAAGAGATGATTCATTACTCACTTCTAGAAAGCTGTTGCCAGCAATGTGGTCTTATTCATGGCCTACTGTTCCCAGACTGAGGATAGAGACATAGGCCATGACTGTCTCTGATGGAAACTAAGAACACTTTCCCATTTTCTTTTTCTTTCCTTTTTTTTTTTTTACTTTCCTGTTTTCAAAACAGTAACTCAAGTAAAAACATCCAAACAAGCAAACAAAATTGTATTAAAACAAATCTTCCTGTTACTAAGCTCTGTTTAGAGACATCACAAGTAAACTAAGTTGTAAAGAAAGTAAGCTTTCCCACCAAATTCCTAACAAGCATTTGTCTTTTTTTCCCCCCAAATTTCAATGTGTTCTTCAGGTTCTCATTCTAGTTTTCTATTCATAGCTGGAAGAGCTAGATGAGTTAACTCATTTAAACTAATTTGACTACAATACCAAACCTACCCCTAACTGCTTCCCATAAGGGTTCTATTTATTATCCTTAAGAACATATTTAAAAAGTGATATGAATTTAGCTTTCAAAGCATTGATTGAAGGGCTTGTGAATAAACCAAGGAGCATCCCTATATCACCGACAATGTGTAAAGAACTTTATCCCCAGAAGTGTCTCTTCATCTGTAAAGCGAGGACAATGATGCCTAGTTTATTATTGTAAAGTTTGAACAGAAAAATATACAGGGCAGGGTGCCTTGGGTGGCTCAGTCGGCTGGGCGTCCAACTTCAGCTCAGGTCATGATCTCGCTGTCCGTGAGTTTGGGCCCCGCGTCAGGCTCTGTGCTGACAGCTCAGAGCCTGGAGCCTGTTTCAGATTCTGTGTCTCCCTCTCTCTCTGCCCCTTCCCCGCTCACGCTCTGTCTCTCTGTCTCTGAAAAATGAATAAACCTTGAAAAAAATTAAAAGGAAAAAAAAGAAAAATATACAGGGCTCAGCACAGTCCCAGTCATGTCCAATAATTAACAGTTACAATCTCTGTTATTGTTGTTAGAATTATACTACTAGCCATTATACTACAAGTCCTTATATATAAAATATTTTAAGTAGTTTTCTGGAATTATTGCCACAGGAACAAGAGTCTGAAAACTTGGTACAATAACAAGAGTTACTTGCAAATCTGTCTCCGGATATTATATGGGACTGAAAGAATGTTCCAAGGCAGACATGGGAAATGTCTGAGACATGGAAGCCTGATAGAAGGGGTGCACCGTCAGAATTAAGCACTCCAGGTACACATCTGAAATCTTCCCTACATCTTTTATAAAGATGATTCTGCACTGTTCTAGACTCCATTCTGTCATTGCCTTCCAGTCAAAAATCAAAGGACCTCATTTAGGTATATACAGATTATATTTTTTCTCAGTTGTTGCAGCATCTTCTATGTCCAATGGGCTGAAGAAATTATGTGGATTCAAACTGTCACCTTTGAATTTGAGACCCTTGGCTCAGCATCCTTTCTTTATATGCCTTGATTTCTTTACTTTTCTTTACTAAAATAGTTTAATTTAAATTTCCATATTCTTACATTATCCAATCTAGTTTGCATGCTGAGTAAATACTTGTAAGTAGCAAGTTTCCCCCCAAACAAGTACATGCCTTGTTAATGCCACTTTTAAAAAATTAATAGGCTTTATAATTTTAGAACAGTTTTAGATTTATAGAAATATTAACCAGATTGTACAAGAAGTTCCCATGCACCCCTGTACACAATTTCTATCACTAACATCTTACCTTAGTATGGTATATTTGTTATAATTAATTATAAAATATTAATATACTATTATTAACTAAAGTCCATAGTTCATTTAGATTATCTTAGTTCTAGCTAATGTCCTTTTGTTGTTGTTGTTCTAAAATTCCATCCAGGATACATTACATTTCATTGCCATGTCTCTTCAGGTTCCTCTTGGCTGTAAGATTTCTCAGACTTTCCTTGCTTTTGATGACTTTGAAAAATACTGGTCAGGTATAGATAATTCCTCTATTGAAATTTGTCTTGATTTTTTTCATGATTAGTCTTGGGTTATGTGTTTTGGGGAAGAAGACAGTCAGTGGCAAAGTGCTCAAATAAGCTTGAGAAATGCTGAGCTACAGAGGCATGTATATAACTTGAGGTTTTTAAGAGTTTTTGATAGGGGCCCCTGGGTGGCGCAGTCGGTTAAGCGTCCGACTTCAGCCAGGTCACAATCTGGCGGTCTGCGAGTTTGAGCCCTGCGTCAGGCTCTGGGCTGATGGCTCAGAGCCTGGAGCCTGTTTCCGATTCTGTGTCTCCCTCTCTCTCTGCCCCTCCCCCGTTCATGCTCTGTCTCTCTCTGTCCCAAAAATAAATAAATGTTGAAAAAAAAATTAAAAAAAAAAAGAGTTTTTGATAAGCTACTGGACTTTTGAATCTTAGGGATGGGCAATGATGTCCAAAGCATTCCAACCAGTTCAGCATAGAAAACTTTTTTTGATGCCATGTTTATTAACATGTCCAAAAGGATTTGGGAAATTCTTAGGTTTGCATTTTAGCCCTTGTTTAACACTAAGAGTCCTAGCCACAGATAGTCCAAGTAAATAAAACAATATAAGAACCCAAACTCCTAGCTAAAACTGGCAGTTTTTTCCCCAAGGTTCTCTGAGGAAGATTTGTCAGTGACCAAAAATCTTCACCTTGAACCTAAAAAAACAATGCCTTATTGGGGACAGTATCAATTAATTATCTTAAAATTAGTTATCTTAAAATGTTAAGATACTTTGTTTTAAAGAAACCAGGCCTTTACAAAGTAAACAAACTCCTTAATGTTCAAAGCTTTAGAGCTTTGGATTCTTTTTTTTTTTTTTTTTTTTTTCAGTTAATCAATAAAAGCTAATTTTGGAAAAAGAAAGAGCTGTCTGGTCATGCTGCTCCAATTAATATCAGAGGCATAAATACAGGGAATTAATTACCTAAAATTCATTATTTGACTTCCTGATAAGACTATTCAGATAATACACTTTAAAACACTTGCAGACGAATCAGATGCCACTTTCTAATTTGTTGGGTATTTGAAATGTACATAGTCTAACCATCTATTAAGTGAAAATCATTTGAGGAGATTTCAAGCTACAATCATCATTGCTCTGACAAAACTACTTTGACGGAAAATATGATTTGGAAAGATTTTCTTCTGCTGTACTGAAAAGTTGCTGGAATCAAAGGACACACTATTTGGCCATACTAACTTATAATCACAACATGGTATTATGAAAATCCCACACATTCATGGTAAACTTCACTTAAATTCCTAATCAGTGTTTTAGGGGTGTAGATTATTTCCACTCCTCAAAATGGTTTTACAATATAGTTAAAAGTGACCACAGCTTCCTTTCATTTCTTCTTCCTGATATATAGTCTTCCTTTACCTGAATCTCTCTGAAAACCGTGAATGTAGTATTAAAAAAGATAAGAAAGCTGAGATAAACTCCAATCCCCTCCAAAATATAGAAGGAAACTTGTGAGGTACTAGAAATTGTAACATCCATTCCTACTGTGTAATGAGAAAGACTCTATTTTCCATATCGCAAAAGATCACAGATCCTAACTGCTCTGAACAACTGAGCAGCTGGGGATCTGCCACACAATCATCTTACTGGAGAATTAAACTGAAAAGCTACCTGAATTCTTCCCCTCATCCCTCTCTTCCAAAAGCCTAGCTTGATAATGTGGGCAAGGAAATTATTAAGTTAAAAAGAACTGTACTAAGTCCGAGACATTGACTTCCAATGTACAACAAATTTGCAATGGGAATCTTACCTGCTAGGGCTAAACACAAGTGCCAATATCAGTGAGGATACGGCTACTTGTAATATGGATTTTAATGTTTTTAATTTTTATTATTATTTTTAAGTAGGCTCCATGCTCAGCACAGAGCCCAATGCAGGACTTGAACTCATGACCCTGAGATTAAGACCTAAGCTATGATCAAGAGTTGGACGCTCAACCGACTGAGCCACCCTGGCACCCTGTAAAACGGATTTTTTAAAAAGAGATCTTAAGGGTTCAAATTTCTCTTTATATCAGAATGAGATATTTCACTTGACTTTATCATTACCTTGCTATTATGCTGCATATTGCAGGCCCCAGTATTCATCTCAATTAAGATACACAGTTGGAAAGAAAGCTGAGAGAAGATCTTGTGCCACCAAAAATGTCAGTCATGGACTTGAGTGATAAGTTTCAATCTTTGCTACCATTTTTTTAATTTAACAATTTCCTGCTGATATTTGAGACTTCTCTAAGAACAGAGTTCTTTCTTCTTTCATCAAAAGTCTAGCCTTTAAAATTCCAGTTCTTAAAATTCTAGCTTTTTGCTTCTGCCAAAGGAAACAATCAACAAAATGAAAAGATAACCGGCAGAATGGGAGTAGATACTTACAAATGACATATCAGATAAAGGGTTAGTATAGAACATCTATAAAGAATTTACCAAACTCCACACCCAAAAAACAAGTATTCCAGTCAAGAAATGGGCAGAAGACATAAATAGGCACTTCTCCAAAGAAGGCATCCAGATGGCTAACAGCCACATGAAAAGATGCTCAACGTCACTCATCATCAGGGAAATACAAATCAAAACCACAATGAGATACCACCTCACACCAGTCAGAGTAGCTAAAATTAACAACTCAGGAAACAACAGATGTTGGTGAGGATGTGGAGAAAGGGCAACCCTCTTGCACTGTTGGGTGGGAATGCAAACTGGTACAGCCACTCTGGAAAACAGTATGGAGGTTCCTCAAAAAATTAAAAATAGAATTACCCTATCACCCAGCAATAGCACTACTAGGAATTTATCCAAAGGACACAGGAGTGCAGATTCGAAGGGACACATGCACCCCAATGTTTACAGCAGCACTATCGACAATAGCCAAAGTATGGAAAGAGACCAAATGTCCATAAACTGATGAATGGGTTAAGATGTGGTGTATGTATATACAACGGAATACTACTAGGTAACAACAACAACAAAAATGAAATCTTGCCATTCGCAACAATGTGGATGGAACTGGAGGGTATTATGCTAAGCAAAATAAGTCCATCAGAGAAAGATAGATATATGATTTCACTCATATGTAGAATTTAAGAAACATAACAGATGAACATGGGGAAGAGAGGGAAAAATTAGATACAAACAGAGAGGGAGGCAAACCATAAAAGACTCTTAAATACAGAGAACAACAAACTAAGGGTTGATGGGGGTGGGGAAAATGGGTGATGGGCATTAAGGAGGGCACTTGTTGGGATGAGCACTGGGTGTTATATGTAAGTGATGAATCACCGGATTCTACTCCTGAAGCCGAGACTACACAGTATATTAACTAACTTCAGAAAAAAAAAATTGTAGCTTTTCCCCCTCAACAATGCATGCTCTTATCCCAGCTGTTGAATCCTTGATCACTGCTACACTCTAAGTCATTTCTTTGATGACTAATTATTTAAAAAAATGTAAGATTCATTACCATGTGGCAATCTGTCATTAACTTTTGATTCTAGGGATATGGGCCAAATGATATGACTTGGCATTGATCAGATTTCCAACCTCTTAAAGATTCAATGTATACCACCGTATATTAAAACCAGAATGAATACAGTTTTTCTACAGATTAAATTCCAAGTTGAAATGGCATATGGATTAATTCCTTGTCTATTTGTTTATGTAAAATCATTCAATTTTGTTTTTAGATACAGTTGATGCATATATGTTTAATGCTGCTAAGTAAAATAAGTACTTTTTCACATATTGGGTAGAAGGTTTTAGTACCATGAATCAGGAGCCTTATAAGTAGTCAAATCTAGATAATTGTAGTTAAGAAATCCCAGGAAAGAGAAGAGCTATACAAGTAAGATACACAAGGAACAACAACAACAACAACAAAATTAAATGCCTAACTTAACATAAAACATGTCTGTATGGCAAAATTCAATCAATAGCTTGGGACAGATAAATTCCAACTTTTAATTATTTAATAAATAAATAAGTAAATATATCAATATTGTAACTAATTTAGGTTCCTGGAGATACATTTTGTAGCTTATGGATAGGTGTACCAGTCGGCACCACTATTATTTATCAGATTACTCGAATATTTATTATAATATCAGTAATTATATTTCTCCTGTATTAAGATTCTACTATATTTAAATACATCTGCTTTTCAAATTGCCCAGGTCTAAGACTGTAATGCTCTATGTTTCAAAACTCCGGATTTTATCTGAGTATCTATCTAGATACTTACATGAATTCATATATATCTATATGCACTGCTTTTTGTGTGTGTGAAAAAAATTTGCACTGGCCTACAGGCAACCTGAAAGTCTGCTTCTAATTGTATAAAGCCATTCTTGAAAACATTGCCTTTTGTGATATGATTGTCCCTTGCACAAGAATACACACAATAAAGTAATTTATATTAGAAATTCAAATATATTTATTTTGCTGATTTTTGACATTTCTTAGACAATCAAGTAATGTATCACTTTTGATATCTTTCTTTAATTACTAGGAACTTTAATGCTTCACTGCAGTATTTCCCAGCCTAAGACTGTGGTACTATGTTCTGTTTTTAATTGTAAAACTTGTCAAATCTTTTCTGAAATCAGGCAAACTATATATTATAAATAAATAATGACCATGCCTATTGCCTTCTAACAATTTACTTTAAGGTATCACTCTTTTGAGAAAATTATATAGGGGCACCTGGGTGGCTCGGTCGGTTAAGCGTCTGACTTTGGCTCAGGTCATGATCTCACAGTCCGTGAGTTCGAGCCCCGCGTCGGGCTCTGTGCTGACAGCTCAGAGCCTGGAGCCTGTTTCAGATTCTGTGTCTCCCTCTCTTTCTGCCACTCCCCTGTTCATGCTCTGTCTCTCTCTGTCTCAAAAATAAATGTTAAAAAAAAATTAAAAAGAAAATTATATAATATTATTTAGCACACAGTAGCTCTCATATTATCCCTCATGTATGTAAAATGAATAAAATACAAAAAGACTTAAATTTTTTCCACAGAGAACATTTATAAGGCCTTAATGTTCTAGATCTTTCAGATAGGTTATAGGCTAACAAAGTCACATGACAAATATGAGTTCTTGCAAAAACTAACAGTTTTTTTGTTTATTTTTGTTTTATTATTTTTTTTAGAGAGAGAGAGAGCACACTCACACACACATGAGTGGGGGAGGGGCAGAGAGAGGGAGAGAGAGAGAATCCCAACCAGGCTTTATGCTAGCAGCACAGAGCCTGACTCAGGGTTCCAGCTCAAGAACCCTGAGATCATGACCTGATCTGAAATCAAGAGTCGGACGCTTAACTGATCAAGTCACTCAGACGCCCCTAACATTACTTAGTTTTTTAAAAACAGTATTTCTCTTTTATCTATCTTCCGTAGAGTACTCTTTTAATTACTATTCTAGCAAATGTTGGTACTAAGTGAATGATAACTTTAAAATGAGAAGAGACTTATATTGATGATGTCCAAAAAACACATTTTTGTTGGTTCTCCCTAAAGGTTTAATATATGCACATTAAAACTTAATGCATTTTAAGCCCAGTTTGAAAAAAGAAGCATTTTCATCTAGACCTCCATCTATCATTGGACTACCTGAATCCTGTACTAGCAAAAAAATAGTGTGATAAGCTCTGATAGTTCCTATACTTCCTGTTCTTTACAACAAGGAGCAAATAGATACATTTATTTAAGTGCACCAAACAAAAGTTTCTAGGAACATATGCCCTGAACACTTGAAGATACAAGAAAATAAGATACGACTATCACATTTTCTCCACTATTTCAAGGGAAGAAATAAAAACTAAGTAGAAACACCAAGAATATAATGTCCCTTACAGCTCTATTGTCTTCCTGAAGTACCAAGTGAATTTCTTTTCTCAGGGCTAAAGATGCAAATCAGAGACACATTGCACTGAAAAGAAACCATTTTTTAATTTTCTGCCTACCTAGTTGGAGGTTTTCATATTTTTCTTTCAAAGTTTGAAAGGAAAGGGGTCATGCAAAAGTAAGATGTACACAAAGAAAACATGATAGTAATATACAAACTGTCCAAAATGTCATTTAGTCTTCAGTTGGGTTTCAAATATTTGTTAAATGTTGAATGAATTATTCATCAATACCCAACCTCAAGATAAACACATAGAAAAAGGTTCTGTCAGCTATGGGATGTTAGGCCAACACTAGCTCACTGGGTGAGAAGAGAATCTTTTTGAACCTAATTTTTCAGGCACAGTAGATTTGGACTCAAGTCCTAACTCCAGATGCTCCCTGGTGGTCTAATGGTTAGGATTTGGCATTCTCTCAAGTTCTAAGTCCATTGGAGAACATGTAAAAAATGACATCAAGTGCAAAGAGTAACTACACCTGGGTAAGACCTAGTATACGTAACAGAGACCATGTGAATGTCGGTTTAGAAATACCTTTAAGATAAACTCTTTTATCTCGTTTCAGAAAAGGTACTAAAATCATGAAACTGACACATTCTTTGGCAATCATCCATTCCAATGTACCTTAAAAGTGTTTTCAACCAATTACCTCCAGTATTGATCTGATAAATTAGAATTTCTGGGCATGGGGCTTGGAAATTGATTGGTAGTTTAACAAGACCAACAGGTGATTCTGATATACGAAAATTGGAAGACTCATGCTTTCAGGAAAGCCTGCTACATAGGACTTCAGAAAAGAACAGGGAAGATAGAAACACACACACACACACACAAACACCTTGTAGAATAAGTGGAGTAAAAAGTTAAGACAATAATCTTGATAGGTCACATGATCATTCTCACAAATATAGGCTGAAGCTTTTACTTCCTCAGTCTAGTACATTTATGATGAAGCAACCTAGTCCAATCACAGGACCAATTTCTTTTAGTCAGATTCCTAGGAGCATGGCAGTTTGCTGCTGTGTCTAATCCTACTTGAAGGAGGTAGAAATGTTTCAGAAGAATGTTTAGAATTACCCATTGTTTGTGGTAAAATCTACTTCACATTTTGAGAGCAGTAACTTGTCCTTAGTCAGTCTATCCACATCTTCAAATTGTCTTTAGAATATTTATTCTAGATACTCCCTGACATTCATTAATGGTTAAGGACAAAAGTGCATTTGCTTAAAATATCTCAAATCCAGTTATAATTCTCTTTATCCATTAGATCATTTTAGAAATGGATGTAGGGTAATAAACATGGTGTGAATATGTGATAATCTGAACTAGCAAAGCTCTCAAAGCAGTAACTGAATGTTTTACTATCTTGATAATTTAGATGCATGCTGAAAATGTCATTTAGTAGAGTATAACTTTTTCTCTCAGGATTCCCATATAACCACAAACCTCACTGTTTTTCTTCGGATTACAGTATTAGAAAGATCACAAAGCACAGAAATAGTCACTGATTATAGTTATTACCAGGCAACATTAAATACTCTCAAAAAATGGCAAAAAGAGAAACAATGAGAGCTTGGAAAATCTAAAGGAAAAATACACTGTGTGCCAGATAGGCAGGACTCCATTTTTCTAATGCTCTTGGCATGGACAGTTCTAGAATGTTTTCTATGATATGTTCTGCCCTGTCATCATGTAATGTACCGATTCAATAAAAACACTGGGATTGTAATTTTGTACTGCTGCATATCCAAGAATGAACAAAAGAATAAAACAACCAGTTATATAATGCAATTAATGAATGCTGTTTCCCTTTTCCATGTAGGCTCAATTATGCTTTATACTATTACTATCCATACCAGTACTACAAAACAGAAACTTTTGTTTTGGTCCCTGAGAGTATTAGAAATTTATGTAGAACGCACATCTTTGCTTATAAATGCTGAGTTCAAAGCTTAAACAGTTGTTGATGAAATGACTATAACCCTCTATTCCTTCTCTTTGTCTTCTATGCAAAACTGAGGGAAAAGTTCATGCTGACATGAGAAACTTAAGTTGAGAATCCAGATATTTGTTTCATGCCTTCTCTGTTCTTTTTCAGGATGACTGTAAAATACCTATAAGGATGATTCATTCTTCATTACACACCATGACTAATAAACAATTTGTATGAAGAGAGTTGATGGGTGCATAATTATTTCTGATGATGATGAACTCAAAGTACAAAACCCAGTGTGAGGTTATTGGTGGAATTATATAAGCTAATAGAAATAAAGCATAATCCCACGCAAGTTGGAAGTGCTCAATAAACCCTACCTATTATTTGTTATTACTTATGCCTTTTGAACATTTTTAGCAATAGCATCCATACATGGTTTATCCCAAATTAAAAAACTGAGGCCAGAGAGAGTAAATTGTTTCACCAAATTAGACACTTCTAGTAAAATCTAGAATGAGGAAACAAATCCACTAATATCCATATCATTGTTTGCTCTTTCACCAAATAGTGAGATAGTGGAATGGGGTTGGAACTAGAAAGGCCAATCCAGATAACACTAACTTCACAAGACTGCTCCATTGATAACAACCTACCATACTGAGCTGGGTAAGACACTTTATGTGACTAGTGTACAAGCTATACTTCACAGCTCTACATTATTTCTGATTCCTCTTTCCCACTAAGATGACTAATAAATACCTTATATACATTTCAGAAATAAATATTATAAAATGCTCTAAAGCTTTAGCTTCCACTGATGATATTTATTAAGGACCAGCACTTAGGTACTAAGATACGGTAGAATAAATAATAGATTTACAACCAGAAAATTAGGCCTGAATCCTGGCTCTCCCACTTACTAGGTTTGTAAACTTACATATGACACTAAACCTGAGTATTAATTTCATAAACATGAAACAAACTACTGAAGCATTCAACAAATACATTTTGACCCTTACATCAATATTTTTCTTTTCCAAACAAGGAGAAATTCAATCATAATAATTGCACTAACGTTTTCTTTAAATAAGCATAAATTTGAGCATCAGGGAAATTGTAATTTGGATTTGGGACAATTAATGATTTTGTTTTAAACTTTTTCCAGTTGAAATCTGATTTTAGATGTATCAGACTTCGTCCAGTGTCATATAACAAAACATTGTAAATATAAATCTCTTTTGGGTATCAATTTAAAGAATATTCTATGGAATTGCAGACATCCCCAAGGAAAAATTAGGTCACAAGTATTTACTTGCACCACCACCAAGTGAAGACCCTTTAGTTCTGGACACCTAAGATCCATAATAGGAAAGGCACTGGCTGGATGTTCAAGTGGTTATGATTTAAAAACAACAATCATTACTTGAGGAAAAGATGCTTCAGAGATTTCTTTATAGGAAATGGGAATAGAGCCATGACTTGGGTAAACTTGAAGGCTGTGTTATATACCACAAAATAAGATACTAGCATTAAAAACAAAAACCAACCAAACAAAAGCCAAAAAGCTGGAGAAGGAAATGACAGTCATGAAAAGAAAATAAAAGAAGAATGGAGAATTGGAAGTGAAGGGTGTGTAGAACCATATATTCAAAAATTAATGACTTATGGTTTTCCATGAAAGGAACCTGCTATTAGCTATTGAAGACAGAAGGAAGAGTGAAGACCTGGGGAATTATTAGCAAGATTCCATTTATTCTGTTTCCTCGTACTTTATCTGATCTCCTCAGTTCCTTTATCTTTTGGTGATCAATTCTCCTTCCACAGTTGCAAGCCATGTGATGCTGTCTCTAACATGTTTTAAAATCTTTTTCCAAATACAGTAAGTACATGGACTTACCATACAATGTCATAGCATTTGTTATATGTATTTCTTTGAACTTAATGCACTCCTTGACAGTGGATGTATTTAAGCAAAAGCCAAATGTCCACCCTGTGATGAATGTTATAGAATCAATTGTGGTTTTGACTGATGGAGCAATGGCTTATATGACTGCCAAAATGCCTTCCAATTCTAAGATTACAAATCTTAATTCATTAAACAAATAATTGTTTGAAAACTGTCTCTAAAACATTAATGGAAAGGCTTCATGTATCAGGCAATAGGGAAAAGATACATTGGGGATATAAGAAAAATATGTAGCCCTTTTGCTAAAGGGTCTCACAGACAAACCAATAACAAAAATATAGCATGGTACACGCAGATAAGTCAGGAAGTTGTAGAGGCACATGAACAGCTCCTACCACACTGGGAAGTCAACCAGCACTCCCAGGAGGAAGTAACCCCTGACCTGAGTTTAAAGAACAAGTAGGAACTAGCCAAAGAAAGGAGGGGAGTCTTTCTAGGAAGAATGAAAATGGATGATCACATCTTATGATGTGGTTAAGATACAGATTCTGACCATAAACAGCTCACACTATATAGAGGAAAGCAGATACGTTTGAAAAATGTAGGGTACAATATATCACAGTAAATGCAATGAAAGAGGACAAAGCAGGTGTTAAATGAATATAAGCCTTCTGAGTCATATGTATTTAAAAAGAAAAAAGGAAGAATGCAAAATATTTGCATTACATGCATTTTTAAATACACCAAACTTTTACATCCACGGAGAACCCCAAATCTAGTTCTAATTGTCTTCTAGAGAAAAGTAAAATATGAGTCATATAAGAGTAAAGTATGAGTCATATACAGTAGATCAATTTTTCCTTTCTTTCTTTTTGTTCTTTGGATTTAGGGCAGTCTGTGTGCTACATTGTGCTGTGGCACAGCTGGCTGTAATGGTGACTCAGGGGAATTCTAAGTAGAAAGTAGCCTTGCTCACTCCATCAGCAGAGTTGGGCCTTATCATTTGGACTTCCCTCATAACTCAGGTCTGATTCAATTGTCTTCATATACTGCTTGACGTATCTCTCTGAGCAGACATATCTTCGTGTGCCCTGGAGTGAATTCGAGAAATCAAGTCAATTTTCATGGCTTGTTATTTGTATTCTGCCAGACTTCTGGAGTGATATGATAGGACATAAATTTGCTAAATCCTCCAGGACTGACATGGATGTTATTTGTCTATGTTTATGAGGAGGTAAAAAACTGGACTGGAAAAAATATTCAAGTAAACAAATAGCCACAATGGTAAATTTTTCTATAATATATTCCAGTCTTATGTGTGAAAGTCTTAGTGTAGGCACAGATGTGGCAATATTAGATGGTAGGCTCATAGGTAAAATATTTTGATATAAGAATAGACTTACCATGGGCAAGTCAGGCAAATAACAGACTTAACACTGGCCAAGAGCAAATAAAACCATGATTTGATTTGGAATGTAAGAAATGTTAAATTAATTTGAAAATGAAATACACGTATAGAAAAGTCACAAAAAATTTGAGGAAGCATATTAATTTTTTAAATATATTCATTGTGAAGTGCTTACTTTCAATTTAAACCCAATACATTTTTAACACTTCATCATAGCCACTGAATTAATAAAGGATAGGAACTTTATGCTTTTTTAATGGCAACAGGAAAAGGGCAGAAAAGGGGTCAGACAGGGCTGCTGAGAAGTCTCTTCACAGGTTAGAGGTGTTGCTGGTGGTAACATCTCTGAAAAAGACAGGGTCACTGTGGACTGCTCCTCACCTTCCTTGGTCTCCAGATGAACTGAAACCAGAAAAGCATGACCACTGTAAATCTGCATCATTTAGGTAGATACTGTCTGAGCTTTTGTTTGGCACTCTGTGATTTTTGGATTTTTAACCTAAAAAATCCAAGAATCCACCTTAATATTTTTTTCAAAGCAGTGAATAGAACAATCCAGAAAATCTTCCTGTCTCTACTGTGAATCTCTAAAACATTTTTTTGAAATTCTTTTCAATTCCACACTGAAGAACTTGGGCACCAGAAAGAAATATATAGACTAAGAAATGGCTTCTCAACAATGGGAGAGCATAGTATTTCCACATGGTGTTCTTTTTAAAGGCTATAGATAGAGCCTTTCAAAGAAAGGCTTTCAAAACAAAGGGAAAAAAATCACAAATTGACCTGAGGTTCCTCAAAATCCTTAACATTGATAATTAAAATGAAAAATGTTTTTCTTACTATTTCTGAAAGCCTATAAAGAAGTGATGTACTGGGGCACCTGGGTGGCTCAGTTGGTTAGCTTCCGACTTCGGCTCAGGTCATGATCTCATGTTTGTTGAGTTCGAGCCTTGCATCAGGCTCTGCTCTTTCAGTATGAGCCTGCTTCCGATTCTCTCTCCCTCTCTCTCTCTGCCCCTCCCTCGCTCGTGCTGTCTCTCTCTCCAAAATAAATAAATGGACATTTAAAAAAAAAAGTGATGTACTATTAAAAAAGAGAGATGTCAGGATATAGCATCGGATTAGAGGAAATGGGTATGGGACTTTCAGAACATGGCTCATAGATCTCCATTTGGCCAAACCAAGTACTAGTAGACTCCTCGTCTACACTTAGGAGAACTGGTCCTATTGAAAAGGGTTTGACAGAAATAGATGGAAAAAGCAGTATCTTTACCCAACAAAGCGTGCGATCAAAAGACTTTGCTTCTTTGACTTTTTCAAAATATTTTATTATAGCTAAAATAGGAGGTAAATAGAGGAGAGAAAACTCTCCAAAGTTAAGTTAGGAATTTCAGAGTTAAGCTATGTAAAAAATGTGAACTCAAGATGGAATCAAGAAACTCAGTGATATAAGAATGCTCTAGATAACTGTTTTGTTTTGTTTTGTTTTTCCCAAGAAAATGGCTATAAACAACTGTTCTTTACCTTGACCTGGGATCCATATTTCCAGGGGAAATTTTGGTTGAGAATTTCTAAGCATCAAGATTTAATTTCATCTTTTCCACCTTTTTCTCTCTTTAACTTAAAAAATAAATTAGAATTAAATATTTTAACTAAAACTATATTCCATGTCTGGAATTTTAATCATTGAGACAAAAGGAAACAAACATTTCAGTAAACATAAATATTTTCTTGGTAAGCTCAGGATAATATAAATTACAATACATAGTCACATCTCCTTTGAGAAACCATAGACCTGAAACGTAAAGGAAACCAACATTTCTTAGAAAGTATAAAAGTCTTTTCAGGAATAATTTACATATAAGACAGAGACTACCTCACTCATCCTTATCTACAAGAAAACAAAAAGTGAGGCAGGAGCATTAAGCATAGGCAGTAAAAGAGAGAAATACGAGATCAGAAAATTTTCTCCTCTGATGGTGAAATTTAACAATATTTATTAAATACTTATTCTGTCACAGGCATGGTTCTAGATGCTGAGGTTATGAAAATACTGTCAAGACTCACTTTTGGCCTTCAGGAGTTACTGAGAGAAACTAACACTTTAACACATATTTAAGTAACAATATGACAAATGCTTTAAGAGAGGTATTAAATGAGTCAATGGAAGTTCCCAAGAAATCAGAAAGCCATGGGAGACTTCAGAATGACAAACTGGCTTTCAGTGTTGAAGGGTATTCATGGTGGACAGGGGCACAATTCTATACACAAAAACGGCAATACAAAGACATGCAGAGAGAGAACCGGAAATGTGCTAGAAAACGTCAAGGGATGTTTTGGAATGCCAGGAACCAGTGTAGCAGAAGATGCTGCCAAGAGAGGCAAGCATCTAGATGATAAAGCACTCTGCTTGTCAGGCTGTGAAGTATAACTTGTATCATCTTTAACAGCCTATCACTGAGAAACTTTGAATATATGCTGATGAGATGAGCCAGAGAAAGAGTTGCAGGTTATGATCAGAAACAGGAAAAGTAGATAGAGGGCCAATAATGTAATAATCAATGAGAGAGCAACATTGAGTTTGAATGAAGACAGCAGTGGGACTGGAGATGGGGGAAGATATAAGACATTTAGACTGAGACACAGGGAGGTCTCTCAAAATGCCCCAGGTCGTACAAACTTCCTATCCTAATGAAAGTGACATTTTAATGAGGCGATCATACAGTAACCAACGCCCTAATTAAAATGTAAACTGCAATATTTCATATGAGAATATGAACTGCCTTTTAATATTAAATTACTAAATTTATCATTTAATATATTTAATATAAAATCAAGAATGAGAAGAAGATAGCAAGGCAAGAAGTCATTTT
Organism: Prionailurus viverrinus; assembly: GCF_022837055.1. Taxonomy (NCBI): domain Eukaryota; kingdom Metazoa; phylum Chordata; class Mammalia; order Carnivora; family Felidae; genus Prionailurus; species Prionailurus viverrinus. Next base: position 21,939,225 of record NC_062568.1, read on the forward strand.
TTTTTTTTTTCGATAGGATAGTCAGAGAAGCATCTCTGATGAGATGAACTCAGAGGAAACACAAATACTGTGGCGGGTGGTCCTTAAACACCTTTTTTAAAACAAAGTTTCCTTTAGATTTCTTAGGTTTCAAAAACAAGACCAACTTTGAAAAGAAACATATGCTAGAAAATGAAAACTAAAAACAAAAAGGTGTGCACACTGCTTCCCAACCACAGCAGTCTGCCTTAGAAAAAGGTCTATTTGATTGTTTTGGTCCTTTGCTCTTTATTTGGCATTGATTACTACCGTATTTTTCCTAGAGTTCTGATCACAGTGGTTTTAAATGATTCAAGCTTTGGCACCCCCTCACTAAAGTATTGCTTTAGTGAATTCTAAATTTCTCTCACAGAGACTACAACTGTGTCACAATCAAACTGCTTCCTGTAGTAATTACTGAGCACATCGTACAACTGGAGTCCTTGACATTCATTAAAAAAAAAAAAAGTGCAGGGGTGGAGAGTAAAAAAAAAAAATTAATCACAAGAAATTAGAAGGTTTAAGTAAATCATTCTACTTCTCAGGAAGGAGGATCTGACAGAGATATGGAAGGAATCAGCCTCCAGGATTCCAGGATCAGCCATGTTGGATTTTTGTTCATCACCTCCCATTCTTCCCACACAGGCTAAAGCATCAGACTTCCCTTCCTTCTGTGCTTGTAGAAAAGGCAGTTTTTCTCTGATGCCATGAGAACTTTATTAAATTGCTACCTATTCTCAAAGGGTAAAGGAATTTTAACTTTCCAGGAAAAACCAGTGATCATACATTTCTGTAATGTAATATAGTCACTCACCCAAGCATTCCACAGTCACAGGAAACTGAAACTCCATGACAGAATTATTTAGCAGATAAGTTGATTTTATGGAATATTTAGCTGACGGAATGGCTTTTCTACAACACCGTGACATGATATTCCATTCATAAAAAATAGATGGACTGCTACCCTTCATACAAATAGCAATATTTACTCCAAATAAATACATGGAACACAAAATATACTGTGAAGTGTGTTATGATTATTTGTGAGTTCATCAAAACATAAAAGTTCTTGAAAAATTTTTTGCAAAAGTACAAACCGGGTTTTTCCCCTCAATATTTTATCTTTACTCGTTATTTTTCTTTAAAAGGACACATCCTTCTTCAGTTCAAAATGGGTTTTGACCACTTCAGTCATGTCTTTTTATAATGAATTTTAGAAATTTGTCAAAGTACAAATACTCATTTTGCCTCTCAATTAAGCTTTCTTCATCTATTAATTAATCAATTGATTCACTTAGCAAGAAGTTATTAAAAAACTAAAGGTATTAGGCACTATGCTATTCTTAGCCATTATCTTCTTGGACACAATGCTTATTTCTATAAAGAAGGTTTTAAAAAAATATCTTATTTGTGTACTATTTTAAAAATTAGCATCGATAAGCTGATGTATTAAATACATTTACTGTTTTAACATGTTACTGAAATAATGATTCATAGTTTTGTTCCCATGGTATGATTGGCATCTCTTTTCACCAGGGTTTGAGTTGTTTGATCCAAATGTTCAAATATATTTATACTGGAGACAGATTTTTCCTTTGGTATCACAGAGTCAGCTAACAGTTTATCAGAATCTCTTCTTTTTCTGGAGCACATAGCAGGAATGTATTTCCTAACCATCCTTATAGTTAGGTGTAGTCATATAATTCAGCTCTAGCCAATGGAAGTTTGGCTCATATACAACGCCTATGTACTCCTCCCTGGTCTTTGCCCCTCTAGCAGCTGGATGGAGACAATGACAAAGTAAAGCCATGAATGGAAAGATCCCTTTGTCTGAAAGGAATCCCACAAATCTGTAAAAAAGACAGATAAGCTCCCAATCCAAACACTCATGCAGGACTGTTAAGTGAGCAAGAAATAATGTGATAATACATTTCTGGATCTATTTGTGTGTGCAATTAGCCATCCTAATGCTATGACATATGGATTGAAAACACATAGCTTTTCTAAGGCAGACAAGGGGAATCTAGGTATTTAGGCAGGAGTTGCGGAAATAACAAAGACAAGTGTAACGTGAGAAAAACATGGCTTACAAAGAGAATTAATTAAGTTGGAGAAGAAGCAACAAGTTGTCTGCCATGGTTGGAATGAAGGAAAGGCAGCTGAGTAGACAGATGGATTAGAGATTGTCCAGAAATGGCCCCTGGGAGCCCAGTTTTGAAGGGTGTTTACTGAGTTTGATACTTTATATTATAGAAAAATTTTAAGTAGGAAAAAGAAACGATCTGACGCACAGGAAAAAAAATCATGTGGTGCCTGCATGCAGGAGAGTCGGGTTGTAAAAGAGTCAGGAAAAGGGCAACTCTGAAGGTCACTGAAAGGTTCAGGTAAAGGTACTGGAGGCTGAACTGAGGGAGCAAGAGTATCCAGTCCTTGGATTATGAAGTACCTCAGTAACCACATAATTTTCCCACTTTCTTTAAGCAAAAATGTAGATTTCCATTGGCTTTCATTCCTTTCCCGAGTTGACTGAGACAAGGGCCCTGCAACTGGTCAAGAATTTTCTGAAGGCAAACATCCAACAAGAGTTGATTTTTAAGACCTCCCACAGTAAGCCTCCTTCTTTAAAAATAATAATAATAATAATGTTTATTTATTTTTGAGAGAGAGACAGAGTGCGAGCGGGGGAGGTGCAGGGAGAGAGGAGACACAGAATCCAAAGCAGAATCCAGGCTCTGAGCTGTCAGCACGGAGCCCGATGTGAGGCTCAAACCCACAGACCGCGAGATCATGACCCGAGCCAAAGTTGGACGCTTAACCGACTGAGCCAACCGACAGGCGCCCCAAGCCTCCTTCTTTAAGTCAGTTATACTCATGGCCAGCAAAAGAACTCAATGCATAATATTCATTCGTATATTCTATGCATTAGAAAAAGTGCTCATCGGCACCAAATTGTTGTGTTTTCCTACCTCCATTTGGCCAAACTGTTAAAAGGCAAGACTTGCTGACAGCATCGCCCTGACAAGAACCCGAGCCTTTTGCAGCAGGTGGTGCCCACCTCTGCCTACAGAATTGCAGCCCAAACAATCTGCTCGGAATTGCTGAGAAATCAGTAGAATGTGCTTATGACTCAGCCTGTTAAGTAGGAGGACTGTTATTGTTATTTTAACTCCTGCCAGAGTATGTGGGCAATTCTCCCTTTTTCTGTCTCTAGTTAACCATAAGACATCTTTCTTCAAAACCTCACCCCTGGAATAGGTTCTTGCTCAGTAAGAGCCAGAACAATTTGGGGTCTGTGTATAACTGCAAGCTGATAGTACAGATTAGAAGAGGCTTTCATAAAGGAGATATCTGATATCCTAATTTACCAATTGAGTTTATTTTTAGGATGTTTAATCTGCCTTTAAAATTATTCACATAGAGGGCCATGGGTCAAAGCTGAGTGCTGATAAGATAGTAACCAGTGTAAGACAAGGTACTTATTTTCAGAGAGGATAGTGAAAATACCAGGTTTTCTTTCTCTTTTCCCTAACTGTTGGGGACATTGCGGTCCTATTGTTTGTCTTTCTCTTGCCAGATGTTCTCAGCAATGTGAATACACATCAAGTGCTGTTCCTAAGGAATATTGTAAAAGTAAAAGAAAAAAAGTCAGCCTGTTTTACAGAAAATTGTTTTAAGGGCTAAAATTCACCCATCTATGAGTGATGAAAAGATACCCATCTATTCTAAAGATAAAGCAAAATCTAAGCAATGTCATGTTGTACCAAGTCTTAATATTTTAATTTAAAGGATGGCATGTAATTATAAAATAAATATCTTCTGCTCTTAAAATGGATTTCTCATATCTACCCAGCTGATCTGTGTTTAATTTCTCTGTGGTTTTAGGACTGTAAATTAAGATTCAAGATTATTTATCAGTAAAGTTTTATCATAATGTTATAAAGTTGTGCATCAAAATCGTGCACAAAAGCTCTCCAGCATCCCAGAAGCAATTGCCTCAATTAAAACAAACTGAAATAATCCTGAAAAGGGCAACAACCATCACTGATGTGTGTATTAAAGACATAGTGTGTATTCCACAGTACCCTTTACATACCTATTCAGTCCCCTTAGCAAGTGAGAATCCACCAAGATAGAGACACTGTTCTAGACGCAGCTCAGAATGTCACACAGTCCCCTTGGTGGGGGAAAAGGAGGTTGAGATCATGCCATAGAGGTAGAAGATGCCAGTTCGTATAGCACTTTGCTGGCCACAGGAGGAGCGTGGGCTTTATTCTGACTATTGGTGGATTTGGGGCAGCCACTGGTGGATTTTGAACAAAAAAGTCATATCAATTAAGATTTATAAAAGATCACATTATGTGAAGAACAGACTATAGGAGAGCAAGATTGAGCACAGGAGGCTACTGCAGTGGTCAAGATGAGAGAGAGTGGATTCCAATGGTACAAGTAGAGAGAATGAGAAATGATCACATTCTGGATGGACACCAGCTTGGTACCGTTATTATCTGCTGTGAAGCTTAAGGGAGTTAAACAAGATGCTTCTAATAGGTAGTAAAGGCTGAAAATAAACCAATCGTCAGGGTTGTTTATTACACTGTAATCTTTACATGGGGCTTTTGTGTCAAAGAGATGCTATTACGTGAAGTAGTAAGACCCTTATTAAACTTCAGAGACAGATACCAAGCTCTACATGGTATCTGAATTACATGTATTATGTATTCTGAATCTGAATCTGAATTACATGTATTATGTCTGAATTACATGTATTATGTTTGAAATACTTTATTCTAAATTTATATTTAGTAATAATGGCAATTGATTATAAAGATTATGTCATTTACAAAGCATTTTTACTCTTATTATCTCATTCAATTTAATCTAATTGGCATGGTTAGGTGACCAGGAAGGTAATTTACCTGGTAAACGATGTTAACATAGCATTGCAAAATAGAGATATCTAATGAAATAGTCACTTTTATGGTATTACCGAAGGAAACTTTGCCACTCCTAAATAGCCTGTTTTGTCTCTCTGGGTAGATCTTGTGGCTTTCTTGCCTTTCTAACATCAGTGTCTTCAAGTCATATAAAAAGATCCCAATAAATATTAGTGAAATAAAGGAAACTGCTATTTCTGTGTCAAATAGGTTAGGTAGGTTTTCTTTTTCTGGTAGACAGTATAGTTTTAGAGTCTGAGAAAAATGAATTTGAATCTAGCTCTGCAATCACTGTATGATCTTGATTAAGTTGCCTGACATATATGGACTTCAATTTCCCCATCTGCAGATTTGCATTGCACTTCTGATCTGGGTGCATACACAGTCTTGCACTTACTCATATACGCCCAGAAAAGGTTAGTTCATTTCTACTTTCTTCCCCAACACAGCTAGGGTACTCATCTACTCCCTCCAGAAATTAAGTCATGAAAGCTTCTATGTCTATAAATCTTACTAATGCATATTGATATCTCTTTTACCTTAAACAAATGCTAGAATTAAATGTAATGTTAGAGAAAATTAGAGAAAAAGTCCCTTTTTTTTAGTTTCCCTCATGATTTTTGAAGGAAATATGAGCAATTCACGTAGGCCAAATGAGAGAGTTTTTAAATATCTTTTAAATTTTGGAGGCAATATTTACATTGTATTTGGGAATAGTCGGTATTTCATCCATGGGTAAATAAAACATTTCAATTATTATATTATGGCAAAAACATTAAAAAACAACCAAAACATGAGTCTATTAATTAGCAAGATTCTTACAGTCAGTAAAAGGGATGATTTTCTACTAGGAAAAAAAACTAAAATATAAATAGAATTAGCATAGTATCACATATTAAGAACTTTGGATTCTTATATACAAATGCCAAAGATACCTTGAAAGCCATGCTTAAACCATCTTGGCATTAAATCTTCAAAATGTTAAAAGTTATTTTGAAGCAGTAATTTATAATACTAAATACCACAAGATTGAAACATTACAACAAGTCAACTTTATGACAAAATGAGTCAATCAGATCTTCATGTTTCAACATGGCTGAATCTCTATAATGTTGGGTGAAGGCAAAAGAAGTCTACAGTATGATGCCATTTATGTAAACTTTTAAAATGTAAATAATTATATGGCATATTGTTTCACACACACCATTCAAGTTCTAGAACACATATAGGAAGGATATATCATCTTTGGGATTATGACGCCTTACAGAAAAAAGGAAAAGGAGCAGGGTTAGCGTTTGTTCTCTCTGCGATGATTTATTTCATCAGAAAAGATCTGAACAAAGTTGAATATTAGCACTTGTTTAATCCATGTGGCTGATACTTAGGTAATTGTTATATGTTTTCTGTATTTTGATTTGAAAATTTTGTAAAGTTTCTTGATTAAAAATAAAGTGAGGAAGAATTCATGAAAACAGTAAAGCATACGTTGTTGTGACCAATTTAAGATTGGGTAACTAGTTACAGTGAAATACATTCTCCATTTCCTAGAATAAAAAGTCATTCATTTGCATTCTTTCTATCATATTATTCTGCTTTAACATAGGAATTTTGAGTTTAAAGAAAGGTGTAAAACAAAAGAAAAATTCTTTCTGCTTGTAAACTGAGCTAAATTTTATATATTCTTTTTTTTACTCATGCAACTATAATAAACTAACAAGTGCAAATATAAAGTAAATGTTGCCTGCCATGACTCTTTCAGTAAACACATTTTTTTTTCTTCTTGAAATTTGGATAGAACCAATTCAAAACATAGGAGAATCTGATGGCTAGGCATTTACACCACAACATGAAATTATTCTCACAATACTAGCTGGGGCTGGTGTTCTCCCAGTGCCTGCTCTTCCCAGACATATATATAAAACCTGAGTGAAGTCCTTACATCTACTTGCCTCCTCTCCCTCTGCGTCAAACCCTGAGTCTGTCTAATGCGGATGATCCCTGCATCTACTCACAGAGTTGTTGTAAGGAACACAGGGGTTAGTTATATGAAGTAAGTCATAAGTAGTTAGTTATATGAAGCACATACTAAGTGTTGAGAAAATACCACTGGTGTTTTTACCCATAGCAGGAGAAACAGGCTTAGTTCGGTCCTCATTTTAGAAAAAGATCTTTTCAACTCTTTTACTATTAAATCATTCAAAACATTTTGAAGTGCTAATTTAATAAACCTAAATCTATTAGCTGTAGAATTCATGTGTATTTCTCCCTTATCAAAACAAATTGATATTTATTTAGTAAAGTTTTTTGTTTTTTTTTGTTTTTTTTTTTTTTTAATGTGGCTGACATGGGCACCTAGATGGTTCAGTTGGTTAAGCCTATGACTTTGGCTCAGGTCATGATCTCACTCTTCATGAGTTCGAGCCCCGTGTCAGGCTCTGTGCTGACAACTCAGAGCCTGCTTCGGATTCTGTGTGTATGTGTCTTTCTCTGCCCCTCCCTCACTTGCACTCTGTCTCTCTCTCTCTCTCTCTCTCTCTCTCTCTCTCTCTCTCAAAAATAAACATTTAAAAATGTGGTTGACAACAAGTTATTTTTCAAAACTGTGGATAAGTCTTTAATTGTAGAGAGGATAGGGTCTTACCTACTCAAGGAAGTAGTAAAATGGTAAAATTCGTTATGGTGTATTCTCGAAGGGTTAATAATATGTTCTGGCTTCTTTCTGTAAAAAAAAAGAATTTAGGAAATTATTAATATAATCTATGATCCATATAAAAATCTATTACATCGTGTAGATCAACTTGTGGCTTTCTCTTGCTCTGTTGGGTAACTAGGAGGCTGCAAGATGGATTTAATGATGGTTTCTTCTACGGTCATACACTGAGCATTTACAACCAGCTAAGTGCCCTTTCATTTGTTTGGAACAGAGAAATGAAAATGTTAACAGATGCACACTTTTTCCTCATTTTTTAGCTTCACTCTAGTGAAGTTTCCTAAGTATTATATCCAAGGAAAAATAAAAATTTTAATTGTTTGAATTTTTTTAGCTAATAAATAGCAGGCAACTGTATTCTCTCACAAGAGAATATATTCATCCTAGTAAATTGTTAATTATATTTTAAAGGACTGGGCCTCTAGCCCAGCTGCACTGATTCCCTCCAGCACAGGATGGAGAGGAATTTTTTAACAACTAATTAAATTTTCCCTATACAGTATGAAACTTACTTTGACATTCATAATCCTAAAAGTCATACTGGATTAGTAATTCTGCTTAGAAATTTCACTAGAACAATACAGGACACTTCTTACTGGAGTGGTATGTGAAAATAAACCCAATTACTAGAAGGCACTAGGTTTTGTACCTCATTAAGCCATTCTCAACACATAAGCGATTTGTGTTTACATACAACAAGGGCAGAAATCACTTTGAAATCTTGCTATTTTACGACAGGTATCTAAATCTATCCATCTCTATGTGTTATCACCAGGGCCTGTGTGATTTCACACCTGGTAGAGTGGATGGATCCCATTATATACCCTCAAGGAAGATGTCATTCTATAAGTAAAGGGCCCTAAGACTCAAAGTGTGATAGCTATTAACTCTTCTTTGAGACCCAGTAGGAAATGGAAATGAACTTGGAAAGATAAGAAGTGGTGGCTCATTTCTTCTCTATCACCCTTCAGAGAACAATGCGTATAGAGATATGAGCAGACAGGGTTTGATTCAAAAGTAACAAACATTGACTGGGCCATGTTCCATATGCAGCAGCAAATAAGTCTACTACTGCATATTAAAGTTAGAAAGTCTTAACATTAAAAAAAATAAAATTCTGCAGGCAAGAAGAAACACAATAGAATTCCCCTATCTCTCAAATAACTTGACAGTTATCTTAGGGGAAAAAAGTTTTCACTGCCCACACGTCTGAACAGTTTTTCCCCCTCTATTTCAGCTCAGTGTTTTTCAAATTTGGAATATATATATATATATATATATATATATATATATATATATATATATATAACATTATTATACAGAGTTCTATACACAGTAACTTAAGACTACTTAAAAATTTTTAAGAGTAACTTTGATTAAAAGCATATTAAATGTTGTAGATTGATTTTAGAGGAAAAAGAGAGTGGTAGAGGAGGGTTCTTGAAGGGTTAATAATATGTTCTGGCTTCTTTCTGTAAAAAAAAAGAATTTAGGAAATTATTAATATAATCTATGATCCATATAAAAATCTATTACATGGACCTTGTTCAGAGAGAAAGGGTCCTCATATATTTAATCAATGAATGCTGAATAAAATATCATGCTTTGTTTCCTCTTTAAATTCCCTATTTTCCTTAAATTCCTTCATGTGCATATGTTTTACACTACATCTTCATGATTTTGAAGTACATGTCCATGTGTGTGTATAATGTGCAAGTACATATTATATATGTATGCATGTCTCTTGGACCCTAGTAAACCTTTATTAAAAGCAAGAAAGAATTCCATAGAACAAGGATCAGCGAACTGTGGTCCATGGACTGCATCTGTCCTGTTGCCTGTTTTTCCAAATACAGTGTTATTGGCATCCAGCCATGTTCATTCATTTCTTTGCTGTCTATGACTGCTTTCATGCTTCAATGCCACAGTCGAGAAGCTGTGACAGAAACTGTATGGCCTTTCATGTATTTATATATGACCCAAATGTTTACTATCTGTCTCTTTACCAAAAACATTTGCTCACACCTGTTATCAAAGAACATGTTCATCATTTGAGGAATACCAAAAGCAATATTAAAAAACTAATATCCTGTCTTTTATAGTCTTCCCAAATATTAACTCAATAGTTATATATGAATGAAAGTGAAATTACAGCCCTAAACACTTAAAAACTAATTTAATTCCAACAGAATTGGGAAATTATTGGCCAAAAGATGAGATCATTACTAGAAAATTGAGGTTACTCAGTCATAACAATTTTAGTCATAAAGATAATGTCCCATTTACCCATCATCCTGACTTTTGTGGTTTTTTTGTTTGTTATAAAATTAAAATGGCTGTGCTTCTTTCTAGACTTTATTTTATGAAAAAGAGATAAATGCCATCTGGGATTTATTTTTTAAAAGCAACTTGTGGCCTATTCCACTAGGCACATAAAATTGAATAGTCATTTTAAATTAACAGTGCAGCTAGAAGTGATCATTTTATTCCATATCAAAAGATTAAAATACTTTAACAGTTTTTGTTAAGAATATTATTTGACACAGTCTCAGTATTTGATATCTTACACATACTGGCTACAAATCCCTAAAATAATATTAGCAAACATTTATGCAGCATTTATTTTGTGCCACACAATGTTCCAAGTACTTCATATATACTAATTCACTTAGTCCTCACGATTACTCTCTATGACAGGTAACTATTGTTATCTCTACTTAAAGATGAGAAAACTGAGGCCAACAGACTTTAAGTGCCCTTCCCAGCATCACATAGCTAGGAGGTGGACAAGACTTTTCAACCATACACCAACTCCTTATGGACCCTGAGAATTGGTGTTAAGGTCTCCAACTCTGGGGAAAGACAATTTCAAGCACAAAGGCTTTTGTGGGCCCTTGAGAAGTGGTATTTCACCAATGGCAACCTTCAATTTACTAGAAACACCTACTAAAAATATATTTTATTCAGTATATTCAGCTTTTTTACCAAATTGAAATGTACTCAACTGCAGTTTTGCCTCTGTTCTCTACTCCATTATTTCTATCAGGTTTGGTTAAGCCACGTTCCAGAATCTATTAGAGTTGGGTGTGAAATCCTGAGAATCATGGCTGGCAACACCTGACAAAGTTAATTTACTTAACCACTATATTCAGGGGCCTATATATAATAGAGAATAGAGTGTACATTGGCATCACAAAATAAGCTGAGTAGATTATCTACTGAGAAAGCCAAGATAGACAATTGTTCAGCTATAGACAAAATCAGCTTTTACCAGTTTATTACCCAGATAAATAGGATGTACATACAATGCACTTAGTCTGCATATAATACATGTCTGGCTGTTGACATATTTATATGCAAGTTATGTTGTACCCCTAGCACTGAAGTTAGAATGATGAATTCATGCAGACTTAAAATCTCAGGAAGAAATTAATACCAACATGTGGTTTTCTCAAGTGATATAAGAACCAATGTTTCATTAAGCAACAAAGTCAAGATAAAATCTTCCTTAGATTATTAGGCCAGGATACACTTTTCATTAACCTTTGAAACACATTCTAGTATAAATACCATTTGATTATTTTTCCTGTTTTGATAGACTTTGTCAGATAAGTGAAACCGTGAGATGCTTGAAGTTGAAATCCTAAACAGCATTTCGGAAGGCTAACCTTAAACTCACTGGCTATCATTAGCTTATTCAGTTAGCTCTCAAATAAAAAATAGTAACATTGTTCTCTGCCTCCTTTATGAATATGCTCTATGTGATTTTGAACAGTTCATGTAATTCAGAGCACTTGTGATGGATAACAAGATTTCAACTACTGAGGACGTTCAAAATTGCCAGTACTATTGGGAAAGGATCCACTATCCAAGCAGTCTTTAAACAGGAGAGAAGCTGCCAACATAAAATCATTTAGTCTGATAGGCTATTAAACCATTTCTATTCCCTAATAGGTTTAGAAGCAGTTCATTATCACTACTTGTTTGTAAGTAGCCAAAAGTCATGGTGAACCAAAGTCACTGATAGTTAAACAGATCAGAGAGAGATCTTCCTTTCTTGGGGCTTTTGCCAAAGTTCTTTTTTGGAGAACATTATGTTTCTTGCAAAGGAAACATACCTCGAAATATATGAATTAAGGAGAGTTAACAAAAGCCCTACTCAAAACATATGGTCTCCATATCTAGGTAAGGTAGACGGTAAGAATTTTCCACTTTGATTCCCAAACCTGATATACTCCAGGCTATTGCTAAGGAGTAGCAGACTAGGTTAATCCAGTTGAGTAGAAATTAGCTAGTCTTGTCCAAAGCATCTCAACCTAATTCAAGGCCATAAAAATAGGATACAAGCAGGTGAAGGATAAAGGATTGGATTAGTCAGAAAAGTCAAGCTTAAGTCTCAGAGACTTTGCACAATAAAGGTTTATATCCTGCTCATACAAATCCTGATGTGGGTAAGGTAATGCTCCAGGACAGCTCTCTCTCATGATCACAGTACATCCTTTTTGTGGCTCAACTCATGGCCTCCAAGATTACAGTAGCAGGGAAGAAGATATGAGAGGGTTGCCCACAGCTTTTAAATGCTTTAACACAGAAGTGACACACATTATTACCTCCTCTTACCACTCAATGGACTGAACTAACCACTATGGCTCTGCCTACTTAAGGGGTTGAGAAACATGGAGGATAAATGGAACTCTGGGGGCACGTGGCTGCCTCACATTTAGTGGAGCATGTGACTCTTGATCTTGGGGTTTGAATTCAAGCTCCATGTTGGGCATAGAGATTACTTTAAAAAATAAATAAATACATGGAGATCTGGTGAGTAGTAAATGTCTCCATTGCAAGAGTGAAGGAAGCATGATGAGATGTCCAGTAGCTACTTTAGGGTCAGGTTTAGATTCCTTCTTGGTTGGAAAGGGTTGAAAAGAAATGGTCGGTGGTATCAGTGAAAAACTTATTTTGCTAAATTGTTAACATATGCTGACTCTGACTGGATATAAATAAATATCTTATTTTATAGATAAAATACAAGAGGCATTGCAATATAGAGAACCTTGGACAGCAACGGGGCACGTGTCAGTGTTTTCACGTATTTATATGTTACATTGCTGTTTTCTGCTCAGAGTCAGAATATATCTGAAGAACTAACACTTCTTTGCTTGACAGAAAGCCATCTGTTCATTTGTTTCTCATTTTCATACAAACACTAACCATTTTTAAAATGGTAGAATAAGTTAGTGCAGACTTGCAGGTTCATGCGGTACAAGAAGAAAGAACTGAGGAGGGACACAAAGGAAACAGCAGGCTGCCATAACATTATCTGACGAGGATGCCTCTTAGTGATTTCACTATCATGTTAAAAACTCTTCTGTCAACATGATAAAAACCAAATTTCTAGAACTGGTCTCAAAAGGTTCTACACTGTGCCTATGCTCAACTTGTTCAATTTCATCCCCAACTTTCTACCATCACAAAGATTCATATTGTCTCACTCTAGCCCCTTTATCAGCCTATTAATTGCCCTCTTTCCAATTTTGCATTTTTCTTCTTTCCCTCTACAAAGTCATCTTCTTTCTCTTTTTCTTCTCTTCCTCTCTCCCTGTCTCCTCCCTCCTCCATGTCTGTCAACTCCTCCTTGAATGGGAGCCCTGTTCTCTGTGAGGTCTCCCCAACGACTTCCAGGTGCATGTTGCTTGTTTTTATCACCTACTTGACATTCATATGAATGCTGTGAATGAAACTTATTGAAATTGAAAAAAATTCGCAGCCCCATCCTTTTTCTGCTTATTTCAATACTAGAAGCTATTGGTTTCTATCAAATATATGAATTCCTTTTTCTCATAGTATTCTGAATCCAAAATGAATACAAATGAAGAACAAAAAAATATGAAGACACATAAGAGTATACAATGCACTTCAAATAAGGGTACCATATTATCAAATTGTCTCAAGAAGTATTAGCAATTTACACCTCTACCACCGTCTATTTCCCTACACCATTAGCAGCACTGTGTGTTATTTATTTGTTTAATATCTGCTCCACCCCACCCCATCCCACTCCAAGGAATCTGCAAGCTCTAGAGGGCAGGGGCCATTTTTTTCATATTTACTATGACCCTTCCCTGTCTGGTAGCAAGTACTTGCTCAATAACTATTTAACAAATGAATTAAAATTGAGTCATGTACTGTAAAAAAGATAGAAAGGTGTGTTGATGCTTTAATTCTGTATATGTGAACTTGTCTGTTCTAACCAATATCTCCTTATCTAACTGGCTTACTGCTTCCCTGATTTGACAGTGGGTGATTGGCAAAAGCTGAATGAGTGAATAATTATAAGAATGATAACAGTTTATTTTTCTAACTATTCTGACTAGGATTTGATTAAGTTAGACTTTTAAAATAAAACTTTTAAAATAAAACACAAACTTTGGATATGGGTGTTGGAACACTGGCCTATCACCTACTGGCTGCATAAGACTGGGCACATCTTCTAAGTTTTTGGAACCTTAGTTTTATCAATAAAATGGAGATTATTAATGAGATTTCCCTTATAGAGTTGATACAAGAATTAAAGAAAATCATTTGTAGAAAAGTGGTTTGACAATTGTGGAAAATGGTAAGGTCTCAGATGATATATCTTCACCATTTAGCACTACTATATCCCTTATGAAGAGAGGATGCATTAACTTGAGCAAAATTCATGCAAATACATGGTTTCTAGCTTTACCTCTTCTCTTTAGTTTTGCTTAGCAGCCAAATGCCTTTTGTAAATTCTTAGGACAGAGAGTGTCTTTGAGAAGGATTGTGCCAGAGAAAGAAAGCAACTCATTTACTAATAGCCCAAGGTCACCTGCTGGGAGCCATCTGTCAACCTGCAGGAGCGAAGAGAGATTTCACTGGGGAAGCAGAGGAGGCATCTGGTTGAACCCCAGTGACAAGGCACCAGGCTATTTCTGAGGCCACTGTGAGCATGCAAATTCCAGCTGTAGTCTAAAAAAGTCAGATTTCAGCTGAGTGATGATGTTCTTTGCCAGAGGTCCTGCACTCTCTGAGGGCGACGTCCTGACTGCTGGAGAATTTGAAAAGTCATGTATTTAGGAAAGGGGGCTCCACCAAAGAGAGGAAAATACTTGCTGTGCTGTAGTCATCTGATGGGAAAGATGAAATTCTGGTAACTCTACTTCTAGCCCAAAGACCTAAAAGCTCTAGAAGCTGAGGGATTTCACCAACTCACTGAAGTCTTGGAGAAGCATTTACAATTAAGGGTGATCTCCAGCTGATTCAGGCCCTTCATCTCCTGCTGCATACTGTTTAAGAGGCAATGTGTGATAACTTAATCAGCACAGTGGGGATGAAGTAGGCACCTACCCCTCCCCTTCTGTAATGCTAATTTGAAATAACTTCTCTCCTCCCTAAGTTATTTTCTTAACAGTGGCAACCAACATTTTATTACTAAAGAAATTTTCAGTAATGACCCATTTTAAAAAGTGAAGATTTCTTAATTGAGTGAGAATATTACTTACTGGTTGAGAAAATACATCAAAATAAAAGTTTCCCTTAAAATATACCTGAATGAACTACATTAGCACTCCCAGGTGCTTTTGAAATTCAATAACAATATTAAGGCATGCATGATACAACAATTCTCCCATCAGTAAACTTAGAAATATTAAAACACATAAGGATATATCATTAAGATTTCACCAAACAAAAGGGGAGGGCTTGACACAGAGATGCTGGTAACAAAAGTGTTTGCCTCACTATAAATAGGAGGCAAAGGAGGAGGCAGATCGTCTGCTGGGGAGCTTTTTAAAATGTTTTTCCCCTCCTCTATTATTCTGTCAGTGGCCATGCAATTCCTCTTCTTTGTGCTCTTTTCAGAAGGGTGTTCTATTATTATGCTTTATTTAATTGGCTTAGATTTAAGTAAATAGACGCCACTGAGAAGAAGGGCAGTTGGAATGGAGGAAGGAGGCATTAGGAAATTAACACAGGAGGAGGGGCACAGAGAGACAGGGACTGTAACCAGATATCAGAGAACCTCAAGCCCTGCCTTCTCCAGAAACGCTTTTATCTACAGCTCCCAGTGGCCACTTAACATCTATAATCAAGCAACATGGGTCTGATTTATATAAAAACATATGAAAATAAGATTAAAGTCTAAGCTTTAAAAAAACCCAGCAAGCGAACCAATGAGGTTGCAAATATTCCAGCTGCTCTAATTACTGTTGTTTCAAAGGAAATGTGAGGGCTGCTGATGCCTAGCTAGGGTTCTCCTGGGTTCTTCTGGGACTCCATCAGCCCCTTTTGGTATCTGCAGGCACCAAAGTTTGCTTCAGAGGTAAGGTTCCATGCTCTCAATCTGAGAATGGCTTTTAGAGCTACGCTAGAGCCAAAGAAGAATCAACAGTCTTTAAACAAAATTATTGAGACTTTAAAACTGTATTATAATATTTAACAACTGTGGTTCCCAACTGTTACATCAGGAAAGTCTCAGAGTCTTCTAACTGCACGTGCAGGACCCTGCCCGATTCCCACTGACTGCCCCCATCTCTCCAGGATCTTCCCTGCACTGCGAGGGCCAGCCACCTGCTCTGTGAGTCCCCCTGCACCCTGGAAGTCATTCAGCTCAAACAAAACTCACGCAGCTAAAGAAAAGGGAGAAAACAGTTAAAACTAAGGCTGCAAGCCATTCCTTACTTCCTTTTTGCCTCATGTTTTTGGTGGCTCTATCTAGTGAGCATGGACTGAAATGTTTTATCTATACACAACCTCCTCCACTGCTCTCTCAGTTTCTTTGGAGATCTGGTGACCACAGAGGGGAATAGACCCTGGTTTAATAGAAGGTAATCTAATCAATTGCTTCCAGAAATTCCCTGAAAGCCATTACAGTAGAGCATAGACATGAAAGGGTGAGGACACATTAGATACTGACATAACTTTAAAATAACAATAAAATCGGGGCACTTGGGTGGCTCAGTCAGTTGAGCGTCCAACTTCGGCTCAGGTCATAATCTCACTGTTTACGAGTTCAAGCCCCGTATTGGGCTCTCTGCTGACAGCTCGGAGCCTGGAGCCTGCTTCTGATTCTCTCCCTCTCTCTCTGCCCCTCCCATGCTCACGCTCTGTCTCTCTCTCTCAAAAATAAAATAAATGTTAAAAAAAATTATTAAAAATAAATAAACAAAATAGCAATAAAATCTGAAACTCAGATTTCTACTAAATTGTTTGTAAGAAAACATGTTCTATCTAATTCCACTCCTTGACCAAAATATAAAGACCTTTCTGTGTCAGAAGAATGTTATAAGCTTGTCTGTCCTTGAATAAGATTCCCTTTCCAATGTGTTCTAATACGAAATTGTGTGTTAAAGGGGTCCATGCACTATCACAAAAGTCATCTACCATTCATTTCTCACCATGTTCTTGCATATTGTATTAGCATGTGGCATCATCTAACAGCCTCTGAAGTTTCAGTGTAAATTAAAAAAAAGGTTTATTTAATAGTTTTCCCATTCATTTAATAAATTACTCGCTACAGCTGCTGAATAGCACCATCAGTTTCTAGCAGGAACCACAAGGAATAATAGCCTTTTATGGCAGGTGACAACCCAGTCACAACAGACCCAGGGGAAATTTCAGGTTTCCAGTTTACCAGAGAATTGGTTTTGAGTATGTTACAAACCAACAGCCGTTGCTCCCAAATAATTAATTAAACAATTAAAATCTTTTTCCTTGAAAAGAAATTATCTGTGAAGATATTTTAAAAGAAATCATTGTTACTGTAATAAAGTTTCCATACAAATCAAATTAAAATTCTTCATATGATGACTTCATAACTAAAATGCAAACATATTTTTTTAATCTTTATTTATTTTTGAGAGAGAGAGCACAGAGCCCGACACGGGGCTCGAACTCACGAAATGTGAGCTGAAGTTGGACACTCAACCAACTGAGCCACCCAGGCATCCCAATGTGAGCATAGTTTTAAATGATAACTAGAGTAATTTGTTTTTCGTCATTCTCAAAATTGCAAGAATTGATTATATTATATCTATAATTTCGGCAAAGAAGTTTGAGCTCTTTTCAAGTAAATGCCTATAAAATAGAGATGATTGTCAGTTTTTTAAAGTGAATAATTAGTGCCCAAAAAAGGCCTTGAGTGAGATAAGGCATAATTAAGTGACATAGCACACACATATCACAGAGCCACCTCTCTTAGGCAGGAATATTATAAAAGCTCATATTTTAAAGAGGCCCAACAGACTGTCTTCCAGTTCCTTTATCGAGTTACACAGAGCTTTTTTCCTTTTCTTTTTTGGTAGTGATTTTAGAGTCACTTTGCATGATAGAATATTTGATTTTCCTTTATATTTTCTCCTTGTTAAATTGTAAAAACTGGAAGCAATTTTCTCATATTCACACTATTCCTGCCTATAAAGTGTTACCTCTGGAAGCTTCTTTTAGAAATGTGTCAGACAGTTGTGCTTAGCAAGATGGGCTCATGTGTTATACTTTGTTCATTATAATCTGTAATTTTGTTGATGACTGTGGATTTCAGTGGATGCTGACCAGAACTGTTAGACTCACACATAACTCCATTCACTTTTTTTCCTGGATACTTCCTGCAGTGGGTCACTGGCATAATGGTTACAGCAAAAGTCTACTTAATAGAGTGGAAAGAGAAGTTTTAGAGCCAGCCAGACCTCTATGTAGCAAGTTACTCAATTTCATCTGGCCATAATTTCTTCATCTATAAATTGTAAATAGTAATATCTACTCTCCCGTAGAAAGATTCTAAGGACTAGGAATAGGCTAGGGAAAGCTTTTTGTATAGGGTCTGACGTATATTCACCGATACGTGGTACTGATGTTATGACACAACTCAATGAATTGGGTAGGACTATTTGTCAAAACAGTGAAAAGAAAAAGTGTTGCTATTTATCATGCATTTTAGAACTTTCAACATGGCCAGACATCACAATCTCCTGGGATCCTGCTTAAAAATTCAGAGTCCTGAATTTCATTTCAGGGATTCTGATCCCAGAGGTCTGGAGTGGGTATAGGAATCTATATCTCTCACAGGTACTTAATACAATCTCTAAGAGGGTGATCTGGGGGTCCCAATTTGAGAAATAACTGGTATATAATATATAACTAATACTATTAGAATAATCATGAGTTTTTTACTGTGACTATATCAATTAAGAAAAGGAGGATATTGTTCTCAAGATACTAGCTTAGCAATAGCTGTTAATTTTTGTTATTTTTAATTGTATAGGCTTAGCCTTCTATAAGCGATCTAAAATAATCCCAAATATTTTTCCTAGTAATTTATGGGTTATTTATCTTCTCAAAAAAATCTGAGTTTAGCTTTTTGTGAGTGATAGACTCTTTATAAAATTCAGTGGAAGCTTTGGATCAACACCCGTGTGGCATGACCTTTATTTGTACAAAAGCTTCCTGGGTCCCATTCATATACTAGCTGGGATCTAACAAACCTCACGTTAAAAGCAGTTGGACTAAAGAATTAGGTATTAACCATTTGCAGTTTATTTCTGTACTCTTTAGATATCACAGGTCTAAAACATGATTATTGTGCAGTGGAAAAAATGTGACCTTTATATATCTATTTATTCTCAAGTAGCTTTGATTGCTTATTCTGTAGGAGGTTTGGAAAGAATAGCTCTTTACAAAATTGAATTGGAGAATTTTAATAAGGAGGCTGTTTATTCTGTTAAAATAACACAAGTTTCTAGTTTGGATAACAAGGAATTCAGTAAAAACAAACTTTAAATGCCACAGATTCTACCACAAGTTTTTGTAAAACAGATATGTATTGCCCAGCAAGTTTTACCTTTCTTATTGCATCTAAGTCCTGGGAGAGAGATGTAAGGCAATGTACATTTCCTTTTTGCTTACATTGTTCTAAGACGAAAATGCTTCAATGGCCCAATGCTCTTGGGAAAAAGACTAAAACATTACCTTGTTCTGGAATAACTTGCCTCCCTTGGATTTATTTATCTCTCCTGCCTCATTCTATGCTATACCCTCCCCACCCCCCCAACTCCCTGGTCTCCTATTATACCAGCCTCCTGGCATTCCCCCTTATATGCCATGCTTCTGTAGTCACAAGGCTCTTGCATGTGCTTTTGGTCTATCTAAAATGCTCTTTTCTACCTTCTTTGCCTAGTTAAGTATTAGGTATTCATAGATCATTACTAAATTATCCTCCCTGACAAGGTCAATT
This sequence comes from Prionailurus viverrinus, assembly GCF_022837055.1. Taxonomy (NCBI): domain Eukaryota; kingdom Metazoa; phylum Chordata; class Mammalia; order Carnivora; family Felidae; genus Prionailurus; species Prionailurus viverrinus. Next base: position 21,959,134 of record NC_062568.1, read on the forward strand.
CATGAATCTCTCCTTCATAGCATTTTTTATAGTTCTAATTTTTCCCTTATTGATGTAATTATTTGACCTAAAGCTTTTTCCCCACTAGACTTTAAGCTTCACAGGGACGAAGACCACAGCTGTTTTTTGCTACCCAGACCATAAGGACTTGGTGGTCGATAATGAATTAAAAAAAAAAATGCTTTCATCATATCGTTACCTACCTAGCATCTAAAATAATACAAAACCCAATAACCAGCTAAAAGTCTAGGAATACCTCTTTGGACTTTTCTCATGCACAAAATGAGGGCTTTTGAGTAAATAATCACTGGGTTCATTTTCAGTTTTAAAAGTCAGTGACTCCACAACTCAAATGTCCATCAATTGATAAATGGATTAAAAAATGTGGCATATTCATTGGTGGAACATTATTTGGCCATAAAAAAACAATGAAGTACTGATTCTTGCCACAACATGAATGAATCCTTGAAATATTATGCTGAGTGAAAGAATCCTCTCTCAAAAGACCACATGTTGTATTACTTCACTTACAGGAAATGTTCAGAAGAAAAGGAAAATCCACAGAGACAGAAACTAGATTAGCAGTTGCCTAGAGTATAAATGAGGTGGAAATGGGGAGGGACTGCTAATAATTATGGGTATTCTTTTAGGGAGGGGATGGAAATGTACTAAAATTAGGTAGTGAAGACAGCTACATAACTCTGAATATACTAAAAATCACTGAATTGTACAATTTAAAAGGCTGAATTTTTGCTTGTGAATTATACCTCAATATAGTTATTACCAAAAAAATCAATGACCCATTGGCTATGTTAATTCATAATATATCTAATCTAAATAATTCAGTGAACATTCATCTTTTTAGAAGTTAAAGTTTCCAAGAAGTTTAAGCCCAAGGAGTAGGAAATCTTCCCATAGTGGAACAAAATATTCAGAATATTCATTCAGAGTACTTCATTGGTTACTATACATTAAACACTAAGTTATACCTACTTAGACTGTTTTAAAAAATGCATGAAACACCCTCCCTGATTGCAAGGAGCTTATACAATCATACCTGAGATGGTAATTATCTACAACACAAAGCACAGGGTGAGAATACAGATGAAACTGTACAAATCAGGGCCTACCTGGAGCCCAAGGAGAGATTATGTTGAATTTCAATTATTCAGGACAGCATGGTATTTAAGACAAACTTTATAGTTACATATGATTTGGACAAGGAAGGAAGAGGGATAGAAGAGAAGAAATTGATGGCTTAGGTCATGATCTCATGGTTCGTGAATTCAAGCCCCGTGTGGGGCTCTGTGCTGACAACTCAGAGCCTGGATCCTGCTTTGGATTCTGTGTCTCCCTGTCTCTCTCTGCCACTCCCTGACTCATCCTCTGTCTCTTTCCATCTCTCAAAAATGAATAAACATTAAAAAAATTAAAAAAAAGAAGAGAAGAAATTGAGAAAATAGTAGAAGCAAAAGAAGAGAAGCAGGCAATGAAAATTACAAGTAACTGGTACACAGGGAATTTGGGGGGAATTGGAAATGTAGGTTGGGGTCATATGAGAGAGAGCTTAGAATCTTAATTGGGAGAATGGATATTTATTCTATAGTAATGGATTCCTTGGAGGTTTTAGATAGTTTAGATTTTATGAATCAGTTGACTTTTAGGAAGATTAATCTTGAATTGACTGGACTTGGACGAGCTGATCAATTATATGTAAAACAAGTGTTTTGGCATAGACCAATAGTCATGGGATAGATCATCAATAGGGTGGCAGGATGAGGAAAAGCTAGCAAAGACAATAATGAAGAAACAAGACAAGTCAGTACTGCAAAATCTAATGAAAAAGAGATCTCAAGGAGAAATGGGTGGCTACTAATATATTTTATGCATGTGCACTATATTTAATCCTGGACAGTCTTTGGATAGTTTATAATTTGTCTGAGGTCTCACAATCAGTAGTAGGAGGCAAAGTCGACTGAAATCAGGTTTTCAGTTTTCTCTCCACTGAATTATTGCTGTGGCAAGAGAGGGCATTCAGTCTAAAGGCTGGGAGGCAACCATTCAATTTTTAAAATATGATCAACACAGGAGATCTCTCAAAAATGTTTTCAGTAAGTAGTAGAGTGAAAGAAAACATCTAGCAAAATGCTAAGAAGACAATAGGACAAATGGGAAATGAAACAGTAAGAGGAGTAGATATGTTAGAGGAGTTTGCAGAACAAGGGGAATAAGAAGATGGTAGCTGGAAATCATGTAAGCAATAAGCTTTTAGCCTGGGATTTTCACGATGAGGTATTCTGTTGTAAAAAGTTACCAGACTTGTCAGGATCTAGCAATGGACCACACTCAACAGGGGTAAGGCAGTCACATGATATTACACTGAAGGCTCCTGAAAGAGGGTGGGAGAATAATTTATTATATCTCAAAATGTGTTTGGTATGGACTGACCCTGGATCAAATTTTATGTGATTTCTTCACTAATTCATCTTAGTCAACAGAATAGTTGTTTCTCCCAGTATTTAAGTATATACCTCTTAATTTAGTGGAAGGGAAAAAAATTAAATACTCAGAGCATCCCTCAACTTTTGAAAATGTTTCAAATGATAAATTGTATCCAATGTTTATATTGTTCCCAGCTCTATTTGAAAGTAGAATACCTCCTACTTGGAAATGTACCTTGACTATATATCGTGTAATATAAATAGTATTGGTAATTGAATGAATTTGGTATTAATTTATTATACCACTGCAGATGCTATTAGTTTTTCTAATCACTAAAAATAAAGTCACTGAAAAATACATTTAAGGTTAATTAATATTTCTGATGGAGTTTAATAGGAACACAATAGCAAATAATATATTTAATATCATTAATGCTATAAGTTTACTGTGGAGTCCTCTTCAAATATGAATATGAGATCTTCTTTATCATGTGTCACTGGAGTTAGCATGTGACATTCTGTGATTGTTATTGTTTCTTTAAATGACAATTTAATTATGCAATTACTCAGCTCCAGAAAGGAAAGAGCCTCACAGATAGATGTAAAAGCAAATGACTCACAGACATGATCTCAACTATCAAACGTCATAATTATTTATTACATTCAAAACTATATCATCAAAACAAAGGGAGGGATTTGTACAGATTTTTCCAAAGCTTATATGCCCAACTTAATAGAAATTGATGCTAATTAACTGGTTTCTGATTAAACTGGATCCGCAAAGTGAATCTCCTGTAACTTTAACACCGATGTCCTCATTTCTTTTTCACATGTTAATATCCAGAAACACAACCTGCTCCTTTACTGTGCCTGAAAACAAAACATGTGTAGTCATCCCTGGCAACTCTGCATTTCTTATATATTTTTTACCCATGGACATATATTTAGAAATAGTCTTCAAGTTATTTTCTGAAAGAGCCAGAAATCAAAATGACTAAACAACTTATTGATAATAACTCTCTGTGGTCGTCTCAAGTAAATGGGCGATTTTATTTTTATTTATTTATTTATTTATTTATTTATTTATTTATTTATTTATTTAACAGAGAGAGAGCATAAGCAGGGGAGAGGGGCAGAAGGGGGAGAGAGAGAGAGAGAGAGAGAGAGAGAGAGAGAGAGAGAGAGAGAGAGAGAGAGACTCAAGCAGGCTTCATGCTCAGCATGGAGCCTGATGCGGGGCTCTATCTCTGGGATCATGACCTGAGCTGAAATCAAGAGTCAGATGTTCAACCTACAGAGCCACCCAGGCACGCTGTAAATGAGTTATTTCTTAAAGTAAAACCTTGATATATGATTTTAAGTGAGGGAGACCATTCTGCAAATTTGGAAAATTTCTTTTCTACGGGGTCCTCTCAGCATAATGTGAATACAGATCACTGACAAACTGAGCGTCAATCTGCACATCCATCTATCCTTTGGTTAACACTAGCTGTTTCTTAGAATTAGCATATAGGTGCAATTATAATGTAAAAATGTCTATGTACATTATTAATAAATTTATTTCATAATGTCTAATTGTAGTTTTTTAAACTAAAGCTTGCCTCACACTTTTTTCCACTATGTTTTAATGGAATTTGATTGGTGTTTGAGGAAGATTCATGTTAAATGTCTTTTTCTGATGCCAATTATTGTCAGATAATGAAGCTATCTTGTACATGTTCAATGCAAAAGATCTCATTTTGAATAAATCTATTTTCATAGATTTGCTGTCTAAAAGCCATACAAAACTTCTTAAGATATGGACTTGAGTCTAACCAAAATATTTTAGTGGAGACTACTGATGAATAGAGCCAGAAGAATCTGAATTTTTAAAATTGTTTCTTACAATAGTCCAGCGGCTTCTATCTAAATATTTTCCTTTCAGGGCTATTTACTCACTTCTGCATTCTCTCTCTCAATCACTTTCTCTCAGTATATTTCTGCCACACTAACTAAAATAAAGTGGGAAATTCTGGACTATGTTTAAAATCTCTGTCTCTCTGATTATGCATAATATATCATAACTATATACTCTTGTTCAGCCCTTGAAGTTTTTAGGATTTCTGTGGGGAGGCTGTTAGACGTGGGAGTTTATTTCAGTCTGCAGGGCATTGTTTTGGGATTTGCCGACACTAACACTTTGTATTTCCTGTCCCCTTATGCAACATGCCTGACAAATTATAATTATCAGTGTTTTCTTTTACAGAAGGATAATTATTTGTTATTTTTACTTAAGCAATAAAAAAAAACTGAACAGTGTTCTCCCCAAAAACAAGACTCAAATGCACAGGGTTATTGGCCTGCCAGTCTACATAATATGGAAAAATCCCAATTGCTCTCCATAAAACAGACTGCCATTTTCAGTTACTCCAGCAAAAATGCCAATGATAATTTTATAGAAATCCTTCACAAAAATCTTCCAAGAGAAAGCAAGAGAGTCACATTAAGAAGATCTCCTTTATGTTTTAGTTTTATATTTAGTTTAATTATATTTTAATTAAAATACTGATATTCATACAAGACAACAAATGTATCACTAAAATGATGTTGGTAAGATTCTTAAGACCAGGAGCAAAATCCTTTTTGCTACAATTTATGATTATGCAGAAAGGGCATTGAACTCCCTATGTGACAGTCATTTTACTTAATGCAAAGGCCAAACTACCAAATTAGCTCATCTGGATTAGGGCAGATTAAGATAGGATTTGTACAGCATTCTTGTTTCAAGGGCACTGGTCACAGACTTAATGAATACCTTGGTATCTACCGGGAATGCTAAATTGAAGCTATGATTAAACAAATGTAATCATTCTAAGAGTAAAAGTCTGTTCGTCTTTCTTGGTCCCTACCCTAATCTACGGCTTTCTTTTTGGTACCTCTCCTTAATGCTGGAGAGACCCAGTGAATCTCAGAGGTAGATTAATGCAAACTAGTGAATGCACACACTATGCAAAACGAAATCCTCCAACAGACCACGGGACCTGCCACCACTCAGCAAGGCAGAACCCTTAGCTCACTGGAATGTGTAACATGTTCCCCCAAGGCAATTGCACATTCCTCTGTCCAGCAAAAGCAGGACATCTGTGGCTTTACCTTGGCATTATATAAACTTTTCCAAATCTGATTTTGCCACCTGAGCACACACATCCTGTAGATTGTTAGATCAACTTTGAAGCCAGTAACAGTGCTTGTGCGTTGTCCCACTGATGAAAAGACCAGAACAGTACTGAAAAGAAGGGTCCTCCTATATAGCATTACATTTATTCAGAAAATTGAGATTCTGCCATAAATGGGCAAAACAATAGCTATCGTGTTATTTAGCCAAAAATGGAGGACACAAAGAAATGAGCAAAGGTTAAATTGGATGACAGAGTGTGAGTGACCCCTCTCCCCACTTAGCTATTAACATTGAGCAAAAGGAACTTCCCACCATCAAGCAGAAAAGCTTTGAAAACTTACCCTTAAATGTTTTCTCTGTGTCTACATATCAAAGGTCAACAGAACATCATTAGGGAAGGTACTGTTCATGTACTAGTAGGTTAAGCCCCACTTTCAAGTTTCTACATCAAATGAGACAATAACTATGAAGGCACACTGGAGATGATAAAGCTCTCTCTATTGATTATTTATTAGTATTATGGTCTTCCTAGGCATCAGGCATGGGCAACATCCTAGGTAGAAAAAAAAAATAATACCCATGCCATATTATAGTTTCCACATTGTACTTTGACCTTAAATAGAGTAAAGGGTTTCTTTTTCCCAGACATTTCTTGGCCTCAGGTCTATTTGGACAGCCAATCCTATTCAACCAACTATCATGCCCATGCTGGAAGCCAGTTTGACTCCTGCCTGGAGTTGAATGAAGAGTAGCTATGCACAGCCCGTGATCCTCTTTCTTAAGGATATTTTATCTTTCTTTGATATTTAAGGTTAAACAGTTTCTGTTGTAAATGGGCTCAGTTCAAGCCCTTGATTTTTGAACTTAAGATGTTTCTGCCTGAGTCATTAGCCTCCCTCCTAGGGCTGTCAGAGAGTGTGGTCGCCAGAGTATCTCTCGCCAGTCTGATTCCTATTTCCAGAAAACAAGGCAAGTCATGAAGCCATTTTAAAATCTGGTAGAGAATTTCCAACGTGTAATATTGATTTTCAGAAAAGTGGCACCAAGTCCCGTAGGAAGCACTTCACGTTTACAAAGATCCTGTTGGAGAATTAGTCCCGTTTCGGTGTGCTCAAAATCCACACTAAGGTTTTTACAAGAACCTGAGTCTTCTTTGTCTCTTTCAGTTATCAGGAGAGCTGCTTCCTATTCAATGAGCTGATTAAAAGAGATTCCCAGGGCAAATGTGCACTTTTATTGGGAGCGGGTATTAATTATCAATCTGAGTAAAGACAGAGTTTATTTCTGTATTCATCTTCCTATTTACACTAACTCTTCAAAGTGCTGGGATTCTGATCCAGTGAGCTTACTGAAAGCTCAATCCTTCTGACAGCAAAGGGGATGCCATGATGGCTCTGCGTCTGACTAAAGAAGAGCACGCAGAGAGCTCAGCCACACTTAGTTCATCACTGAACGGGTAACTGACTGCCTCTCTGTATCCTTTACTAATTCTACCTAAATGTATTTGAGGGAAAAAACTATTCCTAATAGTTTTTACATTTGCTTTAAAAGTCAATTACATTTTTAACCCCAACGGTAAGTGAAATCTACCAACTTTTTTCTTTTTAACTGAGACTGGATTTGTTTCATGTTAAGGGAAAACAGAAGGCAAATAAATAGTTGAGCCTTGTTTGAGCTGAACTGAAGGTAAGGCATATTGGTCAATTTCCTTTTTTAACCAGATAAAATTCAAAAGATGAACAAATAGTTTAGAAAAACAACCACCACATTATATGCCTTTAAGTCAGATGTTGTATACGTTCGTTTGGGAGATTTGTCACACCACATGTCTGTGAAGAAAGGAATTTATGAAGTTGAACCCTAAAGTTTAGGAGAATTAATGCACGTCACACAAGTAAACAACCTCCTTTCCCAAATGTTGTCAAGTAGTCAGTTTTACAATTTACTTTCAGTTTTGTAGATACAATGTGTACATCTTTATAGATAAAGATTTATTTTATAAAATATTAGTACTCCTTCAAAGAAGACTAAGATGCTGAATACCGTTTATTCTTTCTTATCTGTAGGTCCTCTATAGCAGAAAACTACATTGCCAGCCAAATGTAGTTTGACCTTCCTAGAATTGATTTGTAGCAGATGCAAGAATCATTATTGATGAAACCAGAATCAATCAGTGGTCTTCTCATTTACACACTTGGTAAGTCATTAGTGACATAAGGGGAGCAAACATTAAAGAAATAAAAACTCCCAGGAGCATTACCTTAATAGCATATTGACTTCCAAGCTCATTGCATTTCAGACATAATTCATGAGTTTTCTTTATAAATAAGGAAGAGCTATTCACCTTTTTTAAAGCAATGTTTTAAATAGCAAAGATTATTAAATACCTTATGAAAATAAGTATTTTTCTCTCTAGATAAAAAAAAATTCATTTTCCATAAAAGTAAAACATGGCTAAAGTTAAGCCTAAAGGAAAATTATTTTTTTCATGTAAGATGTAGAAATGAATGAGACACCTCGTCATGAAAATGTTCTGAAAATTAAACCCTACATTATTACTAAACAGAAAAACAAGGATAAACTGAAAAAAATTAATTGACTACCTATAACTTGTGCTTGTCACTAAATATAAATAAAAATAATTGAATACCAACTACTATGATTCACCACTGCTAAGTGCCCAATTGCAATAGAAATGTTAAGTAGAGCCTGTTTTACAATCTAATTTTTATTTGTAGATACAAAATGTAAGTCTTTAAAAATGAAGATTTATTAAGTACTTCACAATCTTGCTAAGCACTTCATAATCCATGTGATATTTGTTTATCACAATTTCGAAGTAAGGACTATTCACACTTATGGGTAAGAAACCTCTCCCTACAGAGTAACTGGCCAGAGCACACAGAGAAACCCAAAGCTGCACTGATCTCCGCTATTAGCCTGTCAACAATATGCTTGCTTAGTCATAAAAACATGAGCAACGAATCTGTGCACATAAAGAAAGCATAACCTTAGCCTACAGGAAAGGTTGTACGGTCACAATCCTGGCTCAACTGATTTGTTGAGTCCTGCAGAGAAGGAACAGCAGCCCATGTGAAATCAGATAGCTGAAAAGCACTAACACCTGGGGAGGGGAGCCTGCAAATTCCAGGCAGCTGCCTCCAAGATCATGGCCAGTGTCCTGGCTCCAGGAGCCCTACAAGGAGGTATACCACTCTTTATTCTGCAACAGGGACTGACAGCTCCTGCAAAAGATAACATCTGTGAAGCAAGAGGCAGAGTGTGCAAAATAATTTCTCAATAGTGTACCTTTCTTGAAGTCGAGCAATAATGGAGCCTTGTGATGTTGGGGATCAGTAGGGATTGTGATGTCAGTTAAGGGTAAAATGTTTATCTGAAACATGTTCTGGTGGTGGACAATCCTGAAAGCCAGCTGTAGAGAAGACAGAGCCTAGAGAGCTGAGAGCAGCTGGTTGGTCTGGAGGCTGAAAATAGTGAGGAAAGGCTTAGAAAAATCTGCATTGCAGATAAACCTCATGGGAGACAGCTGAACTCTTAACATCTCCCCAAGCCAGCTTCTCTCCAGAGAGCAGAGTGGTCTCAGGTGTTGTAATTTGGAATGTATATAATTTCCAGGCCTTTCTGGAGACCTTGGGTGATTTAACATAATTTTATCTTTTCCCTTGCTGCTTTTCACCTGTTTGTTGGTTGGTTGGTTGGCTGGTTGGTTTATGTAGTAGAGCAGGCAGAAAGGAGAAGCGGGCTACAATAAACAAAACTGTGAAGTACCCTCAAAACTTCTTTTACAGGTCTTATCTTTTATTTAATGTTGGGCCTTGTCTTTATCAAGCTTCTACCCTTCAGCTTTAAAACAACATAAAGGAAGAACCAAGCATCTACCTTGTCTGTTAAGAAGAGGGTGGAGAAATAAAAACTTAGAAAGTCATAATAATCACTAACAATTACAGGGCTTCCGCTATGTGAATTACCTTCGTTAACTCCTGCAATATCGTAATAAGGTTGTTTTTGTCACTCCTGTTTTATACATCTGAGGTTTGATAAATTCCCAATTTCTCATAGCTGATGAGGGGTACAACCTGGATTTGAAGCCAAGGGTATCTAATTTCAAAGTCTGTACTTATTTCACTACATTATAACCCAGCATTTGTTAAATGCCTTTAATGTGCCAAACATTCTGCTTGCAAGGCAGTTAATAGCCATAGCCTCTAGAAATTCCTGTTCTGTTGGGATGAAGGCACTGTTAAAGGGCTTTTTACATTGAGGCTGTTAATATTTAAAAAAAAAACTTTTCTAAAAGACTTCATTTTTCTAGAATGTATTTCCCCCAAAATTTAGAATTCTGTAAACAAATACCTGTAATTAAAGTCTAGCATATGATCACAAGAAAAGTAAATATTGGTAGAAAGGGGGAGGATGATGACATGGACTACAGAGGACTTTCCTTTTAAGTTTATTTATTTAGAGAGAGCAAGAGCACTGAGGGGACAGGGCAGAGAGAGAGAAAGAGAGAGAAAGAATCCCAAGTAGGCTCTGAGCTGTCAGCGTGGAGCCTGACGTGGGGCTCGATCCCACAAACCGCAAGATCATGACCTGAGCCAAAATCAAGAGTCATACACTTAACTGACTGAGCCACTCAAGCACTCTGAGCACAGAGTGGTTTTAAAGCAGTGACAGTATGATAGTATAATCATAGATATATGTCATTATACTTTTGTCAAACACCAAGAATGAAACCTAAGGTAAGCTATGGACTTTCGGTGAATTATGATCTGCCAATGTTCATCGTCGGTGGACAATGTATCATTCTGGTGAGGGATGTTGATAATAGGGGTGGATGGCCATGTGTGGGGGAAGTGGGTTTATGGGAAACCTCTGTACTTTCAATTTTTTTTTTTAATTTTTTTTTTTAACGTTTATTTATTTTTGGGACAGAGAGAGACAGAGCATGAACGGGGGAGGGGCAGAGAGAGAGGGAGACACAGAATCGAAAACAGGCTCCAGGCTCTGAGCCATCAGCCCAGAGCCCAACGCGGGGCTCGAACGCACGGACCGTGAGATCGTGACCTGGCTGAAGTCGGACGCTTAACCGACTGCGCCACCCAGGCGCCCCTGTACTTTCAATTTTATTGCAAATTTAAAATGCTTCTAAAATATAAAGTCATAGCAAAGGGGTGGAAATAAAGTATCTAATTAGAAGGAGAGAGCACATAAATGGTTTTAATAATCCAGAAGATGGATGGGATTTTGATAAGTGGAACTTTGGATGAGATATTAGGTATACTTTTCAAGGAAAGTGAAGAGAATAAAGGATCATTCTGTCAGTCAGCATTGTTGTTTGAACACCTACTCTGTATCAGTCCTCTCAGCAGATTCTGGGATTCTGGTTAGGAATGAGACATACAGTCATGGAGGTTCCAGTCTTGTGGGGAGGACATACATTCAACGGATGAATACAAGCGAAAGAAAAGCAGAGCACCATAGAGAATGTAATGAGCAGACCTGTTAGGCCAGAGGATGCAAGAAGGCTTACCTGGGAAATCCCAGACCTAACCAGTGAACAGGACTTATCTAAGTAGAGGGGTAGACGAAGTGAGAGTAAAGCAGAAGAGGAGGAGCATAGAAAGAGTGTTCCAGGCAAAGAGAATAGAAATATGTGCAATAGCCCCAAGGAAATAAACCCAGGATAGTCCTGGAGAGGCAGAAGCCAGATCATGGATAGGCTTATAGCACAGTTTATAGATTCCTGACTTTATGATGAATACTTATGGCTTTAAACACAGGAATATCATGATTAGATTGCATTTTTAAAAGATGGCACCAGTTACTATATGTATAATGGCTTATTGGAGGAAGAACTGATGCAGGCAGCTATCGCCGTTGTCAAGATCAGGGGTAATGGGAAACTAATGTAGTCCTTGGGGATATGGATGAAATGGATAGATTTGGAAAATGTTTACGAAGTAGAATCGACAGGACTTGGTAACAGATTGGACCAGTATGTTTTAGGTGACAATTTTTTTTTTTTTTTAAGCAAGCTCTACATCTAAAGTGGGGCTTGAGCTTACGAACCCAAAATCAAGAGAGGCATGCCTTACAAGTCAGCTAGGCATCCCTTTAACTAACAATTTTAATATAAATGTTTTTATATAAATAACAATGGCACTTGATAAAATGACAGTTCAGAGCCTTTGAAAGTAACTTTAAATTGTAAAATTGTCATACAAATGATGGTAAGTCATGGAGGAAGTCCAAATAACAGTGGCTTAAACAATAAAAATTCGTTACAAAGTTATCTCATATTCAAAGTGTTTACAGAAATTCTAGGCATCACCTCTGAATTCCTACCATAAGAATGGAAGAAAGAGTGATGAAGAGCACACTCCTTCCTTTTAATGTAAGTTTCACACACAATTGGAATTCATATCTTATTGGCTGGAACTGAGTCATATGGTTACACCTGTTGTCAGGGAGGCTGGAATTCTGGATCTTATTCTGACTGTCCATGTGACCACGAACCCTCCAAATAGCAGGGGTCCTATTATTACTGAGGAAGGAAGAGATAATCAATATTGGGGGCAAAAGTAATCTGCACCACATTAACTACGGGCTAAGGCCTTAGAGATGGAGTAGGAACAAATAACACTTACAAATGGTACCTGCCCTTTACAACAACAGAAAATTAAAACACATCAGAATGAACTCATTTTGAATTAGTATTCCACATTTTGTCTACGTCGCTACATACATTTTTTAACCTCAATTATAATCTAGATAGACTGGGTAAGTTAAACAGAGCTTCCCCATCAATAAATATGGCTTTATACTGCTACAAAACAGCCTCAGCTAGGCCAATATTTGAGCATAGTTGTTTATGGTTTCATTTCCTTTACTTTTAATAGTGGTCATAAAAAGCCAAACAAATGCATTTTATTCACATTCCTTTGGATGAGGCCTTGAATTTAAATTGTGTCACTGGATCCATTAACATTTAACTATGGCTGGTGACTTATCCTCTACAGACATTCAGCTTCAGAATGTAATAACTACATGCAGAAAATGAGAATAAATAGCTGTCAGATAGTGAATCATACACGCATCACTCAGCGTACATTCACATTGATTTATTTTGTTTTGTCTGTTTGATGTGTTTTCATTTTGTTTCTAAGAATAAAAGCTATCAATAAGATGCTGGATTTAATAATTTAAGGAAAAAACTCCTTTCATCAATTTTCCACAAATGGTTCTCAGTAGATTGAAATCAAAGGCTGCTGGGACTCTTAACTTTCTTTCTACATTTAATTTTCTGTTAACATTTCCGCAACTTTTCCGAGTAAGCCACTTTACTGTTATTCTCATTTTCTTCATTTTCCTTTTACTGGTGCTTCATGTCTCAACTTGACTGACAGAGCAGAAACCCTCAATTAACTAAAGCCATATTAAGTCAGTAATATTTTTGTGGCAGCTAATTAACAGCACTAAATTATACTCATTATTATCATAAATATTCACATTCTTAATTTTGCCAATCAAAAGGGATCACACAACATTAAGTCATATGTTCTTTGCCAAACCAAAAATTCAAATTTGTTTTAAATGAGCTATAGTATATCAACCACATTCTTGGTCTGCTTTTATCTTTGCTTTTCCCTTAGGTGTAAAATATATCAATAAACAACTGCTTATTTAATTATTTCTATTGATGCATAACTTCTGCTTCTTCTGCACTGCATAGTTCTTTTTTTTTTTTAATTTTTTTTTTCAACGTTTATTTATTTTTGGGACAGAGAGAGACAGAGCATGAACGGGGGAGGGGCAGAGAGAGAGGGAGACACAGAATCGGAAACAGGCTCCAGGCTCTGAGCCATCAGCCCAGAGCCTGACGTGGGGCTCAAACTCACGGACCGCGAGATCGTGACCTGGCTGAAGTCGGATGCTTAACCGACTGCGCCACCCAGGCGCCCCTGCACTGCATAGTTCTAGTGTCAAACTGGCATCGCCTTGCAATTCCTATTGCATAGGGAAAGGGTTTTCTTGTAACAATGGCCATTCAAGTTTGCATTATTTGTTACTCAGGACCTATGACAAAATCTTTTATGTAAAGACAGCTTATATTTGTATTCTACATTATAGTTTTCAACATGCATTCATATGTTCCATTTCAACCCAGAAAATAAGATGTTATCTTTATTTTACAGAAAGAGAAAGGCCCAAGAAAGGGAAATATTTTTTTCCAACTGACTAGTAAACAGTAAAGATAGAACACTGGAATAATAAGTGCAAAAGAGTACAAACTTAGACTGGTGCTATGAAAGTACATGGTAAAGAAGATTAAACATGATCGGTAATGGAGGAGTTATCACACCCTTCTCCTTTCTCTAGTTGTTTTTAAAATAATAAAAATGTTGAAAATGATGTAGCCCTAGCAAAACCGTTCTGAAGATACCCTAGAATGAAGATAAAGAAAGAAAGAGAAAAATTGCTGCCAGGAGCCCCTGCGTTAACAGAAGAACCTGGAGAAACCCCAAGCTTAGAGTCTTCAAATACAGGGTCCTAGGAAGCTATGAGACTAAAATCATGGCTCTTCATTAAGAAATGTATTCAGAACAATAGGGACCCTTTCTATTTATTCTTCTTCCCCTTGCTATTACATTTTTAGCTGATAGGAGAAGATTTTGCCCCCAATGGTGAAAGCAAGAACTAGCCTTTAATAAAAGCAAGTGATCAGTTTTAGAACCAGGTCTAATACAGATAAATTTATGCAGAACTGGAACAGTTGTAGGGATTGTAACCTGCTAATGTGCTGGTTACATTTCTGTGCTTCTCCTGGGATACCTGCTTCCTGACAAACTCTGCCCATTTACCCAGCATTTGCAATCAGCTTTCATGGTGAGCGGACGTACATATCTGCACAACTGCAGAGGAAACTTACAGCAGCTACCTATCATCTTCAGCCTAGTTCTTCATACATAAAAACAAACAAACAAAAGTCCTCCAAATCAAGACCTTTGAGAAACACCAGCAGCATGAACAAGCAAAATATTTTTAGAAATGACTCCTGAGGAAATAGAGATGGTTCAGGAAACAAGAGAACTTACAATTGTCTTTCTCAGAGAGATTTGAAAGAATATTGCACACTTTAAAAATGAACTTCCTTCCAAAAATGAATTTTAGAAAAGTATCAGATAGAGGGTAAGAAAAAAGTTTCTGGAAATTAATATGTGATTTCCCAAGTAAGTAGTTCATGAATTAATTAAAAATAGAATTGGCAGGGCTAAAGGCAAATAATAATTCAGCTGATAGGAAAAAAAGTCTTGAATATAGAAAAAGGGATTTTAAAAATATGTAAAGAAAAAAGGCAATTAAGACAGATCAATCCAGTAAGTCCAACATTTGTCAATAGGAATCTCCTAAATATAGGACAGAGGCAGGGATAGCAAAAAAAAAAAGGAAGCCAGAGGAAAGTTTCTCTGAGTTAAAAAGATCTAATTTAAATAGGTCATTTCCAAAAGACCTCCGGCAGCATGGGCAAATTGTCTCTGGTTAAGAATCATTGGTACAGAGTAAAACACTTGGCTATGAGAACAGACAGACCTGGGTTTCCTTCGAGCTCCACTAACCATTAGCAATTTATCTTTGGTGAATATACTTCATTAAACCTCTTCTGTGAATTGGGGATTTAAAAATCCTATCTGCAGGGTTCTTCTTTTTCTTCTTCCTCCTCTTCTCTTCCTCCTCCTCCCTCTTCCCCTTTTCGTCTTCTGAACTGTATGTACTTAGCACATAATATAGATTAAATAAATAAGGACTATTAATATTTTGATTATCATTGTAGTAATGATGATGAGGAAGAGGAAGAGAAAAATGTGTGGAGTGCAGGGTATGTGCCAAGGGTAGTGAGGGATAAGGAGAGGTCAATGTAGGCTTTGGATGCTTCGGTGAGGGACGTGGGTTATGCTTCCGATCAGCCCTCTCCAATGAAAGTTATCTCATTAGGGAAGTGTACTATAAAAGATAATGTTCTATAAAAATAATGTGGCTATGGAGCACTTGAAATGTGGTTAGTATGACTAAGGAAGTGAAATTTTAATTATTTTCATTTTAATTAATTTAGATTTAAATAGTTGCAAGTAGCTAGCTGCTACCATACTTATTGGCTAGCACAACTCAAGAAAACAAACAAGAGCCAAAGAAAAGTTTGTGTTAACAGTTTGTTTAGGCGATTAATGGGGTGATGGCGTTTGGGGCAGGAAGACAAGATAAAAGCATTTCAGCAACCCTGACAGCTATGAGAACCAGGATGAAGATGGTGGAAAGGAGAATTTGGGGGAGAGCTAGGTCTCCACAATGACAATGTCCTCAGTGGACCCGTACCTGTTGCTGTCTGCCTCAACACACCTAACCTCAGCCCTAGCCCTACTCAATGACCTCTGAGGTTATAATTTTCTTTATATATGCTACCCTCCTCTTTCTACATCTGAGATCAGAATTGGGATCCGTAGCTTCCAGCTTCTTCTTTCTTAGCTCTCATAATTGTCCTAAAAATAGGCAAATCAAAATGCCTGCTTTTACAAATCTTTCTCCATAGATCTGATTTCCTGAGGCTTTAATCATTTTCTTTGTGATCCGGGATTCTTGCTGAGTTACTTACCACTTGCTTAAAATTCTGTGAAACTTGAAACTAAACAATGGATTCTTATTAATCCATCCCTCTGGCAAATGCTTTTTAAATCATTAAGATTACATTTTCTGTGATATATTTAGTCTGATCTCTTTTTCATACTGAAAAGTATAAAGCCATTTCAGTAATAACTGCTATTTTTACTAGTATTTACTGAGCTCCATGCCATATTAATCCAGTACTCTAAAGGGCAGGAGTCTTTTGGGAGAGCAGAGCAATAATGCAGGCCAGGGCTACCTTGGAAATGTGTTCTTTATTTTAGCAGTCAAGTCAGTGCATTATTAAAATATTCCATATTTGGGATGATATACTCATTTATCTGCTTTGGCTACATCTTAGTAGAAAGTAAAAGCTTTAGAGTTAGAGCAAGGTTATGGGCCAAAGATCTACTGTTTTCTAGTGGAGGGACTTGGGTAGGTCATTTGCACTCTCCAAACTTCAGATATCCTATCTGTAATAAATATAACAAGATCTGCCATTCCCATTCCAGAGACTGTTGTGAGCTTTGGGAGGTCACATGCTTTCTAGCACTTAAAAAGTGGTACAGAAATAAGTTCTTTCTCAAAGTCTAAATGCTACTTCCTCACTGGTTGTATTATTTCAATAATTTTATAAACCAAAGTCTATGTCTTGGACCTTTTTGTGAGCATATCATAAGAAACAACTAAAAATGCGTGTACACATTAAACTATATATTACATTTATTATTGCCCTTTGACCTATTGGACTATCCACCCATCTTGTAGAGGAAAAGTCTGACCAGTTATGTGACTTACTCAGGACTATGAGTTCATGTATCATTTTAAAATCTTTTCAATGTTACATGTCATATTTCCTCAACTACCAACATAATCTTAAAAGTCAATCATTTTAGGGATTTCTGTCCCCACTACTTAAAGCAGGCTAATTATTCTTTTTTAAGATTCTAGAATATCACAAATTTACCTGCAGCTATGCTCAAAATCATGCTAATTAGCTGCTCTTAGGCACTGAGAGAATTCTTAATGCCTACATGTATCTTATTCTGTATATATAACCATGAAATCTTACCATGAGAAAATCCTACAGTAAGCAAGAAAATACTTTTAAGGAAAAGAAAGTAGCAACATCATTATTCACATTGGAAATAAAACATAAGATCTTCCTGAAAAGAAACATCATCTCTTAAGTTCCTATTCATTGTAAAGAAATATATTTTGGTTGTAAGTGTTAAATAGAGTAGCTTTGTTTTAACAATTACCAGATGTGGGCCAATATACATCTGGTGCCTTAAATAGTCATAATCCAAAGTCATTAACACCAGGAGAGAATCTGAAGAAAGGTTAATTCAAACCATCTGTGGCAGACCCAAATGGAATCCACAAAAAAAGAGGATTGATTCAATTTTTTTTTTTTTGAGAGAGAAAAGGAGAATTTTTCAGGAAGACCAGAGATTATCCTGTGCTACTCTGAGACTCTTAACTGTTGAATAAAATTGCAAAAAGGCAGAGGCATGGTATTCAAATTCTGGGTATTTTACCAATTCCAGTTTGTCTATGCAAAGACCAGTGATGTCCACTATAGGAAGACTAGTTACACACACACACACACACACACACACACACACACACACGCACACACGCACACATGCACGCACATACACTCATGCCCAACACTCATTTTCGTAGCTTCATCTTGACTTATGCATCAAGGACGTTTCTGAGCAGACAACATAATGAATGCAAAAATGCCCATGACATGGCTTTGCTCCTTAGATACCTCTCCTAAGTGTTTTCCTTGAAGAGATATCAATTTAAGTTGACTTCTCTTCATATGAAAACTAGCATTTCACTGGAATTTTTAATTCAAAGTTTCTAATGGCACTGCTCACATCTACTTGCTTGTTAAAGTAAACACCAAATGTCAAAATTACAGTGACAAAGACCACAGATCTAGTCACAGTATGGCCTAGAGATGGGAGCAACCATTTAAACAAAGGATAAATGCTAATAAGTGTGAGGACATCACAAATGTTTAATATGCACTTAAGGTGTTTCTATGTGATTTCTTGTTTTCTTAGATATTTTATTGCTGCAAAGGGTAGTGTGGAAGGAACCAAACACGCAAATGTTCACAAGTTCCTGAAGCTATAGAGGAGGACTAAGAGACTCATGGTGGAGGCAGAAAGATAACATCCCTCAAGAGTGTCAAGGCTTCTTGTGAACACTTAGCCTCTTTGAACACTCTAATCATCTGCAAAAAAACACATCCTTTCTCCGGAGGAATGCAGGTTGCTGCCACCAACCAAAACATTCCACCAAAGATAAATGATTTTGTTGGAAAAAATGCATTCCTTAAATCAGAGACTATTCTCCATACCCTGTAGTCCCCTGTGGCTTTAAAGTAGAGTCCCCCAAGGTTTGTATTGGGATGTGGTTGGCAAGAAGATGAGATGTGGACATCCAGGAGCTTTGCCACTAAGCACAGAGGGGCATGAGGTATGTCAAGTGCTAGGGGACCAGAGAATTTATCGGGCTGGTGCTGTGGTGAACATCCAGGCAGAGAGGAGGTGAGAAGTTCAAAGAAATCATGGAACAGGGAAACAGAACTGGAGTTAAGAAACTGGCACAGTGTTATATGGAAACACATCCTTGAACCTGAGCCATAAGAATTCATTATATGGCACAAGAAACATTGAGCATAGGGCAGAAAGATTGAAATGCCAGTAGCTCATTGTGGTTTGTTTAATGGATCTTTCATAAAACAACTGGCTGGAATTGAAAGAGTCAGAAACCAAGAGAGACAATTCTCTCTTACCACCAAAGAGGTGGGGAAGTATGCAGTGCTGCCACACTAAAAGAAGGGCTCACATTTGACTTGTTCATAACAACTGCTCCACTTATTTCTAACTTTTCTTGCCTGGACATTCACCTCCTAACCTCTTGCCAATCCATGCATGGGACACAGTCCAGCAGCGTCAACATTACCCAGGAGCTTGTTAAAACGTAGGCTCTCAGGTCCCTCCTCAGACCTAATGATTCCAAATCTGCATTTTAATGGGACTCCTCCTCTCTGCTGTGAAGTTTGAGGAGCTGATCTCCCTGGGTCTACTCTTACCACCTTATCATCCATTCTCTGCATAACTGCGTGAATAAATCTTTTAATTTTACTTGTACATCCACTGATTATTTCCCCCCTCTAGAAATAAAGTTCCATTAGGGAAGGAAAAGGGCATGGTATTGGTGTTCAATAAATATTCAATGAATGATTAAAAATGGATCTTCCTCTAGTCTGAAGTGAATTCTAGGGGATATGTAGGGCCCCCAATATCTTTTCTTTACCACTAGAAAAGTCCCACTCTCTTTTCTCTTGCTTTTATTAGGGAACATGAATTTTGTTTACCAAGCCTAAATCCTTGTCTGTGCTTTTTATCTCCTTTATCTCAGGACCTTTTCTATACTTTTGTCCTTCTTCTGCTTACACATACACCCTCCCTCTCTCTATGTGCCCTCCCTTTGGCTTAGGACTTACCAGGTTACTAAGAGTAAAGTCACACTGCAGTCACTGTCCTCCTTGCCTTATATATTTTCTCTTCTCTTGCCTTTGAGTTCTGGATCTCTTGAACATGTTTTCTTATTACTTTCATATCCTTATGCACTCATTCACTCCTCAAGAACAATTTGACTGGTCTGGAGTCATACCCAGATTCACAACTAGTCCTGACACTTGTGCAACTGTCACAGTCTCTGCTCCTCCATTTACGTGGACAGAACAGAATCTAAAGTCACTGTGATGATTAAAGTGCCTGTCACAGAGGCTGGCACATGGCAGGCGCTAATGTCATCCTAGATTCCCGTTGTTGGAACAAAAGTGAGGCTAGTTTTGAGCCACCAAATAATATTTGACCAGAAGTTTCACAACACAAAATACATTGATGCTTTTGTTATAGAAACATCCCTTGGAAATAATTTGAAATACCATGTGAGAGTAAAATACAATTCCATTGCAGCATTAGGATGGTAGTGAAAGGTTGGGAAACACGGGGGAATAAACATATCCAATGTCTTCATGATAGAATATTACACAGGTGGCAAAATATTGTAAGAGATGCTTAAGTACTCTGAGCAAAAAAAAAAGGCAAAATTCAAGTTGTATTGTTCTGATCCCAGTTACATAAATTTAAACACAATAGATGAAAGGAAGAAAGTTAAACAGAATATTAACCACAGGCTCTGGATAGTGTAATTATGGATGGCTATTACTTCCTTCCTTTACACTCTTCCAAATTTTACAAGTTTTATAAAACGTGGGTTTATTGTTTTTATAACAGAAAACATTACTGAAATAAATAATATATGCAACAGACTTTTACCTATTGTCATTCTTCAACTTTTTGGCATAATTTGAGTGTTAGCCTTGTTTTCTATTACTTCACCTGTCCTTTTTTTTTTTTTTAAATATTTCTTCCTTTAACTTTGTCAATTCCTGTTACTTAGTCTACCACCTAAATGTCGGTGCTATCAAGAATGTTCTCTCGGGTCCTCTTCTCTCCTCTCCTGATAATGTCACCCATGTCCTGTCTCCCCAGTTTCTGTTCTCAGTGTTGGCCCTACATGATCTGCAAACTACCAGATCAGTCTACCTGCATATCCAGCCCGTCGTGGCCTAACCCTGCTCCTTCTCTTTTTATCCCCTCTCTCATTCAGTCAATATTTATTGCCTGTACACTACATACTACACAGTCTGCTAGAGACTAGGATGCAACAGAAATGAAAGAGAGCCTCTTGTTTCAAGCAGCTTTTCATGACTTTTCTCCCCTCCTTTTTCCAGTTACCAAATTCCAACATTAGAGGCAGCACTGGGTCCTTCTGCTTTTCATTCTTCTTACTAATCAAGCAGTTGCTATATTCTGCTTATGAGTTTGAGCTCAGAAACATCTTTCATTTTCATGACCTCTTTTTTATGCCCACTGTGTTGACAGTCGCCCTCTTTGAGCCTTTATTATTTCCTGGATTACCGTATTATAGCTTCCAAAGCGATGCCTCCTTCAACATACTTTCACTCACAACTCCATCTCACACAGAGCTATAAATTAAGTCACCTGAAAACACAGTTTAGGTCATAGTGGCCTGCTATTCAAAATACACCCAACAGCTTCTCATCAAATACTGAACGGTTTCCTCAAGTTGGCATTTAGGGTCCCCTTTACAATGTATTGGGTTGACCTGAATGGATTTTTATTTTGTAGTTCAAAAGGGGGTAGAATCGTAGCCATTTCAGATGGCACAACTGAACACTATTTCCATCCACACCTTCTAAGAATCCCCTTCCTCTACCCTACACTCTAGAATATAAATGAGATCAGTCTATACTCCCCACTTGTTCACTTTCTTTGGTTTCTGCGCTAAGTGTTGCCTGTTCTTCCTGGAGCTCCTCCATGCATTCTCTCTCCCTGGAATACTTCTTTTGCTACCACTGAGCCTTGAGGGTACTTCTTTGTTTTATTCTGCTGCACCCCACTGGGCTCCAAAAGTGTTCTATTCTATATACGCTTTTCAAGTAGAGCATCTTAATACATGTTTGTAATTGTTAGTGTCCTCAGCTATTTTTCTGGCTAAGTTGTATATAAGGTTGAAGGTAGTGTCTGCACACTGCATACTGTTGCCAGCTTGTTTGTTTGTTTGTTTGTTTGTTTGGTCATTTGAAACTTCTGCCATATTTCAATTAAAAAAAAAGCTTTACAAAATATTGCATCAAGTTATGCTATTTAACACTTGGATATCTGGCTCATTTAGTTATGTGGACTATAATTCAGTAATATGTCTTCATCGTAATGACACAGGAATCCTTTATGGATTAATTTATTTTAAGACTTCCTAATTTCCCTCTGACATTCCTCCTTAAAGAATAAAGTTCTTCAGTTTAAATAAAAAATATATATATTAAAAATATAAAATATATCAGAATTTGATTATGTTACATATTTGAAGATATATTTAGTCCCACCTTATGCATATGAAAACAAGAATCTACAGGCATACTGTTTGAACCTTATTTCAGTATATGTCACGTGCATAAATAAAATATTAAAGCAAATGGCTATGAGCCAAAAAATCTACTAGGAAAAAAAGGTAGTATGTTGTGGTTACTATGAAGGACTTTGGGCCAGACTTGTGTTGGTTGCCCAGTTGGAATCTCTGTTCATCCATCCATAAAATGGAGACCATACCCACCTCCCAGGATTGTGGAGAGAGTTAAAACAAGATAACCTACATTAGGGGCTAAGGGTAATTATCTAGCACATAGTTAATAACAAAAAAACCATAGCTTTATTAATAAAAATAAATGGCAAGAAAAAATAGCATTCTCTAAAACTATCATGACTCTAGAAGTTTCTCTATACATTAGGAAATGATGTCATACTAGTCCACGATGAGCAACAAAGCGTTTAAGAAGACTATGACATCATTTCTAGGATTACAGAGGGAAAGAAAGAGACAGAAAGAGAAGGCCTCCTCCCCACTGCTGCAGCAAAATCTTGGCTGAAGACATGAAGAGCAATAAACAACGTCAAGCTTGGGAGTAGTATTTAGGAAGCATCCTTAAAGCAAAACTCATGCTGCAGTTTGGCACCCTTCCCTTGCTGATGAAAGTGAAAAGGGACATTTTTAAAAATTCTTTCCATCTTAACCTAAAACTGGAAAAATTCTTTTCTATATAACTTGGAGAAATTTCCACACATGGTTCGCCTGATTTTCTACCTGATATTAATTATCTAATTAATTATTTTTATTAATTAGAGACGATATAATGAATGTTTTGAGTAGATGAAAAAAAAAAGTACCAAATGTCTGTTTTACAGTGTGTAATCTCATGAAAAACAAGAACAAAAAAGTAACAGAGGAAAAATGCTGATGAAACATTTACTCATCAAATAAGTAAATATTTGTTGAACTCCTACTATGTTCCAGGCACTATTTTATGTGCTGTAGATATCAGTGAAAAAAATCAGTGAAATAATTAACCAATGTCAAGACAAGCCTGATTCGCAAAACCGTGATACAGATCCCTGACTCTCTTCGAGCCCAAAAGTCAAATTTAATTCTGATCTGATGCCATAACAGTCTATTTCAATAAACCCTAGTTGATGACACAAAGTCTGTCAACACACCCCTAGGTATATTTTAAAATGGTCCTAGAAAATGTAGGCACTAAGAGGCTTTAGGTGAGGTAATATGCCACTTTTCCAACACCCAGTTAAATCACAACAGAGCAGATTCGTTCTTATTAACAATATATTGAATACATTTTTTAGTGGTTAAATAGCAACATCATCCTTTTCCAACTCATGTATATACCCCAATGTTCAAAATTAATATAATGAGTTGCTAAATGATCCTGCAGATTAGGAAACAGATTCTCACATAAAATATATACTATATGGATTTTGTGAGATGGGAAAATACCAAATAGATTTTTTTGCACCAAAAATGAAATGTATTCACTACTCTGAGTGAAACCTAAAATGAGAGAATAGTCCCAAGGGTTTTACAATATCCAGGAGGAATAGTTAAGTCCTGTCTGGGGATTCCATACCTGACTCCACTGAGTAATTTCTAAGGAAAAATGCAATATATTTCCTGTATCTCTGAGACTAGTCTATTAGATTTTTGTTCAATATCTGAAATAATGCAGTTTCCTTTTTTTAGAACACACTGATTTATTGTAATGAATTCATTCTCTTGTGCAAAAATATTATGTGATATCGCCTACACTCTGGAAGGGTGGTTACAGTGGCATCTGCCCCTTCCTTCTCTCCCACAATAACTACCCACATTACCAAGGCTCTTAGTAAGTGCTTGTGGAATGAATAAATTAAGGGCCTCATAATACACACTGCAGAGAAAATTAAACGAGGACAATGCATTCATCTCCTTCAACTGGTACAAATATTCACACTCACAGATGTACACTCACATACTTCTGGCATTTCAGGATCTGTCGTTGAACATTAGCTATTTCCCAAGTACATTAAAAAAAAAAAAACTAACTTCACTGCATAAAAGATTTCAGACCGATAATCTTGAGAGGAAATACTATGTGAATGCCAAAGAAAGATTTAAGAGATGTTATTGATCTTCTCAGCAAGGCAGAAAATGTCTTCCATTTTTGGAAGGCAAATTTCAAATATAGCTTTTCTTGACATGAGTGTATGTTGAAGTCAGAGGTAATCTTAAGGAATTAAACAAAAGGTAATACCTGTAATTGCCATCTCCAATCAATACACATCGTGATGCTGAATTCAAAAATTAATATTTTTCATGTAAGGCATAAGGCCCAGGATCAATGGATTCAACTTGATTTCATGGCAAGATGAAGGATTACTTTCTTATGCCAATAAAGCATATGTAAAATCAGTTCTTTTAATAACCGACAACCTCAGCCTTTAAACATGGT
Organism: Prionailurus viverrinus; assembly: GCF_022837055.1. Classification (NCBI taxonomy): domain Eukaryota; kingdom Metazoa; phylum Chordata; class Mammalia; order Carnivora; family Felidae; genus Prionailurus; species Prionailurus viverrinus. Next base: position 21,983,867 of record NC_062568.1, read on the forward strand.
GCTAAAGACTGAAGCATCAGTGAAGAAGTTACAATATTTTATTCGCAAAACCTAACAATACTGAGTCATTCCTAAGCTCTTGTCTCTAGCGCTCATTCTACCTGGGAATTTACCAGCGTTTCATTTACCAGTTTAAAAATATCACTTAGTAGCAGGATTCCCTCAGATAAAATCATTACTTTAGTATAGTTCTATTAAATTCAAATGACTGAATTTTCATTAATATAGAGAATTTTGGACATTTTTTTAGCTGCTATCATAATAAAAATCCAAAAATAAGCCAGGCATATTGATATTTGTTAACAACTTGCAACACAGGCAAAAGATATAATTCTTTAAACGTCTTATAATCAAAAAAGCCTTGGATAATGGCATTCTCTGCCTGGGGAATGATACATGCTACAGACAATGATCAACGTAGGCTTAAGGATAAAAGATCAACCATAGACAGATTAATTTGAATAAAAACATTCCAAATCTTTCCCGATTTTCCCTCATTTAAACACCCAAACAAAACATGTGGTACCTTTTAATTTTCTGAATGAGTAGTTCCCAATCAATGTTTCTTCGGTTAGAGACAACAAGCTGAAGAATCTACTGAAACAAAACACAAGAAAAAAAAATATACATATACAGGTTTGTTAACTAAATATTGAAAATTGTAACTCACCAGTAAGCAAATGTATTCTTTACAATCCAGATAATAAATCTATGTCTTGAGATCTGTAGTACAAAAAATGCAGTACTTGAATTTTTAGGAAGCTCAGTAATGAATTTTAAAGCATTTTACTTTGAGATCCCATCAAGCAGATCCTTTGAAAAATGGATTAAAAATAGAACAAAATAAAATTAAAAAAAAAAAACAAAAACCAAAAAACCCAAACCATTACCAGTGAATAGGCAGCGATACCACCCAAGTCTAGCCTTTGAGGATTGCTGCAGAATCCTTCTCCCGGAGCATTATCTCTACGGGCTGGCTCTAGCTCTCTAGCTCCAGACAGACGCAGTCTGCAAGCCACCAGCTCCTGTCTGTGTGTGTCGGGGAAAGGGAAGCTGCAAATTAGAAAAAGTCCCCGCAGTGGCGAAAAGGAAAATAAGGCGAGTGGGAGAGGGAGAGAGAGCTCACTAGCCTCAGAATTTTCGAGAATGATGACAAGCCACCCAGCTCCGCCATCATTCACTGACAATAAGATGCAGCCCTGGCTTATGATTTAGCGGTTTACCATAGGGGCTTCTGGTATCAAATGCCTGACAGGCATTTTAATTGCCTCCATCCAAGTGTGTCCCCAGGAGTCGAGTCTATAAGCCTATGAATGTCATCGTCTGGTCTCCTTTGTGTTAATGCCAGACACACACACACACACACACACACACACACACACACACACACTGCTTAAATAGAGAGGCAGTTTCCCGGCATATAGGATTACAAATAAATCTGGCTACACAAACTGGACATGACTAAATGGTAGTTTATGGGAATTTTTATTATCTGCATTAATGACATCAGAGGTTGTTTGATGTTTTGTCATTGGCTGCTAATTGCAATATTTTAAAAACTCAGTATCACATATTGCTTACTTATATTCCAAAATAAATAACTGTGCCCAATAGAAAAATGCATATATGTATTTGTATTTTCAGAGGGGAAATTCAATCCCCTTTTAACTGTGATAATTACACACTTGGCAATTTTTCCTTACAAGAGAGAATACCGCAAAAAAACAAAGAGGACTGGAAAACCAGGGTTGATGTGTGATTTCTGTGGGCAATCTATTTTATTCCATTTACATACAGAAGCAAAAGGAAGTGGCAAGGAGCTTGAGTACTGGGACTTTACCGTCCCCAAGGGCCAAGGCAGGGAACTGAATCTCTGGCATAATCAGTATCCCCTTTATGTTAGCAACTGAAATGAACAGTTGACTATCCCTGTTTTACGGTGCCCTTTATGTAGGGAGGTTACATGTGGAATAATTCCCTGAATTTATTGCCTGGACAAAAGAGCTGGGGAAAATGTTAATAAATAAATTAATTTTTATAGCACTGTTAGCTTCCTGCATCAGTGAATAGAACAAAATTCGATCTATACCAAAAGGGCTGGCTCTGAAGGAGGTTGCCAGGAGGGAGCATCACCATGGTTACCGGAAACAGAAAGTACTGAGAAAAATAAGGTGATGATAGAGAAAAGAGGAGACTCCAGTGGAGGAAATTTAGAGACCAAGGGATATGCTTCATTCTTTGCCTTCTGGAAAGAACTGTCTCTATCGGTTTTACATTCTATTTTTGACACATTAAGATGAATTTACATCCTCCATTAGCCACCTTTCCTCTCCACTTTTCGATCACTAGCTAATTTTGCTTTCATAAATATTCAAATTACGGTTCTTTTGTACGACATGGTTCCTACTTCTCCTTGCTTCTGTCCATATTCTGGATTCACGGACACCACTCAACCTAGTCCACACCCTTTGTCTCATAGGCGAGGAAGCAGAAGCCCAGGGAATCTGACCAAGGTCACAAAGCAGGCTGGAGATCCAGCAGAAATACCATCCCAGTTTCCTATCTCAGGTGCCCTGCTTTAATTCTTTCAGGAAGTGATTTTCATGCCCTGCTCTGTCCCGTTCTGTTTGCAAGCAAAAGCGATTCCAGAAACATCCTTTGTCTTTGATTTTGTAAGCTTTCCTTTACTTGCTAAAGCAGTGATCTTCCTCTTTAAAATATGTTCCAATAATTCTGAGACGAGTCTTGCTTAATAGCTGTGCTGTACTGTATTGGGGGTCTGAAGAATCTGGGGTAATTATGTCACTGCTTTTCTTTCATTTCCAGCCCGACAACCAGATGAATCCAGCATGATTACCCTTTTGTGAACCTATCTTGTTGAGCCTGAACTTAATCATCATATACTAGGCACTCTATCATCCCCGGCAGGCATTGTTCTTTCTGCAAGCATGAAATCGGGCAAACTCAGCTGTTTTCCCAAGGTTCCCCCTACTTTGTGTAGTTTCATGAAGTTACCCAAAATAATAAAACTGGAAAACTGGGAGCCCAAGTTAAAAAAAAAAAAAAAATTAAGAGATCTTTCACTCAAAAACCACCACTGGGGGGCGCAATATTTGTTAAAATCTTTCTGAGTCAGCAAAAATTGTGATTAGGATTTTGACCTTGCTGTTTTACTGTGTTTATTTCCTTCATAAAATGTTCTTTCAATATTCAGTTCTTATAACTCATTGCTTTTAGGTTAACTCATCCATAGGTAGGATCAGTTTGATTTTTCTGATGTCTGAAATACAGTTGCTGTCATTACTATTGTCCTCTGCCCCCAGTATGTCAACTACAAAATAAAGAAATAACATTTAAAATATGATTACCCTACTAAAATTACGAGAGAGTTCAGATTTCAGTTAACCTTACATAGTGGTTAGACATCTTCTCTTCCAAAAAGTGTTTCTTAAATATGATCTTTCTGTTAATTGTCTATTTTTCTCTAGTGATTTGGACACTAAAGTTATTTTTTTAAAGAAATGTTTTAATATATTAATTATTGATAATATATTGTTAACTTCTAAGCACAAAAAAAAAGATGCATAAGATTGTCATTTCTTCAAACAGAAATATTTTGTCAGAATCTTATAAAGTATACATAATGGTCCTGGTCAGTCTAAAAAAATAGCACAGCTTCAAAAATACTTAGGACTCTTTAGGAGTCATTTAATAGTTGAGAATATTTGCTTTGTCATTGAGAATGAATTGGTAGATTCTTTTCCTTTTTTTTTTTCTTTTCATTTGTTAGTGGATGGAAGCAACTATTACTTTAGCATGTGCATTGTATACTAAGCACTATATTTGTAATTCTTCTCTTTAATTCTATTCTAAGACCACAAGATGGCAGATAATTGAGAGCCTTTCATAACATTTTATATTTTTTATATTTGTGCTTATGAGCCTAAACTGTATTGCTTTCCTTCCCTTTATTCTCTTTGACAATATTCTAGACCTTCGCTTAGTACCATTCATCAGTTTAACCAATTTTGATGACATACAGACATATATTTCAAACACTTGATAGGTATGGGGGAAAAACAACATTTCCTTCTCCAGGAACTTCAACTATAGTGGAGAGGACATAAAAGTAAGCAGGAAATTAAGCTAACACTTCATTTTCTACCTTTGATGACACACTTTGTCTCTGCCCGTCTGTTAAAATCTACTTCATCTCAGATCCTGATGGTTAAGAATCTGATTTAACTACACCCCCAAATTCAGTTAGCTTAGCCCTATGGCTCTTCTGGAAGACCCTTAGTTTTACTCCCTAGATACAGTGGTCTGTATATTTGTGTATCACTCTTGGAGTTCTTTAGGAATGAATAATGGAGGTATTTCTTCCTTACCTCCTTGAAGCCTTTGCTCACATATCATCTTCCCAGCCAGGGCTTTCCTGACTATTATGATGAAAACTGTAACCATGTCTCCCACAGCCTTCGTCCCTGCTCCTGCTTCCCTTTTTCCACAGCACTTACCACTTTCTATCACACCATAAACCCGTATTTATTATGTTATTATTTACTACCTGCCTCATTCTGCTAGTTCTGTGAGGGAAATCATCTTTACACGTTTGGGATACATGTATCCCACACGTTTGGGATACACGCTGGTGTATCCAAAGCACCCAAAACAGTGGCTGGGAACATAGTAACATTCAAAATATATATATACATATTTTTAATGAGTAAATGTGAAAATCACATTAGCAGATGAATTGAAGCATTTAAGCACAAGAAAATTCTTTGTGTTCTATATTGATTTCCTTGTTCCATATATTCAGTCTTCCTTATGAATATTGTATTTTATTTGTATTATAAATCATTTTTCCCATGGAATCAATATTTTTTGTTATTTCCATTAAAGGATATACATTTATTTAACATAGGGACTTGTCTCTTGCTTTCTTTGAGTTCTCCAATGTTCCTAGCACAGGATTATCAGCTCTTAAATGCTAAGACAGAGATTGTTTGATAAATAATACTTCTATTGGTGTTAAATATGCTAACATTTAATCTTTAGATTATTTAAATAAAATTAGAATAGTTAATAAATCAATACTGCCTTATGGCCAAAATGCTTAGAAATGTCTTTTAATTTTTTAAATGTATTTTTATTATTTTTTAATATGAAATTTTTATATGAAATTGTCAAATTGGTTTCCATACAACACCCAGTGCTCATCCCAACAGGTGCCCTCCTCATTGCCCATCACCCACTTTCCCCTCTCCCCTACCCCCCATCAACCCTCAGTTTATTCTCAGTATTTAAGAGTCTCTTAGGTTTGTCTCCTTCCCTCTCTGTAACTTCCCTTCCCCCCTTCTCCCCCCAGAAGACCTTCCCCCCGGTCTTCTGTTGAGTTTCTCAGGATCCACATAAGAGTGAAAACATATGGTATCTGTCTTTCTCTGTATGATTTATTTCACTTAGCCTAACACTCTCCAGTTCCATCCATGTTGCTACAAAAGGCCATATTTCATTCTTTCTCATTGCCAAGTAGTATTCCATTATATATATAAACCACAACTTCTTTATCCTTTAGTCAGTTGATGGACATTTAGGCTCTTTCCATAATTTGGCTATTGTTGAGAGTGCTGCTATAAACATTGGGGTACAAGTGCCCCTATGCATCAACACTCCTGTATCTCTAGGGTAAATTCCTAGCAGTGCTATTGTTGGGTCATAGGGTAGATCTATTCTTAATTTTTTGAGGAACCTCCACACTGTTTTCCAGAGTGGCTAATTTTTTTTAATTTAAAAATAATTCTAAGATTTTATTTTTAAGTAATCTCTACATCCAACGTGGGGCTCAGACCCACAAGCCCCAGATCAAGAGTCACATGCTCTACCGACTGAGCCAGTCATGCGCCCTTGAAGTAGCTTTTTATAAATTGACTATAATTACTATACTTGGCACTTAAAAAAATTAATAATAGAAATAATAATTATACTTTTACCTTATACTCTGAAATTTGTCATTCTAAATATAAACAGATATCTGAGTATCTTACAAATTATATAACATCCAAATTCACTGCACACTGTTACGCCTTATTTATCACAGATGGCACCTCTTCTTTGAACAAATTTTGTCCACACAAAAGTATCCTGTGGTCAGGCTCCATGTCCCAGCACCCTGCCTGCCTTAAGACAGACTACTGAGTCAGGATTTCCATGGAATGGGCCTGAAGCCTGTGTACTCCAGGTGACTTGAATGCCCGGAAAACCTGGGGAAATGCTACTTCCAGAGTGTCCTCCTTCAAAGAAAGTCTAGAAAACTTGGGTGTTTTGGCGGCAGATTGAGTTTATGCTAATCAGAGGTAACCAAACTGCTCATGAAGCGTCAGTAGATATGGTTAATGGATGCTTCCATTGTTTATAAGATTCAAAAAACGTGTTAATGTAAAAAAAAAAAGTACACTGTGGTCAAACAAAAAACAAAAGGAAAGAAAAGTGTCACAATTAGTGTATCTGTCTGAATTATATGAAATGTTGAAATTCCATTACCTTTTAACCTATAAAATAGCAATTTCATATTGTTCAATAATACCTGGAGAAGTCATAAAAAGGAAGCCGAACTGAGTAGAGAACTGTACAAAATGTCCCAGTCTCTAGGCAAAGGCAAGTCTTCAATAGCCACTAAATAAAATATGACAAGTTTCAAATTCAATATGTGACACTTTCCAGAATATTACAAATTATGAGAAGCATAGGCCCCAATACTAGTGATTGCTTTTAAGGCCATGAGGCTCTATGATTCATGTGAGGATCTGAAAATCTTCTAGAAATGTTTCTTGAATTCTTTGACAAATTCTACAGTAAGTCTCTGGATTTCATTTCTTAAAAATGCCTAGGCAAACAGATTCAATGTAATATCAGCAGTGCAAGACATATGTTCTAGGGGATTCCTGATTTATGGGATGAATAACTGGTTGGGAGGTAAAAGACAATCCCTAAGCACCCAAAGGACACATTTACGTAAATTACTCACATGATGTTCTTTTGTTTTCATAGCAAACTATAAAAATTATTAACATAAACAAAGCTGAATTATCTTTATAAAAAATAAATAACCAATATCTTGAGAAATTCATATATAGGATTTTGAGAGCAGATAATGGGCAAAGTTATTATAGAAGGATAAAAATCCCTTGCCCCGCAATAAAATCTTTAAATCACTTGACTCTTGCCCCTAAATTCTTCTTGTTATGATTAAAGAGGATGAACTACATTCATCAGCTTGTTGTGTGCTTCATCTTTCACTGACTTTCACTAGGTACTCTATGCTACTGAGCTGGATTTTTACTTATCCAAAATTTGAAAACAGATTGATATTGTTCAGGCCTCAACTTCCATAATTATTCACCTTTTTAATATTTATATTAATTGTCTCTTCACATACAACCCAGTAGAAAAAATTTTAGGGGAGCCCGGTGGCTCAGTCAGTTGATCATCCAACTCTTGATTTCAGCTCAGGTCATGATCCCAGGATTGTGGGATTTTAGCCCCGTATCCAGCTCTGCACTGAGAGTGGAGCTTTCTTAAGATATTTTCTTTCTCTCTCTCTCTCTCTCAAATAAAAAGAAAATTTTAAATTTTTAAAAATAAAAACTTTTAAGCCAAGATACTTAGTATTTTCACTGAATTTAGATAGAGTGAATCAGAAATGGAGTATGTTTATAAAGAAGCAAAGAGCATACTTACATATGGGTCACCTACAGTCATCTTTGCCATGTTCACTGTGATTTTGATTAGACTTGACCCATACTGGGAAGGATGAATATATTCTAAGCAAGTAGGGTGAGGAGTAAGGCAACATAACTGGACTACTTTCCGTTTGCTCTTGTATCATGTTTTAATCCTCTGAGTCATCAGGATCAGAGTTTGGCTTCACAATTTCATTTTAAATCTTAGTGTGGTGATTTTTTTTCCTAAAGTTCAGTTATATTCTTATCCAAATATAAGCACAAAATACATTTCAAATTATTTTTGGGTTATGCACCATTTTTAACCTCAGAAATATTCATATTTCACGGGCAATTTTTCATAGGCAGCTTCAAAAATGATATGCTCTTGTTTTTCTTTATTCCATTAGTACTCTTATTTCACTCATTAAGGTGAAGCCAAAAAAAGATGATGTAAATAGAGAAAGGAAAGAGAAGTTTTTCCAATTGTCAGCACCCAAAATACAGTCTGACTGCTATTTAGTGAAATAGCTAGCTTAAAGGCCATATTTAAGTTGTGTATGCCATCACCACCGAGGCTTAGGAAATGACAGTTACCCCAAGTTCTATTCTGCTCATATACTTTCATCAAAGTAAACGGAACGAAACTTCTTTTTGCAAAACAGTGTTATGTGAACTTCAATTCTGAAAAATAATTGCTAGTTCAATTCATCAAGTTATAATCTCATTACACTTGAAGAACTATGTTGGGAATAAAATTCTCCAGGTACTGAAAACTATAATGGCAGAACAACTGAAACTCTTACCCACTGCTGGTGGGAGAACAAGCTAGTATAGACCCTTTTGAAACTTCTTTGGCAAGACTTAGTAAAGTAAAATGTAAGTCTACCTCATTAGCCAGTAATTCGATTTCTAGGTATATACTCAAGAGAACTGAATACATATGCCTATCTAAATACGTTTTTGGAAATGTTCTTAGTAGCTTTATTCATAACATCATGAAATTAGAAACCACTCAAATGCTCAACAATAGTAGAAGCTGTTACAGTATATTCATACAATGGATTAGCACAGTGAAAAAAATAAAGAATAAAAAAGGATTACTGTTACATGCAAGTACACTGATGAATCTCATAGGCATAATGATAAGTAAAAGATACAGACACAAAAGAGGACATACTGTTTTACTCCATTTATATGCAATTCAAGAACAGACAAAACTAATGTTCAGAAATAGAAGTCAGAATAGCGTTTACCTCTATGGGGATTAAGATAAAGGGTAGTACTGACTAAGAAGAAGTACAATGCGTCTTGACATGGGTGGCTGTGACATGTTGAGGGGGGTGTACAATCGTGATGCATGTGCTTTATTAAGGTATATTATACCTCAATAATAATAACAATAGCAACAAAATACTATGATGCCAATGGTTTAGAAATTCTGTTTATAGCACATTTTAGGATCCACAGTGAACATTCTGCAAAGGGTTCTGGTATGAACATACATACTCAGGTGTGGAACCATGGCCTCATAAATGAAGGCCCTATGAGTATTATGTGTTTGTTAAATAAACGAATTGCAAGAACATTTCACATGGGCTTTTAATAAATAAATAGGAAGCAGTGAACTAAAAAAACTGTATAGTAAAATGTGTATCTTAGAAATTTAGTAACATGGGAAAATACTTGTCTATAGCAATACCTACTCAACTACACTGTGATGACCAAAGCATGGACAGGTGAGGTGCCTTTTATACTGTCCCTTTCACGCAAATCCCTTGCCCATTGACACCCAGAATAGTCACTAGTTTTCTTCAAAATCATCTACTTCTTTGCAACCAACCAAAATCTTAGACTTCCTGTTTTGTCCATTTAATGTTCTGCCCTCTTTTATAAAAGGCTTCCAGAACAGCTCCAGTACACACTTTGCTTTCTCAGAATCACCCTGATACCAAATAAAATAAAATAAAACAAAATCACCATGATGCTATAATGACTGATATTATATATGGCCTTGGGCTAGTCTTATGTTGTTTATATTCATTTATTTATTCTAATATTGACAAATTAAAAAGCATAAGACACAATTGTAATATAAATGATTAAGTACCTATAATGTGCCAACCTCTTTGAACACATTGTTTTATTTAGGGGCGCCTGGGTGGCTCAGTTGGTTTAGCGTCTGACTTCAGCTCAGGTCATGATCTCACAGTTCGTGAGTTTAAGCCCCGTGTCGGGCTCTGTGCTGACAGCTCAGAACCTGGAGCCTACTTCGATTCTGTCTCCCTCTCTTTCTGCCCTCTCCATTCGCTCTCTGTCTCTCTCTAAAAAATAAATAAAACATTAAAAAATAAATAAATAGAACATTGTTTTATTTCACAACTCTGAGAGTTATGAACCTCCACTTTACAATAGAGGTAAGAGTCCAATTAGGTTTAGTTATATGCCAAGCACACAGCCGGTAAATGGTGAAGCAGAAATTCAATCCCTGGACTTCTGAGTTAATTATTTGTAATCCACCTTAACAATTCTAAGGTGTCATCAGAAGAAAGGAGCTAAACTGAACATAGAAATAATAATTTTTCATTTTTCTAGGTCAGGTACTTTAAGACAGACTATACTACTCTAAGTGTGCATAAAAGAGATAGTCTTAGAAATAAAAAATTTTACTTTCAGAATTATTTCAGTTTCCATCAGTTCATATATAAATGAGGAAACACAAGCATTCCTATAGTTAAGGAAGACACTGTAATTTTATCTACTATCTGGTCTAATCTTGACAGAGTGACATGCATGAGATATATGCTCACGTGGTTTTTAAGAACTTCATTGATAATTTGGGTTTACTGTGCATATTTTTAACCTCTTGTTGAAATTAACATATGTCTTAAAAATATAGATTACAGGGGTGCTTGGGTGGCTCAGTCGGTTAAGTGTCTGACTTCAGCTCAGGTCATGGTCTCATGGTTTGTGAGTTTGAGCCCCGCATCAGGCTCTATGCTAATAGCTCAGAGCCTGGAGCCTGCTTTGGATTCTGTGTCTCCCTCTCTCTCTGTTCTTCCCCCGCCTGCACTCTGCCTCCCTCTCTCTCTAAAGTAAATAAAGATTAAAAAAATTTTTTTAACTATAGATTATAATGGTAAAATACTTGTTTTACATAGCCAATTACTATTTCCATTTTATTATATCAAGTTAGAAATAATTGAATACCATGGTTAACCATAAAGGTTACATCAGAAAACATTACACCAATATCATATGCCAGTGCATGCCTTGTTTAAATTAACTTAAATTTATCTACAGTTAAGGTGCGGGATACTTTTCTTCCAAATAACTCCATTGCCTCCATCAAGCCCTTCCTCAAATATTATCTTCTCAGTGAGGCTTAATGTGACCATTGCAATCTGCAATTCCCATTCCCAGTCTCCATTATTGCATTTGGCAGAATACTTATCATTTCCTAATATACTATATAACTTACATATTTTTTATGCTTATTCTTTGTAGTCTGTCTCTCCTCATTCATTTGTGAGCCCCAGAAAAGCAAAACTCTGCCTCTTTTGTTCACTAATATCCGCAGGTTCTTAGGCCTGGTACATAATCAGCACATAATAAATACTCCTTGAACTCATGTATGCATGAATGGATGACTGAAATTATAACACTAAGACTCATATAAAAAGGATGAATGACCTCATAAAAATCTGAAGTCTGAGTTGCAACAGTTGGCAAAATTGGTGGAAATCACTAGTTTCAGAAATCATTTGACAAAATACATGGTGCAATGATTTTATTTATTTTTGTGTCTTGGTTATTTAAATATACACGTTTTAGGCTTTTCATCTATGACACATTTGTAGCCATTTTAAGTGCATCTCACAATTTAAATTTTTACAAAAAGTTATCTATGTGTTTATTATTTATTTTGACAAAACTTCTTCTTGCAACTTTTGTACATGCTTGTGAATCCTTAGTTATAACTTGCATGTTTAGCTTTCCAATCACCTAAAAGTTGATGCAAACTGCTTTCTTTCACTGTATACAGTCAGCCTATAGGGAATCTATATTATTAGGAGAAAATGGGAAGTCATGAAAGAAAATTATAAGATTTGGTGTTGAGGAATTCTCAATGAAAAGTTTCATTTAACAGCCTGCCAAGCAGAATCATCTTCAGGAGTTATGAATTTCTTGGCTGATCTTCCTGGAAGCCGGAAATGAACCTTTATTTGATTGACCGTCTCCACCAATGGGACCATTAGGATTTAATGGAAGAATAAATAATGGCACAAAGTCAAATGCTACAAAATCAAATGCTACATTGCATGAAATTAGTTCTAAAATTCTGATTTCTTTTTGAAAAATGCTAAAAGAAGTTATTTTGTTCACTGCTTTTCTAGATTTCAAGATTATTATCTCAATATTGTAAACCTTTCTCATTTCTTCAATACTTGGCAACTTCATAGAACTGGAGAGTTAGCAGTATTTGAGAGGCCAATCCATATGAATTAGGCAGTCTCTAACCTTAACATTAGTACCAGATTATTCTGAAAAGGTTTAAATTTTACAAGCCCTTATAGTATTTTCTTCCAGCATTAAATATTTCCAGGTCAATTCATAAAACATCTACTGTGATGGCTTCATAAATGCAACAGCATATGTGGAATGCTTCTCGAAAATGCATATATTAAAAAATATATATATTCTGTGAATAGCTAAAATCCACATTCCAAAAATTTATGAAATCCATACTTATTTTCTTTGCTGTTTAGGGGAGAGTATACCCTGGGGTAACAGCCACCAGGAAATGTATATAAAGTTTTTTAGTCCTTATCTTTCCTCTTCTTCCAGTCCTTCTACCAAGGGTACGTCAGACATGAGAAGAGAATTTACTGGTGATATGAGTGTTTATTTGTACATTGTTTAAATAAAACAGTTTGCCAGAACAACACACACTTTGAATATTTAGAATAAATCCACTGATATACCTAAATGTGCACGAAAGTCCTAAATCCTCCTGTTGATTGGAGCTAGAGAACATAGATTACGGATATCAAACCCCTTGTGAAAAGAGAGGGGAACTGGAATGGAGAGCAGGAATACTTTTATGTTTCATCCTATCAGATTTCTAAGCTACAAAAGACTCTAGATAAAAGACATATTGGTTTTTAAATTAAAAGGAAATATTAGATATGATCCATGTCTATATATGGACATTCTTTCTCAACAGTACCATCAAGTTGGCTAGAAAGGGTTCATGTGGGAAGAATTCTATATGACAATGTCTGAAATTACATTATATTTATACTATCATTTTCCACAATTCTGTGGCTTTCCTCCCTTTTGCTTCTAATAGCAAACATATAATTAAAGAAATAAGAATGTTTTATTTAATATGTTGGGGAAAAAACCTCAGTTTTTTTCCAGATATCATCCATCTATTATAACTTATTTTTCAAATGGATTGAAAGAACATGATCTTTGCAGAAGTAGCCATTGTTAAGTATCCGGGCCAATGAATCTGTCTGTGAGAGAAATTACCACATCCCTGAGAACACTAACTTTTTTCTTAAACTGTTACACTCTTGTTGTGTGTGTGTGTGTGTGTGTGTGTGTGTGTGTGTTTCCTCTCCCATTCTCTATGCTTTGTCTATCCCTTTTCAATTCTTTCTTCTCCTTCTACCCCAAAGTCATGGGGAACATGGTCAAGAAAACAGGAAAATAGGTAAGGAATCATTTGGACAACTTTTCTCTACCGAAGCCTTTGGTTTCACTTCAGTTAAGGGCAGGCTTGATGTGTTTTATAGCATTTTCTTTCTACAATATCTATAGATTCTTCTTACATTGGTGTAGAATAAATAATGTGTGTCTTGGGTGCTGACTCAGAAAAAAATGTAACTGGAAACGGGGAGAAAAATATATAGTTATTGTTTTCACTATACATAATATTATAGCATGGTATCTATTTATTTTGAACTCACTAGAATTAAAGAAATAAAGACAAGGGAATAGAATGCCCAGCTTACAGGGGCACCTGGGTGGCTCAGTCAGTTACGCGTCCAACCTTGGCTCAGGTCATGATCTCACTGTTTGTGGGTTCGAGCCACACATTGGGCTCTGTGATGAAGCTCAGAGCCTGGAGCCTGCTTCAGATTCTATGTCTTCCTCTCTTTCTGCCCCTCCCCTGCTTACCCTCTGTCTCTTTGTGTCTCTCAAAAATGAATAAACATTTAAAAATTAAAAAAAAAAAGAATGCCCAGCTTCCAGATACCTTCTGCTGAAACACCTGTGAGCACATAGATGCCACATTAGAAAAGAACAGGTGGTACCTCAATGACAGGTTTTTCTAGATGGCAATGGTTGATTATAACTCTGTTATAATTTCAAATGTTAATTTGGAAATCCCCAGTAGAATGTATGATTGATTGATTTGCTGATTGGAGATGGGGAAGTAAAGCCTTTGTTAAATGCATAAGGACTGCAAAAAGGGAAACCTTTGAGAAATTGGCAAGGCATTCCATTAAAAGCCAAGTGCAACAAAAAAGAAATTTATTTTACAACAGGGAAAAACTTTGGAAAGGGGAGTGAAGAGGAGTGAAAGTAATAAAATAGCATAGACATGCTGACCTTGACCCAGTGCTATTTGTGCAGCATCTGAAGAAAAAAAGTAAATAAAAACTGATGACATGTGCTAGAAGGGTTAAGACACTCAAATCAGAAGGAAAAGTAAGAATATGGGAGAAGGGTAGAGAAAAGTTGGAAGATCAAGAACTTTGGAAGCAAACAGGGTTTCATTTATAAACCAGTGAGCCAGTCTGACAGGTGAGGCGGGCTGAGGCACTTGAAAGATCTTATTCAGTGGCTGGCATTACTGAATGCCCAGCTGGGTCCGAACAAGAGTTGTTTTAAACAGGGACATTGTTCTAAAGAAATCTTAAGTTTCATTGGCCCTCCAATGAAGCCTTATAAATCTTGAACAGCATCAATATTCACCAACCACCTGCAATCAGCATTACTCTAGAATTTGCTAGACACAGCATGTCCTTGACAGGGAATGTTTTAATTTGGATGGCTGGCCCTCTACTCAGGACTTACGTATATTGATGATATGCAAATCAGTTCAGTTCAGAAGCTGTCCCATCAATAGCATAAATTAAGTGTATCCTATCATGAGGATTATCTCGGAAACAGAGAATGTCACCCTCAAAATGCCTATGGCCTAGAGGTGAACAGTCAGCAGTCTCTGAGTGAGGGAGAGTGAAAAACAAAGAGTATTTCATCACTATTGACTGGCTGGCTGCATTCTTCTTTAGGTTAAATGCTGGATTACTTACATAAAATATCTTTGCTCAGAAAAACTTTCTTTCCAACATCCGTGCAGCCTGACAAGAGATTCAAAGATAGCACTTTGATCAAGAGTCCCTGATACCGTAACCTTTATGTTAATATTGCATATTTCATTGAGAAATGATGACCTCTAGCATAGGACATGTGTTTTGTACTAGTGAGAATAGATTTGTGACTTTCTGTTACACATTCTAGGTAACTTAGAGTTCATAAAAAGCTAAAGTCTCCAGAGAGAAAGATCACAAGATTGTATGACAAATATAAGAAAAAGAAAACAGCTTTGTTGTTAGGATATCTTACCTATGACAGATTTTCAAAAAGACCTTATAAATCAGAGGCTGGAATTACATGATTAAAGGTAATTCAGATATAACTCATTCTACAATGCAATTTAAAGGCATTTTCCATTAAGTTTGCAATTCCCTCCAATACATGTTATCCAGACAGCTTGTTAGGATACTATCAATGAAAAATAATTTTTAAAGTCTGGATTTGGGACGCCTGGGTGGCTCAGTCGGTTGAGCGTCCGACTTTGGCTCAGGTCACGATCTCACGGTCCGTGAATTTGAGCCCCGCGTCAGGCTCTGGGCTGATGGCTCAGAGCCTGGAGCCTGTTTCCGATTCTGTGTCTCCCTCTCTCTCTGCCCCTCCCTCGTTCATGCTCTGTCTCTCTCTATCCCAAAAATAAATAAACGTTAAAAAAAATTAAAAAAAAAATAAAGTCTGGATTTAATAACAGATAAAGGGAAATAGTGAGACTATTCTTGAAGCCTGATTACAAGTGGTGAACGTGTGTGAGGTGATTGAATTCATTGTTCATGATGCCACAAGAGTTGAAGAAAACTGGGGTTCTCACAGTGAGGCACATGGACAAGTCAAAGGAGATAGAAGAAGTCCTGGAGTCCTGCACAGCTTTTAGAAGCTTTGAAGTAAGTAAACATACAACAATATTGAATGGAAAAGGCATAAATAGAACATCATCTCTGCCAAGACAGATATGCATCAACCAAGTATATGAGGGAGGCAAATGGAAGTGGAGATCAGAGATTAAAAGAAAAATTTTAAATAATGTGAATCAAGAAAGGAACTTTCATTTTCTGATGATGATGTGCCCCTAAAAATGAAGATCATGAAGAACTCAATTCTTTGGACCTGTGGTTCAGAATACCACCACCATCATCACCACCAACAACAAAAGGTTATGAAACCTGAGATTCTGCAAGGTTATGAAGTGAGATCTTGCCCTCACTCCTCCCAATACCATCTATGGGGCAGAGACTGTGAAAGTGGAGAACATGGCTGCGGTTCCCAACATTTGTTCTGGATTCCACAGAGTTGTGCTAAAATGCTAGGTTTCACCATTGTGTGTTGATTTAGAAGTCTAGAGATGGCCCAAGAACCCACGGTGTAACGCCTCAGATGATTCTGATGCTACTGGTTCATGGAATACATCTTGAAAAAATAATGCCACAAAAGAGAGAGAGAGAGAGAGAGAGAGAGAGAGAGAGAGAGAAAAGAAAAGAAAAGAAAGAAAAAAAGAAAGAAGAGAGAAGAAGGAAAGAAAGAAAGAAAGAAAGAAAGAAAGAAAGAAAGAAAGAAAGAGGGAGGAGATAAATTACTCACTAATTGCAAAGGTATTTATCTCTTGTGCTAATGAAAGCAACAGGGGTTCCAAAAAAGGGGGTGAAGTGGCCAAACTATGTGTCAATATGAATTTGTGCCAACAACAAGTGTAGTAAATTACCACAATGTCTTTTATAATTAAAGATTATGCTAAAATTACAAAACATATTTTTTAAAGAACATGACTTACTTTATTTCCTTTTATTTTTCTGTTCATTTTTCCTTTCTTAGTATTCTTTCCTCATTAGCTATAATCAGTTATAACAGGTAATATCCAGAAAAAAGTACTGCTCTACTCAAACATTTTAAGATTAACTCTTTTGCTACACTATGACTGTTAAGAATGAACAGAAATGAAGACAGAAAGAGGATTCCAAGATTGTACTTAGGATATATACTTTAAATAAAACCTACAAATATTGCTCGTAAAATTATAATGTTGACCTCACCATTTTTATCTTATTTCTATCAACTAATGTGAGTTTTGAATTTGATGCTTGTGAACTTGGAGCCCCAGATAAAAGCTTATTCTTTCAACTGCCAAGCAACCATAAGGTGAGACACCTGTTTATGTCAGATAAGCGCAACATTACTTTAGCTCTCAAAGGGCTTTATCTTGATTAGAAACCAAAACCTCTATCAAGAATTTGGGGACATGGGGCACCTGAGGGGCTCAGTTGGTTGAGTGTCCAACTCTTGATTTTGGCTCAGGTTATGATCTCACAAGGGATGGAGCCCTGTGTTGAGCTCTGTGCTGATAGTGCGGAGTCTGCTTGGGATTCTCTCTCTCTCTCTCTCTCTCTCTCTCTCTCTCTCTCTCTCTTTCAAAATAAATAAATAAATAAATAAATAAATAAATAAATAAATAAGCATTAAAAAAAAAAGAATTTTGGAACAGCACAGCCAGCATCCAGAAGAGGGTATGCCCATAAGTATGTTAACATGAACATGGTCTGCAGAGCCTTGGACTGATTTCAGAGGTTGAGAAAGGGAAAGGGAGGAAGGGGGAGCAGATGTCCTTACTCCTAAACTGGGTTCAGATGGCCTCTATAAGGACTTGCTCCCATGAATCTCTACAGATAATAATGAGGAATTTCTATCAGGGACTTGCTAAAGACGAAACACTTTTTTTGAGCATGTATTTACATTAACTTATTTAATCTTCACAGCAACTCTGAGGTAGTTACTGTTATGCCCGTGTTATAAATTAGAAAGCCAAAATTCGTAGTAGATTAAATGTATTAATAGTAGATTAAACTATTGGATATGAACTCAGTGCATATCTGACTGCAGTTATGCTTTTAAAACTGTATTCTAAAATAAAACAACAACAACAACAACAACAACAACAAAAAACAGCAAAATGCCCTAAATTCTACTCCTCAGTATTCTCCTCCATTTTGGATGTAATCTAAACTTTTCCTAGCAGGGAGATGGTTAAAGATCTTACAAAGACTATTGTTTGGCATCCCTATCTTCCAGCTGCAAATTTTGACAATGAGTCCACATCAGTAATACACACAATATGGATAATCTGGTACCCAGGGAGCAATGGAAATCCAAAAACATATATATTTTTTGGTAACTTATTTCTTAGTCTTTTAATTTTCTGAGATGTATGAATAACAACATTAAAGATTCAATTTTTAAAATGAAACCTGTCTTCAATTTTAAAAGCTGCCTTATATTTTAAGGTTAGTTAAAAAGTCAAGAAATAAAAAGCTCTGTGTTTTGGTACTTGAGTCAGTGTGGAATCACTGTTGGTCTTCTGGGCAATAGTTTCAGTTTTTTTGAAGTTTCATGTAGATGCTGTTTGCATCACCTTTTTAAGCTGGAAACACACCAGTGCATAAGTGCCTTTGTGACTCGTGTGCTCCAGCTGAAAGTGGAAAGTGATACCTTATTCTTTTAAAGTATAAGATGCCCAGGGGAAATAAATTATTAGTACTTAGAGCCTTGGACGTTATGATAAATTCCAAAATAAAATCTTCAGAATCACATTTATTGACTGCTCTAAGGTTAAAGCATACTTTCTTAAAAACACTCTGGTCAGCAAGCAAGATTATTTTATATTTTCATTTTGGAAAGTTCTTTGCAGCTTTGTTAATTTGGGGAATATCTGCTCATCCACCTTGACTCTGAAGTATAAAAATTCCTTAATTTTCCCAACCATACACTATTGTACCTTGTAATACTAATTATCAAACCAAATAACATTCTTAATTTATGTAATGGTCAGTCCCACCAGAGTTAGCCACTTAAGAATAAGTATCACATTATATTTTTGTATCCCTAGCATCTGGTAGAGTGCTGGCCATAGCGGGTACTTCATCAATGTGTCTTGTATGGAGTTGTGGACTTAGTTACTGAGAGGCATTAAAAGTGTAAAAATACTTCATGTCTAGGAAAGGAAGTTAAATTAATCCATAACAAAATAAAGTCAGAAAGTTGATTTTAGGATTGAGTGTTTGATCCATTTGTTGACTGGATTGTTTTAAAATTTTCAAATACTGATAAGAAGTAATATTATTTTCTTAATATCTGTTTCTATTTCGACATATATAAATAACAACAGCAAGAACTAATGTTTGTTGGGTGCTGAGTATTTGCCTATATTATATTAAACACTTTGAAGATAAAATAGGACCTTATAAGGAAGGTCCTTTTATTAATTCCATTTTCTAGGGGGACGCCTGGGTGGCACAGTCGGTTAAGTGTCCGACTTCAGCCAGGTCACGATCTCGCGGTCCGTGAGTTCGAGCCCCGCGTTGGGCTCTGTGCTGACCACTCAGAGCCTGGAGCCTGTTTCCGATTCTGTGTCTCCCTCTCTCTCTGCCCCTCCCCCGTTCATGCTCTGTCTCTCTCTGTCCCAAAAATAAAATAAAACGTTGAAAAAAAAAATTTTAATTCCATTTTCTAGGTAAGCAAGTTGAGACAGAGAGGTTAAATAACTTACCCAAAGACAAACTGCCAGTAAACTGAGGAACTTTATCAACTAGACAATCTGGTATGAGTTTCTCCAAGAGCCTACATTTTTCTGCAGATGTTCTGAATTCTGTGTAGCACTACCCCATTTTCTTCAGTATTGGAAAATGATGAGTTCTTGAAACAACTGAAACAAACCCAATCACCTTCTTTTCTTAGCTCAGCCTCCCCCAAAAACACACAGGCATTTGACATCCCTTCATCTGAGTTTTATACAAAACCACAAATAGAAAAATAAAGGGCATTCCAATGTAGAGCATACAATCACATGGCTTTAGTTCCTCTCCATTTTTAGCCTGGTTTCCTATGAAAAAAGGACTTGTAAAACCACTGGGTCTTTGTGGGGTGTCTTCCTTACTCCATCTTCATTCCTCCCTTTACCACCACCATCAAAAGAAATAGTCCTGGCAGTTAAAAAGAAAAGAATTGCTGTTTCCTGGACATCTGGCCTATTTTGCTTTCCTTCCAGGAATTAATGAGATGCTAAGCATCACCTGTTTACCAATCTCTGTCCTCTGTCCAATTTATCATCATCTATGGTCTCACAAGGGAATGTCATAAAAAAGTTTTAATTTGAGAGTATAAAGAGATGCAGTACAAGTAGGAAGGCCTGGAAATTAAACCAAATGATATTTATAGTGTGAATCTTAACAGTGAAATCATATAGACAACTAGGTATGCTTTTTATTTGCAGTAAAGTCACAGGAAGCAACACTTTCAACAATCAATTTGCCCACAAAGAAACTCAAAGATACCACAACATTACTTCCTTAAATGTGACAAGAAGTATACCATCCAGTGGGGAAAATAAAAGAAGCTATATATTGGAAATATAAAAAATTAAGAAATCTTTAAATTACACTATTCTTTTAAAACCAACTAAATAAATAAAATAAGAAATGTAAAAACAGAAATCACAGGGGCGCCTGGGTGGCTCAGTTGGTTAAGTGTCCGATTTTGGCTCAGGTCATATTCTCACGGTCTGTGGGTTCGAGACCCACATTGGGCTTTGTGACAGCTCAGAGCCTGGAGTCTGCTTTGGATTCCGTTTCTCCTTCTCTCTCTGCCCTCCCCCACTCATGTTCTGTCTCTCTGTGTCTCTTTAAAATGAATAAATGTTAAAAAAAATTTTAAATAAAAAAAAACAGAAATCACACATTTATATTTCATCTTTCAAATGACTGTTTCATTTTTTAAAAAGATTTTAATTGGCTCACAAAATAAAATGCTTTGTGCCTTTCTATCTGAAATATTAAAGAAAGCAACTCGGGGGAAAAGGTAGACTACAGTCCACAGCTTTTCTTCTGTTTTATACACTCTCTTAGAGCTGTAAGACAAGGACTCACACTGTACCTGACAAAGCTGGCTTATTTTTCTCCTCCCCCTTCGCATGTGTCCTGTGTCTCCTAGTTACTCTCTAAACACAGAGAGACTCATGGTGCTGCTATTTAGCATTACTCCCAATAAGCTGAATGCCTGTCAGTGACACTAAGAACAATCGTGATCGTATAGAGCTTTAGAGTTTATGAAGTACTCTCACATCAATTATTTCATTCTGTCCTAAAAGCAATGACATCCTTGTCTTATTTTCTAAATACCATGTTTTACTAAAAGGACCCAGAACTTCTTCAAAAAAGTGGCTGAACCCAGGGCTGCAGCAGGGAAAGTACAAAGAGTCCCTGGACATCTTGTTGTGTCAGAAAGCAGAGACCGGCTGAAGGATTAATGGGGCTTATCAAAAAGACAGCACTGCTGTCTCAGAGGGGCTCCCAATGGCCAAACTTGAGTGAATTTAGGCATCAAATATAATAATGATGGCACTAAGATTGTAAGACATCAAATCAAAGAAAACCCATGAGTCTATAGAGATCCGCTAAAGAGGGCAGGGGGAACAGATGAAGGGAGGGAGGGAGGAAGAGAAAGAGAGAGTCAGAAGAGGGAAAGAACCCTAGAGGAGAGGAGTGGTGTTAAAGTCTTTTTTTAGAGAAGAATGCTAGTTACAAAAAGTAAAAAGAATGATTTTTTTTTTCAAGTCACCAGCATACCCCCGATATATAAGCGACAAAAGCAGGAATCATGAATGCATACTAAACTACTGGGTGAAACATTGCTAGGAAACAGGATATTCCCATGGCCTCAAAGTATCACCCAGTTTTCTTCTTTGTTACAGAGGGAGAAAGGCATTTTTATAGTTAATTGCCAGGGAGTCCCAATATCACCTATTCTCTCCCGAAATATATACTCTGAACACAATCACAAGGAAGCAAACAAAAAGTTCATCACGTGATAGTTTACAAGACACCTGGTATGGAATTACCAGAAACATTAATGTCATGAAAGGAAAAAAAAAAAAAAAAAAAAAAGAAAGAAAGAAAGAAAGAAAGAAAAAGGTAAGGGGCCTCTGCTACATTAAAGGAGACTAAAGAGACATGGCAACCATAACTGTCTCTTGGATTTAAAAAAAGAAAAAAAAACAATAAAGGACATTTTGGGGACAACTGAGGAAATTTGAATATGGGTGGTATACTACATAATATTATTGAATAACTGTTAAATTTCTTGGCTTTGATAATGGTACTGTGGTTATGAGAATGGTCATAACATGGCACCATGTTAATTAGTGAATCTACTACAAACACATAGACATTCATCCTACCATTCTTTCAACTTTTCTGTAGCTGTAAAATTATTCAAAACTAAAAGGTGGGAGTAAAGATGTTGTTTATGTTCCAAAGAGCTCACAATAAAGTGGTGAAGAAAGGTATGTAAAAGTTGTTTAGAGTTCAATGTGGTGAGCTCTGCAAGAGTATCTCCTACGGAGCCAGGAAAGCACAGAGGAAGATGAGATGGATTCTAACCTCAGGACCCTGAGACCCTGTTCTAAGCTTCTCCCACCCTCACACGCTGTTCCTGGACTTTCACCTCTAGTCACTCAACCTCTTATCTTTACCTTCCTGATAAAAGGAAATCTAATCTAAACTGAAGACCATCTGGCTTATTCTCAGCCCCCAGGCCCCTTTAGATCCAAGTGGTTTCAAGATACCCAGGACAAAGAACTCCTTTTACAGACAAATTTTGGTGTTTGTAAACTCACATGGAAAAAAATTAGGTGGGCCTTCTAGCAATGCTTGAGACTGGAGTTGGATAGTAGCTGTACTGGAAAAGGCCTTCACACAAGATTCACTCTTGACTGGATTATACTCCATGACTTAAAACATAGCAGAAAGACAACAATTATTTTCCTGCCATTTACCTTTATATTATCTGGAAGAACCGGACAATGGTCTTCTCTTCTTACCAGAAAGGTGATTTTGCCATCAGAGTGACACTGAAGTTTTAGTACTCTTAATGAGGCCTAAGTGGTTACATTTTGTGAGTAAGAAACTTCTGTAAGTCTGTTGTTTGAGCTCACAATTGGAAAGAAGTCATAAGATTCAAGAATTCATGTGAACCTCAAGATTATTTTGTTGAATGCACTTTTAATTGACAGTAAATGTGAGATCACAGATTTTTCAAAGTCTACTGGGGGTTATTTATTTCTTAACTAGATTAATTTTTTATTTTTTTTAATTTATTTTTTTTAACGTTTATTTATTCTTGAGACAGAGAGAGACAGAACATGAACGGGGGAGGGTCAGAGAGAGAGGGAGACACAGAATCTGAAACAGGCTCCAGGCTCTGAGTGGTCAGCACAGAACCCGACGCGGGGCTTGAACTCACTGACCGTGAGATCATGACCTGAGCCGAAGTCGGATGCTTAACCAACTGAGCCACCCAGGCGCCCCTAGATTAATTTTTTAAATTAAGATTTTATTTTTTTTAGAGTAGCTTTAGGTTTATAGCAAAATTGAGGGGAAAGTATTGAGAATTCCTATATATAGCCCCTGCCCCTACACAAGCATAGCCTTCTCCATTATCCACATCCCCCACTAGAGTGGTTACAATTAATGCAACTATTCTGACTCATCACAATTACCCAAAGTCCATAGTTTACATTATTGTTCACCTCTTTATGTTTTAGTCTATGGGTTTGGACAAATGTATAATGACTTGTATCCAACATTATTTTATCACATAGAGTGTTTTCACTGCCCTAAAAATTCTCTGGGCTCCACCTATTCATCCCTCCTTCCACCCATCTCTCGGCCACCACTGATTTTTATACTGCCTCCATAGTTTTGCCTTTTCCAGAATTTGGAATAATACAGTATACACATAGCCTTTCTAGACTGGTTTATTTATGTAGTAATATGTATTTAAGTTGAAGTTTCTTCCATGTCTTTTCATGGCTTGACAGCTCATTTCTTTTTAGCGCTGAATAATTTTCCATTGACTTGAATGTACCAGTTCATTTATCCTTTCATCTCCTCAAGGACATCTTGGTTGCTCCCAAGTTTAGGTAATTATAAATAAAGCCTCTTGAAACATCCATAGGCAGGTGTTTGTGTAGACATTAGTTTTCAACTTCTTTGGGTAAATACCAAGGAGTATGATTATTGTATTGTTTAGTAAGACTATGTTTAATTTTGTAAGAAACCTCCAAACTGCCTTCCAAAGTATCTGTACCATTTTGCATTCCCATAAGCAATGATTGGGAGTTCCTGTTGCTCTATATGCTCACCAGTATTTGGTATTGTCATTGCTCCAGATTTTGGCCATTCTAATAGGTGTGTAGTGAGATCTCATTGTTTTTATTTGCATTTCTTTGATGATATATGATATGGGACACCTTTTCAAATGTTTATTTACATCTGTATATCTTTTAAGATTTTTTATTTTTTTTAAGCTTTAAATTTTTTAAAGTAAACTCTATACCCAACATGGGGCTCAAACCCATGACCCCAAGATGAGTCACATGCTCTGCTGACTGAGCCAGCCTATTGCCCCCCACCTGTAAATCTTTTTTGGTGAAGTGTCTGTTAAGGTCTTTGGCCCATTTTTTAATTGTGTTTTTTCTTATTATTGAGTTTTAAGAGTCCTTTTTGTATTTTAGATAACAGTCTTTTTATCAAATGTGTCTTTTGCAAACATTTCCTCCAAGTCTGTGACTTGTTTTCTTATTCCTTGACGTTGTTCTTTACAGAATAAAAGTTTTTTTTTTATTTTGATGAAGTCCAATTTATCCATTATTTCTTTCATGAATCATGCCTTTGGTGTTGCATCTAAAAAGGCATCACTATATCCAAGGTCATCAGGGTTTTCTCCTATGTTATCTTCTAGAAGTTTTATGGTTTTGCATTTTACATTTAGGTTTGTGATCATTTTTGAGTTAATTTTTGTTAAGTGTGTAAAATCTGTGTCTAGATTGTTTTTGCATGTGCACATCCAGTTATTCTGGCTCCATTTGTTGAAAAGATTATCTTTGCTCCATAGTATTGCCTTTGCGTGTTTGTCAAAGATAGTGACTACATTTATATGAGTCTATTTCTAGGCTCTCTATTCTGTTCCATTGAGTTGTTTTTCTATTCTTTTGTCAATACCACACTGTCTTGATTACTGTAGCATTATAGTAAGTCTTAAAATTGCATGGTTTCAGTCTTCCAACTTTGTTCTTCCTCAACGTTGTATTGGCTATTTTGGGTCTTTTGCCTCGCCATATAAACTTTAGAATCCCTTTGTTAATATCCACAAAATAACTGGGATTTTGATTGGGATTGCACTGAATCTATAGATCAAGTTGGGAAGACCTGACATCTTGACAATATTAAATCTTCCTATCCAAGAACTCTCCATTTATTTAGTTCTCCTTAGATATCTTCAATCAGAATGTATAGTTTTCCTCATATAGATATTATATTTTGTTAGAATTAAACCTAAGTTTTTCTCTTTTTTGTATGCTAATGTAAATGGTATTGTGTTTTTAATTTCAAAATCCACTTGTTCATTGCTGGTCTATAGGAAACCAATTGACTTCTATATATTAACCTTATATCTTGCAACCCTGCTACAATCACTTACTGGTATAGGGGGTTGTTTTTTGTGTGTGTGTTTGTTTGTTAATTCTTTTGGATATTCTACACAGATGATCTGTGAATAAAGACAGTTTTATTTCTTCCTTCTCAATCTGTGCACCTTTCTTTTCCTTTTCTTATCTGACTGTATTATCTAGGACTTCCAGTACTATGCTGAAAAGGAGTGGTGAGAGGGGGCATTTTTGCCTTATATCTGATCTTAGTGGGAAATGTTCAAGTTTATCACTATTAATTATAATGTTAACTGTATGTTTTTTGTAGATATTCTTTATCAAGTTATGAAGATGTTAAATTATTTTTAATAGTTCAAAAGAAAATGTCTTCAGTTAAACCTGAAGATTCAAATAATATTCATTTTCTCATCTAGAGGACTTCACATACAGTGCCTACCAGCATCTTTCTTGATCTGAATAATCTATAATTCTAATCTACACATATACCAACTAATCATATTTCCTTTAGGAGAATAACCAGCACTGCACTTAAATTCTTGTGTTTTTTTTCTTTTGTACTCCTTAACAATTTTTTAAAAATCAACCCCAGAGGCACAATTTTTCACATGAGATTTACAAATACATTTACCTTTAAGAGTTTTTATTTTTATTTTTTTTAATGTTTTTTTATTTTTGAGATAGAGAGAGGGAGAAAGCACGATTGGAGAAGGGACAGAGAAAGAGGGAGACAGAGGAACTGAAGCAGAGCTGACAGCAGAGAGCCCGATGCAGGGCTCAAACTCATGAACCATGAGATCATGACCTGAGCCGAGTCGGATGCTTAGCCGACTGAGCCACCCAGTCACCTAACTTCAAGAATTTTTAGAAGGCAGGTTAGAGCAATTATGGATTTTATATGCCAACACAGGCTGCAATGCTTATATGCTGAGTTACCTCTAGTTGAAATATTTCTTTCAATTTTGATTGTTTTTTTCCACTGTGTTGTTCTTTTTAATGAACCAGATTATGTTGCTGTGTGTGTGTGTGCGTGTGTGTGTGTGAGAGAGAGAAAGACAGAGAGAGAGAGGTGTATGTGTTTGTGTGTGTGTCTGTGAGAGAGAGAGAGAGAGACAGAGACAGAGAGAGAGAGAGAGAAGGAGGTGCATCAAGCTAAAATTTGGCACTATTTTTTTCTTGGTCCCTATGTTTCTCTCTAAGCAGTAGAGGGCAGAACTGTTGTGCATACTATGTGCCAGATACTGTGCTCTGCACTTAACAAGGCTCAGGTAATACAGGTTTCCCACATTATCTAAAAGTAGAACATTCCTACAAAATCTTTTGTAAGCCAGAATGTGATAAAGTGAAGAAGCAATTACCATTAACTTATACGGAAAAATATTTAGAGCGTTCCTGGACCTCTGAAATAACCTCTTGGTTTTTCTGATACCTTAGGACACATCTTTGCTAACTGATGCACAAATGAATCAAGACACAGTACAAAGCTATGGGGGCTTGATGCTGGGATGCGCAGTGTGGTTCCTGGGGAAGAGCCTGGCAGAGGCCACACTCACTATTTGGAGCATATGCTGCCTCTATAATGGCTCGCTGCAAAGCAAATGCTGGACGCTATTTTTTCTTTTTACCTTTTTTTTTTTTTGTAAAGGCAAAATTCCTCTTCAGATTTCTTTTGGTTAGCAAACACAGGCACTGATATTGGCCTTTGCATAACAGCAAAGCAGTAAAACATGAACTTTCAAAAAGCAGAGGATACCTTACTTACAAAATTTAGGAGGCAGCACTGTAGTTATCTCCATTTCACAGATATTGAAACTGAAGCACAAAAAAACTAAGTAACTTGCCCTCCAAAAACAATAAACAGTAGGACTACAAATCATAAAAGAAAGAATGCTTTAAAACAATTCTATGTTTCCAATTTCTTCTCAAGTAGAAAATGTAGTTTTCCCAGAATTAACACCATTAATAAGATAGAACACAACTGTTAAACCCTAGCTGTGTGTAACTGACATGTGTTAACAACTGCAGAAGCGTGGGGGGGGGGGGTGGGCGTCTGGGTGGCTCAGTCAGTTAAGCATCCAATTTCGGCTCAAGTTATGATCTCACGGTGCATGAGTTCAAGCTCCCGCATCGGGCTCTCTGCTGTCAGCCCAGAGCCTGCTTCAGATCCTCTCTCTCTCTCCCTCTCAATGCCCCTACTCCCCACCAAGAATAAATAAACATTTAAAAAAATAAAAAAAATAATAAGACTTTTAAATTTATTCTTGAGTGAAGGATGGGAGTGGAATGTCAGCACTCACCAGTTTATGAAGAATATTAGATATTACTTGGGTTCCCCACCTAGCCCACAGAAATCTATTTAACTCACATGTGGTTGAATCATAGTACAAATCTGAGATGAAACTGTTTTTGGGGAGCACTATGCCTGGAACACCCAATGGCTTCACAAATGCTGAATGGATGAATCAAAGAAAGAAACAAGTTGTAAATGAGGAGATAAAGCTGAGTTTCTGTTTTGACTTTTTGTACTGAAAACTAATAGATAAGCACCTTTGTTATTTAAAAAAATAAAACTTTTCCTGTATTTCTCTATGCTCTCAATGTCTAACTTACTTTACCTCCAGCCCAACTGTACGTTCGAATCTCAATAAAAAATCCCCTTCAGGTCTGTCCACCCTCTTACATTTTCCATTAAACTAAATTGCCTAGCTCTCAGACTGCATTAAAACTCTCTTCCACAGTAAAGTCTACCTGATTATTAAAAATAAATCAATAACTGAATTGAATGGATGTTTGCTAGCATCTTCGCTTTCTAAGAATATATGGATTTTTTAAAAAACTTTATTTATTTATTTACTTACTTACTTACTTACTTACTTACTAGTCTCTACACCCAATGTGGGACTCAAACTCACAACCCTGAGATTCAGAGTCACATGCTTTTCTGATACAACCAGCTAGGCTGGTTCTACATGCATTTTTTTTAAGGGAAATCAATTTTTATCAGATGTTTTCTATCAAATGAATACCCATGGTTGAATTCAAGGCAGTAACAGAGATTCAAACAAAAAGCAGACATACTACCATAAAATTAAGAACAATCATGATTACAATGGGCACTTTTGTTGTCTTCTGGTACACATCATGTGCTATTTCCTAGTTTTTCAGTTAGAAGTCCTGTGAATCAAGGCTGTATAATTGTTTTTGCCCCTTCAATAACTAACCTGAAGTTATTCCCAACACTTCAAATCCTTTCTGAAAAAAGGCTGAGAATAAGCAGGTAAATACATGTGTGTGTGTGTGTGTGTGTGTGTGTACAGATCGACACACACAGTTCAGTTCAGTGCCTCCATGAGATTTACCAGAAGCACCCAAAGCAAACAGCCCAATGTTCCCACATAAAATTTATCAAACAAACATTAAATACATTTCTGGGGTTCCATATGTATATATAAAATCAAACAGCTATTGCTTGTTTATATCCTGTGGGCTCAGTTTACCTGTTATTAAAATAAATTGAAAATTTTAACCCCAGAATATGCCATGGTTCTATTTGCCTGAATTGTGTACCCTCAAGGAGAGGGAGAGTGGGAGGTAGAGGTGGGGGATGGGTACACATAGCTACAATGGTGGTGGGCTTAATTTGGAAGGGACAGAAGAAGAGCAGAGGGATCCTCCTGAAGACAACCTCGCTTTCATGGGCTATAAGGCTGAGGCAAGTCAGGGTCTAGTAGACAGAGTTTAGACTTAAATACCCAAAAGACTGAATTTAAATGCTCCATTAGAGACCAGAAATAGATATTATGAGGTGCCTGGGTGGCTCAGTTGGTTGGGCATCTGACTCTTGACTTTGGCTCAGGTCATGATCCCAGGGTTGTGGGATCAAGTCCCAAGCCCTGCTCTATTCTGAGCGTGGAGGTTACTTAAGACCCCTCTGCTCTGGCTCACACATGCGCGCTCTCTCTCTCTCTCTCTCTCTCTCTCTCTCTCTCTCTAATAAATAAATAAACAAATTAAAAAAAAATAGAAATAGATACTGTATTGAGAGGCAAAGATCCAAAAGATCTTGAACTGAATTAGAGGTGTGCATTTCTGTCCATGCCTTTGTTCTCAGTAGGTTACACAGTGAGACAGGCACCTGGAGGCCGTCACCTTGAACACACCCATCTGTGCCCAGACCCATGTGTGTGTGCTGGGCTGGCTCCTACCTGCCTGCAAGAGCCAGCCATGTGCTTCTCTCCCTAACTCTGTGGCCAGTGACATGATGGCACCTTGAAATCATCCACAGGAGGAGGATTTACACACAGAAACCCACTAACTCTACAAATTGGAATTGTTTTCTTCTTGCTGCACCCGCCTTCCCCTTTCAGAGTCAGGTTACCAATACCAGCATGCTATTGATTCTCAAAAGTTTGAGAGTCTTCCTTTGGACACATTCTTACACTTCTTTCAGCAGTGGTGACAACCCCAAATGCCTCATTTACAGATGAGGACAAGTTAATTCAAATGGTAAGGACAGTTCAAAAACAAGAGTAATAGAGGCATAAAAACAGGAAAAATTACTTGAAATGACTTGGACTTCAAAGGAGTAGTTCCAATTAGTGGCACCACTACTATTAAGTGGTGGTATTAATGGCAGCTTTGACAATCAGGGTGGTCATTTGCCCCTGAACATAATCATATTGTTTCGGGTATGTTACCTCCTATGTCCTTGATGCAAATCTTGGAAAGGTGCTGGGCCCGGTACTGTTTTCTTCCCACACATCCCTTCATCAGCTTAGACTTCTGGTTTCTGCACAAAGCAACACCAGGAGCTGTGCTGCATGATTTCTAGTACAGGAGTCTTCTCCCTACACCACACTACCTCTTAGAAATAAATGTGTGTTGTTGTTTCATGTTTTCACTCTGTTTTGTGAGGTCTCCACACTCTCAAACCGTGTTTGTTAGATTTTTAAAAATCCTCCAAGTTAAATTAATTTTAATTTTAGTGAATCTTAAAAATCCCTTAAAAGCAGGCTTTGGTCATTTATGTGGGATTTTTAAAAGAAGAGATCGTATGGAAAAGGTCGCAGTGACAGACATGGCAAGGAAGGTGAGGCCACTGGATTGCTTTCTTCACTCTAAATTCTGATGTTATTAAGAGCATAAATTCAACATTACTTAAATATATTATGTTCCTGGCACTGTGCTAAGTCTGCCTCTAGCCTTAAAAATAGAAATAGAGGGAATGGATGCAGGAAGTTGTTACAAGCGAGGGTTCCAAATGGACTAAAAGACATTTTTGTTCCTAACAGGTTAAGGTTTGAAACTTTACAGTAAATTGGAAATAGTAAAAAGAGCTAAGACTGTCTATAATGAAGTCTCATTTTATTATAAATATTTTTATTTATGGGGCGCCTGGGTGGCGCAGTCGGTTAAGCGTCCGACTTCAGCCAGGTCACGATCTCGCGGTCCGGGAGTTCGAGCCCCGCGTCAGGCTCTGGGCTGATGGCTCAGAGCCTGGAGCCTGTTTCCGATTCTGTGTCTCCCTCTCTCTCTGCCCCTCCCCCGTTCATGCTCTGTCTCTCTCTGTCCCAAAAATAAATAAACGTTGAAAAAAAAAAATAAATATTTTTATTTATAGAAGTTCCTATCCGTAATTTAACAATGGGGAAAAAATGGAATATATGCTTTAAAGAAACACATATGCATCTTTTTGCCTAGGCAGAAACTTCATGTGCCATGACTCCATAACAGAAATAACTCATAGATCCAAAAGTGTACTTATTCATTTAGAGCCATTTAATTTTACTGGCAGCATGGTATACTGAGCAGTGCATGGCCGTGGGATGAGTCTTAAGTTTAAAATTGAGTTCCGTTATTCGCGAGCTGTAAAGCCTGGGGGAAATTAAGTAGCCTAGACTTAATAAATCCCTACTTCATAAGATCATTATATGAAATAAATAACTTGATGTGCCCAAAGTAATAGTACATCCTACCCTCCCCATAAAGTTAGTCCTCTGTCTTTCTTAATAGGCCATGCCATACTCTGGTTTCACCTGCATTAGACTATGCATATAACGAAATTATCAAAATGTATTTTAAGACAGAACAGGCACACTAGAACTCTCTGGGCTCCATGCAAGAACATGATAAACACATTCCAAACTAAAACATTTTTGAATAATTATGAAATGTATCTTATCAGGTGAATGCAATGGGCTTCCCACAGTGAATAATGTAATGTAAGAAAATAATGCAATATAAGAAAATGCTTCCAAAAGACAACATTGTATGTATGCCACTTTTCAAAGAAATATAATAAAAATTGACAGATGAAACTGGGAAAACTAGCTGATCAAAAATAAACACGGAGAAGAGGAGCACTATTAGGACAGCACCTTTTCTTACTCAGATGATGTTTTTTAACAGAAATCCACAGACAAACTATTTCCATCTAATAATGCCAGGTACGCTCCTTACTTGCAGCTCTCAATTTTCCACGGATAAAAAAGGGGTGCCTGGGTGGCTCAGTCACTTAAATGTCTGACTCTTGATTTCAGCTCAGGTCATGCTCTTGTGGATTGTTCAGTTCGAGCCCCATGTCAGGCTCTGTGCTGACAGCATGAAACCTGCTTGGGATTCTCTCCCCTTCTCTCTCTCTCTCTCTCTGCCCCCACTAAATAAATAAATAATCTCTTAAAATTTTTAAAAAATAAAAAGAAGGATGGATTGTATTTTTTTTCTACCTAGCCCTTTTACTTGCTAGGCAACAGTTAGCGGTAGGGTAATTTGGAATCCTTTATAGGATGTCCTTGATGGTGTTTGAGATTAAACAGCATCCGCACCATATATCTTTCTTCTGATTGTGTTCTGCCGAGAACCAAACTAAAATGAGTATGCTATCAGAAGGGATAGAGGAAGGCTCAGGGTGACCTCCTCACTGTGACTAGGAGATCCTATCTAATGCAACTTCTACGTAATTTAGCACTCATTTGGGGGGACCTGAGATAACCAAACTCTGTAAAGTTTTAATACTTAATTATATTTGATCAAACAAAAAGTACACTATGAGAACTGTGAGTGGTAGGAAGCGTTTCCAGAAATATTTTATCCATGACAAAACCAGTTCTATTCTTGGGTCTTCTGAACACTGCAACTGTTACAGCCTTTAGTTAACTGCAATAACTAATCTTGATTACTTATTAATCATCTAAACATTGCTTCTGGCAACATTTCCTAAATGTTCTAGCTGTATCTGGTTAACTCTGGCTCAGAAGTTAAGAAACACTATCCAGGAGTCTGTCTTATATTCATCATCAACATTTCAAAGTATTGTTTCAGGTTCAGAGAAAATATCAAATGTAGGAATTAGAATCAGAAAAGTCAAATATTTTTGTGAAAGAAAATCCAAAAAACTTCCAATTTCTTTGAATCTTTTAATCAACTTTTCTAACTGGACCTAATAATGCATTTTAAATTTAGCACTCATGACAGTCTCCTGTTGAAACTTAGGGGAAACATTACTTTATAAAGCATGATATATGTTATTGCTATAACCATAAGCATATGGACTCCCTGCCCATTCATTTTTCCATCAAATAGATGTTGTGAACAGCTTCAATATTTTGAGTATGGTTTGATAGTCTCAGAGGAGAGGGAGGCTAGGGATGTCGTTTTTTAAATATGGCACATTGTTAGGTAATTTTTCCAACAGCAGTTGCATTTTAAACATTTTTAATGTAAAATACAGAGTTGACTAATTCACTATTATAGCTTCCACAAGAATCGACAATAATAGAATGAACCAAATGCTTGCTTCCTTTCTCTAAGACCACCCAAATCCCTTTTAAAAAAATTTGGGAAAGATCTCCTAACAGCTAATATTGGAAATTTGTGTTACAATGAATCAGCATATTTTCCAGCATAGGAAGCAGAATAAAATCAAAAGTTATTTTAAAAAGTATCCAGGGGGCGCCTGGGTGGCGCAGTCGGTTGAGTGTCCGACTTCAGCCAGGTCACAATCTCGCGGCCCGTGAGTTCGAGCCCCGCGTCAGGCTCTGGGCTGATGGCTCCGAGCCTGGAGCCTGTTTCCGATTCTGTGTCTCCCTCTCTCTCTGCCCCTCCCCCGTTCATGCTCTGTCTCTCTCTGTCCCAAAAATAAATAAATGTTGAAAAAACAATTAAAAAAAAAAAAAAAAAGTATCCAGGTAACCCTCTCACATAATGTCAATGGGCCAAATACGCAATTAGGATTAGGTTAGTTTTGTTCATCACCAGTTGTAAAGATGCATAAAACCTATGGTTCCCAGAGGGTCACCAAGAGAGGCTAAGAAAACTGGAGCTGCTTTTAAAGTGTTTAACAAGGCAGAAACTGGAACGGATGTGCCACAAACCAATACCCATTACCGCAAAGCAATTGCTAAATTTTCTTGTAAAATAGCTATCAGCTGGCCTATTCAGCATCATGCCATTACAGCTAAAAAGAGCAACCAACTTGCGATTGTTACCATGAAAATAGCAGGCAGTAGAATATACAGTAGATGCAAAGAAGAAAACAAGAACAAGAAAAAGAAGTTTTCTGACAGATTTAAATCTACGTCAGTTTCTCTAAAGATCTAAGAAATGTGTCTTTAAAAAGTTTTTTTTTTTTTCCAGGCAATAGTATGGTGATTTATTTATCAATAAGCAATATGTTTCTAATTGTCCTTTAAAGGTAATTAAAATTAACTTTCAGGAATAACAACACAGTTCTAGAAAGGATTCAAAGAACACTTCTTTGATTAATGAAGGGTTGTAGTGGGGTAAGGTGGAAGCCACTAGAGCGAACTAAGTTTGCAGCCAACTGTGAGACCTTTGCCAGTCTGCTTTGGAGAAAAGACTGATTTTTTCATTGGTCAAAGACAGGTGTGCAGACACTCCATTGTCTTTTCAAGAGCCATTTTCTTTGGCCAGTGATTGGTTTGGAGTGGGGCAAATAACAAATAAAACAAATAAAAGGGAAAATAAAATAAAATAAAACATAACATAAAATATAATAAAATAAAAATAAAATAAAATAAAATAAAAATAAAAACAAATAAAAGGGAAAATATCCTGAAGAGAGCAATTTGTCCTAAATTGAAATACAAACCCTCAGGAAGAAAAAGCCTTTACCATTCCTTTTTCCTGCCTGGAATACAGATATGATACCTGATGGTGTAGCAGCTGTTTTGTAAGTATGAGGCAAAAAGTATGATGGAAAAAAAGTCAACATTATGAGGATACACAAAAATGTAAAAAGATAAGAGGACCCTAGGTATCCAATGATATCACTGAACATTGATTGCATTTTTGACAGATTAATTTCTGTACTTGTGTCATTTGTATGACATCTGAAAAGGCTTCTCTTTCCATATTTGCCAAAATGATTCATAAAGTTATATGTGGATTCAGCCAAGCCTGCTATTTGTTCAGCAAAGAAAAAATACAGAAAAGAGCTAGAATATCTGGTGAGTAGCAGAAAGAGAACAAATAAAAAAATACAAAGCCTTCCTAGACAGGTTATCATCTTAATTGTCCATCTAAACAGTGGTTAATTGTCCCTAGATACAAATACAAGGTTTGTGGAACTCTTCACTTTCCCTACCAACGCTGAATGATTTGCCTCCTTGAACGGCTGCCTTCATTACAATAATGTACATTTAAGCTACTCAGAAAATATTTTCCTACTGATCCTGAAGTCTAATTTAGTATGGAATGTTGAATAATTTACATGCGTAGATGAACCGAAGCAATCAGGACATTTGTGTCCAGATAATAAACAGCAGTCAATTTATTTCTGGTGTTTTATTGAGAAAAGTACTATGTAAAGCTTCACTGTTTGAGTAAAAAAAAAAAAAAAAAAAAAAAAAAAAAAAAAATGAAAAAAGGAGAAGCCTTGTGTTCTTATTTCTATCCTTTCTCCCATTTAACGACTAGTGCACAATGACTATCATTTTTTGTAAAGAGACTGACTATATTCTAGTATAAAAAATGTGAAAGAATTCTAGCCTTCAGGCACATTTACAAGTTTGTTTCCATGTGATATGACATTTATTAATATAATAGTAATAATGATGACAATGATGGAAATTCCAGCAAGAACTAATCCTTATTTTATAAGCGTTTTATATGGATTTCCTACTTAATTCTCACAACCACGATGAGACCAATGGTTTTATTCTACTCATTTGACAGAGGGAACTCAGGCACAGAGAGATTAAGTAACATGTCCAAAGACACACAGCAAATAAGTTGTCAGGCAGGAATTTGAACTCAGGTGATATGGCTCCAGAACCCTCTATATCCTCTATATTCATATGAAATATGACTATTTTTATTACCAACATCATTTTTTTTTCTTCTTTAGGTCCTTCAAGCTTTAAAATCTGCTTGTATTTTAAGCATTGCTACAAATTAAATGTCATTATTTAAAGCTCACTTACCTTGAAAGTGGTGATGACTACAAAATTACAACATATTAAGAGGTGGCTCAGTCTGTTAAGCATTCAAGTTCAGCTCAGATTATGATCTCATGGTTCATGGGTTCCAGCCCTGCATCGGGCTCTGTGCTGACAGCTCAGAGCCTACAACCTGCTTCGGATTCTGGGTCTCTCTCTCTCTCTCTCTGCCCCTTCCCCACTCATGCTCTGTCTCTCTATCGCCCTCAAAAATAAAAACATTATTAAAAATTTAAAAAAAAAAAGAATTTAAAATTGAGTAGGAGGGGGACTGGGGACTTTTACATTGCTAAAGCAAACATACTTTGTTTAATTCAAAGGAATGTTTTGGTGGTTTTCTTTTGTGGGGGGGGGTGTGGTTTTGTGTGCAGATTGTGGGGAAAAGCAGAGTAGCAGAGCCTCCAAGCTATTGCTCCAAACCCACCTTTGCTCAAGGGTCCTGCTTCTGGGTGCATATCTCTTAACACAACCCTGGCACCAACCAGCATGAGTATTTTAGAAATGAGAAGAGACAATTATAGCAGCTTATAGTATCTACAACAAAAACAACTTAGGATATGTATAATTGGGTAATTTTTCCCTGTTGGACCAATAAAGTGGGCATTTTAAATATTTTATTTCCAAATATGTATAAAACTTTTCTTTTGTCTAGTATATTTATTGACTCACTGGAAAGTCATCATGTGTGCTCCATACTCGAAGCATTTTTTTAGCCACTGAACTATGTAAATTCATAACTTCATATTTTAGTCAATCTTTCTGTTTTAACCAGTGAAAAATAAAGGGGAAAGAGTTTTAGTTACTTAATTCTTCTAAAATCTGGATTATATGGAGAATTATTACATAACAATGTTACAAAAATGCTTTCTAATTTGGGCTAACCACATGGTTTTAGAAGCCAAGCATATCATATCCTTTATCTCATTTTTAACAACGTATATCCTTTTAAGACTCAAAGAAATTTTGTAGTTCTTCAAGCTCAGGGGAAGGTCAACTAACTGAAAACCTTGTATGTGCCTGACACATTACATATTGTCTTATTTACTGTTCCTAGCTAGTCTTTTTGACATACGTTAACTTATAGGTGAGGCAACTGGTGCTCAAAAAGATGAAAAAAATATATATAAGCAGTGAGAGGCAGACAAAATTGAAATTCAGCTTTATCTTATTCCATAGACCAAGTTTTTTCCTTATGACAACATTGACAATACATAACTACATAATCATTTGACTGTTTAGATATAGTATTAAAGATACTTCCCCATACAAATAGATGCATATATACATATTTATATGTAAAGAAACATACATACATAGATATTTAGTTGTGTAATTAAATCTATATACCAATATGTATATATCCATATGTACACAGTGTCCACATATATGCAAGCATATAAAGGTATACACACACACACACACACACACACACACACTTCTATGTGATAAACACCCATACACGGGTGAAATGAACAGGACTATAAATTATAAAAGCTTGCATTTCCTAAATTATGCTTGTTAAATATCATCTACTTTACATGTAGATTTAACTCAGTACCATTCACTTTCTCATGTTGAACTGAAAACTTAACTATTCAGTTTTATAGTTTTAGATGAAGTTTCTAAACCTCATCTAACTTCTTGTTAATTAGGAATTTAAATTGTAACAAAAACAAAACACAAATGCAGCAATTTGTGTGCTACACACAAGGAATGAGGTAAGTTTTGTTTTCTTTAAATCTTTTATAATGTTTATTATTTTATTTATTATTTTTTTTTATTTTATTTTTTGAGAGAGAGACAGAACAAGAGTGAGGTAGGGGCAGAGACAGAGGGAGACACAGAATCTGAAGCAGGCTCCAGGCTCTGAGCTGTCAGCACAGAGCCCAACATGGGGCTCAAACCATGAACAGTGAGATCATGAGCTAAGCCAAAGTCGGACACTTAACCAACTGAGCCACCCAGGGACCCATCTTTTACTCTTATAAATGAAGAGACATGATCAATTTAAACAGAAAACAAACTCTCTGGTTAATAGGTTACTAATCATGTGACTTGACTAATAATGTTACAATACTGTCAGCTACATTGTTTTCATAATATTATTGTCACCAGGTCAACTGATTTATAGTCCAAGCTCTACACCCATGAAAATTAAAAAAAAAAAAAAAATCAGTATTAAAAAATAGTAATTACCTGCCTCTTGAATTTTACTAGGACTTGTTTCTTTGATTTGGAGACCCAATAGTGCAGCTTAGGTAACTTTACAAAAGAGGATGCCTTTCCAAAGGTGGATTTCATCACAAGAGGATACTATAGGCAAGAATCTATTAAATCCTTAAGACATAGACAGATGGTAAAGTGTAAATTAAGGTTCAGCACATTGCAGGAATCTCACAACTACTTTCAGTAATTGGTAGAGTATAAATAACCTAATTTAAATGTGTAAAAAATCCAATCACTGCCAGATCACCCCACCCACCCAAAAAAGAAAACTCTTATCATTATCCCATAGTTGAAATCTCTTTAAAAAATTAACAGCAGTGTTCTTCTTTTAAAAAGGAGCAAAAATAGTTTGGATTCTATTTTATCTGCTACCATTTCCACTGCTCATGTTCTGATAGATATTTTAATGAGCAGTGAAATGGCCAGAAGAAGATTCCAGTTTAACAAAGGCTGATGCAATTTAGACCCTACCTACCAAAGCCCTGAAAAATCAAGTACCTGCCATAATTATATTTTAATGCACACGTAAAAATATTGACAGTTTGCAATGCTGACTACATATAGAATTTAGGTATCACATTATTGGGTTACTCTACATTTTTAAAAGGGATAAGGAATCTAAGGGTGAGTGGTCAATGACTGTGATTTCACTCTTCTGCTTTTACCCAGTAATGCAAGGGTTTCTCAGAAAATAATAGCTAATATATATATTAGTATTTAGGAGTGCCAGCACTTTACGTGGATTATCTCTTTTAATTCTAATTAAAGAACAAAAAAGCCTATGATGAAGTAACCCCACTTTATAGAAGAACTGTGGTTTCAGAGGTGAGCAACTTGCTCAAGCTTATATCCCGCTGTGCTGGCCTAACCAATGACTTGTGAAGAAATAAAACATTAAGAGAAGACAGACCAAACCAGTTCCAAATGATATATATAATAATTATTTTAAAGCCCTTCTGCTCCTATAAATAAAATCCATAGATATCCCTCTCTTCCACAGTCAAGATGAAAAACTGTTACTCTTTCTCCACTGCCATAAAAATTCTTTCCAATGCCATTTTGTTATCCTTGTTATTTTCAAGATTATCATGATACTGCTGGGACAGAGGGGGAAAAAAAGAAAAAGGAAATAGAAGGATTAAAAAAGGATACTAATGGAATGAAAGCTTTTAGGAAGGGAAGCTTCACATATTTATGACAAAATTATTATTTTTAAACAACTGCAAAAGAAAACTTGATATTCCATTTTCATGCAATTTTAAAGCCAAGATTTCAATGCTCTGTTTTCTACAGAGTAATGTATTGAGAGAAAAAATATATTCTTTAAAATATAAAACAAATATCTAAATATCTGCCACCAAATAGGACTTGTCTCTTAAAATTTTATTTCATTAAATAATGTACATATATTACTTAACTCTTTTATTTTTAATACATATATTTTTATTTACATATTTTGAGACTTTATTCCAAAATATATGGCTAAAATATCAAGCTATTCTCTTGCAAAAGAAGCCATCTAAACCAATCTGCTCTATGTTATGAGTTTCAGTCTACTTTTAAGAAGAAAGAGTTAATGAAATGCATTATATTACAGAAGAATAAAGTGACATACTTTGGGCACTGGAATCACACAAACCAGGATAGTTTCATGACTTATAAACTATATGTTCTTGAGTAAGTTGTTTAGTCTCTCTGGCCCTCAACTGCCCTATGGAGTAATTGTAACACCCACCTTGCAGAATTGAACAGAAGAAATGAGATCATGTATAAAAAAGTGGAATCACTGCCCACAGATGTTAATCAAAAAATGGTAGTTATGATGAATAATTAGGACTGTTTAACTTTTATAAAGTACAGATTTCTGCTTACTGTACTCTCTCCCCTAATTAAGATTCTTAAATTACAGAAAATTTTGATTCAAAAACCCTGTAATATATTATGAATTAAGATAAAGATCAAGTAAAGCTTTATTTTTTTTTCAAGATAAACTAGCATCCTCTATACCATATTTAAGGCTGAAAACTAATACACATCCAAGTTGAATTAAATAATGAGTCACTAGAAGAAACAACACAACAAATTTTTCAATGTAATTTGAATTAATTTATACCTGGGGAGGCTCTGTATAAACTAACAAGGCAACTGGAAGCTTAATAAAAATAATTCTGGTTGTTTCTGTACTGAGACTATATTTAGATGAAACGATTAAATGAACCAAAACTCTTATGGAACATCATAAAAAACAAATTGTACAATTTTCTAGATAATGCATTTCAGAAACTGATTACAGGTGTGTGTGTGTGTATTATGTACTATTTCTTTATGTATAGTAGCTTTGTCTCTTTGTATTTCAAGGGCTTTGAGGGCAATGGCATTGTTTATGTGCCTGCACTATAGCCCCTATACTATCCAGCATGATATTGAGAAACTAGCTAGAATTCTATTAGTATTTGTTGATTAGTTTGTAATTAAGCCAAGTCCTTTCAAAGGTCTGAAGTAACCTTGGGGTGATGCTAATAGACCCTGGACTCACAGTGAAGACTCTAGCTGATATTCTTGAATATTTTACTTATTTCCTTCACCTGCCTGAGATTCAGCCTTCAATGCATCTTATGAGGAAACTGCATTACTGACCAATATGAGTTTAATTTCCTTTCCCTTCCACTGCTCACAGAGGTATTAAGATGCATTGAAATGAAAATAACATCAACCGTATTTGATGTTTGGCATCTGAGCCAATATTCTGCATATTATTTCATCTCTAATCTTCAGGTAAAAATACAATAATAAATACCATAATAACATCTGGCTCATCAAGGTTAAATAACTCCCCCAAGGTTACAGTCTGGCAGATTCAAGTTGGTCCACTTCATTTAAGCATCATTATAGAATATTTTGATGTTGGACACAGATACTCTCTGGCTGTGTCTTACATACAAACCTATTGGCTAATTTTTATTAAGGGCACTTTGACATTTTGGATTTCTGTCTATGAATATTGTCTCCATTGAATACTTTATAAGTGGCTAATACAACTTATGATAAGATAAATGGGCTGCATTTTGAAAACAATGCTTAGAGAAGAGAGGGAAAACAACAGTGGAATAGGTTGATACTTTGGATTCATGACCTTGGTGGTGACCAACATTAGGTTAAAAGAGCTGTTTAGTGGATTTCCAACCCTGAATGATATTTTTGTTATTTTAAATCACTGACTCACATGCCAACAAGTTCTTCAAATCCTCTTTGTCAAAATAGTAATAATGAAGGATCTTTAATGTTTGCTAATTTTTTTTTTGAGCCAGTTGAAATAAAACACAATTCAATCCAAAAAAATGTAGATGAATCAGTGTCAGAGGACAAGAGCCAACTACCTGTTTTCTTCTCTGCATGTGGCTTTGGGTATAAATGGAACTGGTAATAAACTGTTTTGGGAGAAATGTGGTACACATTGGAAAAGATGAATGCAAATGCTCAGTATACTCTGAATTAAAATACATAGTAAATTTCCATATTATCGCCCTCTGCCTCTGCAGTTAATGAAAACACATTGGGAAATTGAGGATGTTGGAAAAAAAAGTATTTCTTTCCCAGTACATCACACTGATTCAATCAAATCTATTGTTGACTACCCTAATGTTTGCTCAGTAAAAAGGAAGTTAACTAACTCTTAAACAGGTATGTGTTAGAGTACATAACAAAGAATATCATTGTTGTTATTAAGTTAGTTATGGAAAAATAATCAGTGGTTTCCTTCTTTAAGAATTGGGTACATTTTGGGGCGCTGGACGTCTGACTTCAGCTCAGATTATGATGTCACAGTTTGTGGGTTCAAGCCCCACATCG
Source organism: Prionailurus viverrinus (assembly GCF_022837055.1). Classification (NCBI taxonomy): domain Eukaryota; kingdom Metazoa; phylum Chordata; class Mammalia; order Carnivora; family Felidae; genus Prionailurus; species Prionailurus viverrinus. The sequence continues at coordinate 22,025,998 of NC_062568.1, forward strand.
GTCTCTGTGCTGACAACTCAGAGCCTGGAGCCTGCTTTGGATTCTGTGTCTCCCTCTCTCTCTGCCCTTCCCCCGCTCTCACTCTGTCTCTTTTCCAGAAGTAAATGAACGTTAAAAAATTAAAAAAAAAAAAAAAGAATCAGGTACATTTTAATAGCTTAATTTTTAACTCAAGTCTATACCTATAAAACTAGTTTTTCAACAAATTATTAAAATGACATATTTTTTGTGTAATCCTGATATTTAAAACAGAGATCAATATCCCTTTGGCAACTGATGATATTGTGAACTAAAACATAAATTTTTAGTTCAACCTTATTTCATTTGACTGACAACCCTATAGTTGTCCAGGATCCTTATTACTCTGGGGATTACCTTAAATTTATGGATTATTTCTATTCTTACAGAGTGCCACGTATATAGATCAGAGTAAATATCTTATTTAGAATTAGCTGAAAAATGTTTCTGTAATACATGTGAATATATTCTGTATGTAATAAGTTTTGGGGTCTAATCAATTCTATATTCACATCCACTCCATGATTCAGCCACTCATGTGACCTAACTTAAAACATGAATCAGGGATGCCTGGGTGACTTAGTCGGTTGAGTGTCCGACTTTGGCTCAGGTTACGATCCCATGGTTCATGAGTTCAAGCCCTGTGTCGGGCTCTGTGCTGACAGTTCAGAGCCTGGAGCCTGCTTCGGATTCTGTGTCTCTCTCTTTCTCTGCCCCTTCCCTACTCATGCTCTGTCTCTCAAAAATAAATAGATGTTCAAAAATTTTTAAAAAAAACCATGAATCAGAATACCTGGACTAGTCATATAAAGTAACTAATATTTTCTGCAGAAAAAATTAATATTATCTACTCTGAATATCTAAGGAAAATAATACATTTGCCTTTATGCTGAGATGTTCATTTGAATATTAAATATAGAAGCAATTTTGTGATCTTATTGCTTTTAGAGGATTCTTTTTCCTAAACAATATCCAAAAAAACTGGTCTTAATTTTAGGATTAAATACTTCATTGGTTGTCTTTTTCTATGGCTTTATGATCCTCATCATGGTTGCTGACATGTTGATTTCTGAAAAGAAATCACTTATTTTGAATATCATTTAAATGAATACTATAATCTAATTATATTTACTTCTAAATATAAATGTCAAGTATTTTAAACTTAAAAATTCAACAATCTACTTTTCTGTGTCTGCAGTAAGGAATAGTGCAAATTTGTTATTGACAAACTCAAGGAAGACATATTTGTTTACTTGCCTAAACCACACAAAAACCACATTAATTTAGAAAAGCAGATTTGGTCCTGAATCTTTCACTGAGAGTGACCTCAAAGAGTACAGGAAATATGCAATAACTACTTTCTGTGACTGTCAACTTGAGGAAAAGTTAGAGAAAATTTTAAGGAAAGTAAAAAAGGTAAATTTTGAAGACTCGCATTTATGTAATGCATTCCTAAGTACTATCTCCATTAAAAAATTAATAAAAAGCTTGAGGCACCTGGGTGGCTCAGTCCGTTGAGCATCCAACTCTTGATATTGGCTCAGGTCATGATCTCACTGCTGTGAGATAGAGCCCAACATGGGGCTCCACACCGAGCATGGAGCCTGTTTGGAGCCTCACTCTCTCTCTGCCCCTTCCCTACTTGTGCACACGCACACGCGCGCTCTCTCTCTCTCTCTCTCTCTCTCTCTCTCTCTCTCAAAATAAACACTTAAAACATTTAATAAAAAGCTAAGGTACTTTATAAGGCCAACATCTCAACAATACCTAAGCCCTTTTCATTCTCATAACGTGACAGCGAAGTGCACCTTCACGTTCACATCATCGATAAAAGTGATGTCTGGGGCTATCAAGTAATAGTACTAAATAAAGTGAAACATTGGGGCGCCTGGGTGGCTCAGTCAGTTAAGCATCCAACTACAGTTCAGGTCATGATCTCACAGTTTTGTGAGTTCGAGCCCCACATCAGGCTCTGTGCTGACAGCTTGGAACCTGGAGCCTGCTTCAAATTCTGTGTCTCCTCTCTCTCTGTCCCTCCTCAGCTCATGCTCTGTCTCTGCCTCTCAAAAATAAATAAACGTTAAAAAACATTTTTTAAGTGAAACATCTAATAAATTTCAGGGATATATCAAAAATTTTCCTGTTTTTATGTTTAAGAAATTAAGTTATTTTTTTTTAAGTTTTTATTTAAATTCCAGTTAGTTAACATACAGTATATTAGTTTCAGGTATACAACACAGTACTTTAACACTTCTATATAACATCCAATGCTCATCACAAAAAGTACACTCCTTATTCCCCATTAGGACACATCAAAAATTTTCAAAATATATTTGTACTTGATATCATCAGTCTACTGTATTTTACTATTAAAAATAGTAACTGACTCTTGGGTCAGTGTTGTTTGGTGACATAGAAAAAACTACAAAATCCATGGCCTCCCACTTGTGAGCTGCCTTCAGAGTATGTACACAAATATTAATAGACCTATTCAATGCAAACCTTGCTTTGGTGCACCTCAATAGAGTGGAAATGGAAACAAAAGGTGAAGACAAAAGCTTCCATCCTGGATAGGCACAAATGTTTCTTCTGCCCAGTTCATTGCATGGACTTCTTATAGGTTTCTTAAAAAAATGTATTGTATTTTACAGAGCACCTGGGTGGCTCAGTCAGTCAAGCTCTGACTTCAGCTCAGGTCGTGATCTTGCAGTTCATGGGTTCAAGCCTCATGTTGGGCTCTGTGTTGACAGCTCAGAGCCTGGAGCCTGCTTTGGATTCTGTGTCTTCCTCTCTCCCTGCCCCTCCCCCAGTAGCACTCTGTCTCTCTCTCAAAAATAAATAAACGTTTATTTTTTAGATTAAATTAACAAGAAACTAAATTTATGCTCCAAAATAGGTTCATATTCTAAAAGTTAAATATTGACCTTATAAAAATGACCTTATAAAAACTGCCTGAAGAATGCAATTTTTAAGTTAATATATCAATAATATTCACTGCCTTAATACTGCTTCATAGTCCTTGAACACATACCAAAATGTAACTCCAGAGCTATTAAAGAAGAGGACGTCAACAATTTTGGAGGCATGAAATAATTCCCAGAGTTATGACTGTGAACCCAAATATATTAGAGTCAAAACCACCTATAGCTCAGCCAAAGATTTCAATTATATGGTATCTATTCTAAAAGCTCTGAATTCATTCTAAATAATCAATCTGAAGAGACAATTTGTAGCTACAGCAAAAGCATTTAATGAGTTGGAGTTGACTGATAAAATATTTTCCCAATACAAGCTTATATCATCAGTATTTAAATTTTTGTTACAAGTACATAATTTGGTTTGTAGTGTATCTGAATCTGTGACTGGCCTTATCACTGCACGTCAAATCACTTAGCTTTCCTGATGTCAGCTCAAACTCAAAATGCAGCAGATAGATCAGTCTATTAAAGTCATTGGCAAGAAATACATAGATAGCTGGAACTGTAATAGTATGAAAACGTGACATCACTTTGCCAGTGATTTTATACTTGCATACGTCATAAAAATTTGAGATATACTTGAAAACACCTAGTCCAGTTTATGGCACAGATCAAGTGATTGACAAATGTTTAGGAGAACAATTTCAAAATTCAGCTGCCTCAATCTGAGACAGTGCTGAAATAAAAATAGTTGCCAAATAATTAAAATGCCAATTTATTACAATTTATTTTTACCTATAATCTGTCTCATTCTAAGAAAGCTTTGAAGAAGCTAATTATCTGGAGGTTTTTGATAAAATTCATTCTAGATTTACAAATGTACAATGACCAGAACAAAGGCTTACAAAATGTAATCACAGTTCAGTTACTATTATATAATAGGTCAGCTTGCAGGAAAAGACACTGAGGAACAGAATAAGTAAAATCTTAAATTATACTAGCTTCCATATTCTTTTAATCAATTATATTTAATTTGGTGTAACTGAGAGTACCTTAAAAACAATACATACAATATAATATTACATACAACATACAACATACAATGTGGTATAACTGAGAAAACTTTAAAAGTCATACAAAAATATACATTATTTATCACCAGTTTTAATCTCTTTTGCAATTTTATTAACGGAGGCTAAACTACAGTCCTCCCAAAATGTAGTGATTATACTGCATTCTCATGATTTGCTTCGCAGCTTTCTCTTTATTCCAATTCAAAGTCATGGATCAGTTTTCCTCTGTAAGGAAAGATACTTTACAAAATTATAGAGAACGAATGCCTTGAGCAAAGCATGCATGACTGAAAAATATATTTATGATGGATGAAGAGGTGTTGAGGAGGACATGGGCATCTCTGAAGTAGTAAAGAGTGTTTCTGAAGCTTTCTTCGCAAGAACCACTATCTGTCTACAGCCTACAGAAGTTAGAATTCTCAGTGCTTCTTGGAAATGATATGATATCCAGTGATATTTCAAGAATAAATAGGGAGTCAACATTTTGGTGGCATCGAGGGTGAAGATCCTTAGAGAAAAATATAACACAAGGAATAATTGGGTATATGTTACAACTTGGACGAACTTGGGAAATGTTATGCTAAGTGAAAGAAGTCAGTCACAAAAATCCACATATTATATGATTCCATTCATATGAAAATCCAGAATAGGGAAATCTATAGATACAGAAAGTAGACTGATGGTTGCTTATGCCTGAGAGTGGAAGGCAGTTTGGGAGGTGATAGCTAAAGGGTTCAGGATTTCTTCTTGACATGATAAAAATGTTCTAAAGTTGACTGTGGCGATGGTTACACATATCTGCCAATAAACTAAAAACCACTGAATTGTATACTTTAAATAAGTGAAAAGTGTGGTATGTGAATTGTATCCCCCCCCCAAAACTATTCAAAAAAGTAAAATGCAAGTATTCCATTCAACAGAATACATAAGTATTCCATTCAATGAAATGCAAGGCAGGGTACATGACCTTCTGACTCATGGACATTTCTACATGTCACTACAGATTAGCTTGAACACTACTGTTATTTCAGAGCAGCAATTCACTTAAATATTGAATTGCAGCTCTTGTAGAACTTGTGGCAATTGAGAAAGATGTTCTTGTTATATAATTCTACCTTCTATCTGAATAAATTTGAGGTCCAGGGAGGAAAAAAACGGACAGAATCAAGAACCCAGAAATAATAAAGAGCCCAGGATACTTCTAAGTCAGAAGACAGTTTGAATATCTGCCATATTTATAGGTCAGATTTTATAAAGTAATTTGGAAGGGGTAAGCAATGTTATCTTTATACATTACTTTGATGACCTCCAGAAAATACTGCCTCCCGCTACACACATACATGATTTCTTCTAGTAGATTAGAATCCCACCTTAAACCCCAGACAAAAGACTAAATCACAGACCATGTGGCAGTCAAGAGTAAGAACTCTGGAGTCAAACAATCCCTGGACTGGAATTCCTATCCCTCTAATTATCCAAGTGGCCTTAGTCATAGCCATCAACTTCTCAAGGCCTCTGACTCCTTATCTGTAACATGGAGATCCTAACAGTGACCGCCTTGTAAGGGCTGAATGAGATAACACCAGGACAGGAAATAGATTAGCCAGTGCTGCACACATACTCAAGAAACATTAGCTGTTATTAATGGCAAACTAACAAAAGGTCTCGCATCAGTTATTTGCAGGGCTCAGAAATAATGAAATCAGCCTATGCTTTAAGCTGAAGGTTTCATGCATTTTGGCAGGTTACCTTGGTATTTTATATAGCCCCTTGGGGCGGCAGCCAGACTGCTGACTGGCCCTTTGGAACCCAGGCCTCTTGGGATCCCCTGACTCCTTCTGCAAGCATCAGCTTCCATTCCCTCCAGCTGGGCTAGGTCACTGCTTAGATCCTCCTTGTGTTGAAATTCCTAGAAAGACTTCTGGTACCTGGACCAGCTCTCCTTACCCTGCCTCACCTCAGTTCTCTCAGGAATAGTCTTGACCTGTAAGCGACTCTCTGGTCCTCCCCTGGAGGGTTGCATTACATCAATTTCCCAAATACAAACCAAGTTAGGTTCTTAGTGAACATCCCCCCGCCCCCCAACACCCAATGACCAGAAACCTTTGTCTAATCTGAACAGGAAACAAGTCCTGACAATGAGTCCTTTGTTTTAAAGGGCTGTCTCCTATTAACAGAATAATTCCTCATGCCTTAGAAATCTTTCATACAACAAAAGAAGACTAGAAGGAAATTTGCCAACATGCATACTGTAGCAGCATCTGGGTGGTACAGTCCTAGGTCTTATATTTCTTTCTGCTTCTTTATACTGTTCTGTACTTTTCTAAAACTTCCACAGAGAGAACAGGTCAATCAGAAAACCAGAAAAAAAATATATCTTGACTAGGGAGATGGGGGCAGTAAGGAAGAATAATGTGAAAGTAAATTTGCACTTATTTTACAAGACTTGCTTTTGAAGTGGTAAAAAGGGGCATTGAACACAGAAGGCAGTGTGGAACTCCTGAAGGGAAAAAAAAAGGTCTGAAAGGAAAAGTGGTGTGAGTGTAGGGTTAGGTGACTGGTGGGCACACCTCAGCTATTTCATGAGTTCACCCAAGAGCAGGTTAGGCCGAGTGTGTAAGGTACATTAATTTTCTGGTGAAAATTCATTGAGCTGATTGGTCAACGAAAGCCATCAACCCACTGAGTCAAACAGCAAATGCAAACAGCCTATAGATCTAGTCAATATCCATCTGTAACCCAAAATTCCAGGGCAACAGCTACAACAAAGAAAGAAGATTTAGCAGGAAGGCACTAAAAGCGGGCATCTAAACATGGCCAATTCCAGATTGGAGAATCTTTGAGTTGATGTATATGGGCATCACAGCATGGTTTAGAAGGTAGGCTCCAGATTGCCTCCACTTGGATCCAGGCCCAGTCAGTTATTGGGTAAATTGTTTAACTTTATTAAGTATCAGTTAGGTCATCTTTAAAATCAGGATAAAAGTAATAGCTACTTCTCAGAACTGTTAAAAGGATTCATTGAAACAACACATGGCAAGCATTTAGTGCTCTGTAAAAATTGGGCATGATGATGAAGAAAATGATTATGCTGATGAAGAACTTATATAAAATAAGCAAACCCTAGAACAACTGAAGTCATACCTAGGGTTCCTATTTTCCAGTGAGCCAAAGGAAGGAAACAATCAACATGGATATTTTAGAAAGGAATGATATCGTATCGTTTAAAAACACTTTTTCTCAGTAAGACCTTTCCCTCAGGGCTCTAAGGTTGGTTGCCTAAGAATACCCTAATTTGGTACATCAAAAACATCAAAACTGTTTGTACTGGGATAATTAAACTCACTTAAATTTAGCATTACAAACAGAAAAAGGAACTGACTGCAAAATTAGTGATAGTGATCCATATATTGAAAACTTTATAATTCAATCTTATTATTCAAATTTTCTTAAAATTCAAAACTTTTATTATTCAAATTAGCCAAGATAACTTAAATTTTAAAAACTAGGTGAAACCATACTGACAAATTAGTCACATTAATCAACCAATAAATATTCCAACAGAACTGAAGGATAATTGTATTCAATTTCTGTCTCAATATTCTCAAGGCTAATATACATAAATGTAGCAGGCAAACATTTAATTATTTTATAACTTATTTCACAAAAGTCTGTTTCAGTTTCATAAAAGGACTGCTTGTATTTTCTTTTCTGTAGCACTCAAATATTACAACCACTAAATGGCACTAGACATGCTTTTTAAAATTAAATGGCTTTTAAAACCATGCTATTAAATGATGAAAACAAACAAACAAGCACAAACTTCAGGAGAGGAAGCACAGATGTTTTGGGACACAGAATATGGACAAAATTAACCAACAATATGAGAAGAGTCAGGTGCAGTAAGAACACAGAAACAAAGAGAAGGACATTGGCTTTTCTTTCCTGTTAATCTGTTTCTCTCCTTTGTTTTTCTTATGAAGAAAAGGACTACTTGGAATCTCCTACTTACCATGTCACCTACTTAATAAAATTTTAGCCATTATGTAAATTCGGTCAGAAATTAAACATAGCAAAGACAGTAGCTAGCTAGCATTAGATCGTCTGCAAATGAAAGAAATATTTCATAGTGTCAGAAAAAAATAGTGGATTTAGTATTTCATTCATTTATTCAGTAGCTATAGGTTATTACCCTTAACAAGGAGGATCTGAAGATGGATGAAAGAAACTAAATACCATGCCAGTGAAACTGAAGAGCTCCTGGGATATAGAAAAGTAATAGGGGAGACACATATTTTGTGATCACATGGACATGGGTAAAAATCCAACTCCATTTTTTAATTATCTATGGGACCTTGAGCCAATTAATTCTTCTAATCCTCAGATCCTTCAGCTACAAAAGAAAGTGAATTACTGGATGGTTATAAAAAAATATATTGGATGGCTATAAAGAAAAAAAAAGATACATCAGGAACCTGGTATGCTGCCTGCCTGGAACTTCATAAATGTTTGTCCTGTTATCAACACAAATCACTAGCATTTATGATTTAATTCAAGCTGAGAAAAATGCTTAGCCTCATAAATAGCAGGCAACTTTAAGGTCTCAAATTACACAATTTGCAAAAGACATTTAATTTCCTCTCTATATTTGTCCTATAATCATGTTACTGATCGGTAAACATTCACTGCAACCCAAATAATCTGCATTTCCTCCCGTTTACAAAATAAACAGAGCTAATTCTAGTGTGGCAGAGGATACAAATTGTCCTCCATTACTCATTCTCTCCTTCCTCTTCAGCAGAAGAATCCTCAAATGTTAGTTGGGTATGTATTTATTCTGAATAAATGCCACATTTCATCTCAATAGCAAAGTATGACCAATAATTAAGTTCTGGTCAATGGGAATTGAGAACAAGAGGTGTGTCTGACTAGTGGGAAATCTGTGTACAAGGTAGGACCATACCCTTCCCCTGTTCTTCCTGTTCCTGCCCCCTGGGATGTCTGTCAGACAGTGGGCACTGAAGCAGTCATCTTGAACGCTAACTGGAAGACACACGCTGAGGATGGCAGGGCGAAAACATAGAAGGTATCTGAGTCCTCGATGATGATGGAGCACTATGCTAAACTTCGATGGGCCGAAGTTACTGTTATTTCAAATTTCAGAATTTAATTAAGATAACAAATTTTAAAACTAATTGTAAACCAATACTGACAAATATTTTTCAGGTTTGATTTTTGTTTCTTTTTTTTTTTTTTTTTTTTGTCATTCTTCCCTGGATCTAGTCAAAATTAAACATACCTAAGAGAAACTCTGCTCTCAACCCTCAGAATTGTTGGATTCATTTTCCTTTCACAGTCACTAATTGAAAAGAAAACTTAGGCCATATGTAATCCTAACAAATTACTTTAGCAGTCCAGAAGTGAGTAACTGGTCTAGGATAGCCAAGAATACAATTAAAGTTTATGGTTAAAATGAGAAATAAATAGCTTTTAGGTACTTAGTGACATATACATATTTGCTCAAAGTATTTATTGCTTCTCCCTGGACCATTTTTCATCTTGCTGACACGCTTTAGGGACTGATGAATTTGCTTGCCTCCTACTTATTTCAAATGGAATTCTACTTTTAGAGCAATTAAAAACCAGGATTTTAGGGGCGCCTGGGCAGCTCAGTGGGTTAAGTGCCTGACTTCAGCTCAGGTCATGATCTTACCGTCCGTGGGTTCAAGCCCCACGTCAGGCTCTGCGCCAACAGCTCAGAGCCTGGAGCCTGTTTCAGATTCTGTGTCCCACCCCCCCCCCCCCCACCCCTTTCCTGCTTGTGCTCTGTCTCTCTCTCAAAATAAAAACATTTTAAAAACATGGGATTATCGGGGACTCTTTGTCGTTATAAGACTGGGTACGCTAGTAAATAACATTCCTGATTATCAAGCCATTTTTTTCTTGAAGAGCTATTTTAATGGACTTAATGATAATGCTTATGATTTTCATAGGAGAAATGTGCTTTTCCTCCTTCACACCAGGCAATGCCCCTCATTCCATAAATTCAATTACCACCTCTTCATCAGAGCACACATACAATCATTTGCTGAGAAGTTCACTTACAATGCATTAACTACAAGTTGGTTTGGACTGAATGGTCTGCTAATTAAATGCAGCCATCACAACAACACAATTCCAGTTTTCCAAAACTTGCTTATTTCCCTTCAAAATCCAATGCCCTCATTGTTCTACTACTGCACCTCTGATAATCTGCTGCCACTTCAACTTCATCCCCACATTCCTAACCGTAGCCCTCCTTAGTTCTCATTTAGAACAGGAAAACTCCACTCTGGAGGACAAATAGCACCTCTTTATTCTTAGTTCAGACACAAAGATTATTAAGGAACCATAATGAATTGGTCTTCCAAATAAAGAGAGGCAAGAGATGTGATTCTGCTTTTAAGTATGCAAAAAAAAAATGACTGAGGAGAAATATGGATATATATTTCTGCAAGGGTCTAGGATGACATGAGTTCAGCCACCATCCAGTTGCTTTTTTGAGAGACAGTCCTAAATCCGGGTGCTCTTTTCACCACAGTAAAAAGGTATAGAAGCTGGACACAAAGCTTGTAAGACTGAACTCTCAATACATTAACCTAACTATAATCAAATGATGAGTAAAATGCGGCATCTGAAATATCTTCCCATAGATGGTAGAAGCAGTTCTAGCCAAAAAATAGGCGCAATATTATTTTACAAATTAAAGCAGATTTTGTACATAAATACTTAAACAGGGGCAACCATTCCTATCCTTTAAAACAGAAATCCATAGGATTTCTAGGAAAAAAATGTATAATATCTGTGTTATATTTCCTATTCTAAAATATTTAATTTTTTAGTCTTAGACCCAATAAGTTATTTTGTATATTTTCCATAAAGAACAATGGCTCACTTCCAGCAGGTTCTGGGGTTGAATTTATATATGTCCTGTGGTGGGGGTGTGGGAGTGGAAGTGGGATGGAGGAAGTAGACATACAGCAAGAGATTGGGAATTATAATCAACTCCTCTAGAAACTAGATTTTGAATATTTTCTGGAAAAAAAAAGAGAAAGTTTCAACAATGTGAAACAAATCCTACAAAGGCACATAATTTATTACGTAGATTCTGTTCACCATGCCCACAATTTAATAAAAAAATTTTAAGCCCTTGTATTTTTTTAAATGTATAGTTATTTATTTTGAGACAGAGAGAGAGCTCATGTGCACATATGCATGAGTGCAGGAGGGGCAAAGAGAGATAGAGAGAAAATCCCAAGTAGGCTCCACATTGTCACTGTAGAGCTCGCTGTGGGGCTCAGTCCCATGAAGAATGAATTCATGACCTGAGCTGAAATCAAGAATCCGAGGCGTAACCAACGGAGCCATATAGGCGCCTCTACCCCTATACTAACCTAAATAGAGAATTGAGTATAATGAGCCGTTATTGGATCCCCCGAACAAATGAAGCCACAGAAATTACAGGCTTTTCAGAAAGTTAAAAACAATGTCAGGGATGCAACCTGTGTCCCACCACTGGCCCCCACATTTTAGCATTAGAATCAGATGGAAGGCTTGATAAAACAGATTTGGGCTGCATCCACACATTTCTGATTCATTAGGTCCTGGGCAGGGCCCAAAAAAAGAAATTTACATTTCCAACAAGTTCCCAGGTGATGCTGCTGCTGCTGGTCCAGGGAACACACTTTGAGAACCTCTGTCTTATATGGAGGAAGAACATAAGGAAGCCAAAGGAGCTCAACCTCTACTTCTAAGAGAACATAGCCACATAGGGTGTCACACTAAGCACCTGGGAAAAATCTAGAAGAGAGTCTCCTGAAACAAGTGTGCAGTCTCCAGTTATGCAGTGAATAAGTCATGGGAATAAAAGGCACAGCCTAAAGGAACATAGTCAATGATACTGTAATAGTGATGTAATGGGACAGATGACAGCTACACTGTGGTGAACATAGCATAACATATAAACTAGTCAAATCAGTAAGTTGTACACCTGAAACTAATGTAACATTGGGTGTCAACTATACTCAAATTAGAAAGAAAGAAAGAAAGAAAGAAAGAAAGAAAGAAAGAAAGAAAGAAAGAAAAGGAAAGAGAGTGTGTAACTTCATTGTAGTGAAGCAAGCCACTACTTGAGGATGGGAACTGTGGAGAGAGCAGAGAGGGAGACTGCATGTGTATTCAGGAGAAGAACAAAGACCAGCGGACAACAGTGGATGCATGGTAATAACAACAAGATTTATTTATTCGATACATATTTAGTAAGCAACTACTAAGTGATAAAAACTGGGCCGGGGGTTAGGGACACATCAGGAATCAAAATAGAAAATGTGGGGCACCTGGGTGGCTCAGTCACTTGAGCAACCGACTCTTAATTCCAGCTCAGGTCATGGTGTCACAGTTCATGAGATTGAGCCCCACGAGGGAGCTCTGCCCTGACAGTGTGGAGCCTGCTTGGAATACTCCCCCTCCCTTTCCTTGTCTGCCCCTTCCCTGTTTGCATGCTCGTGAACTCTCTCTCTCTTTCAAAATGAATTAATAAATTTAAAAATGCTCCTGCTCTCAGGAGCTTTCTAGTTAGAGGAAACACATAATAAGTAATTTCACAGATAAATAAAACATATCAAATATTTCTACAATATATAACTGCCATGGAGAAAAAAAAATACAGGGTAAGGTAGATTGGAGTGAAGTATTCATTTTTCACACAGGGCAATGTGGGAAGGATGCCTACCAGATATCAGACATAAGAGCTGCTGCAAGAAACTGAGACAATTCCAACCTGTAACTTTAGCAGTGACTTATCCCCCAGATACCAGGATTAGTATAAAGAATTTCAGATAGTGAGGGTGTAGAATTCATGGGAGTCCTCCAGCTTAGAGACCTACTGCATTCGTATATTCACAGATACAGTTTAACTAGGTCTGGGAGAGAAGAGAAAGTATTTGATGGTTTCTGGTCTGCTAGCTTTACAGAGTTGGAACTACATCCCAATCACAGATGTGTTTTGGAGGATCAGGCTTAGGACAGAGGTTTGCACATCTTCCAGGTGTGAAACGAAATTTTTCCAACAGACAATGACCACAATCAGAAAATAGGAATACCGTCTGATTTAGTTATAGCTCTCATTCTAGTGACACTTCCTTCTTTTACGTTTAGAATGGCAGAAATCAGCCAATGCTTCTTCAAGGATCTAGCACAGAGAGTTCAATTAGGAGATAAATTCTGCAGCAACTTCTTACTTTTCAACATATAACATAGAGGCAGAAGGACAGAAGGATTTGCTCCCAGGCAGAGTGCTAGCCTAATTTTATAAATGCTTACATCTGAACTGTAAATACTCAGTAACTTACTCAAATAAATCTAGAGTGCTCTAAACACATACTCCCACCACCACCACCCCCAAAATAAACCAGAAAGATCCCAGAAAACCAAAAGACTGAGAAAAGTCTCACTCACTCCATTGTATATCTCCATGTGCTCATATGTAGACACTTATCTGTATATTCTTTGAATTGCATTTCCCTCCACTTTCAGAATTTTCATACATTCAATGAAATATTCTGTTTGTCCTTTGTATATTATTATTATTTAATCTCTTAGTTTTTTGCATTCTCATCAGGTCACTTCCTATACTTGTAGTTTCCTCTTTTAGACCACAGCTGCCTCAAGCTGACTGCTATACTCAAGAGCATATGACATAGGAAAACAGTGATTGGGCACTCCCAATCCACTGATGGTTAAGGATACGTTCTGAATTATCAGACTGGCTTTCAAAGCCCACGGCATGTTTAATTATGTGGACATCTCTTCTGTACTGCTTTTTAAACTTTGAAAATATCAAAATCATGGCATGATGTGGGAAGAATTCCATTTTGACAAAATGAAAAACACAAAAATTCTTCTACTCAGAAAAAAAAATGTAATGGAGAAAATAAATGCAAAAATAGAATTGGCTAGAAACCAGCAACCACAAGAAAAGAAATATTGCAGGAAATGGAACTAATCAGTTACTATAGTGAAGATTTTTTTTTCCCAGACTTTCTTTGGGAAGGGGAAAAAAAAGAAATTGTAAATTAATGTATGAACCAAGTTTGGACAAAGCTACATATGCGGTCTTGAAGTATACAGAACTCCATGTGAATGTATCTTGAAAGGACAACAGAGTTTTGATTTAGTGGAATTTTCCAAGTTAATCTTGAGATTCTTCTGATAGCCTAGTAAAAACTTTAGTTACAAAGGTTGAAGCTTTTGAGGAGTAAGGTCTATATAATTATGCTCTGATACCCTTTCCAAAGGCATAGTTACCTTTGTCCCTAACTCAAATTACTCCAAGGGGCAGTCCATTCAGGAATGGACTTGCTCTGGCAGAACTTTCCTCAGCTCAACAACAGTCACTGCCTACAGATGAACCTTCCATGAATTAACAGTCGTCCACACACTGGCAAATTTTATAACCTGAGAAAGTTGCTCCTTTGGGTCATTCTCTTATAACTTCCTCATATCACTTGGCTATTTTGGTATAAAATACACTGATTGTTTTTTAACTGTTTTAAGCCTAAGAAATGCCAATTCTAAATATGGATATGGAAAATTGATCTCTGTGTTTTTAAAAATAGATTTAGAAATAATTGTCATTTACTTGCTAAGAGTTTTTGGAAAACCAGGGTTATCAAACATGCCAAATATTCTGTGATTCTAAGTTTAAAAAAATTAGTTCCTTATTTACTTAAAGTTATTTTTTTTAAGTTTGACAGCCTTTGGGCACTGCAGGGATGGCAGTTTCAGGACTATAAAGGGAGTAAAATAATCTTTATATAACGTCCAATATCATACTTGAATTTAGTATGTGGTGTCAAGAAAAAAATGGGTGCCCAGAAGTTCAGACTTTATCCTGACACCCAGGTTGACAACAATCATAGTATTAAAAACCCAGAATATCTATACATCAGAAACCACATGGCTTATCTTCATGTAGTTTATATACAAGAAAACCCAGGTCCTGAGAGTTAAAATTTTTTTATTCAAAATCACGCAGGAGCTTAGCAGAAGAGGCAAGAATCAAACCCAGGTTTCCGGATCCCAAGGGACATTGAGGGTCACTATCATGGGATAAGAGAGCTCCAGTCAGTAACAGAACAACACAACAGGTAATGAATTTAAAAAATGGTTGACATGGAACTTTTTTTACACCTTGTTTTAAACCACAGAAGTTTATGCACATATAAATTAGTGAAGGTCTTGAGACATTTTATAACCACTATGTCATAATATTCAGGCAAAAGACAATGATTGAAAAAAGAATGGCTAATGGAAAGGTTTTTGAATCAAAGTATTTTGTGGAATTTTTCTTTTGCCTACTCTTCTTGTATTTTACAAATTTAAGTATGAAAGTTGATGAATGTGTATTTCATGCAAGATACTCTGCTAAGTACATTACATACATTACCTCATTTATTTTTTTATAACTACCATATCAACTTTTAATCTCAATTTTTTAAGACTTTTAATATAGCAATTGTCATATAGCTAGTAAGTGCTGGAACCAGCATTTGAACCCATTTCTATATGATTCCACAGCCCATATGTATATCCAACAAATTAAATCTCTTAATTCTTGAAAGTTATCCCTCTGACCCTGCCTACCTTCTCCTTATTAGTCTCTAATAAAATATGTATTTCTTTTAAAAAATTTTCATTAAAGAAGCTGTTTCTGTCCATGGAAAAAAAATCATATTTCTAAAACTGGATGGAAATAAACATGAAAATTGATTCTGAGTAGGAATAAATAAGATAACCAGGATTTTCAAAATGAAAATCTTTATGTATCAAGCATCTAAAATGCCTTCTCAAGGTTTCCATGCCAACCATTCTAGATACTAAAATAAGCTGTGAAATAACATTTACTCACACCACGTTATGTAGGCTTTTGATACATTAAACTGTTTTAATAAGCCCAACTAAATTTTGAATCTTTAGCAAATGGGAGAAATAACACTGGCACAACTCATCAGTGAGGCAAGCAACATAGTTTTTGTTTTTCTAAATGAGAGAAGCCTTGTCAAACAGATTTAAAGGGGACTTTTCATTTCCGTTAACTTTCTTTTTATGTATTTCCATAGTTAGTCATAGCTTTTCAAAATAGAGTTTTATAAAGTTACGCTTAAGCTATAAACGGCGCTAAGTGCTTAACACTGAATTTGTAGGCAACAGTTCCGCAAATGTAGGGCACTTCCATCCTTGATACAGACCACCTAGCAAAAAAATAAATAAATGAATAAAAAGTCAAATGGAGCTGAACAGGTCTGCTGATTCCTCTCATGCAGTATGAAGGGATTTCTTTTTATTTGCCAAACTCCTTAAGGGCGAAAATATTGCAGTTTGATTGACAGCTGAGTATGACAGGGGCCTCCACTGGGGAAGAAGAAGGGACTTCTGCAGGTCAGGAGGAGCAGAAAGGAGGCCCAGCCTCCAAAATGCAGAAGGCCCAGGCACAGGGCAGCCCAAACGGAGTGGTTAGAAAGGGATACCACTGCTCAAGACAGTATTTTGAGAGAGGCACACAAGGCACTGGGAATAACAACCAGCAACCCAACAACAGCAATGACAGTGAGTGTAATCAACACTTAATAGCTACAAAAACTCTATCAGGCAGGTTACAGAAAGAGGGCAATGACAAGGCATGCATGGTCTCTGCCTTCAAGGAACTTAGAATCTAATTACTAAGAAAAATGAAGGTTGATTAAGCAATGCAAAAAAAGTGAAGTGTAATGACAGGTGAAAGTCGAGGTGTTACAGGAATGCATAGCCAAAACATCTAGCCCAGTGGAGGGAAGGCTTCTCTATGAAACTGATACGTGACCACGCATTTCAACAGAAAAATGGAAAATAAAGGGAGAGGAAGTAGCAAAAGATGAGGCTGAGGAACTATTTACTGGAACTAATTTCAGGTGAATACAAATATCAGAATTTAATTTGTATCTTACCAGCCTTTCCATAAGCATGCAATATGTCATATCTAAAAACCAGACTGAGGTATCCATAGATAAACAGGAAAAGACAACTCTAAATTCATTAGAGTCACGACTACTCGACTACTCTTATGTCACCTATGATTGTGGGCTGCCTTGAGTTGATGTCTATGGTTTATTGGTTTGTGTTTCCTGTCCATAAATTATAATATGTCTGAGTGGGACACTTATTTCTGAGGGGGTAGCATCAACTATTACTTTCCCTTAATGAGATAGATTTAAAATTTGGCCAAAGGTGAACAGACAAAGAACTTCTAAGTAAGAGCTTTCGGAAAGACCCTAATTGACGACTCTTCTAATAACAATTTCCAGGATTCCATGCCTCTCTCATTAGGAGAGACCCACAACTGCAAGCTTTTTATACCTATTAATAATTTTGAAACTTATTTTATGTTTTTAAATTTTATTTATTTATTTTGAGAGAGAGAGAGAGAGAGAGAGAGAATGAGCTGGGGAGGGGCAGAGAGAGGGAGAAAGAGAAAATCCCAGGCAGGCTCCGCACTCAGCACAGAGCTTAGCACAGGGCTCCAACTCCCGAATGGTGAGATCATGACCTGAGCCGAAATCAAGAGTAGGATGCTTAACCAACGGAGCCACCCAAGTGCCCTGAAATGTATTTTACATACTGATTTAAACCCTCAATCAGTGACTCCAAATCATAAAATACATTCACAGCCCTTTCAAGTTATTTTGAAAAGTATTTGTCACAAACATTTCTTGAAACATGCTATAAGGCACTATTTTCCTCAGTCTTGAAGATTTGTCAACCTACTTCAATGACATGATTTAGTATCATTCATCTAAACCTGTAAGACTTCTGCCAACTCACTTTTCTTTCTCTGCCTTCAGGGTTCAAAATGCTATTTTGTGGCAAATGACATCATTTTTGCTCTGGCCATGTGCATAACACTCCTGACTTCTGTCTTCTTCGTTCACGGCCATGCCTTTCTGCTCTGATTAGCTCTTGATGTCTATGTTACTCCTTTTTTTTTTTTTTTTCTCTCCTATCGTAGAGGAGATCCAACTGGTGAAATAAAAGGAGCATTGCCATTTGTGGCAGAAATGACCGGAATGACACTGGCAAGAGCTGTCTGGTTGGATCTCTAGTGTCAGGAGAAGCTCACCACAGGTTCTGCTACATCTCTAAAAGTGAGTGGACAAACTCCCCTCATTTGAATTATATTTATGAAGACAACCTATTCTCAACCAAATCTCTGAACATCTATCTGCCAAAAATTTTGTGTGTGTGATTTATGCTTTTACTTATAAGAAGTCATAATGCTGAACAACTGAACTATATTATCAAATATTTAATCTATCATTTCAGCGAAAGGAATGGGGGGCTCTTATACTTATGACACAATAATTACTCAATTTGGCAAATTAGTGTGTGAAGCTTCTCCTTTAAAATATGCTATAGAATTTTATATGTAAAGCTTTAACTATTGATCTCAAGATCCCAATTTCCTGGAGTATCAGTTTAGATGGAACATGAATGTGCTTCTAATGTCGTCTTTGAAAGGCACAGAGTCCCAGCTGACAGAATTTGAATATGGCCAAGTCTCTTTACTGTTCTTTCTCTGAGAAGTTAGAAAAGAGGGATCTCAATCCTTACAAATGAAGTAGCTTTTTTTGTTGTTAAAGAAGATTAAAGAGTTTACCAGAAGCAAGGCAGAAGAACAAAGACAGACAGATGAAGGTAGGAGGAAAGGGTTATGATCCAATCAGACATCCTTTATTCTTTAAGAATAAATTGTGTCGTTTCCTAGTGATGACAAAAAAAGGGGGTAGGAGGGAAACTTGACAGGTGCTGCCACAAAAAGGCTTTTAAAAGCCATCAATAGATGCATTTTTAACTTGTTGATAGATGAAGACAAATCATTTAGCAAACTCTGTATCACATGTAGATACGCCACACAAATGTTCTGTAGAAGACGTGTTTGTATTTCAAAGGCTGTTCCACTTAAGTCCTGAATATTAGAAAGCAAGACAGTGCCTGTCACGTTCCCTTTGATGGGGTTCAGGACCGGTCACCCCAAAAGGTGCCACTTGGCATACTGATTGCTTTGAAATTAAAGACACTTAAGAAACAGCTGAAGTAAGAAGGACAATTTGATTCTTCTCTGTCCTCATGAAAGCAGGACATGAATTTCCTCTGTGAAGGGTACCCTCCCTGAACTTGGAGGGCGGAAGCCCTCCTTCTCACCATCGATAGGGATTTCAGGGCCAAAAAGCCTATATAAACAAATCTTGCTACTTCATTAATTTGCTACCCAAGCCTAAACTTCTTTGTCTTGTCAACTCTTCACAAATTTATGGTTTCTTTGTCTAAAAGGTATAAAAGCTGCCTTCTTTCATCACTTCTTTGGATCTCATATCTTTGGGGCCCATGCATGAATGAAATGAAATTAAATTTGTTTTTCTCCTGTTAATCTCTCTTTCATTACAGGGTTGTCTCAGCTGAGAACCCAGAAGGGTAAAGGGAAATTTAGTTTTCCTCCCCTACACCTTCCGGCACACTTCTTGGCACGTCATGGTGCTCACAAAAGCTTTTCTTTAATGAACCAGAAATTTACTATTTGTAAAATGTACATTTACACAGCCTGGAAGTAAGCTTGCCTGAACACTAAAATAGCAAAGTATAAGTTCTAACCCTGACTTTAGAGGCAAGTTGGCAAAATGAGGGATTCTCAAACAAGGACGCCACACACGATCTTTAATCTGTTGTCTATCAACATTATTTCAATAAGGCAGTAATTCAGCATAAACAGTTTTGCTCAAATGTTGTTGTGTGATATGGGCCAGGGTAAAAATAATCCAATAATATACAATGAAATCTAAAACTGAGTCCACTAAAAATTATCCTATGAAATGATAACCTCTTGAGAAGTAAATGGCCTTACTCACATGGGAAAGTAATTTTCCTTGTTAAAGGATGACTCCTAGAAGCCTTATGTTGTCTGGAGAATTTCCCCTTAGATACATTCCCTTATGATTAGAAGTTAGGTCTTCATCCCCAAATTAATAAAACAGAACAGAATAAAATGATATCAAATGATACTTCTGCTGAAAAGATTAAGCCCTTGTAACATTCTTTACTCTGCACAGGAAACTAAAATGTATGTAGGGGAAGGGTGCTGCTTCATTATTAGCCATTATTAGTCATTATTAGAGCTTTTCCATGTCTTCCTTTAGAATGCTAATATATGCACATACACAAATACGCATTTTCAACTGTTCCAATTAAATTTGAAGAATTTTAAGGAAAAAAAATAACTTGTACGGAAAAAGAATGCTCTCATTAGAGTATATGGGTTTTTGCTCTGTATATGTATACATATATGAAGAAATTAATAACTGGATGTCTTATAAGGAAGCCTGGTCTTAGTAATCTCCAGATCTATTTATCATCAGCAGATGCTCATCTGGGTGCAACCAGAGTGATTACTCCCAGAAAGCTCATAATTGCAGTAATTAGGGTCACGTGACCTCCAGCTTGCATTTCTTTAAAAAAGCAGAAGGCCAAACATTAGCATTTGAATGAGTACCAGAGGTCCACCAGTTCAGAAAGTTTAAGTTAAATGCACCAGAAAGCTTTGAACACACTTAAAGGAGTAGTTTAAGTTATTTTTATATTGTCCACTCCGCCCTCTGCAGAGCCTGAGCCTTCCCTGACAAAGGCCAAATCTGAGCAGTACGGCCCCACTAATTTACCCAGCAATGGCGTTACAATGACTGAGGAAGAAGTGATGATTTTACCTAAATCTTTCCACTTTAAAGCCTATTTTTTCCCTTTGTTTTAGAATATATTAGCAGTATATTTGGAGGACCCAAACGATCCATTGCCTACTTTTTTAAAGAAAGTGATTTTATTCATTGGAAGGGCAAACACAAATGAAAAATAAGAGGCTTAATTCTGCCCATTAAAAATAAGAGACTTCACCCTCCGCCTTTATCTTTTAGAATTTTTTTCATTCTCCTTTTCAAATGCATATAAGTCTTTATAATGGCTAATTAAGCCTTTGGCCCCTCTTACACTCAGGAATGTTTCTTCAAGGGCCTAGGAGCCTTTTTTTTTTTTTTTTTTTTTATGCAAACATGAAAGGAGGTAGCTTCTCTCTCTCTTTATATCTTCCTGTGGGAGATGAGGAGCCTAACTTCAGTGGGCTCCTTGCTCCAAACTGTAAAACTACTTGCTATCATAAAGGTTAGGAGAAGTGTGTTTCTCCTCTAGAGAAAGCCAATTAGCTAACACAGATGGTCACCCCAATTACCAGGTAAATTTAGTGCTCTTACAGAAGGATTAGTTATTGTTTCTCTTGAAAGCATGTAGATAATGGGTTTTATCTGCTTGATTATAAAAAAGACTGAAATTTCTTTTGGTCTTTGCAATCTCTTCTTACTGGATTGCCTTCAATGTGCACCACATTCTCATTTAGTGTTTATTGAACAAAAGGCGGTGTTTTGTTTTTTTGTGTGTTTTTGTTTTTGTTTTTTTTGTTTTTCCTCTACTACCTTTGTGGAGAAGATTTCTGAGTTGGAAGAAGTTTGTTTTTAATTATATTTCCCCAATAATTTCAATTCCAATTAACCCTTCTCCCTTTAGTGGAGCCCTTTTAGATAATTTAACAAATAATTTAAATGGTGAAATTCCAAATTTCCCATGTGAAATTTGATTATAGTACTTCAATTTAGTACTTCATTTACCTTTAATTATAAACATTATTGAATTATAAATTTAATTATAATTATATACCCAAAATAATTATCATTTGATTATAGTGCTTAAATTTAGTACTTCATTTACCTTTAATTATAAACAAGTTTGGCAACATTGATATCAAAATTAAATAAAACCTGATAGCACGAATGTCAGCTGGAGCATTAGTTCCCTTATGTTGAGATACTGTGGTTTTTTTGTTTTTTTGGTTTTTTTTCATAAAATCTAACACACAAATGT
This sequence comes from Prionailurus viverrinus, assembly GCF_022837055.1. Lineage (NCBI taxonomy): Eukaryota > Metazoa > Chordata > Mammalia > Carnivora > Felidae > Prionailurus > Prionailurus viverrinus. Next base: position 22,048,034 of record NC_062568.1, read on the forward strand.
AACTTTCTTAATGGAAGCTCTTGGAACAGACATTCACATTAGTATTTCTGTATGTAATTATTCTTTGTGCACCAAAAGAGTATGAAAGATCTAATGAATTGAATTCCTGCTTAGAGTGAAAAAAACAGATACACATTAAAGTTGACAAAGGATATGTGGATCAACAAAATGGAGGCTACCCACCCCAGTGGCACAGCCCAGGTGACAAATCTAAACTTAAGTCAGACTGCACTTTTGGGAAATAACTGTCCAGGAATCCTATCATATACCAGTCACAATCATCCAACCCAGCTTTAGCTAGGTTACCTTTCCCTAAATAATAGAACCTGCTTAGAAAGAAATCCTCAACCTCCTAGCCAATCAGGCCCTGTTTCTGCATTGCCTCTTCTAATGCTCTATAAAACTCACGGTTAACCAACCAAAGTCCCCAGAAAACCATTCCACTGCTTGTGTTCCACTGTGCTCCTTGTCTTTCCTTGAACAGAGGACATAAGATTTGTTACTAAATTGTATTGTTATTGTCATCTGACATAGTTCAACAAATATTTGTGGAAAGAAAAAACAAGAAAGGGAAGACTGAGAAGAGGAGAGGGAAGAGGTAGAATCAGGTCCAAAGTAAAACTGTCTTGCACCTTCTGTTTCAGGTTTCCTAACTTCTCAGTCTTTGGTACTTTCTCTGTGCCTTGGCTTCCATAGACCCCTTTCAAGAAATGCCCTTCTTTCTCGACCTCTCACTTTCTATTTTGCCTAAATTCTATTCACCTTTAAACCCAACTTAAATTCTTTTTAAAATGAGGTAGGTCTCTGTAAATTACAGTGAATTAAATCTTCTCTAGATCTCCCTAGAAGGTTATGTCTGTACTTAGGATTTGATTGTATCACATGTATTAGTTACTATTTACATGCTTTAGTTTTCCCTTTCCTTAACTTGACCACAAGCTATTGGAGAAAAAATGAATCATTTTTAATACTTCTAAAGCATCCACAGAACCCAGCACTCAAATAAATTGCAAGTGTATTCTCAATACTTGACTTATTAATAACTGTTCTGTTTCACTGGAACTATACTTTCTCATGTAGGCTATTTCATATTTGCAAAGACTTTAATATGAGAGTACAGGTAACAACTCATGATTTAGAAATCCTTTCATCTGTAAATTTCCATGAAACAATGAGACTGAAAAAAATAATTTGATTCCCCATAGGCACAAAGAGTTCACATCTGGGCTATCTTACTCCCCTCCCCACTCCCTGCCTCTTTCCTTTTTAAAAATTTCCATTTGGCTATCAGACATTTATCTGTGACTAGGATTTTTTTTTTTTTACATAAACTATTCTCCTCGTTGGGCACATTTCTTGCTTCCCCCACCCCTCATGATCATTTCACCATATGAAGTGATGTACCTCCATGTGGGGCCACCTTAGCTAATGACTCCTGCATCCAATAATGCACTACATTGTTTGATAGGCTGAGTTGGACACCATATATGGCAAAATCAAAATGATGAAATAAATAAGTATCAAGAACAAAATCTGTGTGGACTTCATGGGATAAATAATAACCTGGGAAAAATACCACTGAGCAAACCATGACATAGAAGTGGAAAAGATACTACATTTAGGAGCGCCTGGGTGGCGCAGTCGGTTAAGCGTCCGACTTCAGCCAGGTCACCATCTCGCGGTCCGGGAGTTCGAGCCCCGCGTCAGGCTCTGGGCTGACGGCTCAGAGCCTGGAGCCTGTTTCCGATTCTGTGTCTCCCTCTCTCTCTGCCCCTCCCCCGTTCATGCTCTGTCTCTCTCTGTTCCAAAAATAAAATAAAAACGTTGAAAAAAAATTAAAAAAAAAAGATACTACATTTAATCCAAAGAGAAACTAAATACAGGAAAATAATAAAATTAACAAACATTGCTTCAGTCTCTGCAATGTAAAAAGAGAATACAATTCCAGGTACAGTGGAAAAGGCAGAATGATATTTGATAAGGGAAATAAAAATTACTTAGGTAACTTTTCTGGGGAATTTATGTTTACAGTTGATGCACAATCACTCAAGTATCATGAGATATTTTAAGGTCATTTAAGTAATTATTAATATGTACCATGGGGGCACCTGGGTGGCTCAGTCGGTTAAGCATCCGACTTCGGCTCAGGTCATGATCTCGCGGTTCATGAGTTTGAGCCCCGCGTCGGGCTCTGTGCTGACGGCTCAGAGCCTGGAGCCTGCTTCAGATTCTGCCCCTCCCATGCTCATGCTCTGTCTCTCTCTCTCAAAAATAAAATAAACATTAAAAGAAAAATGTTTTTTAAAAATATGTAACATGCATTTTTTTATGTTGTGTAATACTTGTGTGAAATATAAGAAAAGGTGATCACACTACACTTAAATACCTACATGTAATAGCCTGGCTTGAAAACAGAAATAAATTTCTCTTTGGTCATTGATTTCACCTAGCCTACATAGCTGCTTGTGCATGCCTCAAATATACTACTAATAGTGAAAAATGTATATCCTAATTTCCAGTTATTTAAAACAGGAAGAAAATCCCAAAGGAACGGAGTACAAAGGTCCTCTCCCTGTGATATTATTGCCAAATCATCTGTATTACATCTCTCAGTCCCTGAAAGATAATGGAAAGTCAAATGGAATTTGAAAGTGTTTGCATCTATAGAGTTGCCTATCAAATTAAACATTCTGTTTACTAACCCATTTTTTATACTTATTTTATCCCCCAAAACACCTCTATATTTTTAAGAACTATTACATTTTACACAGAATCAGTCGTTAATAAAAATTGTCTGGTTTTGTGACTAAGTTTCTCTACTCATAAAATGAGGATGATAGTACCTAAAGTTTTAAATATCTATTCATATTCTAAAAGTTAGAATATAAATATGCTTGCCCTACTTTTGAACTATAAACTTTATTTGAAAGACATATAACTTTTACAAAAGACAGAAAGGGGGGCTGAAAGAGAGACATGGATGGATATATAAATATAGAAGCATGTATATAATGTACTGTTTTGTTTTTATTCAGCTCTTTACTAATTAGATTAAAATAGTGGCAAGAAAAGTAAACAAAGCAAAGACTGAAAAAAACATAAGCTAATGGTCACGGGACATTGAATAATATGGAATGAAACCAAGTCTACTTGGATTTTCAACTAACATTTTTATATTGCCAAATAACTGTAGGGAGTTTGTTCAGAAAAGGCAGATAATTTTACCTTCTTTAACAAGAATGGCCCATCAAGTATGCCCCAAAGCAAAGCCCTTGTATTGTTTATTGCCAAAACTATCCAACACCAGTAGGCATATCTATGTATCTATCTAACATCTATATATGTTACATTCCTTTTTCTGCTATGCAACTGATGATTTTCTATTCATAGATGAATAACTAATGAAACTTAATAACATCACGTGGGTTTATAGAAGCTGAGGAAGAAGAAAGCATATCCCCTTTCAATAAAATAAAGTTATTACCTTGCAGTAAGTAGGCTGTGAAAGAAATAAAGCATTTCTAAATGAATGGGCTCCTTACATAAGAAGAAAGTACTTCTTGTTTTTAAATCCTTCAAACTTCCCTAATAAGATATAGGCCCAAATTAAATTCATGGTATTCTTTAATGATATAAATAATCTGCAAAAAGATCAGCAGAGCTACTCTTTGGAACAGCATTCTTTCTTTCACATGAATTGAGGAAAAAAATAAAAATTAGCTGGTCAGTGAATTAAACCCACAAGTTTGTTTTCAGAAGCAAGGGATTTATTTGAAAATATAGCCAAAGGACTGTCTTTTGTAGCCATTTGATACCATAAACATTTAGTTAAGAAAAAAAGACTCAGCTAGAATTTTTTTTTTTGACAAAGAAAAAATAGACTCATTAGTAGTTACTTGATATATTTCCAGTGAGTTGCTTTATCCTATTTGTCCTCTGTGGCAACAACAAGCCTGTTTCCTCAGTATGTCAAGACTCTCTCAAAATAAAGAAGCAATTCTGGTAACACATCTTCCTGAGGTTATTTCCCTAGATCATACGAGGAGATTGAGAGGTGATGGCAAGTTTGTTTCTGATTAGGTTCTGGGCAGGCTACCCCAAAGTATGTCACTTGGCATATTGATTATTTTAAATAAAATTTATTGGGGCGCCTGGGTGGCGCAGTCGGTTAAGCGTCCGACTTCAGCCAGGTCACGATCTCGCGGCCCGTGAGTTCGAGCCCCGCGTCAGGCTCTGGGCTGATGGCTCCGAGCCTGGAGCCTGTTTCCGATTCTGTGTCTCCCTCTCTCTCTGCCCCTCCCCCATTCATGCTCTGTCTCTCTCTGTCCCAAAAATAAATAAACGTTGAAAAAAAAAAAATTAAAAAAAAAAAATAAAATTTATTTAAGGAATAGCCAGTGCAAGAAAGACACCCTGATCCTCTTTTGTCCTCCCGAAAGCAGGAAATAAATCTCCCTTATGAAAGGTATCCTCCCTGTACTAGGAGGTAAAGAGACATCCTTATCACCAGAGAGAGGGAATTCAGAGTCCAGAAGGCTGAATGAACAAACCTTGTTACTTCCTCACTAATTTACTACCCCTGAGCCCAAACTTCTTTATCATGTCAATGTTTCACAAATTTATTGTTTCTTTGTCTAAAAGGTACAAAAGCTGCCTGCTTTGGTCGCTTCTTTGAGTCTCATATTTTTATGAGCTCTCATACAAAATTAAATTTGTTTATCCCCTATGTTAGTATGTCCTATGTCAATTTAATTATTAGGGTAGCCAAAGCACCTGGAAGGAAAAAAGAGAAAACTTTTCCTCTCCTACACCTGTCACCCCCACTTTCACCTGCCCCCACCTCTCCCATTCCAAATCATGTCACAAGCTTATTTCTTGATTTCAATGTTTGTAATGGGAAAGGATTACCTTTTATAAAAAGGAGAAAATAAGGATTTACGATGCTTCAGATTTCAGAAAGCTGCACCAGAGAAAGCAAATTCTCCCTAGAACCAACTGGTCTTTCCAGTTTGACATGTGATTCTAGTAGCTTTGGATCTTTCCTTAAAGTGGCAATCAAATAATTAGGCATTCTGCAAATTTTCCTGGAATCTCAGAGTCACTTTGTCACATGTTAATCCAATGATTAGAATTCTGGGTAAGTTTTCATCCATTAGTATATTTATACTATTATATTATGCTAAATGTAGGGATAAAACAGAATGACAAAACAATCACCTTTACTTTTTTAAATTCCACATATTAAACCTAATGATTGTTACTGCTTCAAATGTCTTTTGGGTGATTTATTGTTCAAATAAAAGCCCCTGCTTTTTTGTTCAAATTTTTCCATCACCAGGGGAGAAAATACGGTGATTAATAATTATTAGGACTGGGGCGCCTGGGTGGCTCAGTCGGTTAAGTGTCCAACTCTCAGTTTGGGCTCAGGTCATGATCTCACGAGTTCATGTGTTCGAGCCCCGCATCAGACTCTAGACGTATATATACGCACAGATCCATATATATGTTTAACTGTGTATTTCGCTTATAGACACACAACAAAATTGTTCATTGTGGCTTGCTTCTAATCTTCAGAATTCATACAATAAGCAATTCCTGGATGTTCACTCCTACAAGGCCTGACCAGAGCATGAGACAAAATGGCAAAGACCCCAGTTGCTATGAGTTACTAGGAGAGATAAGAAATATCCAGAACTAATCATAACATATCGAAGTATGAAGAAACACTGTGAGGTATGTGTGAAGCAACATGAAACAATTTAGAGGCGAAATAGAGTTTCTCCCTCAGGTGATACTGAAGGCTACATAGCTGGTCAAAGACTTGTTGGTCTTGACCCTGGAAAGCTCAAAGCACAAAGCTTATTCAGAAGACATAAGTGTATCCTCTCTCCCCACTCCTGATTATATTATTCTCATTTTCTACATTGGTTTTCTTTTTTTGTTTGTTTGCTTGTTTTCAATTTTTTTAATGTTTGTTTATTTGAGAGAGAGAGAGAGAAAGAGACAGACAGAATATGAGTGGGGGAGGGGGCAGAGAGAGGGAGACAGAATCTGAAGCAGGCTCCAGGCTCTGAGCTGTCAGCCCAAAGCCAGACACAGGGCTCAAACCCATGACCCAAGAAATCAAAACCTGAGTCAAAGTCATATGCCCAACCGACTGAGCCACCAAGGTGCCCCATTCTACACTGGTTTTCTTAAGTGAAAGTCCATTCAGTTGTGCAATATGCAGCTTAGTTTGTCATATATGTGTATAAAAGTTCTGGCTTCCTTCATTTTTATATTTTATTTTAGAATATTTATATTTTATTTTTAAAATTAATGTCAATTTAAAGATCTTCATTAGTTTTATTGTCTGCCTTAAGAGAAGCACCAGAATATATTCCTTATGCAAAACCTAGAGGAAAAAAAGACCTCTGATAGAGATTTTAAAAGTGATTTGGAACCCTCCCTTTTTTTACTCATAATTATACATTACCACATTTAATATTTTAATTGAAGTATAAGTTATTTTTGTTCCCGTTTTAGAGATGAAATAATGAAAGCAAAGAACTTGATGGCAAGCAGCCTAGTAGTATAGAAACATAATAGAAAGCATCAGAATTCAAGGCAGATGTATAGACTAGAATTAGGAGGAAGGACCACGTCCAAGTTGAAATGGTGAGATATTAGAAATCATCTGAGTGTCCAACAATAAGTAAAATAGTGAAAAAAAATATAGAATATCTATAGGATAAAACCACGCAGTCACTAAAACCACATTTTCAAGTAACCAGAAGTTACAGGATACAAAGTTTAACTTCAATTTTGTGAAAACAAAGCAAGATAAAAAATGGAGGGAAATATACCGAAATATTAGTAGCAGTATAAATAATGAAGAGAAAAAATGAATTGGAAAAGTAGATACACATTTATACACATTCTTTTAAAGATAAAATGGTGGTGCAAAATGTTTTAAGAATCAGTAACAAGTCTGACTTTCTAGTTTCTGGACATCATTCTGGTTCCCATTTGTAATAACTTTAGGGAATTTAAATTTTTTGCCAATCTAAATTTAGTAATACTGTATTTCATAGAATCTAAGATACAATCTATTGTAAGACATACTTCCATTTGCTAGGATAAAAGAAAAAAATATTTGCCAACTATGGCATTCTTTTTTAATTTTACATAGTTTTGTGTGAAAGAAATGGACATCTTAGAATTGATGAAATTTTGCAAAGACATTTCTCTTCTAAAAATTTTATTGAGGTATAACTAACATATAAAATTACATTACTTTCAGTATATAACATGATTCGATATTTGTATATATTGCAAAATGATCACCACGATAAGCTGTGTTAAATCTGTCACCACACATAGTTATAAAATTGTATTTTGTTCTGATGAGAACTTTTAAGATCTATTTTCTCAGCAACTTTCAAATAGGTAGTACAGAATTATTAACTACAGTTACCATGATATATATTACATCCCCATGACTTATTCATTTCAATACAGAAAGTTGGCACCTTTTGACTACCATTACCCATTTTGCCCACCCCCCCCATGCCCCTGCCTCTGGCAGCCACCAATCTGTTCTCTGTATCTATGAACTTAGGTTGTTTTCAACTTTTTTTTTTTTAAGATTTCACATATAAGTGACAACATATAGTATTTGTCTTTCTTTGTCTGACTTACTTCATTTAGCATAATGCCCTCAAGATTCATCCATGATGTCACAAATGGGCAGATTTCATTATTTTCTATGTCTAAGTAAGTCCATTTTGCACACACACACACACACACACACACACACACCACATCTTCTTTATTCATCCATCAATGGACACAGATTGTTTTCATACCTTGGCTATTATACATAATGCTGCAATGAACATGAGGGTGCATATCTTTTTGAGTTAGTGTTTTCATTTCAGAAGTGAAATTGCTGGATTATATGGTTGTTCTATTTTTAGATTTTTGAGGAACCTCCATACTGATTTTCATAGTAGCTGTATCCATTTACATTCCCACCAACAATGCACAAAGGTTTCTTCTTCTAGACAGCCTTGCCAACACCTGTTATTCTGTATCTTTTTGATCCTGGCCATTCTAACAGGTGTAAGGTGGCATCTGATTGTGGTTTCTATTTGCATTTCCCTGATGATTAGTAATGTTGACCATCTTTTCATGTGTCCAGTGGCTATTGGTATGTCTTCTTCAGGAAAATGTCTTATTTAGTCCTCTATCCATTTTTTAATCAGATTGTGTTTTTGCTATTGAGTTGTATGAGTTATTGATATATTGCGAATACCTTATCAGATAGATGTTTGCAAATATTTTCTACTATTCAGTAGGATGCTTTTTTATTTTGTTGATGTTTCTTTGTTGTGCAGAAGTGCAAGAACATTTCTGGCAGCCCCTTTTGTATACCCCATCTGTATCTTGCTTTTATCCAGCGTCACTAGTTATTTTGCTCAGCTAATATTAAGAAGGAGCTTTTCTATGAGGAAGACTTTTTTCTGAAGCAAAAGACTTAGCTCTAGTTTTGAAAAGAATGGTCATTTTCATTATCTTATTTTATGTTGAGAGTCTGGCTGTTTCTGGTGAATTAATACATTTTTGAAAAGCCCTGCTATATCTAGCTACGTTTTCAAAGTATGATTTAGATAACTAACAAATTTAACTCTTTTCGTTCTCAGCTGAAAAGAAAAACAATACCAATTATGCTAAACCACACATATACATGTGGGAAGACACCTAGCAATGAGAGGATTAAACACATTTCCATTTCTACATACATTTTATATATCTTAATTGATATATTTATTTTGGAATATGTAAGTCACCCTGACTTATCTCAGTTAGACTGAACACACTTAAATTATGTTCACCCTTCCACAAAAGCAACTCTCCATATGGAAGATGGGTAGTGGCTCAGATCAAGAAAAGTTTCTGTGTATTACTCTTAACGTTTTTTTTTAACAAAATTTTTTACTTCTTTTCTTTTACATGTTTCTTTTTATTTTTTTTCTTCTTTCTGGAAAGTGGCCAAAAGGAGATAAGATTTCAAGTTGCCATGTCAATCAGACCAACCATAAAACACAACCCAAGAAGGAAGAGGGGCAAAGTATGACTTACTTTTAATTAAAATGAAAAAGTAACAGTTCAAAGTTAACCCTATATATGAAAATATTCCTAATTCAAAGGTTTACACTTTGCCAAAAATCTCATCTACTTGTAATTTCTGCTTGGCAGATGGATACGGACTGGCAAGAAAAAGAGGAGTAGCCAGAAGTTCAAAAAGTCTTACAAGAAATTTCATGTTTAAATGTGTGCAAGTTTACATAGAATGTACTCAGGAGCAGATGTGAAAGGAAGCCAAGCTAAGTATCTTCAATAAACTCAACTCCAAACTATATGAATACACATGATAAAATATTACAGGATACAAATAAAGATTTTCAACTATCCTTGTGTAAACATTTTACTTTTTTTTAATTGTTTCTAATTATCAGTAGGCATGATTCCAACATAGTCTATTTACTATAATCCATACATATTTCAAAGATAGGAAAGCATAGTTTGTACATGAAAAAGAGAAACAGTCTGTGGTGTGTGTGTGTGTGTGTGTGTGTGTGTGTGTGTGTGTGTAGGGGGTAGATGAGTGAGGTCAGAATTGAAGACAGAAAAGGTACATATTTACTGTGTGCCTGCCATGTGCTAGACACTGCAATTTGAAGGGTAAATGTGGGCTTTGAAGGCTAATCGTGATTAATGTAAGCATAAATGAAAAGCCGATGTTTTTCTCTGTTAATTATTAATCAAAGCCCTACACAAAAAATTTAGCAACACCTGGCATTTTGCTGTTATATGAGCAACAAAAGCCCTCATTTCATACAATGACTGGTTTTTTCCTTTGTTTTAAAATCTGAATACATATTCTAGAGAAGAAAATAGAAAGGGTAAGTAAAATTCCAAGCTTACTGATGTGAGCAAACTTCAAGACTCTGTTACTACTCTAAACCCAGTTTAAGCTAGTTTTGAGTCTCCCATAAAACCAATTAACAAGAAAATAGAACAAAAGGAATGGCATCTTAACATTTTTGCCAATTAATCGAAATTTGCAGCTGATAAGCAATGTCTCAACTCCACCCATCTCAGGAAGTGTGGACACCAAACTGTGGGTCTCAAGTGTTTCCCTGCAAATTCAGGAAGCTGACCATTCTTTAAAATGTTAGCCAGCCTTACAAAGAAGTCATTCTTCTGACATATGTATTTATTAAATGAATAAATTAGAATTGGATCTTATTTATTTGATCAAAATTCAGCTAGTAAGACAGGTAAAATAAATGAAACAATACTTGACAATGAAATAAATTATACTAACTATGAAAACAAATGCTGCTGAGGAAAACATGTGTGTTAAGTGCCCCAAGTCTGAAATCATCCATTTCTCACTAACTTTTGGCTTTCAACATCACGCTCTGCAAGAGTTGTTTGACCCAGCTGTCCAAAGGCCCAAGATGCCTCTATTTTATTTCACAGCTTATTCATAATCGATATAAACACATCACCAACCTTAATTCCAGCCAGAAGTCACAAGATACCTTGGATCAGATCAATAAAATCTGAAAGATAAACAGAAAAACATCCTGTAAATTAAATCAACTGAATGATTCAATCTTTTATTTTACTAAGAAAGAAGATGAAGTCAAGTTATTTGGTTCCTTGACCATAAAATGTACTGGCTGACAACACATACGTTTATAATAAGGAGGGTTATGTAGTTATAAAACTTTATTTTCTGGATCTTGTTTAACAAGATGTATTATATGCCCAAATTAGGCCCTATTTTTATGTTCAGCAGTTTTTACGTAAAGCAGAACAATGCTTGTGCTTATGTTCTAAAACATCAACCTCCCCTCAATTTTTTAACCAATTCTGTATTCATAGACTACCATTTCTCATGAAAGATGTTTAATTGAAAATAATAAAACGACTGCATTTGGATCCTTAATCTGGTTTAACAGTCTGCAGATTTTTAGTCCAGTATCAACAATCTGTTAAAAAGCAACAGAAGCCAAATAAGGCAATTCCAGGGGCAAAATATCCATCTTCCCACTCCTGTCTTACACTTTAGTCCTGCCACTGAATTATGCTGAGAAGCACACTATCAAATGGAAGTACCAAGGAAGATACACCAAGGACAAAAGCAAACCCAAAACTTCCGTGCCAAATGTCAGCCTATCTTTTGGAAAGTTAGTCAAGATAATAACTAAAATGACATAGAGTATAACTGTTGACTTGCTGCAGGGAGTGTCTACTGCTAAATCTCCAATTAAAAACAAAAAACAAGTGAGAAGTATATTTGTGAGTTAACTGGTTAGAAGTTAGAATTTGTTCCCCAAGATATTGTTACAAATGGTCATTATTAGACTCCTAGGTTAAATCCAAAAGTAAAATTAACCTTAAATGGTAATTATTTAATGAAAAGATAGTCCAAAGTAATATTCATATACTCTAGGGAGTTCCGTTAGTTAGCTTGGCTACAGTAATCATTTCACTATGTATATCCAAGCATCACGTTATCCACCTTAAGTATATAGTTTTTATTAAAAGATAATATAAAAGAAATACTAATAAACCAAAAAAGTATGATTGGACATGAAATTCCTGATTTTTAATCTCAAGGGTAGGTGCTTAAAAAAAAGTGAACTTTATTTTGCAAGAATGAATTAACAGGTGGATAAATTTCTGAAGATTAAACGATAGGATTTGGGGGCATTTTGAGGGACTTTCAAGATTAATGCCTTTAATAGGTCTACTCCCATTTCAAACACCTGCCTTTATCTTACTTTGATACCAATATTATTATTTTTCTATAAAGCCACCAATTCCCAGGCTGTGTGTCACAGTACCCCAGGGCACCAGTGTAAATTCAGAGACTGATAAATACATTCAATAAATGAAAAACACAGCAACATCCATCAGGCACAACACAAACTACTAACTTGAAGTAAGCCACAGTTTCAATTTTAGATTTTGCTATGTGTGTTTCAAAGATACGATAACTTTGCAAAGTTGGATTTTGATAACGTTTGTAACATAAAAGCAAATACGGCATGAAAACCAATGTGGAATAAGAAATGAGGATGACAACATCCAATCAGACTCCCAGCTTTGAGGGCTGGGCTGTACCCAGCAGGCACACACACACATACCATTGGTAAGTAACTGTGGGTTTCTAAGTATGAAGTAAAAAGACTTTTCTTTCAATGTTTGTGTATTTTTTTTTTTCCAAAAAGCCATTCAGTTGTTAGGGCATACATACTTATGCTAATGAAACAGAACTGTGAAGCATTTCTTTTGGCCTATGGGGTGCCATGAAAAAAATTACTGAGATACCCAGAATGCCACAGAGAAAGTCTGGGACACTCTCCATTAAGCCTAGTTTTGTTTTGTTTTGTTTCTTTTTTGCCCCACAAATTTAAATAAAAAAGAAAGTGGGAGGGATTAAACCAAGAAAAAAAGACTAGTAAAGGAGAGAAAAGGAAAAAGAGAGGAAGGAAAATTTTCCTAAAATAAGAAGAAAAATACTGGGAGAGGAGGAAGGTCAGTGGTTCAACACACCGAGCGACTTTGTATGTGTGGCTGTGTGTGCTATATACGTACACGTGCATGTGTGAGTGTCCTATTGTGTGTGAAAGAGGAGGCTAAAATAGTACACATGAATACCAGAAATGAACGACAAAGAACAAGTAGTGGGCACACTGCATATATGTACATTCTCACCATGTTGATTACCAGCCATCATTCCCTAAGAAAATGTGGCTCCTTCGTTGTCTGGAGCCAAGAGAGACTACATAGATCTGCACATTCATTTATGTGCTGTCCTAAGCCTCGATGTACGATTTGGCCATAGCTACTGCTTGCTAAGACTTCTTTAACATACTAGATCAAGATCCTGATATCTTTAATATTCTTTTAAATAAGTTGGATTTTATCCTTTCTACATATATGTTTTCATAGTAAAAACAGAATGATATTTATAGAGCTTTTCAGAAGTCAGGCTTTATGGAATATGAACCTGGCTATTTATGTATTCCATACATGGGGAGAAATTCTAACTTGCCACGGCCACTACCTCCCCACCCCAACCCAGCTCTGCCTCCAAAAAATTCTAGTTTATTTTCTTTTCAATATAGCATGAGTCAAATACAAACTTTATTTAAAATATTAATTCTGGGGTGCCTGGGTGGCTCTTGATTTCGGCTCAGGTCCCAAAGTCATTGGATCAAGCCCCAGGTCAGGCTCCATGCTGAGCGTGGAGTCCGCTTAATTTTCTCTCTCTTGCTCCCTGTGTCCTTCTCCCCCACTCATGCTCTCATGCTCTCTCTCTCAAAAAAAAAATAATAATAATAATAATAATGCTATTTTAGCTATGCAAATCTTATATTTGAACCCTTTGGCTTAGCACAGTGTTTAGCACCCAGGAGAATGTAAATAAATATTTGTCAAATGAATGAGGGTGCTTGGTGTTGTGCTTTTCTGATGCTTTGCCAAATTTCAATAGTTGAAAATTCCCCTTTGGGCAGAAATAAGAAAAAAAAAAATTTCATCCTGTCCCACCTGACTTGCATCAAAAAAATTTAATGGAGACAAAGTTCTGAGGAAGAAGGGGTGGACAGTCTTGACCTGGTGGACTTATGTTCACTTGGGCTCTTAGGATTTTTGTTTGTTTGCTTGCTTTTCTTATCTTAAGGAGGCTCTTCCATTTGCAGTGCCAAGCAAGAGCAGCTGCTTTCTAAATAACAAGTCTCTAGACCGTTTTTTTTTTTTCTTTCATTCAACCCAGTTATTGAGCAAATAGGCACAGAATAGTGAAGATTTATGTTGCCCTAAGGCTCAGCCTTCACTGTGAACATCTGCCATTTCAAACACACAGGTCAAGACTCAGTGTAGTATTGCACTAAACAATGCCCTAAGCAGAACTCAAATGAAATTCTTTTCAATAGGATTCTGCATCTGCTTCCAGGCAGCTTAACTTATCAGCATATAAAAGCACCACTTCTCCATCCTCTTGCTCCACAACAAAAAGGTAGGGGAAATGTCAGAAAATAATCTTGAGAGTTAACTGCTACAGCTTGTTTCCCTGCTCTCTTTTCCAATAAGAAATGATCTCACGCCTACATTTTATAAATCATATTGTAATGATGAAATCAGATTATAAACTCTGTATCAAGCTGAAGTTTGCTTGTTTATACCTCACAAGAAATAAAAATGGAAAACAGCAGACATATTTTAACTATTAGATTACCCAGGTCCGTTGTGAATTGAAAACCCACCTTTCACACTTGCTGTGCTTTTCCCTTAGAGTTACACATGAATCTCAGTTTACAGAAACTGTTGTTGATTAGTAGAAAAGTTACTGCTTGAGCATCAATTTACAGATACAAACGTAGGAAAGACTGCAGTTGCAAGACAAATTAAAAATCAATTCTGTTAAAAAAAATTAATTGAAGTGCTTTTTAATTGTTTATAATCTTTAGTTTTTAAAATATAGAACAGTTCTGTGGGGTATTTTTTTAATAGCCTTGTTTAATATTTCAGAGATCTAAAGTTCTTTACCATCAAAGAGCTTAGTGAGAATGCGGTGGGATGGGGGTGGTTATGAAAAGCCAAAAGCCAAAAGCTATGATACTAAACAGAATATGCTTGCTGTCACAAAGAAATACCAGCAAAGAGCTACAGGAGATCAAAGAAGAGGAAATAAAAAACACAACGAAATCCTATTATATAGATAAGGATTCACAGAGGACAGGCATTTGAGTTGGGCCTTGAAGGAGGTAAAGGATTTTGATAAGCAGAGATGGAATGGGAAGGAGACCCACTCAGATTAATGGACTCAGCAGAAACAAAGTAATGAAAGAAGCTAACCCCAGGGGCTGTCTGTACAAACACCTGCAAGCCTACCTGACTGGAATATAACACATAAGAAAAACACTAATTGGGTGAAAGGCTAGGTTGGGTCTGTATAGGGTAATAACCTTGAATGACAAGCTGACGAGGCTACATAATTAAATATATTTAATTTTGTATGCTAAAGTGAACCACTGAAGGTTTTAAATTCAAGAATGGCATAATTAGGTAACTGAATCTGGCAACACTGTATAGATTGGATCAGAGATGAGATGAGATTAAAGAGTCAACCACTTAGATGACTCCTTCCAAAGTCCAAGTGAATGATAAGGAAGAGTCAACTCAGGTAGAGATAGTGTCAGTGCAAAGGAGGAAGAATACCCTAACTACTGCATAGCAAGTATCTTAGCTCAGGCTGCCAGAACAAAATGCCATAGATGAGGAGACTTAAACAACAGAAATGCATTTCCTCACAGTTCTGGAGCCTGGAAGTCTGACATCAGGGTACCAGCTTGATCAGTTTCTGGTAAAAGCCCATATCCTGGCTTGTATACAGCCACCTTCTCACTGTGCCCTTACATAGCCACTCTCAAATTAGGGCCTCATTTTATAGACCTTATTTAATACTAGCTACCTCCCCAAAGTCCTATCTCTAAATACAGTCACTTTGGGGGTTAGGGCTTCAATGTAGGAGCTTTGAGGGGATGCAATTCAGTCCATAGTGCTGTGTGTAAGTCACGGAACTTAGGAATCGGTTGGATATGAAAGGCGCAGGACAGAGAAAAGGTGCCGAACGAATTCTGAGGGTTTGAGACAGACTCTCAGAAAGATGGTGCCATTCTTAGAAACGGGTAAGGCTGAAAGAAGATCAAGGCGCTGAGCAAGAGTAGAGGGCGAGGGGCTTTTGTAGACACATTAAGTTTGAGTTTCTGGCAGGATAATCAAGGGAAGGTATTTTATCAGACAACTGACCTATTCGTGGAGAGTATGATTCATGTGATATGCAAAAAGAATGAAGTCTTACTTAACACTAAAAACAGAACAAAAAGGAATGAAAACTATGGTGATATAATTAGGCTAAAACATATCAATATAAAATCAGAAGTATATGTGTATGATCCAAACCATAGAGTTAGGTAATCTAGCCAGCCCACATTATTGTATATTTAGTCACCATCTTGATAGGTAGATATAACATTAATAAAGTACTGGCCACATGCATACCCATATTGTTCTTAATGAATGATGCTGTAGCCTGCCTACCCAGACTGTGGGCTGCTCTGGGTCAGTGACCCAGCAAATCCATGTTTGTATCTCAAGCACTTAATGTGGTGTATGGCATAAAGTCAGGGATCTATCTATAAATGTGGAATGAGTCACTCCCCGGAAAAACAGGCTGAGTCATGGACACTCCAACTAATTTCACCTCTAGACTTTATATTATTCATATAAAATAACACTGTAGGAAGCCAGGCACTAGGTATGGCTCTTAATGGAATGTTCTGTACTCTGACATGTTTGCTGCAGCTGCTATAATAATGATGGCAAATACAGGGTAAGACTACAGAGGGCCAGCTACGTGTGTCTAAGTCACTCATCTACTGTCACAACACAGAAAAAAGAATGACTGGGTGTTAGGACAACTGGATAATAAGAGCTCACTTAAAGTGAAGCACTTTCAAACACCTCAGTCATGGAATTTGTTTTCCAAAACTATTGTACTGTTTCTAATACACAACAACAGCAATAGTAAGAAATGATCATTAAGTGTCTACATAACTCAGACATTGTACAAAAATATGTCACACACATTATTCACTTCACCCTTACAAAACCAAATACAGCAGATACTATTATTATATATTAGTTTCCCAGGAGAAAACTAAGCTCATAAAGATTAAATATCCAGTACCTATAAATAAAGATCACTAAGTAATTGACACTACACAAACATCATTTATTAAGGCAAAGAAATAACAATAGAAGTCAGAGACAAGATGGGGCACCTGGGTGGCTCAGTTGGTTGAGTATCTGACCTCGGCTCAGGTCATTCATTATCTCACAGTGGTGAGTTCGAGCCCCATGTCAGGCTCTGTGCTTACAGCTCATAGCCCGGAGCTTGATTCAGATTCTCATTCTCTCATTCTCTCTCTCTCTCTCTCTCTCTCTCTCTCTGCCCCTCTCCCACTTGCTCTGTCTCACAAAAATAAATAAAAGCATTAAAAAAAAAGAGACAAGGTGAAATACATACATACATTTGGGTGTATGGCCTGTGTATATTTATATATACATATATTCTTTAATCTCTTATTTTAAGTTAGAATTCTTTTTTTTTTAATTTTTTTTAACGTTTATTTATTTTTGAGACAGAGAGAGGGGAGGGGCAGAGAGAGTGGGAGACACAGAATCTGAAACAGGCTGCAGGCTCTGAGCGGTCAGCACAGAGCCCGACGCGGGGCTCGAACTCACGGCCGTGAGATCATGACCTGAGCCAAAGTCAGATGCTTAACCGACCAAGCCACCCAGGTGCCCCTTAAGTTAGAATTCTGATGGTTCTTTCCAACTGCGTGATTCCTTAAGGAATTCTGGCATATTCAAATTCAGGCAGAAACAGTGACTGTAAGCATGCTCTAAAAAAAAAAAAAAAAAAAAAAAGACAAATTTTGGAAATAGAGCCTGGTCTCCTGTAGTTCTCTCTACAAGTATTTTCAGTGGGACAAATATTTGGAAGATGGCAGTATTTATTTTTTAAGAAATATTTTGCTGACCTTACCTTATAGGTCTATAGGAAAAAGATCTAACATATTTTCATCCAAGAGCTTTTCATTTTTTTTCTTCTTTATAATTTTTCTTTTATTAATGTTAGGCATATAAATAGTTTAAGAAGTTAACTGTTATATTTAAGGCTTATGATGAAACACAGCAGTAGGGAACATGAGTTATTTGAGAGTTGGAAGGTATCTGAATGATGCTGTATTTATTTAGGTAGTAAGGTGGTACACTGACTGGAAGGAGGATAGAATCTGCAAAAGCCAATAAGCTCACTTTTTTTCAGTATGAAAAACCTATCGGTTCACTCAAACCATTAGTCGTTAAAATCCAAGGTCTCCTTTAAAATGGTTTTATAGTAAAGTGAATGCATTATTAATTATTTGTCCAAAATCTATAGTGAAGAATCTTGACACTAATACTTGGATTTACAGCGGAGATTTGGAAAGATGTGGGAAACATACGAGACACTCATCAAGAAGGAGAAATGTTGCTTGTGTCTAACATCACGATATTTTTTAAGATTGTCACAACCCTGATTTTCTCTAATTCAGAAAGCACACATTCTCCTAGGCCTACCAACAGGTCATTTTGTCATCTCAGTGAAACTTGGATTTCAAAGGAATGTGCAGCTATAGGCAATCCTTAAACAATAAAGTAAATCTGTTGCCCAAAGCTCTCATTTCCTGAAAACTCTAGTACGGCACTAACAAGCCAAATTGGAGCATTCCACACATTACTGAACCTACATCTCTGAGTCACAGGCTTTCTCCTGGGTGAATCCAGTTATACTTAACTCCTACATATGTTGTTATTATAACTCATTTCCAACATAATTTAATTAATTTAATAAAGAATCGCAAATACCCAAACGAGGTATAAAAGGATTGACTTCAGAACTATTATTATAAAGAACATTTTCATCCATTTGAATATTCTTATTCCATTTCATATTACATACAAAGGACTAGAAAAAAGTCTAGAATTTATACATAAATTTATACTTTTTTTCTAGAAAAAAGTCTAGAATTTATACATAATAATGGAAAATCCTATATATGGAAGAAATGTAACAGCAGCAAAAAGTTAGGGTTTCCTATAAGTCTAAAAGCATTAATGTTGGAAACAGATCTGCTGTTACCAATGTTAAATATTAAGTACTTTCTCAGACTCTTGCCATCCCTCAACTGAACAAATCAGGGGCTAAAGCTTTAATTTCCCGCAAAGTAGCACTGAAGCAAAAAGCATTATAGTGGAACGAAAGTAAATTAGCAATACATATTTTCCCTGTATGTCACACGCCGGCACTCCTATACTAATAATTTCCCAAACCATTTATTGAAAGCTATAAAGGACCTATTACAAATGGTGGTTAAATTCCTAACCTGGCCTGTTTAATTCTTAGTAAAACCAAATAGTGCTGCCTCGCTAAATAGAATGTTTATAGCCTGACAGTGTTCCAAGATACAACTTCGTCATTATTTTCTGTAAGGATATTTTCCCAAGCAAATGGAATACACTTGGGAGTTAGTTATTCACTCTTTTAACTAATAATTTTTGAATACTGCTTCATGGCAGCCATTTCTTGGGACTGGTATATGTTGGTGGCCAATAAGTTATCAACAAGATTCCTGCCCCTTTGGAGCTTCCATTCCTCTAACAGAACACAAATACATAAGATTGTGGTCATTTCTATAAAGAAAACAAAGCAGGGTAAGCAATGGTAGTTGGGAGCCTTCTCTACCGCCCAATTTCAGCAGCTGATAGATACAAGCTGAAATGGCATGATCACGGCCAGAAAGCTAGACCCTCACCCGCTGCCTTTTCAGAGGGGAATATTTCAACCAGCAGATAGATCCCTGGCTTACAACTGTCCTCAAGTTTGAAAGTGCAAATGTAACATGTTCATGTGCATTCTCAAAATGCACCCAAGATGCAGTTTGTGAACTAGCGTGGGGTTTTAGTAGTCGTATCAGTGCGAACACTAAAAACTATCACTTTACATCTAGAGACTTTAAGTTTTTCCACATATACAGTGTTGCTTAATTCTGTAAACTAAGATACCTCTGTTGACCTAGATTTAGTTGGTCCTGGCTCATTATACCTGCTTCCCAATGAAAGGCAATCTCTAGTAACCGGCTATCCACAACCGTTAGTTTACCAAAGTGTCAAATGTCAAGCGAGAAAGAAAATAATCCAGAGACCGAGGAAAACAAATGACCTAGGTTTTGATACACTCATGTGCTGAAGTATTTCCAAATAATAACATGTGTTTCATGTTTCCAAACTTTTAACATAAAAAAAAAAATATGTTGGAGAAGGTAGGTTCTATAATCCATCCATAATGAATGAACTCTTCTTGCTTGGGCCGGGCACAAAATTACTTACAATACACTAGTAAAAGTTCCCCTTGGTACAGACATTTTCAACCAGTTAGCAGAGAGGGAAATAAACTTTGACAGCAGTCAGGCAACACTAACATGCTGCCCCATGTGACTCATATGAAGACAGCCAGCAGTAGCGTGTACAGCCGGTCCCCTTGTCACTTCCTGGAGCACTCAGTATTTGATGGACCCAGTGCCACAGCACTGGAACTGAATATACTCTTTAGCAGTAAAGAAAGTCAACAGGCCTCTCCCTGCCGGTAATAAGGAACCCAATTACCAACTTCTGTTGTGTGTTATGTCACGGCTGCAGTCGTACTGCAAAATTGCTATTGTGTTTCCATCTGCCAGTTTCAGTGTGCTTCTGGGAACCGAGCTAGAAGATTTAAGTTCTTTCACAGAATTTTTCTTTTTTAACTAGAGCTTACAGCTGATCGAAGAGGCATTATTTTCTAGCCAATCCCAAATCAAGAAGGCCAAGGTGCTAAAAAGGCAGAGTAAAAACAAAATGAGTATTTCCTGACTTGGAATAACTCATTCCCAAGCAAACTTGTTGAGAAAGGTAAGATTCGGTATAAGGATGCATTAAAGAAACCGCCTTGACTTCCTGGTGGTATGCTATAAACTACTGACCACACGTCAGTAAATGTTCACTGCTGTAAGAAGGCAAACTGAGTTTCCAACTGAACTCAGGGGAAGTCATTTTACTGTTCTAACAGTCAACTCGAATGGCTCCCACAAGAGTTAAAATTTTTTTTTTCAAATGCAAATGATTTTTTCTTTATATCATCCTTAGGAAGATTAGAGGGTATAAGGGACCTTACCCATATATTTGAAAAATAGAATCAAGCTTCAAGAGATTAAGGAGATGTCCTAAAGTCATCTAAATTATCAGAAACACAATGAGGTCCAGAGCCAAATTTCCTGGTGGGATGATAACCTGCGTGAAGCTATAAGGGAACTGGCAGAAAATGCTGCATAATCAATCTTCTGGAAGACTCTGAGGCCCCTACAAAAATCTCTCCCAGCTGTCAACCACCTTTCCAGACTCCACGCATTCTATGTAATCCCTCCCAGGATGAAAGGACGGATAGAAGTAAATGGTGTGTGCTCTCTTACAGCAAAACATGCTGATGTGACTTGGAAATTTTTCAAAAGATTACTACAAACTCTGGCATTGCCCAAAAGGCAAATTGAACAATGAATTATGACATTTTGGCCTCAAATTTGAAAATGCATTTTCTTCTTGTATATAAACAAGAACCATAATAGACTGGATCACCAAAGTAAAATAAGTAATTTCAAGAACAACTTTTTTTCAACAAAGGGTAAATGTGCCACTGAATTTTGGTACAAGTACTAGTAATGAAATCAACACTAAAACAAGGAACCCATTTCAATGCTGTTATTTTTCTCTTCTTTTATATTTATCTCATTTTTTTGTATTAAGTTTTCTTTAATGAATATGCATCATATCCAGTAACAAAAAAATAGAAGAAAAAATAATTTTTAGAAAATATTTTTTCTGTGGTCACAGTACAAAATTTCTACTTTAAGAAAAACATTCTAAAAACAAAATTTCAGGTCATGTTTGCAGTCATTAGTGTGTAATAAAGAATTTAGATTGTCCTTAGTTGAATCTAAGTGTTTAATGAAGTGTCCTTGCATCCTGCCATTTTTTTTTTTTAACCAATTAGTGTTTAAATATATGTATGAGCCTCAGTTTTCTCATCTTTGGAATGGAGATAAGAATACTATTTCCCAGATTTCTTTGAGGATTACATAGATATTACGTATTCAGAGTATATCACAAAATTTGGCATATAGTGAGTTTTTTCACTCTATAACATGCGTGTGCAAATCTGCTTAGGTTTTAAGACTGATGTATATCTTGCCAATAATATATTAATCTGTACACATATTACCACATGTGCCAAATAGGAAAGGGTTCACCTAGTTTTTAATGAGGCAAACTCTGATAGGCTACTGGACACTGACACTGAAGTGATTGAAGCTGACATTGGATTTCTGATGGTGATATTATTTTACTTAATATAAGCCTTAACTACCCATGATTATTACTGACACATTCACTTACACAAATATTTTTATGTTGTCTACACTATGCAGGGTTGGGTGCTATGTGATCTAAGCAACACAAGGCAAGCATACCTATACTCCATTTTCAGAGAGTTACAATTTAATAATAGAGCTAAGACACATGACCCATCCTTATGATGGAACTACAGATATTAGTTTTTAAGTATGAATAGACAAGGTGTCAAGACTGATTCCACTGTTTTCTTTGAGACAAATCATTCAGCCCCAGCTTTTCCTATGTGTTTCTTCCTAAGACACTTCATTTAAATACAGTTAAATGAGTTTATTCAGATGCATAAGAACATACTATTTTGAAAAAAAATGAGATTCATGTATACTTCAATCCAGAAAAAAATCTACAATACCATAAACTCCACATGAATAAGAAATTCATGCAAACTAGCTGTCCCTTAATTTATATTATACTGTGAGCTAGTAAATACTTAATAACAGAGGATAGGTTTAGAACAAAAACATATCCAGATTATATGTTCTGAATAAATATCCACCATATACTTTCCTTCATTTTTCAAAATTTAAGATGACCTGGCTTCATAGTTAAGGGATCTATGTGAGGAATTTTCATGTATACATATGTTTCATGTACAGTATATGTATGTATATTTTCATGTATACATATATGTATCTCTTCTTCTGGAGCTGAATTCACCTTTCTGGGGAAGAACCGATTTTATACACTTTAGATGGGGCTGACACAGAAACCGAACCCACCCCAGCCTCTGTCATAGGACACTATAGCTCAATTTATGGACTCTCCTTCCTAGACACCTTAACTGGTTGAGAGGTTCCCCACTCTCTGGCAAATTCCCTAAACTATTTCAAGGAACCACTTAATTTCATAACTTGAAAATTAATCACCAAATGCTAGGATATTAAATATTAATGTTAATTTTATTCATTACAGAATGCTTTATTAATTGCTTCTCGAATAAAACTGCTTAAAGTGAAAACAAGTCGATAAAACTGTGTGACCGGGTAAATGCTACACACTTCTTTACAAAGTTGTCTCAAACCCTGGCATAGTCCACACAGCCTATTGAATTTCACCCCATGTAGTTACAGTGAGGGCGTCCAATTGAAATATGAGCAGCTCCTTCAAATTTAATACATAACCCATGATGTCAATTTCAAAAATTTACATTTGCATATTAAATCTGGAAAAGAAATGGGAAACAAGTGAACAAAGTAAATAGGCAGAACTTTATAGTGAATGGAAGACAGCAGGCCCTACACGTTGGTACTTAAATAATGTAGGATGAACACCAGCAAAAACTAAATTATTTACATGAGTCTGCCCAACATACATTTGGAAAGTAGACTATTCGGGAAAAGAGTCTAAGTAGAAGTGATGTGCTACGTGTTCACAAGAGTTTCTAACTGTTCATATTTCATATTCTTCTCAAATGAGGTGTTGCAAATTGTACTTCAAATACCCAGAAACTTTTTGAAGTCTTGGCAGTACTAGTAGTTAGATACTACTGTAGTTAGATAAATAAGCTAATACTCACTGATATTTTATATTAAACAGACACACATACATATACGTATACATATTAACTCACATGGTCTTCTTAATAAGCTTAAAAGGCAGATAATATAATGGCCACCCCCTTCTAGAGATAAGGATATTAGGCACTAAAGGTCACAGGTAAGGAGCGCGATCTGGGTTTGACTCTGTGCTGCTTGATGTCGGAAACCAGGTTCCTAACCTAACTATAACTGACACCCTTCCCTTCACAGGTAATTGTAGCAATAAGAACATGTTTGCTATGATTTTTTTTTTCATTTTCATCTCCCACACCTAACTGATCCAAACCACGCTCTATAAACCTTTAGCCTGACTTGGTACTTCTCTAATGCAATAGAACTAGACTAATCCAGCACTACTTTTAATGTCAGAACCGTCAGCATAGAGGGAGGGGGCCAGGAGGAAAGAGAGGTCAGAGGAAGCGAAGGAAACATACAAAGAGACAGAGACAGATTTAAATATCCATTTAAACCCACTGTGCTCTGGTTACAGAATAATCTAACACTATTCCACCTCCTCCTCCACTACCTGCAATAGTAAAGGGTTTTAGGCACATGCATGTGCCTAACATGCATGTGCCTAAACAATAGAAAGAAAAAAAAAACCTGTGTTTAACTTTGTATTCCATATTTATTTTAACTAAATTTTTTGAAGATAAAGCCATCCTTATACATTACAGTTCGGTTCTTTCATATTTAGTTGCTCTGGTTGTCCCTTTTACAATATAACTTTTTATTTTTAAATAACTTAGGCCTCACCAGAAGTTGTAGAAGAGGCTCAGATTATTGTGTACCTTTCACCTGGCTTCCCCCAATTCCACCCTTCATTTTTTTTTTTGTTTTTCTTTTTGCATGAGAGAAAGCAAATGGACTGCTTTACTTCCAAATCTACCATCTGAAAGCAGGGAAAATAATACTTGTGCAGAAAGCACACCACTGGCCTGCAAGGTGGCTTCACTGCAGGACTCTTGAAGAAGCTTTGAGCAGACGTAGTGAAACCCTGGCCTCGAATGTTAAACCTATTGGCAAACTGCCCTTGCACAGTATGGTCTTCGTCATGGGTGCCAACAAGACTTGGCCTCATTTAAAAAGAAAAATAGCTCAGCCGATCTTTGTGGCAAAGTTTTTGAACACTTAACTGAATTCAATTAAGACGGGAAAAAGGATTTGCCCTAATACATGCAGAATAAAAAATCTTTGTTTTTATTTTTTTCCTCTAGAGAGCTCACTCTTCTCAAATGAGAAAGGACATCTCGTTTAGTATAAAAAAGATGAACTGTAATAAAGAAAACTTAAAAGACTTTGCATCATAACAGATTACATTCAAGAGCAATATTTAGGGGACAGGTTAAGGGAACAGCTGGTACAATTAAGGCCTGAATGTGCAGTCTGTGGTTGAAAAGAAACTGAAGAGCATTTAATCATATGGACATTGTGTATTTGTCAAGAAATGAAACCTCCAATGTTGCTTTTCCCAGACTAAGGTTAGTGAAAAATCTCTGAGACTGTTTTTATTACTTTGGGCCCTCAGCCCAGTTTTAATCACCGTTAGGGAAACAGGGAAATGGGGCTCTGACCAGGATAGTATGTTTCACTTTCAAGATAGCTCGTGGAAATACAGCAATATACTTCCAAAATTATGGCCTGAATTATATGTATAAGAGAATTAAAAAAAAGAAAAAAACATCGTGGGAGGATAGCAGTTTGGCTATTTTACTTTCCTCTGTAAATGAGACTCTTTCTTCAGCATCCGTTTACTGAGATGCTTAATTCCAAAGTAAGAGAAACAATCTTAAGTCAGAGGTCAATGGATCTTATTCCTAACTGACTGTTACCACTTTTAGGTGGACAGGACTCTTATTTCCAAAATTAAGATCTATCGTTATGTTCTTGGAGAAGGCCTCAGCTTAAAATTTGTACCAGTTTGTAAAGTATTTTCTAAATGTTTGTTTCTTCTGGAGGCTTTTTCCTCTGTCTTGGAAGGTAAGAAACTTGCTTTTTGAGATGAGAAGTTCTCACTAGAATAAAATACATTCAATCTGAAAGGATAAAATCATTTTAACATTGAAAAAGTTGTCTATTTTGAGGGAGGGAAAGTTTTGTCTAATAAAAATCCAACATTTACCACCTGACCTCACATTAATTCTTTAACAATTTTCCTAGACAATGTTCATAGAAGGCTCTAGAATAGTACTACATTGTGACCCACCCTATTCATGTTTCTTGTACTTAGGTACTTAGAATGTATGTTCCACAGAAGTTGAGATAATACATAGCATTAAAGTAAAAAATGTATTAGAAGAGAGGAGAATGCATACATACAAAGGCTGATACTTACTTAGAATTGATATATAAATAGACGCTAAGAACTATACTTCAAAATGGCATTGTTGTTTTATGAATACATATAAAACCAGAAGGATGGTCGCTCCCATTAGAACATGGCAATAGTGATTTGACCCTTAAGTTGTACTTCACTATTTAACATAATTTCTGGTTAAGAGTTTTGTGAGACTCTTCTTTTCAAATATACTCTTTGTATAAGAATATACCTATTAGACATTTATTGCTAAATAAATATTATTCTTCCCCTAATGTTATAGAATATTTTGCTCTCAAGACCCTGCACTGGAATGAGAAGAAGAGGAACACTTGTAGTTGAGTGTATACAGTGGTTTAAGTTAAAAATATATGAATAAAATTCCATCTGCAATCTATAATTTTATAGTAAATAAAGAAAACACAAAACCTTACAAATAAGTATTTTTAAGACCTGATTGAAGGTGGTTTTACATTCCCTGGCTTGTGATTTGTCTATCACATGTGTTTATATCATAAGCACATGGTAGGATGTTAACCTCTTTTATGCAAACTTTATGACATAAGCAAACTGCTCCACCAGAATACATTGTGTTTAAGGATTTATGA
Source organism: Prionailurus viverrinus (assembly GCF_022837055.1). NCBI lineage: Eukaryota > Metazoa > Chordata > Mammalia > Carnivora > Felidae > Prionailurus > Prionailurus viverrinus. The sequence goes on from NC_062568.1 coordinate 22,074,667, forward strand.
CTATAAATCAACTTTCCAGTCTAACGGACCAAGATAAGGAAGAGAGAGCTAAACTCACTCCTCTCCATATATACAGAAAATTATTAGGTAGGGAAAACGTGCTTTCCACCAAATGAAGGATAGTATAGTGAAAAGCTATCACTTGCAAAAAGTCTCTATTTTAAATTATACTTGAAATTATCCCTGTTAGGAGGGAGAGGATAAATCATGACCAAATTGGATTCAGAAATACTACTGGCTGAATTGAGAAAATGACCTATGTTCTCCTCATGCCTGTTTATAGGTTTAAACTAGATGTATCTATGTAAGCCTGGAGTAACAATTCCCATGCATTTTACTTGCTGGCAAGTAAAATATTACTTAACTTTTTGTCTGAAAATCACTCACTTCAACCTCCAAGAAACACTGCTTTTTCCTAGTATTTTTTGACTTACTGAAGTTGCCATTTGTTATTGACATGCACATTTAATTTTTGTAATACTATATATATATATATATATATGTATATATTGTAATATATATATTGTAATAACATGTAATTGGTAATATATGTATCATATAAAATGTATGATATTTTTGTAATAACATATATAAAATACACACCTCCCCACTGTCTTTCTCATAGCAATACTGATCTCCAAACTGAGGGATACTGAATGTATCATGCTGAATATAATGAGAAACCTTTTGTCAGAAACTAATATTGAGAATCCTTTTCCCATAGATTATGCTTTTTTCCTAGGTTATTGGAATAATCGAATAATGACTATTTTAAAGGCTGTGGGATTGCCTTTCTACCATCCTGTATCATATGACATGGAGGGTCCTGTCATATCATATGGAGGACTCATAATTTCCTTTTTGGCCAAGACAAAAAATCCAGCTGACAAAACATATGCATAAAGGCATTGTCTTCAGGCACTTACAACATTTGGCTCCACTGAATTGCAGTGACTTCCTAAAACCTAGATCAAAGGTAAATACATCCGCAAAGATCAAATCACAAATCAGTTGTAACCAAAATTGCTTTGGTTCATCTCCTGGTGGAATGCCCATATCTCAAGCTCCCCTTGGGTTAACCACTACAGAGTGCATCTAAGGTAATGAGTACTCATTTCTAAATTTGCCTCCCCAGATTGGTTCAATGTCACAAAACACTACGAATCAGGTTTGTGAAATGTGAGTAAAGTGCTGGGTAGTGTACCCTCAACTGGTGAAACCAAAGAGAAATAGTAGGGTGGGGATTGCATGGAGTGAATAAATGCAGTAATCTAGAGAAACTACTAGAACTGATATATGAATTCAGTAAAGTTGCAGGATACAAAATCAACGTGTAGAAATCTGTTCCATTTCTATACACGAATAATGAAACAGCAGAAAGAGAAATTAAGAAAACAATCCCATTTACAATTGCACCAAAAAGAATAAAATACCTAGGAATAAACCTACCCAAAGAGATCAAAGACCTGTACTCTGAAAACTATAAAATATTGATGAAAGGAATCGAAGACAACACAAAGAAATGGAAAGATATTTCATGTTTGTGGACTGAAAGAACAAATATTGTTAAAATGTCTATGTCACCCAAAGCAATCTACAGATTTAATGCAATCCCTATCATAATACTAACAGCATTTTTCACAAAACCAGAACAATCTTAAAATTTATATGGAAGCATGAAAGACCCTGAATAGCCAAAGCAATTTTGAAAAACCAAAGCAAAGCTGGAGACATCAGAATTCTGGACTTCAAGTTATATTAAAAGCTGTAGTGACCAAAACAGTATGGTACTGGAGTAAAAACAGACACACAGATCAGTGGAACAGAATAGAAAACTCAGAAATAAACGCACAATTATATGGTCGATTAATCTCAACAAAGCAGGAAAGAATATGCAATGGGAAAAAGATAGTCTCTTTAACAAATGGTTTTGGCGAAACTGAACAACGACATGCAAAAGAATGAAACGACCATTTCGTTACACTACAAACAAAAGTAAATTCAAAATGGATTAAAGACCTAAAAGTGAGTCCTGAAACCATAAAAATCTTAGAAGAGAGCTCAGATAGTAATGTCTCTGACATCAGCTACAGCAACATTTTTCTAGATATGTTTTCTGAGGCAAGGAAAATAGAAGCAAAAATAAATTATTGGGACTACATCGAAATAAAAAGTTTCTGCACTGTGAAAGAAATAATCAAAAGGCAACCTACTGAATAGGGGAAGATGTTTGCAAATGACATATTTAATAAAGGGTTAGTATCCAAAATATATAAAAAACTTTTAAAACTCAACACCCAGAAAACAAAAATAATCCAATTAAAAATGGGCAGAAGACATGAACAGACATTTCTCTCAAGAAAACATTCAGATGACCAACAGACACATGAAATGATGCTCAACAGCACTCATCATCAGGGAAATGCAAATCAAAGCTACAATGAGGTATCACATCACCCCTGTCAGAATAGCTAAAATTAAAAACATAAAAAAAATAAGCAGAAAGTGTTAGTGAGTATATAAAGAAAAGGAGTATGTAAAGAAAAAGGAACCCTCTCACACTGTTGGTGGGAATGCAAACTGGAAACAATTATGTAGTTTCCACAAAAAGTTAAAAATAGAACTACCACACAATCTAGTAATCACAATACTGGATATTTACCCAAAAAATACAAGAACACTAATTGAAAAGGATACCTGCCACCCTGATGTATATAGCAGCATTATTTACAATAGCCAAATTATGGAAGATTTGTTCAACATCCACTGATAAATGAAGGGATAAAGAAGATGTTGTAATATATACAATGGAATATTATTCAACCATAAAAAAATGAAATCTTGCCATTTGCAATAACATGGATGGAGCTAGAGAGTATAATGCTAAGTGAAGTAAGTCAGTTAGAGAAAGACAAACACCCTATAATTTCACTCATAAGTACAATTGAAGAAATAAAACAAGTGAACAAAGGAAAAAAAGAGAGACAGACAAACTAAGAAACAGAGTCTTAACCATGGAGAACAAACTGATGGTTACCAGAGGGTAGGTCGGTGGGAGGATGGGTGAAATAGGTGATGGGGACTAAGGAATGCACTTGTGATGAGGACTGGGTGATGTATGGAAAAAAATGCAATAAGTTGGAAATACTAATATTCTCTCCTACTGAAATCTTAAAAAAGAAATATACAATACTATTCAAAAAATACATACTGCAAAATACCATGGTATAAATATGTTTAATCATTGTTTGACAAGGTAGTTTTAAAAGAGTAATTCATAATTTTAGTTTTTTTCTCTGATATGTTCTAATTTATTATTAGTTGCTTCATATCTAAGCCCTTTATTAAATACATCATAAACTAGTCTCACACATACTTCAGAGGACTCTGCTAAGAATTCTTGTACCTTTTTACTTATAAGCCACAACTATTTTATAAAAGTAGACTATATATCTCTATTGTAGCTCTATGTCTATCTCTATCCCCAAGTACAAAATTTAAAATTAAAATCCAGACATTTGGGGGTGATAGCTCTTACTAAAATCGTGCAGGTCCCTTGATGAAAATGTGCTTGGTTAATGCAGAATCCTCAAATATGTATGTGACGATAGCTCCTTCTAGCTCTTAGGCTCTGCTGTAGCCTCTTCCCTCAAGTCCCTAACTCTGTAACAAATGGATTTTCATTAATTAATTAATCTACATTAAAATACTCACAAGAATGAAGGGGAAAAAAACATTTCTACTTGTAAATATATCTTCCAAATGTTGCTAGTTAGATTAGTTTATGATTATTTATTTTCCCAGCAAAAACTAATTATTGAGAACCAACAGCTTGTGAATCACTTGTCAAACATGTAGGATCCATAGATGAACAAAATATGGTGGTGGACACAGACCAGCCCAAATACACCACAGTCCCCGGTGGGTAGTGCAGTAACAGCTGCCGTGGGGACAATGTTCTATGAAACCTTGACTTGAGGTTTGGCTTGAGTTGGGCCAGAGAGCAACACCCCTGGAACTCAGACTGTGATACTAGCCATCAAAGGTCTTCGTCTGATGATGAGAGAATCAGAAGAATATAAAATACGTATATACATAAAAATAACCTGGAACACATTTGTATCAACGGACAATTCTTAATTCACTATTTTTTCTTTCTGTAAAACAAGACTGGACTAGAAGATCTCTAAACTTCCTTCTAATTCAGTGCTAAGATTCTATTAAGTAGTATCACTATTTTATACAAATTCACAATTGTCTGTTCTTGGATGTAAAACAATGACAAAGCAACAACTTGGCAATAACTTTCAATTGAGCAGTCTGAGCCATTCATAACTGTGTTATATAATTGTCTTTTTTTTTCTTCCTCCTTCAGGTATTAGGGGCAAAAAGTCCTCAGTAGTTAGGGTTTAATTTCTCTTTCTTTCATCAGGAAGAGCCACTTAAATGCTGATGCCTCTGTCATCAGTAATTTGATAAATTATTACTTTCAATCTTTTGGAAACAAAAAGCATGGACTGCAAGCTTTAGCTTCCCTTGAGATTTACCTAGCCCTAAGCCTAAGGAGGGTTACTTTATAAGCCCAATGTAACTCAGAGCTGGGTCCACCCATTGGAATGCTGGTCTAATTGTAGCCAAGAACCTGGACTACTTTTCAGCACGGTGTTAATATACCTGCAACAATCCTAAGGGACCCATTTTCTCCTTAATACACCCAGATGCGAATTTAAGTCCCTGGCTATTGGCCCAGACACACACTGGCTCTGAGGGGCATCAGTAATGATATCCCAGAGGGGCTCCAAGTGAAAATTAATATTTGACTGTTTTCCAAAACATATCTAGTATATTAACCTAATGGAAAATCTTCAGGATGAAGGCGGGTGGGGACAGCAGTACGGCTGAAACCTCTTCTAACCATACCATTTGACTTATTCATCTTTTTATTGTAGCAGTGAAAATGTGCAATACCTAATTTCCATGAGCTCCCCTTAAGGACTTTGTAAAGCCAGAAAAACTTTTCAGACTTTTTATTTATCTTTTTTAATTTTTAATGTTTATATTTGAGAGAGAGAGAGAGAGAGAGAGAGTGAGTTTGCAAGCAGGGGATGGGCAGAGAGAGAGAGACAGAATCCAAACGAGGATCCAGGCCCCAAGCTGTCAGCACAGAGACCGATGCAGGGCTCAAACTCATGAGCTATGAGATCATGACCTGAACCAAAATCAGACGCTTAACTGACTGAGCCACTCAGGTGCCCCTGCTTTCCTGACTTTTTAAATCCAGAGCTCCCAATGCTCTGTGCAAGCAGTTGTGGCCCTTAGAACGTGTTTCCTTTCTGTATTCACTTTTGGAATCCAGGTGTCTGATCTTGGAAGAAGACGGGCGAGACTGGGGAGAAGGTGACCCTAGCTAACTTCAGGGCTGAAAGCAAACTGTGTATGGGAATCCTAATAGAGACAGAACCAAGGGTGGTGATGGGGCTGACCTTGAGACACTGTTGATGGGAAAGACAGGGTCTCTTCCTGATTAGGTTTTGCTTTTTACCCACTGTGGTTCAGTGGCATTACCTGCTTTAAATGGGTAAACACGCATGTGTGTGTGCACGGGCACACACACACACACACACACACACACACACACACACACACGGGAAAGGGGATTATTGAAAAAACATTTTCTTAACTGAGTTTCTTCTCTAAATAGAGCAGAAGTCTACAAGGGAGGGAAGTATGTGTAATTACAATGTAGCACAAGCTCAAACTGCTAAAGAAGACACATTAATAATATGCCCGATTAGATAAATATACAAGAGCACTTTGCCATATGTAATTTTTTTTTTTTTGCTTTTAAAACAGTGCCAAGGGGGCATTGCTCATCTACATGACAAGCTGTTTCCAATGATCATCTTCTCCTGCACATCATCTGCCTTGCCCAAAGCATTGTTTGGATTTTCACTTCTTTCAATTACAAGTGTTTAAATTCAAACATGCCATACTAATTTTGAATACTGAAGATTTGCTATATTAAAAAAATATGGATGACTAAGGTCTGAAAGCAAACATGTGTGTTTGATGCAGCAAACCATAATAAAACTAGTAGGTGGGCTCTTGAGAATGTAGACCCACAGTGGAACGGAAACCCACAGTTCTTAAAAACTTATATAAGCCAGGCTCTCTCACATTTACTATTTCATTTAATAGCCACCACTTGCCAGTAAGAAAAGAATTTAATTTTCCATTTTGCAGGTGAAGAAATGGAAATGCATTCAGTTAGGATAACATAGCTAGTAAGTGGCAATGCTGGAATTCAAATACTAATTTGTGCAGCTGAAAGGCAAATAATCTTCATAATACTGTCTGCAAGCATGAGGTAATTTGCTTAGGCAATTCTTAGCCTGGGTAGGAACCAAGGCACTGAAGGTGGGGGGTGCATGGGGTGGGGGGAGGGGTGGAATAGAGACAAAGAGAGACAAAGAGGTTGAGTGTGAAGGGAGGAAACAGCAGGTGTACTAGAAAAGCAGAGAAAGGATAGAGTAGACTGAACATATCACTGCTTTTTCTCTTCCTAAGATGGAGAGGAAAATAAGGAAGGGCCCATTAATCACCAATGAAAAAAAGGACACTGTGCATATACTTACTGGCATAGAGTCAGGAAAGGTTTTTGTTTTTAAGTAAAATATGAAAACTTGTGCCATATTAGAAACATATGAAAGAGCTAAGGATATTCAACTTAGAGAAGAAGACACGGAGATGGGGTACAGTATCTGCCTTCTTATACTGGAAAAAAACCTACTTATGGAAAAATATCAGACAAGTCATGAATAGTTTAAGGGAAGGACTTGCAAAATGGGCAAACTACAAGAGATCAGGCTATGCCTTGATACTCAGAAGCTCTTTCTAGCAATGAGAAAATGTGGTAAGCTAACAAGAGATAATGAGCTCCTTAACATTATAGGAGTTCAAATAAAGGCTGAATGAGCTCAGGTAATAAATTTGTTTAAAGGGGATCATGTATAAGGAATTGAACAAGATGATATCCAAGACCTCTTCCAACTCTCTGATTCTTATTAAGAAAATGCCACGATCTGATGCAGTCTGTGGCTCACAGTGTGGTCCTGAGAGTATCGTCCTGGATATTATCCTGGAACCTTCGGAGGCAACATATCCCGGAAGTTCGGAGCAGCAGAGAATGTTCCCACATGTTGGCAGCCCGGGGCACTGGAGGAGTCAGATGGCTCTAAGTCCCATCCACATTGCTTGGCTGCCCTATGCCTCTGCTTCCTGTTTCCTCACCTACTAAGTAAGGGTAATACGTGCTCAGATCAAAGACATCCACATGGTTTAATTAGATACACTCTGTAAAACCCTTTGGCTAAGGTACCATATCATTATCTGTTGGTATAGATTGTGAAAACACAAGAACCATAAAGCCTATGAGGCTGAGGACTGAAGGGATAGACTCTCCATCAGTTGAATCTAAAGTTTTGTGTGCTAAAAAATTACCGAACTCATAGGACCTTTCAGTTCTCTTAAAAACTCAATTTACTTGCTCAGAGAGATATGGCAAAGCTAACCAGACAGATAAGGCCGGCCCAAACCTTAGAACAATTCTATTGGGCATGAAGATAAGAATGAAGGAAGGATGAGGATCTTTCAAGAACCAAGTACCAAATCCCATTATGTACAAATATGATGAAAAAAGCAAAAATCCCATCCTCAAGTTGGGGGTGGGAGGGGACAGGCTTAGGTAAACACGCAAGCAAATAAAATGGTGCAGGAGATCACCACTCATAAAGGAAGTATTAACCAGTTGCTGCAGTCAATTCTTAATTCTTTCATTTAACAAACTTTTATAGTGCTTCCTGTGAGCCCGGCACCATTCTAAGTGCTTTTCATTTAATATAATCCGCAAAACAATCTAGGAGATAGGTACTATTACTGGCCCCATTTTACAAACATGATAACTGAGGCACAGGGATGTTAAGAAATGACACAGGTCTTATGGCTAGCAACTGGCAGAGCCGAGAATGAGCCCTTGGCGATCTGTCCATGTTTTTTATCCTTTTTTGCTATCCTGCCTCTTCTGTCCAGACAAGAGAGAGTGAAATGACTCTTACCCCCAGGGGAAATGCAGGAAGCAAATCAAGTGCTTTAGTAATAAGATCCATGTGAGATTTTGGCTGGTAGAAGGGGAACAAAATGGCAAAACAGAGATAGAGAGAGTAGCACAGAAAAGGCATAATGAGAAGAATGGAATAAATAAAGAAGGAATGAATAAAGAAGGAATGGTGGAAAATGGTGTGGGTGCAGGTTGGCTGGAGAGGAGGGTCCATGAAAAGAAGCAGTGAAAGATAAACTAAGAAAAGCACATTTGCAAAATTATAAGTGGCCTTTATTGGTATGTTGTTGGAAGTTAGAATTTATTTTTTAAAAACTGACAGACATTGGAAGTGACTATTCAGGAGAGCGACAGGGTTGAGGATGGAATTTGGCAGCAGTCTGTAAGACAACGTGCTGGTGGTAGAAATGGAACAGAGACACTCCAATAAAGAAGTCACAATACTTTTACAAGAGGGACATAAGGCCTGAACAAGCAGGGTGGAAATAAAAGTGAAAAGTAAAATACAGCAAAAAATGGCACAACTTGAATAAATACAGAGGTGAGGGAAAGGTTACACTCTATCAGAGTCTGGATGACAAGGTGGATGTCCTGCGTCCTCAGTAAAAATGGGAAAAAATAGGATAAATAGGAGAGGGTTTGGAGGAGGTGGTGAGTTCTAACGGGGACATACTGAGATTGAAGTACGAGTGGAACATTCAGGGAAAAATGTCAACTGGTAGCTGGAATCTGGGAGGTTGGGGCAAGGAGGGGAAATCTAACTCCACGGACCAACACTCTCTAAGATCCCACATCCTAGTCAGGCCTACAGTCCCTCTCACCTAGTAAGATACCAGGTAAGCCTTTTATTTTGAAGACAGCAGGCATCTGATATACTCCCTTCTTGGCTTATTGTCGCGTCATGGGTGAAATAAGTTCTTTTCAACCTACTATTGCAGAAACAAATACAACTCCCTTCTTTAAGTGTTTTCATGGAGGAAGAAATATATAGTACTTGGATAATGGAATGCAACGATTCTGGCTTGAACTCTTTGCTCTGTTATCCCTTAATTAAGTTACCATTTCAAAGTCTACATTTCTTCATCTGTATAATGGGTATCATTGCCACAAGATCAACTCTGATGGTGTATATAAAGTGTCTTGTACCTAGGAGTCCTCTGATAAATGGAGCTATAAACTGAACACTTATTATGGCCCAGGCACTCTAATTGCTTAGGCAATCTTCACAATGACCTTTAGTAAAGGTACTATTATTAGTCTCACTTTACAGGTAAGAAAACTAAGTCATAGGGAAGTTAGGCAACTAGTTCAGGGTCACAATCCTAGAATGTTGTTTTAGAATAAACTGTTTTAGAAAAAAATCAGCTTAGAATGAGGTGTCAAGATGAAGTTACTGTGAAAAAAGGAATGTGAAAGGTGCAGACAGTGATTTGCAGGTGATATCTGAATCAGGAGATAATACTGGAAATGTAATTGCACTGGGTGGCAAAGGCAGACACCAATAGCTTATAGAATCTCATTTTATTCTTAAATATATCTCTACAAAAAATAGACAAAATCTGTAGTAGTATTCCTTGGGACTAAATATCATTTCTCCAGAAATATCATGGGACTTTTATAAGAACCAGCCTGTTCAAAGTTTGGTGATATTTGAATACATACCTTCAATCTTAGCTTTAGGTAATTTGGCAAGGAAATGTTCTTCATGGCCTAAAGTAAGTGCTGGCGTTTCTGATTCTTTTGGTCCCTTGCCCGGTAGTCTTAACTGGGTCTACACCTGAGAAGGACCAAGGCTTCATCACCACACTGTTCTTGGAAAATGAAGCATAGCCCACTGATGCACCTATTCTTAAAAAAATCACACCTCTAGACACCATTAGAACAGGAAAAGGCTAACATCCCAAGAACTGACATATATCCAAGACCGAAGGGAGTTTACTGAATAAACTATCATTTAGAATGACATGGAAGCCATAAATCACAGTGTTGTGAACACTACATAAGGAAATGAAATATAAAGTTAAAGGCCGAATAGTTACATCCTAGAGTGGAAAAAGTATTATTGTTCCTTGCAATAACTCAGATTATTAGAATGGAAAGAATTTTAGAAACCAAGTTTACTTTTCAATATGTGCTCTCTTTATAGTCATGTAATTAGCTCAGTTTGGAGAAAGCAGAGCAGAAACTCACTTTCTGATTTTCACTCAATGTGATGTTTTGTGTGTCCCTTTCTTTCAGCGATAGCAACTACAAAAGTTATGTTATGCGAATGCATTTTGCCCTTTAAAATGTGAAGAAAATATTTATAGCAAATGATATATTAGTCACCCCAATGATAGATTACTCATCCATATTTTTTATTCTATTTCGAAAGTGCCTTGACTGATTTAGTTTATTTTTCTTTCACTATTTTTTTAAAGAAAAAATATTTCTGGAATTACATAACTCACATTTTTTTTTCTAAAGAAAATAAAATAATCCCTAAGTCAATTAACCTTTCTAAACCTTAATTCAAACTATAAAATCTAATTACAAAAGGAAAAGAACGGGATTAAATCTTCTCTAACCCCCTTCCAACTCTATGACTTTATTAACCCATGACTTTTGGAAACAACTGAAGTGCCCCACAGCAAGAGAATGGTCATAGTCCATTCTTATGATAAAACGTATTCAGCCTGGAACAGAAATGTTATGACATGACATGAATACGGTAAAGCACAAAACAGTATACAATTATTCACACACAATTATGACCTGTGTATATATACACACACATATACTCACACTAATTTAAAAAAAGAAAAAGAGCTAATTTAAAAAAAAAGAGCATGTTTTAAAGAAGATGTTACAGGGGCGCCTGGGTGGCGCAGTCGGTTAAGCGTCTGATTTCAGCCAGGTCACGATCTCACGGTCTGTGAGTTCGAGCCCCGCGTCAGGCTCTGGGCTGATGGCTCAGAGCCTGGAGCCTGCTTCCGATTCTGTGTCTCCCTCTCTCTCTGCCCCTCCCCCGTTCATGTTCTGTCTCTCTCTGTCCCCAAAATAAATAAACGTTCAAAAAAAAATTTTTTTTAAATAAGAAAGAAAATGTTACAAAATTATTTCACTTGTTAGGGAAATAATACAATTTTAATTTGTGTTTATACTTTAAAAAGTCTACTAGCTGTCCATAATGACCTTATATTATCAGTAGACAGAATTATTTTGAAACATCTATGTCTTTGTAGCCTTCCATTCAAGCTGATTTTTTAACTTGAGCATGTATATTATTAAAATATTACTGATAGGGTCACCTGGGTGGTTCAGTAGGTAGAGACTTTGGCTCAGGTCATGATCTCACGGTTCATGGATTCAAGCGCCACATCGGGCTTTGCACTGACAGCAAGGAGCCTGCTTTGGATTCTTGGTTTCTCTCTCTCCTCTCTGCTCCTCCCCCACTTGCATGCACACACATTCTTTCTCAAAAATAAATAATTATTTTTTTAAAAATCAGTGATAAATTCAAGATAATTAACTGTAGGATGGTTAATTGAATGCTGGATTGGGATAAATCAATCACTACTGGAATCAATGAATAATGTACAATTTAATATCTATAGAATCATACCTCTGTTTTTCAGGAAAATTGAAATAAAAATAATTCTTTCAGGAATAGAAATATGTCTCCTCCCACAGGATCCTGAAACTTCCCCCTCCCTAAAGAACAAAAATTATCTAATAATGTTACCAAAAGAGTCTGTCAACAGTTTTTCTTCCTTAGGCAGCATAATTTGAGTAAACTGAAGTTATTTCATTGAAATTATTTTAATTAATCACATGCAGGGATTTTTACCACATTATTTCAAGGGTAGAGAATAGTTATAAATACCTATAGAAATTTATATTATTTTCACCCAAAATAGTCATGCCTATTCCTCAGAAAGAAGACTAAAATTAAAGCTATGTCAACAAGCGACAAGCTAGTCTTATTTTGGTACTAAGATGGAATAATCTATTTTATTTTTTTAAGTTTATTTATTTTTGAGAGAGAGACAGAGAGCATACATATGTGTGAGCAAGCACGGGGAGAGGGACAGGGAGAGAGAGAATGCCAAACAGGCTCTGCACTGTCAGCATAGAGCCCAACACAGGACACAACCCCATGAGACCGGGACCTGAGCTTAAATCAAGAGTCAGAACCTAACCGACTGAGTCACCCAGGTGCCCCAATTAATCTGTTTTAGTGAACCACTGCAATCATTCATGAAATTTGGAGTGGCACAGAGTGTGGTTTCAAATTTCAGACTTGCTACTGTAGACTGACCTGTTGATGATAAAAAAAAATAATAGAGCCCATTCACCCTAGTCATTCATTCAACATTCCTGAACTCTGTGATTTGTGCACCTGTGACATTCATCAAGTTAAGAATTGGATGTCTCAGAAAGAGAAAGTTGTTTGCAAACCACTCTAAATCTAGGGACATAGAAATAGTTCAACAGCGAGCAATCCCTACATCGATAATTTTATTGACTTTACTGAATCTAGTCTCTAATTTGACTCCAGCTGATAATAATATTTTACAAACATTCAGACCTTCAATAAAAAGGCACCTGTTAAGATAAAGCAGGAAAAGGGACTAAACAACTAGTATAGATTTTTTCAATTTTTTAAAAAATTTTTTAATGTTTGTTTATTTTTTAGAGAGAGAGAGGGAGACAGACAGAGCGTGAGCAGCGGAGGAGCAGAGAGAGAGGGAGACACAGAATCCGAAGCAGGCTCCAGGCTCTGAGTTGTCAGCACAGAGCCCGACATGGGGCTCGAACTCATGAACTGTGAGATCGTGACCTCGGCTGAAGTCAGATGTTTAACCAACTGAGCCACCCAGGTGCCCCTCAATTCTTTCTTTTAATAATAATAGTTTAAAAGATGGTGTTGTAGTAAGTGCCCTGTGAAGTAACTGGAGACAAAATCTAATCCTGGGTTTTACCTACAGTGTTTTTGAAATAACCCTCTTTTTACCCTATGATCCTATGCAATTAAGTTATCGTTCTGGATTCTAGTTTCCTCATATGTGAACTACAGGCATTGGTCTTTTGCTGCATACATTTTTAAGATTTTTCACTTTAAATGTATCATAAGTGCATCTCATAAAACTCCAAAAATAAAGAATCGGTTAAAAGCTGTTTTCTCTTCAGAGAGAGACCAGAAAAAGAAAAACATTCTCAGGGTATCTAATGGCTAGAGGGGTCAGACCTTACTTAGAAATGGATCATAAAGCACTAAAGGGATTCTTCATTAAAAGGACACTTTTTGTGAGACAATAAAAGTTAAGAAGTGGTAGGAAGTTGATTTGCATTATTTTCTAGAACATAAAACATAGTAGTCATATTATAACTAATCAGAACAATTTTTTAAAGACCACATTACTAAATGAAGAATAAGTTTATAGTAAAAGAATGACTATGTAAGGTGTTGTATAAAAAACCATTTCTCAAGGCACCTGGGTGGCTCAGTTGGTTAAGCATCTGACTCTTGATTTCGGTTCAGGTCATGGTCTCGGGGTTCGTGAGACTGAGTCCTGCGTCAGGCTCCACACTGGCAGTGTAAACCTTGCTTGCAATTCTCTCTCTCCCTCTCTCTCCCTCCCCCACTCATGCTCTCTCTCAAAATAAATAAACTTTAAAAAATTTAAAAAAAAAACAAACTTTCTCCATTCTTTCATCCATATCTCCCTGCCTTTCCTCCTTCTATCATTTATGAAATAAGCATGATGAGATAGATACTGAGATTATGGAGATAAAAGACACATTGTTGCTTTCAAGTTGTTCATGAGCACGTGTGTTTGTCGGGGTGGGTATGTGGGTGGGTGTGGTGTGTGCACACACACGAGAGTACTGGGTGCTGATAGAAGAGAAGACAAGTAGATAGATAATTACACACAAGTTCCCCCTCACTGAAAAAGATGGCATTTCCAAAAGCCACTTATGCTAAAGTGATTTACAGCTAAAGATCTTAAAACTAAGTTGAGAGAAATCGTGTCAGAAAAAAATTAAGTAATCTCTTTAAAATATATTTATGTTTATTAAACCAAGCAACTAAGGACATAACACGAGCAAAATACTAAATCAGTGACTTGTCTCTCATACTAGTAATAATTTGTAATTAGCAATAATTAGCAAAACATTTGTGGAGGAGAACATCCAAAGTAAGAGGCGTGGTGTGGTTTTCGAATGGGTTAACGCCTCTCTGGTTTCATGACCGGAAATTAACTTCTTCAGTCTATTGGATCCCAAATCCTAGTGTCTATAGAGCTCTCAGAGATATAAAATAGCATGTGTGCTTGCCAAAGTTTCTGGTTACATGTATATAACCTAATTGGAATAACTAAGTTTTTTAATCAAACCTCTGACCCAATATTGGATTCCAAGGCATTATTTCTTCCCATGTTGAGTTCATTACAACGCCCCTGCTCTTTCTACACATGACCCTCTCTTCAAGGATACCACTAGAGTGCAGTTCTGAAGCCTGAGTTTTCTTCCTGTATATGAATTGATCTTGCCCAATAATGTCTCTTGAAAACTCTGCCATTCACTTTACTTCTCATTTCTATATCCAAATACTAGTTTCCTCTTTTTCTCATTTATTCTCAAAAAGAAAATTAGAATAAATAATTTAATGGTTGTCCAAAATTAAACAAAGTAAAATTCATATGTTACCAAGATTTTCTATAAGACAACTCAAGATACAAGAGGAATCATAGAAGAATTTTGACAAGGGTGATGATTCATAAAATAAAAATAAACTGAATGTGCTATTGAGACTCAGACTTTTAAGGGCAACTAACCTAGAGAGAGAAGAATGAGCAAGGTTTTCTGCCAGGTGGTATCTGGACTAAATTCTAAGATGGAAAGCAACCAGAGGAAAAGGGGCAATCTTGGCAAATAACGTGTAAGGGGACTGAGAATGTATAAGAATAAAAAAGATCAGTGATTGCAGAAGGAGGTTCAATACAGCTGCAAAGTGGCAAAAGAAGAGGCTGGAAGACCAGAGGATCAGGAACCAAAGAATAAAACGATAAAAACATTAAGCTAAGAGCCTGTTAAGCTAAAAACCAATCATAAACAGAGAAATGACTTGAAGCAATGATGTACAACTGAACTTTCTGCAGTAACCCAGTACTGAAATTATGTGAACCGGTGCTATCAAAGAGAGCTTTCTGAACTGCCTAACATTGTAGCCACTGGCCATCTGTGGCCATGGAGCACTTGAAATAATGCAACTGAGAAGTTAAATTTTAAATTTTGTTTAATTTTAACTCATGTATTTACATTCAAATTTAATAGCCACTTGAAGTGAATTTTGGACATCATAGATTTTGGAAAAAAATGCTTTATTTTTACTTTGAATGACTATGAATGGTTTTCTACTAATAATAAATTCATTTAATGAACACGTTTTCTGGAGTATTTACAGTGACTTTTTTATGTTTTTACTTTCTAGTAGAACTAGTTTGTATCTTTAAAGTTTCCATTTTTTAATCACCCATTTAAGCAATTCTACTTACCACAAACAGGTAAAAGGAAATTTGTTAATAGTTTAAAAATGAAAAATAAAAGAGTAAAGAGAAAGGGAGAAAAATTATTCCTTCACAGTCCACCCAGATCTCAGGTACTAAGAGAACTTCTTCGGGGAGCCTGGGTGGCTCAGTCGGTTGAGCATCCGACTTCGGCTCAGGGCAGGATCTCGCAGTTTGTGAGTTCTAGCTCTGCATCGGGCTCTGTGCTGACAGCTCAGAGCCTGGAGCCTGTTTCAGATTCTGTGTCTCCCTCTCTCTGCCCCTTCCCCGCTCATGCTCTGTCTCTCTCTGTCTCTCAAAAATGAACAAACGTTAAAAAAATTGTTTTAAATTAAAAAAAAGAGAACGTCTTCTCCCTGCAATTTAACACACCTGAGTCACTTAATTTATTGCATTGCAATAGTTTTTCTAGGGCAAACCAACATTTCCATTATGAAACCAGTATCCACACCCAAAAGAACCAGTTTGTTCTTTTTCAAACCACCCATGTTGGTTTCCTTTGGATAGGTATAGCCTGACAAAGACTGTCATTGAGAACATTAGTCATATATTAGTAATTTCCATACATTGTGGTGGCCAATTTTTTTCATCTATTTTATGTATCTCTAACTTGACTAAAATGATAATTCCAGAATTTATCGAGGAAACTATGCACAAACTAAACACACGCACGCACACACACACACACACACACACACACACACACACACACTGAAATATCACACTTGTACTAGAAAGTAAAAACAGGTCACTGTACAAACACTGAGATATAATTTCCAAAAAGGAGAATTTAGATGCTGAGTTGAGAAATTTTGGTCTGCTGATTTGTATGCAACTATTTGTTTTTTATAAGGGTAGTTGAAATCATAGAATATCAATCTAGAAATGGGTCTTATTTTCTCATTGAGGCTAGTGTTACTGGGCAAGGCAGATAAGGAGGGTGTAAGACCTGGATATACTATTCACAGAGAGGAGACGGTTTCAGGTACTAAAGAGAGGTTCCAGTAAATAATCAGATGTAATGATCCAAGACCTATGGAACATCCAGTGCAATCCTGTAGGCATGAGGAGTAAGGTCCAGAAGCCCCAGGCACTGAATATCAAAGAAGTTTGCCAATGAATCTGTTGTATGACAGTCCTACGGGGCAGAAATAAAGGATCTCATAGGCAAGAGAGTCCAGGGAGTGTCAACAGAGAGCTAGAGTACAAACCAAAACACAAGAATCATATTAGAAAGTCACATATGTAAACTGGACAACAAGATCAGGCTCTGCCTGGAGGACAGGTTGATGTAACATTGAGATACACATAGAATGATTACTTAAAGATGCTCCTGTATCTTTCAATTTAGACCAAGTTTGGTCTTAAACATTAGGGAAGGAATAGATACGAGTGGAGTATCTAGTGGTCCCAGAAAGTTACAGAGAAGAGAAATTGTAAAGGAAATTAATGATAATAATGCTAGCATTGGATGAGCACCAAGCATGTGCCAGACATTGTTCTAGGGCTTTCCATGTCTTACCTCATTTACTCATTACTTACCTCCTAATACCTCTATCGTTATTATCTCCACTTTACACATGAGGAAACAGAGACAATAAGAGGTAAGTTACCCAAAATTAGAGCTAACCGTGAGTGAAACCATAATTCAAACATAAGCAGTTTGACTTCCTAACTCATTCTCTTAATCACTACACAGAATACTAGAAAATAAAAACATCTTTTAGAGGTAAAATAAATTTCATAAATAGCAACAGCTTGACTTAAATTTGTCATTCAACTTTGATCAGTAGTAGTTGTTAGATAACATTACCCTTAGCAATTCTAAGAACTTTACATACATTAAATTGTGGCAATCTTCCCATCGGCCTTGTGCAATAGGTATAAGTATTACCCCTGCTTGACATGTGAGGAAACTAAGATACAGAGAGGTTCAACAACTTAACCAAAGCTACTCCAGATCCTATACTCCAGCCAGTATCCTCTACAGCTTTTCAGGTAGGGGGAGGCAGCCCATGAAGGCATCATACAGCTTTATGGGACTTTTGATCTGCAGGGATAGCCTATGAGATTTGGGGCCTAATGTTCCCAGGTTTGGAACTATAGAGCTCTACCCATACGAATTATCATTCTGAGTAGAAGTAAACAAGACAGACTTTGGGGGAAATTTGTGATTCAAAATATCTTTCAGCATTTCCAAACTCCCACTTACTTCATTATTCAAATTCAGTCATCCATCCTTTTAGCCAATCCCAACCATTTCTCAATGGGCAGTCTGACTCCTTCATGTGAGTTTGATTGGCATTAATCTATACCTCTGTTTCCCCATTTACTTTGCTTCCAATATTATTTCCACCTCTTTTTAAAAAGTTTCAGTCAACAGAGGGTATACTTGGAATGCATCTTTTCATGTAATAGAGGTATAACTATACATCTTTGAATTGTTTGGGGAGGTGAATTCCCTCCAGGTCCTCTGTGTTACTTTCTCTGGATAATTTATATTCTTCCACGACTCCAAACAGAGAGATGAAGACTTTGTTAACAGGTGGTTTCTCACTGGGGAACCTCCTGTTCTGGGAGTCAAGCCAAGCCCTTTATAATGATTCTACTTTATTAAATGGGATTCCTGGCATTTTAACAGCAGGGACTTCTGTCAGAGAGAAAAATTGTACCTGTTTATTTGTATTATTATCCTAATGCTTAGGACACACTGATAACCAATAGGGTTACACAGTGTGACCTTTTTAAATTTAACAAGGCAAATTTTCCAATCCCAACAAAATCAGGAAAAAGCATGTTGGTAAGATAACTTCTTTTGTAGTTGCAGTTCATTTGAATGGTTGAGATGGATATTGGCATATTGTGGAACATGGTTCATAACTTACTTTGGACCATTTTAACTCAAGAAGGAAGGGGAAAAGTGGCAATGAAACTCAAGTCTTTGTATCTATAGGACACATTCTGGCCTAACCTCTACCCCTACCTCCATTCTTCACCCTCAGAACACTTCTCAGGCATTTTGTAGTTTTCAAAGAACTTTCATATGCTGCATTAAGTTTGGTCTTCTCAACAATCCTGTGAAATATACAGAGTGGATATTCTTGTCGTCCTTAATGGATGGGAAGTTTGATACTTGGAGAGAATACGTTAAATGCTTGGATCAGAGAATTCATAAGTAGAAAAGCTGGAGTAGATACATTCATATTTTGGTACAGAATCCAGCACTCTTTCACTATACTATAGTAGCCCACTCATGCAAAAACTCTAAACTGAAAGAATCTTTGTAGGCCTCATTAGTTTGTTGTATTACATTTTTCTTGCTTCCAAAACTGGGCGATGACATAGGGCTCTCTTGTGCCTACTCACAGTCATTTCCTAGCTGCTGGCTCACTGCGCCCTAGCTGTGATACTCAGGTTAACAGGTGCCTCTCAAGACTAGCTGGTGGATATAATTTTGGAAGATCTTACAAGACCCAGTGAAGTGCAGGATAGATGTGGCAGTACCCAGGCGAAAGCCAATCTGGGCAGCTGCCATAAACCATTCATCCTTTTCAAGATGCATTCTCTTGCCGGGGCACCTCAGTGGCTCAGTTGATTAAGTGTCTGAGTCCTGATCTGGGTTTAAGTCATTATCTCATGATCATGGAATCTAGCCCCATGTTGGGTTCTGCACGGAGAGTGGAGCCTGCATGGGATATTCTCTCTCTCTCTCTCTCTCTCTCTCTCTCTCTCTGTCCCTCCCCTGCTTGTGACCTCTCTCTCTCTTTCTCAAAATAAATAAACACATAAATTTCTTTTAAAAAAACAAAAACAAAAGACTTTACTTAAAAAAAGATTCATTCTCTTTGAGACTCAGTGTCTTCATCTGTAAAACCAAGAAAGTATTAACTACCACTTCAAAAAGGTTGTAATGATTCCATGGAATAATGTACGTGAAATACACTTTTATACAACAAAGTACTAAATAAATATTGTGATTAAGATGGTCACTTATTGGTGGGAATAGGGTTTTCATTAAAATGATCCATCTGCTTTCTTCTTTGATCTGTGTGTTTTCTGTGTGTGTGTGTGTGTGTAAATGTGTTAAGTGGGGAAATTCTTCTAAAATTCCTACAATGTGACCATTTTTTTCTATTCCAAACATTAATTTCCTTTAGGAAAATAAAGTCCCTCACAATCCTGCCATTCTTTGATTTTTTTTTTTTTTTTTTTTTTTGAGCAGGGAACCAATCCCCTCAGCCTGAGATTATAATTCCTAGACTACACTGGAAGATCTTATACATCCTTTCAGTTCCCTCAGTCAAAGCAGGAAATTCACCATTGAGCATCTCAGATGAGACCTACCCCTTGGAAGAGGCCACCTGAAGAGGACTCAGAGACATGAGAATGACCTGCTATCTGGGAGCCTGAGTGACAGCTGCCTCTTACTACTGCTTTAGATTAAAGATGCACAGGGGCGCCTGGGTGGCGCAGTCGGTTAAGCGTCCGACTTCAGCCAGGTCACGATCTCGCGGTCCGTGAGTTCGAGCCCCGCGTCGGGCTCTGGGCTGATGGCTCAGAGCCTGGAGCCTGTTTCCGATTCTGTGTCTCCCTCTCTCTCTGCCCCTCCCCCGTTCATGCTCTGTCTCTCTCTGTCCCAAAAATAAATAAACGTTGAAAAAAAAATTTAAAAAAAAAAAAAAAGATGCACAGGTTTTAACCTTAATGCTAAGAGGCTGACAATAACCTGGGGTAAACTAACTTAATAAGATCATTATGAGAATTTAAGCAACATAGTATAGGTTTAGTGCTTAATAATATATCTGGTAGTTAGGAAACCTAAGTTCCTATTCACAGTAATAGTGTAATAGGAGTAGTTGTACCAGAGTGGTAGTTCTCACATAGTTGATGTAGATCAGTCAAGTTCATAGCCAGGTGAATGATTAACCAATAAGAATGAGAATCCAGTTATTCCGAATCACCAAAACTGAGTCACAATCAGGCTCTGGATTTCTAAGTGGATTCTCTAAACATTATTAGTTTTCTTTAAAATATTTGTAAGTATATTAGGGATATGAAGAGGCAATTTTTATTTTGTTCTACATCTTACAGGAGTATTTAGCATTAATAATTTTTGCCCTACGCCAGGAAATCTTCCTAAAGATGCATCTGTATTTCAGCCATTTGGGGATTATTATAAGGAATAGTGAATATAGAACAAAAGTAAACAAATTTGCCCTTCACTTTGGTTATTTGAAGTACAGACCTACATTGACATAACTAAGCAGAGAGCTTGAGCAATTTCAAAGACACCTTGTTAATCCATTTTATTTTAATGTACCTTTAAAATGTGATAGTTGATAAGCACTAAATGCCAGAGATAGTGTAGAATAATTTCATACAAGTAAAAATATTACCTAAGTAACCTAGAGATTACTTTGAATCATAAAAATATAGCAATCTATTAAGAAAATTATATCAAGGAATTAAGGATGACCACAAAAATATCTTGAACGCAAACTCACACAAAAGAGAACACACACAATTTTACAGGAGAAAGTTGACTCTAATTGTTAAGATTATGAAATAAAATTGTAACTTCAAAACTAATTACCTATGTGACCCTGACAAATTATGTAACATCTCCTTCTCCTCAGCTTCCTCCATTGTAAGACCAGGTTAATAATAGTACATATTCATGAGGTTCTTACACACACACAAACATACACATTGGGAAGAGTACAAGACATATGCTTAACCCTCACTATAGTACATAAATAGTATCTATTAGCACATATTTACATATTATGTCTCCTACATGTTGCATCCTACATATTTTAAAACAGACTTTTGTCATTTATGGAATTTATTAAGATATTTATCACTCACTGAATATATTAATGATTTTCTAATGTATTAGCTTCTAATGTATTATCCTACCTCACACCATGAAGAAGAATGACTACACAATTCCTTTTATCTGATGTTAGGACTGTCACTCACTACTGGCTGAGCTAATGGCATTAAACTTGCCCTTGTGTTTTGTTTTGTTTTGTTTTTTTTATTACAGTAGAAGGGTGATTCTATATAGTCTATATGTCTGTGTATTGGTACTAATACCCATATCAAGATAACTACTCATGTAACCAACTTTGCGTTCCATGATAGGACACTTCCTCTGAGTAAACAGAGAATTAGGGAAACTTTGGATGGGAAAAAATTTTATTGATATAAAAAGAAATCCAAATAAGAAATTTGGTTACTAAGAGAATGTGTGGGATCTTTATCATAAAGAGTTTCAATGTAAGATGGGCACATAAATGTTTGGGATGATTTGGGTTTTATTCTTTTGGATAACAAATATAATCAGTCATAAGTATTAATATGTAATCCTAACCCTCTTCTAACCCATCTTAAATTGTTATGCTGCATTGTTGTTTATTAAAACTGTTCATTCTAATCTTAAAATATTGTAATGTTAATTGATCATAATTTGACATTTTATTTCCTGGGGCAGGGAATATGTTTGCTTTTAATTTATGAAATCTTACTAATATAGGATGGAATGTGCCAAATTGTTACTATCATGGTCAGCTTGTCATTAATTTCTTAAACAAAAGCATAAATTCAAAATGGATAATGGCTGATTATGCATCATTAAAGTAGAGAAATATCCGGGGGTTCAGATCATTCACTAAAGAAACAACAATATCTCTATAATTATATTGCCATTCTTAGAGGTAATAACAGAGTATAAAACACAAAGACCATAAGGCACGTTTCCACTCTGTGTGAAAGATGTTTTTACATAAGCTACAGAATTCACTTTTTGGCTATTCTACATTCAAAATATAGATAAGCAGGAGAAAACATAGAAAGGAACAAAGAAAACAACAGGTTCGAAGAATTATGAGCGAAAATTAAAGGTTAGGGCTAAATATCTTCAAAATCTTTTAGAGTGGAGAAGAAAAACTAGACAGATGTAAATTATTATTCGTATACAGGAAAGATCAATAGTATTTGCAAAAAGGGCGGTGACCAACCAAGTGTGTCCCCTTTGATTACAAAACAAAACAAAACAAAACAAAACAACAACAAAAACCGCTTAAGGTTGCAGCAAAGGGTTTAGACAAGACACTGAAAGTATTCCCCTGTGCCTCCCTCCATGTTTCAACTTACATAGAAAATTGTCGGCTGGTACCAAGGTGTGTCTGCAGGCTAACCGAAGGGAAGAAGGAACATCATGACCGATGAGGCTGGGTACTGCAGGCACCAAACACATTGCTAACAAGGAAACTAACATTTGGGTCCGTCCTTTAATATGGGTTTATTCTAATCCAACTGACAAAGTTTCATTATAAAAATATACTTTATCAGAAATGTCATTATCAGAGGCAGAAGGAAAATGGATGCCTAAGGATATGCCTCAGGACACCATAAAGGGCTACTAAAATACTATGACTTGTTTCTAGGTGTGTGACAAAATTCAAAATGTATAAGGAGGTCCTCAGATTAAAGGAAAGAATACTGATTTTGTCTCAAAAAAGGATAGGAGAGCTCCTGATAGAATGCCTTTCTTGAAAGAACGATGTGCCATGAGATTAAAGTGGGTTTTACCTCCTTGAAGAAGCCCGGAAAACCAAATAGCTCCTAGAAATAGGTCTTTAGTATTTGCATATAGGTCAACCCTCCCCCTACTCTCTCTGCTTCTGGAGACCACAGGTCCACCCCTAAAGGAGAAAAATACCTAGACTGTCACTTCATACTCTTTCCTACTCCTAACCTCAAAGAATGATCAGGTTTACTCTCAAGGCTAGACTTGCAAATAGACCTAGTTTTATTTCAAGATGTTCTTTTGGGTCCTCAAGTCCTCACAGCTGCCTAAAATTCCATCACACAATCAATACAGTTTTTCTATATATAATGAGAGAGAGACGATTGAAAAGGTGGATGCTAGGCTGAGAAGTGAGGTACATTTCTCTAAAATTCTATTTTAAAATAGTATGTGGTCAAGTAAACAAGGGTAACTGCTGACTAGTATCAGGTTGTTTTTGAGAGCGGGGAGAGGATTCGATTGCAAGTAAAAAGCTGGTACCAAAAGATAAAGTTCTTACCGAGCCCAAAAAATTGGAGTTAGAATTGCAAAAGATTCCCAGAAAAAAAAAAAAAAATAGATGCTGCAGGCAGAACTATTCTTAGCCTCCTACAGCTGTGCCTACATATACCCGGCAGCAAGTTTGCTGAAGACCTGTGTTAAACACTCCAACATTGTTTAGCATGTGTATCTGTCATGCTCTGATTAGAAAAGTGGGGTTCTGATGAGGGGGTCCTTTACAGAGATGTGGATAAAATTAAGGAAATCAACCAGGGATGTTGCAGCAACCAGAGCCTAGAAGAGCAAGAAGCTGTTTCCAACCCTGGCACTTGGGAGCCAGCAGAGGCAACAGTGTAACCACACTCCACAAAAACTGCGGTCATCCAAGGGGGCTGCCTTATCTACCAGAGAGATACAAGTCTCTCGGGAATTACAGCAGCAACAAGGAGGTGGGAGAGATCCTTCTCCCACTTGCTGTTTACCTATCTTGCTTCCCATTGGCCGAATCTGACAGGAAGCCAGAGATAACAGGAGATTGGATGGGGCAGATCCTGAGAGTCGCATTCAATCCCCTCACCAGGGCTGAGAAAGATGGGGAGGCAGTGTGGATGAAGAGTACATAAAGAATCTTTTATAAACTTTGTTTTGCTGTAAACATGGCTCAACTGCATTTTAAAGAAGCTTCCATATCAAGGCGTATATTATGGAGGCAATGGTGAATAAGCAACTTAAATAGTCACATATTATGTGGATTTGGATTATATCCCTCAGGCTACCAGTCCAATGGATATTGTGTTGCATGCTCCACAGGAGAAATAAAAGGTAAAACTCCAACTTACTAATAGCTTTGAAAAACAGACAACTCTTTCACAAAAGAACTTTGAAATTCTAATAATTATAGCCATTAAATAGTAGCCTATAGTTTACAGTACAATTCAAAAAAATGTTATATGCTCTACTATACTGTCCATTTTACTAGGCTGCATTGAGGTGATTTCTATTAGATTCTGTTAAAATTATTTTATTCTGTTTTTAAATTTTTTTATGTTTATTTATTTGAGATGGGGCGGGGGGGGGGAGAAAGAGAGAGAAAAAAGGAGGGGCAGAAAGAGACAGAGATAAAGGATCTGAAATGGGCTCTGTGCTGACAGCAGTGAGCCCAGTGTGGGGTTTGAACTCACAAACCGCAAGATCATGACCTGAGCCAAAGTCAGACATTCAACAGACTGAGCCACCCAGGCACCCCGACTATTAAAATGATTTCAATGAATCAAAAAAATCATAGAACAATAGGACTTTCCAATTAGCTGTAGCCCTTAATCACCATTTACAAGATGCTTTTGGATGATATATAGAATACTGCAGTTTAAGACATGACCATCTTCATTACAGATGTTCTGAGGAACATACGACTATAGTTGAGCAAGGGCAAATAATGGAGTTTTAGATAGTCTAGTACTAAGTGATACAGTGAAAATAATGTGGTCTCTCTTGTAGCACAGGAAGTAAACATTAGAAATTCCATTTATAATTTTTTTCTGAAAGGGAGGAAAATGAAATTAAATGTTGCTACTGTTTAATATGTTAATTGATGCTGGCATTTTCACTTTGTATGTCAAATGCCACATTACCATGACGAAATGAGCTATCCAGCAGATGACCGTATGGTCGCTAATAAAGGGAACTTCTCCCACTTGTTCATTGTTCTTAGCTTATTACAATGTATAGCAATGTGTCTTTTTAGATAAAGACAAGGAAAGTCTACACACATCTGACAAGAAGTCGGCCAAAGAAATAGGAAATCAAGAAGATTATTTATAGTACAGATTTATATCCAATATCATTAATAATAAAACTCACTTAAATTACATATTAAATGATATTTTATTCCATACTTCACTCACCCTTTTTATTTTCTATTTTTATATTAATAATTACACAACATAGTTCTAATCCATGGAACTTTTTAAGGTATAGAAAATAAATTAATACATATTAGGCGGTATGTTCAATGCTGTCGTAGTACTAGGGCGGTCTATCAAAGGATTTTGAGATCACTGGCACAGACTGGGAAGATGGGAAAGCTTGATGGAAGAGGTGAGCCTTGGAATGAAAACACAGGACTTGGTTATACAGAGAGAAGAGGGAAGGACATTCTCTGAATATCTGATTTTCTTAATCAGTCCTTCCCAAAAGTATTTCTATAGTTCTGGAATAAGGAGCAGGACCGCTTGTTCCTTCCTAAATATTTGTGCTTGGGCCCAAAATACTTTTCTGACCCTATTGGTTGTTCCTTCTTTCATTAAAATATATATATATATATATATGCTAAGTACCTACTATGATCCAGCCAATGTACTAGGTGATAGGCTGGTAAATAAGACTCATGGAACTTATAGTCTAATGGTTGGGTCTCCAGTTGTCTCTTTAGCCCAACATGCTAAACACGCTTGGGTAGCTCCATATCTAATCCCTAGAACAAAATCAGACACTAAATCAGAGTGCATCTAATGGAAGTAGGTTCAAGACTTTCTCTAGTTAGTTGTAGGATTCTAATAATGACATTATGAAAGTCAGCTCTAGTGTCCCGTATCTCTGTCTCTAGTCCAAAAACCACAGCCATCAGTGCCAATGGTATGTTGTAGCTACCCCATTTTTCAGAAAGACGGGTGTAAGGGACTGAATAGTGATCCCCCAAAAGATAAATCCACTCCCTAATCCCTAGAACTTGTGAATGTTACCGTATGTTTGTAAAAAGGATTTTTGAAGACGTAAGTTAGAGATCTTGAGATGAAGAGATGATTATGAATTATCCAGATGGACCCCAAATCCAATTACAAGTATCCTTACAAGAGACACAGGAAGGAGTTTTGAAAGACAAAGGACTCTTCCTTTGGGAGAACGCCATGTGAAATGGAGGCAGAGAACTGGAGCGATGTAGCCACAAGGCAAGGAATAACAACAGCCAATAGAAACTGAATGGTCCTTAAGTCAGTTAAGGACCTCGGCTCAGGTCATGATCTCACAGTTCGTGAATTTGAGCTTCATGTCACACTCTGTGCTGATAGCTCAGAACCCGGAGTCTGCTTCAGATTCTGGGTCTCCCTCTCTCTCTCTGCCCTTTCCCCACTCATACTCTGTCTCTCTCTCTCTTTGTCTCTCTCTCTCTCTCTCTCTCTCTCAAAAATAAATAAACATTAAAAACAAACAAAAAAGCTGAAAGAAACACGATACAGAATCCCCCTTAGAGCTTGTACCTTTTGATTTAAGAATTCCAGCCTCCAGAATGGTGAGAAAATGAATTTCTATTGTTTCAGGGCATCGATTTGTTACAGCAGTCACAATAAATTAATACGACCAGTTATAGTTCTAGAGTCCCAGTATGTGAAGCATGGAAGTATTAATCCTTGGGAAAAAGTAAATGTAGGCATTAGTAAGAATTCTTGTTTGGAAAGCATGCAAGAGGATGGTCTGCACTCCCGGAGCTAGGGTATAGAGTACCGTCCACTATATCCTGAGTGATCAAGACTTGGCTGGTACTCTGTTTCTTATTTGGAAGCACTGACAGCACAAGTCTCTCAAACTCAAGAGGATCAGGAACAACCCTCTTAAGGGTTGTTAAGTGACCCTTGGGGGTTGACAAAATCACCAAGGATGGTATCAAGAATTATATGGCTATCCTCTCCAACAGCAAGTGTGAGTGTCCCTTGAGACTCTCTAGACTAAATGGTATTGCTTCTTTTGCTAGCTACTCATATTTTTAGCATGAATTTCTTCATACAAATAAGATGCTAGCAGAGGAGATTTCTGGAGCTTGAGGTTTTGTACCATATTATATTTTAACTCTAGTTAAGTTGAAAAGAGACATATACGACACAGGCAGTTTAAGGAGCCATGGTGACCAAAACTTCAGTGGTTCAAGTTATATTGGTGGGCTAGTACTTCCTAGTTCCACAGAAGTGACCACTTGCCTCACAGTCAAACTTGAAAGCTTGTAAGCTACTAAAAAGCCACATTAAAAAAAAAAACATTTTTGTTAATGTTTGTTTTTGAGAGAAAGAGAGAAGCAACACAAGCAGGGGAGGGGGAGAGAGAGAGGCAGGCACAGAATCCAAAGCAGGCTCCATGCTCTGAGCTGTCAGCACAGAGCTCAACACAGGTCTCAAACCAATGAACCGCAAGATCATGACCTGAGCCAAAGTCAGACACTTACTTGACCAAGCCATCCAGGCACCCCTCAAAAGTCACAGTTTTAACATCACTGAGAGCTGACTATAAGGGGTATCTTCATTAGGCACTAAGATAGGTCAGAATCCCAGGTCCCTGTGGAAGCCAGGTCTGAGAAAAGAAGCCACAATTACTCTGGTGTCCCATGGCATTCCTCCACTTACTTACCCGAACACTAGCTACACAAAGAGAAAGCCAGATACAGGCAGTGGCAAACTGGAACTTTCCTGCAATAAAGATTTGCTGGCCTTGGAGAACCTAATTAAATCTCAATAGAAGGCCATGGGCTTCAAAATCTGCAGAATTTACAAACAGACTACCAGGAAGGTATGAGGTAGCAGCCTGTTGGGCTCTATTACTGGTTCCACAGAGAAAAAAAAAAAACAAACAAAAACAAAAACAATTCCCATGATATGAGAAAACCAAGTATTTATTCCAACTAGGGTGGAGAGATAAAACAGCTGGAACCTCCCATTTTAACAATGTGATTGTAGATGCTTTTGTGGTGACTACAACATTGTTTCCCTTCGTTCATTCACATTTAGGTAGTTGTACATCAAAAACTTTCTACCACTGTAAATTTAAAGTGTGTTTCAGGGGCGCCTGGGTGGCTAGGTCGGTTGAGCATCCGACTTTGGCTCAGGTCATGATCTCACAGCTCATGAGTTCAAGCCCCACGTCGGGCTCTGTGCTGACAGCTCAGAGCCTGGAGCCTGCTTCAGATTCTGTGTCTCCCTCTCTCTCTCTGCCCTTAACCCACCCGCATTCTGTCTCTGTCTCTCTCAAAAATAAATAAATATTAAAAAAAATAATAAAGTGTGTTTCATTTTTAAGCATTAAATATCCACATTCCCAAAATAGTTTTAAGGTAGTAGCCTTATTTTTTTTTTTTAACTGAGATTGGTGGTAGTTCCAAGAAGGGTAAATATGTCCAAGCTATCCTTGAAACCTTTCTTTTTCAACACAAAAAGATAAAATATACAATGTAACATTGAAGCTAAATCAAAGGAAGACAAAAATCTAAGGCAGACTCTTGGACAGAACTACAGGCCTACATAAATCTAAAGAAATCAGGACCATATCCACCAGTCTACTAATATTTCCTTTACTTCTATATTTGACATTTGTTAGCCAGTGAATAGAACTGTGGTTAGTAAAAACTGAAAAGCTATACGAAAAGTTACACTTTTCTTAAATAATTTTACTCTTTCTAAAAACACATCAAGCTTCTAACCATGTTATGACATTAAATTGAACAATTTTAAAGTTAACCCCCAAATCCAAATATTTTCCAATATGGCATCTTGCAGATGAATCTTGTTATGGAATATTGATTTTTTGCATGGTATTCTATAATGGGCAGGAAGCACAGGAACTTAGGTTTTGATTGTCAGAAACATGTGGCTTTTAGTTCACTTAGTTTATGGTATGTTTTATGGTCTGTAGACAAAAAAAAAAAAGGCACTGCTATGGTTTCCTTGTTGAATTTAAACCCACATATTATTAAAACATGCTGCTTAATAATACCTCAATGCAAAGTTGCTATTATGAGTAATTTTCTTGGAAAATGTAGGTGGTTGAATAGTTTGCCAATGCTTCTGATTATTATTCCCAAGTTTAGTCCTACTGGTGGAACATGATTTTCTCCATCATATTTATTAGTAAACCATCACAGTTAAGATGTTACATAAAAATGGCATCTTACTCTCTTAATGCAGACTATGTGCCCAGCAGGATCTTATATTCCGAGCGATTTTTGCTTTTCCATAAGGAGTAAAAGCACCAACTTTTTCTCTTGGCTTTATCACATTTTTGGCTACATGTTTTAAATGTGTTGCAACTTGTCTGCTGAAAAACCTGTGCCACATAGCTTTAGGGTTTTAAGAAAACCCAAACACTGAAGCCACACTCTGTCAATCTATTCTGAACAGTGACTATGACACTGTTTTTATTTTCATGTGATATTCACTCTCATCGTTGCCTAAGCATAAGCTTACATTGTATATCTCAAAGATACATTCTTTAAATGTGATCATAAACCTCGCTCCTGAGAGCATAAGGATAATAATGACATTAGTGTCCTTATCGCCCATTAGATGTTAGAATTGGATTGTATTTTATTAGTAATGTTTAAAATTTCTTAAATATGGGAGCCATGTTTAAGTAAGCTAACAAGACATTATGTGAGTAGGTATCACAATGTAAACACTCTTAGATTATAAACCAAAATCTGAATGATCCAGACATATTTTCTAAATCCAAAGGCTTTGAAACTAAATAGTTCCTGGGACGTTTACTGACTACAGAATCAGGCAAAAACAATATTGCATTCAAACCAAAATGATGACCCATGTCTTCAGAGTAAAGCTGGTAATCCATCCATCATCACAGAATCTTGACTTACGCTTTTTTTAAATGTAACAATCACAAATTTTTTTGAAAGTGTGCAATTTTACAAAACATTTTAAAATTTAAATACACACTATTTCCAAAGTTGCTCCCAGTTAAAATAAAATTAATACAGAAACCAAGTGGCGTTTTTTTTTCCCCCACATTTCTTCAAAGGATATTTCAATAGCAAACTGTCTCAATGATGACTCAATTTGAAAAACAGTTGTTATAATTAAATTCCAAGTTAAATAAATAACTCACATACCCCTCTAGAAGTTACAATAATAGGATTTGAATTATACTTTAATTTTTCCTTTCCCCTAACAATTTTAAAGTAATTTTATTAAGCTGCAACCAAAAACTTACTTAAGATCTTGGTTCAAAGTATCAACCCAGTTCTAATTTTAGACCAATAGCTTTGCCACAGTATACACTGTACTGACTAGATGGATTTAATTGGAATGTATATTAATATTTGACCTGATGGCCCTATATAGATGTAATCCAAGACTTCTAATTATAAGATACTAATTAGTATTGCAGAGATGTTCACTATATATTATTTAGACAAAAATTATTAATTTTTTATTCACTGAGACTGAGCAATATAATAAATCCTTGAGCAAAGGTAAGAAATAGTAAATATGATAGACATAAATTTTGTATTTTAGTTCCCATGAAAGACTTCAAGTTTCAGGTCCTAATTTCCTGCACTGACCTAAGACAAGTATGATAAGCTTCTGATTACTTTGCTGATTTTATTTTATTTTTTTTTTAATGTTTATTTATTTTTGAGACAGGGAGAGACAGCATGAACGGGGGAGGGTCAGAGAGAGAGGAGACACAGAATCTGAAACAGGCTCCAGGCTCTGAGCTGTCAGCACAGAGCCTGACGTGGGGCTTGAACTCACCGACCGTGAGATCATGACCTGAGCCAAAGTCGGATGCTTAACCGACTGAGCCACCCAGGTGCCCCACTCTGCTGATTTTAATGATTAATCTATTTGGTAAATCATTTATTGTCATTAAATTCAGTTAACCTAAGCAAAACAATATAGATTTCAAGCATACTAGGATCCTTGCTCACTTTATGAAATGCTAGTATAATTGTCACTTAAATATTTAATTATTATACAAAGGATATTGTTACAATAATTCTTTCTCACTGGTTTATTCTAAAAACTCAATTTGCTTGGAGGCTTGTTGAGGTAAAAGTTATGTCAAATGTGTAAAGTCAGACCCATAGCATGGTCCTATGATAGTTGAGAATTTTAGCTCACCTCTCTCCTATTAGCAGTTGAACATTCATTCTTATTTCCCAACAGCAATGCTGAAACATTTTAGAAAGCATGAAGAGTCATTATTTTTTCTGAAAAATCACTAAATACTTATTGAGCTCTAATGCTGTGCTTAACACCATGCTACCATTTTCACAAAAGCTCTTTATCACAGTTAATTCTCATAAGAACCCTTTGAAAAGGAACTAGGGTGAAGAAACTGAGGTTCAGAGCCTTTAACTTACTCAGGGTTGGGTGCTCTCTGGGAGTGGATGGTGAAGAGATGGGGAGCACAGATCAAGAAGCATGATAAAATTACTTGGTACACCAAAGTATTTGACTGAAGTTAGCTCCCTGGATGGAAACTCAGTGTAGCAGACAAGCACCCACTTAATCAAAGTCATCAGTAGCAAAAGCTAAATGCAACCATAAACCAGCATTGTTTAGTTCAACAGACAATTACTAAATGTGTAGTATATAGCAGGGCACTCTGCCAGTGCCTGGATTTACAAAGATAAATATGATCATTCCTTCCCTCAAGAAGCATAAATACCCCAGTGGGAGAGAAATACAAAAGCTGATCTGATTTTAAAAAATGAAAAGCAGTTAGTGAAGGAAGAAAACAAAAAAACCTGTAATGGGAAGAAGATAGTAAGTCATCGGTAGTTTGGTAGTTTGGTAGTTTGGTAGTTTGGTAGTTCTGAGGGTGGCCAAAAATACACGCAGGGAGTGGCTGGCTGACAATAAGATTGAAGAAGAGACAGCATACTTAATTTACATGCCTTTAGAAGCTATGTGAAAAAGATAATAGATTCAGGATTTTAAGGAGAAGAGTAATCTAGATAGATACACAGTTTAGAAAGATCACTCCAGTTCATATAAAGATGGAATTTAATAGGAAAAGATTGGAGACAGGAAAATTAATTGCTATATTTAACAGATAAAAGATGAAAAACCAGTGAGAGTAGGGGATGAAAAGGAGAAAAAGCTGAAAGGAAAATACATGTAGGAAATATTTTGAGAAGTCTAGGATGACCTTTGGTTTCTGACTTGGAATAATTCCATTATGTACAACAGGGACTCTAAGAGGAATGTAGGACGGATGTTGGAATCAGTTTCCTTATGAACATGTTGAGTTTCAGATGCCCACAGAACCCAAGCAGAGCTACCTGGTAGGCATTGGAGTATATGAATCTGAGTCTCCAGAGAAGAAATCTAAGCTGGAGACACAGATTAGAGAGTTATGAGAATACAGATGATTGTTAAAGCTCAAAAAATGGAACAAATAAACCAGCAAGAGTGCATAAAGAGAAAGAGTCATGGATCTAAATGAAACACTGGGTTGGGGGTAAGGAAAGGTGCTAAAATTTAAGCTTGTAATTAAATATTTATTTACTAATCAAACCCCTTATTATTTCAGACATTAACTCTGATCTGATTTTTAGCTGATCTGATTTTAGAACACTATAGAAATTGTTCACCAATGCAAATAAACTTTATGGTCATATAAAAGACAATTATTGACCACTTTTTCATAAAAAAATGTATAAGGCTCCATACCCCAAAATCTTAGACTTTAAAGTTATTTTACTTTCTTTCACAGTGTGTGTAAAACCCAAATATAAATTATATATATATTCCCCATTTTTTTTTCCTCACTGACATTTGATTTCTTCATTACAGAAGCGTGATGTCTGAGTAACAGCGACATTAAATACTAGGACCAGAAAGTCAGTTCAAATGAACATATACCTGTATGACTTACATGTAGCCTTTTGGATCTTTTATGAAGCACTTAAATTTGAACAAAAAAAAAATAAAATAAAAACGAATTTGGGGCACCTGGGCGGCTCAGTCAGTTAAATGACTGACTTCAGCTCAGGTCATGATCTCGCAGTTCGTGGGTTCAAGCCCCGCATCAGGTTCTGTGCTGACCGCTTGCTTGGAGCCTGGAGCCTGCTTCAGATTCTGTGTCTCCTTCTCTCTCTGCCCCTCCCCCACTTGTGCTCTGCCTCACTCTGTCTCTCAAAAATAAATAAATGTATAAAAATTTTTTTAAATAGGGGTGCCTGAATGGCTCAGTCGGTTGAGCATCTGACTTGGGCTCAGGTCACGATCTCACAGCTCGTGAGTTCGAGCCCCACATTGGGCTCTGCACTGATAGGATAGCTTAGAGCCTGGAGCCTGCTTCAGATTCTGTGTCTCTCTCTCTGCCCCTCCCCTGCTCATGCTCACATTCTCTCTCTCTCTCTCTCTCTCTCAAAAATAAACATTAAATTTTTTTTAATTTTAAATAAAAGCTAATTTATTCATGAAAATCCTTGCATTTGAAAGCTTTCATGGGTTTTTGTCCTCTGATTTATGTAGAAAATCCTGAACAAGCCCATGCTTAATCTTTCTATTTTGTTCCCATGTGGCACTGACTGTTGCCCTGTACTCAAAGACTTCTGTTTTGATTCATAAAACCACATAAATTGAAATGCAACTCATGCCAGCACCCTAGTTCAATTTACAGCCCTGCCATGGTACTGATGCAGTGACTTCCTCAATTCTGTACAGTTACCTCGTGATTTGGATTCAGTCCCAGCAGAACTGAAGGTCTGTTCCTCAATGAACTCAGCTGTCCAGAGTACTAGACAATCCATGGGTTGTGTCCAGTTGGGTTCTTGTAAATCACTTCCCTCCCAGCCTTTGAGTTCATCATCCGTGACTTGTGCATAGTAGAAAATCTTCCCAAACCCTTTGCTTACTCTGATTGCACTGGGCATTGTCTGAAAGGAATGGCTCTCATTATCCTCCTTTGATAATTTACATTTTAATTCTAGTTCCAAAACAGCTGGCCTCTGCTTTGAAAAAATGGTACAATAAATCCTCTGGGCACACCTCCTCCTCCTTTCCAACCTTTTCAAAGCGTCATCATGTCTTCCAAAGGACTTCCATTTGAAGCAGAAGCCATTCTCATAGAATTTAAATGGACATTTAAAGATCATCTGGAATTAACAAAATTAACTTAATTAACTTAAAGGAGTCATGAGAAATATTTTCTCCATAATAATTTCGATGGAAGACTTACCACACAAAGAAATAAAATGTGTATCGTATATATTAGTGAACAGAACATTTTTATTGTCCTTCTATTGCAAAATAGCTTTTTCAAAAACAATTCTTTTCTTCTTCTTTTTTTTTTAATTCCCACTGGCTATAAGAAGGGCAAATATCTGCCACGTGTGTAGAGTTGCTTCCATCTTTTCCTAAAGCCTTGTCACAGTCTCATCTCTCCATCAGCTCACAGTATTTGTACCACTCATAACCATACCATGACTTGGTTCCTAGTCAAAGCTGGCCCATACACACTTCCTCCTCCATGTACTGGACACAGGGAAATTAGTGATGTGCTGTAAGTGTTCATTTATAGACTGTTTAGTTATCCAAAACATGTGACCTGGTTGTCTTCCCCTACCCTGTAATAAGTTTCTGGAGAGTAAGGATGCAGTCTTGTTTTTTTCCTCATACGGCTAACATGACTCACCACAGCAGGGGGCTCATAACTGGTTCTTAGTAAGCATTTGCTGAATATAAAGAAGGTGCCCACAATGGATAAAGTGTGAAAGACATCTCATAAGGCCAACCTTCTTGGTGACATTCAGCTTTCCCTAATAAAAAAGAAATAAAAAAACTTATCTGTACAGCACTTTAATCACTGAAATCTTTGCTGGCCAAATAGCTAGCTAACATGAAAAACTGATTTGTGCAAATGTGGAAATTAAGGCGATATCCTTTCAATTCACTATAGAATGTGAAGCAGTCTTAAAGACAATGGAATTCATCTCCTCATTTTGTAGATTAGAAAACCGAGGCCCAGGGACTCAAAAACTTTCTCAAGATCTCAATAAGAGTGTAGACTGATAATGCTTTCTACATCTTGAACAAAGGTAAAGATTGAGATTTTAGACAAATGGCTTTTTTTTCTTTTTTTTTCTTTTTTTTTCTTAATTTTTTTTCCAATGTTTTTTATTTATTTTTGGGACAGAGAGAGACAGAGCATGAACGGGGGAGGGGCAGAGAGAGAGGGAGACACAGAATCCGAAGCAGGCTCCAGGCTACGAGCCATCAGCCCAGAGCCCGACGCGGGGCTCGAACTCACGGACCGCGAGATCGTGACCTGGCTGAAGTTGGATGCTTAACCGACTGCGCCACCCAGGCGCCCTGGCTTTTTTTTCTTTTTAAGAGAAAGAGTCAGTATTGATTTTTAAAATATTACCACCCCAAAACAGAGCCATCATTTCCTTTTGGGTACAGTACTAAATAAGTTGGGATTCTAAACAACTTTATCTAAAATTGTTCACTCTTTCAAAAATATTTGTTGACCACTCCCTTCACAAAATTTTCTTGGCAGTAGGGATATCTTGTAGTTACTGTACAAACAAGCAAATAAAAATTATATACTAACTATAACATCACATTCTCTAATAATGAAATTATTGAATTTTTCAAAGAACTACTCGGTGAAAATGTTTATAGCCTACATACAATGACTTAGAGAGAAATCTAAGTGAAATGTAACAGAAAGTTTTTAATTCATCATGATAAAGATACTATGTTGTCTATACCAAACAATAAAATAAGGGTCTGTAAAATATTATTTTCATTTACATTCTCTTCCAAATAAATTCAGTGCAATGCCCATGTCTATTCATGTTGTATATCCCAGTATCAATTCATGGGATGACTTAACATTGACTTAAGATGTTGTGAACTGCTAAGCCTTATGTCCAAAAAAGTCTGCACAGTTCCTTAGTTTCCAACTGGCTAATATAACCACTGGGTGACAGACATCTCTCTCCCTCTTTTTTGATGTTTATTTATTTTGAAAGGGTGAGAGGGAGGGAGAGACGGAGATAGAGACAGAGAGAGAGAGTGTGTGTGTGTGTGCATGTGTACGGGAGGGTCAGAGAGAGAGGGAGAAAGAGAATCCCAAGCAGCCTCCTTGCTGTCAGTGCAGAGCTCCATGTAGAACTCATGAACCTTGAGATGATGACCTGAGCTGAAATCAAGAGTTGGATGCTCAGCTGACTGAGCTACCCAGCACTCCTAGACATCTCTTAAATATGATAATTCTGTCACTGCCTTTCTTCTTTGGAAATATAATTGTGGAAGGTAGAGCATTTTGTTCACCATGTTTTGCTCCCTAGAAACAAGAAATCCTTGTCCTAAAAGATAGCTCTAATTTGGCTTCCAGATTCTTATATCTAAAAACAACAAAACAAAAGCCTGAGAGATCTTTGGCAGCTAACCTCATTTTTTAAAATTATTTTAATGTTTATTATTTTTTAGGAAGAGAGACAGAATGCAAGTGGGGGAGGGGCAGAGAGAGAGGGAGACACAGAATCCAAAGCAGGCTCCAGACTCTGAGCTGTCAGCAGCCCAATGCAGGGCTCAAACCCATGAACCACAAGATCATGACATGAGCCGAAGTCAGATGCTCAACCGACTGAGCTACCCAGGCGCCCCAGCAGCTATCCTCATTTTAAAGATAACAAAAGAAGGGCCAAGGTGGTTGTAGATTTATTTGGAGGGCATTTCCTTTATGAGTCTATGCTAAGACAAGTTGCCCTTTGTAAATCATACACATAAATACAGGTACATATGCGCATGCACACACATTAGGCATCTTGTTCAGAGGAGTATAGGTATTAATAAACGTGGACCTTGGCAATCACACATAGTTGTGGAATTATGTAATTAAGTGTGTAGTCTTACAAATAACAAATGAAACAGCAACAATGTGGGCTCACAGAAATAATGCAAATAAAGCTGGAGTTAAGCAAAGTGATTGCCATATGATTCTCCTCTCTGTTCTCCATTTTGTCCTCTCTAACTTCAGATGTGGAAAGAAATTTTTATAGCTCTTCAATGACCAGTCAATGTACATAATTGTACATGTATATATTCATGAACAATTTTAAGTGTTTAAATTTTAAATTTTATTAATTTAAGTAGTGACAGAATAAAATTCTGTAAATTATATTTTTTATTTTTATTATTTAAAAAAAAACTGCATGAGCAGAGGAACAGACAGAGAGAGAGAGAGAGGAAGACACAGAATCTGAAGCAGGTTCCAGACTCCGAGCTGTCAACACAGAGCCCCATGCAGGGCTTGAACCCACAAACCGCGAGATCATGACCTGAGCCAAAGTCAGACACTTAACCACTGAGCCCCCCAGGCGCCCTACTAAATTATATTTTAAGTGCAAAATGAAATTCTCATTAGATTTGGTATAAATTTTTCCAATACCGGGTCAATTTTTCTTCTATTATTAGATATTATAACTAATTGTATAACATAGTTATCCAAAATTTGAAACATTGTTTCAGTGTTAACTACATCCCATGTAGACACATGTACACATTTACCATTTCCTATGTCACTCTCCTTGGGTAGGTCTAAAGATCATTACCAAGTTGCACCTAATTGATAACACTTTTTTTTTTTTTTTTTTCAGGCTAAGAGCTCTCTTGTCCATTATACCATATCTAGAAGAGTAAAACAAAACCATCTCACTATTAATTTAACTGGATGGTCAAAAATTGTCCAACTATTTAATTCCAATGTATTAACAAGGTCTTACTGAAATCAGAAGGCAACAGTATCATTTCACAAGAAGAGTATGTAAAACAAAACAAAACAAATTAAAACTCGTAGTTTCTTATACCATGAGTCCCAGATTTCAATTTGGAGTGACAAAATCTCACACAGCATTCTGGAGAGAAAGAGAACAATATTTAAATTATCTGAATCCTAATCCCCAGAGTATTTCCATGTTCATGTACTCATAAAAGAGAGAAAATATTTGAGTTTTAGCAGCTTCCTGCCAGGATCACTTGAATCCTGAGGGTTTAAAACTCATTTGAAAGGCATTTGTGACCACAGACACAGTGAAATGTTCAGAAGCAACAAACCATCCCATTTTTTTTTAATGTGAGAATAACAGATTTCATAAATGTCCTCTGATATCATATTCACATAAGAGTTACAGTTTATGTGTGAGAAAACTATTTCAGTTGTGTAAATAGGGTAACAAGAGCAATGCAATCTGTCCTAATTTAATAGCAAACATGATTGAAATGCCACACCACCTTCACTCCTGGAAAGTAAGAATTCTCTGCACACAGACTTTAATTAAAAATGGCTCTCTCATGAAAATATAGAAAGCAGCCTTATTTTATCTTACCTTGTTCTAAAAAAGGGTTCAAAAGATAAGGACAAAAGAAAATCATAAGTAAGAAAGTAAAGCATAGAAGAGTTAGTATGTGAAATGTATTAACTATAGGTTCAAACAGTTTTGGAAATGGAACACAATTTTATTCTGAAGTTACCAGAGGCTGAGGAAAAAATAATGTAAACACAATCCATGCCCATATGATGAAACTAATCCAGTGGCTTAGGACAAGTTCTATAGTTTCTAATATGTTCTGATATGTTCTAATATGTTCGGTTACATAATTTCAAAGACATTTTCTAGATCTATGCCAAAACAGGACACTACATGCCAGGAGTTGGTAAGTTACAGTCCACAGGTCAAATGGGCCTATCACCTTTATTTGTAAATAAAGTTTTATTGAAACACTTCAATACCCAGTGGTTTACATATTACTTATGGTTGCTTTCTTGTTACAAAACAGAGCTGAGTAATTGGGGACAGAGAGTGTATGTGACCTACAAAGCCTAAACATTTTCTATCTGGCCTTTTACAAAATAGCTTACATATAACCATATGATACTAGTTTTAAAGATGTCAAACATTTTAAGAATCCAAATATTTAAAATCAGAACTAAATAACAAAAATAATTTTGTAATTTTTTACAAAAAAAAATCTGTTTAAACACACACACATTTCATTGATTTTTCAGTCACTGTTTACTATAGTAATTTGTGAAGTCATGTAGTCCATTTCCAATATAGCCTAGAAATCAGAGGAGTTGTATTGAAATTTGTCCTAAATTCTTTGCTATCTTCCAAAGCCAATTCTTTTTAAAAGTACATATTTTGCACACATGTGACATCACCCCAGTAGAGGCTCATATTACTAACCGCAGTTCTACCTGGCTTCTAACTAACTCTTCGGGCTTCCTCAAATCTATCTTTCAAAAAATGTCAAAGAGCTGACATTCCTCATTCCATCTCTATAGGTGTCACCTACTTTCATTTGTTGGTATTGATATTTTCTTAACTGTTCATGAAAATGTCTGAAACCAGAGCTCCCAAACAAATCTTTTAGTCTCGTACTCTAAATAGGTTGGTGTCTCTAGGCTATGCCATACGTAGAAATTCTAAACCTGCCATTCTGTTCTCTCAAATTTGTCTTGCTAATCTTAGGGTATCACATGCTTTCTTGCCATTCCCCAGGTCAAAATCCCTCAGTAATTTCCAAACGCTTGCCTCCAGTGGCCTTAATGATAAAACCAAAACCTCTACTAAGCCCAGTGTTTAAGGACCTCTACAAACCCAGGACTATCTTCCAATCCCATTGTTCTCTTAACGGAATCCTCTATTGCTGGCAATCTGGTTTACCTTGCTCATTGTCACCTCCCTGCCTTTGCTTTCACAACTGTCCTACCTGGGCACTTTTCCAAACCCAGCCACTTATACAGCCCCACTCCACATTCTGCTTCCCACACAAAATCTTCAGTTTCTACACATGGTGATATACCTCCCTCTTCTGAACTTGCAAAGCATTTATAGGCCATACTATATCATTTACCTTATTGTGCACTATATTCTTTTTTAGTTTTGTGTCTCACGTCTCTAGTGAATGTCAACTAGGGGACAGCAATATGCTGTATATTTTATATTCCATAGCATAAGCATGGTTGTATATTTAGAAGAAAATTACTGTTTCTTTTTAAAGCCTGATCATCAATCCTTTGAAATAACATGTTCCACTATATTTGATGCTTAGTGATATCTCAATATTAAGAAGCCCACATTTGAATAAAATTCTAAGAATACTATTCAATTTAATATATATCAGAATTATTTCTTGGTTTGTTATTCATACTTTTAATATTTAAGTTGAGTAACTGCAAATCTGGGAAATAGATATATCACTCTATCTAATGGTGCCACATAAAACCAATTAACATTATGATTTAATTAATCCTAAAAACAAAACAAAATGGAGTCAAGAAAAGAAGCTTGAAGAAAAATCAACATTAATTCAATTCTTCCTTATAAAATAAAAATACTAATTTCTCCTACATTATGTAGCATATTGAAATGTCTGGAATATAACATTACATGAAGGAATAAAAAAAAAATGATTCTCTTTTCTACTGAGGAATGCCTAGAGAAAACGTTAACAGCCTTGCAGTATGCCAGAGGTAAAATCAATCAAATGTCTGGCAAACTGTGTTTAACGCTAAGCTCAACAGAGCATCACATTAGATCTACAAATATATGAAAAGTGTATTAAATATTTTAGTATAATATATGCATGATCATTAATCACACAGGTGATCCAATATCATCAGGAAATTGGATCAGCTCACTTATAAATTCTCAGATTTAAACTATTGCCTTAATACTATGTGCAAAATATGTGAAGCAAAATATGTGTTGCTCTGTTATTTAATTTATTTAGAAATTTCAGTACAATGTTGGTTGTTGCTTGGCACCTGGACTTGTTTACAATAAAGCTGCTGTGGGGAAATAGCCAAATAACAAATCCATATTGAAACTAAAATGATTTGGGGGACTTTTCTCATATACATACTTGTACTTTTCTGTTTGGATTTACTTTTTAAAGGTTAGTTTGGGGTGCAAAAAGGCTATAAGAGGTTAAAATTACTTATATACATAATTTTCCAACACCTAAAGAAAATGACACAATTTGGGTTACTATGTTTATTTATTTTTTTTAATTTTTAATGTTTATTTATTTTTGAGAGAGTGAGAGAGAGTGCGAGCAGGGGAGGGGCAGAGAGAGGGGGAGACACAGAATCTGAAGCAGGCTCCAGGCTCTGAGCTGTCAGCACAGAGCCTGATGCTGGGCTCGAACTCATGAATTGCCAAATAATTACCTGAACCGAAGTCGGATGCTTAACTGAGCCACCCATCACCTCAAGGGTTGCCTATGTTTAAACTGTTATATTAGACCAGGTTAACACACATCTAATTTTACCCCCACCATTGATTTTTGATTTTCTAAATTACTTCTCTCTTGTGATTTAACACATTAGTGAATAAGATACAGATATGTCCATAGGGACTTAGATAATATAATTAATCTTTGGAAGCTTTTATGAGGTTCTCAAAGAATTCTGCTTCTACTACCTTAAAAATCAGAAAGCACTGCAAGTCACATAAAAGTCAAACCCCTCATCAAGAGGACCTATGTGGCCTGGCACCTGCCTTCTGCCCCGATTTCCTCTCCAACCCTTTATCGTGTTCGTTAGATTCCAGTGCCATTGGCCTTGTATTTGTTTCTCCAATACGCCAGGCTTCTTCCTGTTTCAAGGCTGTTGTTTATGCTGTCCCTACAGCTTGAAAATTCTTGCCCGCCCACATTCCCATGGCTATTTCTCATTACTTGAGTCTATAAAGGCAGCCTATCCCATCCCAAATAAGCGTTATTATAATATGCTTTTGTTTCCTCTTTCTTATAGCATTTCTTCATGCTTCAAATGTTCATTCACTTACTTATTTATTAGTTTCTGTCTCCTGTTATTAGACTATAAGCTACATAAAGGCGGGAATTTGTATGCTATGTCCCAATTTCCTACACATTTAGAAAAATTCTGATGTATACTAGGGATCCAATAACCTTTTGTTAAATAAATAATGAATGATTTATGGGCGATGACACTAGAAATACTTACGGCTCACTAGCCTGATATTTAAGTGGAAAAAAGACAGAGAGTGAATCCTTCCCAAGGAAGAATACCATTTTAATTTCTTAAAGATCATTTAGATTTTCAGATTATCAAATTCAATAAACCACAACAAAGAAGAGCAAGGAATATCTTAATTTTTTAAAATTTGCCTTTATAAAGTATAGATTCGTGGTGTGCAGTTAAGATAACTTTTCCTGTATTTATGGCTCAAAATAAAAACATCCCAGAGAAAGACAATATGCACAACACAGTCTTTCACAAATGTACATGGAAAATATTTTAAGGAATTCTGTTACATCTACTCACTGATAAAAGTCACTCCGATTCTGACGGGCGATTAAACATGTTCATCTAGATAAACAGGACCTGCTATATAACATTCTCTAACAGAAGGGTAACACTAGAATTCCTTCATTCCCTAGGTAGTGATATCGTTTCAGTTTTCAGTGACTAGGAATATGTTCCTCTTTAAATATTTAAGCATGGCTTCTGCTTAATTTCTTTCCTCCAAGATGCTTTTCATGCCTTTCAAATATTTGTCAACTTAAGACTCTACAACGCCTAAGCAATGTGGGTGCAGGTGAAGCTCTACTGAACATGGTAACCATAGCAACACCTAATTCTTATTTAATTTGCTGTCTCCTTGGAAGAAGCAAAATCCAAGAGGGATGGAGCACTGGAAACAGAGAAACAGGAGGACATACAAGAGTAAGAAAGAGGGAAACAGGCACAGACACAGAGGCCCACAGCCTTTCTAGCTCACTTCCTCCTAGCTAAAAATATTAAAGCTGGGGGAAACACAAAAGGAAAGCTATTTTTGAGAAAATTTCATGTTGCTATAGGTCAGAAAAAAGTTTCAATCTGGCTATTTTTGTTGAATTCCCCTTGTACATACAGCCAAGTTTAAACACAGACTCCATCAATCTAGAAGCATCAGTATGGATAGTTCAAGCTCAGAGAAAAGCTCCTTGGCTTCCCAGGTACCTTGAGTCTGGGCACACATCCCCAGAGAGTTTAAACTTCTGTTTTAAGAGATCCAAACCACAGGAATGGCCCTGGGCAGAAGCCCAGTCAGTGTTTCCTGGATCAGGTTTAGTCTTAACAATTTCTGAAGTGTGGCTGGCAT
Organism: Prionailurus viverrinus; assembly: GCF_022837055.1. Classification (NCBI taxonomy): domain Eukaryota; kingdom Metazoa; phylum Chordata; class Mammalia; order Carnivora; family Felidae; genus Prionailurus; species Prionailurus viverrinus. Next base: position 22,118,325 of record NC_062568.1, read on the forward strand.
GGAGCTGGTTGGAATGGCCTTAGAATTCCAAGTCCCTCCCTCTTTGGTGTCCATGAGAAAGTCACAGTAGGATCACAAAGTTGGGCAGGTATGATTGTCACTTCACCTAAACCCCTCAGCTCAGAAAACGACAATATAATCAGAATTGGAAACAGAAAGTCAGAGTGGAATGGTTCTTCACTGGCACCCTTAACAAGCTCTGAGTTGAATCCATAATGACAGTTTTAGGCCTGGCTCTGCTCCTCAGGACCTTGGGTAAGTCACTTAACAGCTCTGTGTACCGGTTTGTTCACACGTATGTCAAAGGTTCACATCATTTTCTCTTGGCAGTCCCTCTTCCCCTTCAAACATCATCTAGTTCATGTATAATTAGCAAGCCTTAAGAACTAGTGTCCTTTCTGCAATGGGGCAGAGGCATAAAACTAAAGAATACATTAATGTCATCTTATGTTTCCAGGTACGTAAGCACATAATCCTTCGAAGCTACTAATTAATAGGGTTATGAAGAGCTACTCTGTTATATACAGTACAAATAAATTAGAAGCAAAAGGAAAATATTTTATTTTTTAAAAATATTTATTTATTTTTGAGAGAGAAAGAGAAAGAGAGAGTGGGAGAGAGACAGAATCCCAAGCAGGCTCCCCGCTGTTGACACAGAGCCTGATGTGGGGCTCAATCTCACAAACCATGAGAGCATGACCTGAGCCAAAATCAAGAGCTAGATGCTTAACTGGCTATGCCACCCAGGCACCCCAGGAAAATATTTTATTAAAAACCAAAAATCAGTTAACTCATTTTCTTTTTTTTTTTAATTAAAAAAAATTTTTTTAACATTTATTCATTTTTGAGACACAGAGAGAGACAGAGCGTAAGTGGGGAAGGGACAGAGAGGGAGACATAGAACCCGAAGCAGGCTCCAGGCTCTGAGAGGTCAGCACAGAGCCCAACGTGGGGTTCAAACTCATGGACCACAAGATCATGACCTGAGCTGAAGTCAGACACTTAACCAACTGAGCTACCCAGGCACCCCTCAGTTTACTCATTTTCAATATCAGCTTTTTAATGAACATTTGGATTCTTATCACATACCCTCATGTAGTTTTTAAGAAGGGGCTGATATAGGGCTGTGAGATTATCCAGAATTGTGCAGTTTTCATAAATTCTAATTTTGATAGTGACCACCCTCATATAATGTAGTCCTATTTAAAACAAAAGGAACAAAAATCATGGAACTGGTGACTGAGTCTGAAATAGAGAACTTAAAAAAAAAACAAAAACCCACAAAATCTCAATTTCACCAAAGGCCACTCAGTAGTCTATAATAATTTCAATCACGTAATCTATGAATGAGGCAAGCTTTAGATTGAGACACAATGGCTAAAGTCCATTTAAATAATGCTAGACCATACTCACTTTATTGTTTTAGAAGAGATTTGGCTTTCAGTAGGATGCTTAGTGTTTTAACGCTTTCTTGGCAGTAAAATTTCTAAAGTTCCATCAACTCAAGCTTCTCCTGTTGCAATGAAGATAAATTGCATTTTATATGCAAAAGCAGTGCCACCTAAACTTTTTAAAAGATAAACTTAAGTGGCCAATATTTCATTTTAGGACATTTTGACTTGATCAAAACAGATATTTTTATTTGAGCACAATATTTAGCCTTATCATTTGATTTCAATAATGGACAATGGAATCTGGACTATTATCTCTAAACAGAAAAGTATACAAATAGGTTGAAATTAATACAATTTAATTTCATTAATGAACACCCATATCATTGTTTTGCCTCTAAAAATGTATTTAATACCAAAAGTTCTCATGTGGAACATCATAGTAAAATTTTAATTTTCTCTAAATCAACTGATTGTGAAATAATTTATTTCAACTACAAAAAATGGCATAGTTATAATAGGCTGTCTTAGATTATCTCACACACACACAAACACACACACATACACACACAACACCATGCAAGCCCTTTGTGAAACAGAAGGAAAACAAATTTCATGTGTTCATAAATTGTTACATGTACTATGACTCCATATTATTGTTCCCTGAAGAAATTGTATGCTACAGATTGCAAATTTTGGTTCAACAATAAATGAAAAACATGTGCAGTAAATTAATGAGTGGGAGCTTTTCCTAGCTATACAGTACTCATTAACAAAAAGAGAATGCATAACTGAACGCTTAAACTTTTTTGCTTGTTTTTAAAAAGGGCCAAAGGAATATGGTATCTCATACAAACATCAACAAAAAGTGAGCAGCATATTGTTTAAAATATTGTTCTGCCAAAAGCATGTATACGCTTAAGGAAAAACTAAATTACAATTTTGAAAGACACGATGCCCAAATAATGAAATTTCAAAGCTGAGCATTACTTAATTGCTTTCATGTCAATGCAACTGATGTTGCATCATTCTTTCTAGCCAATAAAATTAAGAACACTTTTTCATATCAATTCATTACAGAATTTCACTGCTGTCCATTAACAATACAACACAGTACTGTTAAAATTGTTACAGCAATAAAACATAGCCAACTATAAAGCCATTAACACTTAAAGTAATGTGAAAGGCTGATATTGGCATGATTAGTGGACCTCAAATTAATAGAATTTGTGTATTTACTTGTGAGTTTGCTTTATATGTAATAGACCTGGACAATTAAGTGATGAAATATCCTCATGGATATTCAGGCACTCTGCTTTATGATCATTTTGAAATGGACTCAAGATGGCTAATGATGATGTTGTTCAGAGCAATTTAATCAGAAATATTTTATATGAAACTGAATTAATTTGGTTCAGCATTTTCAGAATAGTCATTGACTAGCTAGTACTCCAAGTATTAGGTATATATCTGTGGAGTTAGTTAAGCAGCATAAAATGAAGATAATGGATTGACTTTACTAGTCGATTTAATTTATAAAAATAGCTGAACCATTTTACTTGGCTTCAGGTGAACAAAATGACAAAAATAGCAGTTGATTAACCAAATTTTTCATTTTGAAAACAATTAGTCATTTAGATGTACCATTACCTGCAGATTTTTTAAAGAATTAATTTAAAGAAGGCTGGTGAGGACACAGTTGGGATGAGCATTTATGTTTAAGATAAGAGAACCTGGGGAAACTTGGTTCCAGTCATGGGAAGAAACAAGGTAGTAACTTTTCTTCCAGATTCACAAAGGCCTTCTAGAGGAAGGGAACATGAGCAAACACTGGTATACAAGGAAAAGATTATTCAAGGCTAGAGGATATAAAAGGTAGGATCAAAGAAAGAGCCAAGATAGGGATGGAATGCTAAGGAGGAGGAGAATGTAGCATAAAACTGCATGTTAAATGAGAAATATAGGTGTAATGGAAAATAAATTTTAATAAAAATAGTATTGGCACCTTTCTAATCATCAATGATTTTTGCACAAATTGAAAGGAAGGAGCAAAGAAAAGAAAGAAGGGCAAAGTCAAGCTGTGTGATCTTATAAGTGAAATTATTTTCTCTTTTTTTTAAAATTTTTTTTTAACATTTATTTATTTTTGAGACAGGGAGAGATAGCATGAACGGGGGAGGGTCAGAGAGGGATGGAGACACAGAATCTGAAGCAGGCTCCAGGCTCTGAGCTGTCAGCACAGAGCCCCACGCGGGGCTCGAACTCACGGACCGTGAGATCATGACCTGAGCCGAAGTCAGCCGCTTAACCGTCTGAGCCACCCAGGCGCCCCAGAAATTGTTTTCTCTAAAGGATTGTTAACATAACAAAAAAGCAAAATTAAAAAAAAAAGATTTTTGCCACTTCTGGTGTGTTTTAACGGAAGTAAATTGTTTTCAACTTTCCCCAAAGCCACAGTACAAGTTAACCAACTGTAAGAGGAAATCCTGGGCTCTTTAGTTTGTCTAAATTCTCACAGAATTTCCCTCAAATGTATAAGTAAAAATATCAGTTAAAATACTATCACTCAAAGGAAAGCTTGTTTCTCTTGAACAGGAAAGATAAAGTTCAAAGATTAGATTCAAAGCGTTTTGCATAAAACGTCAACTAATAGTGCTCACATTCTTTTAAAATTTTGATTCACTACAGAATGGCTTCCAATAAGCATCCTTTATAAATTTTATAAGGAAACACCTACGGCCTTAGTTCAAAGTAATGAAAGGGAGGAATATGAACAAAATATTATGAGGAGGTGGAAAAAAAGGACTTCTTCCTTCCCCACCCACTTAGACACAGGCTCTTCTCCATCCTGAATGGACAACTATTAACAACTGAGAATTTGCTTTCATTCCTCATCTCCTCTACTCCCACCCACCCACCCAAACTTTCCCATAGACCCTTTCCCTTGATTTTGGTCCTCTGTCTACCACTTCTGACTTCATAGTTCTTTAACTGCTTTTGAGGCCTGGAACCAATTCCTGGGACAGATAATTCCTTGAGAATATCCAAAAAACTCTGAATTTGAATTTTCATGTGCTGTACAGTATTTAATGACATGACTTTCTACAGTTGACTGATGGAAGTATTTGAGGGGCTATTACTATTTCCATTATGTAAGTATGTATACGTACACACACACACACACACACAGTTATGTTTTGTCATTCTCCAATTCAAAAAATATATATGGAATAAAGAAGGTACGTCTACATTAAGGCATTTATATAAGTTATGCATAATAGCTTGTCTTTGAGATGCTGGGACATTGCAGTCCCTTGCACTCTGTCGTATCTGTAATACAACAGCTACTCATTTGAATGTCACCTCTTATAAAAGAAACAAATCCTTCCAACTTTATTTGTAAGTTTCTTTCCTCTTATTTATTTTTATTTATATTTTTATACGAAATTTATTGTTAAATTGGTTTCCATACAACACCCAGTGCTCATCCCAACAGCTGCCCTCCTCAATGCCCATCACCCACTTCCCCCCCACCCCCCACCAACCCTCAGTTTATTTGTAAGTTTCTTAAAGCCAAGGACTATGTCTTCCTTTTTTTTTGGTATCTCATTACATAGCCTCCCGTATGATACTTTGCCTCTCGTAGAAACTTAATAGATGTGTAATAAATAAATAGGAATAAATGTTCTCCTAAAAGTTAATTTGTACTGAAAGCAATACTATGAGAGAATAGTAGTAATAGAAATAGAGAAGTCTAACATTCAGATGTGAGATTAAAATGGTGTGAAGGGAGGAGAGAACTGGTGAAATGATCAAAATACTGCCACCTGTATAAGAGGCGTACACTGAATAGATCAAGACGATGATGATAATAAAAGCATTGAGAGAATTAAAGTAGCAAAAAGAACTGATATATCTGAAAGAATCAGATGTGACTTGCAGACCTTAACAGCATCTTTAACTCATGTATGAAGAGACAAAAGAGCTTATGACAGCTTCAGAATGTTATCTTCAGGTTCACGCATCTAGTAATGACTTACCTAATGACTACTTTTAGCATTAGGAAATACAGTATTGACCTAGGGGTGCTGTTGTCATCTACTATAACTCTTATTTCAGATTCTTATCTTAATCTGTCACAAAGAAATTCAGCATTGAAAAGACTTCATGAATCAGAATAATCAACTTGAAAATTGAACTCGCCCAATTGGTTTCACACGGTCTGCCTCCTATGGATATTGATGAATAATTCAGGAAAGTACATATTGTCATGTATACATCTAATCAAACATAATAACTATTTAATTTTCAACTCCAATAATGCAGCTATAGTTCTCAAACAGCATAGCGGTCCAGTCTATTATCCAGTTGCTAGTAAAATTCAACACAAAATATGTGTGTCATAAGAAAACATGCAAAAAATACAGTAACAAATATTTTTCTTCCTTTTCCCTTCCGATGTTTAGAAAATTTGCAAATTGATTTAAGCCAAAAGCGGTAAAGGAATGAAATAGTTCCTTCAGGCTCAGATTCTGTGCCAAGTTTCATTTCTGGCTGCATATTTTCGTCCAAGTTCAAGATCTCTGAAATACTTAAAAGAGAAAACATCTCTTTAACCTCAGCAAAGCAAAATCAGTAGAGGCTGCTATGGGAAGAGGAGGGCTTCTGCCTAGAGATGGGTGTGCTCCAGTGTTTGGTTTCCACTGAGAGGATGTCTGCTCTCTCAATGAATCTGAAGTAGCTACTACGATGAGGTAATGGCTGTTTCACTGGGTCATGCTCTCTCAGCACATTCTTTCTCTTTCTCCTCCCTGAGAAGGTGCTGTAAACAGGTCATCCTGATGGAGAGTTGCTGCAGAGAATGAACAATTCCTACACTCAAAATTCCTGAGAGAACTATCTCTGCTTTTGGTAGTTTAGACACAACTAGAAGCTGAAAGCAGCCCTGACAACCAGAAAGAAACAGGGTTACTTGACAAGAAAGAGGGGGGAAAATAGGAGAGAAACGAAATGAAAACTAAGGTAATAGGGGCACCTGGGCGGCTCAGTTGGTTAAGTGTCCGACTTCAGCTCAGGTCATGATCTTGCAGTTTGTGAGTTCAAGCCCCATGTCAGTCTCTGTGCTGACAGCTTGCTCAGAGCCTGGAGGCTGCTCCGGATTCTGTCTCCCTTTCTCTCTGCCCCTCCCCCGTTCACACTCCGTCTCTGTCTCTCTCAAAAATAAATAAACATTCAAAAAAATTTTTTAAAAGAAATTAAGGTAATCAAAACAATGCTTAAAGGAAGATCAATTTTTAAATTACTAAGATCTCCAGATGCATATTAGACAATTTTCTACTTATGTGTAAAATTTTTAAAAACTTTTATAAATTAAATAATATGACAGCAAACTGTGAAATGCTACAAATTAAAATCAAATAAATCATGAACAGATAAACAGTCTGTGCCAACAATCTTAAAGGCACCATAGCTCTGATAATATACGAATCATACATACAGATGTAAACCTATGATAATCAAATAAAATCACCAGAAAATCAATGTTAAAACACACACACACACACACACACACACACACACACACACACACAAATAAATATTCTTTATTCAAAGAAAAAATGCAATTTACCTTTTCTTGGAGGGACGATGCTTTGTGCATGAAGGGGAGAGGGTTGACTGAAACACCTAGGATGTACAAATCATAAAGATTTCTACCTAAACATACCTATTAAACATGCCCAGTGAAATGGGTGTTCTGTGTCACATTCAGGTGAAAGGCTGTAATCTTCCTCTTGGGCACTCTAAAGGGCTTTTATTTGTTTAATCTATTTCCATTGCCAAATATATATATATATATATTTGCCCACAGTGAAATGACAGAGTGACAAAGCTATGCTTTACACTGGGCTGGTACCTGAAGTTCAAGCATGGGACATTTTGCATAATGTGGCTCACATAAAAGGCTTTGTTCTCCATCGCCTCACTGCGGCTGCAAACCTCAATTTCAGTTTGCAGTCATTTCCTCTCCCGGACCAACCATTTCTAAATAAATTACACCTTTAATATCTGAGTTAGTTCCTGCCAACATCCATTAATCCTTCTGCCTCACATTCAAAATTATATATCACCTGAGAATATTTTTTTTTGTTTTGCACTACAGATTTCATTCACACCATAAGCCCCAAACCCTCAAAGATGAATTTTAAAAGATTTGTCTTTTAAGCAGTTACTCTCTCTTCTGTATATATTCTGTATATAGTGTATTACATATGTGTAAGCGTGTGTGTGATGTGCACAAGTGCACGCATCGTGAGTATGTATGTGTATGCATTGAAACAAAAACCCTTCACATTGTGTCAGTTTTAAAGGTCTGTATCCTGGAATCATTGTGCTAAGGGCTTACAGCAGATGGCACACAGTAATTGTGATAAATGGGCTTGTTGCTAATGAAAGCTTTTTATTTTCTGACAAAAATCCTTAAGCCCTGACGCCAAGCAATATAATATCAATTCCAGTTTTCCAAAGATGCTTTTTTTCTGACCCCATCTGCTTTACTCTCCCCTCCCCTCCCCTCCCCTCCACACACCCAAACACAACACCTCCCCACTCCTTTCATACACTCCTTTAAATTTCCACCCTTAAACAAAAGACTACATTGGGGAAGGAGGGCAATTGGCAATGCGGGCCCCCAAAAGCCTTTAAAAATAAAAAGAATAGATGGACTGTAGGTGCAGCTTTCTCACCCCTATCGTTTGAAGCAGAAATATTGTGTAAACGCTCAGACTCATCCAGACATTTTTTTTTTCGTGTCCCGCCCTTCAACACGATCATAGATTTCTCATTTGCCTAAAATTATACTTATCAATTTTTTCTTCCGGCTGTTTTTGGAAGAATTACAAGGAAAATGATTTCAAATTGACAAGGCTTCTCTAACTCACTCATTCGTCAGTATGCAGTTCTCTGCAGCTAGATGGACAAAAAAATTCTCTACCTCGAATTCTCCACACCCCCCACCTCCATTACCTTTGTATAACCCACTCCTCGTCTTTCTACAGCTCAGGTAATATTAGCTCTCAATATGGATATCCTAACCCGACGTAAGTTCCCCGGGTTTCAAAGTGGTACCTGACAAGGTCACACACTCTACAAATCTAGAGCCCAGGCGCAGCGCCCATTCCCGTGCTCAGTGGTGACACCTGGAGAGGCCGGGCCTGAAGCTTCCGCCAGGTGGGAGACGGGATAGCCGACCAACCTGTCCCGGCTTCCAAGGCAGAGAAGACAAGACAGCCCAGCCCCTTCTCCAGTCCCACCCGTTTCCGAGCTGAGGCTCCCACCAACAGAAAGCTGGGCGGAGGAAGGAAGGGCACGGAATACAGAACCAGAGGTGGCGACAGCTCTCTTACCTGGACGCAGAATCTGGATGCACCCGCCCTGGCTGCTGCCTGCGCTCACGGACCTGAGGACTAAAGGCCCTCCGGACAAGGAGAAAAAGGGGAGACGGGGCAGGGGAAGGAGAAGAGGGAGAAGAGAAAGAAACGGAAGGAAAGAAAAGGACGCGAGGAGGGAGGAGGAGGAGGAGGAGGAGGTGGAGGAGGAGGAGGAGGAGGTGGAGGAGGAGGAGGAGGAGGAGGAGGAGGATGCTGCCCAGCGGCCGCCGAGAGCCCGCGCAGCCCGAGCGCCCGGCCCAGTCTGAGCGCCGCCCTGGCCCGGGCTCCCCTAGCGGCCGCCCCGCCCTGGCCCCGCCTCCCCGCGCCGGCCCCGCCTCCCCGCGCCCGGCGCCCCGCCCCGGCCCCTCCTCACCATGCGGCGGCCGCTCGGCCGGGGGGCTGTGCCCCCGCCGCAGTGTCCGGGAACGGGGAGCGCGGCGGCCCCGCCTCCTGCCGCAGCCAGCCCGCCGCCCGGTGGGGACCGAGGGAGTGGCAGCCACCCAGAGCCTGCCGAGCCCCGGCCACACCGGGTCCAGAGAATTCCCGCTCCGCCGCCAAAGGGAGACCAGCGCCCTCGGAACAGAGGCACCCAGCGGACCTTCTCTGCTCCTGGCGGGGAGATGGGGGAGTCTCTATAAATACCTTCCTTTCCTTCCTCTGTCACTGTGAGGCGTGGGTTCCCGTTACCCCTCCACGGAGAAGGCCCATTGCACTTGCCTCCACAAACCTGACAACAGTTGCATTCGGAAAGGACAGAAAAATTGGGGGGAGCATGAGGACAGAGACCAACTTTTGTCAACGCTAAGGGAGCAATGGCTGTCATCAATCAGATTCAGACATTCATTTATTCATTCAATAAATGTTTATTAAAACCTACTCTGTCAGGCACTGTTGTAGGCACTGTGGAAGCAGCATTGAATAAAACAAGATTGCCTTGCCTCCCTGCCCCGCACTTTGGCTTCATAGATTTAATTTACCTGCTACTTAGCTAGATGTATGATCCAGAGTCCCTTCATTTAATCTAAATCTCAGTGTATGAATGAGGATTAAAAATATTAGCCATACTCCTCTGCCATGTTTAATATGAGGATACAATTAGATCATGAATAAGAAGAGTCTGTGAAGAATATGAAGACAAATATAAGAATAATGAATTAGCACAGAAAATGTTGACTTTGAAATGTCGCCATTAAAAATATCACCTCAAATACTTTTGAAAGTGATATGACCAACTGAGACAACAGATGAGTCTTTACCATGGAATCTTTCTAATCAGAGAACAGCACTTTATTGTAAGTAAGAGAGGTAAGATGCAACTCAGAATTGCTTCAAGCATCTATATCAAGTCGTAACAAGGTGTTTTTAAGGTCAGCCAAGATAGAGAGGTGTGGCTTGCACAGTTTCAACAGCGCTGATGAAATAGCACCCATAATTTGGTTGTGTCATTTCAATTATCCATAGAATCATAGACCATAGAACATTAGAGTTGATTTTCTCGGCATTTGGTCCAATTCTCTTAATTTTCATATGGAAGACAGAAACCTAATGATGAGAGGCTATGAAGATTAAAAACTGTAACAGAGCAAAATCTGAAAGCCCGACTTCTGAAGTCACACCCCATGCTCCGTTTGTTGCTTCCCTCCGCCCAGCTACACCCCATGTCTCTGTGACGCTTGCAATGAGGCTGGAAGTATCAGGGCACACCCAAGTAGCAGGGAAGTTGGAGGAGTTAGGACTTTTCCTCAGAACATGGCCTGCGTGAGAAGAAGGACATCTTAGGAGACTGTGAAATGATATGAGGGATGGAAGGAAAAGTAAGAATCCTGCTACAGCGTTAGCGACTGACAATTATGACCTAGCACACAGTTGCGGATGCTCTCTGAGAGTATCTCTTCAGTCCCACATAGTCCAATTATTGTTTCTCAGTTCCTGTTAATTCCGTGCTATTTGATATAAGAACCACGTTCCAAAAGGAAGGTGCTCCTTCTGTCTTCCCTCACTCCAGGCAGAATTCCCCTGAGTCTGCATCAACTCTGAGCCTCAAGTAGACAGATGCGGGGGTGCCTGGGTGACTCAGTCCATTAAGCATCTGACTCTTGGTTTCACTCAGGTCATGATCTCAGGGTTCTGGGATGGAGCCCCGAGTGCTGGCATGTCAGCATGGAGCTTGCTTGGGATTCTCTCTCTCCCTCTCTCTGCCCCTCCCCAGCTCATGCACACACACTCTCTCTCAAAATGAATAAACTTAAAAAAATGAATAAAGTGGACAACCACAACTTCGGGCCTTGAATACAATCCTGCCCATCCTCATTGTCTGCAAACAAAAACAGAGTTCCAGTTTTACAATTAGTCTTGAAGCCAAGCATTGCAAGTCAACCTGAGTGGCTCAGTCGGTTGAGCGTCCAACTTCGGCTCAGGTCTTGAACTCACGTTTCCTGAATTCAAGCCCCACATCAAGCTCACTCCTGTTAGTGCAGAGCCCAATTCAGATATTCTGCTCCCCACCTCAGCCCCCTCCCTGCTTGTGCTCTCTCTCTCAGAAATAAATAAATCTTAAAAAAGTACTGCTCTAGCTTTACAATTAGCCTTGAAATCAAGTATTGCAAGTCCTACAATGTTATTATTCTTTCAAAATTTTCAATTTTCTTTTGAATCATCTAGTTTTTTTCATTTCTATATAAATTTTAATGCAAAATTGTCAATTTCTATAAAAATAGTGCTGTTTTAGCATATAAAAAGAATTATTCACCATGATCAAGTGGGATTCATTCCTGGGCTGCAGGGCTGGTTCAACATTCGCAAATCAATCAACGTGATACATCACATTAATAAAAGAAAAGATAAGAACCATATGATCCTGTCAATGCAGAAAAGGCCTTTGACAAAATTTAGCATCATTTCTTAATAAAACCCTCAAGAAAGTCGGGATAGAAGGAACATACTTAAACATCATAAAAACCATTTATGAAAAGCCCACAGCTAACATTATCCTCAATGGGGAAAAACTGAGAGCTTTCTCCCTGATATCAGGAACATGACAGGGATGCCCACTCTCACCGCTGTTGTTTAACATAGTGTTGGAATTTCTAGCATCAGCAATCAGATGGAAGCTTTCACTTTTTGCAGATGACATGATACTATACATGGAAAATCCGATAGACTCCACCAAAACTCTGCTAGAACTGATACATGAATTCAGCAAAGTTGCAGGATACAAAATCAACGTACAGAAGTCAGTTGCATTCTTATACACTAATAATGAAGCAACAGAAAGACAAATAAGGAAACTGATGTCATTCACAATTGCACCAAGAAGCATAAAATACCTAGGAATAAATCTAACCAAAGATGTAAAATATCTGTATGCTGAAAACTATAGAAAGCTTATGAAGGAAATTGAAGAAGATATAAAGAAATGGAAAGACATTCCCTGTTCATGGATTGGAAGAATAAATATCGTTAAAATGTCAATACTACCCAAAGCTATCTACACATTCAATGCAATCCCAATCAAAATTGCACCAGCATTCTTCTCAAAGGTAGAACAAGCAATCCTAAAATTCATATGGAACCACAAAAGGCCCCGAATAGCCAAAGTAATTTTGAAGAAGAAGACCAAAGCAGGAGGCATCACAATCCCAGACTTTAGCCTCTACTACAAAGCTATAATCAGCAAGACAGCATGGTATTGGCACAAAAACAGACACATAGACCAATGGAACAGAATAGAAACCCCAGAACTAGACCCATAAACGTATGGCCAACTAATCTTTGACAAAGCAGGAAAGAACATCCAATGGAAAAAAGACAGTCTCTTTAACAAATGTGCTGGGAGAACTGGACAGCAACATGCAGAAGGTTGAAACTAGACCACTTTCTCACACCATTCACAAAAATAAACTCAAAATGGATAAAGGACCTGAATGTGAGACAGGAAACCATCAAAACCCTAGAGGAGAAAGCAGGAAAAGACCTCTCTGACCTCAGCGGTAGCAATCTCTTACTTGACACATCCCCAAAGGCAAGGGAATTAAAAGCAAAAATGAATTACTGGGACCTTATGAAGACAAAAAGCTTCTGCACAGCAAAGGAAATAATCAACAAAACTAAAAGGCAACCAACGGAATGGGAAAAGATATTTGCAAATGACATATCGGACAAAGGGCTAGTATCCAAAATCTATAAAGAGCTCACCAAACTCCATACCCGAAAAACAAATAACCCAGTGAAGAAATGGGCAGAAAACATGAATAGACACTTCTCTAAAGAAGACATCCGGATGGCCAACAGGCACATGAAAAGATGCTCAACGTCGCTCCTCATCAGGGAAATACAAATCAAAACCACACTCAGATATCACCTCACGCCAGTCAGAGTGGCCAAAATGAACAAATCAGGAGACTATAGATGCTGGAGAGGATATGGAGAAACGGGAACCCTCTTGCACTGTTGGTGGGAATGCAAATCGGTACAGCCACTCTGGAAAACAGTGTGGAGGTTCCTGAAAAAACTAAAAATAGACCTACCCTATGACCCAGCAATAGCACTACTAGGAATTTACCCAAGGGATACAGGAGTACTGATGCATAGGGGCACTTGTACCCCAATGTTCATAGCAGCACTCTCAACAATAGCCAAATTATGGAAAGAGCCTAAATGTCCATCAACTGATGAATGGATAAAGAAATTGTGGTTTATATACACAATGGCAATGAGAAAGAATGAAATATGGCCCTTGGTAGCAACGTGGATGGAACTGGAGAGTGTGATGCTAAGTGAAATAAGCCATACAGAGAAAGACAGATACTATATGTTTTCACTCTTATGTGGATCCTGAGAAACTTAACAGAAACCCATGGGGGAGGGGAAGGAAAAAAAAAAGAGGTTAGAGTGGGAGAGTCAAAGCATAAGAGACTCTTAAAAACTGAGAACAAACTGAGGGTTGATGGGGGATGGGAGGGAGGGGAGGGTGGGTGATGGATATTGAGGAGGGCACCTTTTGGGATGAGCACTGGGTGTTGTATGGAAACCAATTTGACAATAAATTTCGTATATTGAAAAAAAAATAAAGCATCTCACCCTTAAAAAAATAGTGCTGTTTTTTCAGTTAAAATTGTATTCAATTTACAGGTCAATTTTTGCAGAATTGCCATCTTATCAATATTGAGTCTTTCAATCCATGAACATGGTATAAGCCTCTATTTCTTTAGCTCTTCTGGAAGTTTTATAGAAAAATATTATTAACAAACTTTATTTCTGAGTGGTTTTACATTTACAGAAAAATTGAACAGAAAGTATAGAGAGTTCCTAATATACTTCCTTTCCCTCTGCCCAGACTTTCTCCTATTGGTAACTTCCTGCACAGATATGGTACCTTTTTTTTATAATTGATGAACCAGTATGGAGACATTATTATTAATAAACTCTATAGTTTACATTATGGCTCACTCTTGGTGTCATAGTTTTACAGATTTTGCCAAACATATAATATCCACCATCTACAGTGTGATGGAAAATAGTTCACTGCCCTAAAATTCCCCTGTGCTCTACTTATCCCTCCCCCCTTCTTCTGCTCCCTACTCAGATGTCATGTAGTTGGAATCTAATAATGCACAGCCCTTTCAGACTGGCTTCTTTGATTTAGCAGTAAGCATTTAAGATTTCCTCATGCCCATGGCTTGATAGCTCATTTCTTTTTATCGTGGAATAGCGTTTCATTGTATGAATGTACCAGTTTATCTATTCACCTATTGAAGGCATCTTGATTGCTTCTAATTTTTGACAATTATGAATGAAGCTGTTATAAACATTCAAGTTCACGTTTTTGTGCTGACATATGTTTTCAACTCATTTAAGTAAATACCTAGGAGCACAATTGCTGGATTGTGTAGCAGACTGTTTAGCTTTGTAGAGATTGCCAAATTATCTTCTGAAGTGGTTGTACTTTTCCACCAATAATGATAAAAATTCCTGTTGCTCCACATCCTCAACAGCATTTGGTGTTGTCAGTGTTTCAGATTTTAGACTTTCTAATAGCTATATGATTGTACCTCATTGCTGATTTAATTTGCAGTCCCCTCTATTAGTGACCCCTGTCTCCTGGTTAGAGTAATCGAACCATAAACTCGGAGATTTTTTTTCTGAGGGAAAACACCAACTGGGAACTAGTAAATCTACCACCTCCATGAAGAGCAGTAACTGTCAAACAATGTAAATTGCCTGGGGTGGACGGCATAAGGAGAGAGGAGAAACTATCTAAGAACTGCACCAAGTGGGTATTGTATGTCCTGTCCATAATGCTTTTAATAGTCTTGTGTGACCAATAAAAAAGCCACATGGCTCATGGTAGATGACCATGGACTACCAAGAATTAAATAAGGTAGTACCCCCCTCCCCGCAAGCCATGAGGCTGTTCCCTGTATTGCCATCATCTTAGATAACTTGGCCATGGTCCTAGGAGAGTACCATGCTGTACTGGACCTTGCAAATGCTTTTTTTTTTTTCAGCATAACCTTGGCTGCTAAGTCAGAGGATGAATTTTGCCTTCATGAGGGAGGGGCAACAGTAGACCTTTCAAGTCCTTCCTCAAGGCTACCTGCACAGCCCCACAGTATGTCATGGGATGCTAGCCAAAGATTTGTCTCTGTTCTCCTTCCCCACAGTAAAATGGGTCCATTACATTGGTGGTATAATAAAGACTTGCCTCTGCTGCAAGACACTCTGCAGACTTTTCTGGAACATCTGTGAGCAAGAGGATGGACTGTGAACCCACAGAATTTTAAGACCCAGGCCCTGCCATAAAGTTTTTGGGAGTCTTCGGTTGGGTAGAGACACGGGTTGTCCCAGACACCACGATTCATAAGGTGCAAGCCTATCTGACCCCTAAGGACATGAGAGAGGTACAAGAGTTTGTAGGGATTTAGGGATTTTGAAGGACTTTTATTAGTTTGAAGGACCTGGCAGAATGCCTCCACATCTTATATAACTTGACAAAGAAAGGGCACATGTGAGACTGAGAATCAGTATAACAACCTGCCTTTGAGAAAGCAAAAATGTTAGTGAAGCCTATTGAAGCTCTGGGATTCCATCTGAGTTAGATGTGTCTATAACTCTGGAAGGTGTAGGTTGGGCGCTATGGCAGAGACAGCAGAAGAAGAGAACACCCCTAGGATTTTGGTCCCAGCTGTGGAAGGGGGCAGAAACCTGAGATGCCTCCATGGAACAAGAGCTCCCAGCAGTGTACACAGTACTCCTGCAGGTAGAGCCGCTCATGAAGGAACGAGATGTGCAAACTTTCTTTCTTATCATGGGGTGGCTTAGGAATGTGTTCCATGGGCTCACTTCTGCTGTGGCTCAAACTCCCACTTTGACGAAGGCCTGTCTATTTACAGCAGAGGAGCACCCTATCCAACAGCCCACTGTCTCTAGGAATGCAGTGCTATTAGGCCCTGTAGAGTGTGTAGAATTTCTATATGCCTCCGCCACATTCCTGTGGTGGTCCCTTTGGCCTATAAAAGGGAGCAGAGGAAATTCTCCCTGAAGCATGGTAAAGAGAGGAGTCTAGTCTGGACAACTCATCCACATAGACTGCAGCCCAATACTGACACCAGCTGGGTAGAAACAGGAACAAACCACAGCAACCACTGGGCTGAACTCAGAGTGGTTTAGTTGGTATTCACTCATGAGCCCTGGCCATTAACCCTTTGCACTGACAGTTGGACTGTTCCAAAGGGTTTAACCCTATAGCTTGACCAATGGGAATCTAAGGGGTGGATGATCAAGAATAAGCCCTTTTGGGGTCAGGATATATGGAAAGACATTTGCATTCCCCTGCAAGAGTCTGAGGTAATCCTCACTGTCTTCCATGTCCCAGCGCATAAGGGGCTGACACCCGTTGGAAGCTGATGCCATAGCTCAGGTATGAGACCTAGCAACTGAATTTTCAGAAGATGCAGCAGATTCAGTGTTAAAAAGAGCAACTACCATAGTGCCTAGGATGTGTGATGCATTGTCAAGGAGGAAGGATTAAAATATAGTGACTTGGTTAATATGGTAACAGCATGTTCTGTGTGTTCTAGACGACACCCAAGGCAACCGTCAAAGGAATCTGGAACATCCACAGGAATTCCAAACCCGTGAAGAATTGGCAAGTTAATTATTCTGCCCCCTTCCTCTGAGTGACAATTCTAAGTATGCCTCCGTTTGTGTGGAAACACTGGGTATGGCCTAACCTTTCCCCTTTTGCTGCACAAACCAGGCTTGCCACCATTAGGGGATGAGAGGATGCTAAGTACCATGTACAGACACTCTCATTCAGGAGACAATGACCAGGGGTCACATTTCAAAGGCTATGATGTACAAGATTGGGCAAAAGAACATGACATTGAATGGAGGTTCCCTCTCCCCTACAACATGCAAGCAGCAGAGTTGGTCAAAAGGAAGAATGGAATGTTAAAGCAGCACACTGAATTACTAACAGGTAAAACCCACCTTGGGCAAGTAGTACTTTCTCAGGCTTTTTAACACACTTGAATGATCAGCCAGTAGGGCCTGTTGCTCTGTATGCCAGACTGGGGATGCCTGCCAAGATGTCCAATACTGTAAAAGGTATAGAAGTTTGGGGAAATAGCCAACATTCTGATTCTCACTGGGGTGAGGCTGTTGAGAACACCAAGGTCCATTACAGCTGGAAAGGGCCTCATCGACTGGAATTTGCAACGGGACATCTCACCTGGGTGGGGAGTTACTTGGCATCACTGGGTGAGGGGGAACTACTCAATCTCCACTGAGATCCCATTATCCTGCTTCAGGTTGGACCTATTGAAACACACCATACCTGGAATGGAAAATTCACCATTCAAAGGGGAGAAGGTGAAGTACTGGTCTGGTACATGCCTTCCCCAGTACATCTCCTCACTCTGAACAGTGTTGCTTCCCCTGGTCAACAGGTAGGGTATACACAGCCAGGTCAAATTCCTAAAGCTGTACCGCATTAACATCTAAGGATCAGGCCACAAGTGTAATTCTTATAGGAGGGGAAGACCCTCCAATAGAAGTTCCTACTAAATATCCATTTTTCAACCTTAGACTTCTGCTATTCCTATGGTATCCAGTCATAGGACAAGCATCTGCTGGAAATACCTACCTACAATAGGCCCAAACATGTGTCTGGCTAGAAAATCAATCCAGCTATTGGATATGTGGACAACTGCCCCCCTCTAGCTTGTCATGATTGCAGTGGTGGGTATCACCACTCCAGGGAGGGAATTGGAAGGCACTAAAGCAGTACATTAAGTAAGAACAAGCTAGGACTCTTATTCTTAATTCACCTGGTATTACCAATACTGACCCAGAAACTTGGCCTATGGCACACAGTATCAACCCTGGGCATGGGGATTCCTTTGCTATCAAACTACACAGGCAGCCCATCAAACCGCTGACTGGAAGGGTCCTAAAAATATCACCATCGAGGCCATGAGTGGCTATGCTCAGATTTGGGATGCGTTCCTGTGGCTCACCTCAGGTTCTGCAGATTTGAGCACAAAGGCACCCTTATTGCAAGTTGGGAAGAGAAAAATGCCAAACAAAACCAACTCAATTATACCAAGAACATGGGATGCATTTTACTGGAACTGTGTAGCCATTCTGTCATCTTAAGGATAGCCATTGGTTTGACACTAACTAGTCACATCACCCAGGTGTGTATTGGGTAGCCCCGAATGAATCCCAATGGTTGTGAGATATGAATCTTTGCAACTTTCCACCTATGTGGTTGGGCTGCTGTACCCTGGGTTTCCCCTGGACATAGGGGAGAATCTGCCCCATGGCAATATAACTTGCCAATCTTCTTCTTTTCAGGGCCAGATGGACAGATTCTATTTTCTATTGGTATGATCGTTTGGCCACTTTTTTCCCCTCTTCTGGCCTGGAAGATGTTAAGGCACACATAGAAAAAGCCCCTACTGAGTGCAGTCAATAATCTTAAATGACGGCCTGCAAATCTTGTCTTTCTTTTCTTTTTAAAATTTTTTTTAATGTTTATTTATTTTTGAGAGAGAGAGAGAGAGATAGCACAAGCGGGAAAGGGGCAGAGAGGGAGACAGAATCCGAAACAGGCTCCAGGCTCCGTGCTGTCACCACAGAGCCCGATGCGGAACTCGAACTCATGAACTGCAAGATCATGACCTGAGCCAAAGTCGGACACTTAACCGACTGAGCCACCCAGGCGCCCCAAATCTTGTCTTTCTGCACACCAAAATGACTCTCATAAGAAAAGCTGTCCTCCGAAATAGTATGGTCTTGGACATTATTACTGCTTTGCAAGAAGGCACGTGTGCCATTATCCAAAAAGAATGTTGTATGTTCATACTTACACGAGTAGGTACACATACATGGTAAGTCTGCTAATGTATCATCTTGATTAAATTACTTGAGGTGAGGACACAAGTGAACACCCTGGGTGATCTGCCTCCCAGCCTAGGGCACTTAATAAATTAGTGGTTTGGATCATAGGGCTTTCAGCAGAAAAACATTGTTACTTAATTTAAAGATCATTATCTTAATCTCTGTGTGTGTGTGTGTGTGTGTGTGTGTGTGTGTGTGTGTGTTTGTGTGTGTGTGTGTGTGTGTGTGTGTGTGTGTGTGTGTGTTTTCCTGCGTATGCCTATACCATCACTGTGGCTTCTACTTCCAATGCAGTCAGATAGCTGCCAAATGAGTCACCTCCATGGTTAGTGAAACCCCTTGCTAACCACTCAGGGAATGCTGCAGACACGGGGGCATTTAAGATCGTAAGAGCTGGTCACTGGAGAGGTGAAGTGTTAGAAAAGGTCATCGAGAGGTCGTGACCGCCAGTTGACCTGTGAGCTGGCTCTGAGCAATTAGAGGTTCCTCACCCCCTCCTCTGTCCTTGGAATGTACTTTCTGCCCACTATTCCCACAGTGGGAGAAGTTTTCAAGGATGCAGCTGTGAGAGAGCAATGTGTTGCTGAGACCATCTGAACTGAGGTGAGGCCTCTTATAAACTTTTTTTCCTGGTGGGCGAGCACAGAGATCCGTTCATCTTGTGGCCACCCAAGGCAAGCCTTGAATGTCAGTTTCTTTGCATGTTAATCCTGCCACCTACCAATATGAGGTGGCCTGCTTCTTTCTATGGTCTCTTCTTGACCTCTGTGAACAGTTTCAGATTTCACGCGGAAGCTCCCAAGCTTCCCAAGTGAACCAAGAGTCATGTATTCTGTAAAGGCTTTGTATGTAGAAATTATAGAGAGTTCTCAGAACTCAATAATATGAAGATAAACAGCCCTCCATCCAAAGACTAAATATTTGAATAGATGCTTTACCACAGAATATATAGTAATGACTACCAAGAACATAAGATGCTTAATAGCAAGTAACCATTAGGAAAACATAAATCTGAACATGAGATACCATTACATATACGCTAGGAAGAATATAATCAAAGACCAGCATTACCACGTGTAGTGTGGATATGAAGAAATTGGAATTCTATACATTGATGGTAATAGCATAGAGCCATACATTCACTTTGGGAAACAGTTTGTTGGTTTCTTAAACATTTAAACGTGCACTTACATATGACTAGGTATTCTACTCTTGGTTCTCTGCCCAAGGAAAATGAAACATATGTCCATACAAAGATGTCTGTCTTCATGTTCGTAGCAGCATAATTCATAATAACTGAAAACTGGAAGTCACCCATATGTCCATGAACTATTGAGCAGATAATATAGTTCTACATTAGAATACTACTACACAGTAATGGGACAAAATAGTGACGTATGCAACAAGCAAGATAAACCTCAAAGACGTTTTTCTAAGTTAAAGAAGCCAGACACAACAATCGACTTACTGAGTTTTTTCATCCATGTGAAATTTTAGAGAAGGTAAAACAATAGAAACAGAAAGTAGATCGCTGGTTGCCTGAGGTGAGGAATGGGAACAACGATTAACTACAAACCAGCACGAGGGAATTTTTTTGTGGTGTTTTTAGTGTTTCAAAACTGTTGTTATAGGTGCACAACTGTGTAAACCTACTAACACTCATCACACTGTACGCTTACAGTGAGGGAATTTTATAGTATGTAAATTATATATCAATAAATCTGTTAGGAGAAAAATATGCCTTGTGCTTTTGCTAAGTGAAGTGTTTATTGTCTATTATGCCAATTTGCCCCGTATGGTTGTTTATATCAATATCCCTGTAGATTTTCTTTTTATTTGATCTCGAGATGAAGACAAGAGTATTGAAATATCCAACTGTAATTGTAGATTTGTCTATTTCTCCTTTGAGTTCTGTTAGATTCTTCCATCATGGTTTTTGAAGCTCTGAAAGAGTATACATGCACATATAAGGATTATTAGATGTTTTCTTGATGAATTATTCCATGTGTTATGATTAATGTTCCTCCTTTCCCGGTAATACTGTTTTTGCAAAGTCCACTTTGTCTGAATTAATGTAATCACTCCAGACTTCTTTTGAGTAAGATTTATAGAGTATATCTTGCTCTACTTTTAAAATTGAGATTTAATTCAAATATTAATTAAAATTCACCCTTCTAAAAAGTGCAATTCTGTGGGTTTTAGCATATTCACAAAGTTGTGCAACCATCTCCACTAATTTCAGAATGTTTTCATCACCATAAAAAGAAACCTCCATACTTATAGCAGTGTACTGCCTGCTCCCACCTTTCCCAGCCCCTAAGAAGTATTAATTTACTTTATGTCCCTATGGATTTCCCTATTTTGGACATTTAGTATAAATGGAACCATATACTATGTAGTCTTTTGTGCCTGAATTCTTTCACTTAGCTTAATCCATGTAGTAACATGTATTAGTTCTTCATTCCTTTTAATGGCTTAATAATATTCCATTGTAGGATATGCCACATTTTGTTCAACCACTGATAAACACAGTTGATGCACATTGGGTTGTTTCCACTTCTTGGATGCTGTGAATTATGCTACTATGCACATTTGTGTATAACTTCTTATATGGATATATGTTTTCAGTTCTTTTGTGTATATGCCTAGGAATGAAGCAGAAATGTAATATATGTATATATATAATATATATATATACATACAAATATGTATATATGTATATATATGTATATATATAATGTGTATATATGTGTGTGTATGTATATAAATATATATATATAATATGTATATATATGTATATATATGTATATATATAATGTGTATATGTGTGTGTGTGTATACATACACACACACACATATATCCTATACATCCTATAAATATGTATATATTTATAGTTGTATTTATATATGTATATATATAGTTGTATATATATGTATATATATAATGTGTATATATGTGTGTGTATATACATACATATATACATACACACACACATATATCCTATACATCCTATAAATATGTATATATTTATAGTTGTATTTAACTACATTTTTAATAATTTGACTAACTGCTAAACTGTTTTTTTAAAGTAGTTGCACCATTTTACATTCTTACCAGCAGTGTATGAAGGTTTCAGTCTTTCCATATCATTACCAAAATTTGGAATTGCTTGCCTTTATTTTTTTTTAATTTTAGCCATTCCAGTGGGTGTAGAGTAGTATCTCATTGTGGTCTTGATTTGCACATCCCTAGTGACTAATGGTATTGAGCATTGTTTCGTATGCTTCTTAGCCATTTATATATGTTACTTGGAAAATCATCTGTTCAAATTCTTTACCCATTTTGAAAATTGAGCTACGTCTTTTATTGTTGAGTTGAAAGTGTTATTTGCATATTTTGTATATTAATCCTTCATCTGGTATATGATTTGTAAATATTTTACCTGATTCTGTGGGTTATCCTTTCATGTTCTTGACATGTCCACTGAAACAGTTTTTTTTTTTTTAACGTTTATTTATTTTTGGGACAGAGAGAGACAGAGCATGAACAGGGGAGGGGCAGAGAGAGAGGGAGACACAGAATCCGAAACAGGCTCCAGACTCTGAGCTGTCAGCACAGAGCCCGACGCGGGGCCCGAACTCACGGACCGTGAGATCATGACCTGAGCCGAAGTCGGACGCTCAACCGACCAAGCCACCCAGGCGCCCCACTGAAACAGTTTTTAATTCCAATGATGTCTGATATATCTATGGGGGGGGGGGTTTACTATATTTTTTGGGTCATATGTAAGAATCCATTGCCTAGTCTAAAGTCATGGAAATTTTTATGTTTTTTCTAAGAGTTTTATACTTTCAGGATCTACATGCAGGTTTTTAAATTCATTTTGGGTTGATTTTTTATGTGGTATGAGATACAAGCTCAACTTTATTCTTTTGCATATTGACCACCAGTTATCCCAGTACCATTTCCTGAAAACCATTCTTTCCCCATTGAATTGTCTTGGCATATTCTTCAAAAATTAATTCACAAAAAATGTGAAGATTTATTTCTGGAATCTCATTTCTATTCTACTGATCTGTATATCCATCTTTATGCCAATGCTATATTGTCCTGATTACTGTAGCTTTGTAGTAACTTTTGAAATTGGGAAAGATGAGCCACAATGATAGGACTTGCATTGAATCTATAGATAAGTTTGGGAGTATCACTATTATAACAATATTAAGTCTTCTAATCCATGAACACAGGATGTGCCTCCATTTATTTAGGTTTTTATTAATTTCTTTCAATGTTATTTTTAATGTACAAATCTTGCACTTCTTTCGTTAAATTTATTTCTAAGTATTTAATACTTTTTGATGTTATATATGTTGGGGGTTGTTTGTTGATAGTTAAGGGAATATAACTGAGTGTGTTTTCTGCAAATTTGCTGAACTCATTTATTAATTCTAATAATTTTCATCTTTTTTTGACTCCTTAGGTTTTTCTGTTTCAAAAAAAGTGTCATCTGCATATAGATACAGATTTACTTCTTCCTTTTTAATCTGGATGTTTTTATTATTATTTTATTATTATTATTATTATTAGCCTAATTTCCCTGGCTACAATCTTCAGCACCATGCTGAATAGAAGCAGTAAGAACATACATTTTCTTCTTGTTCTTGGTTTTAGAAGAAACTATTTCAGTCTTTTTTTAGGAAGTATGATGTTACCTGTGGGATTTTCATCAATATTCTTTATCAGGTTGAGGAAATTCCGTCTATTAGTTTGTTGAGTGCTTTTATCAGAAAGGATGTTGAATTTTGTCAAATGCTTTTTCTGTATCCTTTGGGATGATTATTTGGGTTTTGTCTTTTATTTTATTACAATAAGTTATCATATAGATTACATGTTGAACTTATCTTACATTCTTGAGATTAATCACACTTGATCATATTGTACAATCCTTTTTAAATGTTATTGGATTTGGGGATGCCTGGGTGATTCAGTTGGTTAAGCGTCCAAATTCGTCTCAGGTCATAATCTCACAGTTTATGTGTTCAAGGCCTGCATCAGGCTTTGTGCTGACAGCTCAGAGCCTGGAGCTGCTTCAGATTCTGTGTCTCCCTCTCCCTCTGCCCCTTCTCTCTCTCTCTCTCTCTCTCTCTCTCTCTCTCTCTCTCTCTCCCTCTCAAAAACAAACATTAAAAAAATAAAAATAAATGTTATTGTATTTGAATGGTTAAATTGTTGAAGATTTTATTTATATATTTATATTTAACGACTTGTTTTGTGTGTCTCTCTTATGGATAGTATATATTTGGAACAGTTTTTAAAGTGCATTTGGTCAATATCTGCATTTTCCAATCCATTTACATTTAATATATTTATGGTAAGGTAGGATTTATATGTCATTGGTTTGTATATATCTTAAGTCTTTTTTGTTCTTCTATTGTCCCATTTCTGACTTTGATAATTAAGTATTTTATATTGTATCATTTTCATCATTATTTCTTTTACTATATTTTTCTGTTATTTTCTAGTGGATACTTTTGGGATTGTAATCAGCATCATAGTTTATAGGTATATAGTTCAGATTAACCCCAATTTAATTTCAATGGTATAAAACACTGTGTTTCTTTTTTTTTAATTTTTTAAATGTTTATTTATTTTTGAGAGAGAGAGACAGAGCATGAGCAGAGGAGGGGCAGAGAGAGAGAGGGAGACACAGAATCAGAAGCAGGCTCCAGGCTCCGAGCTGTCAGCACAGAGCCCAATGTGGGGCTTGAACTCACAGACTGTGAGATCATGACCTTAGCCAAAGTCAGACACCCAACTGAGTGAGCCACCCAGGCATCACTAAAAACTGTGTTTCTATTTAGTATCATTTCCTCCCTTCTTTTTTGTCTTACTACTGCTGTACAAATTATATCTTTATACATTGTATTCTCATCAATGTAGATTTATAAGTATTGCTTCCGAAATTCTTTTAAATCAAAAAAGAGAGCAAAAGAATTGCAAATAAAAAATACATTTGTACTGTCTTTAATATCATCAAACTGTAGTTATCAATTGTAGTGTTCTTATAGTTTAGGTCTGTGGGTAACAAATTTTATCAGATTTTATTGTCTTTAAATTTTTTTATTTTGTCTGTCTTTTTATTTATTTGTTTGTTTGTTTTTATAGTGCCCCAGTGTACTCACACTGTAAACAATTTTTTTTTTTTATTGTCAAGTTAGCTAACATACAATGTAGCCTTGGCTTCAGGAGTAGAATCCTGTGATTTATCACTTACATACAACACCAGTGCTCATCCCAACAAGTGCCTTCCTTTATGTCTTATCACCCCCATTTTCCCTACCACCCAAGCCCCACCCCCATCAACCCTCAGTTTGTTCTCTGTATTTAAGAGTTTCTTATGATTTGCCTCCCTGTTTGTATTTTATTTTTCCTTCCATTCCCCCATGGTGATCTGTTGTTTCTCAAATTCCACACATGAGTGAAATCATAGGATATTTGTCTTTGTCTGATTGATACTTCGCTTAACATAATACCCTCCAGTTCCATCCATGTTGTTGCAATTGGCAAGATTTCATCTTTTTCATCCCCAAGTAGTATTCCATTGTGTATATGTAGATAGATAGATAGATAGATTCATATATACATAGAGATACATATGTAAATATAGACACATACATATATATACATATATAGATACATACATATATATAATATGTATCACATCACATCTTCTTAATCCATTCATCAGTTGATGGACATTTGGGCCCTTTCCATAAGTTGGTTATTGTTGATAGAGCTGCTATAGACATTGGGGTGCATGTGTCCCTCCAAATCAGAACTCCTGTATCCTTTGGATAAGTTCCTAGTAGTGCAATTGCTGGGTCATAGGGTAATTCTATTTTCAATTTTTTGAGGAAGCTCCACACTGTTTTCCAGAGTTGCTGTACCAGTTTGCATTCCCAGCAATAGTGCAAGAGGGTTCCCCGTCTCCACATCCTTGCCAACATCTGTTGTTGCCTGAGTTGTTAATTTTAGCCATTCTGACTGGTGAGAAGTGGTATCTCATTGTGGTTTTGATTCGTATTTCCCTGATGACGAGTGATGTTGAGCATCTTTTCATATGTCTGTTAGCCATCTGTATATCTTCTTTGGAAAAGTGTCTATTCATGTCTTCTGCCCATTTCTTCACTGGATTATTTGTTTTTGGGGGAGTTGAGTTTGGTAAATTGTTTATAGATTTTTGATACTAACCCTTTATCTGATATGTCATTTGCAAATATATTCTCCCATTTTGTTGATTGCCTTGCCTTTCTTTCTAAAAACATTTTCACAAGTAATGCAATTTTTAGTTGATAAATTTCTTCATTTCATCACTTTAATGATATATCTCCATTTTCCTCTGTCTTGCATATTTTTTGATGAGAAGACTACAGTCATTTTCCCCCTGTATGTAATGTATAAAGTTTTACAGCTGCTTTTATAATTTTTCTTTAGAATTTAATTATTATGTTCCTTAGTAAGTGGCTTGTGTGTTGTATGATGTGTATCCTCCTTAGTGGTTTATGAGCCCCCTAAATCCTTGGGTTTATAATTTTCTTTAAATTTCAAAATTCCCTGACCAGTATTTCTTTAGTATTTTATTAGTGTTTACATGGTATATTAAATATTAAGATACATGGCTACTTAAGTTCTTGATCTTGTTTCATATGTCACTGAGATTGTTAATTTTCTCTGTCTTTTCTTTGTGCCTGTGTCTAGAAATAATCTATTTTGTGTCTTTAGATTCATTAATGCTGTCTCTATGTCATTTAATCCTCAGTGCATCTCAGAAAGTTGAGTTTCCATTTCCAGTATATTTAGACGTTCCGTTGTTTTTGATGCTTCCATTTTTCTCTTCACTGTGCTCTTGTTTTTCTTTAAAAACTTGAACATCAACATTTGTACCTTTTTAAGATCCTTTCATTCCTATTTCTGCCATCTGTGTTATTTCTGCTTCTTTTACCTTTGAGTGATATTTCTCTTAGTTATCATCGTATTGTTAACTTATCTAGTAATTTTCAGTTGGACACTGGACATTTATGATCTAACATAAGCAGTTAAACTGAAATCCTCCCTGAATATTGCTTTAGTTGCACTCTAACAATGTTATGTTGTATTTTTATTATCTTTAAGTTCAAAATATTTCTAATTTCCTTTGTGTTTGTAATATCATTTAAATAAAAATTATTATGTTGTTTAATATCCTAAATATCTTACTTTAAATTAACTTCTAATTTATTTCCAATGTGGTCGGAGAACATACTCTGAATGATATGCTTCATGTTGGCCATCTCCTACACAAGGTCGTGAGGCAAATTTCCATGTTAATTTCCATGTTAATTTTTTTAAATTTATTTTTAGGCAATCTCTACACCCAATGTGGGGCTTGAACTCACGACCCTGAGATCAAGAGTCACACGCTCTCCCAGCTGAGTCAGCCAGGCTCCCCTCCAGAAGCTTTTTGATTAGGTTTTACATTAATATCGATGGTGCACCTGAAATTAATGTTTGATGGTATGATGTAAATGTTTTTTTAACCATGAATCTCCTATTCACCCAGTATCATTATTGAATGATATCAATTACTCATATTGAAAATATGAGTTATGATATTGTATACCTTTATCTCATTCCTTATCCCAGAGAGAATGTTTTCAATATTTTACTATTAAATATGATGCTTATATATATTTTTTGTATTCAACCTTCATCACACTAAAGATGGCCCCTTATGTTAAATTTTGTGAATAATTTTTTTAAATTATGGCACAGAATGGTATTGAAATTTATCAAATGCTTTTTATATATTTGTATTAGTTTACTATGGCTGCTATAGCTAATTGCCATAAATTTAATAACTTGAAACAACACAGATTTATTATCTACAATTTTGTAGGTTAAGTGTCTGGCATGAGTTTGACAGGCTAAAATCAACATGTCGGTAGGCTTGCCTTTGTTACTGGAGGTTGCAGGGAAGAATCAGCATTCTTGCTCATTTCAGTTGTTGATAGAATTTAGTTCCTTGTGGTTATAGATCCAAGGTCCCATTTTCTTGCTGGTTGTAAGCTGAGGTCTATTTCCAGCTTCTAGATGCTACTGCATTTTTTGGACTCGTTCCTAAAATTTAAAGCCATATGGGGAAGGGGTATCAATCTTTCTCACATTGCATGTCTCTGACCGCAGCTAGGAAAGGTTCTTCACTTTTAAGGATGCATTGTTAGAATGAATCCACGTGCGTATTCCAGAATAATCTCTCTATCTCAAGATCTTTAACCTTAATCACATCTGAAAAGTGTTTTTACCATGTAAGGTAACATATCCACAGGTTTTGGAGACTAGATGTAGACATCCTTGCAGGAAGGAAATCTTATTTTATCTTCCACAACATCTATTGATATATTTGTGTAGTTTTCTTTTTTACTATGTTAATATGGTGAGGAGATTTGATTTTTGAATGTGATACCAGTCTTGAATTCCCAGTTCAACTGTGTTATGATTTACATCAGCTTTGCTGCTGGACATGATGTGCAAATATTTTATTATGTTCATGTTTCATGTTCTTTGTGCTACATCTATGTTTAAAGAAGAATTGATCTGCAAGTTTTCTTTATTGCTATATCCTTACCAAGTGTTAATATCAAGTTTATTCGACCCTATGAAACCAATTTAGACATTTTCCTTTTTTTCTATATCTGGATGAATTTGCGTAGGTTTGGTATTCTTTCTTTCATAAATGACTGGAACAATTTGCCAGTAATGCCACCCAGACTTGGTGCTTTTTTTGCAGAAAGTTGTCCAATTCAAAGTTAAATTTACTTAACAAATGTATTTAGATTTTTACTGCTATTTTGGTGTATTTTAATATACTTTGTTTTCCAGATTATCATCTCACTAAATTTCCAGATTTATTGGTATTAAGTTTTTTATGAGATCCTTATTATCTTACATTCATAATTTTATTCATGATATTGGCAATTTGTACCTTTTATATTTCTTTTTCATCAGCTTTGCCAAGACTATAATTTCTTAAGTCATTTTGACAAAATGACTTTTGTCTTTATTGAAATAGAAAATAATTGCTTTCTATCATCAGTTTTTTCCTATTATCTATCTTCTTTATTCTGTACTACCTTTTTTGAAATTCATATGCTGTTCTTTTTCTAGCTTCTTCATATAGAAGCTGAAATTCTTTTCTAACAATTGCATTTAAGGCCATGACTCTCTCTCTAAACATAGTTTTAGCTCTATTTCTTAGATATGATATATCATATTTTAATTATCATTCAGTCAAACTTATTTTCTATTTTCCATTGTGATTTCCTTCTTGACCCATGGTTATTTATTTTATTTTTTTTTTTTTTTGTTTTTTTTTTTGTTTTTTTTTTTTTTTTGTTTTTAACAGCTTTATTCATAATCACTTCTAACTGGAAATAACCAAAATGTCCTTCGGTAGGTGAATAGGTGAACAGACTGTGTTATTTTCATACAATGGAATATTATTCAGTGATAAAAGAAATGAGCTATCATGTTTTTTTTTTTTTTAATTTTTTTTTTATGAAATTTATTGACAAATTGGTTTCCATACAACACCCAGTGCTCATCCCAAAAGGTGCCCTCCTCAATACCCATCACCCACCCTCTCCTCCCTCCCACCCCCCATCAACCCTCAGTTTGTTCTCAGTTTTTAAGTCTCTTATGCTTTGGCTCTCTCCCATTCTAACCTCTTTTTTTTTTTTTTTTTCCTTCCCCTCCCCGATGGGTTCCTGTGAAGTTTCTCAGGATCCACATAAGAGTGAAACCATATGGTATCTGTCTTTCTCTGTATGGCTTATTTCACTTAGCATCACACTCTCCAGTTCCATCCATGTTGCTACGAAAGGCCATATTTCATTTTTTCTCATTGCCACGTAATATTCCATTGTGTATATAAACCACAATTTCTTTATCCATTCATCAGTTGATGGACATTTAGGCTCTTTCCATAATTTGGCTATTGTTGAGAGTGCTGCTATGAACATTGGGGTACACGTGGCCCTATGCATCAGTGCTCCTGTATCCCTTGGATAAATTCCTAGCAGTGCTATTGCTGGGTCATAGGGTAGGTCTATTTTTAATTTTCTGAGGAACCTCCACACTGTTTTCCAGAGCGGCTGCACCAATTTGCATTCCCACCAACAGTGCAAGAGGGTTCCCGTTTCTCCACATCCTCTCCAGCATCTATAGTCTCCGGATTTGTTCATTTTGGCCACTCTGACTGGCGTGAGGTGATACCTGAGTGTGGTTTTGATTTGTATTTCCCTGATAAGGAGCGACGCTGAACATCTTTTCATGTGCCTGTTGGCCATCCGGATGTCTTCTTTAGAGAAGTGTCTATTCATGTTTTCTGCCCATTTCTTCACTGGGTTATTTGTTTTTCGGGTGTGGAGTTTGGTGAGCTCTTTATAGATTTTGGATACTAGCCCTTTGTCCGATATGTCATTTGCGAATATCTTTTCCCATTCCGTTGGTTGCCTTTTAGTTTTGTTGGTTGTTTCCTTGGCTGTGCAGAAGCTTTTTATCTTCATAAGGTCCCAGTAATTCACTTTTGCTTTTAATTCCCTTGCCTTTGGGGATGTGTCGAGTAAGAGATTGCTACGGCTGAGGTCAGAGAGGTCTTTTCCTGCTTTCTCCTCTAAGGTTTTGATGGTTTCCTGTCTCACATTTAGGTCCTTTATCCATTTTGAGTTTATTTTTGTGAATGGTGTGAGAAAGTGGTCTAGTTTCAACCTTCTGCATGTTGCTGTCCAGTTCTCCCAGCACCATTTGTTAAAGAGGCTGTCTTTTTTCCATTGGATGTTCTTTCCTGCTTTGTCAAAGATGAGTTGGCCATACGTTTGTGGGTCTAGTTCTGGGGTTTCTATTCTATTCCATTGGTCTATGTGTCTGTTTTGGTGCCAATACCATGCTGTCTTGATGATGACAGCTTTGTAGTAGAGGCTCAAGTCTGGGATTGTGATGCCTCCTGCTTTGGTCTTCTTCTTCAAAATTCCTTTGGCTATTCGGGGCCTTTTGTGGTTCCATATGAATTTTAGGATGGCTTGTTCTAGTTTCGAGAAGAATGCTGGTGCAATTTTTATTGGGATTGCATTGAATGTGTAGATAGCTTTGGGTAGTATTGACATTTTGACAATATTTATTTTTCCAATCCATGAGCAGGGAATGTCTTTCCATTTCTTTAAATCTTCTTCAATTTCCTTCATAAGCTTTCTATAATTTTCAGCATACAGATCCTTTACATCTTTGGTTAGATTTATTCCTAGGTATTTTATGCTTCTTGGTGCAATTGTGAATGGGATCAGTTTCTTTATTTGTCTTTCTGTTGCTTCATTGTTAGTGTATAAGAATGCAACTGATTTCTGTACATTGATTTTGTATCCTGCAACTTTGCTGAATTCCTGTATCAGTTCTAGCAGACTTTTGGTGGAGTCTATCGGATTTTCCATGTATAATATCATGTCATCTGCAAAAAGCGAAAGCTTGACTTCATCTTTGCCAATTTGGATGCCTTTGATTTCCTTTTGTTGTCTGATTGCTGATGCTAGAACTTCCAGCACTATGTTAAACAGCAGCGGTGAGAGTGGGCATCCTTGTCGTGTTCCTGATCTCAGGGAAAAAGCTCTCAGTTTTTCCCCGTTGAGGATGATGTTAGCTGTGGGCTTTTCATAAATGGCTTTTATGATCTTTAAGTATGTTCCTTCTATCCCGACTTTCTCAAGGGTTTTTATTAAGAAAGGGTGCTGGATTTTGTCGAAGGCCTTTTCTGCATCGATTGACAGGATCATATGGTTCTTCTCTTTTTTTTTGGTAATGTGATGTATCACGTTGATTGATTTGCGAATGTTGAACCAGCCCTGCATCCCAGGAATGAATCCCACTTGATCATGGTGAATAATTCTTTTTATATGCCGTTGAATTCGATTTGCTAGTACCTTATTGAGAATTTTTGCATCCATATTCATCAGGGATATTGGCCTGTAGTTCTCTTTTTTTACTGGGTCTCTGTCTGGTTTAGGAATCAAAGTAATACTGGCTTCATAGAATGAGTCTGGAAGTTTTCCTTCCCTTTCTATTTCTTGGAATAGCTTGAGAAGGATAGGTATTATCTCTGCTTTAAACGTCTGGTAGAACTCCCCTGGGAAGCCATCTGGTCCTGGACTCTTATTTGTTGGGAGATTTTTGATAACCGATTCAATTTCTTCGCTGGTTATGGGTCTGTTCAAGCTTTCTATTTCCTCCTGATTGAGTTTTGGAAGAGTGTGGTTGTTCAGGAATTTGTCCATTTCTTCCAGGTTGTCCAGTTTGTTGGCATATAATTTTTCATAGTATTCCCTGATAATTGTTTGTATCTCTGAGGGATTGGTTGTAATAATTCCATTTTCATTCATGATTTTATCTATTTGGGTCATCTCCCTTTTCTTTTTGAGAAGCCTGGCTAGAGGTTTGTCAATTTTGTTTATTTTTTCAAAAAACCAACTCTTGGTTTCGTTGATCTGCTCTACAGTTTTTTTAGTTTCTATATTGTTTATTTCTGCCCTGATCTTTATTATTTCTCTTCTTCTGCTGGGCTTAGGCTGCCTTTGCTGTTCTGCTTCTAGTTCCTTTAGGTGTGCTGTTAGATTTTGTATTTGGGATTTTTCTTGTTTCTTGAGATAGGCCTGGATTGCAATGTATTTTCCTCTCAGGACTGCCTTTGCTGCGTCCCAAAGCGTTTGGATTGTTGTATTTTCATTTTCATTTGTTTCCATATATTTTTTAATTTCTTCTCTAATTGCCTGGTTGACCCACTCATTCGTTAGTAGGGTGTTCTTTAACCTCCATGCTTTTGGAGGTTTTCCAGACTTTTTTCTGTGGTTGATTTCAAGCTTCATAGCATTGTGGTCTGAAAGTAAGCATGGTATAATTTCAATTCTTGTAAACTTATGAAGGGCTGTTTTGTGACCCAGTATATGATCTATCTTGGAGAATGTTCCATGTGCACTCGAGAAGAAAGTATATTCTGTTGCTTTGGGATGCAGAGTTCTAAATATATCTGTCAAGTCCATCTGATCCAATGTCTCATTCAGGGCCCTTGTTTCTTTATTGACCGTGTGTCTAGATGATCTATCCATTTCTGTAAGTGGTGTATTAAAGTCCCCTGCAATTACCACATTCTTATCAATAAGGTTGCTTATGTTTATGAGTAATTGTTTTATATATTTGGGGGCTCCGGTATTCGGTGCATAGACATTTATAATTGTTAGCTCTTCCTGATGGATAGACCCTGTAACTATTATATAATGTCCTTCTTCATCTCTTGTTACAGCCTTTAATTTAAAGTCTAGTTTGTCTGATATAAGTATGGCTACTCCAGCTTTCTTTTGGCTTCCAGTCGCATGATAAATAGTTCTCCATCCCCTCACTCTCAATCTAAAGGTGTCCTCAGGTCTAAAATGAGTCTCTTGTAGACAGCAAATAGATGGGTCTTGTTTTTTTATCCATTCTGATACCCTATGTCTTTTGGTTGGCGCATTTAATCCATTTACATTCAGTGTGATTATAGAAAGATACGGGTTTAGAGTCATTGTGATGTCTGTATGTTTTATGCTTGTAGTGATGTCTCTGGGACTTTGTCTCACAGGGTCCCCCTTAGGATCTCTTGTAGGGCTGGTTTAGTGGTGACAAATTCCTTCAGTTTTTGTTTGTTTGGGAAGACCTTTATCTCTCCTTCTATTCTAAATGACAGACTTGCTGGATAAAGGATTCTCGGCTGCATATTTTTTCTGTCTAGCACCCTGAAGATCTCGTGCCAATTCTTTCTGGCCTGCCAAGTTTCAACAGAGAGATCAGTCACGAGTCTTATAGGTCTCCCTTTATATGTGAGGGCACGTTTACCCCTTGCTGCTTTCAGAATTTTCTCTTTATCCTTGTATTTTGCCAGTTTCACTATGATATGTCGTGCAGAAGATCGATTCAAGTTACGTCTGAAGGGAGTTCTCTGTGCCTCTTGGATTTCAATGCCTTTTTCCTTCCCCAGTTCAGGGAAGTTCTCAGCTATAATTTCTTCAAGTACCCCTTCAGCACCTTTCCCTCTCTCTTCCTCCTCTGGGATACCAATTATGCGTATATTATTTCTTTTTAGTGTATCACTTAATTCTCTAATTTTCCCCTCATACTCCTGGATTTTTTTATCTCTCTTTTTCTCAGCTTCCTCTTTTTCCATAACTTTATCTTCTAGTTCACCTATTCTCTCCTCTGCCTCTTCAAGCCGAGCTGTGGTGGTTTCCATTTTGTTATGCATTTCATTTAAAGCGTTTTTCAGCTCCTCGTGACTGTTCCTTAGTCCCTTGATCTCTGTAGCAAGAGATTCTCTGCTGTCCTGTATACTGTTTTCAAGCCCAGCGATTAATTTTATGACAATTATTCTAAATTCACCTTCTGTTATATTATTTAAATCCTTTTTGATCAGCTCATTAGCTGTTGTTATTTCCTGGAGATTCTTCTGAGGGGAGTTCTTCCGCTTGGTCATTTTGGATAGTCCCTGGAGTGGTGCGGACCTGCAGGGCACTTCCCCTGTGCTGTAGTGTGTAACTGGAGTTGGTGGGCGGGGCCGCAGTCAGACCTGATGTCTGTCCCCAGCCCACCGCTGGGGCCACGGTCAGACTGGTGTGTGCCTTCTCTTCCCCTCTCCTAGGGGCGGGATTCACTGTGGGGTGGTGTGGCTCGTCTGGGCTACTTGCACCGTGCCAGGCTTGTGATGCTGAGGATCTGGCGTATTAGCTGGGGTGGGTAGGCAAGGTGCTCGGGGGCAGGAGGGGCAGGCTTAGATCGCTTCTCCTTAGGTGATCCACTTCAGGAGGGGCCCTGTGGCAGCGGGAGGGAGTCAGATCCGCTGCCGGAGGTTTGGCTCCGCCGAAGCGCAGAGTTGGGTGTTTGCGCGGAGCGAGCAAGTTCCCCGGCAGGAACAGGTTCTCTTTGGGATTTCGGCTGGGGGATGGGCGGGGGAGATGGCGCTGGCGAGCGCCTTTGTTCCCCACCAAACTGAGCTCTGTTGTCAGGGGGCTCAGCAGCTCTCCCTCCCTTTGTCCTCCAGCCTTCCCGCTTTCCGAGCAGAGCTGTTAACTTATGACCTCCCAGACGCTAAGTTGCGCTTGTTGTGGGAACACAGTCCGTCAGGCCCCTCCGCTTTTGCAAGCCAGACTCGGTGGCTGTGCTTGGCCGGTGAGCCACCCCTCCGCCCCGGCTCCCTCCCGCCAGTCCGTGGAGCGCGCACTGCCTCGCCGCCCTTCCTACCCTCTTCCGTGGGCCTCTCGTCTGCGTTTGGCTCCGGCGACTCCGTTCTGCTAATCCTCTGGCGGTTTTCTGGGTTATTTAGGCAGATGTAGATGGAATCTAAGTGATCAGCAGGACGTGCGGTGAGCCCAGCGTCCTCCTAAGCCGCCATCTTGCCGCCGACCAATCGAGCTATCATGTTATCTTGACCCATGGTTATTTAGTAGAATAGCATTTCGTTTTCAAACTCTTCAGAACTTTTTACATTATCTTTTTTGTTTATTTCTGGATCAAAAATACATATATTTCTCTACTGTGGTCAGAGACCACATTTTTTTATGACCTAGTACCTGGTTAAATTTGCTGAATCGCCCATTTGCACTTAAAAATTACATGTAATCTGCAGTTGTTCAAGTTATTGTTTCACAATGTATCTACTAGATCAATTTTTCAATTTGTAGTTTTAAATCTTGTCTTTCTTACTGATCTTTTGTTAGCTTGTTCTAGTAGTTTCTGAGGGCTATGTGTTGAAATCTCCCACTGTGATGATCTATTCTTCTCTTAATTCCACCAAATTTGGGGTTGCTTGGGTGGCTCAGTCAGTTAAGCATCCAACTTTGGCTCAGGTCATGATCTTGCAGTTCGGGGATTTGAGCCCCACATCAGGCTCTGTGTTGACAGTTCAGAGCCTGGAGCCTGTTTTGGAGTCTGTGTTTCCCTCTCTCTCTGCCCCTCCCTACTCACACTCTGTCTGTCTGTTTCTCTCTCTCTCTCAAAAATAAATAAACATTAGAAAATAAAAAATAATAATTCTGCCAGTTTTTGCTTCACATGTTGAAGGCTATGCTAAACAAAGCATCGAAATGATCGAATGATCATATATTCTTGGTTAATTGGTTGTTTTATAACATGAGCTATTCCTCTTTTTTGTGGTAATGTCTTAGAGCCTATTTTACTCATATTTGTACACTTCCATCAACCTTCTTTTGGCCACTGTTCACATGGAATAACTTTTTCCATTATTTCATTTTAGTCCTTTTATGTTAATGTTAATTCATAAGTAGTTTGTGTGCAACATTGAGTTAAGTTTTGTTCTTTTTCCAGTCTGACAATTTTGGTCTGTTTTATCTGTTTCCACTTACTGTAATTCATTTACGTTGAGGCTTCAGTCTACCATCTTACTATTTGTTTTATATTTGCACGTACTGCTTCATGTTCCTTTTTCTTTCTTTCTTCCCTCGTCTCAATAAATTGGCTATTTTTATTTCATATTTCCTCCATTAGATTGTTGCCTGTACATTCTTTTATTTCTGCTAGTGATTTCAACCTGCATGTATCCTTTTACCACTTCCTGGAAATCCAGAAAAGTTAGAGCACTTTAATTCAGCTTATATCCCCTCCTGACTCATGTGCAATTTTCATTTATTTTATTTCTTTGGGTGTTTTAAATGCCAAATGCATTATTGTTGTTGTTTTATACCATCAATATTCATTTGGAGCTACTTTCACACAGATATATGTTTACATTTTGTCCAGATCTTCGCATTCTTCTTGGAGGGAGAATCGGGCTACAATAAACTATTCTACAATTACTAAGAGCTGAAATCCCTAACATCCTCTTTTCATTATCCAGTCTTCAGTGTTCCTAGGGGAAACGAGAGCACTTCTGTCTGGATTATCTTGCAGTAAACAAAAACCACTCAACATACTTTAGACAGAAAGGGATTCAATATAGGAAATAAAATACTAACACATTTTTAGAACCGATGGAATAGGGGGCTGAGGCTTGGCCTTCAAACGAGAATGAGAACATCCCTTCTGGACTGGTCGGTCAGGAACACTCTTACCTCTATCACAACCGGAGAGCTGCAAATCATGAAGCTGCTATTGTAAGTAATGAGTTTAAGAGCGGTGACCTAAATGAGATCTAGCTATCAGGAAACCAGTCCTGCTTACACCACAACTGCCTCTTCACAATCACGCAGCTGGTGATAAATGCAGAAAAACCCATTGTCTCCTCAACTACACTAATCAGCAGCAGTAGCCGAATCACTATCCTTACTTCTTTCTAAATGGCAGGAAATCGTGAATGTAATTTCCAGAACCCAATCTGCAAGAGCATAGGGCACGTGTCTGTTTTGGTTTTCTAGCCTTTGCAGTGTGCAATGGAAGGATGAAGGTGGAAGAAATGCTGTGTGCCAATTTATTATATCCAAATTGATTAAATTGTAATGTGTAAGCAAGCTGTTCTCCAAACATGAGTCATTATGATTTAGTTCTTTCAACACTCTGTACAACTCAGCATTCCAAAAGAAACCACTTAATAATGAGACATTGCTATACAGTTAATAAGCTTTCCTTTGTGCAAAGTAGCACTTTTCCCTGTTCTATCTGAATGATACTCTCTCACCGATCAAGGATATTTTGGCTGCATCTTCAACTTTGCAGGGCACAGTGATAGTCAACATGAAATGAGAATAGTTATTCTTGTGACAATGCTATGAAAATGTGTAGGATGAATATTAAAGCACAGGATACCATAAACTCTAGCTGCTAAGAGACATATAGCATTGCCCCCCACCCACCCACCCCCGCCATGTCTTGCCAGGTGCTTAGAAGGCAACTGTAATAACATCAATCAGCAGCTCCATGAAGCTGCTCTTACTTACCATTGGAAAGGGAGTCAGAGTTCTCTGCATAATTGCACTGGAAAAGGCACAGTGTTGAACAGCTCCTGACACAGAAGCCAGTTTGCCCCAAGGCCAATGGGGGTAATTCAGAGCTTTTGTATTTTTCCATCAACAAACAGCAGTACTTTTGTACTGCCTTTAACCAGCCCTGAGTTATGGTGATTGCTACTGAGCCTGCTCAGACTTTGGATAGTGTTGTGAAGTTTCAACCCACCTTCAGTTCTGCAGAAAGACTCAAGCACTCCAACAACTGTCTATTCACTTTCCTTTTGCAAAAGTAACATTGGTAATATTTGAAAGTGACGGAAATGAAAAATACAAATACATTTCTCCTATCACATTATAGATCATTTATGCTCTCTTCCTAACTTCTCAGACTCTCATGTCTTGCAAGCCCACCTAACTATACACACATACACCCCACTCAAAACACCAGTATACATTTAAATGATGACCTCATGCTCAAAGTAGCCCACATAATTAAGAAAAGCATTTCCAGTTTGAGTGTCATTTTTCAAAATTTGTAATACTTGACAAGGTCAAAAGACAAGGTCTTTAGATATCTAGAGGCCAAATAATTCTGCAATAATTGTTGTAGCACTCTGAATAACTCTTTGTGCTTTAATTAACAAGATTGAAAAATGCAGATATAAATGTAGTTTGACATAAAGTGAAGAATACTAGAAACCTCCTAGTCACATATGCTGCCCCCACTTGTTCATCATTTTGTTATGAAATTACTGAAGGAAGAGAGGAAAAACAACAACAACAACAACAATTGGATAACTATGCTATGTCCTAAAATATGTTGTACATTTAAAGACATATTGTTTCTCAAAGCAGTAAGATAAAACACATTAGTCTCTTGAATAGTGAATCAAAATATTTCTATAGCATTTGTTTTTTGTTTTTTTTTTCAATGTTTATTTATTTTTGGGACAGAGAGAGACAGAGCATGAACGGGGGAGGGGCAGAGAGAGAGGGAGACACAGAATCGGAAACAGGCTCCAGGCTCTGAGCCATCAGCCCAGAGCCTGACGCGGGGCTTGAACTCATGGACCGCGAGATCATGACCTGGCTGAAGTCGGACGCTTAACCAACTGCGCCACCCAGGCACCCCTATAGCATTTGTTTTAATTTAGCTCTTTTTACATGAAGAATTCAGAAAGCCTACCAGCTTAGAAGCTCAAGGAATTAATTTTTATTTTAAATACAAATGAATATTCTAATATTTTATTTTACCATGGGGTATTTTTTTATTATTTAAGTTAAAGTAAAATTCAGGCTAACATCTGAAACCTAGAGCAACTTACATTAAAATTTTCTACTGTATGCCTTGTGCCATTATTTATTACACAGTTCTTCAAACTTTATTACCTCAAGAAAGGTGTTCACAGAAAGCCAAAATAATATTCCTGATACGATTCTAAATTGAACTAATGAAATGAGTGGATGATGCCTTTTAATGATCAGTTTCATGGAAATATGCTTTTTTTCAAAGATGAAGCTGGTTGAGTCCATGAGTGAGGAGGAATTTGAATAGTAATCTCCCAAACAAGGCCATTACATCCAACAGCAGCTTTGTCTGTTAATAGGTTGACCTAATGGGAAAATCAGTTACTAAAGTCTATCTTGACTGACATGTAATTTAATCCAAGTTTGTCATAGTAAGAAATAAAGTGATCATTGTATCTGCTATTTAAAAATAAATGTTGGAACATCATTATTTTTAAAATGAAGTACATGTGGCTGTTTTCACAAGGAATGTTCTTATTTTATAAAGATCTTAAAGAAAGAAGGGCTTGAACATTTCACAAGGCATTTTGAGTGCTAAGTTTAACAAAGAATACCACAGTTCCTAAAGATGGAAGTGAACAAGCTATAAGATTACTTTCAGTGTGAGAATATAATGATATTTAAGGAAGAAGTGTGAAGTTTGCAGTTGTCAAAATGTGAATTGGATATTATTCTCAATAAATTTCTTTCTCTAAACATACTGATATCCTAATATAATTCTCACTTTTTTATCAACTGAATTTCCATTTGTTCCCTTAAGTGTTGTTTCTTTTCTTATGATTCTTTTTTTATTTTTACCATTCATTCATTCATTCATTCATTCACTTTTCTTTCTTAGGATTCTTTCTGAGAGGCCCAGGGTGTTCCATTGAAGCATCCATTCCCTTGTATGCAAGTATGTATGAGTTCTTCTAACATTTACAAGTAATATAGCAAAATTGAACAAAAAGCAATTTTTGCACGTGACTCAAGATGGTGAGATATTAGTTGTCTGTAGAAGGTGATGTCATTAAAATAGCTCTGTTAAACTGTACCGAGTGAAGGTCCGTCATTTTTTTTCAAGGAATTATGGAGCTGCATAGGTGCTAGAGCTTCCTTATTATTTGAATAATAAAAGCAAAATTTTAAAATTTGATCCACTAAAGATTGAGGTTTAGCAACTACTTACATATTTAAAAATTGAGAAAATATTAAAATGTCTCATAAGTCACATATAAAAAGAAAAATCCCAATTGTTCCTCTCAATCTTCCTTTCTTTAAATCTTGCTCTAAACGTGACCCCACTTTACCATTCTTAACAATTAATGAGTACTTAGTGTTAATGCTTTGTTCAATGGGATCCAAAAAGCAAGAAATATATACCAGGCATGGCTGGGCGCCATGTAACATGCAAAGATAAATCAAATGAAGAGTTAGGGTTTTTTTGTTTTTTTGTTTTTAGGAAAGTGCATTTCTTTATATTGTGTGCTTTTGCCCATACCTTCTTTTAACTATAGCGACACTAATCCTAGTGATTAGGTCTTGCTTTATAAATGCAGCGTCAGCAGTCACCTGGTGGCTGGCAAGGCAGAATGTATTACGTGATAGGTAGAAATAAATTGATTCTGCAAATCCGGTCTTGCAAACCAGAAAGTAAATTACTTGGCACTTAAAAACAATTTTGTTATGAGCAAGTTAGCACAAAAGTTGTTTTTATGGCCACCGATGCTCAGTGACACCAGCAAAATCACTGTGTATTCTTTGCTAGATAATTATCCTCCAGTGCCCTTTAGTGCAAATGCATTTATCGTGCTTTGGTATTTCTTCCTTTATACAGACAGTTCTCTAACCTTGGCATTCTTAAATCTATTGCTATTTTTTCCCAACATTTTTTTTGTTTCCAGGCACTCAAAAACCAAATGTTCTAGTAGGTCTTCTTTCCCCACATGCTGCTTTAGAATGTGATTGTCCTTATACCTCTCTCA
The DNA here is from genome assembly GCF_022837055.1 of Prionailurus viverrinus. Classification (NCBI taxonomy): domain Eukaryota; kingdom Metazoa; phylum Chordata; class Mammalia; order Carnivora; family Felidae; genus Prionailurus; species Prionailurus viverrinus. Next base: position 22,159,824 of record NC_062568.1, read on the forward strand.
AAACCATTTTCTCTGTTATGAATATTTCTCCTAGCTGGGTCATCCACAGCATGATTTGGTGTCTCCTTGGCAACCGCATGGTCTTACCATTTCTCAGTATCCCTTTTTACTCCCACTCACTTCTTTCTAATCATTAATCCTTGAAATATCTTCATGTAGTCCTTGCCCTTGCTTTTATATCCTCCACGTTAATTGTCCATATTCTCATACATATTCTACACCCCAGTCTTTTAACAGCATTAATTAGCTTTTTTATAGGCCAGGGATCAGATCTATTTAAGATAGATAAATCTCTCTTACAGTTCCTCTTGCTGTGTTATTAGGCTGTACAATTTGCAATTGAACTGGAAGTTTGGTAACTGAGGGTGATGCCTGATGTTCCTGTAACAAGGTTATATAATCTATTTTGATCCCAGATACAAATCTGAAATTTAGATAGGCAACCAAGTTTTATGAGCACGCCCTATTCTAGAATTGAGCTGCTGTCTCTAAACAGTAGTTAGATAGTAGAGTGTTTAAAATTAACAAGCTTCAAAATCATACAGAATTCCTAAGTTTGAGTCCCAGTTCTGCCTCTTACCAGCTGGATGATGTTGGACAATATACACAAACTCTCTTACCTAAAGTAGGAAAGTAGTATCCTTCTTGAGTGGTTGGAAAGTTCAGCTGAAATAATGCAATACACAGTGAATAGGTAGGAGCTTAATTAATAGTAGCTTTTAATAAATAAGGCCTCCTCCTAGCCACGTGGAATAATTGGAGGCCTCTATTTCGAGTAGATTTAGCCCACATCCACTTACAGTTGATGCACCTTATAGAAAACCAAGGCAAAACTTTGACCTATTTTCTTTCTCCATTCACTGGTTTAATAAACTGTAAAATGTATATGTTTTTCATTACCCTTTTTATAGCTCTAGAAACTAGCTTTACTATGTATTTAATATCTCAACATTTTTACCTAGAGAGAGAGAGAAAAACTGTATACACTATCTGAGAGTAAGGATGTAGAAATGTATCTTTCCTTATAGTGGCTTTTCATTAGTTTATCTTTGCTTTCAGATTCTTTTGTGTTAAAAATTTTACAATTTTCACACAGACGTAGGACAACAAGAATTGTGTGTTATGTTGTAAGCTTTGCATTGATAATTTCATGCACCATTATGCTTTCTGCAGTAATGAGTTTTCTACAGCTGTAATTCTTTCCTTCTCTGGGTCTTGAAACTTTCCACAGCAACATTACTTTACAGTTACAGGGTAAACACATCGTGACATGGAGGAGTGTGTGTTCATTGAGAGGGTACATCCTCAATCCCCTGACTCTTGTTGGGCTCCTGGCTGCCCACACTTCTTCAACTAAGCCTCTGATTTATCTCCGTTCCTTGCTGAGTCAAACACAGCTTGCATTCTTTAGACTTCATTTTATGTTGGATTTATGTACAGTCTTCTCCAGAAACTAATTGACCCATTGTTTTTGAAGTATCAGTCCTCTAAAAGAATGTCATAATCTGTGTTATTTTCTCTTCTAGTTGCACGTGAATATATAACATTGTGCTCTGGGTAGATTTAAAAGGATTTCAGCACACCCATCTCCTTTGATACTGACATCTTTCAAATTTTTACTTTTTTCTGTCTTCATTGGATAATGCCTGTCAGTGTTCTCTTGAAAGAGCTGGTGCCAGAGCTAATTATTTCTGGCTGCTATCCTATGGCTGGAATGTTCTGAAATGCTTAGTCTTTGACCTATTTTGCATGGCTTTTTCAAGTCTTATTCCAATCTCCTGCCTGCAATTTACATTGTTCATTTTAATTGTTGCATCAGGTAAGGGCATAATGTCATGACTTTCAGTGTTTTTCCTAACTTCTAACCTCAGTGTAAAGTTAAGGTTTTATCAGGCATGCATTTTTCTGCCACTGAGGCACTTTTTTTTAATCTTATTATTTTTTTTTTTTACTTAGACTAATAAAAGTGACTAGAAATCTACAAATAGACATGCCATTTGGCCAGCAATTCCATCTATACCTATGAGTACATAAAAAAGAAAAAATAATAAAGATTTTGTGATAGGAATGTTCAATGTAGCTTAGGTAATAATAACAAAATTTGGAAGCAGTCTAAATGACCTTATATGATGGTTGGTTAAATACATGTAAGTATAAAATTATATTGAAATAATATATAGCCATTAGGATGATGAAAACAATTTAATGAGCACTTAGCGTATGCTAGGTACTATGCTACTTTATGCATAATCCCATTTAATTTGTGTATCAGTGCTATGAGGTAAGTACTTTTGTTATTCCCATTACATTTATAAGCAATTAAATCTTAGAGAAGTTTAGTGTGCAAAAGCACACAAGTAATAAGTAGCAGAATTTAATTCCAGAATTTCTAACTTCAGAGCCTAGGGTCTTGACCAGTAGTCTGTCTTGAATTTGTAATAGAGAAAACAATATTCATGTATTTACTTATAAGATTTATTACATGCAATAAAAAGCAATAAGATGAGCCTTTTACTTATTGAATTTTAATTACATTTTTGTGCCCCACACATTATATAAATTATTATATAATAAAATAGCACATGCTGAAATAAAAGTATGAAAATACACAAAAAATATTGTTTACAACACATTTATATGTAAATATAATCATTTTCCCCATCTTTCTTTATAGTCCTGGTGTTTTAAAATTCTTTTCAAAACAAATATTCTTTGTAATTTGGTCAAAGGGCTCAGGGCCATGAATGTAGTTTTCCACTCCGTTCTGTTCAATACTATAAATATTTATCATTCTTATTGACTATGTCACCCATTTTATCATAACCAATTAGACACCTCTTTGGATGTACATCAAGTATACTTTTCATTTTAAAGTAAACCCAGTAAAATGCCTCCTCCAGTTTGTTTTCTCTTGACCATAACTGGACTCACTGACCACCCTTTCTTTTTAAAACCCTCTGTAATTATATTTCAGGTACATTTTATAGGTTCACTCTAGCCAATTTTTTAAAGGCTGGTGAATTTTTATAAAGATTCCTATATGTATTTGTTTAATTGAGAACTTTCTTACAAAAGTGACTAGAAATAATCTAGACCTGTATTATCTTTCTTCCTTCAATATTGTTAAATATTTTTTTCATTCAAATAAATTTAGTGTTCTTCCCTTGCCTTCATTCTTGCCAGTTGGCATTTCTCTCTCTCTCCATATCCATATCTATATATTTTTATATACCTCTACATATAGATTTATATGTGTCACCATAACCTATGCGCTAAGGATATTAACAAACTGATGTCTGATAAGAAAGATGAGGAAATTAGTGAGTCAACATCCTATTAACATATCTCCTGCTAAAGATAGTCATAAACCAACCCAAAACTTTCTTGTTGGTAGGAAGAATAGTGAGGAGGCTGTTGTGAGAGCCTATGCAAGAGATATTCATGAAGAGAACCCTCATGGTAGTGGTGAAAATGGAGATAAATGCATACATTCCAGCGGGGTTGGGGGTTAGCACATAAGTTTGCAATAAATAATTCTTTAATGAATAAATGGGTAAATAAACTTAAAAAATTACTAATATCAGATCTTTGCCCTTAGGTAATGCATAATCTAATCATGGAGATACATAAATACAAACAATTATCAGATTTTTTTAAGTATCATTTTCATTGTGTGGATCTTGAACTAAATAAGCAAGGGGCTTCATTCAATCCATTAATCCCCATGTTATTGTTGAAAAATGAACAAATCTTTTTTTTTTGTTTAATGCTGAAGAAAATCAAGATTAATATGAAAATTCTGCAAAGGAGTTGCAATACATATTCATAAGATCTGAGAATGAAATGGCTAGTAAGCATGTTTTTTTTTTTTTAATTTTTTTTTTCAACGTTTATTTATTTTTCGGACAGAGAGAGACAGAGCATGAACGGGGAAGGGGCAGAGAGAGAGGGAGACACAGAATCGGAAACAAGCTCCAGGCTCCGAGCCATCAGCCCAGAGCCTGACGCGGGGCTCGAACTCCCGGACCGCGAGATCGTGACCTGGCTGAAGTCGGACGCTTAACCGACTGCGCCACCCAGGCGCCCCAAGCATGTTTTAAAAATACAGCAGTATAACTTGATATATATTTTAACTTCAGTTCTTTTACTATTACAAAGTGTCTTTGTTAAAAAATAGTAACGAATCAATTTATCGGGAGGAGACACATAAAAATTAATGAAATAAAAGAGGACAGGACATAGAATCATACTCTAGATTTGCAAAAATAATGATAATTTTTATTTCATTATTACTATGTATCAGACCTTGGGTAAAGCACTTAATGTACATTACCTCATTTAATAATGATATTTAATATCACTATTAAACATTGGTAATTTGAACTATTTTAAATATATAATTTAAATTCTAAGCAAAAATGTTTACTTTAGCACATGCTAATTTTTTAGTGTATGTGCTGCTGAAGTGAGCACAAAATATGCTAATTTTTTATCAATTTGTCCAAATGGTTTTTGATCTCTTCCAGAATCTTAAAGTTTTTGAATCATCAGGCAAATATACAAGTATAACTAAACAGTTGATGAAAATTGACTCTCCTCATTTATTTTTATAACATTCATTTAAAGTGTTTACATTTCTGGGGCGCCTGGGTGGCTCAGTTTGTTAACCTTCCTACTCTTGGTTTCAGCTCAGGTCATGATCTCATGGTTCATGAGTTCGAGCCCCACATTGGGCTCTGTACTGACAATGCAGAGCCTGCTTGGGACTCTCTCTCTCTCTCTTGCTCTTCCCCTCCTCCTCTCTTTCTCTCTCTCAAAATAAATAAATAAACTTTAAAAAGTATTTACATTTCTTTGCAAGTGCTAACAAAGATGCTGAAGCAAATATTTTTAAGTAATTATTAAGTCTCAACAGTAACACTCTTCCTTTCCTGATGTTTCTGAATCTTTGTGGAGTGAATGAGTGGTAAGATTTAAGGGATAATCTACTGGGTGATGAGCTAACAGACATACCGAGCAAGTGACTGAAGTAAGGACAGCTGCTGTTTTCTACAAGATTCGGACTGCCAGGCAGCTAAGGACAAATGTCATTATTTCAGGGAAATCTGAAATCTTGGACTCAGACACAATCAATGAACCTGGTCATTTACCACAGTTTGAGGAGTTTTGGGAAAAGT